>NC_136071.1:366218768-368618768 GCF_964261635.1 Lissotriton helveticus
CCTGGCTAGGGTTCAGAAGGTGGTACCGGGCCCGGGGCTTGAGCTCCATCCAGCCGGACCCGGGATGCGCGAGCCCCCCGTCCTGCAAGCCATCAGAGGGCATGGGGAGGCTCTCCCCGGCCTGGCTAGGGTTCAGAAGGTGGGACCGGGCCCGGGGCTTGATCTCCATCCGGCCGGCCAAGGGGTGCGTGAGCCCCCCGTCCTGCAAGCCATCAGAGGGTCTGGCAGCTGGTGACGGGGCTCCACCGGGGCCCGGGGAGGCTCTTCCCAGCCTGGCTAAGGTTCGGAAGGTGGGACAGGGCCCGGGGCTTGAGCTCCGTACGGCCGGCCACAGGGTGCGTGAGCCCCCGTCCTGCAAGCCATCAGAGGGTCCGGGCGCTGGGGATGGGGCTCCACCGGGGCCCGGGGAGGCTCTCCCCGGCCTAGCTAGGGTTCGAAAGCTTGGACCGGGCCAGGGGAGCAGGTGTGGCTGGCTTCATCCACTACACTGTCAGAGCTGAGTTTTCTGCCCACCCCTAATTTTAAGCCCTCAAAGTGTCATTTTAAGTCACTTTTACCCTTGCGCCAAATCTTGAGTTTTGGCTTCCTAAAAGCTTGAAAATGACTATAAATAAGGTCATTTAAGCTCCAAAAGTGATGATCCACATCTGAATGTCAAAATTAGTTGAAATATGGAAATTTTCAAAACTGGCCATTTTGGTCATCTTAGAGCAATTTCCTCAGGTCGCGGGTTATCGATCATTTTGCATGAAAAATCGGACGTTCTCGCATGAACATGAATTACCTCTAAATGTTGTTTATATCACTTCCCGCAGTGAATAAAAACGTTTTAAGCCCTCAAAGTGAGCATTTGGGCTTGAAAATGACTGTAAATATGGTCATTTTAGCTCCAAAAGTGATACTCCACATCTGAAAGTCAAAATTAGTTGAAAGATTGAAATTTTCAAAACTGACCATTTTGGTCCTTTCAGAGCAATTTCCTCAGGTCGCGGGTCATAGATCATTTTGCATGAAAAATCGGACGTTCTCGCATGAACTAAGCATGGGCGCAAAATCCGTTCCGCTCGCGGATTTTTCGGATTTTCGGTAAATCCGCAATCCGCGAACTATCGCGGATGTGGCGAAAATACGCAAATCCGCGCGCGGCGGATTTTTTGCTTGTGTTCGCACTGCTTGCGGGCCGCGGCGCGGGCAGCAACAATCTCGCACTCGCGAAATTACAAAAATTACAATTGGGGAGGGGTGAAGGAAGTGACCCAGTCTCCAACTTCCTCTTCCTGTCCAGCAAGCTCCTCCCATTGCTTAGTCCATTTCCTGGCCACTTTGAATTCGATCTTGACTGGGAAGGATTACTTTTTGTGGATGCTGCTGGAGATTTGGCTTTGAGGCCTTTTGGATTACTTTTTGATTAGAAATTTGATTTACAAGTAAGTTGATCAGTTGATGTTGTTTGTTTGTGGTGATTTTTGTGTGTGTTGTTCGACTTTTTGGGGTGGGTTTGGGGGCTGGCTATGTGTGGGAGGCCATTTTGAGGCATGGTCCTGCAGGTCCTGGCCATGTGGATGGGGTCAATCGACCATTTTGAAGTCAGGCAGTGTGTTTTGTGCCCTATGCCCACCCAGTCTGCTCTGATTGCTTTCATTATGCCCAGGGGGCCTCGAACTCCCGCGGATTACCCGAAAATCAGATTTTTAAAAAAAAATTTGCCTGTGTTCGCACTGCTCGCGTCCCGCACAGCAACAATCTCGCACTCGCGAAATTGTAAAAATTACAATTCTGCACATGAATTGAAAACTACCAGGCTTAGTTATGGGTGCATGCATGATACAACTGTTTTCTTTAATTTTAACATTATTCTGGCCAGGGCATGGATGGCATTGGATTGTTGTGATTTTTGTGTGTTTTACGACTTTTTGGGGTGGTGTTGGGGGCTTGCTATGTGGGTGGGGGCCAGTTTATTGCCTGGTCCCGTGTGGGTGGGGGTCTAGGGGCCATTTTTAAGCCAGTTTGTGTGCTTTGTGCCATAGGCCTGCACCCAGTGTGCTGTGATTTTATCATGCCCAGGGGGCCCAGAATCTGTCTGTTCGCGGATTTTGATGGTTATTCGCCACGTTCGCGTCGTGAAGCAACAATCTCGCACTCGCGAAATTGCAAAAATTGCAATTTCGCACCAGAAAACCACCAGCAGGCAGCATAAACCTTCTGAAACTTGATGGATGGCATTGGATTGTGGTGATTTGATTGGTGTTGTGTTTTTTGACTTTTTGGAGTAGGGGTTGGGGGCTGGCTATGTTGGTGGGGGCCATTTTGAGGCATGGTCCTGGCCATGTGGATGGGGGTCAAGCGGCCATTTTGAAGGCAGGCAGTGAGCTTTGTGCCATAGGCCTGCACCCATTTTGCCTTGCTTTCACCCATTGTGCCCAGGGGGAGTCAGTGGTACATGAAACTATAACCCTCTGTGTGTGTGCTATCTTGGATCAATGTTAAATTCCTGTTTCCCAAAAATTTAGCAATTCTTAATTTTGAAATTTCCATATTGTGTGGTGTGCACGTGTGTATTCATAAATGCCTACTTGCAAACTATTTATTGAAGCGCTACATATGCAACATATATTTACTGATGTTCCTCTGTCTTCGTTTGCTTTTAGGTGCACAAAGTCAATAACTCCGCATCATCGTTGAGCATCAGTGCCAGGAAGAAGTCCTGCTGCGGCCTGCTGTTCCGACATCTGAAGAAGATGGCTCCAAAAAGAGGTGCCCGTAGCTCCTCTTGCAAGAAAGATGTCTCTACTAAGGAGAAGAAGAAGCAAGTGGCACCACTTACCAAGGAGACTGGTGGCTCGACCACTAAGTTTTTGTGGAAAAAACAAAAGTCCACCATGAGTGCTGCACAGGTAGCCTGTTTAGTGGTTCAATCACCAACGACCAGTGATGTTGGCTCATCGCAAGAAAGTAGCAGCACACCATCAACACAGGTTGTAACTCATCTCACAAGTACTATTCAACAACCAAAGCCGCAACAACAACTGCATGGGCTACTAGTACAAGCACAAGTACATGCGCAAGGAGCTGTCCGAGAAGGAGCTGTCCGAGAAGGAGCTGTCCGAGAAGGAGCTGGCCGAGAAGGAGCTGGCCGAGAAGGAGCTGTCCGAGAAGGAGAAGGTCGAGAAGGAGCTGGTCGAGAAGGAGAAGGTCGAGAAGGTCGAGAAGGAGAAGGTCGAGAAAGAGAAGGCCGAGAAGGAGAAGGCCGAGAAGGAGAAGGCCGAGAAGGAGAAGGCCGAGAAGGAGAGGTCCATGGAGAGTTGCAAGTAGAGGTCAGTGAAGAGGCCCATGTAGCGGCGCATGGAGCGGTGCAAGTGCCCACAATGGTTCTTCTTCCAGGAGTAGGGGCACAGGAGGAAATTGACTATGGAGCTGGGGTATCATGTCAGGAAGACGAAGGCACTCCTCCTGATGATTCATTTTCTCCCAGCTCCCCAGCAAGGAAAAGATCAAGGAGTGTGTGTAGAAGTTCCTCTTCAAGCCCCGCTCCATCAGATGATCTGGATCTAGATTGGCAACCATCTCCGACGTCTGAGAGGGAGGCACACCACTCGCTGCGAAAGGTATCAAAAGTTAAAAGGAAGGGCCCCGGAAAGCTCATACTTATGGATCCGAAAGCCGGACTTGATGAAGTGGTTCATTCTGATGTTGATGAACAGGATGACAGCAATGACCTAGTCATCACACACGTCATTCCAGCCACACCGGCCATGCAGCAGACAGACATTTATACCCTATCCCGACGTCATGCTGAGCGTGACCCTGGCGACGTGGCACTGGTAGCACCACCAACGCAGTCAAGTAGTACAACAAGTTCAACAAAACCTACAGCTCCCATATTTTCTCCCCAAAGGGGGACTCCATCCAGCTCGACTCCCTCAAGTAGGGTTGCTGCAATAATTGCACAACCCAGTAGATGTCTGCAAGGCTCATCCACCCCTGCTTCATCTGGCATTGGCAGTATCATCTCGTGCGGCAAAGCCAGAAGTTTCCAGTCCCCAGTTTGGAACTTTTTTAGTGTCCATGCAAAGTATGATAACATAGCCGTTTGTTGCATTTGTAAGACTAGAGTTAGCCGTGGTAAGACTGGTACCAACTATGGAACCGGAGGCCAGATAGGTCATCTTCAAAGAAGGCACGCTGTCGTATGGTTTGCGCACCTAGCAAACATCAAGGGAAAGCAATCCCAAAGGGCAAGTGGCCAAAATATACCCATACTAGGTGTTTCATCTGAAGATGACGGGGAGGTAGAAGAAGCGTCAGACATTTGTCCGGTTGCACCCAGTACCCCTGGCAGCACCACACCCTCCGGAACACATAGGAGGCACACTGAGAGTCTGGGAGACACACCAATGCGGAAAATGTCAACACTGAGCACAAGTGGGTCGAAGAAGGCATCAGCATCATCCAGTAAATTTGTCCAGCGCACCATTTCAGCCATGTTCTCCTCAGATGCGCAATTTCAACGCAACCACCCAATTGTACGCCTGTATAACACTAAGCTGGCTAAAATGCTAGCGGTGGACCTTCTCCCTTTTTCGTTTGTCGAAGGTGTGGGTTTTCTTGAACTCGTGGCAACACTGGCCCCTAAATGGAAGGTTCCTAGCCGGTTCTATTTTGCCAGGGTTGCTGTTCCAGCACTACATAAAGAGGTGCTTGAGTTGGTTGGGGCAGCTTTGCAGAAGAGTGCTGTTCACACTATACACCTGACAACAGACATGTGGGCCAGTTGCCAAGCCCTTGATTACATGTGCATCACTGCACACTGGGTCTCTTTTTCAGGGGTTGCAAAACAGATAAATGCAGGTGGTGACTTGGCCGAGATTTTTAAGGGTGCTCGTAAACATGCAACATTAGCCATGTTTGGCATGGAGAAAAGTCATACTGCAGCCAACATTTTGGATGACTTTAACAAAAAGGTCTCGCAATGGCTGCCCCCAAGAAATTGCAAGGTTGGTTATGTTTCTACTGATAATGGCAGCAATGTAGTTAAGGCCATGGAGAACGGTTACTATTTCAGAGTGCCGTGTTTGGCGCATTGTATGAACCTTGTCGTGCAAAAGTTCTTGAAAAAAGAACTTGCAGTCGACAAAATACTGACCATCTGCAGAAGAATATGCACACATTTCAACCATTCTTTTAAGGCCCGGAAGGAGCTGAGGCGCCAGCAAAATGTACATAGAATGCCAGTGAAAGCACTTATCCAGGAGGTGGCAACACGTTGGAACTCAACCTTCTACATGCTTGAGCGTCTGCATGAGCTGTTTCCAGTAGTCAATGAGTATTTCTACAACCTGGGTGGTGATACGACAGAAATGATGCTAGCGGTGGAGCAATGGCAGCTAGTTAAAAGCCTGACAGACATGCTTCGTCCTTTTGAGGTCTTCACGCGTGACGTCAGCAGGGAGGACTGTTCTTTGAGCAAAGCTATCCCATTGTTGCTGAAGCTCGAGCACCAAGTCAAGGTGGTGTCTTCAGAATTAAAAGATGCTGGAAAGAATGAAGCACATGAGTTGGCGCAGAGATTATTACAACGCCTAGTTAGCAATAAACGGCTTGTAAATATCAAGAAACAACAGCACTACATTTGTGCTACTATTCTGGATCCACGTTACAAAAAGCCATTGTTTGGCAAAGTAATAATTCCTTTTGAAACATCAGACGTTACAGAGTACAAAGGTTGGCTAGCTCAGTCAGCCATTCGTTTTGAAAGAGAGCGGAAGGAAACTGTAGGAGAAGACAGTACTACTAGTGAATCAGCAGGCCATCAGGCGTCCCAAAAAAACACTTCTGCATCTGTGCCTGTGGCAGAAGTGAGTGACTTTTCCTCTGAGCCGTTAACCACAGCAGCAACCGTATCATCTGCACCAGGCCCAGGCGATATGTCTGAAGCGGATTGGCTAAGTGAGCTAGGGTTTCCTTGTCCCAGAAAGGACACAGAAGTGCAAAGTACAGGAATCCGGGAGGACATTTTTTCAATGGTGCAGGCCTATCTGGATGACTCAACAGCGGTCAATATTACTGAGGACCCATTGGCGTATTGGCATGGGAAAAGAAACATATGGCGAGAGCTCACCAACCTGGCTATCAATTACTTGTCTTGCCCACTCGCAAGCGTGTCTTCAGAACGTGTTTTTAGTTCTGCTGGTGGCATTGTGACTTCCAAAAGTCTTGCCCGCAAATGTGGAGCGGCTCACCATGATAAAGATGAACCAGCACTTCATACCACCAGATTACAAAGTACGAGAATGCACGCAGGAAGAAGACGAGGACACCGACCTACCTGAGGAAAGTTCTCCTCAGTTACCAGAAGTACTACCGACTCAATTTGCAGAGTTTGAGGACGAGCTCTGCTTCCCTGACAGCGAGTTCGGAAAATGAGTCAATGATCCATTAACTTTAATATTAGTCCTTATTCACTTTTATTCCTGTGTGTCTGTCTTTCTTTTTTTAGCAAGTGCTTCATCACATTCACAACAGAACTGTAATCACCCAATCAAACAACAAGCCCATCAACAGAACTGTCTTGATTTTGATGCCGCAGCATTCCTCAGGTTCACAACAGTTAGTTGACAAGAACTCAGTCCAGGTCATCTATCCTCCTCCTCCAGACTCACCCTATCCATTTCCCGTAATGCTGATGCCTGGATTCTGCACAATGAAGAAACTTACGTTGACGAGTCCCCTAAAGAGGGACTGTCTGGAAGTAGTGAGTCCTCATTTAAATACATTTTGCTAAGTGTGACTTTTTTGCGTTTGGGTTTACAGGTCTTGGCTGGGCGATTGCTGGCAAGGTCTATTAAGGGATGAAATTGGTTAGGCATTTACTTTGGAAAACATTTGGCCTATTACACGTGAACGTTTAGGCGTTATTATTGCTCGCTTGCCTGTCTTAGGGGTGCTGTCTGTGGGGCTTTTAGGATTTTGGGGTCTGTGAGCACCGCTGCCATATTTCTAATGTTGATTGCTTTTGTTTTGCAGACAATCCACGCCGGGAAACTCCAGTTGGGGCCCTGCTGCAGAACGCTTTAGGACACTGTGAATTCCAGGTGGAGCCAGCCCTCAAACACAAATTACAGGTAAGATAAGCGTTTGAATGGGAGGTAGTATAATGGAGTATTAGGAGAGGCGAGAGAGTGACAGTGGTACTAGTAGTAAAGTCCTAGGACTCCTCAATTAACAAACTCTGTGACAGGCATTTACTTTGGAAAACATTTGGCCTATTACACGTGAACGTTTAGGCGTTATTATTGCTCGCTTGCCTGTCTTAGGGGTGCTGTCTGTGGGGCTTTTAGGATTTTGGGGTCTGTGAGCACCGCAGCCATATTTGTAATGTTGATTGCTTATGTTTTGCAGAAAATCCACGCCGGGAAACTCCAGTTGGGGCCCTGCTGCAGAACGCTTTAGAACACTGTGAATTCCAGGTGGAGCCAGCCCTCAAACACAAATTACAGGTAAGATAAGCGTTTGGATGGGAGGTAGTATAATGGAGTATTAGGAGAGGCGAGAGAGTGACAGTGGTACTAGTAGTAAAGTCCTAGGACTCCTCAACTAACAAACTCTGTGACAGGCATTTACTTTGGAAAACATTTGGCCAATTACACGTGAACCAACACGATGACAGTGTTCAGTAAAACGAACTTACTGCAAAACCACCACCCACCAGGCTCAAAAGTAGTAAAAAAAAAGATATGCTCAGATAAAGTTTGAAAAAGTATATTTTTATATCCCTAACAAAATAATCTCCCGCAAGACCCTCCCTAATTCCAACAAATAAATAGTCCCTCAAAAGTCCCCAAAAAACCCAACTCCCAATTCCCACCCCCCAAAAGTCTCTAAAAAAGGGGCAAGGGACACTCTAGGGATGCATGGTGTTGTTAACTTTGGCCTCCAGGGCATCATGCCTTAGGGCCAGGGCATCGTATTGCTCCCGGAGGGTGGCGTGATCTAAACGGAGGCCCTCCACCAAATTTTGGTACTCTTTCCATTTCCGGACCTTCACCTCCAGGTCCGACACTCTGTGGATTGCTCGGCGCAAGCGAGCCTTTACAGTACTGTGAGGTGCAGCCTTTGCTGCTCGGCGGTGGCGTCTCCCAGCATGGCTCCGTTTGGCTGGAGCACTGCGCTGACCGGCAGAACGTGGGGTCACGGAGGAGGATGCAGATGTCACGTTGGAAGTACTGGACTGCGT
The DNA here is from genome assembly GCF_964261635.1 of Lissotriton helveticus. Taxonomy (NCBI): domain Eukaryota; kingdom Metazoa; phylum Chordata; class Amphibia; order Caudata; family Salamandridae; genus Lissotriton; species Lissotriton helveticus. Next base: position 366,227,002 of record NC_136071.1, read on the forward strand.
GTCGTCCCCCTCCAGTTCCACCAGCCGCCGATATTGGGCAACAGTTGCATCCAGCCTCCGTTGCCGGCCCAGTACAGCCTGCATACTCCTTGTTGGTTTTGTTTTAGTATGACCAACTATATGAAGAAAGAAAGACATAATCTGTAACCAATGCTCTTTAAGAATATGATTAACACAAAATGATTCAGCAGGAAGTTGTGTCACAGTACAACTAGCAACTAGCCAGCGCAGTACAAAAGAAACTATTCAGGCCAATATCATGGGCGTCCGCAGGGATGGGCAAGAGAGGGCGCGATTGCCCCCCCCTGGATCGCAGGTCCATCCAGTGCTGGCCCAGTGACAAATTACAATATGGTAATTACAGCAGGCTGGGACCGACAGACAGATAGAGGCAGAGACAGAGAGAGAGGAAGACAGAAGGAGAGAGAGAGAGAGGGAGGGAGCCAGAGGGTGACAGAGGGAGGATGAGGGAGGGAGACAGAGAGAGAGGGAGGGGGAGAGAGAAAGAAAGATGTGTGTAATGTGTATGCCAGGTCTGGTGGCTCAGTGGACGAAGGCATCCGCTGCAGGGGCATGATTTCAATTTCATGGTCATATTTTTTTGTTGTTGCTCTAGATCCACCCCCCTCCCCCACTGACCCTGCCCCCTTCGGTGCGGCCCTTGGCCACAAACCACACTATCAATCATGTCAGGAGTAGGACTCAGGAGATGGTGATGATGTTGCACCCCCCCCCTGGAAACATTTCATAGTATGTTCGTAGTTCATCCAGTGACCGTCTACTCTCTGTAGATACACATCATATGCTATCTAAGAGTCAGATAGTACCATGATCCAGCTTACCTGTACCCGCCACCACCACTGTCTCCTTCCTCACAGTCTGTACTTCTTGGTCCTCTTGCGCCGCCTCCTCCCCAGAGTGATCCTCGGACTCGGAGTCGATCACTATTACCACATCTGAGCTGGCCCCGCCACCAGATGTTCCACCTACAAAGTAGATTTAAGAATGTTAGATTACACCACTCACTAGTATTTGGTCTATGAATGAAGAATGTGAAAACAACGGAAAAAATAATTGACTGTCTACTCTAGTCTAAAGTAAAAATGTCCCTCCTTCCAGGGAAGCCTGTTGTCTTGCTGCATTTTTTTGTCATAATTGATGAATGCTTGATTAATTTTAACACACATCATTTTTCTCTGAACAGACAGAAACTGGACTTCTAAGGACAAGAGCAACATGAACTTCAAACCAGGTGAAAGCTGGGCTCGACCACAAGAAATGTGTTCATTACTCATCAACTCAGCACCAAGCACTTTTCCATTTCCAACTAACTTAATTTTAATATATGTGTTTACTTTAACTTTTAATAAAGCTTTTAAACTTGAATAGACTCTGTGGTTTTTGGTCCTCCAGACTAGAGTGACTGAGCGAAAGGTTTTGCAATTTTTGCAAGGAGGAGTCCGTGCCGCTGACACTACCAGGTTTATACAGTGTGCCAAACACGCCACTCTGAAATATTATTACTCTGGTCTTTGGTGTCCATAGTTAGGTTTGTGGAGAATTGTCCCTGCAACAGTAGTATTATTGATTTTGCTCCTATCTAAACACTATTTTGAAAAAATTAAATTAGGAACGCTTGGACAACAATAGGTCCTCTATATTTAAATGAAAACTTACTGGGGCCAGCAAAGGAGCACTCGCCGCCCTGGCCTGCATCCTCCTCCTTTGGAGCCACTGCATCCGCTTTTTCTGTCCGCTTGCCCCTGGGCGGACCTGACGTACAACATGAAAGAATGAACAGAAAACATTGATGATTGCTGCTTGTCGATGTCCTTGTCAACCCAATCAAACATTTAGAAAGAACAAGAACCAACTATTTCAGCCAAAAAGAGGGCTACAAAGGAAGGACTGCACCTGAGCCTCTACTCTAGGGACAGATTTACAAGCCTCTTGCAGCTCTTTTGCTCCGTTCTTGCGTCACTTTTGTGACGCAGCGCCACAACAAGAGAGGCGCCATGGTGTGGCGTATATTAACAACGTGACGCATATGGGAGATGCATCCCATTCTAAAGCCCTGCGCCATAAGGGAGCGTTCCAGCGCAAGGGAGGGCGTTCCTGCGCAGGAACGCATGCTAAAAGTGGCTATGGGGAATATATAAAATTTCAATCAGTCATTTAGGACAATGATGCGTCACTGAAACCCTGCGCCTGCATGAAGCAGACTTACGGCTTGACGCAGCATTGCTGGAGCTGCGCCATCGTTGCAACGCAACTCCATCAATGAGCCGCCTTTACGGCACCGATGCGTAACGCTTCGGTGACGTTTTGGGACCATGGTGTGCCACATTGTAAATACGGCGCACCATGGGTGGTGCTGGCGTGCCGCACACTTTGCAGGGATGCGCAGGTAATTGCTAATCTGACACGAGTTCTGAGCTGGACACCTCCAGATGTGCACCAGAACAAATGCGTAACGCAAAACTAACCTTGAGTCACGGCAGATGCGCCGCAATTACAATGCGGCAAACCCTGGCGCAAGGGTAGGCAGATGCGTGACGCATCTCGTGACGAAAGAGGGGCGCATCTCTAGAGTCGCGTCGCAGGCGCGATGCAACTATAGCAATGCTCAGGGCCGCCCAATACTCAACATACCGCGTCAGTCCTTACGCCTGCTTCAAGCAAGCAGGCATAAAGAATTGACGTAGCAGCGTCGCGGAAGTGCCTGCGTTAAATCTTGTAGATTTCACGCAGGCACTTTTGCGAGGCGCACAGCTGCCTGACCACCACCCCCCCTGCGTGGGAACGCACCCATTGTGGCGCAGGCCCAGGCCTTAACGTGGCGCATCTCCTTACATGCATCTCGTTGTACATGACTCGCAGGGATGCGCCACGTTTACGTCGCTGTGCGTCAGGTAAGGCAGCGTAAACGTGGCACAAGGGGCTTGTAAATCTGCCCCTTTGTGTCTAGCATTACGCAGTTCTGTAAAGTACACTCATACATTACTCAGCCCAATTAAATGAACACAAAATAGAAAACAAATAAGCAGTGGCACCGCCACAGAGAAGGAGGACAGTGCACCTGAAATGCACAGAAGATTTTGAAATATTAATTTACCTCTCCTATCAATGTAATCAGCAGCATTATTGCTGTTTGTAAAAAAGTTAAAGCAAACATTTGCAATATAACACAGTCACACAGAGCAGGAGAAAAAACAGAGTAGTGAGTGATGAAAAAATTGCTACTACTACTCACCAAGCCCGGGGACCTCCACTCCCAGCAGGTCTAGCAGGTCGCGCTCCCGGTCCAGGATATCGGTCCAGCGGTGGGTCACTTGATTGTAGGTGCGCTGGACCCCCGTGATGTCAAAAATGGCCCGGCACACCTGCCCCCACCGCTTCCGTCGCTCCTGGTTGTTGGTATAACCAGCAGCGATCCTGCCGCCTGCCTCGATGGTCCTGGGGAGACGGCGCTGCACATAAAAAACGAGTGAGCCCACCTCCTCAGGGCTGAAGATCTCCCTGGGCACCACCATTTCCGCCCTCAAACGGCCACACGGGAGCCGGGCACGGGCTGCGGTGCCCGTCTTGGGCAGCTTGACAGCTGTCTTCACCATGTTCTGGGCAGGTGTTAGCAGTAAGGAGACAAAATGAAAAAGAATAAGAGTAGGGAAGAAGGAAATAAAAGTTTAAAAAAGTAGTTGAAAAGTAAACAAAAGTAGCCTAAAACACAAAAATATAGACCTAGAAAAATAGAGGGATAGAAAAAAAGTTAAATAGATCAAAAAAATATTAAAACAAGCAAAGGATGGCAGAGATATACAGAGGATAGAAACACCATGCCCAGACACATAGGAATGAATGAAAAACAAGATGGCGGCCCGAACACGTGCGTGTAAGTAAGTTTGCACGCGATTTCTCTCGCGAACTTGCATTCGCAAGGCGCTCATTGCGCGAGATTACACAAAGCGGGCGGAAACGGAAATACGTCACGCAAACAAAATGGCGGCACCCATACTCAACCTTGGGGTAACTCGCACGAGTTCGCGGCTTCCACGGTCGATTTCGCACGACGTCGCGCCTCGCGAATAGGGCGAAATTACCGAAAAACGAGTTTTGCAAAAGCAAAACCAACGAGCAGGTGCAAAAGTTCGAACTCATCATTTGTAACCATTTACCTGTAGTGCTTCCTGAAGGGGCCCTCCAGAATCCGGTTGCCTACTTGCAACTATTGTGTGACCCTGCTCTGACAGTCACAGAATAGTTACAAGTATGCCATTGCATCCTGTTATTGCAACAAAAAGGAAAGGGAGCAGACAAGCAGGTGCCAGCCTTCATTAATGTCAGTTGGGGCAGGGCAGGTGTTGTTGTTTGCAAAACTTAAAGCACTTAGCAGGTGTGCTTGGCTTTGCCACAATAATGTACACTCACTGGTCAATCAGAGGGTGCTGTGATGACACCGAGGGTGGCATGGGTGTGCCAGCCAGAGGGTGGCATGGGTGAACCAGAGTGCCAGTGTTGACAGAGGATGGCAGTGCTTTGCTTTGCCGCAATAATGTACACTGGTGAACCAGAGGGTGCTGTGATGACACAGAGGGTGACATGGGTGAGCCAGAGGGTGGCATGGGTGACCAAAGAGAGTGCCAGTGGTGACAGAGGGTGGCAGTGATGAAGAAAGCCTTGCAAACAGGCTGGGCACGTAGAAACAACAAGTTCGCAAAACTGGCGACCCGACAAGTAAGTTCGCAATTTGCGAAATTGTACAAAACCCTCGCGAACTTGCAGAAACCCGTGCGAACACACACCCCCCAAAAAAAATACGCAAATCTGCGAGAATTCGCGGATTTTGCGTATTGTCGCAATCCGCAAATACGCAAATACGCAAATTCGCGGATTGCGAATTCGCAAAATCCGCCCATGCTTAGTATGAACATGAAATATCTTCAAATGCTGTTTACATCACTTCCCGCAGTGAATAAACATGTTTTTAGCCTTCAAAGTGTGCATTTGGGTCATTTTAAGTCACTTTTACCCTTGCGCCAAATATTGAGTTTTGTCCCCCTAGAAGCATGAAAAAGACTATAAATATCTTCATTTTAGCTCCAAAAGTGATGATCCACATCTGAAAGTCAAAATTAGTTGAAAGATGGAAATTTTCAAAACGGACCATTTTGGTCCTCTCAGAGCACTTTCCTCAGGTCGTGGGTCATCGATCGTTTTGCATGAAAAATTGGACCTTCTCGCATGAACATGAAATATCTCTAAATGCTGTTTACATCACTTCCCCTCAGTGAATAAACATGTTTTAAGCCCTCAAAGTGTGCATTTGGGTAATTTTAAGTCACTTTTACCCATGCGCCAAATGTTGAGGTTTGGCTCCCTAGAAGCAAGAAAATGATATAAATATGGTCATTTTAGCTCAATTTATTTTTCTTTTTTAATGTCCTTTTTTTTTGTAAACAACTCCACTACAACAGAATATATACTTTACACATAAAAAATAATAGAATCATGAGAAAAAAGGATATAAATAAAGAGAGAACGTGAAAATAAATGCAAAAACAAGAAAATACGATAATGCCTAAAGCCGGAGAGAAAAACAAGAAAGAAAGAAAAAGGAACAGAAATCTACAGTAATAAATGCTTTCCAAATATAAGAAACAGGAAAAATGGAAAAAGCTTAAGGGATCATATATTGTCATACGTAAAGCATATTGACTAGAATTTGAAACATTCAATTTGAAGTAGCTGAGGCGCTCCAAGCTATGATAGGGGACCAGATTTTTTTGCCTCATCTTTTAGACTTCAAACCGCTGGTGTCATAAATTGCTGTCTCATGATTATAGATGCCCAGGAAGTGGGTTAACCACATTTGGAAGCTCGGAGGATCGCCATTTTTCCATCATGCGGCAAGTATAATTCGGTATAAAGCGGCTCCAATGAAAAAAATAGCTTCCTCACCAGGGTTCAAATTTAGCGTCCAATCATACCCAAGCATACAAATAGTGGGTGACTCGGGCAATTCACGCCCAAAAACCTCCTCCCAAAATTCCTATACCATTTTCTTTAACAGTGTCAACTTGTCGCATTCATAAAACATATGCAATAGCGTGGCGGGTCCACACTTACACCTAGGGCAGAGGTCTGTGGTAAATAAATAAATTACCGGTACTATTTTTCTATGCATTAAATGAGAAGGATAGCTCAATAAATGAGAGGCAGAGTCCGTGGTATCTGAGTCATAAGGGCTTTAATTAAGTGGCTCGAGCCAATGGACATCGGGTTCCATCACCTACTAAGGTTCAGGAAGGGACAATCTCAACATTTCATTAACATCATACAATATATATAGTAAAACAGTACAGTTGCATTGAATACAGTAGGCGTAACAAGTGAAAAAGAGGAAGATAAGAACATATGGGCGTGAAAGAAGGCGTGAAAGAAGGCGTGCACAGGGCGTGCACGGAGGTGTGTGATGTAGACGTCACGGAAGTGTCATAAGTGGGTGGACACATGGAGGGGCTACATGTGCAGCTGGAACCTTTAACCTACTGGTGCGCGCAAAACGAGTCATGACGTGTAACTGGGGAGAGCTGGGGGCGCTGACTCCTAGCACTAATAGAGGAGACTGAAGTCTGGGATGTCAGAACGACCTGCACCTATAGCGTATCTGATATCTTGTGTTTAGAGTACATGTTGCTTGATTCTAAAAGTCATCAGGGCAAAGGCTACTTGTCACTAAAGGCTAGTGTGTGCATATATTTCTTCATGTATTGCGTGAGCTATGGATCTTCTATGGATACTAATTCAGTAAATTACTTGCATGGAGACAGAAAGACTAGACTGTAGATGGATATGGTTATGCTGTTCGTTAGCTAGGAATGTGAAGCCGGGGAGCTGAACAGATAACTGTAGGCATAACATATTCTTGGCAGGCAGGCCAGGCCGAGCCGGGCACCGCGTTGCTTGGCAGGAAGTAAGTGAAGGGTCAGGGATGCGGGCGGGGCTGTATCTCTCGGAGCATTTCAGGAGACTTGAGGCCTGAATCTGGTGTCCGGGCCCTGTGGGGCCTAGAAACGGGTGCATCTCGATGATTTAACGTGCACCATGTAAATACGTTGGCAACATAGGCCTAAAAGCCTAATTCACGTTGCTTTCAAGGAGAACTGGATAACTGACATATTAACGTTGGACGCAACTGCAAATGCGTCTTGATTATCGGCCATAGAGGGGAAATGCATAGCAATCATGCAAATATATTACATGTTGGGGAACACGTAGGGACACATAACAGGGCAAAATTCAATTTTCCTCAGGTCATTGCTTCTTTTTCCCCATGAGTGCTATTTTGCTGGGGTATAGTAAAGATTGCATATTGTTTTATAGAGTTGTGCTTTTAGATTAGTGGAGAGTAGTAATTGTGATGCCACTGCCAAAACCTTATCGATGTCTATGTCTGGATTATCAAGTCTATTTGTCCTTGATAGTTCAGTGTGTTCTATGTCATCTGGTGATTTTTCATGGAGGGAGGTATAAATTGTGCCAATTCTGGTGGAGGGCCTGATGATATCTTCAATAAGAGGTATTATATTCCAGCTTATACTGGGCAGCTGAGAGTTTATACTTGTTCTTACTTGATAACATTTTAGATAGTCTGTCACAGGTATATTAAACTGGTTTTGAAGGGTGGTAAAATTAGCCTTCATATCTGTACCTAGGAAATCGAGAAGGGAGATGATTGCCCGTCTTTCCCAGCTAGCGGAAATCATATCGTTTACATTTTGTGGAAGCGAAAATGAGTGCCAGAGTGGGGTATAGCGGCTTAGTTTAGGAATTTGCATATGTTTTGTAATTTTTGACCAGACTTTCAATGCACCAGTGACAGTTTTAAACTTAACTTTTTTGAAATAGCTGGGCTCAAGTTGTCTTAAAAGTAGTCCTCTAGCTTTATGGCCAAGGGCTAATTCGTATACTGACGGTATGCCCGACTCTTCCCCATTAAATACCGGGTTCACCATTGGGGCAAATTGTTGCAAAAAGGCTGCCCAAACATATAAGAGTAGCTGCGGAATTGCGAGCCCCCCTCTGTCAAATGGCAGGGATAAGAATTTAAGCGATCTCCTAATCTTGCCGTATTGCCAGACAAATTTAGAGATCTGGGAGTCAAGGATTTTAATAAAATTGTCTTCGACTAATAAAGGGATTGCACGGAATAAATACAGTATCTTAGGAAAGATAGTCATTTTAATATAATTCCCCCTCCCTATAATAGATAAATGAAGACTATTTACTCTTGTTAGATCTTGTTTGATTGAGTTAATAAGAGGTTCATAGTTGATTTTAGTAATATTTTGAATCTCAGCGGATATACAAACCCTTAAATATGTCACCTTTTCTGTCCGTCTGGCATCCATAAAGTGTATATTTTCTGTACATAATATGTCAGCTTTACTTTGATTAAGAGAGTACCCTGAATGGGACCCGAACTGATGCGTGATTGTCTCAATCTCAGTTATAGCTACACCGGGGTCTGGTGTTAAAATTGCGATGTCGTCAGCGTAGGCTAAAACTTTAGTTTCAAATAGTCCTGTCACCACTGGTTTGATTCTGGTGTTATGTATGATTTTTAGTATCAGAGGGTTGATGTAGAGGGCAAATAAAATCGGGGAGCACGGGCATCCCTGCCTCGTTCCTCTTGAGATGTTGATACTGCCCGATTCGCACCCCATAATTTGGAGCTTAGCCTTTGGGTCAATATACATAGCTTTGACTGATTTATTGAAGCCATGCCCAAAGTTATAGTGTTCTAAAATAGCCCACATGAATTCCCATGACACTCTATCGAATTCCTTCTCGGCTGTGAGAAGAATCATTGACATCTGGCCGCCCGTCGCTGACATAATATCAAATAATGAGATTGCTCTACGGATATGGTCGGTGGTACCCTTCCCTGGAATAAAACTTTGTTGCCACGGGCTAACCAGATGCGCAATGACCCCCCTTAGCCGATTGGCCAATCATTTTTGCATATAGTTTAGAATCAGAATTTATCAGTGAGATTGGGCGGTAGGATGATGGGGAGTTGGTGGGTTTTCCCTTTTTGGCAAAAATATTAATATTAGTGTCTTTCCAAGATGCGGGTGTATTTCCATTCCACTGTATCGAAGGAAAAGATCTAATAGTAGTGGTAGTATAACTTTACCTAGAATTTGGTATAGCTCCAGCGGTATCTTGTCGGGACCTGCCTCTTTCCCCGAGGCTAGTTCTGCAAGTGCAAGTTCAATCTCTGCTATTGCTATCTCTTTCTCCAGATCGTTTTTAGTGGTATTATCTAGGCTACTGTCTGAGCAGGTTAGAAAGTCATTGAGAAATGTCTTTCTATCTTCCCTGTTGGGGGCGATATCATTCTGATATAGATTCTGATAATAACATTGAAATACCTCCACTATATCTTCTATTTGAGTGTATTCTTGGTAATTTACCTTTATAGATGAGATTGCATTGCAGGAGGCCTTTTGTCTTGTTCGTAGAGCTAGTTGTTTACCGACCATTTCCCCATTCTCATAAAGGTTTCTTTGATGTGTTCTAAAAGTTTCAGCAGACTTCTGAGTTAGTCCCTTGTTTAGGTCAGTTTTGAGAATTAAGATCTGGCGTAGTAAGTTTGACCCATCTATTTTTTGTGCAATTGATGTTGTGTGAGCAGCTTCTAATCTAGCTAGTTCCCCTACTTTCTTGGTATACTCGGAGGTCTGCTGCTTCTTGAGTCTGGCTACATAGCTAAGGGTTTCCCCCCTAAGCGCAGCTTTAAATCAATCCCATACGACGTTTCTGGGAGCGCTGTATCGATTAGTATCAAAGTAGCCCTGAGCCCAATTCCTGATAAAGTTAATATAATCACTATTGACCAATAGTTTCCTATCGAATGTCTAGGCAGAGGGTTTTCTGGCAGTGCAGGTTAAATTAATAGTGAGAGCCAGGGCGTTGTGATCAGAAATTAACTTAGGATATTTGATAATAGTTGCTAGACCCGAGATGTCTCTGGTAGTAAATATATAATCAATTCTGGTATATTTGCTGTGGGGGTGTGAAAAAAATGTGTAGCCTGGATCACCTTGATGTTTAAGGGACCAAATATCGACAAGGTTGTGGCTGGTTATGAGTGAGCTAATTGCCTTGAATACTCTAGGTTTTCGACCAAAGTAATTGTGTTTGGCTAGGTCGTTACAGTTAGAGCCAAGTGCAATATTAAAATCTCCAGCAAAGATCAGTGGGCCGGGCCAACCTGCCAGCTCCAATTCTAGGCTCTCAAACACAGATGGATCGTCCAGATTTGAGCCATATACTGAACAAAGGGTTAGCCCAAGAGCGAGCTCTACAATTACCCATCTACCATGTTGATCCAGGGCTTGGCGTATAGGCTTCCCTATATGATTCTTACCTAGTATGGCTACCCCCGGGTATTTGTCGTTTGGGTTGTGGTTGCCAGAACGTTGTACCCCTGAATTTTGAGTAAGCTTTGCTTTTCCCATGGTAGGTGAGTTTCTTGAAGACATATACTGTCTGAAGAATTCCGCTTAATTATCTTGAAGAGCCGCCCCCGCTTATCACTGTCGTGTAGCCCTGCTACGTTACAGCTACAGATAGTTATCCTCCCCATGAAGCTAAATAGTTTGATCCCTTGCTTATACTGATATTTGTATTTGCATTGCAAAGCGTGTTTTTGTGATTCATCATCTCAGTTCGGATTCTTTAGTATGGAGTTGTCTGCATTTTTAGTGTTTTGTTCCCTTTCCCACCCAGCCTCCCCCTTCTCAGCCCACCCATTCCCTCCCCCCTTGCTCCCAAATTAAGGCAAAAAGATTCCATTGGAGTCTAAAATGTGATGGGGGTGGAACACGCTATCAGGTCCCAACCAATATGCTAAAGTAAAAGGGGAAAATAAAACAGGAAAAATAACATAAAAGAGCTCATTTGTAGAGTAGATATCATACATTAAAGTACGTAATACCAGGTACTATCATTCAGAATGCCTACCTGGCTATCTCTGTGTATGTGACCCACACCTCGTGCTATGCTAAACATTTGGAGGCCCACCAACCCCAGACAATATCAACATTATTACTAGTGGAGAGTGTCCATATAGTTCAGCAAACATAGGCGGTCAGGCTGAAGTTAAATCACGTCATTTTAGCTCCAAAAGCGATGATCCACATCTGAAAGTCAAAATTAGTTGAAAGATGGAAATTTTCAAAACGGACCATTTTGGTCACCTCAGAGCAATTTCCTCAGGTCGCGGATCATCGATCGTTTTGCATGACAAATCGGACCTTCACACATGAACATGAATTACCTCTAAATGGTGTTTATATCACTTCCCGCAGTGAATACACATGTTTTAGCCCTCAAAGTGCACATTTGGGTCATTTTAAGTCACTTTGACCCATGTGCCAAATGTTGAGGTTTGGCTCCCTAGAAGCATAAAAATTACTATAAATATGGTCATTTTAGCTCCAAAAGTGATGATCCACATCTGAAAGTCAAAATTAGTTGAAAGATGGAAATTTTCAAAACTGACCATTTTGTTCATCCTAGAGCAATTTCCTCAGGTTGCGGGTTATCGATCATTTTGCATGAAAAAATCGTACCTTCTCCCATGTACATGTCTATGGTGTTTATATTACTTCCTGCAGTGAATAAACATGTTTAAGCACTCAAAGTGAGCATTTGGGTAATTTTGAGTCACTTTTACCCATGTGTCAAATCTTGAATTTTGGCTCCCGAGAAGCAGGAAAATGGTTATGATCATGCTCATTTTATGGAGATGGGATGGAGATGGGGAGATGGAGATGGGATGAAGATGGAGATGGGGAGTTGAAGATGGGATGGGGAGATGGAGATGGGATGCAGAGTTGGAGATTGGATGGTAAGGGACGGAGATTTAATGTAAATAAAGTAGAGGGATAATGAAGATAAATTGGGGATAAAATGGAGATAAAATGGAGGAAACATGGGGATAAAATGGTGCTTAAGTGGAGCTAAAATGTCGATAAAGTGGAGATAAAATGGGGATAAAATGGAGATAAAGTGGAGATAAAACGGGGATAAAATTGGGCTATAGTTGCCTAAAGTGGAGATAAAATGGAGCCAAAATGGGGATAATACAGGGATAACATGGAGATTAAGCAGCGATGAAATGGGGATAAAACTGAGATATATTGGAGGTATCATGGAGATAATATGGGGAGATAATATGGGGAGATGGGGAAAGAGATGGGGGAGACAGCTGGAGAGACAGATGGGGAAGACCGATGGCCAGATTGGGGGGACAGATTGGAGAAGGACATGGGATGAGGGAGATGAGGAAGAGGCAGATGAGGGAGAGACAGGTGGAGAAAGGATAGAGAGGGAGATGGGGACAGGGTGGAGATGGTGGAGACAGAAGAGGAGGGACATGGGATGAGGGAGACGGGGATGAGGGAGATGGAGATGAGGGAGAGCAAGATAAGGGAGAGACTGATGGGGAGAGGGTGGAGATGGGGGAGACAGATGGGGGAGAGATGATGAGGGAGAGGGAGATGAGGGAGAGACCGATGGGGAGACGGTGATGGGGAGAGGGTGGAGATGGGGGAGGCAGATGGGGAGTTGGAAACATGAATTACCTCTAAATAGTGTTGATATCACTTCCCCCAGTGAATAAACATGTTTTAAGCCCTCAAAGTGTGCATTTGGGTCATTTTAAGGCACTCTTACCGTTGCGCCAAATTTTGAGTTTTGTCTTCTAGAAGCATGAAAATGACTATAAACATGTTCATTTTAGCTCCAAAAGTGATGATCCACAACTGAAAGTCAAAATTAGTTGAAAGATGGAAATTTTCAAAACGGACCATTTTGGTCCTCTCAGTGCAATTTCCTCAGGTCGCGGGTCATCGATCATTTTGCATGAAAAATCGGAACTTCTCGCATGAACATGAATTACCTCTAAATGGTGTTTATATCACTTCCCGCAGTGTCACCTTTACCCATGCGCCAAATGTTGAGGTTTGGCTACCTAGAAGCATTAAAATGACTATAAATATGGTAATTCTAGCTCCAAAAGTGATGATCCACATCTGAAAGTCAAAATTAGTTGAAAGATGGAAATTTTCAAAACTGACCATTTTGGTCATTTTAGAGCAATTTCCTCAGGTCGCGGGTTATCGATCATTTTGCATGAAAAATCGGAACTTCTCGCATGAACATGAATTACCTCTATGGTGTTTATATCACTTCCTGCAGTGAATAAACATGTTTTAAGCACTCAGAGTGACCATTTGGGTAATTTTGAGTCACTTTAACCCATGTGCCAAATCTTGAGTTTTGGCTCCCTAGAAGCAGGAAAATTACTATGATCATGCTCATTTTATGGAGATGGGATGGAGATGAAGATGGGGAGATGGAGATGGGGAGATGGAGATGGGATGGAGATGGAGATGGGGAGTTGGAGATGGGATGGGGAGATGGAGATGGGGTGCAGAGATGGAGATTGGATGGTAAGGGATGGAGATTTAAGGTAAATAAAGTAAAGAGATAATGGAGATAAATTGGGGATAAAATGGAGGAAACATGGGGATAAAAAGGAGCTACAGTGGAGCTAAAATGGGGATAAAGTGGAGATAAAACAGGGATGAAGTGGAGATAAAATTGGGATAAAACAGAGATAAAGTGGAGATAAAATGGGGCTAAAGTGGGGGTAAAATGGTGATAAATTGGGCTACAGTTCTGGTTCTCCTCTGCCCTGGCAGACAAACGCCGGCAGTGCAAAATAGCCGAAAGGAAGTGGCGCCAAAACTACGACGCCAGCTGCAAGGATTCATACAGATCTCAGATTAGAGACTACCATCGCGACATCATTGCCAATAAAAAATTATATCTGGCCAGCCGTATTGAGGAGGCCACAAACTCATGTAAAGAAATTTTTAGGATTGTCAAGGCCTTTATTTCCCCCTCCTGGACGAACCCCAAAATCATGCACTCCGAATCCTGGATTACTAAGCTGGCTGCCTTCTTTGCTGACAAAATTAAAAATATCCAGCTATCCTTTGATGTCCCCAACATGATTCATACTTCCTCTCCCATTTCTCTGGTTCCGTCATCTCCTACGTCAGAACCTTTCCTCTGTAACTTCCCGGATATGTCTTTGCAGACGTCTCTGGACCTTCTAATTAAGCTGAAATCAGGTTCTCCCCGGGACCCTTGCCCTGCCAAAACCCTCGCCCAACTAGCCCCCACCCTCAACCATCTCATCAACCCGATCCTCAACCTCTCACTGAGCACAGGGGAAGTCCCGCAGCCTTGGAAACATGCGCTGATCCTACCACTATTAAAGAAATCCAATCTGAATCCGGACTTGCACGCCAATTACCGACCCATCTCCCTTTTGCCTGCCCTCGCGAAAGTGGTTGAAAAGCATGTCCACACTGCTTTGTCCCACTTTCTTGAGGCCAATGATATTCTTCATACATCCCAGTCAGGCTTTCGCTCTAACCTGAGCACTGAAACTGCTCTGCTCGAGGTCACCGAAGTGATTAAGTCCACCTTGGATAAGGGAGGGAAAGTCATGTTGGTGATGCTCGATCTCTCTGCGGCCTTTGACACCGTCCCCCACAACCTCCTCCTTGCAAGACTCTGGGAGGTGGGTTTGAGGGGGACGGTGTTCAACTGGTTCCGTTCTTTACTCTCTAACCGTCAACAAACTATCTGGGCCCCACCTTTTTCCGCCGCGATGCCACCTCTGGAGGTCGGAGTTCCGCAGGGCTCAATCTTGAGCCCTTCGCTCTTTAACATTTACATGACCCCTTTGGCGGCACTCGTGGAGGGTTTTGGGGCCCAGATCGTATCGTACGCTGACGATACACAGCTCCTGTTCACCTGTGATAAGGACCACGACTTTGACGGAACTTCCATACCCCTCGGGGCGGTGTTTGACTGGTTCAACCTACACTGCCTCAAGTGCAATTCCGAAAAGTCGGAGGTCCTCTTCTTCGGCTGCCCGTCCGATCCCAGGTGGAAGGAGTGGTGGCCGGCCGCTATGTTTCCACATGACAATGACTCAGGGTCGGCGAAGAATCTGGGTATCCAGGTCGACAACTGCCTCTCTCTTAAGGGACAAGTGTCGGGCCTGGCCGGTAGATGCTTCGCGATCTTAAAAATGCTGAGAAAGTTTCTGCCCCTCCTATCCATCGAACACAGAAGGACCACTGTGCAGGCCCTGATTGTCTCTCGTCTGGACTACGCCAACATTCTGTACCTTGGCCTCCCGGACTATCTTATATCGCGTTTGCAGATAGTACAGAATTCGGCAGCCCGAGCCATCTTTGGCCTTAACAGAAGGGCCAGAGCGACGGAGCTCCTCAGAACCCTCCACTGGCTGCCTATTAAGAAGCGGATCGCTTTCAAGGCCCTGACCATCGCCTTTAAAGCCCTGCATGGTCTTGGCGCCCGCTACCTTCGAAAGTGGATCACGTTTTATCTTCCATCGAGATCCCTTCGCTCGTCGTCTCAAGCTAGGGCAGTCACCCCTAGGATTCATCGAGCTCACATCGGCGGCCGCGCCTTTAAACATCTGGCGCCCCAACTGTGGAACGATCTTCCTCTCGCGCTCAGGTCCTGTTCCCATCTCCTGACATTCAGGAAGGACTTGAAAACCTGGTTGTTTCAGCAATAAGTCTCTTTCATCTCTGGTCTTTTCTCTGGACCTGCACTGCCTGGTTTTTCTTCTGCTCTCTTCCTCGACTTGTGAGGCTCCAACAGCGCCGGGACACTCCTCGGAGTAGCCGTGCGCTATAGAAGCACCCTTTTAACATAACATAACATAACATAACATACAGTTGGGTTGAAGTGGAGATAAAATGGGGATAAAATGGAGCTAAAGTGGAGATAAAATGGGGATAATATCGGGATAACATGGAGATTAGGCAGAGATAAAATGGGGATAAAACTGAGATATATTGGAGGTATAATGGAAATAATATGGGGAGATAATATGGGGAGATGGGGGAGACAGCTGGAGAGACAGATGGGGAAGACCGATGGCCAGATTGGGGGGACAGATTGGAGAAGGACATGGGATGAGGGAGATGAGGGAGAGGCAGATGAGGGATAGACAGGTGGAAAGAGGATAGAGAGGGAGATGGGGACAGGGTGGAGATGGTGGAGACAGATGAGGAGGGACATGGGATGAGGGAGATGGGGATGAGGGAGAGCAAGATAAGGGAGAGACTGATGGGGAGAGGGTGGAGATGGGGGAGACAGATGGGGGAGAGATGGAGAGGGAGATGAGGGAGAGACCGATGGGGAGAGGGTGATGGGTAGAGGGTGGAGATGGGGGAGGCAGATGGGGAGTTGGAAACATGAATTACCTCTGAATGGTGTTGATATCACTTCCCGCAGTGAATAAACACGTTTTAAGCCCTCAAAGTAAGCATGTGGGTAATTTTAAGTCACTTTAATCCATGCGCCAAATCTTGAGTTTTGGCTCCCTAGAAGCATGAAAATGACTATAAATATGGTCATTCTAGTTCCAAAAGTGATGATCCACATCTGAAAGTAAAAATTAGTTGAAAGATTGAAATTTTCAAAACGGACTATTTTGGTAATCTCAGTGCAATTTCCTCAGGTCGCGGGGTCATCGATCATTTAGCATGAAAAATCGGACCTTCTCGCATGAACATGAATTACCTCTAAATGGTGTGCATATCACTTCCCGCAAAGAATACACATGTTTTAATCCCTCAAAGTGTGCATTTGGGTCATTTTAAGCCACATAACTTTGCGCCAAATCTTGAGTTTTGTCTTCCTAGAAGCATGAAAATGACTATAAATATGTTCATTTTAGCTCCAAAAGTGATGATCCACATCTGAAAGTCAAAATGAGTTGAAAGATGGAAATTTTCAGAACGGACCATTTTGGTCCTCTCAAAGCAATTTCCTCAGGTCGCGGGTCATCGATCGTTTTGCATGAAAAATCGGACCTTCTCGCATGAACATGAATTACCTCTAAATGGTGTTTGTTAGACCTGTCAGCCCTTTGGGTAGTCCCTCCTATTTTTCCTTTTTTTTCCTCTCCTTTGTGCCTCCTAATTTTTCTTTTATTTTTGCGTCCACTACAGTTTTTGGTGTTGTCCCTGGAGTTCTGAGTGCCTTTTTCCCTATAACTTTTTGAGGCCTAGGTGCTCTCTTAACATGGTGAAAACATGGACACACAAAATGGTGGCTTGTAACTGCCACATTTTTACCTCAGGGACCTGAGCCATAGGACTACACTAGGAAGGCTCTAGAACCTTCCAGCTGATTCCAGTAGCCAGGGCCCAGTCTATAAAAGGGCCAGAACCAGAGCGGCCATTTTAGAGTGACCAGAGGGAGTCTGGAGGGAACCTGGTGAGGAGTGAGGCGATAGCAAAGGGAGGAAGGCGCACTGATAGAGGCTAGATCGTCTCATGGGTCAGCTGCCTCTTCTGAGGATGTCACCCCCTAGTTATTGACTGAGCCCTATAATCGGTTCATTGACTTTATACCACATAACCTTTGTAGCGTCATTGAACCCCCTGTGAGAAGTGGTTAATCGTTGTTCTCGGGAATACATGAGGGAAGCCTCCGATTTGGAAGAGACTGTCCCGTTCTTTTCCCTTTCCCCTTTTTGAACGCTTGAGAAGAAATCCTGTATTGGGCCTGGCAGGTGAGGGACATCTGACCCGGGAGGAGAGGAGGGTGGAAATTAGCCGGGTTGTTGCAGGATAAGGCTTTATAACCCCGCTCAGGTTCTCCGACACTTTGCTGCCGCCCGGAGTTAGAGGGTCCAGTGACTGACAGGTTCTTCCCCTTTGCCCGCACTCTTAAGTACACTGCGGACATAGTACGAGGAGAGGGGGAAAGTCAGGTGAATCACCGCCACTGGCCCCAGGACTTTGCTTCGCAGATCGCAGAGAGAAAATCAACCTTACCTTAGTGCGGCTGGCCCGCTGAGATCCCCGCCGCCGAACGGTGCCCCTACTGTGGACTGGCAGTATCCACGCCCCCCCTCCCCCCGCTGAGGAGATCTGGAGGTAGAGAGTGGGCCCGGTTCTGGTCAGCGGAGCGTTGGTTCCTCTGAGGTGACGTCGCGGGAGGTCGTACGCTCTGCCAAGTGATCGCCGGAAGAAGGAGAGGCCGGCCTGTGTTCAGCACCCACCCTCTCTGATGAGCGAGAGGAGGGCGGGACACAAGGGCGAGAACAACGCTGAGAGAAACGCTGCGCACTCCCGGCTCAGACAGCTGCTGGGAACCTGCAGTGTGAGGGCTGGAGACCGATCGAAGTGACAGAGGTGTAAGCGAAGTGAGCGGACACAAACTCAACACCACAATCTCCTGGTAAGATCGTGGAAGTGTGGTTGGGAGCCCAGGTGCTTTGAGGGCCTCATTGCCGCCTCCGGAGTCAGTAGAGTCCTGCTGAAAGACACGGAGAAGTACAGCAGAGAAAGGGGGGGAAGGCATTTAAAACCACACTACTTTCCACACAGTACTGCGGGAGAGGAAATTTAAGCGGCAGGAAAGTGCCCATTGAGTGGGAACTGCCGAATACACCAGGGCTTTATTAAATGACTGAGAACAACTGTCTGCCTAATTTAATGCCCTGGATGGGATAATTACTAGAGTAATTTAGTCGCTTTCTTGCATGGAAACTTGAATTGATCTACATCTGTGTGACAAATCTATGAATGCTAATGGTAGAGGCCTAGTTGGTGACAGAAAATAATAGAATTGCTTAGAGCCTGTTTCTCTTTCAGAGGAGGAAGGGGGGTAGTAAATTGAGTTTAACTACACTGTTATCCTACTAAAGAATGTTTTGACTAAGCACGAAGTGCCAGAGAATCCAAATTCAATGAAACTGGGAAAGTTTACAAAAACAAGTAATTTAAATGCACTGACTTAATTGTAAATGTGGTACTGGTTTTGCAACTAAGAGAAATACAAGAAACTAACAAAAAGAGAATATAAAGATGTTCTACTTTTCTAAACACAGTGTGGTGTTTACTTTTTGGTGGATGGGCATTGGGTTACTGTATAGGTGCGATGCAAGTATAACACAATTGCTTTAGGATAGATCTTTCCACTCAGTGCCAGGCTACCCTATGTGGACTGGTAACCCCAGGTCCAACAGTGTTTATATCACTTCCCGCAGTGAATACACATGTTTTAAGCCCTCAAAGTGCACATTTGGGTCCTTTTAAGTCACTTTTACCCATGCACCAAATGTTGAGGTTTGGCTCCCTAGAAGCAGGAAAATGACTATAATCATGGTCATTTTAGCTCCAAAAGGGATGATCCACAACTGAAAGTCAAAATTTGCTGAAAGATGGACATTTTCAAAACGGACCATTTTGGTCATCTCGAGCAATTTCCTCAAGTCACGGGTCATCAATTATTTTGCATGAAAAATCAGACGTTCTCAAATGAATTACCTGTAAATGCTGTTTACATCACTTCCCGTAGTGAATGAACATGTTTTAAGCCCTCAAAGTGAGCATTTGGGTAATTTTTAGTCACTTTTAGCCATGTGCCAAATCTTGAGTTATGGCTCTCTAGAAGCTTGAAAATAACTATAAACATGCTCATTTTAGCTCCAAAAGTGATGATCCACATCTGAAAGTCAAAATTAGTTGAAAGATGGAAATTTTCAAAACGGACCATTTCGGTCATCTCAGTGCAATTTCCTCAGGTCGCGGGTCATCGATCGTTTTGCATGAAAAATCAGATCTTCTCGCATGAACAAGAATTACCTCTAAATGCTGTTTACATCACTTCCTGCAGTGAATAAACATGTTTTAAGCCCTCAAAGTGTGCATTTGGGAAATTTTAAGGCACTTTTACCCATACGCCAAATCTTGAGTTTTGGCTTCCTAGAAGCTTGAAAATGACTACAAACATGCTCATTTTAGCTCCAAAAGTGATGCTCCACCTCTGAAAGTCAAAATTAGTTGAAAGATGGAAATTTTCAAAACGGACCATTTTGGTCATCTCAGAGCAATTTCCTCAGGTCGCGGGTTATCGATCATTTTGCATGAAAAAACGGACCTTCTCGCATGAACATGAATTACCTCTATGGTGTTTATATCACTTCCTGCAGTGAATAAACATGTTTTAAGCACTCAAATTGAGCATTTGGGTAACTTTGGGTCAATTTTACCCATGTGCCAAATCTTGAGTTTTGGCTCCCTAGAAGCAGGAAAATTACTATGATCATGCTCATTTTATGGAGATGGCGAGTTGGAGATGGGATGGGGAGATGGAGATAGGATGCAGAGATGGAGATTGGATGGTAAGGGACGGAGATTTAATGTAAATAAAGTAGAGAGATAATGGATATAAACTGGAGTTAAATTGGGGAGAAAATGGAGAAAACATGGGTATAAAATGGAGCTAAAGTAGAGCTAACATGGGATAAAGTGGAGATAAAATGGGGATAAAATGGAGATAAGTGGGGATAAAGTGGTGATAAAATGGGGATAAAATGGAGATAAGTGGGGATAAAGTAGAGCTAAAATTGGGCTAAAGTGGGGATAAAATGGAGCTAAAGTGGAGATAAAATTGGGATAATACAGGGATAACATGGAGATTAAGCAGAGATAAAATGGGGATAAAACTGAGTTATAATGGAAGTATAATGGAGATATTATGGGGAGATGGGGAGAGAGATGGGGGGACAGATGGGGGAGACCGATGCCAGATTGGGGAGACAGATCGGAAAAAGACATGGGATGAGGGAGATGAGGGAGAGGCAGATGAGGGAGAGACAGGTGGAGAGAGGATAGAGAGGGAGATGGGGACAGGGTGGAGATGGTGGAGACAGATGAGGAGGGACATGGGATGAGGGAGATGGGGGATGAGGGAGAGCAAGATAAGGGAGAGACTGATGGGGAGAGGGTGGAGATGGGGGTGACAGATGGGGGAGAGATGATGAGGTAGAGGGAGATGAGGGAGAGACCAATTGGGAGAGGGTGATTGGGAGAGGGTGGAGATGGGGGAGACAGATGGGGAGTTGGAAACATGAATTACCTCTAAATGGTGTTGATATCACTTCCCACAGTAAATAAACACGTTTGAAGCCCTCAAAGTGAGCATATGAGTCATTTTAAGTCACTTTTACCCATGTGCCAAATCTTGAGTTTTGGCTCCCTAGAAGCATGAAACTTACTATAAATATGGTCATTTTAGCTCCAAAAAGTGATGATCCACATCTGAAAGTCAAAATAAGTTGAAAGATGGAAATTTTCAAAACTGACCATTTTGGTCATCCTAGAGCAATTTCCTCAGGTTGCGGGTTATCAATCATTTTGCATGAAAAATCGTACCTTCTCGCAAGAACATGAATTACCTCTAAATGGTGTTTATATCACTTCCCGCGGTGAATACACGTGTTTTAAGCCCTCAAAGTGTGCATTTGTGTCATTTTAAGTCACTTTTACCCATGCGCCAAATGTTGAGGTTTGGCTCCCTAGAATGAAAGGGGAACAACGGCACTTTTGTTACTCCCCCTACTGCGGAACTTCTCCGCGTTTGTGGATCTATAAAATCCGGTTCCCCTAGAGACCCGACCACTCCTAGTCGGCTAAAGGGTAGTTTGCCAGTACTTGAGCCTTATGTGCATCATCTACTGGACACCTCCTTTGAGTCCCAGGTGGTTCCGAATGCCTGGAAGCAGGCAGTGGTACTTCCTCTGCAGAAGAAGGCCAACGTCAGTTTTGAAAAACTGGACAACCTCCGTCCCATCTCCCTCCTGCCCTATATGGCTAAGGTGGCGGAAAAAATTGCCAATATACAGCTTATGCAGCACGTGGAGATGGCTTCGCTACTCCACGACTCGCAATTTGGCTTCCGCCCCCGCCATTCGACGGAGTCTGCTCTTCTCGTGGCGGTGGAAGCACTAAGACAGGGTGTGGACGAGGGCCAAACTATGGCACTGATCCTTTTAGACCTAAGCGCAGCGTTCGACACTGTAGCACATTCCACCTTGCTACAGTGTCTGAACGGAGGAGGGGTGACAGGAGCTGCGCTTGGGTGGATCACGTCCTTCCTGTCAGACAGGTGTTTTCAAGTCAGGCTAGGTGAATGCTACTCTAGGGAGATGGAGTTGGGCCAGGGCGTGCCTCAGGGCTCGTCTCTGAGCCCATCCCTATTTAATATCTACGTCTCCCCCCTGGCGGCCATCGTGGAGGGATATGGTCTTCGCCTGGTGTCCTACGCCGACGACACGCAGCTGGTCATCTCCCTTTCGCGCGCGCCCGATCTTGCAGCGGACATCTTCAGGAACTGCATGCAAGATCTTGCTGCCTGGATGTCCGCAAACTGTTTAAAACTGAACGGCAGCAAGACTGAGGTGCTCGTGGTGGGGAGTGGCCCGGCTGCGTGGTCGTCGGCATGGTGGCCGCCCTGCCTGGGTGAAGTCCCAGTCCCCTGCCATGAGGCCAGGAACCTTGGTGTGTGGCTGGACAGGAACCTTGCCTTCGGCCCACAGGTCGGTCGGGTGGCGGGGGTATGCTTCAGTGTCCTGAGAGCCCTTAGGAAAGTGTTAGATCTGCTTCCCATTTCTGCTCGAAAGACGCTGGTGCACGCCCTCGTCACCTCCCGACTTGATTATGGGAACCTGCTCTATCTGGGGGCCACAGGCAGGGTCATGGGCCGCCTGCAGGTCCTTCAGAATGCGGCGGCGCGGCTGGTACTTAGGCTCCCCAGGAGGTCTTCCGCTAAACCAGCTTTGCGGGCCCTCCATTGGCTTCCCATTGAGAGGAGAGTGGAGTTTAAGGCCCTGGCCACATGTCACCGCATTTTGAGTGGCAAAGCACCTAGACCGCTCCAGAGCCTAATAACCCACTATGAGCCTACACGTAGTCTACGGTCTTCTCAGACTGGGCTGTTAAAAATCCCCAGAGTATTTAAGGCACGTATGGGAGGCAGGTCTTTTAGATACCTCGCTCCCAAACGTTGGAATGCTCTCCCGCTGGAACTGCGACTTGAACCCTCTGAAGTCCTGTTCAGAAAAAAACTGAAAACACATTTATTCAGCAGATAGCCTTGTGTGGGAGGAGGGGGGACAGCTACTTCACTTATCACAGCACGGGGACACGCCAGTGGCGTAACCAGGCGCTTAATAAATGTCCAAATAAATAAAAATAGAAGCATGAAAATGACTATATATATGGTCATTTTAGCTCCAAAAGTGATGATCCACATCTGAAACTCAAAATTAGTTGAAAGATGGAAATTTTCAAAACTGACCATTTTGGTCATCCTAGAGCAATTTCCTCAGGTTGCGGGTTATCGATCATTTTGCATGAAAAATCGTACCTTCTCGCAAGAACATGAATTACCTCTAAATGGTGTTTATATCACTTCCCGCAGTGAATACACATGTTTTAAGCCCTCAAAGTGTGCATTTGGGTCATTTTAAGTCACTTTTACCCATGCGCCAAATCTTGAGTTTTGGCTCCCTAGAAGCAGGAAAATGACTATGATCATGCTCATTTTATGGAGATGGGATGGAGATGGAGATGGGGAGAAGGAGATGAGATGGGAAGATGGAGATGGGATGCAGAGGTGGAGATTAGATGGTAAGGGACGGAGATTTAATGTAAATAAAGTAGAGAGATAATGAAAATAAATTGGGGATAAAATGGAGATAAAATGGAGGAAACATGGGGATAAAATGGGGCTAAAGTGGAGCTATAATGGGGATAAAGTGAAGATAAAATGGGGATAAAGTGGAATTAAAGTGGATATTAAAATAGGGATAAAATCGGGCTATAGTTGGGCTAAAGTGGAGATAAAATGGGGATAAAATGGAGCTAAAGTGGAGATAAAAAGGGGATAACACAGGGATAACATGGAGATTAAGCAGAGATGACATGGGGATAAAACAGATATAATGGAGGTATAATGGAGATATTATGGGGAGATAATATGGGGAGATGGAGAGAGAAGATGGGGGACAGAGCTGGGGAGACCGATGGCCAGATTGGGGAGACAGATCTGAGAAGGACATGGGTTGAGGGAGATGAGGAAGAGGCAGATTTAGGGAGAGACAGGTGGAGAAAGGATAGAGAGGGAGATGGGGACAGGGTGGAGATGGTGGAGACAGATGAGGAGGGACATGGGATGAGGGAGATGGGGATGAGGGAGACGGAGATGAGGGAGAGCAAGATAAGGGAGAGACTGATGGGGAGAGGGTGGAGAGGGGGGAGACAGATGGGGGAGAGATGATGAGGGAGAGGGAGATGAGGGTAAGACCGATGGGGAGAGGGTGATGGGGAGAGGGTGGAGATGGGGAAGGCAGATGAGGGAGATGAGGGAGAGACAGGTGGAGAGAGGATAGAGAGGGAGATGGGGACAGGGTGGAGATAGTGAGACAGATGAGGAGGGACATGGGATGAGGGAGATGGGGATGAGGGAGAGCAAGCTAAGGGGTAGACTGATGGGGAGAGGGTGGAGATGGGGAGACAGATGGGGGAGTGATGATGAAGAAGACGGAGATGAGGGAGAGACCGATTGGGAGAGGGTGATGGGGAGAGGGTGGAGATGGGGAAGGCAGATGGGGAGTTGGAAACATGAATTACCTCCAAATGGTATATATATCACTTCCCGCAGTGAATGAACATGTTTTAAGCCCTCAAAGTGAGCATTTGGGTAATTTTTTGTCTCTTTTAGCCATGTGCCAAATCTTGAGTTATGGCTCCCTAGAAGCTTGAAAATAACTATAAACATGCTCATTTTAGCTCCAAAAGTGATGATCCACATCTGAAAGTCAAAATTAGTTGTAAGATGGACATTTTCAAAACTGACCATTTTGGTCATCCTAGAGCAATTTCCTCAGGTTGCGGGTTATCGATCATTTTGCATGAAAAATCGTACCTTCTCGCAAGAACATGAATTACCTCTAAATGGTGTTTATATCACTTCCCGCAGTGAATACACATGTTTTAAGCCCTCAAAGTGTGCATTTGGGTCATTTTAAGTCACTTTTACCCATGCGCCAAATCTTGAGTTTTGGCTCCCTAGAAGCAGGAAAATGACTATGATCATGCTCATTTTATGGAGATGGGATGGAGATGGAGATGGGGAGAAGGAGATGAGATGGGAAGATGGAGATGGGATGCAGAGGTGGAGATTAGATGGTAAGGGACGGAGATTTAATGTAAATAAAGTAGAGAGATAATGAAAATAAATTGGGGATAAAATGGAGATAAAATGGAGGAAACATGGGGATAAAATGGGGCTAAAGTGGAGCTATAATGGGGATAAAGTGAAGATAAAATGGGGATAAAGTGGAATTAAAGTGGATATTAAAATAGGGATAAAATCGGGCTATAGTTGGGCTAAAGTGGAGATAAAATGGGGATAAAATGGAGCTAAAGTGGAGATAAAAAGGGGATAACACAGGGATAACATGGAGATTAAGCAGAGATGACATGGGGATAAAACAGATATAATGGAGGTATAATGGAGATATTATGGGGAGATAATATGGGGAGATGGAGAGAGAAGATGGGGGACAGAGCTGGGGAGACCGATGGCCAGATTGGGGAGACAGATCTGAGAAGGACATGGGTTGAGGGAGATGAGGAAGAGGCAGATTTAGGGAGAGACAGGTGGAGAAAGGATAGAGAGGGAGATGGGGACAGGGTGGAGATGGTGGAGACAGATGAGGAGGGACATGGGATGAGGGAGATGGGGATGAGGGAGACGGAGATGAGGGAGAGCAAGATAAGGGAGAGACTGATGGGGAGAGGGTGGAGAGGGGGGAGACAGATGGGGGAGAGATGATGAGGGAGAGGGAGATGAGGGTAAGACCGATGGGGAGAGGGTGATGGGGAGAGGGTGGAGATGGGGAAGGCAGATGAGGGAGATGAGGGAGAGACAGGTGGAGAGAGGATAGAGAGGGAGATGGGGACAGGGTGGAGATAGTGAGACAGATGAGGAGGGACATGGGATGAGGGAGATGGGGATGAGGGAGAGCAAGCTAAGGGGTAGACTGATGGGGAGAGGGTGGAGATGGGGAGACAGATGGGGGAGTGATGATGAAGAAGACGGAGATGAGGGAGAGACCGATTGGGAGAGGGTGATGGGGAGAGGGTGGAGATGGGAAGGCAGATGGGGAGTTGGAAACATGAATTACCTCCAAATGGTATATATATCACTTCCCGCAGTGAATGAACATGTTTTAAGCCCTCAAAGTGAGCATTTGGGTAATTTTTTGTCTCTTTTAGCCATGTGCCAAATCTTGAGTTATGGCTCCCTAGAAGCTTGAAAATAACTATAAACATGCTCATTTTAGCTCCAAAAGTGATGATCCACATCTGAAAGTCAAAATTAGTTGTAAGATGGACATTTTCAAAACTGACCATTTTGGTCATCCTAGAGCAATTTCCTCAGGTTGCGGGTTATCGATCATTTTGCATGAAAAATCGTACCTTCTCGCAAGAACATGAATTACCTCTAAATGGTGTTTATATCACTTCCCGCAGTGAATACACATGTTTTAAGCCCTCAAAGTGTGCATTTGGGTCATTTTAAGTCACTTTTACCCATGCGCCAAATCTTGAGTTTTGGCTCCCTAGAAGCAGGAAAATGACTATGATCATGCTCATTTTATGGAGATGGGATGGAGATGGAGATGGGGAGAAGGAGATGAGATGGGAAGATGGAGATGGGATGCAGAGGTGGAGATTAGATGGTAAGGGACGGAGATTTAATGTAAATAAAGTAGAGAGATAATGAAAATAAATTGGGGATAAAATGGAGATAAAATGGAGGAAACATGGGGATAAAATGGGGCTAAAGTGGAGCTATAATGGGGATAAAGTGAAGATAAAATGGGGATAAAGTGGAATTAAAGTGGATATTAAAATAGGGATAAAATCGGGCTATAGTTGGGCTAAAGTGGAGATAAAATGGGGATAAAATGGAGCTAAAGTGGAGATAAAAAGGGGATAACACAGGGATAACATGGAGATTAAGCAGAGATGACATGGGGATAAAACAGATATAATGGAGGTATAATGGAGATATTATGGGGAGATAATATGGGGAGATGGAGAGAGAAGATGGGGGACAGAGCTGGGGAGACCGATGGCCAGATTGGGGAGACAGATCTGAGAAGGACATGGGTTGAGGGAGATGAGGAAGAGGCAGATTTAGGGAGAGACAGGTGGAGAAAGGATAGAGAGGGAGATGGGGACAGGGTGGAGATGGTGGAGACAGATGAGGAGGGACATGGGATGAGGGAGATGGGGATGAGGGAGACGGAGATGAGGGAGAGCAAGATAAGGGAGAGACTGATGGGGAGAGGGTGGAGAGGGGGGAGACAGATGGGGGAGAGATGATGAGGGAGAGGGAGATGAGGGTAAGACCGATGGGGAGAGGGTGATGGGGAGAGGGTGGAGATGGGGAAGGCAGATGAGGGAGATGAGGGAGAGACAGGTGGAGAGAGGATAGAGAGGGAGATGGGGACAGGGTGGAGATAGTGAGACAGATGAGGAGGGACATGGGATGAGGGAGATGGGGATGAGGGAGAGCAAGCTAAGGGGTAGACTGATGGGGAGAGGGTGGAGATGGGGAGACAGATGGGGGAGTGATGATGAAGAAGACGGAGATGAGGGAGAGACCGATTGGGAGAGGGTGATGGGGAGAGGGTGGAGATGGGGAAGGCAGATGGGGAGTTGGAAACATGAATTACCTCCAAATGGTATATATATCACTTCCCGCAGTGAATGAACATGTTTTAAGCCCTCAAAGTGAGCATTTGGGTAATTTTTTGTCTCTTTTAGCCATGTGCCAAATCTTGAGTTATGGCTCCCTAGAAGCTTGAAAATAACTATAAACATGCTCATTTTAGCTCCAAAAGTGATGATCCACATCTGAAAGTCAAAATTAGTTGTAAGATGGACATTTTCAAAACGGACCATTTTGGTCCTCTCAGAGCAATTTCCTCAGGTCGCGGGGTCATCGATCGTTTTGCATGAAAAATCGGACCTTTTCACATGAACATGAATTACCTCTAAATGGTGTTTATATCACTTCCTGCAGTGAATAAACATGTTTTAAGCCCTCAAAGTGAGCATTTTGGTAATTTTTAGTCACTTTTAGCCATGTGCCAAATCTTGAGTTTTTGCTGCGTAGAAGAAGGAAAATTACTATAATCATGCTAATTTTAGCTCCAAAAAGGATGATCTACAACTGAAAGTCAAAATTAGTTGAAAGATGGAAATTTTCAAAACTGACCATTTTGGTCCTCTCAGAGCAATTTCCTCAGGTCGCGGGGTCATCTATCATTTTGCATGAAAAATCGGATGTTCTCGCATGAACATGAAATATCTCTAAATGCTGTTTACATTATTTCCCACAGTGAATAAACATGTTTTAAGCCCTCAAAGTGTGCATTTGGGTCATTTTAAATCACTTCTACGCTTGCGCCAAATCTTGAGTTTTGTCTTCCTAGAAGCATGAATAAATATTGTCATTTTAGCTCCAAAAGTGATGATCCACATCTGAAAGTCAAAATTAGTTGAAAGATGGACATTTTCAAAACGGACCATTTTGGTAATCTCGAGCAATTTCCTCAAGTCACGGGTCATCGATTATTTTGCATGAAAAATCAGACGTTCTCAAATGAATTACCTATAAATGCTGTTTACATCACATTCTGCAGTGAATGAACATGTTTTAAGCCCTCAAAGTGAGCATTTGGGTAATTTTTAGTCACTTTTAGCCATGTGCCAAATCTTGAGTTTTGGCTCCCTAGAAGCTTGAAAATGATCATAAACATGCTCATTTTAGCTCCAAAAGTGATGATCCACATCTGAAAGTCAAAATTAGTTGAAAGATGGAAATTTTCAAAACAGACCATTTTGGTCCTCTCAGAGCAATTTCCTCAGGTCGCGGGTCATCGATCGTTTTGCATGAAAAATCGGACGTTCTCGCATGAACATGAATTATCTCTAAATGGTGTTTATATCACTTCCCGCAGTGAATAAACATGTTTTAAGCCCTCAAAGTGTGCATTTGGGTCATTTTTAGGCACTTTTACCTTTGCGCCAAATCTTGAGTTTTGTCTTCCTAAAAGCATGAAACTGACTATAAATATGTTCATTTTAGGTCCAAAAGTGATGATCCACATCTGAAAGTCAAAATTAGATGAAAGATGGAAATGTTCAAAACTGACCATTTTGGTCATCTTTGAGCAATTTCCTTAGGTCGCGGGTTATCGATCATTTTGCATGAAAAATCGGACCTTCTCCCATGAACATGAATTACCTCTATGGTGTTTAAATCAATTCCTGCAGTGAATAAACATGCTTTAAGCACGCAAAGTGAGCATTTGGGTAATTTTGAGTCACTTTTAGCAATGTGCCAAGTCTTGAGTTTTGGCTCCCTAGAAGCAGGAAAAAGACTATGATCATGCTCATATTATGGAGATGGGATGGAGAGGGAGATGGGGAGATGGAGATGAGATGGGGAGATGGGGATGGGATGGAGATGGAGATGGGGAGTTAGAGATGGGATGGGGAGATGGAGATTGGATGGTAAGGGACGGAGATTTAATGTAAATAAAGTAGAGAGAGAATGGATATAGACTGGAGATAAATTGAGGATAAAATGGAGATAAAATGGAGGAAACATGGGGATAAAATGGAGCTAAAGTGGAACTAACATGGGGATAAACTGGAGATAAAATGTGGAAGAAGTGGGGTTAAAATGGGGATAAAATTGGGCTATAGTTGGGATAAAATGGGGATGAAATGGAGCTAAACTGGAGATAAAATGGGGATAATACAGGGATAACATGAGATTAAGCAGAGATAAAATGGGGATACAACTGAGATATAATGGAGGTATGATGGAGATATTACGGGGAGATAATATGGCGAGATGGGGAGAGAGATGGGGAGACAGCTGGAGAGACAGATGGTGGAGACCGATGGCCTGATTGGGGAGACATATCTGAGAAGGACATGGTATGAGGGAGATGAGGGAGAGGCAGATGAAGGAGAGACAGGTGGAGAGAGGATAGAGAGGGAGATGGGGACAGGGTGGAGATAGTGGAGACAGATGAGGAGGGACATGGGATGAGTGGGATGAGGGAGATGGGGATGAGGGAGAGCAAGATAAGGGAGAGACTGATGGGGAGAGGGTGGAGATGGGGAGACAGATGGGGGAGTGATGATGAGGGAGAGGGAGATGAGGGAGAGACCGATGGGGAGAGGGTGATGGGGAGAGGGTGGAGATGGGGGAGGCAGATGGGGAGTTGGAAACATGAATTACCTCTAAATGGTGTTGATATCACTTCCCACAGTGAATAAACATGTTTTAAGCCCACAAAGTGTGCATGTGGGTCATTTTAAGTAACTTTTACCTTCGCGTCAAATCTTGAGTTTTGTCTTCCTAGAAGCAGGAAAATAGCTATAAATATGGGCATTTTAGTTCCAAAAGGGATGATACACATCTGAAAGTCAAAATTAGTTGAAAGATGGACATTTTCAAAACGGACTATTTTGGTCATCTCGAGCAATTTCCTCAAGTCACGGGTCATCGATTATTTTGCATGAAAAATCAGACGTTCTGAAATGAATTACCTGTAAATGCTGTTTACATCACATCCTGCAGTGAATGAACATGTTGTAAGCCCTTAAAGTGAGCATTTGGGTAATTTTTTGTCACTTTTAGCCATGTGCCAAATCTTGAGTTTTGGCTCCCTAGAAGCTTGAAAATGACCATAAACATGCTCATTTTAGCTCCAAAAGTGATGATTCACATCTGAAAGTCAAAATTAGTTGAAAGATTGAAATTTTCAAAACTGACCATTTTGGTCCTCTCAGAGTAACTTCCTCAGGTCGCGGGTCATCGATCGTTTTGCATGAAAAATCGTACCTTCTCGCATGAACATGAATTACCTCTAAATGGTGTTTATTTCACTTCCCGCAGTGAATACACATGTTTTAAGCCCTCAAGGGGCACATTTGGGTCATTTTAAGTCACTTTTACCCATGTAAATGTAAATGTAGTTGAGCTTATATAGCGCACAGCTACCCGAAGTGGGTTTCCCGGCGCTTGCTTAGGGAACCCTTCCTGGTATTCCCCTGTGAGATAGCAGGGTATCCACAAGGTGAAAGTCAGGTGAAAGTCAGGCATCCCGCCCATGCGCCAAATGATGAGGTTTGGCTACCTAGAAGCATGAAAATGGCTATAAATATGGTCATTTTAGCTCCAAAAGTGATGATCCACATCTGAAAGTCAAAATTAGTTGAAACATGGATATTTTCAAAACTGTCCATTTTGGTCATTTTAGAGCAATTTCCTCAGGTCGCGGGTTATCGATCATTTTACATGAAAAATTGTACCTTCTCGCATGAAAATGAATTACCCCTATGGTGTTTATGTCACTTCCTGCAGTGAACAAACATGTTTTAAGCACTCAAAGTGAGCATTTGGGTAATTTTGAGTCACTTTTACCCATGTGTCAAATCTTGAGTTTTGGCTCCCTAGAAGCAGGAAAATTACTATGATCATGCTCATTTTATGGAGATGGGATGGAGATGGAGATGGGGAGATGGAGATGAGATGGGGAGATTGAGATGGGATGGAGATGGAGATGGGGAGTTGGAGATGGGATGGGGAGATGGAGATAGGATGCAGTGATGGAGATTAGATGGTAAGGGACGGAGATTTAATGTAAATAAAGCAGAGAGATGATGGATACAAACTGGAGATAGATTGAGGATAAAATGGAGATAAAATGGAGGAAACATGGGAATAAAATGGAGCTAAAGTGGAGTTAAAATGGGGATAAAGTGGAGCTAAAATGAGGAAAAAGTGGGTTTAAAATGGGGATAAAATGGGGCTATAGTTGGGATATAGTGGAGATAAAATGGAGCTAAAGTGGAGATAAAATGTGGATAATACAGGGATAACATGGAGATTAAGCAGAGATAAAATGGGGATAAAACAGATATAATGGAGGTATAATGGAGATATTATGGGGATGTAATTTGGGGAGATGTGGAAAGAGATGGGGGAGACAGCTGGGGAGACAGATGGGGGAGAACGATGGCCAGATTGGGGAGACAGATCGGAGAAGGACATGGGATGAGGGAGAGGCAAATGAGGGAGAGACAGGTAGAGAGAGGATAGAGAGGGAGATGGGGACAGGGTGGAGATGGTGGAGACAGGTGAGGAAGTACATGGGATGAGGAAGATGGGGATGAGGGAGATGGAGATGGAGATGAGGGAGAGCAAGATAAGGGAGAGACTGATGGGGAGAGGGTGGAGATAGGGGAGACAGATGGGGAGAGATGATGAGGGAGAGGGAGATGAGGGAGAGACCGATGGGAGAGGGTTGATGGGTAGAGGGTGGAGATGGGGGAGGCAGATGGGGAGTTGGAAACATGAGTTACCTCTAAATGGTGTTGATATCACTTCCCACAGTGAATAAACATGTTTTAAGCCCTCAAAGTGTGCATTTGGGTCCTTTTAAGTCACTTTTACCTTTGCGCCAAATCTTGAGTTTAGTCTCCCTAGAAGCATGAAAATGACTATAAATATGTTCATTTTAGCTCCAAAAGTGATGATCCACATCTGAAAGTCAAAATTAGTTGAAATATGGAAATTTTCAAAACGGACCATTTTGGTCCTCTCAAAGTAATTTTCTCAGGTCGCGGTCATCGATCGTTTTGCATGAAAAATCGGCCCTTCTCGCATGAACATGAATTACCTCTAAATGGTGTTTATATCACTTCCTGCAGTGAATAAACATGTTTTAAGCCCTCAAAGTGAGCATTTGGGTAATTTTGAGTCACATTTACCAATGTGCCAAATCTTGAGTTTTGGCTCTCTTGAAGCAGGAAAATGACTATAATCATGCTAATTTTAGCTCCAAAAGGGATGATCCACAACTGAAAGTCAAAATTAGTTGAAAGATGGACATTTTCAAAACGGACCATTTAGGTCATCTCGAGCAATTTCCTTAAGTCACAGGTCATCGATTATTTTACATGAAAAATCTCACAGAGACACGTGGGCTGGAATACCAACATCAAATAGTTATAGCTGCCTGGATATGGTCGACTGACCACCATCAAACCCCTGTACCGTGACCAACTCGCACTACATTAGAGCAAGCTTTGAAAGACCAGCTGAACACCCGGTGACCACGATCTCAAATAAAATTCAAGGTTCACCAAAAGCGAGACAACTGGAACCAAAAGTAACGACAAAATTCCTACCTATGGGAAAACAGGCTGAAGGCCCTCCATGTATAACGAAGGCCAGTAACAGACCAACAACCTCGCAACAAACTATCCCAAGGTCACCTGTCAATTCTATTAAATACCATGACAGGAACTTAATATCCTGGAACGTGGCGGGATTAGCAACCAAAAACACGGAAAGTAGCTTCTTAGATTTGGTCCACTCAAGCGACATAGTCTGTCTACAAGAGACATGGCTAAATAATTCAATCCATCTCGTGGGGTATAGAACATACTTCTCCCAGGCAACAAAATCAATCTCTGGGAGAAGTAAAGGAGGTTTAACTACATATATCTCCAACCTTTGGCCATGTCGTGAAGTAACTCCTGTTATACTCCATCAGAATTACCAGATTATTAGCTTTAAAGGAACGAATCAGGAGGTTTTTTCCCTCATAAATTTCTACAATAACATGACCACAAGTGAACTGTCCAAAGCCTTAAATGAAATTTTAGAGGAGAGCAACGAATTAAAGAGAAAATATGCAAGAATTCCACATACAATAATATGGGCAGGTGATTTCAATCTTCATTTATGCAAATACAGCGATGCCTCCATTTGCGGGATCACAGATGAATACGGAAACCCGTTACCTCACTTTTCTCACACCCCTGAAGGTACCAACATGCAGGCCATCATGGCTGAATTAGACTTAGGGTTCGCAAATATGTTAAAAACCCCTACAACGCAGTTTCTTTCAACCTTTCATGGCAGAGGCTGTGAATCAGTAATTGATTATATTCTGATATCTAGCAGCAAAGCCAAGTGCATAAAATCATTCAAAGTGGAGAGCATTGCACTCAGCGACCACTTCCCACTCAGAATAATACTCCAAGAATTATATCCTCAAAAGAGCTCGGAAAAGAATCTGCCTGGTTTACTTCACCAAGAAGTATTAACATTGAACAAGAAAAATGGGTACACCCTAAAATGGGGCAATCTAGATCAAGATCTTATCAATGAGAAAATAATAAAAACAAGTAAGAATGAAATTGATAAATGCTTGGACCCTCTTTCTAATGCTGTAGAGATTATGAGTAGCTACTATGCAATAGCGAACACAGTAAGCCAAGAATTAACCAGACCAAGCAAAAAAATAATAATACCTTGAGAAATGGGTGGTTCGATACAAAATGTACAAAATCATATTCAAATTTAAAGAAAGCCCTGACAAAACAACCAAGAAACAGAGCAGAGGTAACTGGACTAAGGAAAACTTATGCATAGGCAATCAAACAAAGGAAAAAGGAGTTACAAACAAACCTTTGGACACAACTCCTGAAAAACAGTGCCCTCAAAGACAGCACAGCCTTCTGGGAAACAGTTAAAACTCCATTCCTAACTGATAACAATGCTGGCCCCTCTCTGGATGTTGCCATAATCGCAGAAGACTGGGTACAGCACTTCTCAGGGGTTTTTGGAGAGGTTGAGCCTGAAGACACAGCTTCTCAAGTTTCTCTTCCGTCGGTGCAATACCCAATAAAGATACAGTTTACACTTAAAGAAACAACGTATGCCATAAAATCTGCAAAAAATGGCAAAGCACCGGGACCAGACTCTATTCCCATGGACCTTTTTAAATCCCTACCTGAATTATGGGCTCCCCTTCTGACTAAAGTGTTAAACGCAGCAAAAGAAACTGGCCTTCCTGACTCCTGGTCAACATCGATCCTGGTCCCCATTTTCAAAAAAGGGAACAGAGATAGTCCAACGTGCTACCGCCCCATATCCCTCTTGGATTCAACTGGAAAGATGCTAGGGCGCATACTTTTAAATCGACTCCAGGAGTGGTCTAAAGAGCAAGGGGTGCTCTCAGACCTCCAATATGGCTTCAGGGCCGGACTAAGCACCGTGGATCAAGTCCTAAATTTAACATTACTTGTAGGGAAATATGTAACAGCGAAAAAATCTTGCCTACACATGGTGTATGTCGATTTAACAGCGGCCTTCGACTGCGTGAAACACTCAAAGCTCTGGACAATAATGCTACAAATGGGGATAGAACCCCCTAGAGTAGACATCCTCCGTGAGCTATACTCCGGTGCTACGGGAAAGGTCAGATATGGAATAACAGGACAACTAACTAACAGCTTCCCAATTCAAAAAGGGGTAAGGCAGGGGTGTGTGCTGGCTCCGTTCCTATTCACACTCTACACGAACGGCTTAGAGGCTGCACTGCTAAAAGGCGTCAAAGATCTGCCGGAAGCCGGAGGTCGACAGATTCCAGCGTTACTATACGCCGACGACGCGGTAATCCTGGCAAGAACACCCGTCCAGCTTCAGAGGGCCCTAAATAATTATTGTACCTTCATGACCAGTCTTGATCTAAAAGTGAACATAAAGAAAACTTATGTTATGCACGTCGGCAACAGAGGGAAAAAAGAGAAAAAAATCTTCGTGAATAACCTACCACTTGAAAGAGCTAACACCTATCCTTACCTTGGTATATCTATTGATGAGGCGTTTAACTGGAGAGAGGCAATCAATTCCAGAAAGTTAGCCCTCATAAGAACAGTCGGCGCCCTAAAAGCATTTTCACTCCGTTTGGGAAAAAGACCACCTAACGAAATGATTAAGATATATAATGCAAAATCCATCAGCACAGCTACCTTTGGAGCAGGAGTATGGGGCACGACGAATGTGGAGCCACTCCAAAGAATTGAAAACTCCTTCCTAAAGTTTTTATTAGCTGTTCCTAAAAGCACCACCACTTTCGGCTGTCACCTCGAACTCGGAGTACATCATATATCGGACATCATTAAGATTCAGCCAATCATGCTATGGCGTAGAATATGGGCCACGGAAGAATGCCACCTCACTAGAACAATAATAGAGGACTGTATGAAATTAGATCATATGAAAAGGATCAAATGGCTGGCATATGTAAAATCTTTTTTCATTGATATTGGCCGTCCGAGTTTCTTCGAAGATCCACCATCCGTAACAGACATCTCAAAAAAAGACTTAAAAACACTTTGTCTGTCACACCTGTCTGAAATCCGAATGTTGTGCGAAATAGGTAAACCCTCAGTACAACAATGCTTAATGATACAGCTGGTCCCATCCATCCAACCTTATTTACAGTTTGATTTGTCGCAATACGAAAAGTTACTCCTTACCCGTTTCAGGTTTAATATATATCATT
Organism: Lissotriton helveticus; assembly: GCF_964261635.1. Lineage (NCBI taxonomy): Eukaryota > Metazoa > Chordata > Amphibia > Caudata > Salamandridae > Lissotriton > Lissotriton helveticus. The sequence continues at coordinate 366,263,453 of NC_136071.1, forward strand.
TCTTGGTCTTATTTCCCACACAAAATGTATGGACTCACAACATTGTAGTGTGTCCGTGTGATTCTATGTCCCCACAGTCTACAATTCATGTCATATTTTTTTGTAAATTTTACACGCAACTACGCAGGAGGTGGATACTACCACTATTAAAAGTTCTGAACATTCGTAGATGTCGCCCTGCCTATTTAGCATTGCAATTTCTGGAAAACTTTTTGATGACAAAATCTGTGGCACAGTATCTAAAACTATGTATTAGACACCGCACAAATTTATAATGACGTAGAACAGTTTTTATAATTCTTTTACAACGAATGAATAATGACTTTTTAAATATTTTATTGTGTTTTTATGTACTTTTATGGTTTTCACATATGGAATCCGAATAAAGATATTTTGATTTGACATGAAAAATCAGACGTTCTCTAATTAATTACCTGTAAATGCTGTTTACATCACTTCCCGCAGTGAATGAACATGTTTTAAGCCCTCAAAGTGAGCATTTGGGTAATTTTTAGTCACTTTTAGCCATGTGCCAAATCTTGAGTTATGGCTCCCTAGAAGCTTGAAAATAACTATAAACATGCTCATTTTAGCTCCAAAAGTGATCATCCATATCTGAAAGTCAAAATTAGTTGAAAGATGGAAATTTTCAAAATGAACCATTTTGGTCATCTCAGTGCAATTTCCTCAGGTCGTGGGGTCATCTATCATTTTGCATGCAAAATCGGATCTTCTCGCATGAACATGAATTACCTCTAAATGGTGTTTATATCACTTCCTGCAGTGAATAAACATGTTTTAAGCCCTCAAAGTGTGCATTTGGGTAATTTTAAGGCACTTTTACCCATACACAAATCTTGAGTTTTGGCTCCCTAGAAGCAGGAAAATGACTATAATCATGCTAATTTTAGCTCCAAAAGGGATGATCTACAACTGAAAGTCAAAATTAGTTGAAAGATGGAAATTTTCAAAACTGACCATTTTGGTCCTCTCAGAGCAATTTCCTCAGGTCGTGGGGTCATCTATCATTTTGCATGAAAAATCGGATGTTCTCGCATGAACATGAAATATCTCTAAATGCTGTTTACATTATTTCCCGCAGTGAATAAACATGTTTTAAGCCCTCAAAGTGTGTATTTGGGTCATTTTAGGTCACTTGAACCCTTGCGCCAAATCTTTAGTTTTGGCTCCCTAGAAGCTTGAAAATAACTATAAACATGCTCATTTTAGCTCCAAAAGGGATGATCTACAACTGAAAGTCAAAATTAGTTGAAAGATGGAAATTTTCAAAACTGACCATTTTGGTCCTCTCAGAGCAATTTCCTCAGGTCGCGGGGTCATCTATCATTTTGCATGAAAAATCGGATGTTCTCGCATGAACATGAAATATCTCTAAATGCTGTTTACATTATTTCCCACAGTGAATAAACATGTTTTAAGCCCTCAAAGTGTGCATTTGGGTCATTTTAAATCACTTCTACCCTTGCGCCAAATCTTGAGTTTTGTCTTCCTAGAAGCATGAATAAATATTGTCATTTTAGCTCCAAAAGTGATGATCCACATCTGAAAGTCAAAATTAGTTGAAAGATGGACATTTTCAAAACGGACCATTTTGGTAATCTCGAGCAATTTCCTCAAGTCACGGGTCATCGATTATTTTGCATGAAAAATCAGACGTTCTCAAATGAATTACCTATAAATGGTGTTTATATCACTTCCCGCATTGAATAAACATGTTTTAAGCCCTCAAAGTGTGCATTTGGGTCATTTTTAGGCACTTTTACCTTTGCGCCAAATCTTGAGTTTTGTCTTCCTAAAAGCATGAAACTGACTATAAATATGCTCATTTTAGGTCCAAAAGTGATGATCCACATCTGAAAGTCAAAATTAGATGAAAGATGGAAATTTTCAAAACTGACCATTTTGGTCATCTTTGAGCAATTTCCTTATGTCGCGGGTTATCGATCATTTTGCATGAAAAATTGGACCTTCTCCCATGAACATGAATTACCTCTATGGTGTTTAAATCAATTCCTGCAGTGAATAAACATACTTTAAGCACGCAAAGTGAGCATTTGGGTAATTTTGAGTCACTTTTAGCAATGTGCCAAATCTTGAGTTTTGGCTCCCTAGAAGCAGGAAAAAGACTATGATCATGCTCATATTATGGAGATGGGATGGAGAGGGAGATGGGGAGATGGAGATTAGATGGGGAGATGGGGATGGGATGGAGATGGAGATGGGGAGTTAGAGATGGGATGGGGAGATGGAGATTGGATGGTAAGGGACGGAGATTTAATGTAAATAAAGTAGAGAGAGAATGGATATAGACTGGAGATAAATTGAGGATAAAATGGAGATAAAATGGAGGAAACATGGGATAAAATGGAGCTAAAGTGGAACTAACATGGGGATAAACTGGAGATAAAATGTGGAAGAAGTGGGGTTAAAATGGGGATAAAATCGGGCTATAGTTGGGATAAAATGGGGATGAAATTGAGCTAAACTGGAGATAAAATGGGGATAATACAGGGATAACATGAGATTAAGCAGAGATAAAATGGGGATAAAACTGAGATATAATGGAGGTATGATGGAGATATTACAGGGAGATAATATGGCGAGATGGGGAGAGAGATGGGGAGACAGCTGGAGAGACAGATGGTGGAGACCGATGGCCTGATTGGGGAGACATATCTGAGAAGGACATGGTATGAGGGAGATGAGGGAGAGGCAGATGAGGGAGAGACAGGTGGAGAGAGGATAGAGAGGGAGATAGGGACAGGGTGGAGATAGTGGAGACAGATGAGGAGGGACATGGGATGAGTGGGATGAGGGAGATGGGGATGAGGGAGAGCAAGATAAGGGAGAGACTGATGGGGAGAGGGTGGAGATGGGGAGACAGATGGGGGAGTGATGATGAGGGAGAGGGAGATGAGGGAGAGACCCATGGGGAGAGGGTGATGGGGAGAGGGTGGAGATGGGGGAGGCAGATGGGGAGTTGGAAACATGCATTACCTCTAAATGGTGTTGATATCACTTCCCACAGTGAATAAACATGTTTTAAGCCCTCAAAGTGAGCATGTGGGTTATTTTAAGTAACTTTTACCTTCGCGTCAAATCTTGAGTTTTGTCTTCCTAGAAGCAGGAAAATAGCTATAAATATGGTCATTTTAGCTCCAAAAGTGATGATTCACATCTGAAAGTCAAAATTAGTTGAAAGATTGAAATTTTCAAAACTGACCATTTTGGTCCTCTCAGAGTAACTTCCTCAGGTCGCGGGTCATCGATCGTTTTGCATGAAAAATCGTACCTTCTCGCATGAACATGAATTACCTCTAAATGGTGTTTATATCACTTCCCGCAGTGAATACACATGTTTTAAGCCCTCAAGGTGCACATTTGGGTCATTTTAAGTCACTTTTACCCATGCGCCAAATGGTGAGGTTTGGCTACCTAGAAGCATGAAAATGGCTATAAATATGGTCATTTTAGCTCCAAAAGTGATGATCCACATCTGAAAGTCAAAATTAGTTGAAACATGGACATTTTCAAAACTGTCCATTTTGGTCATTTTAGAGCAATTTCCTCAGGTCGCGGGTTATCGATCATTATACATGAAAAATTGTACCTTCTCGCATGAAAATGAATTACCCCTATGGTGTTTATGTCACTTCCTGCAGTGAACAAACATGTTTTAAGCCCTCAAAGTGAGCATTTGGGTAATTTTGAGTCACTTTTACCCATGTGCCAAATCTTGAGTTTTGGCTCCCTAGAAGCAGGAAAATTACTATGATCATGCTCATTTTATGGAGATGGGATGGAGATGGAGATGGGGAGATGGAGATGAGATGGGGAGATTGAGATGGGATGGAGATGGGGAGTTGGAGATGGGATGGGGAGATGGAGATAGGATGCAGTGATGGAGATTAGATGGTAAGGGACGGAGATTTAATGTAAATAAAGCAGAGAGATGATGGATACAAACTGGAGATAGAATGAGGAAACATGGGGATAAAATGGAGCTAAAGTGGAGCTAAAATGGGGATAAAGTGGAGCTAAAATGAGGGAAAAGTGGGTTTAAAATGGGGATAAAATGGGGCTATAGTTGGGATATAGTGGAGATAAAATGGAGCTAAAGTGGAGATAAAATGGGGATAATACAGGGATAACATGGAGATTAAGCAGAGATAAAATGGGGATAAAACAGATATAATGGAGGTATAATGGAGATAATATGGGGATATAATTTGGGGAGATGTGGAAAGAGATGGGGGAGACAGCTGGGGAGACAGATGGGGGAGAACGATGGCCAGATTGGGGAGACAGATCGGAGAAGGACATGGGATGAGGGAGAGGCAGATGAGGGAGCGACAGGTAGAGAGAGGATAGAGAGGGAGATGGGGACAGGGTGGAGATGGTGGAGACAGGTGAGGAAGTACATGGGATGAGGAAGATGGGGATGAGGGAGATGGAGATGAGGGAGAGCAAGATAAGGGAGAGACTGATGGGGAGAGGGTGGAGATAGGGGAGACAGATGGGGGAGAGATGATGAGGGAGAGGGAGATGAGGGAGAGACCGATGGGAGAGGGTTGATGGGTAGAGGGTGGAGATGGGGGAGGCAGATGGGGAGTTGGAAACAGGAATTACCTCTAAATGGTGTTGATATCACTTCCCACAGTGAATAAACATGTTTTAAGCCCTCAAAGTGTGCATTTGGGTCCTTTTAAGTCACTTTTACCTTTGCGCCAAATCTTGAGTTTTGTCTTCCTAGAAGCATGAAAATGACTATAAATATGTTCATTTTAGCTCCAAAAGTGATGATCTACATCTGAAAGTCAAAATTAGTTGAAAGATGGAAATTTTCAAAACTGACCATTTTGGTCCTCTCAGAGCAATTTCCTCAGGTCGCGGGTCATCGATCGTTTTGCATGAAAAATCGGACCTTCTCGCATGAACATGAATTACCTCTAAATGGTGTTTATATCACTTCCTGCAGTGAATAAACATGTTTTAAGCCCTCAAAGTGAGCATTTGGGTAATTTTGAGTCACATTTACCAATGTGCCAAATCTTGAGTTTTGGCTCCCTAGAAGCAGGAAAATTACTATAATCATGCTCATTTTAGCTCCAAAAGGAATGATCCACAACTGAAAGTCAAAATTAGTTGAAAGATGGACATTTTCAAAACGGACCATTTAGGTCATCTCGAGCAATTTCCTCAAGTCACGGGTCATCGATTATTTTGCATGAAAAATCAGACGTTCTCAAATTAATTACCTGTAAATGCTGTTTACATCACTTCCCGCAGTGAATGAACATGTTTTAAGCCCTCAAAGTGAGCATTTGGGTAATTTTTAGTCACTTTTAGCCATGTGCCAAATCTTGAGTTATGGCTCCCTAGAAGCTTGAAAATAACTATAAACATGCTCATTTTAGCTCCAAAAGTGATCATCCATATCTGAAAGTCAAAATTAGTTGAAAGATGGAAATTTTCAAAATGGACCATTTTGGTCATCTCAGTGCAATTTCCTCAGGTCGCGGGTCATCGATCATTTTGCATGTAAAATCGGACGTTCTCCCGTGAACATGAAATATCTCTAAATGCTGTTTACATCACTTCCCGCAGTGAATAAACATGTTTTAAGCCCTCAAAGTGTGCATTTGGGTCATTTTAAGGCACTTTTACCTTTGCGCCAAATCTTGAGTTTTGGCTTCCTAGAAGCATGAAACTGACTATAAATATGTTCATTTTAGCTCCAAAAGTGATGATCCACATCTGAAAGTCAAAATTAGTTGAAAGATCGAAATTTTTTAAACTTACCATTTTGGTCCTCTCAGAGCAATTTCCTCAGGTTGCGGGTCATCAATCGTTTTGCATGCAAAATCGGATCTTCTCGCATGAACATGAATTACCTCTAAATGGTGTTTATATCACTTCCTGCAGTGAATAAAGATGTTTTAAGCCCTCAAAGTGTGCATTTGGGTAATTTTAAGGCACTTTTACCCATACACAAATCTTGAGTTTTGGCTCCCTAGAAGCTTGAAAATGACTATAAACATGCTCATTTTAGCTCCAAAAGTGATGCTCGACATCTGAAAGTCAAAATTAGTTGAAAGATCGAAATTTTTTAAACTTACCATTTTGGTCCTCTCAGAGCAATTTCCTCAGGTTGCGGGTCATCAATCGTTTTGCATGCAAAATCGGATCTTCTCGCATGAACATGAATTACCTCTAAATGGTGTTTATATCACTTCCTGCAGTGAATAAACATGTTTTAAGCCCTGAAAGTGAGCATTTGGGTCATTTTAAATCACTTTTACCCATACGCCAAATCTTGAGTTTTGGCTCCCTATCAGCTTGAAAATGAGTATAAACATGCTCATTTTAGCTCCAAAAGTGATGCTCCACATCGAAAGTCAAAATTAGTTGAAAGATTGGAATTTTCAAAACTGACCATTTTGGTCCTCTCAGAGCAACTTCCTCAGGTCGCGTGTCATCGATCGTTTTGCATGAAAAATCGGACCTTCTCGCATGAACATGAATTACCTCTAAATTGTGTTTCTATCACTTCCCGCAGTGAATACACATGTTTTAAGCCCTCAAAGTGCACATTTGGGTCATTTTAAGTCACTTTTAGCCATGCGCCAAATGTTGACGTTTGGCTACCTAGAAGCCTGAAAATGACTATAAATATGTTTATTTTAGCTCCAAAAGTGATGATCCACATCTGAAAGTTAAATTAGTTGAAAGATGGAAATTTTCAAAACTGACCATTTTGGTAATCTTAGAGCAGTTTCCTCAGGTCGCGGGTTATCGATCATTTTGCATGAAAAATCGGACCTTCTCGCATGAACATGAATTACCTCTATGGTGTTTATATCACTTCCTGCAGTGAATAAACATGTTTTAAGCACTCAAAGTGAGCATTTCGGTAATTTTGAGTCACTTTTACCAATGTGCCAAATCTTGAGTTTTGGCTCCCTAGAAGCATGAAAATGACTATAAATATGGTCATTTTAGTCCCAAAAGGGATGATACACATCTGAAAGTCAAAATTAGTTGAAAGATCGACATTTTCAAAACTGACTATTTTGGTCATCTCGAGCAATTTCCTCAAGTCACGGGTCATCGATTATTTTGCATGAAAAATTAGACGTTCTCAAATGAGTTACCTCTAAATGCTGTTTACATCACTTCCCGCAGTGAATGAACATGTTTTAAGCCCTCAAAGTGAGCATTTGGGTAATTTTTAGTCACTTTTAGCCATATGCCAAATCTTGAGTCATGGCTCACTAGAAGCTTGAAAATTACTATAAACATACTCATTTTAGCTCCAAAAGTGATGTTCCACATCTGAAAGTCAAAATTTGTTGAAAGATGGACATTTTCAAAACTGACCATTTTAGTCATCTCAGTGCAATTTCCTCAGGTCGCGGGTCATCTATCATTTTACATGAAAAATCGGACATTCTCGTATGAACATGAAATATCTCTAAATGCTGTTTACATCACTTCCTGCAGTGAATAAACATGTTTTAAGCCCTCAAAGTGAGCATTTGGGTAATTTTGAGTCACTTTTACCCATGTGCCAAATCTTGAGTTTTGGTTCCCTAGAAGCATGAACATGACTATAATCATGCTCATTTTAGCTCCAAAAGGGATGATCTACAACTGAAAGTCAAAATTAGTTGAAAGATGGAAATTTTCAAAACTGACCATTTTGGTCCTCTCAGAGCAATTTCCTCAGGTCATGGGGTCATCTATCATTTTGCATGAAAAATCGTATGTTCTCGTATGAACATGAAATATTTCTAAATGGTGTTTACATCATTTCCCGCAGTGCATAAACATGTTTTAAGCCCTCAAAGTGTGCATTTGGGTCCTTTTAAGTCACTTGAATCCCTGCGCCAAATCTTGAGTTTTGGCTCCCTAGAAGCATGAAAATGGCTATAAATATGGTCATTTTATGGAGATGGAGATGGGGAGATGGAGATTGAGTATGGGCGTAAAATCCGTTTCGCGGCGAATTTGTGGATTTTTGGCAATTTTGCGATCCGCGAATCGTGCGAATTTGGCCAAAAATCCGCAAATTCGCAAGCTACGAATTATTTTGCTTGGTCACGCTTGAAAAATACAATATCGCGCGCGCGGCATTGACCTACCGTGATTCTGAGTCCGCCGAGTTGTTTTTCTCCCAGTTTGAGTGTGCCGCGCCATTTTCGATCTTGCTGCGTGATCGCGCAAGAGTTTTTCGAACGCGATTACGTTATCGCGGCTTGCCATCTTGCACAGCGAGAGTTTGACAACGCGAGTAGGTCATAAAGGCCCACGTTTACGCATTTCGGGAGTAAACAATGCCGAACACGTAGATGCTAATTTCAAAAAGGGGGTGGTGATGGACAGAGTATCTGAGTTGATCAGAACACTCCTACCCAGTCAACAGATCAGGGCTTGATCCATCACCGTTTTTTAGGTCCCCGGAAGCTTGTTTCCTTCCCAGTGTAAGAATTGGCTTTAGTAGTCTGGTCTGCCCTGTTCCCATGATGCACTGGGCCAGGGACAGACTAATTTGCATACAGCCAGGTTCTGAAACTGGGATGGTACAATGAGCTAAAAAACGGTGTTGGATTTAGCCCAGATCTCTTGGCGGGGGGAGAGTATTCTGCTTAATTCAGAGACTCTGTCCATTACCACCCCTTGTTGTAAATATTTTTGTCCACCCTAAGCGTGGAAGGGTATACTCAGATGTGAGTCCCTTGCTCATTGCACCATCAGGATTCAAGCAAGCCGGGCCGAAGACGGCTGTAATGCCAGAAACCGGTCCCGGGAAGCTTGTTTCCTTCCCAGTGTAAGAATTGGCTTTTGTAGTCTGGTCTGCCCTGTTCCCATGATGCACTGGGCCAGGGACAGACTAATTTGCATACAGCCAGGTTCTGAAACTGGGATGGCGCAATGAGCTAAAAAACGGTGTTGGATTTAGCCCAGATCTCTTGACTGGGTGAGAGTATTCTGCTTAATTCAGAGACTCTGTCCATCACCACCCCTTGTTGTAAATATTTTTGTCCACCCTAAGCGTGGAAGGGTATACTCAGATGTGAGTCCCTTGCTCATTGCACCATCAGGATTCAAGCAAGCCGGGCCGAAGACGGCTGTAATGCCGGAAACCGGTCCCCGGAAGCTTGTTTCCTTCCCAGTGTAAGAATTGGCTTTTGTAGTCTGGTCTGCCCTGTTCCCATGATGCACTGGGCCAGGGACAGACTAATTTGCATACAGCCAGGTTCTGAAACTGGGATGGTGCAATGAGCTAAAAAACGGTGTTGGATTTAGCCCAGATCTCTTGACTGGGTGAGAGTATTCTGCTTAATTCAAAGACTCTGTCCATCACCACCCCTTGTTGTAAATATTTTTGTCCACCCTAAGCGTGGAAGGGTATACTCAGATGTGAGTCCCTTGCTCATTGCACCATCAGGATTCAAGCAAGCCGGGCCGAAGACGGCTGTAATGCCAGAAACCGGTCCCCGGAAGCTTGTTTCCTTCCCAGTGTAAGAATTGGCTTTTGTAGTCTGGTCTGCCCTGTTCCCATGATGCACTGGGCCAGGGACAGACTAATTTGCATACAGCCAGGTTCTGAAACTGGGATGGTGCAATGAGCTAAAAAACGGTGTTGGATTTAGCCCAGATCTCTTGACTGGGTGAGAGTATTCTGCTTAATTCAGAGACTCTGTCCATCACCACCCCTTGTTGTAAATATTTTTGTCCACCCTAAGCGTGGAAGGGTATACTCAGATGTGAGTCCCTTGCTCATTGCACCATCAGGATTCAAGCAAGCCGGGCCGAAGACGGCTGTAATGCCAGAAACCGGTCCCCGGAAGCTTGTTTCCTTCCCAGTGTAAGAATTGGCTTTTGTAGTCTGGTCTGCCCTGTTCCCATGATGCACTGGGCCAGGGACAGACTAATTTGCATACAGCCAGGTTCTGAAACTGGGATGGTGCAATGAGCTAAAAAACAGTGTTGGATTTAGCCCAGATCTCTTGACTGGGTGAGAGTATTCTGCTTAATTCAGAGACTCTGTCCATCACCACCCCTTGTTGTAAATATTTTTGTCCACCCTAAGCGTGGAAGGGTATACTCAGATGTGAGTCCCTTGCTCAGTGCACCATCAGGATTCAAGCAAGCCGGGCCGAAGACGGCTGTAATGCCAGAAACCGGTCCCCGGAAGCTTGTTTCCTTCCCAGTGTAAGAATTGGCTTTTGTAGTCTGGTCTGCCCTGTTCCCATGATGCACTGGGCCAGGGACAGACTAATTTGCATACAGCCAGGTTCTGAAACTGGGATGGTGCAATGAGCTAAAAAACGGTGTTGGATTTAGCCCAGATCTCTTGACTGGGTGAGAGTATTCTGCTTAATTAAGAGACTCTGTCCATCACCACCCCTTGTTGTAAATATTTTTGTCCACCCTAAGCGTGGAAGGGTATACTCAGATGTGAGTCCCTTGCTCATTGCACCATCAGGATTCAAGCAAGCCGGGCCGAAGACGGCTGTAATGCCAGAAACCGGTCCCCGGAAGCTTGTTTCCTTCCCAGTGTAAGAATTGGCTTTTGTAGTCTGGTCTGCCCTGTTCCCATGATGCACTGGGCCAGGGACAGACTAATTTGCATACAGCCAGGTTCTGAAACTGGGATGGTGCAATGAGCTAAAAAACGGTGTTGGATTTAGCCCAGATCTCTTGACTGGGTGAGAGTATTCTGCTTAATTCAGAGACTCTGTCCATCACCACCCCTTGTTGTAAATATTTTTGAACACGTAGATGCGGCGCGCAGCTGACTTCCGGCGGGAGATTTGAACAGCTCGCGCTCCCGAAATTGCAAAAATTGCAATTCTGCACAAGAAATTCACTGCAGGAAGCATAAACCTTGTGAAAATGATGATTTTGATCAGAATAACTCCTCAAATTGACATTTGGCTGCACTTTTTGGTGCAGGAGTCCATTTTTTGGGGTGGGGTGGGAGGAAGGACGTGCCCCAGAGTCTCCAACTTCCTATTCCTATCCAGCAGGCTCCTCCCAGTGCTTTGTCCATGTCCTGGTCACTTTTGATTTGGATGTGGAGCTGGAAGGATTACTTTTTGTGGCTGCTGGATATTTGTATTTGAGGAATTTTTGGACTTTGGAGTTTGGATCACTTTTGGACTTGAGATTTTACAAGTAAGTTGGTGTTCTTTGTTTGGGGCATTGCAGTTGAGGCAACTACAGTTCTAAAACATTTTTCACAATTTTAACAAAATATATATTGTGGGTAGCCACAGTATCCAGTCGGGCAAGGGTTAGTCATGGGTGCATGATACAAATGTTTCTGTGATTTTTTTTAACTTAATTCTCATTTATGTCATGGAATTTTAGCTCACTGTTATATGTAGATTTTTTTTAAAAAAATTGGTGTGCCTGTAAAGCCTCACTAGCCAGTAGGCCAAGGGGTAGTGAGTGGTGCATGGATCTAGTCTTTCGGTGGGGTGTCTTGAATTTAAACATCATTGAGGGCATGGATGTCATTGGATTGTGGTGATTTTGTGAGTGTTTTTCGACTTTTTGGGGCATTGTTGGGGCCTGGCCATGTGGGTGGGGGCCATTTTGAGGCCTGGGACAGGCAGGGCCTGGCCATGTGGTGGGGGTCAAGGGGCCATTTTGAAGCCAGGCAGTGTGCTCAGACCTGCACCCAGTTTACCTTGCTTTCAACCATTATGCCCAGGGGTAATCAGTGGTGCATGGGCCTAGTCTTTCTGTGGGGTGTCTTGAATTTAAACATCATTGAGGGCATGGATGGCATTGGATTGTGGTGATTTTTTGAGTGTTTTTTTACTTTTTGGGGCGTTGTTGGGGCCTGGCCATGTGGGTGGGGGTCATTTTGAGGCCTGGAACAGGCAGGGCCTGGCCATGTGATGGGGGTCAAGGGGCCATTTTGAAGCCAGGCAGTGTGCTCAGGCCTGCACCCAGTTTGCCTTTCTTTCAACCATTATGCCAAGGGGTACTCAGTGGTGCATGGGCCTAGTCTTTCTGTGGGGTGTCTTGAATTTAAACACCATTGAGGGCATGGATGGCATTGGATTGTGGTGATTTTTTGAGTGTTTTTCGACTTTTTGGGGCGTTGTTGGGGCCTGGCCATGTGGGTGGGGGCCATTTTGAGTCCTGGGACAGGCAGGGCCTGGCCATGTGGTGGGGATCAAGGGGCCATTTTGAAGCCAGGCAGTGTGCTCAGGCCTGCACCCAGTTTGCCTTTCTTTCAACCATTATGCACAGGGGTACTCAGTGGTGCATGGGCCTAGTCTTTCTGTGGGGTGTCTTGAATTTAAACACCATTGAGGGCATGGATGGCATTGGATTGTGGTGATTTTTTGAGTGTTTTTGACTTTTTGGGGGCGTTGTTGGGGCCTGGCCATGTGGGTGGGGGCCATTTTGAGGCCTGGGACAGGCAGGGCCTGGCCATGTGGTGGGGGTCAAGGGGCCATTTTGAAGCCAGGCAGTGTGCTCAGGCCTGCACCCAGTTTGCCTTTCTTTCAACCAGTATGCCCAGGGGTACTCAGTGGTGCATGGGCCTAGTCTTTCTGTGGGGTGTCTTGAATTTAAACATCATTGAGGGCATGGATGGCATTGGATTGTGGTGATTTTTTGAGTGTTTTTCAACATTTTTGGCGTTGTTGGGGCCTGGCCATGTGGGTGGGGGCCATTTTGAGGGCTGGGACAGGCATGGCCTGGCCATGTGGTGGGGGTCAAGGGGCAATTTTGAAGCCAGGCAGTGTGCTCAGGCCTTCATCCAGTTTGCCTTGCTTTCAACCATTATGCCCAGGGGTACTCAGTGGTGCATGGGCCTAGTCTTTCTGTGGGGTGTCTTGAATTTAAACATCATTGAGGGCATGGATGGCATAGGATTGTCGTGATTTTTTGAGTGTTTTTCGACTTTTTGGGGTGTATAACTGATGTTCCTCTGGCTTCCATTGCTTTTAGGTGCACAAGAGAACCACCAGTGGCAGGAAGAAGTCCTGCAGCGGTGTGTGCAGCACAAAGTCACGTGACGTCATGTTTGGCCACAGACAAGACAACTCTGCAACTCGTGCAACTGCGGCCTGCTCTTCTGACATCTCAAGAAGATGTCCCCAAAGAAAGTTGGCCATAGCGCCTCAGTGAAAAAAGTTGCCAGTGCCACTGCCAGTAAGAAGGAACAGAAAAAGCAAGTGGCACCACCTACCAAGGGGACTGGTGTGCCCACCGGGAAAAAAAACGACGCCTGCAGCAGCAGCGGTGTCGGCCGGGGACCAAGCTGGAAGCAGCACCTCCGCTTCATTGGGCTCAGTGCCACCACGCCAAGTTAGGTCCAAGAACATGAGTGCTGCTGCGGCAGCCACTTTGGTTGTTCAATCACCATCGACCAGTGATCTTGGCTCATCACAAGAAAGTACCATCCAATCAACGCCGGGTGTAACTCAGCTGACGAGTGTTCAACAACCACAGCCGCAACGACAACCACAGGTTCAACTAGTACAAGTGCAAGTACATGGGCAAGGAGAGGCGCAAGTAGAGCCGCATGGAGAGGCGCATGTAGAGCCACAAGGAGTGGTGCAAGTAGAGGCACAAGGAGAGGCGCATGGACAGGTGCATGGAGAGGTGCAACTAGAGGTTCATGGACCGGTACAACTGGCTACAACGCTTGTTCATCCAGAAGTAGGGGCACATCAGGAAATTGATATTCAAGAGGAGGTATCATCCGAGGAAGCCACTCCTCCTGATGATGATCCATTGACTTCCAGATCCCCAGCAAGAAAAAGGTCAAGGAGGGATACTACTACTATTACAAGTTCTTCTTCAAGCCCCCTTCATTCTGATGATCTTGATCGTGATTGGAACCCAGCAATGCAGTCTGAGAGTGAGTCACGCCATGAGCCGACAAAGGTAGCTAAGCCTAAAAGGAAGGCTCCCGCAAGGCTTCGACTTATGGGTGATGACGACGAACAAGAAGTGGTGTCTTCTGCTGCTGATGAACAGTCTGACGATGACCCAGTCATCACAGTCGTCACTCCAGCCCCAGCGGGCATGCAGCATTCAAACATTTTCACCCTATCCCGAATGGATGCTGAGCGGGATGTGGGCGGCGTGGCACTGGTACCACCACCAACGCAGTTAACTACAACGCCAACACGACCTACAGCTTCCATCTTTTTTAGTCAGAAGGGCTGGCGTGGACCTCCATCCAGCTCAACCTCAAGTAGTGGTGCTGTAAGTGAACAACAGAAACGAATTCAGCCACGCCCATCCTCCACTTCATCTCGCATTGAAAGTCAAAGTAGCACCTCCACCACCAGCAGACATCACCAGTCCCCAGTTTGGGACTTCTTTACTGTTAGCGCAAAGGCGAAAAACATGGTCGTTTGTTCGATTTGTAAAGTATTCTTTAGTCGGGGTAAGCTTGGTACCAACTATGGTACCGGAGGCCAGAGAGGTCATCTCAAACAACACCACCCTATCCAGTGGTATACACACCTAAGTAAGATCGAGGAAGCCCAACAAAGTAGAACTGATCCAAATGTATCCATTCACAATGCATCTGATGCTGACGAGGGGCTGATTGTGCAGGGTGGAAGTCAAGAATCGAGCGACATTTTTCTGGTACACCCAGTACCCCTGGCAGTAGCACTGCAGTGGTAGCGCCCACACCCTCTACCCCTGCAACATGTATGAGGCACACTAAGAGTCTGGGACAGACACCAATACAAAAAAGTCCATCAATGAGCCTAACTGGTTTGAAGTCTGCATCATCATCAACATCATCATCACGTAAAACGGTCCAGCCCACCATTAGAAGCATGTTGTGGTCGGAGGCGCCATTTGAATGCAAGCACCCAACGGTACGTCTGTATAACGCAAAGCTGTCTAAAATGCTAGCGCTGGACCTTCTCCCTTTTTATTTCGTGGAAGGGGTGGGGTTTCTAGAATTAGTGGCAACAGTCTGCCCTAAATGGAAGGTTCCTAGCTGGTCCTATTTTGCCAGAGTTTCGGTTCCAGTACTACATCAAGATGTGCTGGAGGTGATTGGGGCAGCTTTGCAGAAGAGTGCTGTTCACACTATCCACTTGACAACAGACATGTGGACCAGTTGTCAAGCCCTTGATTACATGTGCATCACTGCACATTGGGTCTCTTTTGAGGGGTCTTTTGCAGGGGTTAGAGACAAGTCAAGTGCAGTTGTTGACCTGGAGCCAGTTTTTCAAGCTACTCGGAAACATGCAACATTAGCCATGTTTGCCATGGAGAAAACTCATACTGCAAAAAACATTTGGGAGGAGTTTAACAGTAAGGTCTCTGAATGGCTGCAACCAAGAAATCGCACAGTTGGTTATGTTTCCACGGGTAATGGCAGTAATATAGTTAAGGCCATGCAGCAAGGTGACTATTTCAGAGTGCCGTGTTTGGCGCACTGTATAAACCTGGTTGTGCAAGATTTCTTGAAAACTGAAGACACAGTCAGGAAGTAACTGACCACCTGCCAAAGAATCTGCACACATTTCAGCCATTTTTTTAAGGCCCGGAAGGAGCTGAGGAGCATTCAACATGACCGTAAAGTGACAGTCAAAGGACTCATCCAGGAGGTGGCAACACGTAGGAACTCAACCTTTTACATGCTTGAGCTTGTCTGAGCAGTGCATGGTAATCAATGAGTATGTCTTTCAACTAGGTTCTACTATGAAAGACATGAGGCTAGAGTTGGAGGAATGGAAGCTAGTTAAAAGCCTGACAGACATGCTTCGTACTTTTGAGGTCTTCACGCGTGAAGTCAGCAGGGAGGACTGTTCTTTGGGCAAAGCTATCCCATTGTTGGTCATGCTAGAGCACCAACTGAAGGTGGTGTCTTCAACGTTCAGAGATGATGTTAAAAAGCAAGACGCATATCCGTTGGCGGAGAGGTTATTAAGCCGCCTACTTGCCAATGAAAGGCTTAAAAACATACATACAGAACAACATTACATTTGTGCCACTATTCTGGATCCACGGTACAAAAAGGCAGTGGCCAGCAAGCATTCATTCCTTTTGATGAAGCAGATGATTCAAAATACAAACATTGGCTAGCTGTGTCAGCCACTCGGTTTGAAAAAGATCGGCAGAAAATTCAAGGAGCCGGCAGAAGTCCAACTGAATCAGCAGGCCATCCAGTGTCAAGTTCCACTTCTGAATCTGTGGGCGAAGGAAGTCACTTTCCCTCACAGCCGTTAACGACACCAGCAGCAACCGTATCATCATCCTCACCTGCACCAGGCCCAGCCATAATATTGTCGGAAGCGGATTGGCTGACTCATCAAGGGTTTGCTCGTTCCAGTGCTGCAAAGGCCACAGATGGTACACAAAGTGGAGCAACCGTGGAGAACCTTGAGTCGATGGTACAGGCCTATCTGGATGACCCAACAGAGGTCTTTCCTAATAAGAACCCATTGCTGTATTGGTACAGGAAAATGGCTCTATGGCCACTGATCACCAACCTGGCTGTAAATTATTTGTCTTGCCCACTCGCAAGTGTGTCTTCTGAACGTGTTTTCAGTGCTGCTGGTGCCATTGTAACTTCAAAAAGGACCCGCCTCTCGGCCAAAAATGTGGAGAGGATAACACTGATCAAGATGAATCAGCACTTCATACCACCAGATTACAAAGTATGTGAATGCACGCAGGAAGAAGAGTACACCGACTTAGGTGACGGAAGTTCTTCTCTGTTACCTGACCCACTCCCGTCTCAATTAATGGAGTTTGAGGACGAGCTCTACTTCCCTCACACCGAGCCCTGAAAACGACTTCCTTTTTTTCATCCTTATTCACTTTTATTCCTTTGTGCCTTTCTTTGTTTTGCAACTTTTACCACAACAAAACTCTAATCACCTAATCATAACAAGTCCATCAGCAGCACTGTCTTCATCTTATATTCCTTATTGATTTGAAGGTGCCGCAATCTGCATTCCTGAGGTTCACAAGTTCACAACTCAATCATGCTCCTTTATACTCCTCCTCCAGACTCCCCCTATCTATTTCCCTCAAGGCAGATGGTTGGATTATGACGAGTCCCCTCAAGTGGGACTGAAATTACTGACTGACTACATGCTTGCTGATTGCTGACAGAGTTACTTCTGATATTGACAGGAGAGGCTGCCCTGTGGGCCCTCACTTTACGAAGAAGATACGGACAAAAAGTAGAACAGGTAATGAATAATTGAGAAGATGGCATGCAGTGGACAGCAATGGCTGTCTGGCTCTGATGAAATCAATTGCTGTTTGTTTTTTGTGCATGAAATGATGATTCATATGTCTTGTCTTAGTTATTATTTAATCTTTTACACAGTAATTGTAACTCATGTCAACAACTCTGTTTTTTTTACCTTGTTTAATTAAAATTGTACTTCAAATTCAGGGGCCACTATATTGCATTTCACAATATGCAAAATGTCCTTGGAGAGGACTCACTTGCCAATATACCATGATGATTGATTAAATAAAATATCTTTTTTCTTTAAAGTCACTCACTGGGATGGATAGATCATCAGTGTCGGTTTACGGAAGAACTATGGCCAATTCGTGAGTGGCAAACAGGTAAACCAGTCTACAACAACTACTACAGCAGAACTACATGTCTGTCTATTCGTGGTATGTAGTGGTCGAGGGTGAGGCAGTGTACTGTTGTTGTTATGCCAGGCAGAGTCCACTCCAGACAGCAGTTCATGTCAAATTGGGGCTAAGTGGCTTGCTGCATACAATTAGATATGCTTTGTCTGTCTGACAAAGAGCCTAGGTATGCTACATCAGGTTGCTTCACTCAGTGGTGCCTGCCTTGATCCTCTGCATGTGGTACAAAAGGGGGTGGTGATAGACGGAGCATCTGAACCAATCAAACACTCACACCCAGTCAAAAGATCTGGGTTTGATCCATCACCATTCTTTAGCCCACTCTGCCACCCCAGTTCAGACATGGCTATATGCAAATCAGTCTGACCCTGTGCCTCATGGGAACAGTCCAGCCCGAACTGCCAAGCCATGCCTTCTCTGGACCGGACACAAGCTTCCGAGGACCGGCTTCTGGCATTACAGCCGTCTTCAGCCCGGCTTGCTTGAATCCAGTGGCAAAGTGAGCAAGGGACTCACGTCTGAGCATACCCTGCCACACTTATGGCAGCAAAAGCGGTACAAAAGGGGGTGGTGGTGGATGGAGCATCTGAACCAATCAAACACTCACACCCAGTCAAAAGATCTGGGTTTGATCCATCACCGTTCTTTAGCCCACTCTGCCACCCCAGTTCAGACATGGCTATATGCAAATCAGTCCGACAAAATCCTCTGCATGGCACTGCCTCAAGCGTGGGCCAAACATCCGTTATGTTTGCAAAATTTGCTATTTTTCGGTACTTCGCAAATCTCGCGAAAATACCGAAAAATCGCAAATTCTTGAGGGGAATGGATTTTTGGCCCATGCTTGTGGCAGGGCCATGCAGATGGTCAAGGCAGGCACCACTGAGTTAAGCATCCTCCTGATGTAGCATACCTAGGCTTTTTGACACAGACAGACAAAGCATATCTAGGGTTTAGGGTTCAGTGCGATTTACTAGGGTTTTTGGGTTTAAGTTGGTATGGTTCACGTTGATTCTAGAGCTCGGGCCCGATGCAGGCTCGTTCGTGATGATGTTGGCAAGGTTTTAGGGGGTTTGGTGTTCTTTGGTCCAGAATTGGCAGAATTGTGGCCTTTTTGGGTGTTTTGCGGGCGCGTGTGTTTGGGTGAAAACTAAGTGAAAACTAGTCGTAGACCTTCTTCTTCTTCTTCTTCTTCTTCAAAGAGCGCAGTGGTTCAATTTTGTTCTGCCTTGCTGAGATTCTTGTGAATCGCTGGAACAAGTGACTGTCCAGGTAAGTTTCAAGAGGATCAAAGTAGTGAAAGTGCTGAAAACGCAATGTTTTGTGAACAGCGCAATTTGCCATGTTTTGAATATACCAGTATTGCTTGTTTTTGGGGGGCTGTTTGGGGGTGTTCTAGATTTGTGGGGGAGGGTCTGGGGGTCTGGCAGCACTGCTGGAATAGCATAATTTTGATTGCAAGTGATTTGAAGAAAATCCATGGTGGGAAAGAGGAGTTAGGGCCTAGCTGCAGAGCGCGTTTGGACCGATGTTGACTGGTTGGCTGAAAATTTTCTAAGTATGAGTTTTTGCATTTTTGCTTTTTGCCTGTTTAGGGGTGTTCTGCTTTTTTGCGGGTGGCTGCAGGGGTCTGTGGGCATAACTCGGAAGGTCTAATATCGGAATCAAGTGTTTTGGACCAAATCCATGGTGGAAAAGTTTTTCAGTTTTTGCTCACTTGCCTGTTTTTGGGGTGCTGTTTGGGGGGCTTCTAGGTTATTGGGAGTGGGTTTTGGGGTCTGGGAGCACTGCTGGCACAGTCTAATTTTGATTGCATTTGTTTTTCAGAAAATCCATGGTGGGAAAGGGGAGTTAGGGCCCAGCTGCAGAGCGTATTTGGACTGAATTGAAGGTAGGCCCATTTTTGATTTTTGCCTGTTTGGGGGTGTTCTGCTTTTTTGCGGGTGGCTGCAGGGGTCTGGGGGCATTGCTGGGAAGGTCTAATACCGGATAAAAGTGTTTTGGAGAAAATCCATGGTGGAAAAGTTTTTCACTTTTCAGAGTTTTCGCTCACTTTCATGTTTTCGGGGGCCTGCTTGGGGGTTCCTGGTGTTTGGGGGGAGTTGGGGGGTCTTGGAGCAATGCTGGGTATGGATAGTTTTGATTGCAAGTGGTATGAAGAAAATCCATGGTGGCAAAGGGGAGTTAGGGCCTAGCTGCAGAGCACGCCTGGAGTGATTTTGGAACTAGGGCTAAATATTTCTAAGTCCCCTTGTTTGTATTTTTGCTTTTTGCCTGTTTGGGGGTGTTAAACTTGTTTTCACCTGGGTTGATGGGTCTGGGGGCATTGCTGGGAAGGTCTACTACCGGATAAAAGTGTTTTCGAGAAAATCCATGGTGGAAAAGTTTTTCACTTTTCAGAGTTTTCGCTCACTTTCCTGTTTACGGGGGCCTGCTTGGGAGGTTCCTGGTGTTTGGGGGGGGGAGTTGGGGGGTCTTGGAGCAACACTGGGTATGGATAGTTTTTATTGCAAGTGGGGTGAAGAAAATCCATGGTGCCAAAGGGGAGTTAGGGCCTAGGTGCAGAGCGCGCATGGAGTGATTTTGGAACTAGGGCTACATATTTGTAAGTCCCCGTTTTTGTATTTTTGCTTTTTGCCTGTTTGGGGTTGTTAAACTTGTTTTCGCCTGGGTTGATGGGTCTGGGGTCATTGCTGGGAAGGTCTAACACCAGATAAAAGTGTTTTGGAGAAAATCCATGGTGAAAAGGTTTTTCACTTTTCAGCGTTTTCGCTCACTTTTGTGTTTTAGGGGGCCTGCTTGGGGTGGTTCCTGCTGTTTGGGGGGCAGTTTGGGGGTCTTGGATCAACGCTGGGTATGGATAGTTTTGATTGCAAGTGGTTTGAAGAAAATCCATGGTGGCAAAGGGGAGTTAGGGCCTAGCTGCAGAGTGCGCATGGAGTGATTTTGGAACTAGGGCTAAATACTTCGAAGTCCCCGTTTTTGTATTTTTGCTTTTTGCCTTTTTGGGGGTGTTAAACTTGTTTTCGCCTGGGTTGATGGGTCTGGGGGCATTGCTGGGAAGGTCTAACACCGGATAAAAGTGTTTTGGAGAAAATCCATGGTGAAAAAGTTTTTCACTTTTCAAAGTTTCCGCTCACTTTTGTGTTTTCGGGGGCCTGCTTGGGGTGGTTCCTGGTGTTTGGGGGGAGTTTGGGGGTCTTGGAGCAACGCTGGGTATGGATAGTTTTGATTGCAATTGGTTTGAAGAAAATCCATGGTGGTAAAGGGGAGTTAGGGCCTAGCTGCAGAGCGCGCATGGAGTGATTTTGGAACTAGGGCTAAATATTTCTCAGTCCCCGTTTTTTGTATTTTTGCTTTTTGCCTGTTTGGGGGTGTTAAACTTGTTTTCGCCTGGGTTGATGGGTCTGGGGGCATTGCTGGGAAGGTCTAACACCGGATAAAAGTGTTTTGGAGAAAATCCATGGTGAAAAAGTTTTTCACTTTTCAGAGTTTTCGCTCACTTTTGTGTTTTCGGGGGCCTGCTTGGGGGGTTCCTGGTGTTTGGGGGTTTGGGGGGTCTTTGAGCAACGCTGGGTATGGATAGTTTTGATTACAAGTGGTTTGAAGAAAATCCATGGTGGCAAAGGGGAGTTAGGGCCTAGCTGCAGAGCGCACATGGAGTGATTTTGGAACTAGGGCTAAATATTTCCAAGTCCCTGATCTTGTGTTTTTGCTTTTTGCCTGTTTGGGGGTGTTAAATTTGTTTTCGCCTGGGTTGACAGGTCTGGGGGTATTGCTGGGAAGGTCTAATACTGGATAAATGTGTTTTGGAGAAAATCCATGGTGAAAACGTTTTTCACTTTTCAGAGTTTTCGCTCACTTTTGTGTTTTCAGGGGCCTGCTTGGGGGGTTCCTGGTGTTTGGGGGGGAGTTTGGGGGTCTTGGATCAACGCTGGGTATGGATAGTTTTGATTGCAAGTGGTTTGAAGAAAATCCATGGTGGCAAAGGGGAGTTAGGGCCTAGCTGCAGAGCGCGCATGGTGTGATTTTGGAACTAGGGCTAAATATTTCTGTCCCCGTTTTTGTATTTTTGCTTTTTGCCTGTTTGGGGGTATTGAACTTGTTTTCGCCTGGGTTAATGGGTCTGGGGGCATGGCTGGGAAGGTCTAATACCGGATAAAAGTGTTTTGGAGAAAATCCATGGTGAAAAAGCTTTTCACTTTTCATAGTTTTCGATCACTTTCGTGTTTTGGGGGGACTTTGGAGAACGCTGGGTATGGATAGTTTTGATTGCAAGTGGTTTGAAGAAAATCCATGGTGGAAAAGGGGAGTTAGGGCCTAGCTGCAGAGCGCACATGGAGTGATTTTGGAACTAGGGCTAAATATTTCCAAGTCCCAGTTCTTGTGTTTTTGCTTTTTGCCTGTTTGGGGGTGTTAAATTTGTTTTTGCCTGGGTTGACAGGTCTGGGGGATTTGCTGGGAAGGTCAAATACTGGATAAATGTGTTTTAGAGAAAATCCATGGGGAAAAAGTTTTTCACTTTTCAGAGTTTTCGCTCACTTTCGTGTTTTCGGGGGACTGCTTGGGGGGTTCCTGGTGTTTGGGGGGGAGTTGGGGAGTCTTGGATCAACGCTGGGTATGGATAGTTTTGATTGCAAGTGGTTTGAAGAAAATCCATGGTGGCAAAGGGGAGTTAGGGCCTAGCTGCAGAGCGCGCATGGAGTGATTTTGGAACTAGGGCTAAATATTTCTGTCCCCGTTTTTGTATTTTTGCTTTTTGCCTGTTTGGGGTATTAAACTTGTTTTCGCCTGGGTTGATGGGTCTGGGGGCAATGCTGGGAAGGTCTAATACCGGATAAAAGTGTTTTGGAGAAAATCCATGGTGAAAAAGCTTTTCACTTTTCATAGTTTTCGATCACTTTCGTGTTTTTGGGGACTGCTTGGGGGGGTTCCTGGTGTTTGGGGGGTCTTTGGAGAACGCTGGGTATGGATAGTTTTGATTGCAAGTGGTTTGAAGTAAATCCATGGTGGAAAAGGGGAGTTAGGGCCTAGCTGCAGAGCGCACATGGAGTGATTTTGGAACTAGGGCTAAATATTTCTAAGTCATGTTTTTGTATTTTTGCTTTTTGCTTGTTTGGGGGTGTTAAACTTGTTTTCGCCTGGGTTGACGGGTCTGGGGGCATTGCTGGGAAGGTCTAATATCGGATAAAAATTTTGGGGAGAAAATCCATGGTGAAAAAGTTTTTCACTTTTCAGAGTTTTCGCTCACTTTTGTGTTTTCGGGGGCCTGCTTGGGGGGTTCCTGGTGTTGGGGGGGGGGTTGAGGGTCTTGGAGCAACGCTGGGTATGGATAGTTTTGATTGCAAGTGGTTTGAAGAAAATCCATGGTGGCAAAGGGAAGTTAGGGCCTAGCTGCAGGGCGCGCATGGAGTGATTTTTGAACTAGGGCTAAATATTTCTAAGTCCCCGTTTTTGTATTTTTGCCTGTTTGGGGGTGTTAAACTTGTTTTCGCCAGGGTTGACGGGTCTGGGGACATTGCTGGGAAGGTCTAATACCGGATAAAAGTGTTTTGGGGAAAATGCATGGTGAAAAAAGTTTTTCACTATTCAGAGTTTTCGCTCACTTTCGTGTTTTCGGGGGGCCTGCTTGGAGGGTTCCTGGTGTTTGGGGGGAGTTGGGGGGTCTTGGAGCAATGCTGGGTATGGATAGTTTTGATTGCAAGTGGTATGAAGAAAATCCATGGTGGCAAAGGGGAGTTAGGGCCTAGCTGCAGAGCACGCCTGGAGTGATTTTGGAACTAGGGCTAAATATTTCTAAGTCCCCTTGTTTGTATTTTTGCTTTTTGCCTGTTTGGGGGTGTTAAACTTGTTTTCACCTGGGTTGATGGGTCTGGGGGCATTGCTGGGAAGGTCTACTACCGGATAAAAGTGTTTTCGAGAAAATCCATGGTGGAAAAGTTTTTCACTTTTCAGAGTTTTCGCTCACTTTCCTGTTTACGGGGGCCTGCTTGGGAGGTTCCTGGTGTTTGGGGGGGGAGTTGGGGGGTCTTGGAGCAACACTGGGTATGGATAGTTTTTATTGCAAGTGGGGTGAAGAAAATCCATGGTGCCAAAGGGGAGTTAGGGCCTAGGTGCAGAGCGCGCATGGAGTGATTTTGGAACTAGGGCTACATATTTGTAAGTCCCCGTTTTTGTATTTTTGCTTTTTGCCTGTTTGGGGTTGTTAAACTTGTTTTCGCCTGGGTTGATGGGTCTGGGGTCATTGCTGGGAAGGTCTAACACCAGATAAAAGTGTTTTGGAGAAAATCCATGGTAAAAAGGTTTTTCACTTTTCAGCGTTTTCGCTCACTTTTGTGTTTTAGGGGGCCTGCTTGGGGTGGTTCTTGCTGTTTGGGGGGCAGTTTGGGGGTCTTGGATCAACGCTGGGTATGGATAGTTTTGATTGCAAGTGGTTTGAAGAAAATCCATGGTGGCAAAGGGGAGTTAGGGCCTAGCTGCAGAGTGCGCATGGAGTGATTTTGGAACTAGGGCTAAATATTTCGAAGTCCCCGTTTTTGTATTTTTGCTTTTTGCCTTTTTGGGGGTGTTAAACTTGTTTTCGCCTGGGTTGATGGGTCTGGGGGCATTGCTGGGAAGGTCTAACACCGGATAAAAGTGTTTTGGAGAAAATCCATGGTGAAAAAGCTTTTCACTTTTCAAAGTTTCCGCTCACTTTTGTGTTTTCGGGGGCCTGCTTGGGGTGGTTCCTGGTGTTTGGGGGGAGTTTGGGGGTCTTGGAGCAACGCTGGGTATGGATAGTTTTGATTGCAATTGGTTTGAAGAAAATCCATGGTGGTAAAGGGGAGTTAGGGCCTAGCTGCAGAGCGCGCATGGAGTGATTTTGGAACTAGGGCTAAATATTTCTCAGTCCCCGTTTTTTGTATTTTTGCTTTTTGCCTGTTTGGGGGTGTTAAACTTGTTTTCGCCTGGGTTGATGGGTCTGGGGGCATTGCTGGGAAGGTCTAACACCGGATAAAAGTGTTTTGGAGAAAATCCATGGTGAAAAAGTTTTTCACTTTTCAGAGTTTTTGCTCACTTTTGTGTTTTCGGGGGCCTGCTTGGGGGGGTTCCTGGTGTTTGGGGGTTTGGGGGGTCTTTGAGCAACGCTGGGTATGGATAGTTTTGATTGCAAGTGGTTTGAAGAAAATCCATGGTGGCAAAGGGGAGTTAGGGCCTAGCTGCAGAGCGCACATGGAGTGATTTTGGAACTAGGGCTAAATATTTCCAAGTCCCCGTTCTTGTGTTTTTGCTTTTTGCCTGTTTGGGGGTGTTAAATTTGTTTTCGCCTGGGTTGACAGGTCTGGGGGTATTGCTGGGAAGGTCTAATACTGGATAAATGTGTTTTGGAGAAAATCCATGGTGAAAACGTTTTTCACTTTTCAGAGTTTTCGCTCACTTTTGTGTTTTCAGGGGCCTGCTTGGGGGGTTCCTGGTGTTTGGGGGGGAGTTTGGGGGTCTTGGATCAACGCTGGGTATGGATAGTTTTGATTGCAAGTGGTTTGAAGAAAATCCATGGTGGCAAAGGGGAGTTAGGGCCTAGCTGCAGAGCGCGCATGGTGTGATTTTGGAACTAGGGCTAAATATTTCTGTCCCCGTTTTTGTATTTTTGCTTTTTGCCTGTTTGGGGGTATTGAACTTGTTTTCGCCTGGGTTAATGGGTCTGGGGGCATGGCTGGGAAGGTCTAATACCGGATAAAAGTGTTTTGGAGAAAATCCATGGTGAAAAAGCTTTTCACTTTTCATAGTTTTCGATCACTTTCGTGTTTTGGGGGGACTTTGGAGAACGCTGGGTATGGATAGTTTTGATTGCAAGTGGTTTGAAGAAAATCCATGGTGGAAAAGGGGAGTTAGGGCCTAGCTGCAGAGCGCACATGGAGTGATTTTGGAACTAGGGCTAAATATTTCCAAGTCCCAGTTCTTGTGTTTTTGCTTTTTGCCTGTTTGGGGGTGTTAAATTTGTTTTTGCCTGGGTTGACAGGTCTGGGGGATTTGCTGGGAAGGTCAAATACTGGATAAATGTGTTTTAGAGAAAATCCATGGGGAAAAAGTTTTTCACTTTTCAGAGTTTTCGCTCACTTTCGTGTTTTCGGGGGACTGCTTGGGGGGTTCCTGGTGTTTGGGGGGGAGTTGGGGAGTCTTGGATCAACGCTGGGTATGGATAGTTTTGATTGCAAGTGGTTTGAAGAAAATCCATGGTGGCAAAGGGGAGTTAGGGCCTAGCTGCAGAGCGCGCATGGAGTGATTTTGGAACTAGGGCTAAATATTTCTGTCCCCGTTTTTGTATTTTTGCTTTTTGCCTGTTTGGGGTATTAAACTTGTTTTCGCCTGGGTTGATGGGTCTGGGGGCAATGCTGGGAAGGTCTAATACCGGATAAAAGTGTTTTGGAGAAAATCCATGGTGAAAAAGCTTTTCACTTTTCATAGTTTTCGATCACTTTCGTGTTTTTGGGGACTGCTTGGGGGGGTTCCTGGTGTTTGGGGGGTCTTTGGAGAACGCTGGGTATGGATAGTTTTGATTGCAAGTGGTTTGAAGTAAATCCATGGTGGAAAAGGGGAGTTAGGGCCTAGCTGCAGAGCGCACATGGAGTGATTTTGGAACTAGGGCTAAATATTTCTAAGTCATGTTTTTGTATTTTTGCTTTTTGCTTGTTTGGGGGTGTTAAACTTGTTTTCGCCTGGGTTGACGGGTCTGGGGGCATTGCTGGGAAGGTCTAATATCGGATAAAAAATTTGGGGAGAAAATCCATGGTGAAAAAGTTTTTCACTTTTCAGAGTTTTCGCTCACTTTTGTGTTTTCGGGGGCCTGCTTGGGGGGTTCCTGGTGTTGGGGGGGGGGTTGAGGGTCTTGGAGCAACGCTGGGTATGGATAGTTTTGATTGCAAGTGGTTTGAAGAAAATCCATGGTGGCAAAGGGAAGTTAGGGCCTAGCTGCAGAGCGCGCATGGAGTGATTTTTGAACTAGGGCTAAATATTTCTAAGTCCCCGTTTTTGTATTTTTGCCTGTTTGGGGGTGTTAAACTTGTTTTCGCCAGGGTTGACGGGTCTGGGGACATTGCTGGGAAGGTCTAATACCGGATAAAAGTGTTTTGGGGAAAATGCATGGTGAAAAAAGTTTTTCACTATTCAGAGTTTTCGCTCACTTTCGTGTTTTCGGGGGGCCTGCTTGGAGGGTTCCTGGTGTTTGGGGGGGGTTGGGGGTCTTGAAACAACACTGGGTATGGATAGTTTTGATTGCAAGTGGTTTGAAGAAAATCCATGGTGGCAAAGGGGAGTTAGGGCCTAGCTGCAGAGCGCGCATGGTGTGATTTTGGAACTAGGGCTAAATATTTCTGTCCCCGTTTTTGTATTTTTGCTTTTTGCCTGTTTGGGGGTATTGAACTTGTTTTCGCCTGGGTTAATGGGTCTGGGGGCATGGCTGGGAAGGTCTAATACCGGATAAAAGTGTTTTGGAGAAAATCCATGGTGAAAAAGCTTTTCACTTTTCATAGTTTTCGATCACTTTCGTGTTTTGGGGGGACTTTGGAGAACGCTGGGTATGGATAGTTTTGATTGCAAGTGGTTTGAAGAAAATCCATGGTGGAAAAGGGGAGTTAGGGCCTAGCTGCAGAGCGCACATGGAGTGATTTTGGAACTAGGGCTAAATATTTCCAAGTCCCAGTTCTTGTGTTTTTGCTTTTTGCCTGTTTGGGGGTGTTAAATTTGTTTTTGCCTGGGTTGACAGGTCTGGGGGATTTGCTGGGAAGGTCAAATACTGGATAAATGTGTTTTAGAGAAAATCCATGGGGAAAAAGTTTTTCACTTTTCAGAGTTTTCGCTCACTTTCGTGTTTTCGGGGGACTGCTTGGGGGGTTCCTGGTGTTTGGGGGGGAGTTGGGGAGTCTTGGATCAACGCTGGGTATGGATAGTTTTGATTGCAAGTGGTTTGAAGAAAATCCATGGTGGCAAAGGGGAGTTAGGGCCTAGCTGCAGAGCGCGCATGGAGTGATTTTGGAACTAGGGCTAAATATTTCTGTCCCCGTTTTTGTATTTTTGCTTTTTGCCTGTTTGGGGTATTAAACTTGTTTTCGCCTGGGTTGATGGGTCTGGGGGCAATGCTGGGAAGGTCTAATACCGGATAAAAGTGTTTTGGAGAAAATCCATGGTGAAAAAGCTTTTCACTTTTCATAGTTTTCGATCACTTTCGTGTTTTTGGGGACTGCTTGGGGGGGTTCCTGGTGTTTGGGGGGTCTTTGGAGAACGCTGGGTATGGATAGTTTTGATTGCAAGTGGTTTGAAGTAAATCCATGGTGGAAAAGGGGAGTTAGGGCCTAGCTGCAGAGCGCACATGGAGTGATTTTGGAACTAGGGCTAAATATTTCTAAGTCATGTTTTTGTATTTTTGCTTTTTGCTTGTTTGGGGGTGTTAAACTTGTTTTCGCCTGGGTTGACGGGTCTGGGGGCATTGCTGGGAAGGTCTAATATCGGATAAAAAATTTGGGGAGAAAATCCATGGTGAAAAAGTTTTTCACTTTTCAGAGTTTTCGCTCACTTTTGTGTTTTCGGGGGCCTGCTTGGGGGGTTCCTGGTGTTGGGGGGGGGTTGAGGGTCTTGGAGCAACGCTGGGTATGGATAGTTTTGATTGCAAGTGGTTTGAAGAAAATCCATGGTGGCAAAGGGAAGTTAGGGCCTAGCTGCAGAGCGCGCATGGAGTGATTTTTGAACTAGGGCTAAATATTTCTAAGTCCCCGTTTTTGTATTTTTGCCTGTTTGGGGGTGTTAAACTTGTTTTCGCCAGGGTTGACGGGTCTGGGGACATTGCTGGGAAGGTCTAATACCGGATAAAAGTGTTTTGGGGAAAATGCATGGTGAAAAAAGTTTTTCACTATTCAGAGTTTTCGCTCACTTTCGTGTTTTCGGGGGGCCTGCTTGGAGGGTTCCTGGTGTTTGGGGGGGGTTGGGGGTCTTGAAACAACACTGGGTATGGATAGTTTTGATTGCAAGTGGTTTGAAGAAAATCCATGGTGGCAAAGGGGAGTTAGGGCCTAGCTGCAGAGCGCGCATGGATTGATTTTGGAACTAGGGCTAAATAGTTCTAAGTCTCCATTTTTGTATTTTTGCTTTTTGCCTGTTTGGGGGTGTTAAACTTGTTTTCACCCGGGTTGATAGTTCCGGGGCATTTCTGGGAAGGTCTAATACCAGATAAAAGTGTTTTGGAGAAAATCCATGGTGAAAAAGCTTTTCACTTTTCAGAGTTTTCGATCACTTTTGTGTTTTCGGGGGCCTGCTTGGGGGGGTTCCTGGTGTTGGGGGGGGGGGGTTGGAGGGTCTTTGAGCAAAGCTGGGTATGGATAGTTTATTGCAAGTGGTTTGAAGAAAATCCAGGGTGGCAAAGGGGAGTTAGGGCCTAGCTGCAGAGCACACATGGAGTGATTTTGGAACTAGGGCTAAATATTTCTAAGTCCCCATTTTTGTATTTTTGCTTTTTGCCTGTTTGGGGTGTTAAACTTGTTTTCACCTGGGGTGACGGGTCTGGGGGCATTGCTGGGAAGGTCTAATACCGGATAAATGTGTTTTAGAGAAAATCCATGGTGAATTTTTTTTTCACTTTTCAGAGTTTTCGCTCACTTTTGTGTTTTCGGGGGCCTGCTTGGGGGGGTTCCCGGTGTTTGGGGGGGAGTTGTTGGGTCTTGGAGCAATGCTGGGTATGGATAGTTTTGATTGCAAGTGGTTTGAAGAAAATCCATGGTGGCAAAGGGGAGTTAGGGCCAAGCTGCAGAGCGCGCATGTAGTGATTTTGGAACTAGGGCTAAATATTTCTAAGTCCCCGTTTTTGTATTTTTGCTTTTTTGCCTGTTTGGGGTGTTAAACTTGTTTTCACCTGGGTTGACGGGTCTGGGGGCATTGCTGGGAAGGTCTAATACCGGATAAAAGTGATTTGGAGAAAATCCATGGTGAAAAAGTTTTTCACTTTTCAGAGTTTTCGCTCACTTTTGTGTTTTCAGGGGCCTGCTTGGGGGGGTTCCTGGTGTTTGGGGGGGTTGGGGGGTCTTGGAGCAACGCTGGGTATGGATAGTTTTGATTGCAAGTGGTTTGAAGAAAATCCATGGTGGCAAAGGGGAGTTAGGGCCTAGCTGCAGAGCACGCACGGAGTGATCTGGGAACTAGGCCTAAATTTGTCTAAGTCCCTGTTTTTGCATTTTTGCTTTTTGCCTGTTTGGGGGTGTTCTGCTTTTGGCCGGTGGCTGCAGGGGTCTGGGGGCATAGCTGGGAAGGTCTAATATCGGAATCAAGTGGTTTGGACAAAATCCATGGCGAAAAAGTTGTTCTGTTTTTGCTCACTTCCTTGTTTTCTGGGGCTTTTTGGGGGGGTTCTAGGTTTTTGTGGGTGGGTTTTGGTGTCTGGGAGCACTGCTGACACAGTCTAATTTTGATTGCATTTGTTTTTAAGGAAATCCATGGTGGAAAAGAGGAGTTATGGCCTAGCTGCACATCTCGTTTGGACTGAATCGAAGGAAGGCCGAAAATATTCTAAGTGTGAGATTTGCATTTTTGCTTTTTGCCTGTTTTGGGGGGTTCTACTTTTTTGAGGGTGGGTTGGCGGGTCTGGGGGCATTGCTGGGAAGGTCATATATCGGGCGCAAGTGGTTTGGACAAAATCCATGGTGAAAAAGGGGTGTTAGAGGCTAGGGTTAAAGTTAGGGTTAGGGTTAGGGTTAGGGTTAGGGTTAGGGTTAGGGTTCTAAAATCGCTGTTTACACTTTACACATAGCTTGAGGGGAAAGATCCGTAAATTTCACCCACACTTATTTATCCTTGAAATGGAGACTCAGAGTACGCACTTTCGCAATGATGCTTGTATGTTTTGTAATACTGTCGACTCTGAAACTGCAAGTGTGATTTTTGCACTACACAGCGTACCGTATATTTTTTCTCCGTGGTGTTTTAATATCACTTCCTGTTTTTCCATCAACAATTACAGGACGGCTTTTACCCTGTGCAATGGCAAAAAGGATGACCTCAGGCTTAGCGTCCCGCAATTTAGTATCCGCCAGGCAGGCAGTGGACAAGGTGGCTTCTGGTCCCCAACATTGATCGGCGTAGCGTCAGATGGAATGGAGGAGTACTGCGAAAAAGAGGAATGGCTTATCTTTTAAGTAATGTTATTGCTGTGAACATCTATGAGTGTGACTCTGTGCATTTGTTTGCTCTCTGCTTCAATTCATCCCTCCAGCCATTGTATTTTCTTTGCTATTTTTTAAACTAATTTAATGTACTAAGTGGTTCTTCTCTCTGACGGCAGATAGGCAAGTGAAAATGCGTAATTACTGCAGCCATCTACTGTCACATTGTTTCTTCATTGTTAGTACATTGTATGCTTGTAGAAAGTACTACTTACTTTTCAGAAACCTATCCATTTAGCAAAAAACATCATGCATGCAGTAATGCATGCACTTCCTTTATGTCCCTTAAAAGATTTATGGATAGCTTTGTATCCAAAGATTTGTTTATCTTCATTTGTTGTTTGTCCATGCTGTGTTATTTTCTTTCCTCTATCCACAAAACTTTCCCCACAAATCCCCTTCCCATCCAAGTTTCATACCGTAACCCTCTTCCCCCGGGCTGTGTGGTTTTCATTGAGGTGTGAGTAAATTACAACAATAATTCCACACACTTGCTGGGGAGGACAAGGTGCAAGCAACCTCCTCAATTCAATTTTAAGGCAGCTAGATGAATCCTAGGATATAGTAATTCTGGTTAAAAAAAACAACAATGAGTATTTTAAAATAAATTCTGAATTTCATGCGCACCATCGATTGGATCCATCGTCAACATCATCCTCCTACATGTCAAGAAGACTTGTTGTGTTACGCTGCTGTGTCACTGTTCTTGTTGTAGCCATAATCATCCATGCAATTCTTTTTTCCCCATACTTATCTTCAGCATTGCTTAGGCTACTGTTCCTTCTAATACTCCTCTCAGGCCACTCAATGTCTCACTTTTTTACTTTGTTTTTCATATGCTGCTACTGCTAGTGTTGTACCACTCCTACTAACACCACAACAACGGAATTTTGGTCCAGGATGGTGTAATCGCCATTTGCCATGCAGCCAGCGCTGTGCCTAGCTCTATTCTCAAACACGAATCACAGGTAAGATAAGCATTTTGGGGAGGTAGAAAGATGGGCTAGGATGCGGAGGAGAGACTGTTAGTATTAAAAGTAAAGTACTAGTAGGCCAATTGAATTCACTATCTCTGTTAGTGGCCCTTTTGAACATTTTTGGACGTTTTAGATAATTCATGCTGGTAAGTTTGAGGAAAACCAAACGTGCCGTAACTCCCGCCCACCAACCCGCAAAATAAGATCAAAGCGTACACTATGTTGAAGTATGTAAAATAAATAATGATGTATTTCCCCTAACAAAAATAAACTAGTCCCACCCCTCCCTAACACAAACAATGGTCCAATGCAAGTAGTCCAAAAATAAATAATCCCCAACTACCGATTCCCACCCCCCCAACAGTCTTTAAAAACAGGTGAAAGGGACACAGTCACTTCCGGCGGTGTTTGGGCAGGCGGTCCTTGGGGAGGTCCCAGAGCTTTTTTTCGAGGTCGTCCACCTTGCGCTCCATGAAGTCCACTCGTAACGTTAGGCGGCGCACGCGTGCCTTCCAATCTCTGAGGGGGCCAGCTGCTGATGTTTTTTTGCAGCTGAGCGGCGGCGGGGTGCTGTCCCAGCACGACGCTGGGATGGAGGCTGCTGGCTGGTGGACACGGGGGCAGTGCTGGAGGAGGTTGTTGAGGTTCCCTCCTCGTTTTCCCGAGCCCACAGCCAGCAATATTCTACACGAATGGCCTCCATTTCCGGGCCCTGGCCCAGACAGCCATCTCCCCTCTGGTGAGCTTTTTGGAAGCATCTATATGAAGAAAGAATGAAAAGTAATGTAACCAATACTCTTTAACAATAACACAAAATAATTCAACATAAAGTTGTCTCACAGTAAAACTAGCAATTTGCAAGCAAAGTATAACATTTTGGCATG
The DNA here is from genome assembly GCF_964261635.1 of Lissotriton helveticus. Classification (NCBI taxonomy): domain Eukaryota; kingdom Metazoa; phylum Chordata; class Amphibia; order Caudata; family Salamandridae; genus Lissotriton; species Lissotriton helveticus. The sequence goes on from NC_136071.1 coordinate 366,296,144, forward strand.
TATCTTTCCGCTGTCTTTGTAGGCCTGTAACAGTGGGATTTTCAGGAATTCTACTACCAGGCAGCACTATGGACTCAATACATAGTCAGAGAGTCAGAGAGTACACCAGTATTCGACTTTTTTTCTCTACTTTTGCGAAAAAAATTACTTGTACGTGAACTTGTGGTAGCCGGCATAATGCCAGCTCAGTCAGCTTGCACCCAAGAAAAAGAGACACAAGCCATAATGACGCAGACCTGCATGCATTCCTTTAAGCAGTATATGCAGGTGGGGATAGGGAAGCACTTACTTTTGTATAAGGGTGGCACTGGCCATACTCCATTACATCAAGGGCTACTGCTCAATGTAATTTATTTTTCGCACTGCCCCCCCCTGTGCCTTCAGTACTACAAAAGGAAAATGAAGATTATTCATTTCTGATCATGTCTCCAGCCGATCACATGATCTCTTTGCTTATGTGATGCATGACTTTAGGTGCTTTATTCTGATAGATTGAGTGAACAACAGCGATAGTCCACCCATGATTAACACAGCAGAAAGAAAATTATGAACATAGGGAGTGAGTGTGGTAACCATAATTGCCAGAGGAAGGGACTTGACTTGATATAATTGTCAACTATACAATACATACACAATATATGCTGTGCTTGCAAAGTAAACTACTGTACTGTTACTTTAGGCAAGGGAGAGTTTCAGAACAATCACAACTTGTAGTATTTGGATTTCCTCTGCTTTGCTACTCTGGCACGGGCATGCTGTTCGAACAAAGTAACACTCTTCATGCACTGAGCGTCTGCTCTACATACACCTCTGCTATGTATGAGGAAGAAGATACCAGCCAGGCTTCCAAAGTAAACGTCTATCATTCTTCTTAATGTCTCAACTGTAACAACTTTACTTTTTCTCAACAACTAAATAACACCCTTTTCATTTTATTTGGTAAACCACCGTCTTGACTTGCATTTGAGTTTCACCCAAATGATATATTGCAATGCACACCACACATGAATTTTCTGATTGACCCACACACGCAGTCATTTTTTCTTTCTCCTCCAACCATCCTTGCTTCAAGCAGCCATGCATCTGTTTCCTTCCTATCAGCCACCTCTGCCTGCATTCAAAAACACATATCAGTCTTTAGTTATAAATGTTACGACTCGCTCGTCCTTCCATTGACCCTAAGTTCTATCCCTTTTCGTTCATCACATGCCTCAAGTTCATCTGATATGACTTGGCTTCACGATAAAAGTTTCCCAGCTGATTTGAAGTCAAATAGAGAGGGCCATTGCTTACTCGAGAACTACCGCCGCTAATGCTATTGCGAAGTCAAGGGTGACTGTCTTCTCCATGATTGGCTTAAAAAAATTGTAGTTCTAAATCAGTAACTGTTCTTAACAGTACAGTGTACTTGTAGTAGTGTACTTTCTACTGTACAGAACATCATACACTCCTTTGCGAGCCTACTCTAAAATGTCAATAAGTAAGGAGTATAATAAAAACTTACCACCGTCCGCCGCTGCTGAGCCATCCCCCTCAGCTCCTCCTGGTGGCGCCACCGCTTGAGTGGACCCCTCCGTGCTGCTGGCCCCGGCACTGGTGGTGGCAAGTGCTGAATCAGATGTTGTGACTCCTAGAAAAAACATCATATTTTTAGATGACATACTCCACCCCCTACTTCGTCTCGTAATGGAAGAGAAAATGTTAAACAATTTTTAATTATTGGGACTGAAAAGAAGTCACGGTTTTGGGGAGGGTGTTAACTTATATGCTTAGCCATAACATGCAACTCTTTTTGGCACAACTGATGAATGCTTGCTCTTTAACGTGTAACATTTTTATAAGTACAGACAGAACCAACTACTCCTCATCACCACCAGGAGGACTTGAAGTTCCAACAAGGTGAGGGCTCCCGAGTCCCGCACAGTTACTTCTGACTGAGGTATGTGGAAAGTCGAACTGTACCTATCATCAAAAATGTCCTATTTCTCTTGTCCATACTTCTGTATGTGCAGAATAGTCCCTGAAACACTAGCGGTATGGTTTGTGCTACTATCAAATCAAAAAGACAACTACCTTATTCTCAGTGGACATTGACATTTTGTTGTTGGAAATTGTCAAAGCACTAACATTAAGAAGACTGGAATAGACAGCAAGGGCAACCCAGAGGACTGCACTGAGTGCCTCGAGAGCTATTGCTGGATCAGAGTTTTGTTTCACACCGTTTGCCGACTAGGCAAGCTTAGCTACCTACACAGACCGACTCATAAATAATAGTAAATAGTAGTAGCACAGAGAGTGATGGTAGAGAGGCAGGATAAGAATGTAGAAACAGTCTACAAGAAGATCAAAGACTATTTTGTAAAAAATAGAGTTAGGAAAGTATAATTATCTTAAAAACAGAACTACTTACTGGGGCCAGCAGAAGAGCCTGCAGTGGACCGTTCCTCCTGCCCACTCTGTTCCGCCGGAGTCTGGGGTGGTGCTGTCCTCTTGCCCCTGGAAGGTGCTGATGATCATGAAATAAACACAAACATGGATGATTGTTTTTTGGAAATATTTGATTTCTTTGACCACATTCCTACATTATCTCGGGGAAACAAATTAGCAACAATTGCACTACATGTATTGACCTATCTGATCTGGTCAACTAGGAGGATACTAGTACAGTATTTCTGGATTCGCAGACCGTCTCCTTGGAAAGTTAAGTAAATCACTAACTAAACCAACAACAAAAAGGTTCTACTACAACTGCCAGCACTCAGCAGCACGCGACATGACAGACACAGTCCGTCATCATGATTGCAGAGCACTAAAAAATGTCCTACTACTACTACTAATAACAAGTCATAATATAATCAACCTGAACCTATCAATCCATCACTATCTCTTCTTCTTAGTGGCAGCAGGAGTACAAAGGAAGGACTAGACTTGAGTCTCTAGTCTCTCTAGCATTATGCAGTTCTGTAAAGTACTACACTCATACATATTCAGGCCAAAAGATCACAAAGTTGCAAACAAGGAAGCACAGTAGCAACACCACTAAGCAGGCAAGCACCTGCAATCACAGAAGCTATTTAAACGTTAATTTACCTGCAATGTAATTGAATTAGCAGCATTCTTGCTCTTCGGGAAAAACATATATTAGCAATATAGCACAGAGCAGAAGAAAACAAAGTAGTTATTAAATAGCTACTCACCAAGGCCAGGGATCTCCACACCGAGCAGGTGGAGCAGGTCCTGCTCGCTGTCAAGGAGGTCCGATGACCGGTGCGTCGCATGCTGGTAGGTGCGCCGGACCCCTGACTCCCTCCGCATGGCCTGGCACACCTTTTCCCACAGCTGGCGCTGCTCCCGGAGGCCATACCCTGACGCGAGCCTGCCCCCTGCTGCCACGGTCTTGGGGAGGTGGCGCTGCACATAAAAAGTCAGTGCGGCCACCTCCACCGCGCTGAATATCTCCCTGGCCATCACTTCCTCCCCTCGTAACCGCCAGCAAGAGAGCTGGGTACGGGGTGCGGGACCCTTCCCCTTCTCCTTCCTGGCTCCCTTTGCCATGGTCCTGTACAGCAGAAAGAAAAAAAAAGGAAAGAATAGGGAAAAAGTAAAGAAAAAAAAAAGTTTAAAAAAGTAGCTTTAAAAGTAACGAAAAGTTGAAAAAAACACAAAATATAGATCTAGAAAAAAAGAGGGATAGATATAGAGTAGAAAAGATTTAAAAAAGTCCAAAGAAACAAAGGATTGCAGAAGATGAAATGAGGATTAGAAAGCATGCACAGAACCATAGCAATAAATGAAAAACAAGATGGCCCCGCCCATTGAGGACCGCGTGGGTAAGTTCGCGCGATATTTCCCTTGCGAGCACCCAAAAACGCCCGCGAACATGTAATCGCGCGACGCATACGACGCGAGCATGCAACTGGCGCCCGGAAACGGAAACACGCACGCAAACAAGATGGCCGCGCCCATACATGACCACATGGGTAACTTTGCCGTGCAAGCGACCCGCGAACACGCAAAAAGCCCCGCGATCACGCAAAAAAAATTAAAATCCGCAAATTCGCACAAATTCGCGGATTTTGCGAATTGCGAATTCGAGTTCGCGTGAATTTGCGGAACGCGAGTTCGCGTGAATTTGCGGAACGCGAATTTGTAAATTTCGCCCATCTTAATGGAGATGAGATATGGAGATGGGGAGTTGGAGATGGGATGCAGAGAAGGAGATTGGATGGTAAGGGACGGAGATTTAATGTAAATAAAGTAGAGAGATAATGGATATAAACTGAAGTTAAATTGGGGATAAAATGGAGAAAGCATGGGGATAAAATGGAGTTAAAGTGGAGCTAAAATGGGGATAAAGTGGAGATAAAATGCAGCTAAAGTGGAGATAAATGGGGTTAAAGTGGGGTTAAACAGGGATAATGGGGCAATAGTGGGGATAAAATGGGGCTAACATGGAGTTTAAGCAGGGATAAAATGGGGATAAAACTGAGATATAATGGAGGTATAATGGAGATATGGGGAGATAATATGGGGAGATGGGGTGAGAGATGGGGAGACAGCTGGGGAGACAGATGGGGGAGACCGATGACCATATTGGGGAGATAGATCGGAGAAGGACATGGGATGAGGGAGATGAGGGAGAGGCAGATGAGGGAGAGACAGGTAGAGAGAGGATAGAGAGGGAGATGGGAACAGGGTGGAGATGGTGGAGACAGATGAGGAGGGACATGGGATGAGGGAGATGGGGGATGAGGGAGAGCAAGATAAGGGAGAGACTGATGGGGAGAGGGTGGAGATGGGGGAGAGATGATGAGGGAGAGGGAGATGAGGGAGAGACCAATGGGGAGAGGGTGATGGGGAGAGGGTGATGGGGAGAGGGTGATGGGGAGAGGGTGGAGATGGGGGAGACAGATGGGAGTTGGAAACATGAATTACCTCTAAATGGTGTTGATATCACTTCCCGTAGTGAATAAACACGTTTTAAGCCCTGAAAGTGAGCATGTGGGTCATTTTAAGTCACTTTTACCCATGCGCCAAATCTTGAGTTATGGCTCCCTAGAAGCATGAAAATGACTATAAATATGGTCATTCTAGTCCCAAAAGTGATGATCCACATCTGAAAGTCAAAATTAGTTGAAAGATGGACATTTTCAAAACGGACCGTTTTGGTCCTCTCAGAGCAATTTCCTCAGGTCGCGGGTCATCGATCGTTTTGCATGAAAAATCGCACCTTCTCGCATGAAAATGAAATATCTCTAAATGCTGTTTACATCACTTCCCGCAGTGAATAAACATGTTTTAAGCCCTCAAAACGTGCATTTTGGTCATTTTAAGTCACTTTTACCTTTGCGCCAAATCTTGAGTTTTGTCTTCCTAGAAGCATGAAAATGACTATAAATATGTTCATTTTAGCTCCAAAAGTGATGATCCACATCTGAAAGTCAAAATTAGTTGAAAGATGGACATTTTCAAAACGGACCGTTTTGGTCCTCTCAGAGCAATTTCCTCAGGTCGCGGGTCATCGATCGTTTTGCATGAAAAATCGCACCTTCTCGCATGAACATGAATTACCTCTAAATGGTGTTTATATCACTTCCTGCAGTGAATAAACATGTTTTAAGCCCTCAAAGTGAGCATTTCGGTAATTTTGATTCACTTTTACCCATGTGCCACAACTTGAGTTTTGGCTCCCTAGAAGCAGGAAAATTACTATAATCATGCTCATTTTAGCTCCAAAAGGGATGATCTACAACTGAAAGTCAAAATTAGTTGAAAGATGGAAATTTTGAAAACTTACCAATTTGGTCCTCTCAGAGCAATTTCCTCAGGTCGCAGGGTCATCTATAATTTTGCATGAAAAATCGGATGTTCCTGCATGAACATGAAATATCTCTAAATGCTGTTTACATCATTTCGGGCAATGAATAAACATGTTTTAAGCCCTCAAAATGTGCATTTGGGTCATTTTAAGTCACTGGGACACTTGCGCCAAATCTTGACTTTTGGCTCCCTAGAAGCATGAAAATGACTATAATCATGCTCATTTTAGCTCCAAAAGGGATGATTCACAACTGAAAGTCAAAATTAGTTGAAAGATTGAAATTTTCAAAACTGACCATTTTGGTCCTCTCAGAGCAATTTCCTCAGGTCGCGGGTCATCGATCATTTTGCATGAAAAATCACGTGCTCGCATGAACATGAATTACCTCTAGATGTTGTTTGTATCACTTCCCGCAGTGAATTATCACGTTTTAAGCCCTCAAAGTGAGCATTGGGGTAACTTTAAATCACTTTTACCCATACGCCAAATCTTGAGTTTTGGCTCCCTAGAAGCTTGAAAATGACTATGAACATGTTCATTTTTGCTCCAAAAGTGATGATCCACATCTGAAAGTCAAAATTAGTTGAAAGATGGAAATTTTCAAAACAGACCATTTTGGTCTTCTCAGTGCAATTTCCTCAGGCTGCGGTTCATCGATCATTTTCCATGAAAAATCGGACGTTCTCGCATGAACATGAGATATCTCTAAATGCTGTTTACATCACTTCTCGCAGAGAATACACATGTTTTAAGCCCTCAAAGTGTGCATTTCGGTAATTTTAAGTCACTTTTACCCTTGCGCCAAATCTTGAGTTTTGTCTCCCTAGAAGCATGAAAATGACTATAAATATGGTCATTTTAGCTCCAAAAGTGATGATCCACATCTGAAAATCAAAATTAGTTGAAAGATGGAAATTTTCGAAACGGACCATTTTGGTCCTCTCAGAGCAATTTCCTCAGGTCACGGGTCATCGATCCTTTTGCATGAAAAATTGTACCTTCTCGCATGAACATGAATTACCTCTAAATGGTGATTATATCACTTCCCGCAGTGAATAAACACATTTTAAGCCCTCAAAGTGACAATTTGAGTCATTTTAAGTCACGTTTACCCTTGCGCCAAATCTTGAATTTTGGCTTCCTAAAAGCTTGAAAATTACTATAAACATGCTCATTTTAGCTCCAAAAGGGATGATCCACATCCGAAAGTCAAAATTAGTTGAAAGATGGACATTTTCAAAATGGACCATTTTGGTCATCTCAGAATAATGTACTCAGGTCGCGGGTCATCGATCGTTTTGCATGAAAAATCGGACCTTCTCGCATGAATTACCTCTAAATGGTGTTTATTTCACTTCCCACAGTGAATACACATGTTTTAAGCCCTCAAAGTGCACATTTGGGTCATTTTAAGTCACTTTTACCCATGCTCCACATGTTGAGGTTTGGCTTCCTAGAAGCATGAAAGTGACTATATATATGGTCATTTTAGCTCCAAAAGTGATGATCCACATCTGAAAGTCACAATTAGTTGAAAGATGGAAATTTTCAAAAATGACCATTTTGGTCATCTTGGAGCAATTTCCTCAGGTTGCGTGTTATCGATCATTTAGCATGAAAAATCGGACCTTCTCCCATGAACATGAATTACCTTTATGGTGTTTATATCACTTTCTGCAGTGAATAAACATGTTTTAAGCACTCAAAGTGAGCATTTGGGTAATTTTTAGTCACTTTTACCCATGTGCCAAATCTTGAATTTAGGCTCCATAGAAGCAGGAAGATGACTATGATCATGCTCATTTTATGGAGATGGGATGGAGATGGATAAGGGGAGATGGAGATGAGATGGGGAGATGGAGATGGGATGGAGATGGAGATGGGGATTTGGAGATGGGGAGTTGGAGATGGGATGGGGAGATGGAGATGGGATGCAGAGATGGAGATTGGATGGTAAGGGACGGAGATTTAATGTAAATAAAGTAGAGCGATAATGGATATAAACTGGAGATAAATTGGGGATAAAATGGAGAAAACATTGGGATAAAATAGAGCTAAAGTGGACCTAAAATGGGGATGAAGTGGAGCTAAAATGAGCGTAAAGTGTAGCTAAAATGGGGATAAAGTGGGGATAAAATGGGGATAAAGTGGGTTTAAACCTTTGATACAATGGGGTTATAGTGGCAATAAAGTGGAGATGAAATGGGGATAAAATGGAGCTAAAGTGGAGATAAAATGGGGATAATACAGGGATTACATGGAGATAAAGCAGAGATAAAATGGGGATAAAACTGAGATATAATGGAGGTATAATGGAGATGGTATGGGGAGATGAGATGGGGAGATGGGGAGAAAGATGGGGGATACAGCTGGGGAGACAGATGGGAGAGACCGATGGCCATATTGGGGAGACAGATCAGAGAAGGACATGGGATGAGGGAGAGGCAGATGAGGGAGAGACAGGTGGAGAGAGGATAGAGAGGGCGATGGGGACAGGGTGGAGATGGTGGAGACAGATGAGGAGGGACAAGGGATGTGGGAGATGGGGGATGAAGGAAAGCAAGATAAGGGAGAGACTGATGGGGAGAGGGTGGAGATGGGGAGAGAGATGATGAGGGAGAGGGAGATGAGGGATAGACCGATGGGGAGAGGGTGATGGGGAGAGGGTGGAGATGGGGGAGACAAATGGGTAGTTGAAAACATGAATTACCTCTAAATGGTGTTGATATCACTTCCCCCAGCGAATAAACACGTTTTAAGCCCTCAAAGTGAGCATGTGGGTAATTTTTAGTCACTTTTAGCCATGTGCCAAATCTTGAGTTATGGCTCCCTAGAAGCTTGAAAATGATATAAACATGCTCATTTTAGCTCCAAAAGTGATGATCCACATCTGAAAGTCTTAATTAGTTGACAAATGGAAATTTTCAAAACGGACCCTTTTGGTCATCTCAGTGCAATTTCCTCAGGTCACGGTCATCGATCATTTTGCATGAAAAATCGGACGTTCTCGCATGAACATGAAATAGCTCTAAATGCTGTTTACATCACTTCCCGCAGTGAATAAACATGTTTTAAGCCCTCAAAGTGAGCATTTGGGTCATTTTAGTCACTTTTACCAATGTGCCAAATCTTGAGTTTTGGCTGCGTAGAAGCAGGAAAATGGCTATAATCATGCTAATTTTAGCTCCAAAAGCGATGATCTACAACTGAAAGTCAAAATTAGTTGACAGATGGAAATTTTCAAAACTGACCATTTTGGTGCTCTCAGAGCAATTTCCTCAGGTCGCTGGGTCATCTATCATTTTGCATGAAAAAACGGATGTTCTCGCATGAACACGAAATATCTCTAAATGCTGTTTACATTATTTCCCGCAGTGAATAAACATGTTTTAAGCCCTCAAAGTGTGCATTTGGGTCATTTTAGGTCACTTGAACCCTTGAGCCAAATCTTTAGTTTTGGCTCCCTAGAAGCGTGAAAATGACTATAATCATGCTCATTTGAGCTCCAAACGGGATGATCTACAACTGAAAGTCAAAATTAGTTGAAAGATGGAAATTTTCAAAAATGACCATTTTGGTCCTCTCAGAGCAATTTCCTCAGGTCGCGGATCATCTATCATTTTGCATGAAAAATCGGACATTCTTGCATGAACATGAAATATCTCTAAATGCTGTTTACATCACTTCCCGCAGTGATTAAACATGTTTTAAGCCCTCAAAGTGTGCATTAGGGTAATTTTGAGTCACTTTTACCAATGTGCCAAATCTTGAGATGTGGCAGCGTAGAAGCAGGAAAATGGCTATAATCATGCTAATTTTAGCTCCAAAAGGGATGATCTACAACTGAAAGTCAAAATTAGCTGAAAGATGGAAATTTTCAAAAATGACCATTTTGGTCCTCTCAGAGCAATTTCCTCAGGTCATCTATCATTTTGCATGAAAAATCGGACTTTCTTGCATGAACATGAAATATCTCTAAATGCTGTTTACATCACTTCCCGCAGTGATTAAACATGTTTTAAGCCCTCAAAGTGTGCATTTGGGTCATTTTAAGTCACTTTTACCTTCGCGCCTAATCTTGAGTTTAGTCTCCCTAGAAGCATGAAAATGACTATAAATATGTTCATTTTAGCTCCAAAAGTGATGATCCACATCTGAAAGTCAAAATTAGTTGAAAGATGGAAATTTTCAAAACGGACCATTTTGGTCCTCTCAAAGTAATTTTCTCAGGTCGCGGTCATCGATCGTTTTGCATGAAAAATCGGACCTTTTCACATGAACATGAATTACCTCTAAATGGTGTTTATATCACTTCCTGCAGTGAATAAACATGTTTTAAGCCCTCAAAGTGAGCATTTGGGTAATTTTGAGTCACTTTTACCCATGTGCCAAATCTTGAGTTTTGGCTGCGTAGAAGCAGGAAAATGACTATAATCATGCTAATTTTAGCTCCAAAAGGGATGATCTACAACTGAAAGTCAAAATTAGTTGAAAGATGGAAATTTTCAAAACTGACCATTTTGGTCCTCTCAGAGCAATTTCCTCAGGTCGTGGGTCATCTATCATTTTGCATGAAAAATCGGACGTTCTTGCATGAACATGAAATATCTCTAAATGCTGTTTACATCACTTCCCGCAGTGATTAAACATGTTTTAAGCCCTCAAAGTGTGCATTTGGGTCATTGTAAGTCACTTTTACCCTTGCGCCAAATCTTGAGTTTTGTCTCCCTAGAAGCATGAAAATGACTATAAATATGGTCATTTTAGCTCCAAAAGTGATGATCCACATATGAAAATCAAAATTAGTTGAAAGATGGACATTTTCCAAACGTACCATTTTGGTAATCTCAGTGCAATTTCCTCAGGCTGCGGTTCATCGATCATTTTCCATGAAAAATCGGACGTTCTCGCATGAACATGAGATATCTCTAAATGCTGTTTACATCACTTCTCGCAGAGAATACACATGTTTTAAGCCCTCAAAGTGTGCATTTCGGTAATTTTAAGTCACTTTTACCCTTGCGCCAAATCTTGAGTTTTGTCTCCCTAGAAGCATGAAAATGACTATAAATATGGTCATTTTAGCTCCAAAAGTGATGATCCACATCTGAAAATCAAAATTAGTTGAAAGATGGAAATTTTCGAAACGGACCATTTTGGTCCTCTCAGAGCAATTTCCTCAGGTCACGGGTCATCGATCCTTTTGCATGAAAAATTGTACCTTCTCGCATGAACATGAATTACCTCTAAATGGTGATTATATCACTTCCCGCAGTGAATAAACACATTTTAAGCCCTCAAAGTGACAATTTGAGTCATTTTAAGTCACGTTTACCCTTGCGCCAAATCTTGAATTTTGGCTTCCTAAAAGCTTGAAAATTACTATAAACATGCTCATTTTAGCTCCAAAAGGGATGATCCACATCCGAAAGTCAAAATTAGTTGAAAGATGGACATTTTCAAAATGGACCATTTTGGTCATCTCAGAATAATGTACTCAGGTCGCGGGTCATCGATCGTTTTGCATGAAAAATCGGACCTTCTCGCATGAATTACCTCTAAATGGTGTTTATTTCACTTCCCACAGTGAATACACATGTTTTAAGCCCTCAAAGTGCACATTTGGGTCATTTTAAGTCACTTTTACCCATGCTCCACATGTTGAGGTTTGGCTTCATAGAAGCATGAAAGTGACTATATATATGGTCATTTTAGCTCCAAAAGTGATGATCCACATCTGAAAGTCACAATTAGTTGAAAGATGGAAATTTTCAAAAATGACCATTTTGGTCATCTTGGAGCAATTTCCTCAGGTTGCGTGTTATCGATCATTTAGCATGAAAAATCGGACCTTCTCCCATGAACATGAATTACCTTTATGGTGTTTATATCACTTTCTGCAGTGAATAAACATGTTTTAAGCACTCAAAGTGAGCATTTGGGTAATTTTTAGTCACTTTTACCCATGTGCCAAATCTTGAATTTAGGCTCCATAGAAGCAGGAAGATGACTATGATCATGCTCATTTTATGGAGATGGGATGGAGATGGATAAGGGGAGATGGAGATGAGATGGGGATGGGGAGATGGAGATGGGATGGAGATGGGGATTTGGAGATGGGGAGTTGGAGATGGGATGGGGAGATGGAGATGGGATGCAGAGATGGAGATTGGATGGTAAGGGACGGAGATTTAATGTAAATAAAGTAGAGCGATAATGGATATAAACTGGAGATAAATTGGGGATAAAATGGAGAAAACATTGGGATAAAATAGAGCTAAAGTGGACCTAAAATGGGGATGAAGTGGAGCTAAAATGAGGGTAAAGTGTAGCTAAAATGGGGATAAAGTGGGGATAAAATGGGGATAAAGTGGGTTTAAACCTTTGATAAAATGGGGTTATAGTGGCAATAAAGTGGAGATGAAATGGGGATAAAATGGAGCTAAATTGGAGATAAAATGGGGATAATACAGGGATTACATGGAGATAAAGCAGAGATAAAATGGGGATAAAACTGAGATATAATGGAGGTATAATGGAGATGGTATGGGGAGATAATATGGGGAGATGGGGAGAAAGATGGGGGATACAGCTGGGGAGACAGATGGGAGAGACCGATGGCCATATTGGGGAGACAGATCAGAGAAGGACATGGGATGAGGGAGAGGCAGATGAGGGAGAGACAGGTGGAGAGAGGATAGAGAGGGCGATGGGGACAGGGTGGAGATGGTGGAGACAGATGAGGAGGGACAAGGGATGTGGGAGATGGGGGATGAAGGAAAGCAAGATAAGGGAGAGACTGATGGGGAGAGGGTGGAGATGGGGAGAGAGATGATGAGGGAGAGGGAGATGAGGGATAGACCGATGGGGAGAGGGTGGAGATGGGGGAGACAAATGGGGAGTTGGAAACATGAATTACCTCTAAATGGTGTTGATATCACTTCCCCCAGCGAATAAACACGTTTTAAGCCCTCAAAGTGAGCATGTGGGTAATTTTTAGTCACTTTTAGCCATGTGCCAAATCTTGAGTTATGGCTCCCTAGAAGCTTGAAAATGATATAAACATGCTCATTTTAGCTCCAAAAGTGATGATCCACATCTGAAAGTCTTAATTAGTTGACAAATGGAAATTTTCAAAACTGACCATTTTGGTCATCTCAGTGCAATTTCCTCAGGTCACGGTCTTCGATCATTTTGCATGAAAAATCGGACGTTCTCGCATGAACATGAAATAGCTCTAAATGCTGTTTACATCACTTCCCGCAGTGAATAAACATGTTTTAAGCCCTCAAAGTGAGCATTTGGGTCATTTTAGTCACTTTTACCAATGTGCCAAATCTTGAGTTTTGGCTGCGTAGAAGCAGGAAAATGGCTATAATCATGCTAATTTTAGCTCCAAAAGCGATGATCTACAACTGAAAGTCAAAATTAGTTGACAGATGGAAATTTTCAAAACTGACCATTTTGGTGCTCTCAGAGCAATTTCCTCAGGTCGCTGGGTCATCTATCATTTTGCATGAAAAAACGGATGTTCTCGCATGAACACGAAATATCTCTAAATGCTGTTTACATTATTTCCCGCAGTGAATAAACATGTTTTAAGCCCTCAAAGTGTGCATTTGGGTCATTTTAGGTCACTTGAACCCTTGCGCCAAATCTTTAGTTTTGGCTCCCTAGAAGCGTGAAAATGACTATAATTATGCTCATTTGAGCTCCAAACGGGATGATCTACAACTGAAAGTCAAAATTAGTTGAAAGATGGAAATTTTCAAAAATGACCATTTTGGTCCTCTCAGAGCAATTTCCTCAGGTCGCGGATCATCTATCATTTTGCATGAAAAATCGGACGTTCTTGCATGAACATGAAATATCTCTAAATGCTGTTTACATCACTTCCCGCAGTGATTAAACATGTTTTAAGCCCTCAAAGTGTGCATTAGGGTAATTTTGAGTCACTTTTACCAATGTGCCAAATCTTGAGATGTGGCAGCGTAGAAGCAGGAAAATGGCTATAATCATGCTAATTTTAGCTCCAAAAGGGATGATCTACAACTGAAAGTCAAAATTAGCTGAAAGATGGAAATTTTCAAAAATGACCATTTTGGTCCTCTCAGAGCAATTTCCTCAGGTCATCTATCATTTTGCATGAAAAATCGGACTTTCTTGCATGAACATGAAATATCTCTAAATGCTGTTTACATCACTTCCCGCAGTGATTAAACATGTTTTAAGCCCTCAAAGTGTGCATTTGGGTCATTTAAAGTCACTTTTACCTTTGCGCCTAATCTTGAGTTTAGTCTCCCTAGAAGCATGAAAATGACTATAAATATGTTCATTTTAGCTCCAAAAGTGATGATCCACATCTGAAAGTCAAAATTAGTTGAAAGATGGAAATTTTCAAAACGGACCATTTTGGTCCTCTCAAAGTAATTTTCTCAGGTCGCGGTCATCGATCGTTTTGCATGAAAAATCGGACCTTTTCACATGAACATGAATTACCTCTAAATGGTGTTTATATCACTTCCTGCAGTGAATAAACATGTTTTAAGCCCTCAAAGTGAGCATTTGGGTAATTTTGAGTCACTTTTACCCATGTGCCAAATCTTGAGTTTTGGCTGCGTAGAAGCAGGAAAATGACTATAATCATGCTAATTTTAGCTCCAAAAGGGATGATCTACAACTGAAAGTCAAAATTAGTTGAAAGATGGAAATTTTCAAAACTGACCATTTTGGTCCTCTCAGAGCAATTTCCTCAGGTCGTGGGTCATCTATCATTTTGCATGAAAAATCGGACGTTCTTGCATGAACATGAAATATCTCTAAATGCTGTTTACATCACTTCCCGCAGTGATTAAACATGTTTTAAGCCCTCAAAGTGTGCATTTGGGTCATTGTAAGTCACTTTTACCCTTGCGCCAAATCTTGAGTTTTGTCTCCCTAGAAGCATGAAAATGACTATAAATATGGTCATTTTAGCTCCAAAAGTGATGATCCACATATGAAAATCAAAATTAGTTGAAAGATGGACATTTTCCAAACGAACCATTTTGGTAATCTCAGTGCAATTTCCTCAGGTCGCGGGTCATCGATCATTTTGCATGAAAAATCGGACGTTCTCGCATGAACATGAAATATCTCTAAATGCTGTTTACATCACTTCCCGCAGTGAATAAACATGTTTTAAGCCCTCAAAGTATGCATTTGGGTCATTTTAAGTCACTTTTACCTTTGCGCCAAATCTTGAGTTTAGTCTTCCTAGAAGCATGAAAATTACTATAAATATGTTCATTTTAGCTCCAAAAGTGATGATCCACATCTGAAAGTCAAAATTAGTTGAAAGATGGAAATTTTCAAAACGGACCATTTTGGTCCTCTCAAAGTAATTTTCTCAGGTCGCGGTCATCGATCGTTTTGCATGAAAAATCGGACCTTTTCACATGAACATGAATTACCTCTAAATGGTGTTTATATCACTTCCTGCAGTGAATAAACATGTTTTAAGCCCTCAAGGTGAGCATTTGGGTAATTTTGAGTCACTTTTACCCATGTGCCAAATCTTGAGTTTTGGCTGCGTAGAAGCAGGAAAATGACTATAATCATGCTAAGTTTTAGCTCCAAAAGGGATGATCTACAACTGAAAGTCAAAATTAGTTGAAGGATGGAAATTTTCAAAACTGACCATTTTGGTCCTCTTAGAGCAATTTCCTCAGGTCGCGGGGTCATCTATCATTTTGCATGAAAAATCGGATGTTCTCGCATGAACACGAAATATCTCTAAATGCTGTTTACATTATTTCCCGCAGTGAATAAACATGTTTTAAGCCCTCAAAGTGTGCATTTGGGTCATTTTAGGTCACTTTAACCCTTGCGCCAAATCTTTAGTTTTGGCTCCCTAGAAGCGTGAAAATGACTATAATCATGCTCATTTTAGCTCCAAAAGGGATGATCTACAACTGAAAGTCAAAATTAGTTGAAAGATGGAAATTTTCAAAACTGACCATTTTGGTCCTCTCAGAGCAATTTCCTCAGGTCGTGGGTCATCTATCATTTTGCATGAAAAATCGGACGTTCTTGCATGAACATGAAATATCTCTAAATGCTGTTTACATCACTTCCCGCAGTGATTAAACATGTTTTAAGCCCTCAAAGAGTGCATTTGGGTCATTGTAAGTCACTTTTACCCTTGCGCCAAATCTTGAGTTTTGTCTCCCTAGAAGCATGAAAATGACTATAAATATGGTCATTTTAGCTCCAAAAGTGATGATCCACATATGAAAATCAAAATTAGTTGAAAGATGGACATTTTCCAAACGTACCATTTTGGTAATCTCAGTGCAATTTCCTCAGGTCGCGGGTCATCGATCATTTTGCATGAAAAATCGGACGTTCTCGCATGAACATGAAATATCTCTAAATGCTGTTTACATCACTTCCCGCAGTGAATAAACATGTTTTAAGCCCTCAAAGTATGCATTTGGGTCATTTTAAGTCACTTTTACCTTTGCCCCAAATCTTGAGTTTAGTCTTCCTAGAAGCATGAAAATTACTATAAATATGTTCATTTTAGCTTCAAAAGTGAGGATCCACATCTGAAAGTCAAAATTAGTTGAAAGAGGGAAATTTTCAAAACGGACCATTTTGGTCCTCTGAAAGTAATTTCCTCAGGTCGCGGTCATCTATCATTTTGCATGAAAAATCGGACTTTCTTGCATGCACATGAAATATCTCTAAATGCTGTTTACATCACTTCCCGCAGTGATTAAACATGTTTTAAGCCCTCAATGTGTGCATTTGGGTCATTTTAAGTCACTTTTACCTTTGCGGCAAATCTTGAGTTTAGTCTCCCTAGAAGCATGAAAATGACTATAAATATGTTCATTTTAGCTCCAAAAGTGATGATCCACATCTGAAAGTCAAAATTAGTTGAAATATGGAAATTTTCAAAACGGACCATTTTGGTCCTCTCAAAGTAATTTTCTCAGGTCGCGGTCATCGATCGTTTTGCATGAAAAATCGGACCTTTTCACATGAACATGAATGACCTCTAAATGGTGTTTATATCACTTCCTGCAGTGAATAAACATGTTTTAAGCCCTCAAAGTGAGCATTTGGGTAATTTTAAATCACTTTTACCCATAAGCTAAATCTTGAGTTTTGGCTCCCTAGAAGTTTGAAAATGACTATAAACATGCTCATTTTAGCTCCAAAAGTGATGCTCCACATCTGAAAGTCAAAATTATTTGAAAGATTGACATTTTCAAAACTAACCATTTTGGTCCTCTCATAGCAACTTCCTCATGTCGCGGGTCATCGATCATTTTGCATGAAAAATCGGACGTTCTCGCATGAACATGAAATATCTCTAAATGCTGTTTACATCACTTCCCACAGTGATTAAACATGTTTTAAGCCCTCAAAGTGTGCATTTGGGTCATTGTAAGTCACTTTTACCTTTGCGCCAAATCTTGAGTTTTGTCTCCCTAGAAGCATGAAAATGACTATAAATATGGTCATTTTAGCTCCAAAAGTGATGATCCACATATGAAAATCAAAATTAGTTGAAAGATGGACATTTTCCAAACGAACCATTTTGGTAATCTCAGTGCAATTTCCTCAGGTCGCGGGTCATCGATCATTTTGCATGAAAAATCGGACGTTCTCGCATGAACATGAAATATCTCTAAATGCTGTTTACATCACTTCCCGCAGTGAATAAACATGTTTTAAGCCCTCAAAGTATGCATTTGGGTCATTTTAAGTCACTTTTACCTTTGCGCCAAATCTTGAGTTTAGTCTTCCTAGAAGCATGAAAATTACTATAAATATGTTCATTTTAGCTCCAAAAGTGATGATCCACATCTGAAAGTCAAAATTAGTTGAAAGATGGAAATTTTCAAAACGGACCATTTTGGTCCTCTCAAAGTAATTTCCTGAGGTCGCGGTCATCGATCGTTTTGCATGAAAAATCGACCTTTTCACATGAACATGAATTACCTCTAAATGGTGTTTATATCACTTCCTGCAGTGAATAAACATGTTTTAAGCCCTCAAGGTGAGCATTTGGGTAATTTTGAGTCACTTTTACCCATGTGCCAAATCTTGAGTTTTGGCTGCGTAAAGCAGGAAAATGACTATAATCATGCTAAGTTTTAGCTCCAAAAGGGATGATCTACAACTGAAAGTCAAAATTAGTTGAAGGATGGAAATTTTCAAAACTGACCATTTTGGTCCTCTCAGAGCAATTTCCTCAGGTCGCGGGGTCATCTATCATTTTGCATGAAAAATCGGATGTTCTCGCATGAACACGAAATATCTCTAAATGTTGTTTACATTATTTCCCGCAGTGAATAAACATGTTTTAAGCCCTCAAAGTGTGCATTTGGGTCATTTTAGGTCACTTTAACCCTTGCGCCAAATCTTTAGTTTTGGCTCCCTAGAAGCGTGAAAATGACTATAATCATGCTCATTTTAGCTCCAAAAGGGATGATCTACAACTGAAAGTCAAAATTAGTTGAAAGATGGAAATTTTCAAAACTGACCATTTTGGTCCTCTCAGAGCAATTTTCTCAGGTCGTGGGTCATCTATCATTTTGCATGAAAAATCGGACGTTCTTGCATGAACATGAAATATCTCTAAATGCTGTTTACATCACTTCCCGCAGTGATTAAACATGTTTTAAGCCCTCAAAGTGTGCATTTGGGTCATTGTAAGTCACTTTTACCCTTGCGCCAAATCTTGAGTTTTGTCTCCCTAGAAGCATGAAAATGACTATAAATATGGTCATTTTAGCTCCAAAAGGGATGATCCACATATGAAAATCAAAATTAGTTGAAAGATGGACATTTTCCAAACGAACCATTTTGGTAATCTCAGTGCAATTTCCTCAGGTCGTGGGTCATCTATCATTTTGCATGAAAAATCGGACGTTCTTGCATGAACATGAAATATCTCTAAATGCTGTTTACATCACTTCCCGCAGTGATTAAACATGTTTTAAGCCCTCAAAGTATGCATTTGGGTCATTTTAAGTCACTTTTACCTTTGCGCCAAATCTTGAGTTTAGTCTTCCTAGAAGCATGAAAATTACTATAAATATGTTCATTTTAGCTCCAAAAGTGATGATCCACATCTGAAAGTCAAAATTAGTTGAAAGATGGAAATTTTCAAAACGGACCATTTTGGTCCTCTCAAAGTAATTTCCTGAGGTCGCGGTCATCGATCGTTTTGCATGAAAAATCGACCTTTTCACATGAACATGAATTACCTCTAAATGGTGTTTATATCACTTCCTGCAGTGAATAAACATGTTTTAAGCCCTCAAGGTGAGCATTTGGGTAATTTTGAGTCACTTTTACCCATGTGCCAAATCTTGAGTTTTGGCTGCGTAGAAGCAGGAAAATGACTATAATCATGCTAAGTTTTAGCTCCAAAAGGGATGATCTACAACTGAAAGTCAAAATTAGTTGAAGGATGGAAATTTTCAAAACTGACCATTTTGGTCCTCTCAGAGCAATTTCCTCAGGTCGCGGGGTCATCTATCATTTTGCATGAAAAATCGGATGTTCTCGCATGAACACGAAATATCTCTAAATGCTGTTTACATTATTTCCCGCAGTGAATAAACATGTTTTAAGCCCTCAAAGTGTGCATTTGGGTCATTTTAGGTCACTTTAACCCTTGCGCCAAATCTTTAGTTTTGGCTCCCTAGAAGCGTGAAAATGACTATAATCATGCTCATTTTAGCTCCAAAAGGGATGATCTACAACTGAAAGTCAAAATTAGTTGAAAGATGGAAATTTTCAAAACTGACCATTTTGGTCCTCTCAGAGCAATTTCCTCAGGTCGTGGGTCATCTATCATTTTGCATGAAAAATCGGACGTTCTTGCATGAACATGAAATATCTCTAAATGCTGTTTACATCACTTCCCGCAGTGATTAAACATGTTTTAAGCCCTCAAAGTGTGCATTTGGGTCATTGTAAGTCACTTTTACCCTTGCGCCAAATCTTGAGTTTTGTCTCCCTAGAAGCATGAAAATGACTATAAATATGGTCATTTTAGCTCCAAAAGTGATGATCCACATATGAAAATCAAAATTAGTTGAAAGATGGACATTTTCCAAACGTACCATTTTGGTAATCTCAGTGCAATTTCCTCAGGTCGCGGGTCATCGATCATTTTGCATGAAAAATCGGACGTTCTCGCATGAACATGAAATATCTCTAAATGCTGTTTACATCACTTCCCGCAGTGAATAAACATGTTTTAAGCCCTCAAAGTATGCATTTGGGTCATTTTAAGTCACTTTTACCTTTGCCCCAAATCTTGAGTTTAGTCTTCCTAGAAGCATGAAAATTACTATAAATATGTTCATTTTAGCTTCAAAAGTGAGGATCCACATCTGAAAGTCAAAATTAGTTGAAAGAGGGAAATTTTCAAAACGGACCATTTTGGTCCTCTGAAAGTAATTTCCTCAGGTCGCGGTCATCTATCATTTTGCATGAAAAATCGGACTTTCTTGCATGAACATGAAATATCTCTAAATGCTGTTTACATCACTTCCCGCAGTGATTAAACATGTTTTAAGCCCTCAAAGTGTGCATTTGGGTCATTTTAAGTCACTTTTACCTTTGCGGCAAATCTTGAGTTTAGTCTCCCTAGAAGCATGAAAATGACTATAAATATGTTCATTTTAGCTCCAAAAGTGATGATCCACATCTGAAAGTCAAAATTAGTTGAAATATGGAAATTTTCAAAACGGACCATTTTGGTCCTCTCAAAGTAATTTTCTCAGGTCGCGGTCATCGATCGTTTTGCATGAAAAATCGGACCTTTTCACATGAACATGAATGACCTCTAAATGGTGTTTATATCACTTCCTGCAGTGAATAAACATGTTTTAAGCCCTCAAAGTGAGCATTTGGGTAATTTTAAATCACTTTTACCCATAAGCTAAATCTTGAGTTTTGGCTCCCTAGAAGTTTGAAAATGACTATAAACATGCTCATTTTAGCTCCAAAAGTGATGCTCCACATCTGAAAGTCAAAATTATTTGAAAGATTGACATTTTCAAAACTAACCATTTTAGTCCTCTCATAGCAACTTCCTCATGTCGCGGGTCATCGATCATTTTGCATGAAAAATCGGACGTTCTCGCATGAACATGAAATATCTCTAAATGCTGTTTACATCACTTCCCGCAGTGATTAAACATGTTTTAAGCCCTCAAAGTGTGCATTTGGGTCATTGTAAGTCACTTTTACCCTTGCGCCAAATCTTGAGTTTTGTCTCCCTAGAAGCATGAAAATGACTATAAATATGGTCATTTTAGCTCCAAAAGTGATGATCCACATATGAAAATCAAAATTAGTTGAAAGATGGACATTATCCAAACGAACCATTTTGGTAATCTCAGTGCAATTTCCTCAGGTCGCGGGTCATCGATCATTTTGCATGAAAAATCGGACGTTCTCGCATGAACATGAAATATCTCTAAATGCTGTTTACATCACTTCCCGCAGTGAATAAACATGTTTTAAGCCCTCAAAGTATGCATTTGGGTCATTTTAAGTCACTTTTACCTTTGCGCCAAATCTTGAGTTTAGTCTTCCTAGAAGCATGAAAATTACTATAAATATGTTCATTTTAGCTCCAAAAGTGATGATCCACATCTGAAAGTCAAAATTAGTTGAAAGATGGAAATTTTCAAAACGGACCATTTTGGTCCTCTCAAAGTAATTTCCTGAGGTCGCGGTCATCGATCGTTTTGCATGAAAAATCGACCTTTTCACATGAACATGAATTACCTCTAAATGGTGTTTATATCACTTCCTGCAGTGAATAAACATGTTTTAAGCCCTCAAGGTGAGCATTTGGGTAATTTTGAGTCACTTTTACCCATGTGCCAAATCTTGAGTTTTGGCTGCGTAGAAGCAGGAAAATGACTATAATCATGCTAAGTTTTAGCTCCAAAAGGGATGATCTACAACTGAAAGTCAAAATTAGTTGAAGGATGGAAATTTTCAAAACTGACCATTTTGGTCCTCTCAGAGCAATTTCCTCAGGTCGCGGGGTCATCTATCATTTTGCATGAAAAATCGGATGTTCTCGCATGAACACGTAGTATCTCTAAATGCTGTTTACATTATTTCCCGCAGTGAATAAACATGTTTTAAGCCCTCAAAGTGTGCATTTGGGTCATTTTAGGTCACTTTAACCCTTGCGCCAAATCTTTAGTTTTGGCTCCCTAGAAGCGTGAAAATGACTATAATCATGCTCATTTTAGCTCCAAAAGGGATGATCTACAACTGAAAGTCAAAATTAGTTGAAAGATGGAAATTTTCAAAACTGACCATTTTGGTCCTCTCAGAGCAATTTCCTCAGGTCGTGGGTCATCTATCATTTTGCATGAAAAATCGGACGTTCTTGCATGAACATGAAATATCTCTAAATGCTGTTTACATCACTTCCCGCAGTGATTAAACATGTTTTAAGCCCTCAAAGTGTGCATTTGGGTCATTGTAAGTCACTTTTACCCTTGCGCCAAATCTTGAGTTTTGTCTCCCTAGAAGCATGAAAATGACTAGAAATATGGTCATTTTAGCTCCAAAAGTGATGATCCACATATGAAAATCAAAATTAGTTGAAAGATGGACATTTTCCAAACGTACCATTTTGGTAATCTCAGTGCAATTTCCTCAGGTCGCGGGTCATCGATCATTTTGCATGAAAAATCGGACGTTCTCGCATGAACATGAAATATCTCTAAATGCTGTTTACATCACTTCCCGCAGTGAATAAACATGTTTTAAGCCCTCAAAGTATGCATTTGGGTCATTTTAAGTCACTTTTACCTTTGCCCCAAATCTTGAGTTTAGTCTTCCTAGAAGCATGAAAATTACTATAAATATGTTCATTTTAGCTTCAAAAGTGAGGATCCACATCTGAAAGTCAAAATTAGTTGAAAGAGGGAAATTTTCAAAACGGACCATTTTGGTCCTCTCAAAGTAATTTTCTCAGGTCGCGGTCATCGATCGTTTTGCATGAAAAATCGGACCTTTTCACATGAACATGAATGACCTCTAAATGGTGTTTATATCACTTCCTGCAGTGAATAAACATGTTTTAAGCCCTCAAAGTGAGCATTTGGGTAATTTTAAATCACTTTTACCCATAAGCTAAATCTTGAGTTTTGGCTCCCTAGAAGTTTGAAAATGACTATAAACATGCTCATTTTAGCTCCAAAAGTGATGCTCCACATCTGAAAGTCAAAATTATTTGAAAGATTGACATTTTCAAAACTAACCATTTTGGTCCTCTCATAGCAACTTCCTCATGTCGCGGGTCATCGATCATTTTGCATGAAAAATCGGACGTTCTCGCATGAACATGAAATATCTCTAAATGCTGTTTACATCACTTCCCGCAGTGAATAAACATGTTTTAAGCCCTCAAAGTGTGCATTTTGGGTAATTTTAAGTCACATGATCCACATCTGAAAGTCAAAATTAGTTGAAAGATGGAAATTTTCAAAACGGACCATTTTGGTAATCTTAGAATAATTTCCTCAGGTCGCAAGTTATCGATCATTTTGCATGAAAAATCTGACCTTCTCGCATGAACATGAACTACCTCTAACTGTTGTTTATATCACTTCCGGCAGTGAATAAACCCGTTTTAAACCCTCAAAGTGCGCATTTGGGTAATTTTAAATCACTTTTACCCATACGCCAAATATTGAGTTTTGGCTCCCTAGAAGCTTGAAAATTACTATAAATATGTTCATTTTAGCTCCAAAAGTGATGATCCACATCTGAAAGTCAAAATTAGTTGAAAGATGGAAATTTTCAAAACGGACCATTTTGGTCCTCTCAGAGCAATTTCCTCAGGTCGCGGGTCATCGATCGTTTTGCATGAAAAACCGTACCTTCTCGCATGAACATGATTTTCCTCTAAATGGTGATTATATCACTTCCCGCAGTGAATAAACACATTTTAAGCCCTCAAAGTGACAATTTGAGTCATTTTAAGTCACTTTTACCCTTCCGCCAAATCTTGTGTTTTGGCTTCCTAAAAGCTTGAAAATGACTATAAACATGTTCATTTTAGCTGCAAAAGTGATGATCCACATCTGAAAGTCAAAATTAGTTGAAAGATGGACATTTTCAAAACGGACCATTTTCGTCATCTCAGAGCGATTTCCTCAGGTCGCGGGTCATCAATCGTTTTGCATGAAAAATCGGACCTTCTCGCATGAACATGAATTACCTCTAAATGGTGTTCATATCACTTCCCACAGTGAATACACATGTTTTAGGCCCTCAAAGTGCACATTTGGGTCATTTTAATTCACTTTTACCCATGCGCCAAATGTTGAGGTTTATCTCCCTAGAAGCATGAAAATGACCATAAATATTGTCATTTTAGCTCCAAAAGTGATGATCCACATCTGAATGTCAAAATTAGTTGAAAGATGGAAATTTTCAAAACTGGCCATTTTGGTCATCTTAGAGCAATTTCCTCAGGTCGCGGGTCATCGATCATTTTGCATGAAAAATCGGACCTTCTCGCATGAACAGAAATATCTCTAAATGGTGTTTACATCACTTCCCACAGTGAATAAACATGTTTTAAGCCCTCAAAGTGAGCATTTGGGTAATTTTAAATCACTTTTACCCATAAGCCAAATCTTGAGTTTTGGCTCCCTAGAAGTTTGAAAATGACTATAAACATGCTCATTTTAGCTCCAAAAGTGATGCTCCACATCTGAAAGTCAAAATTAGTTGAAAGATTGACATTTTCAAATCTAACCATTTTGGTCCTCTCATAGCAACTTCCTCAGGTCGCGGGTCATCTATCATTTTGCATGAAAAATCGGACGTTCTTGCATGAACATGAAATATCTCTAAATGCTGTTTACATCACTTCCCGCAGTGATTAAACATGTTTTAAGCCCTCAAAGTGTGCATTTGTGTCATTTTTAGTCACTTTTACCCTTGCGCCAAATCTTGAGTTTTGTCTCCCTAGAAGCATGAAAATGACTATAAATATGGTCATTTTAGCTCCAAAACTGATGATCCACATCTGAAAATCAAAATTAGTTGAAAGATGGACATTTTCCAAACGGACCATTTTGGTTATCTCAGTGCAATTTCCTCAGGTCGCGGGTCATTGATCATTTTGCATGCAAAATCGGACGTTCTCGCATGAACTTGAAATATCTCTAAATGCTGTTTACATCACTTCCCGCAGTGAATAAACATCTTTTAAGCCCTCAAAGTGTGCATTTGGGTCATTTTAAGTCACTTTTACCTTTGCGCCAAATCTTGAGTTTAGTCTTCCTAGAAGCATGAAAATGATTATAAATATGTTCATTTTAGCTCCAAAAGTGAGGATCCACATCTGAAAGTCAAAATTAGTTGAAAGAGGGAAATTTTCAAAACGGACCATTTTAGTCCTCTCAAAGTAATTTCCTCAGGTCGCGGTCATCTATCATTTTGCATGAAAAATCAGACTTTCTTGCATGAACATGAAATATCTCTAAATGCTGTTTACATCACTTCCCGCAGTGATTAAACATGTTTTAAGCCCTCAAAGTGTGCATTTGGGTCATTTTAAGTCACTTTTACCTTTGCGCCAAATCTTGAGTTTAGTCTCCCTAGAAGCATGAAAATGACTATAAATATGTTCATTTTAGCTCCAAAAGTGATGATCCACATCTGAAAGTCAAAATTAGTTGAAAGATGGAAATTTTCAAAATGGACCATTTTGGTCCTCTCAAAGTAATTTTCTCAGGTCACGGTCATCGATCGTTTTGCATGAAAAATCGGACCTTTTCACATGAACATGAATGACCTCTAAATGGTGTTTATATCACTTCCTGCAGTGAATAAACATGTTTTAAGCCCTCAAAGTGAGCATTTGGGTAATTTTAAATCACTTTTACCCATAAGCTAAATCTTGAGTTTTGGCTCCCTAGAAGTTTGAAAATGACTATAAACATGCTCATTTTAGCTCCAAAAGTGATGCTCCACATCTGAAAGTCAAAATTATTTGAAAGATTGACATTTTCAAAACTAACCATTTTGGTCCTCTCATAGCAACTTCCTCATGTCGCGGGTCATCGATCATTTTGCATGAAAAATGGGACGTTCTCGCATGAACATGAAATATCTCTAAATGCTGTTTACATCACTTCCCGCAGTGAATAAACATGTTTTAAGCCCTCAAAGTGTGCATTTTGGGTAATTTTAAGTCACATGATCCACATCTGAAAGTCAAAATTAGTTGAAAGATGGAAATTTTCAAAACGGACCATTTTGGTCCTCTCAGAGCAATTTCCTCAGGTCGCGGGTCATCGATCGTTTTGCATGAAAAACCGTACCTTCTCGCATGAACATGAATTTCCTCTAAATGGTGATTATATCACTTCCCGCAGTGAATACACACATTTTAAGCCCTCAAAGTGACAATTTGAGTCATTTTAAGTCACTTTTACCCTTCCGCCAAATCTTGTGTTTTGGCTTCCTAAAAGCTTGAAAATGACTATAAACATGTTCATTTTAGCTGCAAAAGTGATGATCCACATCTGAAAGTCAAAATTAGTTGAAAGATGGACATTTTCAAAACGGACCATTTTCGTCATCTCAGAGCGATTTCCTCAGGTCGCGGGTCATCAATCGTTTTGCATGAAAAATCGGACCTTCTCGCATGAACATGAATTACCTCTAAATGGTGTTCATATCACTTCCCACAGTGAATACACATGTTTTAGGCCCTCAAAGTGCACATTTGGGTCATTTTAAGTCACTTTTACCTTTGCGCCAAATCTTGAGTTTAGTCTCCCTAGAAGCATGAAAATGACTATAAATATGTTCATTTTAGCTCCAAAAGTGATGATCCACATCTGAAAATCAAAATTAGTTGAAAGATGGACATTTTCCAAACGGACCATTTTGGTTATCTCAGTGCAATTTCCTCAGGTCGCGGGTCATTGATCATTTTGCATGCAAAATCGGACGTTCTCGCATGAACTTGAAATATCTCTAAATGCTGTTTACATCACTTCCCACAGTGAATAAACATCTTTTAAGCCCTCAAAGTGTGCATTTGGGTCATTTTAAGTCACTTTTACCTTTGCGCCAAATCTTGAGTTTAGTCTTCCTAGAAGCATGAAAATGACTATAAATATGTTCATTTTAGCTCCAAAAGTGAGGATCCACATCTGAAAGTCAAAATTAGTTGAAAGAGGGAAATTTTCAAAACGGACCATTTTAGTCCTCTCAAAGTAATTTCCTCAGGTCGCGGTCATCTATCATTTTGCATGAAAAATCAGACTTTCTTGCATGAACATGAAATATCTCTAAATGCTGTTTACATCACTTCCCGCAGTGATTAAACATGTTTTAAGCCCTCAAAGTGTGCATTTGGGTCATTTTAAGTCACTTTTACCTTTGCGCCAAATCTTGAGTTTAGTCTCCCTAGAAGCATGAAAATGACTATAAATATGTTCATTTTAGCTCCAAAAGTGATGATCCACATCTGAAAGTCAAAATTAGTTGAAATATGGAAATTTTCAAAATGGACCATTTTGGTCCTCTCAAAGTAATTTTCTCAGGTCACGGTCATCGATCGTTTTGCATGAAAAATCGGACCTTTTCACATGAACATGAATGACCTCTAAATGGTGTTTATATCACTTCCTGCAGTGAATAAACATGTTTTAAGCCCTCAAAGTGAGCATTTGGGTAATTTTAAATCACTTTTACCCATAAGCTAAATCTTGAGTTTTGGCTCCCTAGAAGTTTGAAAATGACTATAAACATGCTCATTTTAGCTCCAAAAGTGATGCTCCACATCTGAAAGTCAAAATTATTTGAAAGATTGACATTTTCAAAACTAACCATTTTGGTCCTCTCATAGCAACTTCCTCATGTCGCGGGTCATCGATCATTTTGCATGAAAAATGGGACGTTCTCGCATGAACATGAAATATCTCTAAATGCTGTTTACATCACTTCCCGCAGTGAATAAACATGTTTTAAGCCCTCAAAGTGTGCATTTTGGGTAATTTTAAGTCACATGATCCACATCTGAAAGTCAAAATTAGTTGAAAGATGGAAATTTTCAAAACGGACCATTTTGGTAGTCTTAGAGTAATTTCCTCAGGTCGCAAGTTATCTATCATTTTGCATGAAAAATCTGACCTTCTCGCATGAACATGAACTACCTCTAACTGTTGTTTATATCACTTCCGGCAGTGAATAAACCCGTTTTAAACCCTCAAAGTGCGCATTTGGGTAATTTTAAATCACTTTTACCCATACGCCAAATATTGAGTTTTGGCTCCCTAGAAGCTTGAAAATTACTATAAATATGTTCATTTTAGCTCCAAAAGTGATGATCCACATCTGAAAGTCAAAATTAGTTGAAAGATGGAAATTTTCAAAACAGACCATTTTGGTCCTCTCAGAGCAATTTCCTCAGGTCGCGGGTCATCGATCGTTTTGCATGAAAAACCGTACCTTCTCGCATGAACATGAATTTCCTCTAAATGGTGATTATATCACTTCCCGCAGTGAATACACACATTTTAACCCCTCAAAGTGACAATTTGAGTCATTTTAAGTCACTTTTACCCTTCCGCCAAATCTTGTGTTTTGGCTTCCTAAAAGCTTGAAAATGACTATAAACATGTTCATTTTAGCTGCAAAAGTGATGATCCACATCTGAAAGTCAAAATTAGTTGAAAGATGGACATTTTCAAAACGGACCATTTTCGTCATCTCAGAGCGATTTCCTCAGGTCGCGGGTCATCAATCGTTTTGCATGAAAAATCGGACCTTCTCGCATGAACATGAATTACCTCTAAATGGTGTTCATATCACTTCCCACAGTGAATACACATGTTTTAGGCCCTCAAAGTGCACATTTGGGTCATTTTAATTCACTTTTACCCATGCGCCAAATGTTGAGGTTTATCTCCCTAGAAGCATGAAAATGACCATAAATATTGTCATTTTAGCTCCAAAAGTGATGATCCACATCTGAATGTCAAAATTAGTTGAAAGATGGAAATTTTCAAAACTGGCCATTTTGGTCATCTTAGAGCAATTTCCTCAGGTCGCGGGTCATCGATCATTTTGCATGAAAAATCGGACCTTCTCGCATGAACAGAAATATCTCTAAATGCTGTTTACATCACTTCCCACAGTGAATAAACATGTTTTAAGCCCTCAAAGTGAGCATTTGGGTAATTTTAAATCACTTTTACCCATAAGCCAAATCTTGAGTTTTGGCTCCCTAGAAGTTTGAAAATGACTATAAACATGCTCATTTTAGCTCCAAAAGTGATGCTCCACATCTGAAAGTCAAAATTAGTTGAAAGATTGACATTTTCAATGTCAAGAAGTCTTTATTCGATTAGTTCATCATAAAAGACATAAAATACAATATATACATATAAACAGATAATACAATTATTAAATCATTTGACAAGCTAATCAGCTTCTTGTACATGGATACAAAAATTTAGATAATAACACATGGGAGACATTGCATCATCAAGTTAAAAAGTACTGGATAGTCACTTATCAATTATTATTAATAAACCTGCTTCTAAGCACCCAGGCCCATCCAAGAAATTTCGCGACCCCCACAACAATAAGCGGATCCAAATTGGTTTTTAACAGTCTGGTTGCTTCTACAGCCAATCTTGTTCCTAGCTGCCGGCATACAGGTTTTAGCCATTTGGCTCTAGGAGCAGAATATAATGGGCACACGTACAATAAATGGTCCAGGCTTTCCCTAGTATCTTTACATTTTGGACAAAAACACAACCTTTCGGTTCCCCATTTTTGAGTAAACTCCCCAATCGGAAGAGAACCGCATCTGAGTTGGAAAAATAGTTTGCGGTCCAAGGGTTTAGTTATGATGTCCCAGAACCCCTCTAACTTGGATATATCCTTATGTACAAGGAACAGTCCAGTGAGACTACTAGGATTTGTTTCCATGTACATATTATGGGTCACCCAGTCCCAATAACATCTTTTTAAGTCCTTTTTAGAGGGGAAACTAGCTGACTCAGGCGAAAGCCACAATTCACCGAGGCCCAAGGCTAATAGGATAGTCTTAAGGTCTCTGAACCATCCTACACTTGAGGCACCAGGGCTATTTTTGACCTCCAGACATGCTGCTGCATAATGGTGGAGTTCAGGCGTTGTCCACAAGCGGCGCCAAAATGCAACAGGACGGAATCTAGCTTGGGCCTCCACCGGTTGGCACCCTAAATCGTAGAGAAGGGGTATTATTGGGGTCGACTGGGGGAGACCTATGGACAATCTTAAGAATTTGTTTTGGGCAATTTTTAGTGAGTTCAAATTGCTACTGCCCCATAGTTCCGCGCCATACAAGATGGCTGAGAGAACCTTACCACCGTAGATCTTTATAAGGGGAGACATTGGCCTCGTATATGACCCTTTGTGTTCTTTGATCAATGCTCCGCCCAGCTGTTGATGTTTCAGGGTCATAAGCTCGATCTGATGGGTCCAACTCAAGGTGTCACTAAAGGTGACACCCAGATAGGTGAAGTGTTTAGTTTGCTCCAGGGGGATATCCCCCATAGAAACCCTAGCATTAATTTGTTTGCGCCCCCTTAAAACCATAAATTTGGTTTTGGAGACATTCACCTCCAGCTCATGATCGCTGCAGAAACTCTCGAACCTTGTCAGTGCACATTGTAGGCCCTGTCTGGTTCTTGAAATCAGGAGAGTGTCATCAGCGAACATGAGCAGGGGGATTCTCATGCCTGCCAGGGTTGGAGCATCCGTTGAAAAGTTGTCGAAGTACTTCGTGACTCTGTTAATATATAGAGAGAACAAGGTAGGTGCCAAGACGCAACCTTGCCTGACACCCTTTGCCACTGAAAAATTCTCTGTCACCTCACCCGGTTTACCCCATCGCACAAACGCAAATGTCTCAGCGTGGAGGTTAACTATAAGGCGCACCAGAATAGGAGGCATGCCCATATCTAAGAGGCAATTCCAAAGCCCAGCCCTTGGGACAAGGTCAAAAGCTGACCGCAGATCCACAAAGGCGGCATATAGGTTGCCTTTGCCCAGGGTAACCGTCTTCCAGTGCAGAAGCATAAAACGAAACGCCTGGTCCAAAGTGCTCACACAGGGTCTAAACCCAGCTTGGAGAGGAGTAAGGATGTTAAATTCCTCAATCCAGGCCTGAACCCTTAACAGGACAAGACGACTGATAATCTTCTGGACCGCGTCAATTAAGCTGATCGGCCGGTAGTTGGAGGGAACCGACCGATCTCCCTTCTTAAATATGGGCAATATTTCGGCACCTGCCCATGAATCAGGGATCCTAGCGCCCATAGCCAGCGCATTTGCCAATCGTACTAAGTACGGTACCCATAAATCATGGTCTTGTTGGAATAGGTCCGCTGGAATGCAGTCTGGACCAGGTGCTTTACCTCTTGGGATGGCTTTCAGGACTAATTCTACTTCTTTAGCTGTGAACACAAGTGTACCGAAGGTAATAGGCCAGCTAATGGAATCTTGTGTGATGCCATGACAACTGAATTGTTCCTCAAAATATGTCACCCATTTATTTTGTTCGATGGATGCTGGGCTAGGACGGTCATCCTGGGACTGACCCCACCTAAGGAGGTGCCAAAAGTGTTGAAGGTTCCTGGCACCACACGCCTCAGCTAAGAGGCTCCAGTGCTCGTCGTCCCATATGGCTTTGGCCCGAAGTTTAACTACTTTATATTCCTTCCTGCAGTTTTTAATTAAAGCTTGGTTCTTTGATTTCAAGGCCTTGAACAAAGATGACTGGGATTTTCGACAAGCTTCATTATACCAATTTGCTGGCTTTTTACCCTTCCCCCTAGCCCTATTAACAACAACCAATTTTACAAACAAAGTTTTTAGGGACAAAAATAAGCCAGCATGGATATCTGTGATTTTTGAGATTGTCGTTTCCTGGTTTCCACAGTTTTCAATCTCCGTTAGTGAATTTAATACCAGGGTCCTAATTTTTGCACGTGCTTCAGTATCCACAGCAACCTTTGGCCAGCGCACCCTCCTCAGATCATTTGTTAATACCACTGCCTCTTGTACAGGATTAGGCTGTGGATCGACCGGCCCTGCAAAGCTCGAATCCTTCAATTCCGCTATAAGTGGTTCGTGGTCACTTTCTGGACGCGGCTTAATTGACATGTCCTGAACTAAATGCCACATTTTAATATCAACTAGGATATAATCAATGCGACTGCCATGTCTACCATTAAAAAACGTTTTATTACCCTCCCTATCAGAGTTTACGCGTCCATTAAGGGCACGCAGCCCCCAGTTTAAACAGAAACCTTTAATAAATGTAGCTGCCTGGGACCACTTAGCAATCGGGGGTAAGTCGAGTTGGGGAATCCCCCAGGTCAGATCCTCATCCTCGGTCAGTAGTCCATCCTCTATACCTAGGGGTTCAAAACAGGTATTAAAATCCCCCATGACAACCACATGACCAGATAGTTGTGTGGAACCCAGGAAGCCATCCAAACAAGTAAGGGTCGTTGAAACTCTGCCACCCGTTGTGCCTCTGACATACACATTAATAAGCAGTAAGGTCAGCCCACTACTGGTTTTAACACTAATTATCAAAATATCAGGACAATCTATAAAAACTTCCTTCACAGACACACCTGCTACCTGGCGAACCCATATAGTGAGCCCACCCATGGCCCTACCTCTGTGGCCTCTAACTGCTGGTTTGTTAAAATTCAGGAAACCTGGAAAATACACTGATTTGGTCGCCCAGGTCTCCTGAAATGACCAGACATCACCCCGTCGAATAAAATCAGCCCAATCGGGGATACTAATACAAGAATCTATTCCCGCAACATTCCAACATCCCAGGATGGTGCCCTTTTTACATAAAAGTTCACTCATTTCGGTTACAACATTAGAATTAGATACATCAGACAGGGGGGTAGGATCAACTTGCCCCATTACAACTGTAACCTGACCAACCGTTGACAGACACTTTGGCCCTGCCTGGCACAATAAACCAGAGCTTACTCCTACAATATCAACATCATTAACCAACATAGGAGGAGATACAAAGGTAGGTATTTCTGGCTCTCCTCTATAGGAGAGACAGCTCTCCACAGGATTTTGGGGTTGGGCTTCCATACTTTCAGGCACATTGGTTAAGATACCCGGTGCAGCACCCCCCCTCGAATTGACATTTTCAAAACTAACCATTTTGGTCCTCTCATAGCAACTTCCTCAGGTCGCGGGTCATCGATCATTTTGCATGAAAAATCGGACGTTCTCGCATGAACATGAAATATCTCTAAATGCTGTTTACATCACTTCCCGCAGTGAATAAACATGTTTTAAGCCCTCAAAGTGTGCATTTTGGGTAATTTTAAGTCACATGATCCACATCTGAAAGTCAAAATTAGTTGAAAGATGGACATTTTCAAAACGGACCATTTTGGTAATCTTAGAGTAATTTCCTCAGGTCGCAAGTTATCGATCATTTTGCATGAAAAATCTGACCTCCTCGCATGAACATGATTTACCTCTATGGTGTTTATATCACTTCCTGCAGTGAATAAACATAATTTAAGCACTCAAAGTGAGCATTTGGGTAATTTTGAGTCACTTTTACCCATGCGCCAAATCTTGAGTTTTGGCTCCCTAGAAGCACGAAAATAACTATAAATATGGTCATTTTAGTTCCAAAAGTGATGATCCACATCTGAAAGTCAAAATTAGTTGAAAGATGGAAACTTTCCAAACCGACCATTTTGGTCATCTCAGTGCAATTTCCTCAGGTCGCTGGTCATCGATCATTTTGCATGAAAAATCGGACGTTCTCGCATGAACATGAAATATCTCTAAATGCTGTTTACATTAAGTATGGGCGAAATTTGCGAATTCGCGGTCCGTGAATTCGCGTGAAATCGAAGTCGTGATCCGCAAAATTCGCGAATTCGTGCGAATTTGGGGATTTCTTTTTTTGGCGTGTTCACAGGGTTTTTTGCGTATTCGCGGGCCGTTTGCAGCGCACCGACCGCGAAGTTACCCATGCGGTCGTACATGGGCGCGGCCATCTTGTGCGCGTTGCGTATTTCCGTTTCTGGGCGCTATTGGCAATCTCGCGTTGTGTGCGGCACGCTATTACGAGTGCGCGTGTGTTTTTGCATCCTCGCGAGGGAAATATCGCGCAAACTTACCCACGCGGTCCTCAATGGGCGCGGCCATCTTGTTTTTCATTTATTCCTATGGTCCTGGGCATGCATTTTCTATCCAGCTTCAATCCTTGCCATCCTTTGTTTGTTTGAAGTTTTTTTTAATCTTTTTTACTTATTATCTATCCTTCTACTCTTCTAGATCTATATTTTGTATTTTTTTCTACTTTTGGTTACTTTAAAACTACTTCTTTTTACCTCTTCTTTTATTTACTTTTTCCCTATTCTCTTTCCTATGTATTATTTCCATTCCTGTCCAGGACCATGGCAAAGGGAGCCGGGAAGGAGAAGGGGAAGGGTCCCGCACCCCGTACCCGGCTCCCATGCGGGCAATTGAGGGGGGAGCAAGTCATAGCCCAGGAGATCTTTAGCGCGGAGGAGGTGGCCGCACTGATTTTTTATGTCCAACGCCTCCTCCCCAAGACCATTGCAGCAGGCGGCAGGATCGCTGGTGGGTACGGGCTCCGGGAGCGTCAGCAGCTGTGGGGAAAGGTGTGCCGGGCCATGTATCGGCAGTCTCGGGTCCGGCGCACCTACCGCCAGGCCACGCACGAGTGGTCCGAAATCCTGGACCGTGAACACGACCTGCTCGACCTGCTAGGCGTCGAGATCCCTGGGCTTGGTGAGTAGTAGTAGCTATTTAATCACTACTCTGCTCTGTTTTCTCCTGCTCTATGTTATCATATGGCAAATGTTGTTTTTTCCGAAGAGCAATAATGCTGCCGATAACATTGTAGGTAAATTATGTTTCAAAATATTCTGTGATTGCATTGCAGGTGCACTGCTCGCATGCTCAGTGACGGTGCTACTATGCTTACTTATTTTCAATTTTGTGCTCATTTCATTGGCCTGAGTGATTATGTATGAGTGTACTTTACAGAACTGCATAATGCTAGACACTAAGGGGCAGATATACAATTACTGGCGCACTGGGTTAGTAAGAAGATTGTATTATGCAAAAAGTCCAGCACTAAAGTTAAATGAGTTGAACAGTGCTCTTTTGCGTGGTTCAGTATCAGATGGGAAAAAGGTTTGTGATGATATTGAGTTTTGTTGCTTTGGTCCTTAAGGAGAGAGTGAAGAAACTCAGACATTAATAGAAGAAAATGTTGTAGAGAATGTTGAACATAGTTGTACAAAAAATGTTGAAAATGAAATTACAAAGTTTAAGGTGATTTCAGGTGAAAGGCCAAATTTTTCTTGTATTTGTTGTCGGCGAACTCACTATAAAAATCAGACTAGGAGTGTTGATCTGTATTTATAAAGTGAAAAAGAAAATAATGATAAGTGGAAGGAATTTGCAACTTATTTGTTGGTACAGAATTGCTCTGATTTGGGTTCTGATCATCGTATTTGTAAATACTGTTATAACAAATTAGATGAGAATAAAATTCCCGCTAGATCTGTGCATAATAATTTCGAGTTAGTTGATATTTCTCCAGAATTGATAGATTTAAACACCTATGAGTCTATTCTCATTCAATGTGTGCACCCATTTCAGGCTATTGTTGGTATGGAGCCTAAGACAGATAAATTGCCTCCTTCAGACTTACAAAGATGATTAAAAGGAAGAGTTGTGTATTTACCATTAGATATAAAGAAAAATATTGAAACTATTAGTGTAGAGAGTGTAGAAAGTGAACCACTAGTTATTCTTGTTAATGGTGTGCCGACTAAGAATAAGAAAATCTGGCAGGTATTAGTGGATGTTAGGAAAGTACAGAAGGCAACTTTATATTTGATAAAAAAACAATACATACTATAGAAATGTTTATATGGGAGAAGAAGAAATACTTTTAGCAAGAGATACTGAAACGTCAAGTGGACAAATTGAAAAAGTGGACATGTTAAGATGTGAAGACATCTATGAACATTACAGTGTGCATCCACTTCATTAAAAAGAAGTGATGGGGAACACTATTGAGTTGTTCCAAATGAAAAAAGCAAAAGGAAGTCCCATGAGTGTATGGGAAGAGAGCTTGGAAGCTCTATGTTTTCCGCAGTTGTTCCCAACTGGAAAAGAAAGACGATATGGTGAATATCCTGTGCAGTTCCTGCATCTGAATATCGGGCAACAAGATTATATGCAGAAGATCCAAGATTTCGACAATGTATTCCTTATATATTCATCTTTTGTTTGAGAGCGACTTGTCTGGACTTTCATATGCAGTCAATCACATTTTAAAAACTGGAATACATCTGCAGAATGTATCTGCAAAAGATTTTATGGGTACAGTTCACCAGAGAGATGATCATTTTGAATCTCAGCTCATTAATCTGATGACATGTCGGCATGGGACTAATGAATATTGGTACCATCATCATGGAGAACTGAAATGTATGCTACGGAACTTAGGAACTCCTACATGGTTCCTTACCCTAAGCTGTGCTGAGTACGCTTGGGATGATTTACTTGAATTTCTTCGAGAGGCAAATTCCAATATAAAAAATATTGAATACAAGACAGCTGGGGAATTGTGCTCTTTGGATCCTGTTAATGTATGCAGGTATTTCAATCATAGATTTGAAGCTATGATGTCTTTTATCTGCAATAAAAAAAATCCTCCTCTTGGAGAAGTTGTGGATTTCTTTTGGAGAAAGGAGTATCAAGCAAGAGGTGCTCCTCATATACATATGCTGTTATGGATTAAGGACGCCCCCAAATTTGGAACAGCTGCCGATGATACTGTTTTGATTTTTATTGAACAATATGCAACATGTTCTGTACCCAAAAGCACAGAAGAAAACAACTTAAGAGAACAAGTCTTACGATTCCAAAGCCACCGATGTGGAAAATACTGTAGACGAAAGTACAAATCTAAGGATAGGTTCTACATCAAATGTGGTTTTGCATTTCCACATCCTGTAATATCCAAAGGAAGAGTGAACAGTTTTATGTCATCTTTGCGACATACCATCACAAGAAAGTCTCCAAAAAATACCTACAACTTAAGAAGAAATGAAGAGTCAAAATACATAAATGACTACAACCCAGTTATTCTGTCCATGTGGAATGCTAACATGGATATTCAGTACGTTGCGGACAATTCTATTGCTGTTGCACGATATGTAACGTCCTATATTACAAAATCAGAAAAGACGGAATTGAAAGAAAAGTGGGAAGAGATTTCTCAAGAGAAGACTCCAAGTAAGAAATGATACAGTTTCAGTTTGAAGATGTTTACGCATCGAGAAATCAGAGCATATGAATGCTCAGATCGGTTATCATCTACAAGTCTATACTCCAAATCTAGAAGAATCATTTGGGTGAGTCTAGGTCTTGCAGCAATGCGAAATTGGGTACTGAAATCTGTTCAAGAAATTGAATATTTAGCAGAAAATGATCCGGAAAGTACAGATATTTTGAAAATGAATATGTTGGACAAATATTACCCAAACAGAAGTCATCATCTTGAGAACATGTGTCTCTATGAAGTGCTGCAAAACGACACTTTTAAACGGAATACTACAGAGAACATCAGGGATGGAAAATATGGAGTCATTGGTTCCGAAGGATGTTTGGTGAAACAAACGAAAGGAAATTTTATTAATCACAGGAAGCTGAGTTGTGACACTGCTGATAAAAGGGAATTTTACTATTTAACCCTTTTGCAACTGTTCAAACCATGGTGTTCAGAATTGGAATTACTTGGAGAATTTGAGAGCTATGAAGATTCCTTCAAGGCTTGTGAAGATACCATACAATGTACTGTTTTTGCAAATTATGTGAAAATGTTGAACAATGAAATTGATCAAGAAGCTACTATTGCAGCTGAGATTGCTAGAGACAGTTCTCAAGACAGTCAACGTTCTGCTCCATTGAGTCAAGATCCACTCGGTCAACCAATTGTTGAAAATGAAACAGCAATCACCATGAATGAGGTGGAAACAGCAATGCATCAAGCTCAAAAAGTTGTAATGGACTTAGCAAACTTGGAAGAACAACTAAATGTTGAACAGAAAGAAATATATCAGCAAGTGAAGCAACAGATTGACCATAGATTTCTTTATTAAAAGAAGAAAGAATGCACATGCACATCATTTCAACCTATCCAAATTTATGTGAGTGGACAAGCTGGAACAGGAAAACGTTTCTTAATTAAAGTAATTAGAAGTTATCTACAGAAAACAACTGAGTCGCATTTGTCTTGTGATGTCACTGCTCCAACTATGTTGGCAGCACACAACATTAAAGGAATTACTTTACATCATTTACTAATGCTCCCAGTAGAGCATGTATACAAATTGGAATTCCACAAGCTATTTGGAGAAGCTTGTTTTGAAGTTTCAAGAGTCCTGAAGAAAATGAAACTTCTCATTATTGATGAGTTAAGCATGGTCTCAAACTTAATGCTTGCGTTTGTGCATTTAAGAATGCAGCAAATTCTTAAAACAGAGTACGACGTGTTATTTGGAGGAAAACACGTCATAGTTTTTGGAGATCTACTGCAACTTACTCCTGCAAAAGGACAACCAGTATTTAAAACACTTGCGCATTAAGACACCATAAAGTCTCTGGGTAGTGTTGGAAACGTGAACATTTGGTCATATTTTGAATAAAAAGAACTCATTACAAATATGTGACAGGCAAATGATGTTGATTATGGAACTATTCTACAAGATATAAGAATTGGACTACTGGCAGAGCATGGCAAACAAGCTTTGCAGAGTCGATTACTTTCCAATTTGTTTCCAAATGAAAATGTAGTTCCTGAGAAAATATACAAGAAAATTGGAGAAAACAAATCTGTAATCTGCTTAATGCCAACACTGCGTGAGTGTTCTATATTCAACAAACAACTTTTGAAACTGGAAAATGAAGAAATAATAAAAATGGAAGCCATCGATAAAATAGAGCATGAAGGAATCACTATTATTTTGACAGAAAAATGTAAGTCAAAATTGGATTCTTTAGAAAAATTGATATCTAAACCTGCTGGTTTAGAAAAGAATCTATATGCATGTAGAAACTGTCGAGTCATTTAAGGCGTTATTTGGACGTAGAAAAAAAAGGTTTAGTTAATGGAGCAATGGGAAAAGTAGTGGATTTTGTTAATTATCAGAATAAAGATGGTATTGAATTCTGAAAAATTTAATTTGATAAAATTGAAGAAGTTAAAAAATTGATTGTTGTTCAGTTCATTTTTTGCTTGTTAAAGATTTATATGTCCGTAGAAAATAGTTTTCAGTTTCTCTGGCATGTGCAGTGACTATTCATAAATCTCACGGTTTAAGTGTTGACAGTGCTTTGGTGAACATTGGAAATACTTTGTTCAAAGAGGGTATGGCATATGTTGCTTTGTCGCGAGTCAGAACATTATCTGGTTTGTTTTTGATTGATTTTGATGACACAAAGGTTACTGCAGATGCAAACTGTTTAAAAGAGTATAATAATTTAAGAAGAACATATGCTCCCAATTTAGGTCAATATCCTGTATTTGAAAAGCGTATAGTAGGTCAAAAAAGAAGGTATGCGAATATCTGCACTGAAGGTGTAGAGAAGGGAAAAAAACAAGATAATGTTGTCATTGCAAGCAAAAAGAAAAAGGACACTGTTGAAGAGATTGTTGGTTATCAGTTTGAAATTAGTTCAGGTGTCAACTGCTATGCTAATGTAGTGGTCAATGTTGTTTTTTTCTTGAAGGTTTGCAACAGCAAATTATGGAGAATCGGGAAAAAAGATTTTGTTCCTTGTTGCATTCTGTTTATGAAAAATTGAGAACTGATACAAGTAAAATACAAACTGTTTCTGATGTTCGTAATCTTTTGGATGTATGTTCTGGTTCTACACAATTTACGCAAAATATCCAACAAGATGCTCAGGAATTTCTAATGTATATGCTTACCGTATAGGAAAATGAAGGTGTAGAAATAGAAAATATTTTTGGCCTTTGTTATAAATGGGAACATCATTGTGAAAATTGTATGTATACATGTAGCACTAATGTAGACACTGAAAGATTTCTATACCTTACATTACCGGACTGTAAATCAGTGTCTTTAAATAAATTAGTTAAAGCCGCAAACCAAAACATGGAGTGTAGCCAATGCAAACCAGAAATGTTATCAATATTATTTTTACAAATATATGGACATTATATAATTTTAATGATGCAACGTTGTACAATTAATGGAAGAAATTTGGACACTTTAATAAAACATTTTGTAGCAACTCAACTATCAATATCAGGAAGGACTTTTGTAGCAGTAGCAATAATTTTCCATGATTGGTCCTTCCACAACATCTGGACATTACGCTGCCTATCTAAATTGTGACAAAGGCTGGCCACTTTGTAATGATGCTCAGTTGGTTTTCAAACAACGTTTGCCTAGCGAATTACCAAATTCCTACCTGATATTTTTACTTTTAAAGCCAAAGTTTTAGGAAGATAATTCAGCCTCTGAGGAATGTATTATTATGATTTAAAAGGATTACCATTGGACATTTTAC
Organism: Lissotriton helveticus; assembly: GCF_964261635.1. Classification (NCBI taxonomy): domain Eukaryota; kingdom Metazoa; phylum Chordata; class Amphibia; order Caudata; family Salamandridae; genus Lissotriton; species Lissotriton helveticus. The sequence continues at coordinate 366,336,684 of NC_136071.1, forward strand.
ATAAAAAGGAGTGCAAAAATACCATTTGGCCTCATGGAAAGGTACATGTTTGAATTATGGACTTTTTCTTGACAGTGTCTCAGCGTATACTTTTAAACAACAACATTTACAGTGCATATAAATTTAAGTTATAACATTTTCTTAGCAGTAAGGATTTTATATATGTGTGATTTGTATTATACAGTAGTTTTTTGAGGATGGATTATTGTTTTTTTTAACCCCTTCGCTGCTAGGCCTTTTCCCCTCCTGTGCTAAGCCTTTTTTTGGTGATTTGGGGTAGTGCGCACTTAGGCCCCTGTAACCTTTTGACCACATAAGGTATCCACGCCAAACTTGCGTCCTTTTCTTCCAACATCATGTGGATTCTAAAGGTGCCCAGGGTTTGTGGATTCCCTTGGAGGGGTCCCAGAAATTAAGCAAACTACAGTAAAAAGTTTGTTTCTTTCAGAAAAATTGGAAAAACGGGCTGCAAATGAAAGCCTCTGGGTTTTTCCCTGCAAATGTTATCAAAAAGGGTTTGTGGGGCTGAAATCTCCATTTTCTCAGCTTTTAGGGAATGACAGTCTTTTGTCAGAGAACTAACATTTTTTCACACAGTTTTAGCATCTTTCTGGGACATAGCCTATTTTTGCTATTTTTAGAGCTTTCAACCTCCTTTCAGTTAATGGTAGAAATTAGTTTAAAAGCAATAATGGATCCTGGAAAGCTATACATCTTCGAAATGTAGTCAAAATTCTGAATTCAGAAAGGGGTCATTTGTCTAAATCCATGAAGGTTTCTTTTTAGAAACTAACAGTTAAATATTGGAATAATTGAAAATTAGTTGGAAAAAACAGCCTTTTGTCGCAACGTTTTCACCTGTAACTTCTTGTAATTTTGACAGATCTTTGAAAGCAATATACTGTTACATCCATTTAAACTTCCTGGTTGTGGGGATATATAGGACTTGTAGTTTCACCAAGAACCCGACGAACCCAGAGCCAAAAACTGAGCAGCAACTTGCAATGGTATTTTATTATTTACCGCGTATAGAGCACTTATTCTTGGAAAATGTATACATGGAAAAATCAGTATGAAAGACACCTTCTGAATTGGGTACAAATTATAGAGTTTAGAAACAGTATATATTTGCACATTTTCAAAACTGGGAATACTCATACTAGCATGAGAATTATTGGTCATTTTTCAAAATATTTTTTTTTTACACAATGTCTTTCATTGGAAAGGGAGAAATGCATGACAACTCAAAAGGTAATAACAGTTGATTTACAATTCTGATTTACCCTAAGTGTTCCAATAAAAACGGTACCTCACTTGTGTGGGTCGGCCTTGTGCCTGCGACAGGAAACAGTGCAAAATGCAACATGGTCACACCTCAATTTTGCAGCTAAAAATTGACCATTTTATGGCAAAGTGCCTAGCTGTAGTTTTTGCACCCTAGCTCTGCAGGCACCAAGGGAAACCTAGCAAACCTATACATTTTTAAAAACTATGCACCCAGGGGAATTCAGGATGGGATGACTCACTGCCTCCCACCAGGTTCTTTTACCCAGAATCCCTTGCAAACCTAAACAATTGGAAAAAGAAACACATTTTTCTCATATTTCTGTGGTGGAAAGTTCTGGAACCTGCGTGGATTAACGAATTTCCACCCACCCCGCGTTCCCCAAAATCTGATGAGAAAAATGGTACCTCACTTGCCTGGGTCTGCCTAGTGCCTGCGACAGGAAACGGCGCAAAACGCAACATGGTCGCACCTCAATTTTGCAGTCAAAACTGGCACTTTTTTGGCAAAGTGCCTACCTGTAGTTTTTTAACCCTAGCTCTGCCGGCACCTAGGGAAACCTAGGAAACCTATACATTTTCGAAAACTAGACACCCAGGGGAATTCAGGCTGGGGTGACTCGACTGCCTCCCACCAGGTTCTGTTACCCAGAATCCCTTGCAAACCTAAACAATTGGGGGAAAACATGCATTTTCATCACATTTCTGTGGTGGAAAGTTCTAGAACCCTAATAGATCAACAAAATTCCACCCTCCCCGCGTTCCCCAAAGTCTTATGAGAAAAATGGTACCTCACTTGCCTGGGTCTGCCTAGTGCCTGCGACAGGAAACGGCGCAAAACACAACGTGGTCGCACCTCAATTTTGCAGTGAAAACTGGCAGTTTTTTGGCAAAGTGTCAACCTGTAGTTTTTGAACCCTAGCTCTGCGGCACCTGGGGAAACCTAGCAAACCTATACATTTTTAAAAACTAGACACCAAGGGGAATTCAGGATGGGGTGACTCGACAGCCTCCCACCAGGTTCTAATACCCAGAATCCCTTGCAAACCTAAACAATTTGGAAACAAAACGCATTTTCCTCACATTTCTGTGGTGGAAAGTTCTGGAATCTGCGTGGATCAACAAATTTCCACCCACCCCGTGTTCCCACAGGTCTCCCCAAAAAAATGATACCTCACTTGCCTGGGTCTGCCTAGTGCCTGCGACAGGAAACAGCGCAAAATGCAACGTGGTCTCACCTCAATTTCGCAGTGAAAACAGGCCCTTTTTTGGCAAAGTGCCTACCTGTAGTTTTTGAACCCTAGCTCTACCGGCACTTAGGGAAACCTAGCAAACCTATACATTTTTGAAAACTAGACACCCAGGGGAATTCAGGATGGGATGACTCAACTGCATCCCACCAGGTTTTGTTACCCAGAATCCCTTGCAAAGCTAAAAAATTGACAAAGAAAACGCATTTTCCTCACATTTCTGTGGTGGAAAGTTCTGGAATCTGCGTGGATCAAAAACTTTCCACCCACCCAGCATTTCCGCTGGTCTCTGGAATAAAATGGTACCACACTTGCCTGGGTCTGCCTAGTGCCTGCGACAGGAAACAGCGCAAAACGCAACGTGGTCGCACTTCAATTTCGCAGTGAAAACTGGCCCTTTTTAGGCAAAGTGCCTACCTTTCGTTTTTGAACCCTAGCTCTGCCAGCACCTAGGGAAACCTAGCAAACCTATACATTTTTAAACACTAGACACCAAGGGAAATTCCGGATGGGGTGACTCAACTGCCTCCCACCAGGTTCTGATACCCAGAATCCCTTGCAAAGCTAAAAAATTGACAAAAAAAACCATTTTCCTCATTTCTGTGGTGGAAAGTTCTGGAATCTGCGTGGATCAACAAATTTCCACCCACCCAGCGTTCCGCCAGGTCTCCCTAAAAAAATGGTACCTCACTTGCCTGCTTCTGCCTAGTGCCTGCGACAGTAAACAGCGCAAAACACAATGTGGTCGCACCTCAATTTCGCAGTGAAAACTGGCCCTTTTTTGGCAATGTGCCTACCTTTCATTTTTGAACTCTAGCTCTGCCGGCACCTAGGGAAACCGAGCAAACCTATACATTTTTTAAAACTAGACACCCAGGGGAATTCAGGATGGGGTGACTCGACTGCCTCCCATCAGGTTCTGTTACCCAGAATCCCTTGCAAACCTCAAAAATTGGGAAAAAAACACATTTTCATCACATTTTTGGGGTGGAAAGTTCTAGAATCTGCATGGATCAACAAAATTCCACCCTCCCCGCGTTCCCCAAAGTTTTATGAGAAAAATTGGTACCTCACTTGCCTGGGTCTGCCTAGTGCCTGCGACAGGAAACGACGCAAAACGCAACGTGGTCGCACCTCAATTTCGCAGTGAAAACTGGCCCTTTTTTGGCAAAGTGCCTACCTGTAGTTTTTGAACCCTAGCTCTGCCGGCACCTAGGGAAACCTAGCAAACCTATACATTTTTAAAAACTAGACACCAAGGGGAATTCAGGATGGGGTGACTCAAATGCCTCCCACCAGGTTCTGTTACCCAGAATCCCTTGCAAACCTAAACAATTTGGAAACAAAACGCATTTTCCTCACATTTCTGTGGTGGAAAGTTCTGGAATCTGCGTGGATCAACAAATTTCCACCCACCCCGTGTTCCCACAGGTCTCCCCAAAAAAATGATACCTCACTTGCCTGGGTCTGCCTAGTGCCTGCGACAGGAAACAGTGCAAAATGCAACGTGGTCTCACCTCAATTTCGCAGTGAAAACAGGCCCTTTTTTGGCAAAGTGCCGACCTGTAGTTTTTGAACACTAGCTCTGCCGGCACTTAGGGAAACCTCGCAAACCTATACATTTTTTAAAACTAGACACCCAGGGGAATTCAGGATGGGGTGACTCAACTGCATCCCACCAGGTTCTGTTACCCAGAATCCCTTGCAAAGCTAAAAAATTGACAAAGAAAACGCATTTTCCTCACATTTCTGTGGTGGAAAGTTCTGGAATCTGCGTGGATCAAAAACTTTCCACCCACCCAGCATTTCCGCTGGTCTCTGGAAAAAAATGGTACCTCACTTGCCTGGGTCTGCCTAGTGCCTGCGACAGGAAACAGCGCAAAACGCAACGTGGTCGCACTTCAATTTCGCAGTGAAAACTGGCCGTTTTTAGGCAAAGTGCCTACCTTTCGTTTTTGAACCCTAGCTCTGCCAGCACCTAGGGAAACCTAGCAAACCTATAAATTTTTAAACACTAGACACCCAGGGAAATTCCAGATGGGGTGACTCAACTGCCTCCCACCAGGTTCTGATACCCAGAATCCCTTGCAAAGCTAAAAAATTGACAAAAAATTTTTTTTCCTCATTTCTGTGGTGGAAAGTTCTGGAATCTGCGTTGATCAACAAATTTCCACCCACCCAGCGTTCCGACAGGTCTCCCTAAAAAAATGGTACCTCACTTGCCTGGTTCTGCCTAGTGCCTGCGACAGTAAACAGCGCAAAACACAACGTGGTCGCACCTCAATTTCGCAGTGAAAACTGGCCCTTTTTTGGCAATGTGCCTACCTTTCATTTTTGAACCCTAGCTCTGCCGGCACCTAGGGAAACCGAGCAAACCTATACATTTTTTAAAACTAGACACCCAGGGGAATTCAGGATGGGGTGACTCGACTGCCTCCCACCAGGTTCTATTACCCAGAATCCCTTGCAAACCTACAAAATAGGGAAATAAACGAATTTTCATCACATTTTTGGGGTGGAAAGTTCTAGAATCTGCATGGATCAACAAAATTCCACCCTCCCCAAAGTTTTATGAGAAAAATTGGTACCTCACTTGCCTGGGTCTGCCTAGTGCCTGCGACAGGAAACGACGCAAAACGCAACGTGGTCGCACCTCAATTTCGCAGTGAAAACTGGCCCTTTTTTGGCAAAGTGCCTACCTGTAGTTTTGGAACCCTAGCTCTGCCGGCACCTAGGGAAACCTAGCAAACCTATACATTTCTGAAAACTAGACACCCAGGGAAATTCAGGATGGGGTGACTCGACTGCCTCCCAACAGGTTCTGTTACCCAGAATCCCTTGCAAACCTAAAAAATTGGAAAAACCAATGCATTTTCCCCACATTTCTGTGGTGGAAAGTTCTGGAATCTGCGTGGATCAACAAATTTCTACCCACCCAGCGTTCCCCCAGGTCTCCCGAAAGAAATGGTACCTCACTTGCTTGGGTCTGCCTAGTGCCTGCGACAGGAAACAGCGCAAAACACAACGTGGTCGCACCTCAATTTCGCAGTGAAAACTGGCCCTTTTTTGGCAAAGCGCCTACCTTTCGTTTTTGAAACCCTAGCTCTGCCGGCACCTAGGGAAAGCTAGTAAACCTTTACATTTTTGAAAACTAGACACCCAGGGGAATTCATGATGGGGTGACTCAACTGTGTCCCACCAGGTTCTGTTACACAGAATCCCTTGCAAAGCTAAAAACAATAGATAAAAAAACGCATTTTCCTCACATTTCTGTGGTGGAAAGTTCTGGAATCTGAATGGATCAACAAATTTCCACCCACCCAGCGTTCCCCCAGGTCTCCCAAAAAATGCTACCTCACTTGCCTGGGTCTGCCTTGTGCCTGCGACAGGAAAGAGCGCAAAACGCAACGTGGTCGCACCTCAATTTCCCAGTGAAAACTGGCCCTTTTTTGGCAAAGTGCCTACCTTTGTTTTTTAACCCTAGCTCTGCTGGCACCTAGGGAAACCTAGCAAACCTATACATTTTTGAAAACTAGACACCCAGGGGAAATTAGGATGTGGTGACTCAACTGCCTCCCACCAGGTTGTGTTACCCAGAATCCCTTGCAAAGCTAAAAAATTGACAAATAAACCCATTTTCCTCACATTTCTGTGGTGGAAAGTTCTGGAATCTGCGTGGATCAACAACTTTTGACCCACCCAGAGTTCCCCCAGGTCTCCCAAAAAAAATGCTACCTCACTTGCCTGGGTCTGCCTAGTGCCTGCGACAGGAAACAGCGCAAAACACAATGTGGTCGCACCTCAATTTCGCAGTGAAAACTGGCCCTTTTTTGGCAAAGTGCCTACATATCGATTTTGAACCCTGGCTCTGCCGGCACCTAGGGAAACCTAGCAAACCTATACCTTTTTGGAAACTAGACAGCCAGGGGAATTCAGGATGGGGTGACTCAACTGCCTCCTACCAGGTTCTGTTACCCAGAATCCCTTCCAAATCAAATAAATTGACATAGAAAATGCATTTTCCTTACTTTTCTGTGGTGGAAAGTTCTGGAATCTGCGTGGATCAAAAATATTCCACCCACCCAGCGTTTCCCCTGGTCTCCGGAAAAAAATGGTACCTCACTTGCCCGGGTCTGCCTAGTGCCTGCGACAGGAAACAGCGCAAAACGCAATGTGGTCGCACCTCAATTTTGCAGTGAAAACTGGCCCTTTTTTGGCAAAGTGCCTACCTTTCTATTTTGAACCCTAGCTCTGCCGGCACCTAGGGAAACCTAGCAAACCTATACATTTTTGAAAATTAGACACCCAGGGGAATTCAGGATGGGGTGACTCAACTGCCTCCCACCAGGTTCTGTTACCCAGAATCACTTGCAAAGCTAAAAAATTGACCAAAAAAACGCATTTTCCTCACATTTCTGTGGTGGAAAGTTCTGGAATCTGCGTGGATCAACAAATTACCACCCACCCAGCGTTCCCCCAGGTCTCCCAAAAAAATGCTACCTCACTTGCCTGGGCCTGCCTTGTGCCTGCGACAGGAAAGAGCGCAAAACGCAACGTGGTCGCACCTCAATTTCCCAGTGAAAACTGGCCCTTTTTTGGCAAAGTGCCTACCTTTCATTTTTGAACCCTAGCTCTGCCGGCACCTAGCAAAACCTAGCAAACCTATACATTTTTTAAAACTAGACACCCAGGGTAATTCAGGATGGGGTGACTCAACTGCCTACCACCAGGTTCTGTTACCCAGAATCCCTTGCAAAGCTAAAAAACTGACAAAAAAACACATTTTGCTCACATTTCTATGTTGGAAAGTTCTGGAATCTGCGTGAATCAACAAATTTCCACCCACCCAGCGTTCCCCCAGGTCTCCTGATAAAAATGGTACCTCACTTGCGTGGGTAGGCATAGTGGCTGCAACAGGAAAAGGCCCAAATCGTACGGTGGAGACTTAAAAATTTACTTTAGCAAAACTACCTTGTTTTCGGGGGGGGGCCTGAGTTTTTGGCCCGGGGCATGGTGACCATCTTTGGAAACTACCAAACCCAAACAGATCTGAAAACTAGACACCCAGGGGAGTCCAGCAAGGTATGGCATGCGTGGGTCCCCAAACGTTTTCCTACCCATAATTCACTGCAAACCTTAAAATTAGGTTAAAAAAACACTTTTCCATACATTTTTGTGTGGGATCTCCGTGCCGGCTCAAATGTCCTACCACCCAGTGTTTCCCTTGTTCTCCCGAGTAAAATGATACCTCACTTTTGTCGGTGTCCAAAGCAGAACAGGCTAAAAATGTATTTTTAAGAAATTGTAGCGTTCGGGATTGACAAATTAAGCACAGAGAATTTAACTGTTTTGGGGCCATCCTAGTCACAGGCCTTTGGCCCACCCACACAAGTGAGGTATCATTTTACTCGGGAGAACAAGGGAAAGGCTGGGTGGTAGGACATTTGTGCCGGCACGGAGATCCCACGCAAAAATGTATGGATTTTTTTCCCCCTAATTTTAGGGTTTGCAGGGAAATCTGGGTGGGAAAACGTTGGGGGACCCACACATGCCATACCTCCCTGGACTCCCCCGGGTGGTCTAGTTTTCAGAACTGTTTGGGTTTGGTAGTTTCCAAAGATGGCCGCCGAGCCCCAGGCCAAAAACTCAGGTGCCCCCCCAAAAACAAGGTAGTTTTGCTAAAGGTAATTTTTAAGTCTCCACCGTACGATTTGGGCCTTTTCCTGTTCCAGTCACTATGCCTACCCATGCAAGTGAGGTACCATTTTTATCGGGAGACTTGGGGGAACACTGGGTGGGTGGAAATTTGTTGATCCACGCAGATTCCAGAACTTTCCACCATAGAAATGTGAGGAAAATGTGGGTTTTTTTGTCAATGGTTTAGTGGGAGGCAGTTTACTCACCCCATCCTGAATTCCACAGCCAACCTTAAAATTAGGTTAAAAAAACACTTTTCCATACATTATTGTGTGGGATCTCCGTGCCGGCACAAATGTCCTACCACCCAGTGTTCCCCTTGTTCTCCCGAGTAAAATGATACCTCACTTGTGTAGGTGGGCCAAAAGCCTGTGACTAGGATGACCCCAAAACAGTAGAATTCTCTGTGCTTTATTTGTCAATCCCGAATGCTACAATTTCTTAAAAATACATTTTTGGCCTGTTCTGCTTTGGCCCACCCACACAAGTGAGGTATCATTTTACTCGGGGGAACAAGGGGAATGCTGGGTGGTAGGACATTTGTGCCGGCACGGAGATCCCACACAAAAATGTATGGAAAAGTGTTTTTCTAACCTAATTTTAGGTTTTGCAGTGGAGTTCAGGATGGGGTGACTCAACTGCCTCCCACCAGGTTCTGTTACCCAGAATCCCTTGCAAAGCTAAAAAATTTACAAAAAAAACACATTTTCCTCACATTTCTATGGTGGAAAGTTCTGGAATCTGCGTGGATCAAAAAATTACCACCCACCCTGCTTTCCCCCAGGTCTCCCGATAAAAATGGTACCTCACTTGCGTGGGTAGACATAGTGGGCGGAACAGGAAAATGCCCAAATCGTACGGTGGAGACCTAAAAATTACCTTTAGCAAAACGACCTTGTTTTTGGGGGGGCGCACGTGAGTTTTTCGCCTGGGGCTCGGCGGCCGTCTTTGGAAACTACCAAACCCAAACAGTTCTGAAAACTAGACACCCTGGGGGAATCCAGAGAGTATGGCATGCATGGGTCCCCCAACGTTTTCCTACCCAGAATTCCCTGCAAACCCTAAAATTAGGGAAAAAAACTTTTCTATACATTTTTGCGTGGGATGTCCGTGCCAGCACAAATGTCCTACCATCCAGCCTTCCCCTTGTTCTCCCGAGTAAAATGATACCTCACTTGTGTGGGTGGGCCAAAGGCCTGTGACTAGGATGACCCCAAAACAGTAGAATTCTCTGTGCTGAATTTGTCAATCCCGAACGCTACAATTTCTTAAAAATAAATTTTTTGCCTGTTTTGCTTTGGACACCCACAAAAGTGAGGTATCATTTTACTCGGGAGAACAAGGGAAACGCTGGGTGGTAGGACATTTGAGCCGGCACGGAGATCCCACTCAAAGATTTATGGAAAAGGTTTTTTTTTACCTAATTGTACGGTTTGCAGGGAATTCTGGGTAGGAAAATGTTGGGGGACCCACGCATGCCATACCTCCCTGGACTCCCCCGGGTGTCTAGTTTTCAGAACTGTTTTTGTTTGGTAGTTTCCAAAGATGGCCGCCGAGCCCCGGGCCCAAAACTTAGGTGCCCCCCCAAAACAAGGTAGTTTTGCTATAGGTAATATTTAAGTCTCCGTCACCATACAATTTGGGCCTTTTCCTGTTGCAGCCACTATGCCTACCCACACAAGTGAGGTACCTTTTTTATCGGAAGACCTGGGGGAACTCTGGGTGGGAGGAAATTTGAGGATCCACACAGATTCCACAACTTTACCACACAAAAATGTAAGAAAAAAGCTTGTTTTTGCCAAATTTTAGCTTTGAAGTGGATTCTGGGTAGGAGAATGATGAGGGACCCACGCAAGCCATACCTCGCAGGAGTCCCCGGGGTGTCTAGTTTCCATAAATGTATGGTTTAGGTAGGTTTCCCTACATGGCCGCCGAGCCCCGGGCCAAAAACTCATGGGAACCCCCTTGCAAAACCAGATTGCTTTGTGATAGGTAATTTTGATGTTGCCTCATTAGGTTTTGGGCCCTTGCCTGTTGCGGGTCCTTGAATCACCCACGCAAGTGAGGTACCATTTTTATTGGGAGACCTGGGGGAACGCTGGGTGGGTGGAAATTTGTGTGAGCCCAGTGATGCCACACTTTTACACACAAAAATGTTTGAAACAACAAATTTTTTCAGCTACATTTAAAGTTTGCTAGGGATTCTGAGAAAAGGAACGTTGGAGGATCCACGCAAGCCATACCCCCTTGAAAGCCCCCGGGTGTCTACTTTCCAAAAATGTGTGGGTTTGCTAGGTTTCCCTAGATGGTAACCGAGGAAGGAGTGAAAAACCCATGTGACCCCCCTAGCTAAACCAATTAGTTTTGACAAAATTAGTTGTTTACTTGTGCAGCGTGACAATTTGGGCGCAATATTGCAAGGAAAATATGACGGACATTGTGAGTTTTGCAGGATACTGCGGATAAAATTAATTGTTAGATTTCACCAGAGAGACATCACCATGTAGTCCCATGGGCTTTCAACAATATCTACAATTGGCAGGTTATTTGTAGGCGGAATGTACACCTTGGCAGAGAGACAAAAAAAATACAAGATCCCTGCACAGCAATCTATTCCTCAAACAAACACACATACTGGTTGCATTTGGTATGAGGGCGAGTGATGGTTCAGTATATATAATTTTATTAACAAGAGAGTTCACAAAAATGAAATGCACTGTCAATTACATGGACAAAAAAACTGAACCAATGACTCGCAGCTCGTGAGCTGTAAAGCCACTTCAAGGCACCAACCGCTTTACAGGCCATTCACACACCTTTCATACCTGACTAGGCATGGGCGGATTTCACGGATCCACGATCCGCGGATTTGCGTATTGTTGATCCGCAAAATCCGCGGGTCTGCGGATTTGCGGATTTTATTTATTTATTTATTTATTTATTTTCGATTGCGCTCGTGAAAGTCAAGGATGCAAAGGCCTCTATCCAGCATCACAGCTGATTTTCGACGGTAGATTTGGGGAGAAAGCACACCTGCTCAGCCTCGACAATGCTCACGATTGTTTTTGGGCTGATGAATGTGTAACTGAATTTGAGCTTCAACTAGGGCACATGCTTTATTGATATCTGTAAGTGCCTCCTGTTGAGGTTTAATTTTTGTGACAGGACCATCGTGCCAGAATGAACCCTGCCCTTCTTATCCTGTACTTATTTTAGGATGGCGCCGGCAAGCTGCCAGCGCCATCCTGAAATAGTTACTAAGTTAGCTTCAACAGGAAGCACTAATTGATAAAATAAAGCAGGTGTTCGAGCACCTGCTTTATTTTAACTATTAGAGCTTCCTGTTGAAGCTAACTTAGTAACTATTTCAGGATGGCGCTGGCAGCTTGCCGGCACCATCGTAAAATAGTTACAACAGGCCAGGCTTCAACTTATTTCCCGTTAAGAATCACAGTCTGAAAAATAGTATCCGTGCGCGCTGGGACCACTTTCAATATGTGTTTATTTTTAACTTTCAAGTCCACGCCAAGCGCGGATCAACCCCAGAGCCTGAAAGTATGCCGCGCGCCTCGGACCAGCGGCATTTCCCGATTGTCCAAAGGATAATGCCCTAGAAAGCTCCAATATTTTCTTTAATATGGAAAGGAATTCAGTGGTTCTGAGGTCCTGCCTCTGTAGTTAACGTCCCCTTGTCTAATTAGGCTGTGATTAATGGTTTTTGTAAGATGTCATTCTCATTTCTGAATGCTCCGAACCCTCTGCCGCCATTTGTTTTGCCCCCGGATCCGCGGCTCGCGGATTTGCGAATTCTCTGTAAATTCGCAGGAGTTCGCGGATCGCAAATTTACCGAAAATTCGCAAAATCCGCGAGCGGAACGGATTTTGCACTCACCCTTATACCTGACACACAAAAGACCATTCACACCACCAGGCACAAAAGCAACACATCACAACATTTTCAAAAAAAGTGACAAGGTGCGTCCTGCTTTAAAAAAAAGAAAGAAAAAAAAACTACACAGACATCAAGTTCTCAAACACACACACATACTGGTTGGATTTGGCATGAGGGTGAGTGATGGTTCAGTATATACCATTGTATTAGCGAGTGATTTCACAAAAAATGAAATGCACTGTTAATAATGGAAAGGACGAGAAACTGAACCATTGACTCACAGCTTGTGAGCTGTAAAGCCACGACAATGCACCAACCTCTTTACAGGCCATTCATACATCTTTCATACATGTGACACATACAAAACATTCACACCGCCAGCCGCGGACCCCTCACATTACTACACTTCCACCAGCAGACAACGCCAATCAAGGGCCCATCACTTTCACACGTCCACATTCCTGACACAGCAACTACACAAACTCATGGATTGCATGGGGTGGCGCTCAGCTAGCACTGTGTGTAGTAACCAGCATTAAGTCACTTCCCACATACCGCCAGCCGAGCACCAGTCCACGCACACCACCAGCCAAGCACCAGACCACACACACCACCGGTCAAACACCAGACCACACACACCGCCAGCCAAGCACCAGTCCACACACACACCACCAGGACAGCACCAGTCCACAGACACCGCCAGCCAAGCACCAGTCCAGGCACACCTCCAGCCAAGCACCAATCCAAACACACCACCAGGCAAGCGCAAGACCACCCACACCGCCAACCAAACATCAGACTACGCACACCGCCAGCCAAGCACCAGTCCACACACACCGCAAGGACAGCACCACTCCACACACACCGCCAGCCAAGCACCAGTCCAGGCACACCACCAGCCAAGCACCAATCCAAACACACCACCAGGCAAGCGCAAGACCACGCACGCCGCCAACCAAACACCAGACCACACACACCACCAGCCAAGCACCAATCCCAACACACCACCAGGCAAGTGCAATACCACGCACACCGCCAACCAAGCACCAGACCACGCAGACCGCCAGCCAAGCACCAGTCCACAGACACCGCCAGCCATGCACCAGTCCACAGACACCGCCAGCTAAGAGCCAAACCATGCACACCATCAGACAATGGACACTACACGCAAACCAACATCATACTTTAGTTTTTTTTCAAAACAAATTGCAAATTGATACAAATCTACTAACACAACAACTAAATCTAAATACGCTACACAAATGCCAACTTTGAAACGGAACAATAAGTTTTAAAGAATAGAGACCAGCCAGTTCACTTTACCACTCATGGATGCTCCCAAAAATTATATTGCGTGTGGTACATTCTAAAACAAGCAGGTACACACAGCCCAGGGTTAGAAGGACAGTCGGGGCAGTACATATGAACCTCCTTCCGCAAACCTCTTCGCCAACAGACTCTACATCTCCGACTGGGAAAGTCTTTTGAGGTTGTAGGAGGAATTTGATCAGGAAAGTGGCGATCTTTCAATCTGGCAACATCCTCCACCACTCCAACTCTAGGAACACTTGCCTGTTCCACTAAAACAAGGCTGCCTATTACAGACTCCTGAAACTTTACAAAAGTCATCTTTGACTGGGGACAAGATTGCTGGAACACAACAAAAGCATTAAAGGTTGCCAAGTGGAAAAGATGGATAGCCAACTTCTTGTACCAAATGTAAGCCTTATGAAGAGCAGCATACGGTTCCAAACTCTGATCTATTCTGTCAACATCACCCATGTGCCTATTATAGTCTAAAATGCACACAGGTTTGCGCGCTTCTGCAACCTGACCCCAAACAGTCACCGGTTCAGTGCGTTCATCATGTATGGAAGTCAACATGTAGACATCTCTCCATTCTGAAAACATCACAGCTAGAAGCTCCTCACAACGCAATGCAATGCACTGTCCCCGAGCAAGCTTTTAACAAACAAGTTCTTTTGGGAAACCCTTACGGTTAGAGCGGATTGTGCCACAAGCAACAGTGTCCACTTTGGCCAATTCCCTGAACAACCGCACACAAGTGTAGAAGTTATCTACATATAAATGATGTCCTTTGTTAAAAAATCCCCGACCAAGTTCCCACACAATTTTATCGGTCACTCCAAAAGTCGACGGACAACCAGGGGGGTTAATGCTGGATTCCTTACCGGTGTACACCCTGAAATTAGAGACATATCCACTCCGACTGTCACACACCATATAAAGCTTAATTCCATAGCGTGCCCTCTTACTAGGAATGTATTGCCGAAATACCAAGCGGCCCTTGAACAACAGCAAAGACTCATCCACTGCAATTTCTTTCCCAGGAGCAAAGATCTCAGGAAATCGATCAACAAAATGATCAATGACAGGCCGAATCTTGAAAAGACGGTCACAATCAGGGTGATCTCGTGGCAAAGCTAAACCATTATCAACAAAATGCATCATCCGAAGCAGAAGCAAATACCTATCATGACTCATGACTTCCGGAAATATAGCTGTTTCCATCAAGGGACTAGTAGACCAATATGAAGCCATTGATGGTTTCCTAAGCAAGCCCATCAAAAAAGTTAAACCCAAAAACTTTTTCATCTCCTCCAAATTTGTGGGAGTCCACCGGGTAGCTCTAGCGTGGGGCTTAAGGCTGGCACTGTTCTCCCTCAAAAACTGTTCTGCATACAAATTAGTCTGCTCTACAATCTCTGCCAAAAACACATCATCCATAAACAACTTGAAAAAATCAATTGGAACACCAGTAAATTCAGAGGTCAGAACTTTCAATGACAGGTCTTGCAGCCTCAGGCTGCCGCCCAGCTGCCTCTTGTCTTACTACACCAACTGGAAGTCTAGCAGCCCCAGGCTGCAGCCCAGATGCCTCTTGCTGCACTATCGGCACAGCAATGTCCTCCGCAACCACAGGCACTTTATCCACACAAAAAGTAGCTTCATCAGCACTCAGAGTATCTTCATCATCAGATGAAGCCATGTGTAGAGAAAACTCACTACCTGAATCTTCACCTCCCACCTCTGCCTCAGAATCAGAGTCAGTCTCTGGACCATGGTCAGAGGAAGAATCAAAAAGCATTCCAACAACTTGCTGAGCAGTAATCCGGCGGCTAGCCATTATCCCTACTAAGAAAGGAGTCTGCACAAACAACTCAACAGCCAACACTGTGCAAAGTAAGTAAAGAAATGTAAGCCTTTATCACAAAGATCTATATACTGAAAAAATATACAATTCACTTACAAGAGATAGCTACACTCACCAGCACCTACTCTGCAAAGACACAGCAAATAGGCAACGATATCCCACTAGAAAGAAGAAAAAAAAACTTACATCTACAGAAGTACACATCAAGAACAAATGTAAAACATGTTCTACAATCACAAAAAACAGAAACCAAACATACTCGTATTATTACACACTTTGCAAAAGAAAAACAATTACATTAAAATTGAACAAAATAGGTCTCTTACCAAACACATATAACTACACAAACAGCAGAGCCACCAGTAACGGAACCGCACACTGCAACAATCTAAAGAGAAAATAAAACAATACACATTAGAAGAAGAAAAAACAATACACATTACAACAGGCTATGTCACAGGGTATGTCACAAATGGGGTGTCTGTCCCCATCGGGGGCAGAATATAAATCTTTTTAAATTTGGGCCCCATAGAAGCAACCCTTGCCAAGGGGTCGCTTCCATTTAAAAAAAAAAAGATTTCCTTTGTGTCTAGTGTTTTGTTTTGCTCCCTCCAGAGGGCAGAAAGGCCAAATTAAGACACTAATCTGCCCCCAGAGGGGGCAGACCATATTTTTGAAAACATATGGGCCCAAGGAAGCGACCCTTGGCCAAGGGGTCACTTCCTATACAAAAGACCCAATCCCTGGTGTCTAGTGGGCTTTTCTACCCCCCCTGGGTCCAGAAACGGTTAAAAAACAGCTGATATGCCCCCAGGGGGGTAATACAGTCTAAATTATTTATATTGCCCCCTGGAAGCGACCCTTGCCCAAGGGGTCACTTTTCTTTATAAAAAACACCAATCCCTCGTATCTAGTGGGCTTTTCTACCCCCCCTGGGTCCAGATTCGGGAAAACTAGTCCCAATCCCCCGGGGCAGAAAAGTCTGAAATTAAAATTGCACCCCAAGGAAGCGACCCTTGCCCAAGGGGCATTTCTGGTGCAGGATCGCAACGCTGTGCACGATCCTGCACCAGAAATGCCCTGCATTGGGACATCAGGGGAGAGGAAACACTCCCCTGATGCTAGCTAGCTGGATGCGCTGGAAACAAATGGCTTCCAGTGTGTCCAGCGTTTCCTGATGACGTTGGCGCGCTCTGTGCACGCTGACATCACCAGGAAGCGTGGGGGGGGGCGGTGGGTGGCAGCGGAAAGTCTTCCGTTGCCACCCCTGCTAAAAATGATGAAAATCGATGCCAGCGCTCCCCCCGAGGGCTGTGCCGATGACGGAGCAGTTCCGTCATCAGCACAGCCCAACCGACGCTGATGACGGAACCGCTCCGTCATCAGCGTCGTAGGGGTTAAACAATCTTAATGATTGTTTTTTTTTTGCCCGCTGTTATGTGATGAGTACGATTGAAATGACTGTTTCTAGTGAAATTCAATATATTCTGAGAACAGCAAAAAAGGCGAAGAAGATACTTTGTAAAAAGTTTAAATTATGCTGTGTTGTTAAAAATATATATTTACATGTTATAACTATTTTTTCTTTTCTTTCACAGATCCTAAATCTAATTTACCACAACTTACATTATAAAACACAACTGAATAAAATGTGTAGCGTTTTTTAGATGTAGTACTGCTGAGGTAAGTCTTAAAATGCACAATGGCTTGTGCTTGCACACAGTAAAAAAAAAGGAAGATGGATGGAGTAGATTTGTGCCAGAGAATTCCATTGCAGACAGGTATCAAATAGGAGACAACTTCAGAGCACCTGTCCGCAAGATACATGGTATAGTACACAGTAGAGACATATGGTGGTCTTGTAGGTCCTGGTAATTTCAGCATTATAAGAAATAAAACTATTTAACTTAAAGCACATCACTGAGTGTTTTTGCACATGTCACAGTAGGCCCCACCCCTTCTCTTCAGTCATATAGAAATATGTGCTATAAGTTTCCTAAAACATAAGTACTTATAAATGTATCTTGTTCTGTGTTAGCAGTACAGAAATGTACTCCTATAATAAGAATTGGCCTAGCCATTAACTCTATTTCTTATTTACAAGGTGAGGAAAAGACACTCTGTATACCTTTTGTTTTCCATGTAAATACAATCTCATCATACACACCACTTTGTGTTGAAAAGGCGTTCTATAGGTGTTGCTGTGCGTGTTCGCACACAACACTCCTAGAACAAAACACATCTCCAGTTTTATCAAAACTCATAAATCTGTACATGTGTGTGAATGCTGCACCATCCTCCAATTGTTGTAGCAAGGCACAAGGAGAATTGTTTTCACTTCTCCTCATTTTTTGTCTTTCAATATATGCTACAATGCACAGCATTGAAGGAGAAAAATGCCTTTATTGATTGTTTTTGTGTAGGAAGGTGTGCCTTCCTGCACAAAGACAATGTCCACATGACACAGACATCCTTGCACCATGGTGCAAGGGTGCCTGTGTCACCACATGGCTGCAGTTTAAGCAGCTGTGCAGAGGGAAGCACAGACTTGAAACATATTTATGTACATATGTTACATCCCTGTGCTTCAGAAGTACCACAGCACGCTGTAGCTAAACCCTTTACAGTGTCATGCAGCTGCACTTCCTTATAGTTCTGCACTTATGCATTTACCACAGTCAATTTTCTACTAGACATACATTCATGTAAACTTTCACACACTAGCATTCACGTTTAGCTCTTTCTTTAACCAGAGTAGTTAGTTCTGAAAATAACTTTTTTTTCTTTTTGTTGTTTTATATAGATTTTTTTTTCGAACGATTTTGTGTTTTTTTTTTTAAAGAATGAAAAAAATGTGAACAGGACAAACAGAACTAAAAACTAGGAGGAGAAAAAAAGGAAACTAGCAACAGTGGTTGTCGATGGCACGGCAAACAAGGTCCACCGACTGCTCCCCATACGAAATAAGACTGTTGCATTGAACACAATGCATCCTGACTCTTGCAAATTGTGGACGAATTTCAGGAGGAGATGATGAAGTTGATGGTTTTGCCCCAGATGTACTAGCAACAGCTGGTGGTTGAGGAGCATTTTCTCTCAGTCTTCTCATTTCTTCCCTTGAGAAGTTGACTGGGTGTCGAGTTTGAAGATGTTTTCGCATACTTGCTGTTCCACATGAGTACTTCTTTGCAGGGTCTCCCCTGGAGAGGACCGCCTTGCAGATTTTGCAAGTGACTTTGGTCGCATTAACCTTTTTCTGCCCCGGAGGAAAAGTTAAAAACTTCCACACAATTGAAGTATACTCAGGTTCAGGCACACATTCTTCATTTCCAGAGTGTTCTGAATCAGATGATGGTTCATTAGTTGGCATTTCTCCAACTTTGATGAGAAACAGGTTTGCAAAATTCAAAAAGAGCAGATCTTGCCAGTAGATGTCTTCTCCTCAGGAAGGTCTAACAAGAGTGATTGAATGGGGTGGGGTCCTTCAATACTTACAATAGGAAGTGTAATGAACTAATCAAATCTCTTTTTTCCTGGTCACATGGGGTAAGCGTAGGGTGCGCATACGCAGCTCGCACCTAACTCGTACCCAGCGCGACTTCGCAAAATTGTATTTATAAGTAATGTAACTTTATTGAAAGTTAAAGAATATTATTTTTATGATTAGTTCAGATAATATTTTGTCTTAATATTTATATTAATTAAATATTAAATATATATATCTAAGTTTTTAAACATTCAAAAAATTTTGCGGGGGTCGCGCAACCACCGCATCTGATGAGCGTATGACGTCACGTGTAACCGTGCGACCGTCGCGTTGCGTAATCCTTACATGTCGAGTATGAGCTACGTGTCGTGTACCAGTCACATAGCGTCCGCATTGGGAAAGTCGCACCCGTCGCACACCGTACGCGCATCCTACACAAGAGTCCTAAAATGGCAGACATGATCCGCGCAGTGAACAAGAAGGGTGCGCTTTGGGTGCGCAACTCCCCAAAAAATTGAAAAAAAGAATAATAATAAAGAAAATAATATAAATATATTTAAAAGAACATAAAAAATAAAAATACATTTTTTTCTTTTTTTTTTAAATACATTTTTATTAAATATGTCCAATGTAATTTGAAAAATAAGATAGCTAAAAAATTAGTTAAAAAAAATATAGTAAAACAATTTTGAAAAAAAATATAAATAATACATTTAAAAATTGACATTTACAAAACCTTTAAAATTCACTGAAAAAACCATAGGTTTCAGACATGGTATAGTAAGGAATTACCATTTACAAATCCTTTGAAATTCACTGAAAAAATCATAGGTTTTAGGGGTGTTATAGTTAGCTGGAAATTTCACTCGTACAAAACCATTAAAATTCCTCCGTTATAGTTAGTTGTACTAACTATAACTCGTGCGCCCGCAATCCACTGCTGATGATGTCACATATAACATCATTCATGACATGGTCAGTGACATCACTGATGACATCACTGATGACATCTCAAATGACATCACTGATGACATCATCCAGTGAATGTGGTTTGGTTCCATTTTTAAATAAGTATTATATATATATCAATCTGCATTGAAGACTGAGGGCCAGATGTAGGTCACCCAATACCGGTCGGAAAAAGCCAAAATTACCGAATTTTGGCCATTACCGACCGGTATTAGGCTACTGAGATGTAGGTGGCCTAAATTGCAAATTCAGTAATTTACCGATTTGGTATTTTAAGAAATCGGTAAATTACTGATTGCTTAAAATACCGAGTCAGTAAATTACCGAATTTGCAATGTAGGGAGCACTCAAATGAGTGCTTTTTCCATTTTAGGATTCGTTATTTACCACCAACTATAAGTTGGTGGTAAATAACAAATACCTTAGAAAATGCAAATCTGTGCATTTTCAACTGTGCCATGTGGCAGACATACATGCCCTTAGGGCATGTATGTGTGCCACATCTGCACACAAGCACCATTCAGGGGTGCAGCAGGGTGTCAAAGTGACACCCTGGCACCCTTGAAGGTGTCCCCCATTTTACCGAATTGGTATTTACTGATTCGGTAAATGGCATTTATTCCTATGGGCCTAGAGGCCCATAGGAATGAATGGCAATTACCGAATCAGTAAATACTGATTCTGTAAATACCAAATCTTACCGATTCGGTCATTTTTACCGAAAAATTATCTACATCCCATTTACCTATTCTTAAATACCGAATTGGTAAAATTCAGTATTTAGTAATAGGTAAATTAAGATTACCTACATCTGGCCCTGAGTGGATATATAAATGTCTGGATGGAGGATTTAGTAGCACTGTGATTGACTGTCTAAGTAACTAATTTAAAGTGTCTCTAAATATATGGGATAGTGATTAAATTGAGTGGATATCTGTTTCACTCTATCTCTTGTTGAGTAAACAACTACATAAGTTGGTTACTAGGTGTGTGAAAGTTTATATTAGTATTAATTAGTTAAGTGAGTATTTGTATGGGATAGTGAATGTGTGTGTGTGGTTGGGTGGGAGGTTTGTGACTGTCCAAAGATGTATAAATAGTTGATTTAGTAGGAATATGAGGTTAAGACTGCACGTGGAAACACTTGTTTGGGTGACTAAATCTCTTTATGGTTGTGGTAATGAGTAAATATATTTCTCAAATATACATATTCAACAAAGTAGAAATATAAAAGGCACTGTATGTGACAGTTGTTGTTTATAAATAAGTATACATAAGACTTAGTGGTTGTATGAGGGACTGTATTAAAAACTGTATAGTTGTAATAGTGATTTTATAACACACTAAGTATGAGTTACTATCTATATCAATAAATAAAGTGGTGTTTGTATAAGTGTGTAGCTGAGTAAATGTAAGTATGATCAATTGTTTGCATAAGTGAGTAGGATGACTGCATAAGTGAATAGGATGTGTGCTGGTGTGTACTGTCGATGTAGATGTATAAGTATATTTAATAGTTTTATATTGATCTTTGTTAGCATGTATGAGTGAATATACAGTTAAGTGTTTACATGTGTGTGTAGATGTAGGAATCACTGAGTGGGTTTTTAGAAACTTGTATTGGTGTGTCAATGGTTTCAAATATGGTACTCCATATTTTATAAAGAGTGTTGACAGGTTATACTAGTGTATGATGAGATGTATCTGATTGTCACGTGGATGATGTCATCAGTGTTGTCATCAGTGATGTAATTTGAGATGTCATCAGTGATGTCACTGACCATGTCATGAATGATGTTATATGTGACATCATCAGCAGTGGATTGCGGGTGCACGAGTTATTGTTCGTACAACTAACTATAATGGAGGAATTTCAATGGTTGTGTACGAGTGAAATGTCCAGCTAACTATAACACCCCTAAGTGAAATAAAGCTAGTGCCAAACGAGCATGAGAGCCTTGCCTGTCTTTTTGAATTATGCCCCATGAAGAAGAGGCGGCCAGCCTCGAAACGCGTCGGGCACATGTGTACAATTAAGGAGAGAATGTGAGCTGCGAGGTGTGAGAGGCATGCAGGCTGGACAGCTAAGGAGCGCTGCGTGTGCCTGTTGAAAAGCGCAGGTGCGCATTTGCTGTAACAAAATTTCCTCACGGCTGCCCCTGGCCGTGCAACAGAGCACCATCACCGGCTGCAGTTTCCTACTGCCACACAGCACGGAGAGGCCGGTCCTTGCACGAAGCAAGGTTCCTGGTGCAGCGTTCCCATGGACAAAAATTGCCTTGCAGTTCGCCATTTCTCCCCCTACTCAAGGGTTTATAAACATTGGCTAATCATTATTCAACACTTCAGGCCACCGAACTAAGGTATTTTACATGGACTCTCATTCTGGACTACAACTACCATTACTCCTGGTGGTGACAAGACGATGTAGCCACGCCCACTCAGGGCGTTCCCCTACTAGTGAAATAAAGTTAGTGCCAAACGAGCATGAGAGCCTTGCCTGTCTTTTTGAATTATGCCACATGAAGAAGAGGCGGCCAGCCTCGAAACGCGTCGGGCACATGTGTACAATTAAGGAGAGAAGGTGAGCTGCGAGGTGTGAGAGGCATGCAGGCTGGACAGCTAAGGAGCGCTGCGTGTGCCTGTTGAAAAGCGCAGGTGCGCATTTGCTGTAACAAAATTTCCTCACGGCTGCCCCTGGCCGTGCAACAGAGCACCATCACCGGCTGCAGTTTCCTACTGCCACACAGCACGGAGAGGCCGGTCCTCGCACGAAGCAAGGTTCCTGGTGCAGCGTTCCCATGGACAAAAATTGCCTTGCAGTTCGCCATTTCTCCCCCTACTCAAGGGTTTATAAACATTGGCTAATCATTATTCAACACTTCAGGCCACCGAACTAAGGTATTTTACATGGACTCTCATTCTGGACTACAACTACCATTACTCCTGGTGGTGACAAGACGATGTAGCCACGCCCACTCAGGGCGTTCCCCTACTAGTGAAATAAAGCTAGTGCCAAACGAGCATGAGAGCCTTGCCTGTCTTTTTGAATTATGCCCCATGAAGAAGAGGCGGCCAGCCTCGAAACGCGTCGGGCACATGTGTACAATTAAGGAGAGAAGGTGAGCTGCGAGGTGTGAGAGGCATGCAGGCTGGACAGCTAAGGAGCGCTGCGTGTGCCTGTTGAAAAGCGCAGGTGCGCATTTGCTGTAACAATATATATATATATGTATATATATATAACCTACTGGAGGTCACCAGTAGGTAGTTATAGTTAAGACCTAGGGCCCGATGTAGGAGCCCTAATACCGGTCGGAAACGGCCGATTTCAGCCGTTTCCGACCGGTATTAGGGTTTTCTAATGTAGGAGCATGCTTTACAGAATCGGTCTTTTACCGAATCTGTATTTACAGATTCGGTAAAATTACCGAATCGGTAAATACAGACTCGGTAAAAATACCAATTCTGTAAAAGCACATGTAGGTAGCACATCTTTGAGTGCCGCAGGCCTTTCAGATTCGGTATTTTACCACCCAATCCAATTGGGTGTTAAAATACCGAATTCAGGTGTGCATGCACATGTGTGCATGCACACCTAGCCATGTGACAGACAGACATGCCCTTAGGGCATGTCTGTGTGCCACATGGCGCACATGCCTATTTTTGGGGTGCCAGAGGGTGTCAAAGTGACACCCCCTGCACCCTTGCAAAATTCGGTATTTACTGATACTGTAATTACAGAATCGTTATTGCCCATTGATTCCTATGGGCTTCAAGGCCCATAGGAATCAATGGGCAATACTGATTCGGTATTTACAGATTCGGTAAATACCGAATCTTAACTATTCGGTATTTACAGAATCTTTAATACCTACAACTCCCCCCTTCATATTTACTGACTCTTAAATACCGAATCGGTAAAATCCGGTATTTAAGAGTCGGTAAATATGAATTACCTACATCTGGCCCCTAGTTTCCATAGGAAATTCGCATCATTCTATTTAGAATAACTTTGGCGCCGGTCGATGAATCTTCATGATTTTCTCCAAGAAAATAGCCTGCGCTGCTCCGCTCCTTCCCTTAAGGGGTGATTCGTGAAGCGGGGACCAAGAAAAAAGGGGGGTCCCAAAACGTGTTTTCCCCATGCAATTTTAAATAGGACCTTTAGCCAGGGCTACAGCTCGAACTGCTGAAAGGAATCACACCAAATTTGGCAAAAAGGTAGAGTTCAGTTCGCAGATTACCCTTTTTGTTAAATGGTGTAAATCCGTTCAGTAGTTCCTGAGAAAATCAAAAGTGCGGGCATTTGGGCTCCCCCCACGGTCCCCAATGTTATATTTGAGCCCCAGGGGATAGGGACCCTGTGGATTATAAAAGATTAGTGATAAAGGCTATTTTTGTTTTTTACTGTAGATTTACCGTGCCCGTACCTTGCAAGTACGGTGCGAGGTTCGTAAGTCGTCCTGTAAGCGTACCTAAGCAAGAAAAATTAAAATATTTTTAGATATTTATGATGTGCATGCGTTTACATGTTGGGTGGCTCTAGAAAGATCCCTTGTGTTTATTGGGAGATATTAGTACCTACAAATAAGTACCGATGCAGAGTCTAAAGTTCAAGAGGAAGACTCTGTTCCCTTCATCTGTAAAATGTACACCATCTCTCCTATAGATGCCATGCATATTGAAACACAGATTGTTATGGTAAATGGACCCCACTCTATAGTCTCGGAGAAAAGCAGAAACAGATTTATTCACATGTTTCCTAGCTTTTTCAATCTGTGGACCAAATTGAATTTTTGCCTTTGACATATATTAGAATAGACAAAGGTAGTTTGGGGTAAAAGTGACATCGGTTCTGTAAAGGTGTCCTTCATAAACATTTCCAGACCTACCCCAGTCAAATTGCCTAGGTCATTGCCACCACAGTGCACAATTATGAGGTCAGGGTGTTGGAGATGCATAAAGGATTTCACCAATGGCATTAATTGGTGACACTTCAACCCTCTCTGTCCAATCCATTTAATGTCTACATTTGTTGTTGTTGTATTGCTTTATTTCGATATAAAAACATATCATAAAAGCATTGCATCACATTATGTCAATCTAATAAAAACATTTGAACAATAGAGAATAAAATACCATCAGAATCAATTTAGCAATACATGAATATAAAAACCTATGAATCAACAGAGGCTTTACAAGAATAAATAATTAACCAAAACATAAAAACTCTTACGGGCAAAAAGCACTTTACTGAATTAGTAGTTTCTTTGCAGATCTTATTCGCCAGGCCCAGCCCAGGAATTTTGCCATACAACAGGCAAAAAAGGGTTGAGCATCTGAACATAGTATGCGTAGGGCTTCCAAATGTGATCTAGTACCCAAGCTCCTACATAGAGGCTTCAGCCATCTTGACCTGGGGGCCGCATACGCATGGCACTCAAACAACAAATGGGCAATAGACTCCACCCTTAGGTCGCAGAAAGGGCAATATGGTATGGTTTGCAATGGTGGTTTCTAAGTGGAAGTTAACAGCCCTAAAGGAAGGACTCCCACCCTAAATTTGAAATACAATGATCGATCTCCAGGGTTGTGAATTAAGTCCAGGTAGGATTCTCTATATGGGATCTCCTTGAATAAAAGGAACTGGGCAGCCGATTTACAATGGTTCGGATTGCACCTTCTCGCATTAGCCACCCATAACCAATAAGCCTTCTTCAGCGTTTGCTTAGGGGGTGCTGATCTGTTAGCCCATGCATCTCCTAGACCCAATTCATAGAGAAGCCGCTTAACCTCCCATAACCAGGTTACCTTATGCCAGCCCGTTAAGGATAATAATTCTCTTAGGGCATCGGCATAGCTATACAATTCTGGAACATTCCATATCCTGGCCCACAATAAAAGGGGACGTAGCCTAGCTTGCTCACCTATTGGGCGTGTACCTGCATCAAGCAAGAGGGGGAGAGTAGGGGTACTGTGGGGTAGCTTCATAAGATCTTTGTGGAAGTTATTTTCGAGGCAGGTTAAGGTGTCAACTCTCTGTACACCCCACAGTTCCACGCCATACAAAGCTGCACTCACCACCCTTGCCCTGTAGATGTCCAAAAGTGCCCCAATGGGTTTAAGAGATGAAGCACGTTGTTCTTTTAGCAAAGCCCCTGCAACCCTCTTGTGGGTCAGAAACACCTTTTGGTGGTGTGCCTTCCAACTCATGGTGTCGCAGAGTCGAATACCCAGGTAGTCAAACTCTTTGACTCTCTCGAGTGGGACAGAGTCCAGAGCAGGGGGGATAACAGATTTCCTGGGAGGGTTGATGACTAGAAATTTTGTTTTGCCTATATTTATGGACAGGCCCTTGC
The DNA here is from genome assembly GCF_964261635.1 of Lissotriton helveticus. NCBI lineage: Eukaryota > Metazoa > Chordata > Amphibia > Caudata > Salamandridae > Lissotriton > Lissotriton helveticus. The sequence goes on from NC_136071.1 coordinate 366,362,797, forward strand.
TATCGCAAAAGGCCTTGAAACTAGAAAGCAACATTTGGTAAACCTAGGTCTTTGTGAATTCATTTCTGTTCTGCATATTTAGCTGAAAAAACTATTATGTTGGATACATATTATCCAAATAGAAGTCATCATCTTGAGAACATTTGTGTCTATGAAGTGCTGCAAAACTATATTTTTAAACAGAATATTACAGAAAACATCAATAATGGTATATATGCCGTGATTGGTTCTGAAGGATGTTTGGTAAAACAAAGAAAAGGACATTTGATTAATCACCGTAAACTGAGTTGCGAAACAATTGACAAAAGGGAATTTTACTATTTAGCTCTTTTGCAACTTTTCAAGCCATGGCATTCAGAATTGGAATTACTTGGATTTTTTTGAGAGCTATGAAGATTCCTTCAACGCAAGTAAAGATACTATAGAATGTCCTGTTTTTGCTAATTATGTGAAAATGTTGAACGACGAAATTGAGCAAGAAGTTACAATTGCAGCTGAGATTGCTAGAGACAGTTCTCAAGACAGTCAAACTTCTGCTCCGTTGAGTCAGGATCCATTAGGAGAACCAATTGTTCAAAATGAAGCAGCAACTGCTATGGAAGAGGTGGAAACAGCAATGTATCAAGCTCAAGAAGATGTAATAAACTTAGGAAACTTGGAAGAACAACTAAATGTTGAGCAGAAACCAATATATGAGCAAGTGAGAGAACAGATTAACAATGGATTACTTCATGAAAAGAAAGAGTGCTCTTGCTCATCGTTTCAACCTATCCGAATGTACATGAGTGGACAAGCTGGAACAGGAAAAAGTATTTTTAATTAAAGTAATTACAACATTTGTCTTGTGTTGTCACTGCTCCAACTGGGTTGGCGGCACACAATATTAAAGGAATTACTTTACATAATTTATTAATGCTACCAGTAGAGCAAGAAAACAAATTGGAATACCACAAGCTATCTGTAGAAGCTTGTTGTGAAGTTTCAAGTGTGTTGAAGAAAATGAAACTTCTCAATATTGATTAGGTAAGCCTGGTATCAAACTTAATGCTTGCCTTTGTGCATTTAGGAATGCAGCAAATTCTTAAAACAGAGTATGACGTATTATTTGGAGGAAAGCACGTCATAGTTTTTGGAGATCTATAACAACTTACTCCTGTGAAAAGACAACCAGTGTTTAAAACACTGGCGCATGAAGATACCAGAAAGTCTTTGGGGAGCACTGTAAATGTTAACATTTGGTCATTTTTTTAATATAAGGAACTTATTACAAATATGCGTCAGGCAAATGATGCAGATTATGGAAAAATTCTTCAAGATATAGGAATTGGAAAAGTGACAGAACATGGCAAACAAGCTTTACAGAGACGATTACTTTCCAATTTGTTTCCAAATGAAAATATTGTTCCTGAGAAAATATATATGAGAATTGCAGAAAACAAATCTGTAATCTGCTTAATGCCAACACTGTGTGAATGTTCTATATTCAATGAAGGAATTTTAAAGTTGGAAAATGAAGAAATTATAAAATTGGAAGCTATTGATAAAATAGAACATGAAGGAATCACTATTATTTTGACTGAAAGTTGAAGAGGAAATTGGATACTTTAGAGAAATCTATAAGTAAAACTGCTGATTTAGAAAAGAATGTGTATGCATGTGTAAACTGTAGGGTAATTTTACGACATAATTTGAATGTGGAAAAAGGTTTAGTAAATGGAGCAATGGGTAAAATTGTTGATTTTGTTAATTATGTAAATAGAGATGGTATTGAATTTTTGAAAATCAAATTTGATGAAATTGCAGAAGAACAACAATTTAGTTGTTGTTCAGCTCAGTTTTTGCTTATAAAAGATTTGTATGTACGCAGAAAACAGTTTCCTATTTCTTTGGCGTATGCGGTGACCATTCATAAATCTCAAGGTTTAAGTGTAGATAGTGCTTTAGTGAATATTGGAAGTACCGTGTTTAAAGGGGGTATGGCATATGTTGCTTTGTCTCGAGTGAGAACTTTATCTGGATTTTACTTGATTGATTTTGATGAGACAAAGGTTAATGCAGATGCAAATTGTGTGAAAGAGTATAATAGGTTAAGAAGAGAATATGCACCCAATTTAGGTCAATATCCAGTATTTGAAAAGTGTGTGGTAGGTAGAAAAAGAAGATTTGAGAATATCTGTAGTGAAACTGTAGCGAAAGAAAAAAAACAAGATGAAGTTGTGATTGCAAGCAACAAGAAAAAGGACATTGTTGAAGAGAATGTTGGTTATCGGTTTGAAAATAGTTCTGGTGTCAACTGCTATGCTAATGTAGTTGTTAATGTTGTTTTTGTTCTTGAAAGTTTGCAACAGCATTGTTGGAAATGGGGAAGAAAGATTCTGTTCATTGTATTCTGTTTATGTGAAATGTAGTAGTGATAAAAGTAAAATACAAAGTGTTTCTGATATTTGAAATGTTTTGGACATATGTTCTGGTTCTACTCAATTTACGCAAAATATTCAGCAATATTGTCAGGACTTTTTAATGTTTATGCTTGGTGTGTTGGAAGTTGAAAATATAGATATTGAAAAACCTTTTTGGCCTTTCTTATAAATGGCAACATGACTGTGAGAATTGTTTGTTTACATGTAGCACTATTATAGACACTGAAAGATTCATATATTTGACTTTACCAGACTATGAATCAGTGTCTTTTAACAATCTAGTTAGAGGAGCAAGTCAAAACATGGAGTGTAGCCAATGTAAATCAGATATGTCATCAACATTATTTATACAAATATATGGACAGTATGTAATTTTAAGGCTGCAACGTTGTAGAGCTGATGGAAGAAAATTGGAAACGTTCATTAAAAATGTTGTAGCTACTCAACTATCAATATCAGGAAGAACTTTTGTAGCTGTTGCAATTATGGACCTTCTAGAACATCTGGACATTACACTGTTTATTTAAAATGTCTGAAAGGTTGGATACATTAATAATAGTCAATTGGTTTTTAAACAAGGTTTGCCTGAAGAGTTACCAAATTCTTACCTAATATTTTTAAAGTCAAAATTTTAGGAACAAAATTTGGCCTTTCAGGATTACTGCTGTTAAAGTAGGTTGGTCTGGTGTTGTAGCGTACTTTGTAAGTGAGGGTGAGGAGCTTGAAGGTTATCCTCTTGTTGACGTGAAGCCAGTGTAGATCTCTCCGGTGGTGGGTGATGTGGCTGCGGCAGAGGACATTGATGTTTAGTTGGGCGGAAGTGTTTTTGACTCGTAGTCATTGTAGGTGTTTGTCTGAGTTGAGATTAGAGAGGTGATCCTTATACAGTTGGTGACGTCTTTCGGTGGTATGTGGCTCCTTGGTGAGGGAGAAGATGAGTTGGGTGTCGTAGCAGATAATGTTCATGTTGTGATGGTGGCCCACTTGTGTGAGGGTGCCATGTAGATGTTGAATAGCGTCAAGTTAAGGGATGAGCCCTGGGGGACGTTGCAAATGATGTTGGTGGTTTTGGATCAGAAAGGTGGGAGACGGATGCTGAGGATTACTACTGAAGAACTTCCAAGCTAAGAAATGTAGATATACTATTTGGCCATGAGGAAAAGTATGTAAAACCATTAAAAACTGTTTGTTGTATATTTTGTCAGCATATATTTGCAGTGTATGGAAATTAATGATAGTGTTTTGTTATTTTAAGATTGTTTGACATATCACATAGTTACGTAAGAAATTGCTGTAAAAAAACATTTAACATATGTTTTATTTCTATTTTTTAGATTGTTATTGAGAATGTTGAATGTTTTTTTTTAAAGATAATCTTCTTGGTTGTCTTTTTTTTGCCCGCTGTTATGTTATGTTTCTAGTGAAATTCAATATATTCTGAAAACAACAAAAAAGCAAATGAAATGCTTTACAAATTATTTTGTGTTGTAAAAGATATATTGTAACTGTATTTTTTTTGTCTTCCACAGTTGCTAATTTTATAATATATAATTTTTTTAATTTATTATTTTAAAGGTAAGTATAAGTAACTGTTAAAAATTATCGATGGAATATACTTCTACAGAGCTGAAGTAACAAACATATCTACTAGTTTGGAACAGGTAAGGTGAATAGACATATTGTACTTTTTTTAGTACTGCATTTTATTATAACAGCCTTAGTTTTTTCCTATAGTGATAAGGAGTGACTGGTTTGAAAATTTAAGAAAATGTTATAACTAAACATTCATATAAATAATTACATTTATATAATCTTATAAAGTAGTTGAGAATGGTATTTGTATACTATTTTTTAAAGGGCAAAATTGTTGATAAAGCTAGTTTTGTATTTTGTAATAGGAAAAATGAGAAAATGAAGTGTTTATGTTTTTGTACAAGGATCTACGACATAAGAAATTCACCATGAAAAAACAACAGAACAATATAGAAGATGGTTTCAAAATTAGTAACACTCTCATAGAAGAGCTAAACATACCTTTCATGGGCAGCGAGAATGAAGATGAAAAAATTAGTGCTGCAGATATCAGCTGTGATTTCCTAGACAAAACCTTTGATCGGATTTTGTGGAAGCATTAGAGGACATAGAGTTTGATCATATGACTTTTGAAATTGATAACCAAGAAAATAAAATACCTGATGAAAAGATTTTAGGAGCTCTATTAAATTATGAGATGTTACAAGAATAAATGTATTATTATATAATAATAATGGTTTGAGAGACTTCTTGCAGAATTGCAATCATTCAGCTAGTACCCAAGTACTCATGGTGCAAAGTGGGCCTTAGGGCATGGACTGCTTCAAACCCCTATAGACTATTCATGCACTCTTCTATGCACCGGCAAACTTGTCTTTTATAGCTTCTATTTCCCAGTCTATATCCTTACACTTCCAGCAAACTCTCTGTGATTGCTGATTCAGTATTGTACTGAGCTATTCCGCAGAATGTCCTTATCTATTCACTGTGCTAAAAATGAAGCTGTTTTAAATTCAGTCAGACACTCTCCTTGCAGAACTGTAATTATCCAGTCAGTACCTAAGTAATCATGGTGCAAAGTAGGCCCTAGGCCATGGACTGCTTTAAACCTGTATAGACTATGCATGCAGTCTTCTTTGTGCCTGGCAACTTGTTTTTTATACATTCAATTCCACAGTCTGTATCATTAGACTTTCAGCAATCACTCTCACACTACTGTTTCAATATTGTACTGAGCCATTCAGCAGTATTTCCACATATATGGAATGTGGTAAAACTGAAGCTGTTATAAATTCAGTGAGGCACTTTCTTTGCAGAACTGTAATCATCCACTCAGTATCTAAGTACTCATGCATTAAAATAGGGCTTAGGTCATAGACTGCTCCAAACTCCTATAGACTTTGCATGCAGTTTTTTATGCACCGGTAAACTTGTCTTTTATACCCTCAATTCCCCAGTCTGTGTCCTTACACTTCCTGCAAACACTATCACACTACTGTTTCAGTATTATATTGAGCCATACAGCACTATGTGCTTATCTATAAACTATTCTAAAAGTGAAGCTGCTATACATTCAGCCAGACAGTCTCCTTGCAGAATTGTAATCATTCAGCCAGTACCCAAGTACTCATGGGGTAAAGTGGGCCTAAGGGCATGGACTGCTTAAAACCCCTTTTGACTATGCATGCACTGTTCTATGCACCGGCAAACTTGTGTTTTATACCTTCAATTCCCCAGTCTATCCTTACACTTCCAGCAAACACTCTGTGATTACTGATTCAGTATTGTACTGAGGTATTCAGCAGAATGCCCTTATCTATGCACTGTGCTAAAAATGAAGCTCTTATAAATTCAGTCATGCAGTCTCTTTGCAGAACTGTAATCCTACAGTCAGTACCAAGTAATTATGGAGCAAAGTAGGCCTTAGGCCATGGACTGCTTTAAACCCCTATAGACTATGCATGCAGTCTTTTATGCACTCTGTGCACTTGTCTTTTATACCTTCAATTCCCCAGTCTATATCCTTATACTTACAGCAAACACTCTGACACTGCTGTGCTTATCTATACACTGTTCTAAAAGTGAAGCAGTTACACATTCAGCTTGACACTGCTTGCAAAACTCTTATCATCCAGTCAGTACCCAAATATTCATGTAGTAAAGTAGGCCTTAGTATGTGGACTGCTTCAAACTCCTATTTACTATGCATGTACTCTTCTATGCACCTGAAAACGTGTCTTTTAAACTTTTAATTACCCAGTCTCTATCCTTATACTCCGTCCAAACACTTTGCCACTACTGTTTCAATATTGTAGTGAGTCATATAGCAATATATGCTTATCTATACACTGTACAAAAAGTGTAACCATTATACATTCAACTCTACACTCTCCTTGGAGAAGTGTAATCATTCTGCCACTCCCCAAGTAGTAATGCAGCAAAGTAGGCCTAAGGGCATGGACTGCTTCAAAGACCTATAGATAATAAATGTACTTTTCTAAACATCTGCAAACTTGGCTTTTAAAGTTTGAATTGCCCAGACTCTATCCTGACACTTCTTCCAAACATTTTGCTACTGCTATGTTAGTATTGTAGTGAGTTATACATCAGTATATTCTTATGTATGCACTGTTCTAAAAGTGAAGGTGCTATATATTCAGCCAGACAATTTCTTTGTAGAAGTGTAAGCATTCAGTTGGTTTCCAAGTAGTCATGCACCAAAGTAGGCCTTAGGGCATGGACTGCTTCAAATACCTATAGACTATGCATTCACTGTTCTATAACCAGCACACTTGCCTTTTATACCTTTAATTGCCTAGTCTGTATCATTACACTTTCACCAAACACTCTCACACTACTGTTTCAGTATTGTAGTGAACCATACAGCAGTATGTGCTTATCTATACACTGTTGTAAAAGTAAAGCTGCTATACATTCAGCCACACACTCTCCTTGCAGAATTGTATTCATTCAGCCAGTACCTAAGTACTCATGGTGAAAAGTGGGCCTACGGGCATGGACTGCTTCAAACTCCTATAGACTATGCATGCACTTTTCTATGCACCTGCACATGTACCTTTTATATGTTCAATTCCCCAGTCTTTATCCTTCCACTTCCGCCAAACACTCTGTCATTCCTGTTATAGTTTTGTAGTGACTCATTGATCATTGTGTAGTAGTCCATTCACTACATTCAAACAGTAATCAGCAGATGTACAATCAGTGTAATATGTGACGTCATCAGCAGTGCATTACACGTGCAAGTTATAGTGAGTCCAACTAACTATAACGTGGAATTTCATTGGTTTTATATCAGTAAAATTTCCACCTAACTACAACTGGTGTCAAACCTATGGTTTTTTCAGTGAATTTCATAGGTTTTGTAAATGCTACTTCCTAACTATAACGTGTGTAAAACCTATGGTTTTTTCAGTGAATTTCATAGGTTTTTTAAATGCTACTTCCTAACTATAACGTGTGTAAAACCTATGGTTTTTCAGTGAATTTTGAAGGTTTTGTAAATGATAATTTTTAAATGTATTATTTGTTATATTTTTTTTACTGATTTACTACTAATGGCTAAACATTCTTTTCTCGGGGGGGGGTGGGCAACAGTTAATCGGGGTCATCAGTCATACTTCGTGTTATGGAGCTGGGGCCAATCGGGAGAAAACGGGGACGTTTTGGACATCCGTACTTGGGTGCAGAGGGGTGGGGTAATCTGGGCATTGTTTCTAACGAGCTGAGAACAGAAAGCCACTGACATATAGTCCTCCTGTAAGAAGGCCAGATTAGGGGACTTCAGTCGTCTAACCTCTCCTTTCCTTCATAGCCAATTCAAGTTCCATCATTTTACAGAAAGGAGAGGTAGTAATATGGCAAATTACACTTGTTTTGGTTTCTGTCAATTTGCCGAACACCTTTGTGTTCGAAAACCAATTAGGCTCGTGCCGGCGGGGCACGACGTTACCACACAAAGGAAGGGGGAACAGGGGGACTCTCAGAGAGAGAGAGAGTCGTCCGCATTTTAAATGAACTATTCGGTACACGTACAACATGAAGAGAGAGAAAAAGAGAGAGAGTGAGAGAGAAACGTGTACAATAATAGGCCATTTAATGCGCACACAACACGAAACAGTAGGGTCACGTTATATAGAAACATAGACTGAGGGACAACGTAAATCCATATACTACGTACACATGAATTCAGGCGGGGGGTACATGTATTATATACAGAACTCAAGACAACACATAGAACAGTACTTGGCCAAAGATATTTCCTCCTGCATGCTGCGCATCCTTAGTATCCTATTTAATTCGTTTGGCTGTCTTTTGCTGTTGGCCTCTGTTGCCAATACTTACACTTTCGTCGATTGTTCGGGAACTAACCTGGTCGGGCTAGTACTTATGGTGGAATCTTTGAATCGTTATTAGTGAATGGGTGTCCAGGCTGAGGCAACGGGGGTGTCAGTAGGGGGAACAATGGGCAGTTTCGAGTTTCACGTCTATGAGGGTGTAAGTGGGAGGTGGTAAATCTTAGACATTTGATGATTTTCTTAGTCTTCCAGGAGGAGGGTACTTTGGTAAACCTTACCCATAAATAGTCCTGATCCTTCCCCTATTTAGTTACCGTATGAACCTACTCGTAGGTGCACGTCATTCTTGGTTGCATTGTTCGTTGTGTATAGGTGCCATGCTCAGACCCCCTTTTTCCCCATTCCATCGGTCGTTCGTTCATCACTCAAGTCGTACGAAAACATCTCTCTTATCGAGTCAACGCGTGCAACGTATGTCCAGTCGGGTTACACACATCCGGTCATACACGCGTGCATTCATATCACCCATATTCATCATGTCCTCGGGGCAGTCCCCATGGTTAATGTATCATTTTTCCCCCCGGAACCCTGGCGTGTTGCTTAGGTCTTCTCCATACTTTAGTCGATGTTCCGATGTGACCTGCAGAAAGAAGGGGAAGAAGAAGGGGTGGGGGCAGCGTTTTAAAACACATCCGCGCGCATAAACCCAAAAGGCTTTTACTTACCACGTATTCGACCTATCTCCGCGGGGTGCAGTCCCTTCCATCTCGGCGTTTTAAGCCCAGAGGGACTGGTAGTGCGGGAGGCATAATCATTGATGGACTGCACATTGCATAGATTGCCCACGTGGGGTATTGCGGATCTTGTGTAGGGGGGGTGTCGAAACAAAAGGGCAGTCAGTGTAAAGTGGGGTGAACTCGTGTTCTCCTTCGAGGAGGCGGGGTGGTCTACAGTGGTACCGGGTCTGGTTTAGGGGCATCTGAAACAATTTCCCTGAGATATGTGGCATACAAAGTAAACCAGAACACCGGGGCCTTTATCAATTGCCTTATGTTGCACAAAAGTTAAAAAAAATACACGCAACAAACTTGGACCATTCACATTTTCAATATTTCTAGGTACTTTGCTTTTTAACCTTTCAGTAATCGACTTGCTTTATTTCGCCTGTATTTTACGTAGGTCGGAAACAATGGCTATGTATTCGAACTTACCAATCCAAGAGCTACGACTATATTTGTTTTTCACAAAATCTTTATTTAAAAAAATGTTGACGTACAAATGCAGGCCTGCAACCACGTGGGCCAGCCACGGAGCAGACTGGAACTGTACATGAGGACATATTTATCTGAGGAAAACATAACTGAGTCGGTGGTCGTTTTATTTCATCAAGGTACGATAAGTGCAATTAAAATCATATCGAGAATTCATTGTGGGCAAGTATCATCAGGTCAAAAATGCGAACTTTCAATAATACTGTAATCAATGATGCGTCAGAACTTAATATCAATTCATTGTCCGAATGTTCAAGCAATACTCATCCCCTCCCGCCATGTGCTTCGAAAACTGCATACATATCTCATGATATCAAGTCTGAGCATCCGGAACACAACGGGGAATTGCGAGTTTCGTTTTTACCGGCGCCATTTTGGGTGGGGTCAGGCGGGTCCAAGTATAGTCAAAATGTCTCCCCCAACTCGGGGTTGGACCAGAATCTCTTTCAGCAGTCCAGAAGTTCCGCTAAGGGGCAACAGAAGGGACCGGTGACATGAACCATTAATCAAAGAAAAGGGAGGGGGCAACAATCTTTCCTACCGGGTCATACTGGTGTTCCACTGGAACTGATCAAATCAGTAGTCTGCAGGATTCTTGGTCATTCAAACTGAGGCTGGCGCCAGCATGAGGGCGCCGACGTCTTGTGGCTACGTCTTGGTCGTTCTGCGGGCGATCATGGCAGTCATTTCCCATCGGGGGGGCGGTTGGGGGCCCGCGGAGGTCGAGGGCCCTCCGCAACTCTCGTAGAATCTTCAAAGCTGAGGAGAACGCCTCTGGACAGGGGCCCATTTTCTGGTTGACAGGCGACCAGGCCAATCTTTTCACGCCAGGCCCATTCCTGCAAAGTCGACCGCCATTTTTAGGAGTTCTGCAGCTACCGGCAGTCACTGGGTCAAATGAGCAGACGGACTCCAGCCTGCTGGGTGAGGCGCCGTAGCACCGCCACAGTGGACGAGAACCTGCTGGGTGAGTGGAGCGTCTCTATACTGCAAGAGTGGATGAACCCTTTGCCGGGTGTGTGGACCGTCCCTATACTGCAAGAGTGGACGAACCCTTTGCCGGGTGTGTGGACCGTCCCTATACTGCAAGAGTGGACAAACCCTTTGCCGGGTGTGTGGAGCGTTGGGGGTGCAGCTGAGGGGCCTCCACCTGGGGAGGCGGGAGAGGCTCGTCCGCGCCATCTCTCCCTCCCAGTGCACCCCACGGCGTCTTGATGACATTTGTTATGGCCGGACCAGCCGATGAAGAAGAGGGGGGGTCGGAGGCATATGCAAGACATCCCCCCCTCCGTGGCCTGCGAGGCGCCGGGAGAAGAAGGGAATGGGAGGACCAGTACATTCCGGGTCGGGCCCATGCCTTCTCCGGCCGATGGCAGCCGGCCGCTCTTTGCCACGGCCCCAGGAACGGGTCCCTTGGTTCATCCTGGAGACAGGCCTTGGCGCGTGGTGTCGCCTCCGGACTATTCGCGTAATGGTTCTCCACCCCAGGCCGCCGCCAACGGCTTTTGTAGACTTTCTGACGCCCAAAAACCTACTAGAAAGTAGCCCAAAGCAGCCCAACATTGCTACTTTGGGGAAGGAGGGACAGGAACGGCGTCAAGCAGACGGCGAAATGCATTGTGGGTTTGTTGTTGCAGCCCTTTGCCATGTAAATAGTTGTTTAATATATTTTTGTTCAAACAAAAACATTTTAACCTGTTACTTTGCTATAGTGTTGTATATTTCTAATATTTGGCTAGGGTTTGTTGTTAATTTGGCGGGGTGATCGGTGGAGCCGAGCTGTCTCGCAGCCATCATGGCGTTGAGTTCGGCTTTCCTCACTAGTTTCATATTTCCTGAGGGGTTGTTCCTAATGCTTCCATTTCAGTGAGGTTGAAAAGAGATCTCCTCAGTGGCCTACTGATTTTACTCGATTCCTTTTTTTTTTCCTAACGATTTTTAAATTCTTTTATTTGCTAGCACGATACAGCGGCTAATCCGCATTTTCTTTATATATGTCCTTTTTATTAGGGGTGTCCTCCGGTGGAGATATTCGTTTGACGGAAGTCTCAATTATGCTGCTATCACTGCAACCAAAATTCAATGGCACAGATATCCAGTCAATACAGACTCATATATGTCTCTTCAGCCAATCATATTTCCTCCCGCAAAATTTTGTATTCAAATTTACATTTCAGTTGGTTGTCCCTCACAATATTTTCAATGTCACATAAAAGTCACCCATCACCCACTGCCATCTCTGGCTGTTTCCATGGTAACACCTCATTCTGCACCTGGCTGAAGGCACAGGTCAAAAGTTCATATCTCAACGTTCTACAGCATGTAGTACTCCTCCTGCTACAGCATACAGAATGCATTCTATTACCTATAAAAAAGTGAAACACCCACGCTACAATCATATAGAATACTTCCTCTAAAGAAGCCTGTGAATAACTTTAAAACATCAGCTTAACCTTTTTTTACTCTCTCATCATTGTCAAAAATTTAACACACTACTTGTCATTTTTACATAGAATAATTTTTAGTGCATTGGCAAATTTAGTATTCACAAATAGTAGGAAAGAAATGGAATGCTTCTACATTTTACCTGTGCTGTTTTATATGTGAATCTGATCTAATTTTATGAGCATATTTGACTATTTTATTAAAGACACTACACATAACCTGTTTTTGAAGTTGTGTTTAATTTTAAATCAAACGGTTTACATTTTTACTTTTTATTTCCAGTAAATTTTAAAAATAAATGTTTATAGTTCCATAGGCTCAAGCAGGTCAGCTTCCCACCCTATGTCATACAATTCTGACAAATCGGCATCCTCATCATGTTCTTCATCATCCTCAGGATTTAAATCATTTATTTATTTATTTATTGTAAAGTTTTGTATAGCGCGAACAAGACCCGTGGGTATCAGAGCGCTTAACATCAGAATAGTTAACTAACACCTGTGTTGACATTACAAGAAACAAACAGATATGAGGTATATAATAAAATGAATATGATTATGTGACAATATATATGCAAACAAAAACACATGTGCAATTCGCATTAATATGTGGGGTAAGGCTAAGCTTATATCATATGCCCATATTCCCCGCCAAGGTGAGGTAGGCGATGGTACAGTTTTGGCATAACAAAGTGTTGACTTTTCTAGAGAGAAAGCCGTTATGAGGTAGATAATAGTATGGCTATGATTATGTGAGACAATATATATGAGAAACATATACCAAGCAATTCGTATTGAGATGTGGGGTAAGGCTAAGTTTATATCATATGCCATATACCCTGTCAAGAGTGAGGTAGGAGAGGGTAAGGTTTAGGCTGTGCGAAAAAGATATATTAACACATTGCCCTTCAGAGCATTAGGTAAGAGTACCTCTGCGTCTCTATATATCGCCAGACTTGCGTCAACAATTAGCTTTCATATTATTCAGGTTGGAGTTTCTCCTTCTGAGAGCAGCACTAGATCAGGGCGGCGTATCCATGAAAGGTATTTGCTCATCATGAGGCTCTTTACTTCCCGCTTAAATGATGCAATATTGGGAATCTTCCTAATGCTTGGAGGAAGAGAATTCCAGATTCTAGGGGCAGCTCCAGAAAATGCTCTGTCGTAAGTCTTTTTCTTTTGGAATCTGGCTGGCCGCAATAGCAGTTCGACGGCACTCCGAGCTGGTCTGTCGCCTCCCGATATCTTAATTTTCTTGGCTAGATATCTAGGAGTGTTGAAGTGAAGCGCTTTATGGGTGATACATGCTAGCTTCATTTGTATTCTGGCTTCATAAGGTAGCCAGTTTAATGCTTTCAAGTGAGGGGATATGTGGTCAAATTTCCTTGATCCTGTGATCAGTCTTGCCGCTGCATTGAGGCAGGCTTTTAGCGGAGCTGTTGACATTTTTGGTAAACCTGCTAAGGTGGAGCAGCCGTATTCAATCCTAGAGATAACAAGAGATTGGATTGATAACTTTAGATCAGCTTCAGAGATGTAGGGTTTCATTTTCCTTAAGTAGTTAAGGTGGAAGCGGGCACTTTTAGCCATTGCATTAATGTGAGCTTTCATGTCGAGGTTCTCGTCTAGGGTGATTCCAAGCGATTTAGCTGATTCGACTAATGTTGGGGTGCAGTTTAGTGCAGTCACTAGTTTGGTCCATTCCCTTATTTCCGACTGGCACCTTGGTGGCGAAATTAGTAGGAACTCTGTTTTGTGAGCATTTAGCTTCAAGTGATTGGTGGATAACCATTGCATTGTCCTTCCTAAGGACTCGTTCATCCGATCAATGTCTTCAACGGAGGCGACCTTTATGTAAATTTGCGTATCATCTGCATACATGTGGTAGGATATCTGTGATTCTCGGAGAATTTCTGTGAGTGGTTAAACATACAAGTTAAACAGGTCTGGAGAAAGTGTCGATCCTTGTGGGACTCCTATTGTGTTGGGACATGGAGTTGAGGTGGAATGATTGACCAGGAATCTTTGTGTCCTGTTCCTTAAAAAAGAGTCGAACCATTTCAGCACATTTCCAGTTAAACCCATCCTATCTCGAAGTCTGGTCAGTAAGGCTTCGTGATTTACCGTGTCAAATGCAGATGACAGGTCCAGGAGAATCAGTAGGCACGCTCGATTTTGGTCTAGGGCTTGTAGCGCGTCATCCACAATATGTAGTATAGCCGTTTCCGTGCTATGTCCTGATCTGAATCCTGATTGGCAGTCGTCAAGTAAGGAGAATTTGGTGATGTGTTGGCTTAATTGACCCTGCACACATTTCTCGATTAGTTTGGCTAGAAGAGGGATGTTAGTCACTGGGCGAAAGTTATTCGGATCTGTTGCATCCGCTGTAGGCTTTTTGATTATGGGGACCACTTGACCTGTTTTCAGGCAGTCAGGGAGGATCCCTTGGGATAGTGATGCATTTATTATTTTAGTCCATATTGGAACCAGAATGTGGCTAATATCTCTTACGCATTTTCCGGGAAGAGGGTCTTGGTAGTGGTTATTAGGTTTAATTTCTGACAGCGTTTTGGCGATCTTATACTGGTCGTATAGTTTGAATGTGTCCCAGTTTGCCTCATTTTTGGTCTTGGTACATTCTAATGACAGGATGTCATCGTTCGGGGGCAAAGGATGTATAGTGGTTGCCGCATTTGTGAGCTCTTCTTCCAGCGCTTTAGCCTTCTCTGTAAAAAATGTGGAGAATTCTTCACAGCCTAACGGAGTAATTGTGTTCTCCTGAGAGGATTTAGCTAGTTTGTTTGATTGTTGTTTAAGGATTTCAAAGAGTTTTCGTGGTCTGTTTTTGGCATTGTCCAGTTCAGATCGGATAAATTCCTTTTTGGAAGTGATGATCTTTTTGTTATACTGGCTTCTGATTTTTCTGAGCGCTTTCAGCTCCGGGGATAAGGGGTGTTGTCTCCATTTCCTTTCGGCCAGTCTCAGTTTCCTTCTGTCTTCATTCAGTGATCCACTAAACCAAGGATTTTTTGTCTTCTCTGTGACTCTTTTCAGTTTTAGTGGCATCGTGTTGTTGACGATATTTTCGATTGACGTAATGTAGTGATCTGTAAGCTCATTTACATTCTGTAGATGGTTAGGTGGCTTTAAGTCTCTCTCACATCTTTCAACCAGTAGCTCAATATTAGCCTCTTTCGTGTCGCGAGTCCATTTTTTGAACTTGGAGGGTTGCACAGTCGTTCCCTTTCTCACAGTGGGTATCGCAAATGATATTGCATGATGATCGGACCAATCGCAAGGGTCTATAGAACGGATCGATGCATTTTTGTCTCTTGCAATAATCCAATCTAAGGTCGATCCTTTCAGGTGTGTAGGTAGCGAGCATGCTTGGGTTAGGTTTAACTCGTCGAGGAAATCTTTAAGCTTATTAACCAGCTTATCATTGTGGTCGTTCCAATGTAGATTGAAATCGCCTAGGAATATGTTATTGACATCAGTACTATGGTAGGCAGTTATGATCTCCATTAACTGCTCTGTGAACTTTGCGTTGTCACCTGGTGGATGGTAAAATGCATGCAAGTTGCATGTTTGATGGCTTGCCGCTTTTATATTAAGCCCTAGGTATTCACATGATTCTAAGGGGTCAGCTTGAATTTCTTTGACCTCAATCTCAGATCGGTGAATGCAGGCTATACCTCCTCCTGTTTTTCTTGGTCTGTCTCGTCTCACAATATTATATTGAGGTGGTACTAAAATATCCATGATTGGAGCAGATGATTCCGTTAACCAAGTTTCAGTTAGGATTGCCAGATCAATTTCCTTATTGATGATGAGGGCTGCTATATCTGATGCATGATTTGTTGCTGATCGACAATTGAGTAGAAGGCATGACAGGGGTTTCCCTGAGTTACTGAGGTCCCTATCAGTAGATTCAGTTGTTGTTAACTGGACTTGTTGTAGATTGAGGAGGTTGGGTTTTCTGTTGTTCTTTCTGGATGTTCTGTTGGAATCGATTGCTACTGTTTTGATTATCTCCTCACTCCCGGGGTCAGAAGGTTCGTATGTTTGGAGTAAACCAAGTATTTCCTCTTGCGTCAAGGATTTCGTCCTATGTGGTTGATTCAATCTGTTAGCTAGTGCCAAGGCCCTCCCATTAAACATTATATTTGAGGAGTGTAAGACATTCTGGATATTCGCGATCTTAGAGTGGGTGTTTGCCGTTATCTCGAGGATTCTTCTAATTGCTTTGGAGGTGTTACTAGTTTCTAGTGCTAGGTTGCTAACCAGATTCTGAAGCTCTTTAATATCTTTCTGATTTCGTGCCGATTTCTTCGGTATGTTTGGCCTGGTTATCCGGGGTTTGCATTCAGTTCTTCTCTGTTTTAGATCAGTACTCCTAGCCACAGTCCTTTTCTTTCTCTCCCTTGATATATTGTTAGTTCCGAGATTATATGGGTTGACAAGAGTGGTATCAAGTTTCTGTGAAGCCCGTGGCGGCGTTTTTGTTGGGAAGAGTCTACAAACTTCTATTATTGTGCTTGGGGTATGTGGCAGAGGGATGGATTCTTCTATTTCCTTCAATTCCCGGTTCACATAGAGTGCATCCTTCTGGGTCAATGGACACTCTAGCTGTGATGTCTCATCATTTGGTGGTGAAACCAGTGGTGATGTTTTCGTTGAAGCGAATCTACAAACCTCCAGTATTGTGCTTGAGGTATGTGGCAGAGTGTTGGTTTCTTCTGTTTTCTTCAATTCCCGGTTCACACGGCGTGAATCACTCTGGGTCAGTGGATGCTCTAGACGTGATGTTTCATCTTTTGGTGGTGGCGTTTGTTCTTCCCTTCGGTGTTGGTCTTGCTCAACAATTGCATGATTAATGGTTCCTTCTGTCCCTTCAGCCTCATTCTCAGATAATCTCGAGTCACATTCGATAATATCTCTCTGGCTATTGGTTTGTTCGTGGAGGCCTTCATATCTATTGTCGTCCTCGGTCGTATTAAAGGCGTTATTGTTCAGGGTGTCTCTTACTGGAGGCTGGTGTTGTGGATATCTTGGCCCCTCCAGTGATTCTTTAACCATTTGAAATATCTTTTCAAACTTCTTTAGTTCGTTGTTCCCAGCTTGTATTAGGACTATGAAATGAAATGAAATGATTACGCTCTTGTATAGCGCACGACTACCTGTAGGCATCTCGGCGCTTGCTTAGGGAACCCGTCCTGGTATTCCCCTGTGAGATACCCCGGCAGGGTGTCCACAAGGTGAAAGCCAGGCATCCCGCCGCGAGGGGCCGTAGTGGAGATTAAGCAAGCTATTGCCCAGAGTCGCAGAGTGTGACCCCGTGAGTTGAGTAGGCACCGGAACGAGAATTATCAAGTCCGTGGAATTTTTTGAGCCCGAGACCCGCCGAGGCGGGGAAACGAACCCTGGTCCACAGCTGATCTCAGCTTCCAGGTCTGCCGCCTCTAACCACTGAGCCACGCTTCTCCACTATTCCAGTTTTGTAAATGGTTATGCATAAGTCTGCTCTGCATCTTAATGACGATGCGGTCATTATTTTTGTGCCATGTGGGATGTTTTTCGTAGATTTTATGGTGAGTATTTTTGTAATGGCATTACGCCATTGGGCCGATTTCTTTGTGTAGAATATCAGGTCGTTCAATATTATGCCTTTAGCTATATTAAAATAAGGGTCGTAAAACAGTTTGTCCGGATTTTTTCTTAGGGTGTTGTGTTTGAATTTTTTTGCAGCAGCTTTGGACATTTTAGAAGGGTATTCTATGTTCAAGGCATTGGAGCCAGCATCAGCTAGGTGCCTTTCATCCATCTTAATTCCGAGTTAAGTGGTCTTAATTGCTCCAGTGGAGGTAGAGATAGTTATCCTCCTTTTAGTAATTATTTCCTTCAGTTATTCTTTCAATGATAATGGTGTTTCCTACTGACGGTCGTTAAATTAATTTGCTCTTGATAACCTGTGTCTTAGGTATTCTGATATAACTTTAGTTATTTCAATATGTCCACTGATTTCTATTGTCCTTTCTCTATTTCCCTTAATTATAAGCTTCGATAGTCCTTTCTCTATTTTCCTCAATTATCAGCTTCCCTTTCCTCCTCCGATAAGGGACTGGGACATTCCTTTCTCTATTTTGTTGTCTCTCTGTGATAGTCTCCAGTTGCCAGTTCTCTGTTCGTCACTTTTTGTCCGATCTGGTCGCCATCTTAGGGTCAGGCATGCCGTGGCAATCTCATATCTTCGGTTTTATGAACATATTCCCCTGCGGCCGTGTGTAATCAGATGGGGAGCTTTCCTGTCCTGCCCCCCATTCTGCTGGAATACAGATTGGGAGATCCAGAGCCTATATAGTGGCTCTTTTCTCTCACTTTGCCATCGCTTGTCCGTCCTTTATGTTCATGCTCCTCTCCGGTGCCGGATTCCCGGTATCGCAGCCTGTAATTACTCACGACGCTTCGATGGCGCAATCGCGGTTCCTCGCGCCGCTCCCCTGCTCCTACGCCTGTTCCCGCACAGCCGCTCCTGAGACGAGCCCAGCTTCAGGTCCACCGTCGCGGCACTCTCATGCCGTAATTCACCCCCACTGACAAACTGATCTATTTCCTCCGGACCTGCTTCCCGGCACACCGCAGCCAGCTTCGAAAATGTGTCAGTGGTCCGTCGCCTGGTCTCCGAGCCGCTCCTCAGCACTCTATTCGCCTGATCCCTTGACCACAACAAACTCGCCGCATGCTGAGCTGCTCAGTGACCGGACAGGAGATCGCCGTAAGAATCGATCCTAATTTTTGATTTGAAGTCTTGTGTCGCCAGTGTCAATGTTCCGGTCGGGGAAGGTGGACGGAGGGTAGGGCAGGCTGGATGGTTTAACAGGGATTTACACCCGAAGGTGATCCCAAAACCAGGAGCTCCCCAGTGCAGCTCCTCCTCAGGCGGCCATTTTTAATATCTAAAAGAGTTCAATGGCCAATCTAAGGGATCTACTTCCACTGACGTTTCAATGACAAGTTCAACGATAAGATCGAGATCAACGGATTGCTCATTATCACTCATGGTTGATGTTGTCGTTATCTTTAAAGAAAGAGAACAACAATAAGATGTTGCAGAGTAAGAGACAAATCTCAGAGACTATAATAGTAAAATTGTTTAACAAGAGTAACTTTTTGCAGCTATTATTTAGCCATGTCCAGCGATGCTGAGGAGGTGAGGCCTATGTCCAAGTTTTCAGTGAACAGGACTCATCTCTTTTTAACCTTGGATAAGCCTCACCAACTCTGTGTCCCCTGCTCATACTTAAATGTAAAGGGGCAGATTTATGTTAACTGGCGCATCCCCAGAGATGCACCAGTTAATGTGCACCGCTGCTCTGCCACCCATGGTGTGCCGCATTTACAATGTGGAGCACCATTGAGCAAAAACAGGACAGATGCGTCACGCATCTGTGCCGCAAAAGCAGCTTATTGCAGGAATCACGTCGTAAGCGCGACATGTCTACTGCAATGCACAGGAGCAAGCCACACATTGCATGGTGCATCACTCCTTATGCCTGTTTCAAACAGGCGTAAGGATTTGATTCAGCAATGCTATAAAGCTGACTCAGTGAAATCTTCTAAATTTCACTGTGTTAGTTTTACAGGGCTTTCATGCAAATGAATGCCCACCCTGCAACAAAACGCCTATATGAAACCTGACGCAGGTTTCATGTGGCACAGGACTTTACAGCATGACACATCTGCCTAGATGCATCAAGTTGTAAATATGTCGCAACATAGCGCATCTTTTGCGCCGCCGCTACGTCACAAAAGTGACACACAGCGGCGCAAAAGAGGCACACGGCTATCATAAATCTGTCCCTAACATTTTAAATGATTGATTCAGGATGACGATAAGGTGTGGCCTATCCAGATGTTTGTTTGAGGTGAGGCCTACTCAGGGTTGCAGATGAAATTTAGGCTTGTTGAAGAATACAGAGGAGATAATACATGTGCAGACCTACCAATGAAGTGAGTCATGTCCACTGCACTCTTGAACAAAGGTCAGACCTCTTCTGTGTCCGTGAACAGGCCTAAACCTCATCTGCACAATGTGATTCGTAAAGTTATGAAACACAGGTGATGTAATTGAAAAATGTGGAATTTCTTTTCCTCATTTCACAATCACATCACCTGCGTTTCCTTTGCTTAGGTATCTCATTGTGCAGATGCAGTCTAGCATATCAAAGAGTACACAGAAGTTCAGCACTGTATACAACAATTTTGACATTTACAGAAGATTCAGCTTCTCCATGCCCCCTACACATTCCTAAATGTTTACAGTTTAAACAGACGGTATGTTGTTGGAGATGAAGTGAGGCCTGTCTTGCAACATGGTGCATCTTTTGCATCACTGCTGCATTGGTTTCATGTCGCACAGGACTTTACAGCATGACACATCTGCCTAGATGCATCAAGTTGTAAATATGTCGCAACATAGCAAATCTTTTGCACCGCCGCTGCGTCACAAAAGTGACGCACAGCGGCGCAAAAGAAGCACACACCTATCATAAATCTGTCCCTAACATTTTAAATGATTGATTCAGGATGACGATAAGGTGTGCCCTATCCAGAGGTTTGTTTGAGGTGAGGCCTCCATATTAATATGTATCCTTAATATAATAATCCTCTAAGGATGCATACATATTTGCGTAGCGGCCCATGACAGGAATTTGGCGTGCTCTGGCTCTGTTCCACTTCCAAACACCTTGATCCACCCCCCCCTATTCAGTGGGCTGCACGCTCCGCCCCACCCCGCCCAAACCCCCTGTTACAGAGCCCCCTACGTACGCTCCCTGCCCAGGGCTGCCATGACCCTATACCCGCCCCTGGAAAATGTATAAGACACAGCAACAGTAAAAATCAAAGAATAGGCAACATGCAGAAAAACTGCACAGTAGATAAAGAAACATATGTTTAAGATAACCCCATTGAAAAACATGTAGTAATTTTTTTAATCTGCCATGCATCTGGCCCTCCAGGACCGCTTTGGAAACTCCTGCTTTAAACCTTTACATTTCATTTTCACCACACACACGTTTTGTAAAAACCCATGTAACGGACAACAACTGCATACACAGAAAATGCACAGCTGGCCTTACGCATATGCAAGCTGTACACCTGCACTGGATCACCAAACCCCAGGGGCCACCATGCCAATATATATACTTAATATAATAATACTCTGACAATAGATACATGTTTCTGTGATGGCCCATGTCAAGAATTACGCGTCCTCTGGCTCTGTTCCACTTCCAAACACCCTGACCCCCCCCTTCTTCACTGGGCTCCGCACTCCGCCCCGCCCGGACCCGCTGTTACAGGGCCCCCTACCTACGCTCCCTGCCCACGGCCACCATGACCCTAGATCCGCCCCTTGAAAATGTATAAGACACAGCAATAGTAAAACTCAAACAATAAGCAACATGCTGAAAAACTACACAGTAGATAATGAAACATATTTTTTAGATAACTCAATTGAAAAACATGTAGTAATTTTTTTAATCTACCATACATCTGGCCCTCCACGACCGCTTTGGAAACTCCTGCTTTAAACCTTTACATTTCATTTTTAAACCATACACACGTTTTTTTTCAAAGCTGCATATTAAACGCCTAAACATGTATTTAGTCGTCCACATGCAGGCACTTTCAATTACATGACTTATTTAAGTGGAATCCCTGTAATGTTGCATATCTTTCCAAAAATACACCAGTGCCTATTA
Organism: Lissotriton helveticus; assembly: GCF_964261635.1. Taxonomy (NCBI): domain Eukaryota; kingdom Metazoa; phylum Chordata; class Amphibia; order Caudata; family Salamandridae; genus Lissotriton; species Lissotriton helveticus. Next base: position 366,384,545 of record NC_136071.1, read on the forward strand.
TTATAACGATTTTTCTTCATTCTTCATCAGTGATATTATTTTTTACATATAATGAAAATCACTATGACTTTTTAAACGACAAAGCTTACGCGGTAAAAATCACTCGGCATTTGCTTCCCTTTAAGAATGTAGTTTATCTACCCCACGCATGTGAACCTTGATGTTTTCATCTGGTGGCGAATTCCGGCCTTGAATCACAAGACATGAACAACAGCCTTATTGTCACAAAAAGAAGTTAGCGTAGCATCTGTTCGCGAACATATCTTTCACTTAGCTAATATTCACAGACAACACCATTCCTTATAAAAGAGTGGCCTTCCTTTACAATTTACTGAGGTGACTCCCTTAATTTTAAACGCATCCTCCATTTCAAGACAGGCTATTTTTTTTATAACTACTAAGCAATGGTTTAGTGACCGGACTGCCAAAAATTATATCAAGTCATTCTGCTACTCTTCACTCCATGCTCTGCGACCTATTTCTGTGGACTTCCTGTTGAACTGCCAGTGCTGCGACGTTTGTGTTCCCATCTCGTTTATTTCAAAATGGATGTCCCTCCTGTCTTCGCAAACAAGCCGGAACACTTAGAACTATTTCGCCAGAAGATGCTTGACTACTACGGCATCTTAGCACTCTCGACTCTGAATACTTCATATCGATTATCATTTCGATATTCCTATTTCACCTGTGTGCAGCCTGTATTTCATTGCCTGAGCTGTGATTTCATGTGGGCCCTGGACTTATGTCTCTGCAACTCGGTACCTCCTGAAGTGAATTACAATCATCTCATGAATCCGTTAATTGATCATGAACAGCTATGTTGCAACGGAGGGATTATGGCCTTTGCAGCGATACAAGGAGTTCTAGGTCATTGGAATATATTGGCAGCGGCGCAAGATTTCCTGACAGACAGCTACATTGAAAACCCACCGAGCTGTCCTCTGATGGTACTAGAGGCTCCGATAATACCAGATCATGAATGCTGCTTTCCTCTTTTCAATTGGATGGCTGACATGTTTTCAGATCATAACAGTGACTTCCTGTTACAAGCAGTTGCTGCCTACTTCGCCTATACAATACTTGGATGACTGTTATACAAGCCATTGACGTCCACATTTCGTTTTGCCTCCCTATCTTTTTCACGTTTTCTTGGATGAACAGACCTATTGGCTTTACTAACAGTGGACATTATGATTTCCTGCTGGTTACATTTTGATCTTTTCTGTGGACTAAATTTTTTTTCTTCAGCTACTCGATTTTGAACTTTATTTTTTATTAAAGTCTAATCTCAACAATTCTATTGTATATCTTATCTTATGTTCTTTCAAACGTACTCGAAGCAAAACTCGGTAATATATGCTACATGTGCCCTAATTAATGTGTAAATATAGAATGAGTTTTTCATAACTGTAAACGCCATTTCGCATTTGAACTGCTTATTTCCACCTCACACACCTCTGCTCGTTTAATTTTCCATAAACTAAAATATTTTTTAATACATAAGAGAAAAATATGTTCTTTCAATAATATTTCCATTGTTTTTTGTACTGTACTTCAAATGCAATACTGCAACCTTCAAAAGATATCTCAATACAGTAGTTCTTCTCAACACTGATTTGCGAACGATCCAACACATTACATACATGCACCTCTCGCCATTTTGTCGGTTTTGGCGCGTTTTTTTTCCCTTACACAATAGCATAACAGAAACGTGATAGTGCTTCGCATGCAGAGAGCTCATTGATAAAGACATATTGTCTAACCACTAGCATTTTCATGTATCGTTCCTAAACTGAAAGGCCAGAGACCTTCTTCCATTTATTAACATATAATGAGCCTTATTTATGAAGGCCTTGCGCCGCCGGTGTGTCACTTTTTCCCATGTTAAAAGTGACGCACCGGTGGCGCAAGGCCTTCATAAATCTGCCCCAATATACTTCCTCATAGGAGTGTATAATTAATTTTGCTAAACCATATTCATTTTTCATCAACTATACCGTTTGTATTTTATGTACTAGTGGCTATACCGATTACTTTGTTTTTTGCAATGTCTGTACTCGTATTAGATAAGAAACTTGCCTTGAAAACAGTGCATTTCTGAATAAACATTTCAAATATACACGTTCTCTCTTTTAATCCATAATCTCAACTAAAATGATTGTATATTAAAACAGTATTCATGTGTTCCACGTAACTTCAGCTGTACTAACTTAATATTTTCTTTTGTCGACCTGATTTACTCATACTAGAACCCACAGGCCTATAACAGCCCGTGAACCCTTTCTTAGTAGGTCGCGCACCATGCAGACAGTTGTACCTCTGTAAAAAAATAATGTATTACTCTTACCAAGCACTACCGCAGTTCCACTTCTCTCAGTGTTAATCACTGCTCCCACGCTTCTACAGACCAGACGCTATGTCGTATTTCACTCCTTATCACGCTTTAATCTCCACAATAACAAACACTTCTCCGCCAGCCACCAGAGAACAGAGTGCAGATGCAGAGGCACTAAGTAGTGAAATACAACATACCCTCTGCTCTATGGAAGCAACCGAGCGGTAATTCTGAAAGAAAACATTCACTAGCGCTTCAAAAAAGCATTTCAATTATATAAATAGTTTTTTGAAAACGTTCCAACTACTTTGATGCGACTATCTGTGTGTGCCTCCACAGCAAAGTTCCTCAGCCCGGACTGAAGGCAGACACAGACAGACACACACACAATAAGATAACACAGGGCAACGGAGACGGAAAACAGAAGGGAGATGAAGATGCAGTCAAACAGCAGGAGTGAGAGAGAGATTTTTATACTTCGTTTGGTACCTCAATTTACAAACACATTTACTGCACAAATCTGTGTACAACCTCATGGTCAGAACTTTCATTTTATTTTACTCGACCACCTCCCCCTCTCACCCCACCAGTACAAGCCGCGGCCACAAACTACAATGTAATTTTGTCGTCTGTCAGAAAGTTTAGGAATTCATTAAGCATTACCACTTTTTCAAGACGGTATCACATGTAATATACCAACTTTTCATTTTATTTCACTCAACCACCTGCCCCTCTCACCCTACACCCACCAATGCAGGCCGCGTCCAGAAACCGCACTCTAATTTTGTCGTGTGACAGAAAGTTTACGAATTCATTAACCATTAACATTTTTTCACGACGGTATCACATGTAATTTACCATTTCTCTCTCTATCTGCATTATCTGTCTCTCTGCTAATATCATTTTTTCACTTCATAAACAACTTCTCTCATTATATATAAAGGCTTCAAAATCACACAAATATTTACTCTTTATATTAAACATATTTTAAACTTCATATTTCACATTTAAATTAAAAATAGTTTTAGAAATACAACACATTATGACAGCCAAAAATGAGTTTAGTTTCAAACTATGAGGAAAATCAATCATTGTTTGTGAGTAAACCATATTTTACGGTACATGACAAAACACACAGTTACAGACTTACCTTTACCAATGCTTTGTACGATGTACAACAGTGACAGTCACAAAATAGATATTCGTTTGACGGAAGTCTCAATTATGCTGCTATCACTGCAACCAAAATTCAATGGCACAGATATCCAGTCAATACAGACTCATATATGTCTCTTCAGCCAATCATATTTCCTCCCGCAAAATTTTGTATTCAAATTTACATTTCAGTTGATTGTCCCTCACAATATTTTCAATGTCACATAAAAGTCACCCATCACCCACTGCCATCTCTGGCTGTTTCCATGGTAACACCTCATTCTGCACCTGGCTGAAGGCACAGGTCAAAAGTTCATATCTCAACGTTCTACAGCAAACTAACAACACTGTTTTCCCTCCAGAAACACCTGCCTATCCACAGCTCTGTTACATGTCATTTTTTTCACACCCAATACTACTTTTTCTTTTACATAACATTAACATGCAACGTAGTCTTCAATCTTCACGTATTAGAATCAACCAATCATTTTTCCTTTTTCAACCACACTTCATCCATTTTTTTATCCTGACTTTCAGCTTCTAACTGCCATTCCACTTCCAGAACCCATCGGAGTACGAGTGCATCTGCCTTGAAAATGAAGGTTTGGCTTTTAGGACACAGCTATATTCACTGGAGTGGAAAATATGCAGCAAGCAGACGAATTTCCAACCTTGATTTACCAAATGTGCAGATAACGTGGATTGGGCAAAGAGGATTAAGATGTCACCAATTAATACCATTGGTGAAAACTTTTATGCATCTCCCAGAACCAGACCTTATAATTGTGCACTGTGGTGGGAACGATCTAGGCACATTGACTGGGGTAGGTCTGGAAATGCTTCTAAAGACACCTTTCGACAATTGATGACACTTTTTCCTCGAACTGCCTTAGTATATTCCAATATATGCCAAAGACAGAAATGGAATTGGTCCAATCAACATTGTGCACAAATTGAGAAAGCAAGGAGACATGTTAATAAATCTGTTTCTGCTTTCCTCAGAGATTATAGCATGGGTTCTATTTACCACAACAACTTGCGTTACCACATGCAAGACATCTATAGGACAGATGGTGTTCATTTCACGGATGAGGGAAACAGAATCTTCCTCTGCAATATCAGACTCTGCATCGGTACTTACTTATAAATGCAGAAAAAACTCAATTAACACAAGGGCTCTTTTCAGAGCCACCTTATATCAAAGCACTCAAACTTCTGATTTATCTCCATTTTCACACTCTTGTAAATAGGTGTGCGCGCCCGAGTGCGCGCACCCCGCAACTTTTTAAAAAAAAAGAAATATATATATTTTCGCGTTTAAGGGCCTTACTGCACACCCTGAGAGAACCTACGCAGCAAAACAATCTCTACCTTCTCCCCCTTCCATGTTCCAACGCTTTGAAATGACAATATATTTACTCGCAGTGACAAAATGGCGGTCAACACTTCCTGATTTCCTTCGAATCGAACATTAACAGACGTCACGCAGCAAAAAAAATTCCGCTTGCGCACAGCCGCTTGAGTGCGCGCACCCGTGCGCGCTTATAGATATATAATTGACTTTAACTTTAATTTTCTCAGCAACTACTGAACAGATTTACACCATTCCAAAAAAAGCGTAATCTGCGAGCCGGACTCTACAGTTTTGCCAAATTTCTTATAAATCCATTCACCCGTTCGACCTGTAGCCGTGTCTAAACGTCCTATGGAAAATAACATGGAGAAAACACGTGTTGGGACCCCCCTTTTATCTCAGCCCCCACTTCACCATTCCCCCCCCCAAACTTTCAGGGAAGGAGCGCAGCGGACCGAGCCATCTTCTTTGAGAAATTCGCAAAGATTCATCCACCAGGGCCAAAGTTAATCTAAATAGAATGTTGAGGATTTCCTATGGAAACTAGGTCCTAACTATAACTACCTACTGGCGACCGACAGTAGGTAATATATATATATATATATATATATATATATATATATATATATATATATATATATATATATATTATATATAAAACACACGAAAGTCCCAGCACTGCGACCAACCTTCATAGCGGCGCTGAACCAGGAAACAGACTCCACAGGCAAGACTTAGTGCTTAAGGATGTTTAATCACAGCATCAGATGTCCAAATAATATATATATATATATTATCTACTGGCGGTCGCCAGAGGGTAGTTATAGTTAGGACCTAGTTTCCATGGGAAATCTGCAACATTCTATTTGGAATAACTTTGACCCGGTTGATGTATCCTCGTGAAATTCTCCAAGAAAATGGCCTGCTCTACTCCGCTCCTTCCCTGAAAGTTTGGGGGTGATTTGTGAAGCGGGAGCTGAGAAAAAAGGGAGTCCCAAAACTTGTTTTTCGCATGCACTTTTCCATAGGACCTTTAGCCAGGGCTACAGCTCGAGCGGCTGAATGGAATTACACCAAATTTGGCAAAAAGGTAGAGTTCGGTTCGCAGTTTATGCTTTTTGTTAAATGGTGCAAATCCGTTCAGTGGTCCTGAGAAAATCATAGGTAAAATCATAGATATATCTATAGACGACATACCGTACGCGTACGGTAAGCGTACGGTCAAGCGTACCATTACGAGCACGAGCTGCATGCTGATTGGCTGTCAACTGTCTGTCAACACTCCACACCAGGAAGGGTTGGCAACCATCTTTTGCCTCGGTAGAACCGAGGCACAAGAAAGCAGTAAAAGAAACGTGAAAAACACGCAAAGGGGGCAGGGTAGACATACCCTGACCCCCTAGGTCTGCTCAGGGGGTCCCACAATGACCCCCAAGGCCCCCCTTTATTTTTTATTTATTTTTGTAAATTGTGGTGTACGCGTATGGTACGCGTGTGCAGTGAAAAAGAGAAAAAAATTAAGTCTGCTTTATTCTTAATTAGCCCCCGGGGGCAATTATTTTTTACGTAATGGGGGCCCAGAGGGGCCCCCTAGCCCCAGAGAATGTCACCCCCGGGGCTTTTTTGTAAAGTATGTGGGGGGCTCACGGCCCCCCGCAGCCCCGGGGACCGCTACACCCTGGGGCTTCGATTTTAATTATTGTTTTTTTTTTTAAACCTGTGTGGGGGGCTCAAGCCCCCCCACTCGCCCCGGGTACCGACACCTCCCCGGGGCTCTCATATTGAACATAGGGGGGTCTGTGACACCACCACCCCTGGGGCTTTTCAATGTTGGGAGGGGGGCCATGCGGACCCCCTCCTGGAGCCTTTGATGGCCCTGAGGACCGCCACCCCCCAGGGCCGGCTCCTGCAGTGTCCCGCCCTACCATAGCAAACTGCTTTCCTATTTGAAAGAGAGAGCAGGAAACCTGCTCTCTCTTTCAAGTAGGAAAGCATATTGCTTTTTGTCAGATAGAGCAGCATGCCGGCTCCCAAAGGACTTTGGGCTCCCCCCACGGTCCCCAACATTCTATTTTAACCCTGGGGGATGGAGTCCCTGGGATTATAAAAAATTTGTAATAGAGGCTATTTTTTTTACGATAGATTTACCGTGCGCGTACCATGCTCGTACCTACGACGTACGGTGCGAAGTCTGTAAGTCGTCCCGTAAGTGTACCCAAGCAAGAAAAATACAAATATGTTTAGATATTTATGAAGTGCATGTGTTTACATGTTGGGTGGCTCTAAAAAGAGCCCTTGTGTTTATTGGGAGATTTTAGTACCTATAAGTAAGTACCGATGCAGAGTCTAAAATTCCAGAGGAAGACTTCGTTCCACGCATCTGTAAAATGTACACCATCTCTCCTATATATGCCATGCATATTGAAACGCAGATTGTTATGGTAAATGGACCCCATTCTATAGTTTCGGAGAAACGCAGAAACAGATTTATTCACATGCTTCCTAGATTTCTCAATCTGTGGACAAAATTGATTGGACCAGTGCCATTTTTGCCTTTGACATATATTAGAATAGACAAAGGTGGTTTGGAGGAAAAGTGACATCAGTTCTGTAAAGGTGTCCTTCATAAACATTTCCAGACCTACCCCAGTCAAAGTGCCTAGGTCATTGCCACCACAGTGCACAATTATGAGGTCAGGGTGTTGGAGATGCATAAAGGATTTCACCAATGGCATCAATTGGTGCCACTTTAACCCTCTCTGTCCAATCCATTTAATGTCTACATTTGATAAACCTAGGTCTTTGTGAAATCCTTTCTCTTCTGCGTACCATTCACTCTAGAAAATATAGCTGTATCCCACAATCCACACTCTAAGCATCTTGAAGAGAGGTCTGGATGCACTCAGATGGTTTCTATAAATGAAAGGGCAGTTTGAAGATTTTTTTTTCTAAAATGGTGGATAAGTGGACTTTTGAAAAAAGCAAAGAAGTGCTTGGTTGTTTGAAAAGTTATTAGCTACAAAACTAGGGTGCAATTTTCTATTTTTAAAAGCCTGTTATTTATTGGTTAAGAAAAAGTGATAGAAAAGAACATTACTTAAGATAAGCTTGTATATTGACAAGTCAAGCACACTTGCTGTTTTGATTTACAACAATGTATGATGAACTTTTCACCTGTGTTCTCAGTTAGGGTGTTCCCTGAAGTGTTTCTATGGTAACTGGCAGAATGTGGAATGGGGGAAGGGTTGAACGTTTTGTCAGTTGGAAAGGGTTCAAAAGTTCAAGCAATAAAAAAGTGTGTTTCATTTTGAATTAATGTGGGAATAAATGTGATTTGTTATTTATTTGTATATGTGTGTAGATTGAGTGTGTAGATTAACAGGAAATGTTTGCTTTTTGTTATAGGAGTTCCTGACCCCCTAGGGTTGCTTAGGGGGTCTTACAATGATCCTCAATGTTAATTTTTTTTTCTTGCTTAGGTACACTCACGGGACGACTTACAGACTTTGCACCGTACGTCGTACGTACAAGCATGGTATGCACACGGTAAATCTATCGTAAAAAAAATAGCCTCTATTACTTATTTTTTATAATCCCCGGGGACCCCATCCCCCGGGGCTTTAAGTATATGTTTGCGGGGGGGCTTATGGCCCCCCCGCAGCCCTGGGAACCGCCACCCGCTTCGATTTTTTTATTTCTTTTTTTAAACGTGTGTGGGGGCTCAAGCCCCCAACTCGCCCCAGGGACCGCCATCTCCCCGGGGCTCTAATATTGGACTTAGGGGGGTCCGTGATGGACCCCCAGCCCCGGGGACCACCACCCCCGGGCCATTTTAATGTTGGGAGGGTGGCCGCGCGGCCCCCCTCCTGGAGCCTTTGATGGCCCTGGGGACCGCCACCTCCCTGGGCTGGCTCCTGCAGTATCCCGGGATGCCTACCCCCGCGACACTACTGTTTGCTATGGTAGAGCAGGAGCCTCGCGGCTCCCACCCTACCATAGCAAACTGCTTTCCTATTTGAAAGAGAGAGCAGGAAACCTGTGTGATTGGTTTTGGATTATTGTGTGAAGGAATTTGATTTGTTATTATTGTGTATATATGTGTAAATTGAGATGGAAAATGTGCCATTTCTTGGTTCTGCTGCAAGCACTGAAGCAGAGAGATTCTGTATAAGACTATCTGCTGTGTGAGTGGCATTCTTCTTAATACACCAATCAGTTTGAGAGGTGAGTTTCTAACTTGTAAGGGAATGTATGTGGTGCATTTTATTTTTAGTAAAAGTAATGTGTTTATCCTTCTAAAGTTTGTAGAATCATATTTTGAGTTTGTCTGCATTTGGATAACTATTGTAATAAAATCATTTGGTAAGTTAATGTGTTTAGTAAGTCAACTTTGTGCAATAAAGTGCAGTACTAAAAAATGTAGAATGTGTGCAGTCAGTTTTTTAGTTGTAGAGTAGTTAATAGTGTTGCTTGTTTAGAAATAGGCTTGTGTTCTAAATCTACAATTTTGTAGTTAGTATTCATACAGTGCTGCATACACTCTTGGGCAGATTTACAAGCCCCTTGGGCCTCTTTCTTCTTCTACTGTGTCACATTTTTGGATGTAATGTTGGCAAAAAATAATGCAGCAAATTGGAAATGTATTTGCAAAATGAGTCAGGGCTGTCCACTGAAATGTAGTAGTTATATACATGGAATGGTTCAGTCACAAATGTTTTAGTATAGTAAATGTGTTTTGGTAAAATGTATGGTTTTACATTCTCTGTTTAGAATCACACTGAGCGTCTGTGTACATTAAGGAATTATACTTGCCCCTTTTTCAATAATCAATCCTGTCTCTCCTCACTGTCTACCTCTTGCTGCTTATACTGTCCCATCTGTTCTGATATTTCCCCTCTTTCCCTATTCTCACTTGTCTTTCCTCATAGTGCTGCTTGTTCTCCTAGTCTCTCCTGTCCTCTTAGTCCCCCTCTGTCCTCATTGTCTCCTCTGTCTCCTAATACTCCCCCTTCTTTTTATACTCCCTCCTCTGTCCTCTTAATTCTCCCTCTCTCCTCATACCTTCTTGTTAACAATTCCCCAGTTAGTATACATAGACTGCTGCATACACTCTTGGGCAGATTAACAATCCCCTTGGGCCACTTTCTTGTTCTATTGTGTCACATTTTTGGATCTAAGGTTGGCAAAAAATAATGCAGCAAATTGGAAATGTATTTGCAAAATGAGTCAGGGCTGTCCACTGAAATGTAGTAGTTATATACATGGAATGGTTCAGTCACAAATGTTTTAGTATAGTAAATGTGTTTTGGTAAAATGTATGGTTTTACATTCTCTGTTTAGAATCACACTGAGCGTCTGTGTACATTAAGGAATTATACTTGCCCCTTTTTCAATAATCAATCCTGTCTCTCCTCACTGTCTACCTCTTGCTGCTTATACTGTCCCATCTGTTCTGATATTTCCCCTCTTTCCCTATTCTCACTTGTCTTTCCTCATAGTGCTGCTTGTTCTCCTAGTCTCTCCTGTCCTCTTAGTCCCCCTCTGTCCTCATTGTCTCCTCTGTCTCCTAATACTCCCCCTTCTTTTTATACTCCCTCCTCTGTCCTCTTAATTCTCCCTCTCTCCTCATACCTTCTTGTTAACAATTCCCCAGTTAGTATACATAGACTGCTGCATACACTCTTGGGCAGATTAACAAGCCCCTTGGGCCACTTTCTTGTTCTATTGTGTCACATTTGTGGATGTAATGTTGGCAAAAAATAATGCAGCAAATTGGAAATGTATTTGCAAAATGAGTCAGGGCTGTCCACTGAAATGTAGTGGTTATATAGATGGAATGTGTTCAGTCACTTAAACGTTTTAGTGTAGTAAATGTGTTTTGGTAAAATGTATGGCTTTACATTTTTTGTCTAGAATTACACTGAGCATCTGTGTACATTAAGGAATTATACTTGCCCCTTTTTCAATAATCTCTCCTGTCTCTCCTCACAGTTTACCTCTTCTTGCTTATACTGTCCCCTCTTTTCTGATATTTCCCCTCTTTTCTTATTCTCACTTGTCTTTCCTTATAGTGCAGCTTGTTCTCATAGTCTCTCCTGTCCTCTTAGCCCCCCTCTGTCCTCATTGTCTCCTGTGTCTCCTAATTCTCTCCCTTCTTTTTATACTGCCTCCCCGGTCCTCTTAATCCTCCCTCTCTCGTCATACCTCCCTCTTAACAATTGCCCAGTCAGTATACATAATCTGCTACATACACTCTTGGGCAGATTTACAAGCCCCTTGGGCCACTTCCTTTTTCTATTTTGTCACACTTTTGGATGTAATTTTTGTAACTTGCCCTTCTTTCCTTCCCCTTTCTTTTGGTACGTTCCGCCAACCCTCCTTTCCCCTCCCTGTTGGTACGTTCTGCCAGAGCTTGCCTTGGAATGTTGGCATCCCTCAGGCAGTCTTGGAGAGTGGGTGACAGAATAAAGTCTACTCTTACCTTCTCTTGCCTCAGAGTGTCATCTTTTCAACACTGGCGACAAACTCGGCGCAGGGGGCAACGCTGTCACCTCCCCTTTCAGCGCTCTCTCCAGCCTGTGAACGTGTGCTTTGGTGATATTCGTGCTTCAATGCTGATGAGACTAAAACGTTCCTGTGGAAATCACAAATTGGCGGCGAGTGGCTGTGTGGGGGCGGCTCCAGATCCATTTCCCTACTTCTACTGTACCAGCTGATGCTCTACCTGCTTCTTTTCAAGTGATCCTCACCCTGCAAGTCCAGCTGAGGAAGCATCCTTTCCTTTTTGAAGCTGTTCGGGACTACATCCTGGTAGGATCCAATTTTCATGTGTTATGCTGGCTGGCGATTTGCTTCTCCACTGACGAAGTACTGGTGCACCTTACTCCTCGCCAGTACGGACTGTCAGCTGCACCCTTGGGTGTGCGTTGGAAAGCATTAGCATCTTGTTAGAGCTGTTATTCTGTTCAGGGCAGCGTGTCAGATCGGTGCTTTTATCTGCCAGCGATGGTATTGGTGCCTTGTTCCGCCGCTTTCTGTCACGGTTGAGAGCAGCTCTTTGGGCTCTGTTTCTCAGCGCCTTTGTCAGCGAATGTGTGGAGCATTTCCAGCCTGTTTCATGCCTCTGTGGTGATCGTCTGCCCGCATTGATTTGAACTGGGACCAATGTAATTAATGATACGTCGGCGGTTCTGTCAGCGCTCTTATCAGTGAAGCCAGCGAAGTGTGGAGAGCGTTCCCAACCGAGTGTTCCCGGCTTGTCCAGGCTCCTGCAGTGATCGTCTGCCACATTTATTTCCCTTTGGTCATTACAATTCACTCAACGTCAGTGTTCCTGTCAGCGCTTCTGTTTGTGGAGCGAAGCAAGCGTTCTCGATCTGTTCGCGCCCCTGTGTGAACATTCTAACGCTAACTCCCATTGTTGCCATCAGCTGAGCCGGCATAATCTTACGTACGCAAGAGCAAAGGAAAATCCTCCATGTTATAATCTTAGTTCAGTGCGCAATCTACTGGATATTTAATTTGTACTTTTGTGGCGGTTTACTCTTAATTTCACGTCTGATGCCACTCAGCTAGGACGCTTTTGGAAAACTTATGGATGGAGGATTTTCTTGTTGGCTAACAAGCGTCATTATCAGAACTGGCATCCTTTATTGATGACTGTCTCAATTTTGGAATAGTTGAATTCATTTGAAGCTCAGTGTTTACGGCCAGCCTGCCAGTTAATACCTTGCTGACAGGCACAGCTGATACTAACCTTTTAATAGAGGGCTTGCAGCCATATCAGAACTGGCATCATTCATTCATGTCTGCCTCATTTTTTGAATAGTTTAATTTTATTTATAGTGACTGCCTATGTTGGGAATAGATTGTCACTCTAGGCATTTGGTATTAAGGTCAGCCTGTCAGTTGATATATGGGGAATCTGTCAGTTCATCATATCGCTGACAGGCACAGCTGATTCTAGTTTCATTGGTTGGCCTGCAATAATTTCATCGCTGATAGGCACAACTTAAAAATGTCATGGTCAGTGTTGATTAATTGGCTTAGCAATCCTTATACCCTGATATCATTCTGTACTTTTATACTTCATTGTTACAGCCACTATTTATTTGTTTCTTGATGTTCCTACATCAAATCCACATACTAGTGTTATTTTATACCGTTAGATCCTTGTACTCTCAGTGCACCCTGTACATTGTCTACTTGTGCGTTTGTGTAACACTTTTACAATGAGTTAGTACATAGGGGCTAGCCTACTGGTTAGGGTGTACCTAGGTTGGACGGGGTTTATACGTAAGCAAAAGTTGTAATTGCATCTCTACTTGTGTGAGTATCCATATCTCTCTCATTGCAGTTTTTTTTTCATTTCCCATTATATTGTAGAAAGCTCCTATACTATATTTACTCCCCATGGCTGCGTCATCCATGAGCCAACCGCCCTCCTTTTTAAACAAAATTGGGGATCTGGAAATCCATTGGAAGGATTTGATTAATTTGTTTGATTCCTACCTGATTGCCATTGGGGGGGAAAAGTTCTCTGCTGTCCGGAAACAACATGTCTTACTTCATAACCTGGGTGTTCAGGGGAGGAAAATTTACGATACCCTTCCCGATCCTGAGTTAGAGGATGATGAGGTTGATCTAGATGTATTTAAAATCACCTTGTTGAAACTAGAAACTCACTTCGGGGACAAGGTGAACGTAGTCCTAGAACGGCACAAGTTTTTTACTCGGGTCAGGGCAAACAGGAGTCGGTCACTTTTTATATCGCTGCACTCCGAGGCCTAACTCGTTTATGTGAGTTTGGCGAGTTAAATGACTCACTCATCAGGGATGAATTGGTAAGATGTACTCACAACCCCCGTATAAAAGAGAAGCTTCTTTAAAAAAAAACTCATTAAGAGAAGCTATCAGTATGGCCCAGTCTATTGAACACACTGCTAAGTGTATTTTGGAGATGAATCCACCAAAAGAACCAGTCTGTAGTGTAAGCTATGCTAAAGGTACCTTTGAGGATAACAGTGACAATGAATGTATATAGCTATTGGTCTTCTATGGAGTTTATATAAGATGCATTTGTTATTAAGTTAATCCACTTTGTTGTCACAGGTAATAGTGTGATGATTCCTTCTATTTAAATGCCAGAGTTCATAGGAAAACTTCCATCCTACCTGAAGGAACCTGCTGTGTGTGCTCCTTTATCCTATTATATGTTATCACCTAGTATGTTCTACTTTATCAATTGTTATTCATATACCTTTACAGCGCCCTTTTGTGGAAGTCACAGAGATGGTTGGGTCCCTCCCTCATCTCTTATTGTATAGTGATTCTCTCCTGGGGGAGGGAGTCTCTCTCTCTCCCACCCATTTTACCCTATGTTAGTTTCAGGCCGTACCGTGGAACTTTTGGTTGCATGGCCTCTGTTAGCTTTGTGATGGTATTAACATGTTGCATACTGTCCTCAAGCCTCTCTTGCATTCTAAGTGGGAAGGTCCGTTTCCTTCCTCCTGTAACCTCTTCTCTCTCCTTTTCCCGAGGCTTAACTTCTTTGTTGGCCGAGGGGAGATGTGTTGTAACTTGCCCTTCTTTCCTTCCCCTTTCTGTTGGTACGTTCCGCCACCCCTCCTTTCCCCTCCCTGTTGGTACGTTCTGCCAGAGCTTGCCTTGGAATGTTGGCAACACTCAGGCAGTCTCAGAGAGTGGGCGACAGAATAAAGTCTGCTCTTACCTTCTCTTGCCTCAGAGTGTCATCTTTTCAACAGTAATGTTGGCAAAAAATAATGCAGCAAATTGGAAATGTATTTGCAAAATGAATCAGGGCTGTCCAATGAAATGTTGTAGTTATATACATGGAATGTGTTCAGTCACTTAAATGTTTTAGTATAGTAAATGTGTTTTGGTAAAATGTATGGTTTTAAATTTTTTGTCTGGAATCACACTGAGCGTCTGATACATTAAGGAATTATACTTGCCCCTTTTTCAATAATCTCTCCTGTCTCTCCTCACAATCTACCTCTCTCTGCTTATACTGTTCCCTCTCTTCTGATATTTCCCCGCTTTCCTTATTCTCACTTGTCTTTCCTCATAGTGCTGCTTGTTTTCATAATCTCTTCTGTCCTCTTAGTTCCCCTCTGTCCTTATTGTCTCCTCTGTCTTCTAATACTCCCCCTTCTTTTTATACTCCCTCCTCTGTCCTCTTAATCCTCCATCTCTCCTCTTAATCCTCCCTCTCTCCTCATACCTCCTTCTTAACAATTCCCCAGTCAGTATACATAGACTGCTGCATACACTCTTGGGCAGATTTACAAGCCCCTTGGGCCTCTTTCTTGTTCTATTGTGTCACATTTTTGGATGTAATGTTGGCAACAAAAAAAATGCAGCAAATTGGAAATGTATTTGCAAAATGAGTCGAGGTTGTCCACTGAAATGTAGTAGTTATATACATGGAATTTGTAAAGTCACAAACTTTTTACACTTGTAAATGTGTTTTGGGAAAATGCATGGTGTCATATGTTTTTGTCTAATATCACACTGTGCCTCTGTGTAGATTAAGGAATTATATTTGGCCCTTTTTCCATATTTTCCACCCTCTCTTGTCATACTCCCTCTTCTATTCTCTTACTGCCTCCTCTCTGATTATAATACCTCCTTTTTCTTATATTCTCCTCTCTCCCTATACTTTTCTTTTCTCTTCATACTTGCCTTTCTTTTTGCATAGTTCCCCTATAGTCTCTCTTGTCTTCATATTCACCCCTGTCCTCATAGTTTTTACTGTCTCCTCATGGTACTCCCTCTCTCCTTATACACTCAGTCTGCTCTTATATTTTTCTTTTCTCCACATTTTTGTCTCTCTCGCTCTCTCTTCCTCTTTCCTCATACATACTCTTCTCTCCTTAGATTCTCCCTTTCTTTTATTCTCATTCTTGTTTCACATACTTCCCATTCTTTTCTTACTTTTCTTTCTCTTATCATACTCTCCTCTCTCAGCTCACACTTCTCTCTTTTCTTATACTCCTGATTCTGTCCTAATATTTGGCTCTTTTCTTATTGTCATATTGTCATATTCCTCTCATCATTCTTCCCCTTGTTCCTATAGTCCCCCCTGTTTTCATATTATCCTCTCTTTTCTCTTACTTCTCCCTATCTCCTCATACTATTCCCTTTTTCTTATATTCCCTTTTGTCTTATACTCCTTCTCTTTGTGTTCGTCTTCTCCTGTCTCTCTTCATATTCTTTTTCTGTTTTCATTTTTCTTGTTTTTCTTTATACTTCCAGTTTCTGATCATATTGCCAGTTCTCTTCTCTTACTCCTCCTTGAATCCCTGTGTATACTCTGTAGTACTTTCCTCATACTCCCCGTCTTTTAATACTGACGTCCCTCTTTATATTTGTTTCTCTTGTCACACTCTTCCCTCTTTCGTCATACTCTTTTCACTCTTCATAATCTACTATCTGTTTATACTCCTTCCTTTCTCCTCATAGTGTATCCTCTGTTCTTGTACATCCCTTTTCTTCTTATGCACCACTTTTCCCCACATTATCCCTGCTGTCTTATGGTACTCTTCTTATACTGCCCCCCTGTCTCCTCATACTCTGTCTCTTTCTTCTTATACTCTCCCTTCTCTCCTCATACTGCTACCTTTCTCCTCATACTCCTCCTATCTCTTCATACTTTCCAGTCTTTTCATACTCTCTTTATCCCCTTATACTGCAGGGTCTGCTTGTATTCTCTTTTCTATTAATATTTCCTGTTGTCTGATAGTCCTTTTTTTTGTTGTAACTCCTTCTATTTTTATACTCCCACGTTTGTTGTCATAACCTCCCCTCTCTTTTTATAAGTAATATAATAGTGTATTTCATATATTTATTTTTCTAAAGTGATATTTATTTTTTATAATAGATTATTTTGATCAACACTGAAACAAAATCATCATGCCTTCAAAAACTGAAAAGAGGAAAGAACGAAAGAAAGCAGTTTCTTTAAAGAGAAGTCATCTACAAAATGTACCTGAAGAACAAAGTGTTAACAAAAAGAAAAAAAGTCCTGGTAAGAAAACTAAGACTTTTCTGCGAAGATTGTTAAGCACTAAGAGTAGTGTGCACAAAGTAAAAAATAGTATTAGTGTATCTGCAACTAAGAGAAAAGAGAAGAACCATGGAAAATCATCTTGTGAAAAAACTGTCAATAGTAAAAGGAGGAAAAACCAATATAAGGAAATAAGGAAAAGGATGTTCTATAATAGAGTTGTGATGAATTTGAATAAAGCATTCAAGAATTGTAAAAAAAACCAGCATTTTATAAGAAGAAGAAACATATTGAAAATGTAGTTGAGGGAGCTTTTGAATTAAAAAAAACTGTTAGTTTTAGTAATCAATAGAATTCGATCACTAGATAAGCCAATTCTTTTAATGAAGGCCAAAAGTAAGTGTAGAAGAATAATTAACAGAAGTAATTTTTCTGAGTTTTTTTTGGGTGAATGGAAACATAGTTCATGTTCTGAGCCTTTTTTTTAATGAAGAGAGTTATCTTCAGAGTAATGATTTGTTGCATGCAGTTGACACTGATGGTCGTGCTTATGAGGTTAAAAATGGTTGTCCTATTGAGAAAGAGAAAATTGTTCCTAGAAATGTAGAAGAGGTGTTAGCTGATGAAGTTTTAGAGAGAAGTCCTAAAGCTCCAGTGTACACTTGGAATTGCAGTAGTATTTGTAGTGTACAGCAGGAATCTATTGATTTTTTATGCAATTTCTTACGTAACTATACTAAGAAAAGTGTTAAACAAAAGATTAAGATGTTGCAAGGATTAGACCCTTGCAGAGTGAGAGAAAATTTTGGTTTGCAAGGTCATTCTCTGGCTTGTCTTTCTAAAAAAGTATGTCGAAGTGTTTTTCACCATTTCAGGATATTAGCAGTACATCATACTGAAATGAGGAAATTATTCGGAAGGTTGTATTATGCAAAAAGTCCAGCACTAATGTTAAAAAAGTTGAACAGTGCTCTTTTGCATAGATCTGTATCAGATGTAATGAACGTTGGTGATGAAATTCAGGTTAGTTACTTTGGTCCTGAAGGAGACAGTGCAGAAATAGATACGTTAATAGAAGGAAATGTAGAAGAGAATGTACAACATTGTAGTACAGAAAAATGTTACCAAGAAATTACAAAGTTCAAGGGGATTTCAGGTGAAACACCAAATTATTCTTGTATTTGTTGCCGACGTACTCATTATAAAAATCAGACCAGGACTGTAGATCTGTATTTAAAAAGTGAAAAGGAAAATATTAAAGAGTGGGTTCTGATCAGCGTATTTGTAAATATTGTTATAACAAATTAGATGAGAACAAAATCCCTGCTAGACCTGTGCATAATAATCTTGAGTTGGTAAATATTCCTTCTGAACTGATGGATTTAAATACTTATGAGTCTATTCTTATTCAATGTGTGCATCCTTTTCAGGCGATTGTTTGTATGGAGCCTAAGACAGAGAAATTGCCTCCTTCAGATTTACAGAGAGGATTAAAGGGAAGAGTTGTATATTTGCCTCTAGATTTAAAGAAAAATATTGAAACAATTGGTGTAGAAAATGTAGAAGATGAACTTTAGTTATTATTCTTAATGTCGTTCCTACTAAGAGCAAGAAAATCTGGCAGGAATTAGTGGATATTAGGAAAGTGAAAAAGGCAGCGTTGTATCTGGTAAAAAATAATTAATTTTATAAAAATGTGTTTGTGACAGAAGAAGAAATAAGTGTAGAAGAAGATAGTGACTTGCCATCTGGACAAATTGAAAAAGTGGATGTGCCCAGTACTGAAGAAATCTACAAACATGACCGTGTTCATCCACTTCATTCCAAAGAAGTGATGGGGAATACTATTGAGTTATTCCAAATGAAATAAGCAAATGGAAGTCCCATTAGTATATGGGAAAAAAGCTTGGAAGCTTGTTGTTTCCCTCATTTGTTTCCCACAGGAAAAGGAGGAAGATATGATGGTCGACCTGTGCAGATTCCTGCATCTGTATACCAGACATTAAGATTGTATGCAGAAGATCCAAGATTTTGACAATGTATTCCTTATTTGTTTAATCTTTTGTTTGAGAGTGATTTGTCTGGACTTTCTTATGCAGTAAACCATATATGGAAAACAGATGTACATCTGCAAAATGTTTCGGCAAAGGAATTTATGGATAAAGTACAGCAGAAAAATAATGTTTTGGAATCTCAGCAAATTAATCTCATGGCATGTCAATGTGGTACTAATGAGTACTGGTACCGTCGTCATGGAGAACTTAAATGTATTCTAAGGAATTTAGGAACTCCTACAAGGTTCCTTACTCTAAGCTGTGCTGAAGATGCTTGGGATGATTTACTTCAATTTCTTCGAAAGGCAAATGCAAATATACAAAATTTTGAATACAAGACACCTGGAGAATTGTGCTCTTTGGATCCTGTTAATGTATGCAGGTATTTCAATCATAGATTTGAAGCTATGATGTCTTTTATCACCAATAAAAAAATCCTCCTCTTGGAGAGGTTTTGGACTTCTTTTGGAGAAAGGAGTATCAAGTAAGCGGTGCTCCTCACATACATATGCTAATATGGATCAAAGATGCTCCCAAATTTGGAACAGACTCAGATGATACTGTATAGTCTTTCATTGAAGAATATGCTAAATGTGATATACCCAAAAGTACACAAGATAAGGACTTAAGACAACAAGTCTTACGATTCCAAAGCCATCGTTGTGGGAAGTACTGTCGTTGAAAGTACAAATCTAAGGATAAATTCTACACCAAATGCCGTTTTGGATTTCCACGTCCTGTAATATCAAAAGTAAGAGTGAACAGTTTTATGTCATCTTTGCGACAATCTATCACAAGAAAGTCTCCAAAAAATAACTACAACTTTAGAAGAAATGAAGAGTCAAAATACATAAATGACTATAACCCAGTCATTTTGTCCATGTGGAATGCTAATATGGATATTCAATATGTTGCGGACAATTCCATTGCTGTTGCTCGATATGTAACATTGTACATAAAAAAATAAGAAAAGACTGAAATGTGGGAAAAGATTTCCCACGAGAAGAGTCTAAGTAAGGATTTATATACTTACAGTTTGAAGATGTTATCTCATCGAGAAATTTGAGTGTATGAATGCTTGGATCGCTTATCATCTGCAAGTCTATACTCCAAATCTAGAAGAATAATTTGGGTGAGTCTAGGTCTTGCTGCAACATGAAACTGAGTACTTAAATCTGTACAAGAAATTGAATATTTAGCTGAAAAAGAGCCAGAAAGTACAGATATTGTGAAAACAAATATGTTGGATACATATTATCCAAATAGAAGTCATCATCTTGAGAACATTTGTCTCTATGAAGTGCTGCAAAACTATATTTTTAAACGGAATATTTCAGAAAACATCAATAATGGTATATATGCTGAGATTGGTTCTGAAGGATGTTTGGTGAAACAAAGAAAAGGACATTTGATTAATCACCGTAAACTGAGTTGCGAAAGGGAATTTTACTATTTAGCTCTTTTGCAACTTTTACAGCCATGGCCTTCAGAATTGGAATTACTTGGAGATTTTGAGAGCTATGAAGATTCCTTCAACGCAAGTAAAGATACTATAGTATGTCCTGTTTTTGCTAATTATGTGAAAATGTTAAACGACGAAATTGAGCAAGAAGTTACAATTGCAGCTGAGATTGCTAGAGACAGTTCTCAAGCCAGTCAAACTTCTGCTCTGTTAAGTCAGGATCCATTAGGAGAACCAATTATTCAAAATGAAGCAGCAACTGCTATGGAAGAGGTGGAAACAGCAATGTATCAAGCTCAAGAAGAATAAACTAAGAAAACTTAGAAGAACAACTCAATTTTGAGCAGAAACAAATATGTGAGCAACTGAGAGAACACATTAACCATGGATTACTCATGAAAAGAAAGAGTGCCCTTGCTCATCGTTTTAACCTATCCGAATGTACGTGAGTGGACAAGCTGGAACAGGAAAATGTTTTTAAATTAAAGTAATCACAACTTATCTACACAAAACTACTGAGTCACATTTGTCTTGTATTGTCACTGCTCCAACTGGGTTGGCGGCACACAATATTAAAGGAATTACTTTACATCGTTTATTAATGCTACCAGTAGAGCATGAAAACAAATTAGAACACCACAAGCTATCTGGAGAAGCTTGTTGTGAAGTTTCAAGAGTCTTGAAGAAAATGAAACTTCTCATTATTGATGAGGTAAGCATGGTATCAAACATATTGCTTGCCTTTGTGCATTTAAGAATCCAACAAATTCTTAAAACAGAGTATGACGTATTATTTGGAGGAAAACACGTCATAGTTTTTGGAGATCTACTACAACTTACTCCTGTAAAAGGACAACCCGTGTTTAAAACACTGGCACATGAAGATACCAGAAAGTCTTTGGGGAGTATTGGTAATGTTAACATTTGGTAATTTTTGGAATATAAGGAACTTATTACAAATATGCGTCAGGCAAATGATGCAGATTATGGAAATATTCTTCAAGATATAAGAATTGGAAAAGTGACAGAACATGGCAAAAAAGCTTTACAGAGACGATTACTTTCCAATTTCTTTCCAAATGAAAATATTGTTCCTTTGAAAACATATATGAGAATTGAAGAAAACAAATCTGTAATCTGCTTAATGCCAAGACTGTGTGAATGTTCTATATTCAATGAAGAAATGTTAAAGTTGGAAAATGAAGAAATTATAAAATTGGAAGCTATTGATAAAATAGAACATGAAGGAATTACTATTATTTTGACCGAAAAGTTGAAGAGAAAATTGTATTCTTTAGAGAAATCGATAAGTAAAACTGCTGTTTTAGAAAAGAATTTGTATGCATGTGTAAACTGTAGGGTAATTTTACGACGTGATTTGCATGTGGAAAATGTTTTAGTAAATGGAGCAATGGGTAAAATTGTTGATTTTGTTAATTATGTAAATAGAGATGGAATTGAATTTTTGAAAATCAAATTTGATGAAATTGCTGAAGTACAACAATTTAGTCGTTGTTCAGCTCGGTTTTTGTTTGTAAAAGATTTGTATGTACGTAGAAAACAGTTTCCTATTTCTTTGGCATATGCAGTGACCATTCATAAATCTCAAAGTTTAAGTGTAGATAGAGCTTTAGTGAATATTGGAAGTACCGTGTTTAAATAGGGTATGGCATATGTTGCTTTGTCTCGAGTGAGAACTTTATCAGGATTGTACTTGATTGATTTTGACGAGACAAAGGTTAGTGCAGATACAAATTGTGTGGAAGAGTATAATAGGTTAAAAAGAGAATATGCACCCAATTTAGGTCAATATCCAGTATTTGAAAAGCATGTGGTAGGTAGAAAAAGAAGATTTGAGAATATCTGTAGTGAAACGGTAGAGAAAGAAAAAAAACAAGATGAAGTTGTGCCTGCAAGCAAAAAGAAAAAGGACAGTGTTGAAGAGAATGTTGGTTATCGGTTTGAAAATAGTTGTGGTGTCAACTGCTATGCTAATGTAGTTGTTAATGTTTTTTTTCTTGAAAGTTTGCAACAGCAAATTGTTGAAAATCGGGAAGAAAGATTCTGTTCATTGTTGTATTCTGTTTATGAGAAATGTAGAAGTTATAAAAGTAAAATACAAAGTGTTTCTAATATTCAAAATATTTTGGACATGTGTTCTGGTTCTACTCAATTTACGCAGAATATTCAGCAAGATTGTCAGGAATTTTTAATGTTCATGCTTGGTGTATTGGAAGATGAAGGTATAGATATTGAAAACCTTTTTGATCTTTCTTATAAATGGCAACATAACTGTGGAAAATTGTTTGTTTACATGTAGCACTAACATAGACACTGAAAGATTCATATATTTGACTTTACCAGACTGTGAATCAGTGTCTTTTAACAATCTAGTTAGAGGAACAAGTCAAAACATGGAGTGTAGCCAATGTAAATCAGAAATGTCATCAACATTATTCATACAAAGATATGGACAGTATGTAATTTTAATGCTGCAACGTTGTAGACCTGATGGAAGAAAATTGGAAACTTTAATTAAAAATGTTGTAGCTACTCAACTATCAATATCAGGAAGAACTTTTGTAGCTGTTGCAATTATTTTTCATGATGGACCTTCTACAACATCTGGACATTACACTGTTTATTTAAAATGTCTGAAAGGTTGGATACATTGTAATGATAGTCAATTGGTTTTTAAACAACGTTTGCCTAAAGAGTTACCAAATTCTTACCTAATATTTTTAAAGCCAAAATTTTAAGAACACAATTTGGCCTTTCAGGATTACTGCTGTTAAGGTAGATTAGTCTGGTGTTTTGGAGTATTTTGTAAGTGAGGGTGAGGAGCTTGAAGGTGATCTTCTTGTTGATGTTGAGGCAGTGTAGGTGTATTGAGTTGTAGGGTGATGTGGCTGCAGCAGGGGACATTGAAGATCAGTCAGGTTGAGGTGTTTTGGATTTGTTGTACTCGTTGTAAGTGTTTGCTGGAATTCGTGTGTAGAGTGTGTTGCCACAGTGTACTCTGCTGATGATGAGGGCCTGTGTTAATGTTCTTCTTCTTTCAGTTAGGATCCACTTCTAAATGTTGCGGAGCATGTGGAGGGTGTTATAGCAATACGAGGAGATGCTGTAGACTTGCTTACACATGGAGAGGGAGGAGTTGAGGATAAATCGTAGGTAGTGTACATGGTCGGTAGGTGTTGGTACTGTTCACAGTGTAGTCGGTTAGCAGGAGTCATCTGAGACTGAGGGGGTGGGTCTGAGGATGAGTACCTCCATCTTGTGCGAGTTCAGGTTTAAAGAGCTGGTCCTTATGCAGTTGGTGATGTCCTTAATTGCGTTGTGGAGGTTGGTTTTGGTGGTATGTGGCTCCTTGGTGAGGAAGAGGATGAGCTGGGTGTCGTCGGCATAGGAGATGATGTTGAGGTTGTGATGGCGGGCCACTTGTGTGATGGTGGCCATAGAGATGTTGAATAGCGTCAGGCTGAGGGATGAGCACTGGGGGACTGTGCAAATGATGTCTGTGGTTTTGGATCAGATGGGAGGCAGACGCTCAGGATTACTATTGAACAACTTTCAAACTAAGAATTTGACACATACTATTTGGGTATGAGGAAAAGTATCTGAAACCATTAAGGACTTTTTTTTGTATATTTTGTCAGCATATATTTGTAAGTAACATTATTTACAGTGTATGAAAATTATTGATAGTGTTTTGTTATTTGAAGATTGTTTGACATACCCCATAGTTACGTAAGAAATTGGTCTTGGAAAAAAACATTTAAGATATGTTTTATTTCTATTTTTTAGATTGTTATTGAGAATGCTGATTTTTTTTTAAATATATTCTTCTTGATTGTCTTTTTTTTGCCCACTGTTATGTGATGAGTACTATTGAACTCACTGTTTCTAGTGAAATTCAATATATTCTGAGAACAGCAAAAAAGGCAAATTACATGCTTTACAAATTATTTTGTGTTGTAAAAGATATATTGTAACTGTATTTTGTTGTCTTCTACAGATGCTAATTTTTTAAAAATATACAATTTTTAAATGTATTATTTTGAAGGTAAGTATAAGTAAGTAAGTATAAGTAATAGTGATAAACGAGGAATTCAGATCCCAGAAATGCCAGTGATTGCAGACGCCCTGGTGGGCGGGGACTGAGTACAAATGGGGAGCACTCTAGCACGTGATGACATTTTTCCACTGACGAAGAGAGCTTTCTGCTCTTGAAATGCATATGGCAGTTGACTTAGCTGAAGAGCGTCACCTTTGAAACCCTGCTGGCAAGGTTTTGGAAATAAAGGAGTTTATCACTGAGTTCGTGTGTGGCTGATTCCGAAAGGGTTCCTGCGCTATTGTGGTATTTAAGACTGCCGCCCGGTCGTGGAATGCAGCCCGCTGCTGAGGCGGAGCCAGCCCTCTAAACTCGGGAGGACAATGTGGACATGATCGTCAGGGGGCTCTGCAGGGGTAGCCCCTGGAACACTCCTTCCTAATCTATAAAGCAAGGCAGGCTGACAAGGGAGATTTGCCTTCATACCCACTGGGGTTTAAAATTTGCATCCATTTCGCTGAGAGCACCCTACCTGATAAACGAGGACTTCAGATCCCAGAAACACCAGTGATTGCAGACCCCCAGGTGGGCGGGGACTGAGTACAAATGGGGAGCGCTCTAGCACGTGATGACATTTTGCCACTGACGAAGAGAGCTTTCTGCTCTTGAAATGCATATGGCAGTTGACTTAGCTGAAGAGCGTCACCTTTGAAACCCTGCTGGCAAGGTTTTGGAAATAAAGGAGTTCATCACTGAGTTCGTGTGTGGCTAATTCCGAAAGGGTTCCTTGCGCTATTGTGAGATATATATATATTATATATATATATATATCTCAAAGCTCCAAGGTTCCCACCTGTTGGAGACGCACTCAGACATCCACTGCAGCAACCTTCATGAGGTAAAAGCCAGATCGGCGAGCGGATCCAGTTTACAGCATGCCTGTCGATTCACGCCGGACGCGTTTCGTGCTCATTGCACTCTTCAGCGGCACGACAGTCTTTTTGGCATAGAAGCCACACCTCCCACTTAAAAATGAGTCCGCGTTGATTTATGGGTCTTGTAGTGTGTGCTTCAGTTATGTGCCGCTGTCTGAGCCAAGACTAGGGGGCCACGCGGCAATACATTGGTTGAGCCGCCTAGTGGAGCACAAACTGGGGATTGAAAGCGGACGCTGTTGGTGGTGGCCCATCCGAGGGCTTGAAATGGACAGAAATTAGTGCACCATCTGTGGTTTTATTTACACGGACTTCAGAATCCATAATGCCTTGGGACATTTGACCTGCCCATTTGGGGGCGTAATTTGGCTATAAAAGATGGAGACCGGCGCATGTATCCACCAATGCGACTGCCTCTGGGGAAGAGAGATGGACTCTCGAAACGCGTCAGGCGATTCACGTTTATGGCTGTGTAATTATAACTGCCAACAGGAGCCTCTGCTTGTACCCCTGATTAAAGGTTTGCCACCTTCAGTTTGTGTCTCGTGTGCTGCTCAAGTGTGGGAACAGGCAACTGGAGCGTTGATATATATATATATATATATATATATATATATATATATATATATATATATATATATATATTACCTACTGGCGGTCGCCAGTAGGTATATATAGTTAGGATTTTTTCCCTATTGGATTTTTGAAAATTCTATGTCTAATAACTTTGGCGTTTGTGGACGGAATTGGTTGAAATTTTCTGGAAAATGGAACATTTTGTTTCTGAGCAGCCCTTGGAAATTTGGGGGGGTTTCGTCAAGGGGGGGCCGAGAAAAAAGGGGGGTCCCAAAACGTGTTTTTAACATTGAGTTTTCCATAGGGCGGTTGGCCTCACTTTTAGCCCGAACGGCTGAATG
The DNA here is from genome assembly GCF_964261635.1 of Lissotriton helveticus. Classification (NCBI taxonomy): domain Eukaryota; kingdom Metazoa; phylum Chordata; class Amphibia; order Caudata; family Salamandridae; genus Lissotriton; species Lissotriton helveticus. Next base: position 366,410,842 of record NC_136071.1, read on the forward strand.
GATTTGCATGAAACTTGGCAAAATTGTAGGGACTGGTAGCCCGATGTGCCTTTTCTAGGTCTCAATATATGTGCTCCAGTGGATTTTGAGAAATTAACGTTTAAAAAAAGATATATATCTGTAAGCGCGCTCTGGGCAGCGCTCCGGTCCGCGGACCTTAAGCGTACCGGAACTTCGCGTAGCTAAGCTGATTGGCTCTCCGGTGTCTGTCAACATTCTAAACAGTCCGGAGCGGCCGCCATCTTGTCTCTCGGTAGGATTGAGAGACAAGAGGAGGCCAAAACAAAGGCGAAAATGACCATAAGGGGGCATACTAGATCCTCCCTGACCCCCTAGGTTTAATGTGGAGGTTTTAAAAGGGCCCCGCGGGGCAAAAAAAACAAAAAAATGTTTTTGTTTTTTTTTGCGTGGGGAGCTCCCGGTCCGCGAACCGGGAAGCGTTCTGGGCAGCGTACTGCAATGAAAAATGAATGATAGACTTTTCAAATGCTGTATGTTAATTGATTGTTGTTTTTGTTGATTATTTTTTATTTTCTTTATTTTTTAAGCATTTTTTTTTATTGTGATTGTGTTTCATAATTTATTAAACTTTCTAACATTTCATTGTCAGAAATTTCATAATTATCATTGAATATACATTGTAGTCTCTGAGGGTGTAAAATGTCCTCATTTTCAAGGAGGTTATCTACTGCTTGTACACATTGCAGTAGTTCTTTGTCTAAAGTTTCATCGAAAAATTCAATATCATTTTCATCATTGATTTCTTGGCTGCTCTCTTGCAGGACAATTTGAAATTCAACTTTCTGTTCGCCTTCCATTTTGCCTGAAATTTAGATTAAAAAAATATATATTAGTAGAGATAGGGCACTGTTGGGATTAATTTTGGGCAGTGTATAGTATCAGAGTGGAAGTAGGAATATAAAAAAGTGTATGTGATTTAACGTAAGTAAATTCATAATTATACAAGAGAAGCCTAACTCCATCCATAACTATAACAGAGAAGTCTATCTAAATCTATAACTACTACAGAGGGATAGTATATAACTATCAGAAAAAGTTTACCATATTAACTTATAGTGCACAATATACTTCAGTTTTAAAAATAAAAACTTACCTTTAGATAGAAGTTGAAGGAATTAGTGAAAATCCTATTGAAATGTACACCAAGAAGTAGTAGTCAAAATGGCTGTGTTTTCTTCTCTTCCTTTATATATATTCAGGTATATAACCAATCAAATGTCAGGTAAACAAAGTAGAAAATGAAAGTGAAGATGTGTTTTGTGAAGTAATTTACCTCACGGTATTTAGAGAGGTCTACAGGCTAAATGGCTAAATGGAATTCCAATCAAATTTGTGAAAATGGTAGGGATTGGTATGTAGTATGAGCTAGTCTATATTTGGTGAAATTGTCTCCAGTGGCTTTTCTGTGAACTACTTTCCCACCTTTTTTGATGGTGCGCTTCCCAGGGAGCGACCCGGTACGCGAACCGTTGAGCGCCCCGGTTCGCGAACCTTAAGCTTAACGGGAGTCCACCATTTTGTGTTTCGGTCGAATTAAGATACAAGATGGAGGGCAAATAATGTTCAGAATGGGTAGAAGGGGGCACGGTAGACTTATCTTGACCCCCTAGGTTTTGTGAGGGTGGCTGAGGAGGCCCATATGTGCGAAAAAAAACCATTTTTTTAAAAAATTTCGCGAGGTTAGCTCCCGGTTCGCGTACCGGGTAGCGCCCCAGGGAGCGTACTTTGTTGAAAATTAGTGAAAAATGTTAGAGTAAAATAATAATTGTGAGTGATCAGATGTAGGGTAGCTCTGAGAAGAGCTTTTGGGTTTATGGTACATTTAGGTACTTATAAGTAGGTACCAATGCACATTCTTAAATTCAGAGTGAAAATTCTGTTGCCCTCATCTGAGAAGTGAACTCCATCTCCTCTGTAGATATCTTGCATGTAGTAACACAAGTTATTGTTGTACAGGGAGCCCATTCCATGGTCTCTCATGTAAGCTGAAACAGATTTGTTTACATGCTTCCTCGACTTCTCAATTTGTGGACAAAATTGGTTTGACCACCTCCATTTCTGTCTTTGGCATATATTTGAATATACCAAGGCAGTCTGAGGAAAAAGTGCCATTAATTGCTCAAAGGTGTCCTTTAAAAGCATTTCCAGACCTACACCAGTCAAAGTGCCCAAGTCATTACCTCCACAGTGCACAATTAACAGGTCAGGTTTGGGCAAATGCATAAAGGTTTTCACCAATGGTATCAATTGGTGACATTTTAATCCTCTGTGGCCAAACCACTTAATTTCCACATCTTGTAAATTGAGGTTAGGTAAATTCCTGTTTTTAGTGTACCTTTGAGCCCAGTGAATATAACTATGTCCAACAATCCAGACAGAAAACATGGTGAGAGAAGGTTCTCCTGCAGTCAGATGAAGTGTGGCAATGAAATGGCAGTTGAAAAAATGAGTTTAAAATGAAAAAAACTGTGGAGTTTCTGTGTTCATGAAGCAGTAACAGTGATTGGTGGATTTTGATTGCTGAAAACAGAAAGTTAGGGTGCACGGATGAGTTATTTGAAAGATGTATTTTGAATGGTCAATAAAAAATCATTAAATGAAAGAATGCACTGGATATGCAGGTGCACTGAGAGTTCAGAGTTCAATTGCAACATTGTTGTGTGAACTTGCAAACACCAGAAGTCTTCCAAGAGGTGGTTGCTATGCAGAAAAGGCATGAAATGGCAGAGGGGGGAAGGGTTTTCATTAGAAAAAAAGTGAGGGAAGAGTTTTGATTGGGTGACATGAGAGATATGTGTGAAGAATTACAGCATTTCTGTGCTTTTGATAGCTGCAGACTCTGGAGTGCATACCTTTTGCTCTGCTGAAGACAAATTGGTGTGTTTCTGAGACTGTTTTCAAACTCAAAGTATTTGCTAAGGTGAGAAAATATTTCTTTAATTTATATAGAGAATAGTGTGCTTTAAGGAGAAAATTATGAATTATGTGGCGCAAATTGCTTGTAAATATGCTCCCACCTGTGCAAGGAAAATTTAGATTTTTAATGTTTGTGTTACATAGCCATGTTAAAAGTGATACAAACATGCTGCAAAGGCAATTAAAAAACGCTTTTATGTGTCTTAAGGACATTTTAAGTAATTTTCCCATGTGCAGTGTTTTGAAATTATGATTTGAAAATCGTTTTTGGGGAAAAGGAATTGTTTTTAAATTTATGACAAGGACATAATGGTGTATGCTTCTTTATAAGGCAATTGACTGTCCCTGATGTTATTTTTCCCATTTTAATGTAAGACCTTTCTCTGTGGCGCAAATTGCTTGTAAATATGCTCCCACCTGTGCATGGCAAATTTAGATTTTAAATGTTTGTGTTACATAGCCATGTTAAAAGTGACCCAACCATGCTGGAAAGGCAATAAAAAACACTTTCATGTGTCTTAAGGACATTTTAAGTAATTTCCCTGTGGGCAGTGTTTTCAAATTATGAATTGAAAATCGTTTTTGAGGTAAAGGAATGTTGTTAAAATTTATGTGCGCCATATGCCCCCAAATTTCTTTTTCAGGGGTGCGGCAGGGTGTTATTGAGACACCCCTACACCTTTGGAAAAATTCCTAATTTGCGATGAGCTAATTGCTAATTGCAAATTGCACCTTCTTTCATATGGGCATCCTGGCGCATGGAAATGAATGGGTAATTTGCAATTAGCAATTTGCTCATCGCAAATTTGGAATGGTAAAGAATCGCTATTTATTCCTTAAAATTCGCTATTTTGGAAATGCAAAATAGTTATATGATACATATGGCGGTTGATGTCTAACAAGATAAGAAGCTTAGGGATAGATTTATGATGACTGGCGCAATGAAGTGGACATCACTTACTTCATTGGTAGAGCTTTACATGTATTATGTCCTCTGTATTCTTCATCAAGCGTAACTTTAATCTGCAATCCTGAGTAGGCCTCACCTTAAACAAACCTCTGGATAGGCCACATCTTATCGTCATCCTGAATTAATCATTTAAAATGCTAGGGACATATTTATGATAGGTGTATGCCTCTTTTGCGCCACTTACAAAACACTGTCTATGGGGAAATGACTTAAAATGTCCTTAAGACACATGAATGTGTTTTTTTAAAGCGTTTGCAATTTTTTTGGGTCACTTTTAACATGGCTATGTGACTCAAACAGTCAAAATCTAAATTCACCATGCACAGGTGGGAGCATATTTACAAGGAATGTGCTCCATGGGGAAAGGTCTTATAATGTAATATGGGAAAAATGACATCAGAGACACTGAAATGCCTTATAGAGAAGCATACACCATTATGTCCTTGTCATAAATTTGCAAACCATTACTTTTCCCCAAAAACGATTTTCAAATCATAATTTGAAAACACTGCACATGTGGAAATGACTTAAAATGTCCTTAATTCAAAATTTGCTATTCCTTATTTTGCGATTGCACTGAAGGATTTGCAAATTTTGCGATTACTTAAATGCAATGTATCAAACAAAAAATATGTAAAAAAATTACATTAAGGATTTGGAAACTACCACCAACTTCTAGTTGGTGGTAATTTGTGAATTCTTTTCAAAAAGCTTTTTTTCCAAAAAACAAAAGGTGCCATATGACGCCCATACATGCCCTTAGGGCATGTATGTGCGCCATATGCCCCCAAATTTCTTTTTCAGGGGGTGCAGCAGGGTGTTCTTGAGACACCCCTGCACCCTTGGAAAAATTCCTAATTTGTGATGAGCAAATTGCTAATCGCAAATTAAACCTTCATTCCTATGAGGCTCCTAGCCCATGGAAATGAATGGGTAACTTACAATTAGCAATTTGCTCATTGCAAATTAGGAATGGTAAAGAATTGCTATTTATTCCTTAAAATTTGCTATTTAGGAAATGCAAAATAGTTTGATGGTACATATGGCGGTTCATCTGTAACAAGATAAGAAGATTAGGGATAGATTTATGATGACTGGTGCATCACCAGGGATGTGTCAGTCATCCTGTGCCGCTGTTCCGCCACCCATGGTGTGCTGCATTTACAATGCGGGGCATCATGGGGCAAAAATGGCACAGATGCGTGATGTATCTGTGATGTAAAGGTAGTGATTGCTGGAGTTGTATCGCAAGTGCGATGCAGCTCAAGCAAGGCTCAGGGGTGCCCCATCTCCACAATGTTGCGTCAAGACCTATGCCTGCTTAAAGCAGGCGCAGGGTTTTGACGCAGTTTTCTCCTATCTGATTGTAAATACGGCACACCATGGGTGGCAGAGCAGCGGTGCACGTTAACTGGTGCATGCCTGGGGATGTGCCATTTAACATAAATCTGCCCCTTTACATTTAAGTATGTGCAGGACACACAGAGTCTCAGTGAGGCTTATCCAAGGTTAAGAAGAGATGAGTCCTGTTCACTGAAAAATTAGACATAGTCTTCACCTGATCAGCATTGCTGGACATGGCTAAATAATAGCTGCAAAATATTACTCTTGTTAAACAATTTTACTATTATAATCTCTGAGATTTGTCTCTTACTCTGCAACATCTCATTGTTGTTATCTTTCTTTAAAGATAAAGACAACATCAACATGAGTGACAATCTGCAATCAGTTGATTTTGACCTCATCATTGAACTTGTAATTGAAACATCAGTGGATGTTGATCCATTGGATGATTTAAATCCTGAGGATGAAGAAGAGCGTGATGAGGATGCAGATTTGTCCGAATTATATGACATAGGGTGGGAAGCTGACCTGCTTGAGCCTATGGAAATATAAACATTTATTTTTAAAATGTATAATTAATAAAAAGTAAAAATGTAAACCGTTTAATTTAAAAATAAAGACACCTTCAAAAACAGGTTATGTGTAGTGTCTTCAATAAAATATTAAAATATGCTCATAAAATTAGATCAGATTCACATATAAAATAGCACAGGTAACATAAATATAAATGTCATTTCTTTTCTGCTATTTCTGTATTGTAAATTTGCCGAGGACTAAAAAATCTTCTATTTAAAATGTCAAGTAGTGTGTTAAGTTTTTGATCATTGTTATTGATTTACTGTTTGGTAATAGTGGTTAATAACATTTTTTATTATATTTTACCACAGATTCAACTGCAGATCATTTCAAGATTTCACCATGCCAACAATAGAAAGACAGAGAAAGGCTGCAAAACGTCAAAGACAGCAGGTGAAACAAAATAAGCAGCAGTCCTCTAACAAAAAGATTTGTCAAGTCACGAAGAAAGCACCGGGTAAGAGCACAAAATATTTCATAAGAAATATGTGTAGTAAAAAAAATATTACTACAGAAAATGTTTCAGTCCATAAAAAGATAAGCAAATCAAATGGAAAGGAAAGGCCAATCAAAAATGTTACTGCTAGAGCTAGAGATAACTCTGTGCATGATAGTAGAAGGAAACAACAGTTTAGGGACATTCGTAAACGAATGTTCCGCAACAGGATAATTGGCAATTTGTTAAAAAATATTAAGAAAGGTCAACAGAAACTGGTTTTTTATAAGAGAAAAAAAAAGTTGAGAAAGTTATTGATCAGGCATTTGAAATTAAACGTAAGTTATTTATTTTGATAATCAATAGAATTAGGAAGCTAAACAAGGCAATTTATGATTTCAAAAGAAATAGTAGATGGAAGAGAATAGTTAATCGTAGTAATTTTTGTGAAGTTTTTTCTGGAGAATGGATGCATAGTTCAAGCTGTGAGGCATTTTTTAATGAGGAGAGTTATTTCCAGGATAATGATTTGGTGCATGCAGTTGACACCAGTGGTCGTGCTTATGAAGTGAAAGATGGTTGTCCAGTTGAAAAAGAAAAACTTGTGATAACAGAGGCAGAAGAGGTGTTAGGTAATGAGGTTTTAGGAAGACGTGCTAAGGGTCCTGTGTACACCTGGAAGTGTAGTAGTATTTGCAGTGTGCGACAGGATTCCATCAATTTGCTTTGTGATTTTGTACGGTCATTTAATAAGAAAAGTTTGAAGCAGAAAATGAAGTTGTTGCAAGAATTAGATCCTTGCAGAGTGAGAGAAGTGACAGGTTTGCATGGTCATTCACTGGCTTGTCTTTCCAGGAGAGTATGCCAGAGTGTTTTTCATCATTTCAGGATGCTAGCAGTGCATCATAATAAAGTGAGGAAATTAGTTAGAATGTTGTATTATGCTAAGAGTCCAGCAATTATGCTTAAACAATTATGCGCTGCTCTTTTGCATGGTTCTGAAATAGATGTGAAGAACATATGTGAAGAAATTGAGTTTTGTTACTTTGGAAGTAAAGAGGAGAATGTTGAAATTGACCCAGAAGAAGAGGGTAATGTGGAAGATAGTGTACAGGTTTCCAGTACAGATAATTTCCAGAGGGAAATTGTGACGTTTCAGGTGAAATCAAGTGAGAGGCCTAATTTCACTTGTGTGTGTTGTCGACGCACTTATTATAAGAATCAGACTAAGTTAGTGGATTTATATGCAAAAAGTGAAAGGGAAAATAATAGTGAATGGAAGGATTTTGCAACATACTTGATGGTAGAAAATTGTTTTGATTTGGGATTTGATCAACGTGTGTGTACTTATTGTTGTTGCAAATTAAATCAAAACCAGATGCCTGCTAGAGCAGTTCATAATAATCTGGAATTGGTTGAGATTCCTTCTGAATTGAAGGATTTAAATACTTATGAATCTATTTTGATTCAAAGTATCCATCCCTTTCAGGCTATTGTAAGAATGGAGCCAAAGACAGGGAAATTGCCTCCATCAGATTTACAGAGAGGATTAAAGGGAAGAGTTGTTTATTTGCCTCTAGATTTGAAGAAAAACATTAACACAATTGGAGTAGAAAAAGTGGAAGAGGAACCTCTGGTTATCTTAGTTAATGGGGTTCCGACAAAGAATAAGAAAATATGGCAAGATTTAGTAGATGTTAGGAAAGTTAAAAAGGCAACATTGTATTTGAAAAAAAATAATAAATACTATAAGAATGTATATGTTGCAGAAGAGGAAGTAAGTGAGGAAGAGGATAGCGATTTGTGTGCTGGTCAAATTGAGAAAGTAGAACCCTCTACTAGTGAAGAAATATATGAACATTATAGTGTTCATCCTTTGCATTCCAAGGAAGTCATGGGGAATGCTATTGAGTTGTTTCAAATGAAACAAGCCAAAGGGAGTCCCATTAGTGTTTGGGAGGAAAGTTTGGAAGCTCGGGGTTTCCCACAGCTTTTTCCAACAGGTCAGGGAGGAAGATATGATGAGCGACCTCATCAAATTCCTGCTTCTGAATACCGGACTTTGCGATTGTATGCAGGAGATGCTAGGTTTCGACAATGCATTCCCTATTTGTTTCATCTCCTGTTTGAAAGCGATCTGTCTGGACTGTCATATGCAGTGAACCACATCTTGAAAACATCTCGGCAAGTGACTTTATGGATAAAGTTAATGTCCAAGACAGTATTTTGGATTCTCACCTGATTAATCTCCTGGCGTGTCAGCGTGGTACTAATGAGTACTGGTACCGTCGTCATGGTGATTTAAAATGTATGCTGAGGAACTTAGGTACTCCCACATGGTTCCTCACTCTGAGCTGTGCCGAGTATGGCTGGGAAGACTTACTTGAATTTCTACGAGAGGCAAATGCTAACGTAGATAACATCGAATTCAAGACACCCGGAGAACTGTGCTCTTTGGATCCAGTCAATGTATGTAGGTACTTCAATCATAGATTTGAAGCTATGATGTCTTTCATCATGAATAAGAAGAATCCACCTCTTGGAGAGGTGTTGGATTTCTTCTGGAGAAAGGAGTACCAAGCAAGAGGTGCTCCTCATATACATATGTTGCTGTGGATCAAGGATACACCTAAATTTGGAACGGATCCAGAAGACTCAGTGATGAGTTTCATCCAACAGTATTCTACGTGTGCTGTTCCAAACGCAAAGGAGAAGAAAGGCCTAAGAGAAAAAGTTCTGCGTTTCCAAAGCCATCGATGTGGAAAGTACTGCCGTCGTAAATTCCGAAACAAGGACAAGTTCTACACCAAATGTCGTTTCGGTTTTCCACGACCGGTGATTTCTAAAGGAAGAGTAAACAGTTTGATGTCTTCGCTGCGACATAATGTCATGAAGAAATCACCTAAAAACACATACAATTTGAAGAGGAACGAAGAGTCCAAGTACATCAACGACTACAACCCGGTGATTTTGTCCATGTGGAATGCTAACATGGATATAGAGTTTGAGGCTGATAACTGTATGGCTGTGGCTCGGTATGTGACGTCTTACATCACCAAAAAAGAGAAGACAGAATTGAAGGATATGTGGGAGGACATTTCCCATGAAAAGAGCCTCAGCAAGAAGTTGTACAGTTTCAGTCTGAAGATGTTGTCGCATCGAGAAATTGGAGCTTACGAATGCTCTGACCGGTTGTCTTCAGCAAGTCTCTATGCCAAGTCCAGGAGTATCGTTTGGGCGAGTCTTGGTCTTGCTGCAACGCGTAATCGAGTTCTGAAACCTGTGTGGGAAATTGAGTATTTGGCGGAAAAGGAGCCAAACAGTACCGACATTTTGAAGACCAACATGTTGGATACATATTATCCAAATAGAAGCAGTCACCTCGACAATGTTTGTCTGTATGAGGTTCTTCAAAATTACATATTCAAGAGGAACATCAAAGAAGATACTGAGAAAGGAGTGTATGCTGTAATAGGAAGTGAGGGATGTCTGGTCAAGCAAAGAAAATGCCACTTGGTAAACCATCGAAAATTGAGTGGCGAATCTCCTGAAAAAAAGGAGTTTTTCTATTTAGCACTTTTGCAACTTTTCAAGCCTTGGCGTGCAGAAGAGGAACTGCTTGGAGATTTCCTCTGTTACGAAGACTCTTTCAATGCCGCCAAGGAGACCATAGAATGTCCTGCTTTTCCCAAATATGTAGAAATGTTGAATGCGGAAATTGAGCAGGAAGCAACGATTGCAGCCGAGATTGCCAGAGACAGTTCTCAGGACAGTCAGAGTTCTGCTTCATTGAGTCAGGATCCACTAGGAGGACCTGTTATCGAAAATGAAGCTGCCACTGCCATGAATGAAGTGGAAAGAGCCATGGCACATGCTCAGGAGGATGCGGTTAACTTAGAAGAGTTGGAAAGACAACTCAACGTTGAGCAGAGGAAAATATATGACGAAGTTACCATGCAAATTGAACATGGATTAAGTCATGACAAGAAAGAGTGCTCATGTACGTCGTTGAAGCCTGTCCGACTGTACGTGAGTGGAGAAGCGGGAACTGGAAAAAGTTTCCTCATTAAAGCAATTTCATGCTATTTGCAGGAAAGGACAGAGTCATCGCTGTCTTGTGTTGTCACCGCTCCAACTGGACTGGCAGCACATAACATTAAAGGGATTACTTTACATCGTTTACTGATGCTGCCAGTGGAGCATGACAACAAATTACAATATCACAAGCTATCTGGAGATGCTTGTTTTGAAGTTTCAAGAATCTTGAGGAAAATGAAACTTCTTATCATTGACGAAGTAAGCATGGTTTCCAATGTCATGCTTGCCTTTGTGCATTTGAGAATGCAAGAAGTTCTCAAAACAGAGTATGATGTGTTATTTGGTGGCAAACACATCATTGTTTTCGGAGATCTTCTGCAGCTGACACCAGTGAAAGGGCAACCTGTGTTCAAAATGCTCACGCATGAAGATACCAGGAAGTGCCTAGGCAGCATTGGCAACGTCAATATATGGTTAAACTTCAATTATGCTGAACTGCATGAAAATATGCGTCAGGCGAAGGATGAAGTTTACAAGACTATTCTACAAGATGTTAGAATTGGAAAAGTGACCGAGCATGGGAAAGAAGCTTTACATGCACGATTACTGTCAAATTTATATCCAGAACAAGATGTTGTGCCTGAGAATATTTTTCAGAAAATTACTGATAAGAAATCTGGAATATGTTTGATGCCAACTCTTGCAGAATGTGCCAAATTCAACAACAAAATGTTGCATTTAGAAAAACAAGAGATTGTGAAACTGGAAGCTATTGACAGAGTAGAGCATATGGGATCAACAATTATTTTGTCTGAGAATCTGAAAACAAAATTGGATTCATTAGAGAAGAGTATATCTAAAACTGCAGGTTTTGAAAAGACTCTGAATGTGTGCTTGAACTGCCGTATAATTTTAAGAAGGAATTTACATGTTGAAAGAGGTCTGGTAAATGGATCAATGGGTAATGTTGTTGATTTTGTAAAATACAGAAATAGAGATGGAATTGAATTTTTAAAAATTAAATTTGATGGCATTGAGGAAGTACAGCTAATTGGTCGTTGCTCTGCTAGATTTTTGCTTGTAAAAGACTTATATGTTCGCCGTAAGCAGTTTCCTGTTTGCTTGGCATATGCGGTGACAATCCATAAATCGCAAGGTTTAAGTGTAGACAGTGCATTGGTGAATATTGCCAGTTCTGTGTTCAAGGAGGGTATGGCATATGTGGCATTGTCACGAGTTAGAACTTTATCGGGATTGTACTTGATTGAGTGTGATGTCACAAACATTTGTGCTGATCTAGATTGTGTTAAGGAATACAATAGGTTAAGAAGAGAGTATGCGCCACATTTGCCTCAGTATCCTTTGTTTGAGAAACGTGTGGTAGGCCGGAAACGAAGAAATGTGACCAATACTGGGGAGGTTGCAGCAAAAAGACGAAAAGTCGATGAACCTAAAATTACAAGCAGAAACAAAAAGGATTCTGTTGAAGATGTTGTTGGTTTTCAATTTGAAAACAGTTCTGGTGTCAACTGCTATGCTAATGTAGTGGTTAATGTTTTGTTTTCTCTAGAAAATGTCAAAGAAGAGATTGTGGTCAATTCTGATCAAAGATTTTGCAGTTTGTTAAATTCTGTGTTAGAGAAATGTAGCACTGATAGAAGAAACATAGAAAGTGTGTCTGAAATTCGAAATCTGTTAGACAGATGTTCAGGCCAAACACAATTCTCTCAAAATATTCAGCAAGATTGTCAGGAGTTTTTAATGTATATGCTTGATGTATTACATGCTGAAGGTGTAGATGTAGATCAGCTGTTTGGGCTTTCTTATCAATGGCAGCATGACTGCGAGAACTGTATGGTATCAAGTACTACTAGTGTAGACTCAGAAAGATTTATATATTTAACTTTGCCAGACAGTAAATCAGTCTCCTTTAATAAGCTAGTAAAAGCAGCTGATCACAACATGGAGTGTAGCCAATGTAAATCTGAAATGATGTCCACATTATTTATACGAACATATGGCCAGTATGTCATTTTAATGTTCCAACGATGTAGGCCTGATGGAACAAAATTGACAACTTTAATTAAAAATTTTGTAGCTTCGCAGTTGTCAATATCAGGAAGGACTTTTGTAACTGCAGCAATTATATATCATGACGGCCCTTCAATAACATCAGGACATTACACAGCTTATTTAAAGTCTAGAAATGGCTGGTCATTCTGCAATGATTCTGTTTTAATTTTCAAAAAAAAATTGCCGTATGACCTTAAAAACTCTTACCTGGTGTTTTTAAAACCAAAATTTTAGGGAAATAATCTCGGGATGTGCTCTGTGGAATTTCAAGAAGTTCTAATGGCTCCTACACAATTTGGCCTTGAGGATAAGTGTAGTTCAGAGACATAACTTCTAACCATAGGACTGGACGTCATGGAGAAATACGTGCACTTTGAATGAGTTCAGAAAAACTGTTTCTTTTTATAAGCTAATTGAAGCAGCCAATCAAAACATGCAGTAGAGGGAATGTAAGTCTGCAATGCTGTCTACTGTTTTACATTGCTTTGTGATTAAAAGTGATGTAGAGAATTAAATAATTGTAGTAGTCATAGAGGTAGTGTAAGTCTGCTTCATAGTAAGCAGTATCAGTGTCATAGGAAATGTAGAACATGACTGAGCAAGAAGGGGAAGATATTACTATTCCAGGATTGTGAAAATGATCTTCAACATTTTAATTCTGAAAGTTGCGGAAATGCCAAATGACGGGATTGGCTTACAAGAAATCCAAGAGTTATAAATGGCTCTGACCAGATTTGGCCTTGTGGAAACTTGTGGTAGAGAGCAAGAAGTCATTTATTGCATGTAACGTGTTTTTAAAAACGATGGAGATTTTCTTTCAGAAAGTGGCGGGCTGAAAGTAATAACAGCACAAAAGAGTGTAAGCTGTTCATAGGACATCCTTGGACGTCATGGAAAGTAAGTTAACTTTAAGGAGTTCTGAATTTTGATTTCTTATGTTGTATGGGTTTTTTAAACACAATCATTTTGATTGTGTTTTTTTTTCCCCGCTGTTATATGATGAATACCTTCAAGTCACTGTTTTTAGTGAATTTTGATACATTCTGAGAACAGCAAAAATAAACCATTTAACATGTATAATTAATTCTGTACTGTTTGCATTTATGATGTATATGTAGAACTGTGTAGGAGGCATGGAGAAGGTGAGGCTTCTGTAAGTGTCAAAGTTGTTGCATGCAGTGCTGCACTTCTGCGTATTCTTTCATATGCTAGACTACATCTGCACAATGAGATACCTAAGCAAAGGAAACACAAGTGATGTGATTGTGAAATGAGCAAAATAAATTGCACGTATTTCAATTACATCACCTGTGTTTCCTATCATTACGAATCACATTGTGCAGATCAAGTTTAGGTCTGTCCAGGGAAACATAGGAGGTTTGGACTTTGTTGAAGAGTGCAGTGGACATGACTCACTTCATTGGTAGACCTTCACATGTATTATCTCCTCTGTACTCTTCAACAAGTGTAAATCTCATCTGCAACCCTGAGTAGGCCTCACCTCAAACAAACCTCTGGATAGTAGACATCTTATTGGCATCCTGAAGCAATTATTTAAAATTTTAGTGTCTTGCGACACTTTTCTGAAACAACAGCAATGCAAAAGATGCACCATGTTTTAAGATAGGCCTCACTTCATCTGCATCAAGATACTGTTAGTTTAAAATGTATATCTTTAGGACTGTGTAGGGGGCCTGGAGAAGCAGAAGCTTCTGTAAGTGTCAAAGTTGTTGAAAAACTGTTTGTCCTTCAATCTTTTCCCTTGTCTTTTCTAATTTTTAAATACATGTTTTAATATTTTTCAAATGTTTGTTCTCTCTTTCACAGATTGAAAGTATAAAAACAAAAAGTGAGTAATTTAACGACAATTATAAGGTAAATATTTTGTACTCTTTTCGTTACATTTCTATCACATTTAACTACTATTAGTTCCACTGCTTCATTTCTTTAACCCTCAGTTTCCTGCCTTTGCAACTTCCCTCATTCCTTTCTCTATTACCTACTTACTCAACTCCTTCCACTCTTTTTCTCAGTCCCTCTCTTCTCATAGTTCCTCACTCTTGTTTACTCACTCCGTCTCTATTACTCTTAGTGTCTTTGACTGATCACTCTATCACTACTTGTTCATAATGCTTTCTCTGTGTAGTTGAAGCACACTAAGGGGAATATTATGAACACAGCCAATAAAATTATTGCTCTTTTTATTGGCAGAAAACTGGTGCAAAAGTGGTTTTAGCGGCAGTTTTCTGCCACAAAAGCAGCTTTAGCGACACATTTCTGCCAATAAAAGCTGCAAAACTTTTATTGCCTATGTTGATGATATGGCTCTATGTTACTTACATTTCTTTGCTGTTTCAATTAATCTTTTTCTGTTATTTTTTGTTTTCTGTTTTCTATTTTTTCTCTCTGTTATTCCTCATGTTTTAATCTTATTTTGAACATTCACTCACATTCTCCAAGAAACTCTTCTTTGTTAATGTTATACTCTCTTTTTTTTTTCTTTCACTTCGTTATCTATTTTGTTTTTCACAATTATACCCTCTTCTGTCTTTTCTTCGGTAAATAGATCTATTAAACAGTATCTCTTCTTTACTCCCTATAGCTGTCTTTCTTTTAACATCACTCTCTGTTTACTTTCCTTATACTTACACTTTTTTTTTTTTTTTTTTTTTTGGGTTAGCTCCCGGTCCGCGTACCGGGAAGCTAACCCGGGAGCGAACCAAAAGAAATAGAGCTTGCCAGAGTGCTAAACATTCTAGCAATTTTTTTTGAAAGGGAAGGTAGTTCTGAAAAGAACTTTTTTTTTAATATTTTTGTTGTTTTATATATTTTTTTTTTTTTTTTTTAATTTTTTGTTTTTTTTGTATTTTTTGAACGCTTTTATATTTTTTTTGGTTTTTTTGGGGGGGGGAAACAACAAAAAACAGGCGTTGAAAAGGGCTCAACAGGAGCAAAAAAAAATTACTGGGGGCGGTTAGGGCAATCATGGTGTTCATACGCCAGGTTGAGTGCATTGATGCTCATGTTGCCACAAGCTAATAATGCACGACAGTGCATACATAAGTGAATCATGTGCCCAAAATTTTCTTGAATATTTGGCACAGTTTCCCGTGCCTCTTCTGGTGTTAGAGAAATCGGTATTGTTGGTCTGGCCACAGGAGTTGGTCTTGGATTGTCCTGCATATCCCTTATTTCCGCCCGGCTGTAATTTCGTGGATGCTTCCTTGTCATGTGCCTGTGCATTGTGTGATTTCCATAGCTATATTTTTTGTCCGTCCCTCTGGACAATTGTTCTTTGCATATGCGGCAGGTGACATACCTCGCATTGACTTTTTTTTGGCCACGAGGGATCGAATAAAACTGCCAGATGAAACTGGCTTTCTTTCTGGAAACCCGGGGCACCTCTTCTAAGAACTGTGGTTCTTCTCCCTCCTCATCCATTTCTTCATCTTCCTCCTCAGTGTTGGTAATGACCTGGGGAGGTGGTCCTCTCTTCCCATGAGGAGGTGGAGGTGGTGGTGGGGGTCCACCAGCTGAAGCTACCAATGAAGCCATTTTCCAACAAGCAAAATAGGTCTTCCTCTCACAATGATGAAAGTCAGAGTGAGGAAAGAAGGAGGGGTTTTCATCATTTGGGAAAAACAATACTTCTCAACCAATGAAAAGTGTTATTTTTAGGTCACCTGACCTAGCCTTACATCATTATGAAACCAAAAGTGAAATGAACCAATGAAAAGTTTTATTAACAAGTCACATGACCTCTCACGCTCATGTTACGTGCTGCGGAACGCGCCCCGGTTAGCTTCCGGGTCGCTAAGCTTCGCGCCCCGGTCCGCGTCCCGGGGCACTTCCGGGTGCGCTAACGCAGTACGTCATAAGACGCATTACGCGGCAACGCGATACCGTCACTATGTTGATTTTTTACCGGTTCGCGGACCGGGTCGCGGCATCAAATTGAGCTAACGGGAAGCTTCCCGGTCCGCGGACCGGGAGCGAAACAAAAAAAATATTTAAAAAAAATTATTAATAAACATATAAAATATACTTTTGGATTTAAATAAGAATACATTTTACAGCTATAGATATTTGCTATTAAAAAACCATTGAAATTCACTGAAAAAACCATAGGTTATAAACCATATATAGTTAGGAATTAGCATTTACAAAACCTTGAAAATTCACTGAAAAAACCATAGGTTATACACCATATATAGTTAGGAATTAGCATTTTTTAAACCTTATTTTACTCACACAAAACCATTGAAATTCCATATATAGTTAGTTGCACTAACTATATATCGCGCACCCGCAATCCACTGCTGATGATGTCACATATTACATCATTCATGACATGGTCAGTGACATCACTGATGACATCACTGATGACATCTCCCCTAGGTTTGATGTACCATTTTGCCAAGTTTGGTGTAAATCCGTTCAGCCAATCAGGCTGTAGACGTATCTAAATGTCCTATGGAAAATTGCATGGGGAAAACACATTTGAAAGTGTTGAAATTTAGAACCAATTAAAATGTTACTTTGGTTTTGTATTTGTGTGTGATGAAAGTTAATTGGTTATGTATATATCTAAAATGAGAGGAAACCACAGCCATTTTGTGATACTACTGTCTGAGGTACATTTGTGAGGAATTTTTGGTGCTCAATTTCTGGTGTTGATTTACACAGTACTAACGCTTCTCCTACTTTCAAAAAGGTGAGTTGTTAATTTGTAAGGGGAACTATGTTGTACACTTTAAGATAATTTGAAAAATGTTTTCTGTTATTTATTTACAGTCCTTCTGTTATACTAAATACTTGATAAAGTTAGTTTTATATTATGTATTACTAAAAACGATAAATGAAAGTGATTATTTTTTTCTGCAATTTACAGCAAGAAATTTCAAAATAAAATGGATCTCAATGAAGAGACCGTGGCAATTTCTTTTGAATTATCCACTACATTTATTGAAATTGACAGCACCAATAATGAAATATTCTCACAAGGAGGAGATGACTTGAATGATTTTTTTGATCAATCTCTTGACGGCGAATTTATCGAATGTTTGGAGACCATAGAGTTACAAGAATCATCATTGCAGACTTTTCATGAGGAGATTCCTGATGAGATGATTGAAGAGGAAATTCCTGATGAGGACATGTTACTAGTTCTTTCAAATTATGAAAATTCAGAAGAATACATTTATATTTTGAAATCAAAAATTGTTTGAGACATTATTCATTTTTATTTTTAATTTATGAGGTTGTAGCGAAGTGATTGTAGTATAAAATGAGACTTATAGTATAGAGTGCAACATTTTTATGTTACATAGTAAGTTTACTCATATTTACTTCCCTTCTCCCACTATATTATCTCCAATGTGTATTTGACATCTCTTCTTCATCTCCGGCCTCCTTTCTCTCACTGTCTGTCTCTGATGCATCCTATCGCTGCCATTTTGTGTAATTACAGAAGAGAGTAAAATAAAATAGTTCAGAACGTGAAAAGGGGGCAAAGTAGAGTACCCCTCACCCCCTAGGCCTTCTCAGGCGGTCCCAAAAGGATCAGTTCCTGCTTTCCTGAGAGATTATGGTATGAGTTCCATATACCACAATAACTTGCATTACAACATGCAAGATATCTATCTCCTATTACCAACTTTTGGAGATATTCGCGCTAAGCGCGAATATCTCCAAAAACTAACACCTGCCCTGAGCAGTTCTTAGCCATGTTATCCAATGGGAGGTGGATAACATGGCTAAGAGCATTAGCTCGGTAATGCATGAATATCGCTGACTTTTCAGCGATATTCATGCATTGCGGCCGTTTTTTATCGCATTTGCGATAAACCTTGATAATAGCAAGGTTTATCTGCGATAATTTCTGACGATGCTTAGCGGTAAAAAATTCGTTACTAAGCATCGTTAGCGATAAATATCGCTTAACTTTGGTAATATGCCCCAACGTCTGTTAACGTTCGATTCGAAGGAAATCAGGAAGTGTTGAAAAACATTGTCTGCGCCATCTTGCCTTTTTTCAAATGCCACACTTTTGTCGTGCACGGCAGCCATTTTAGATGCCTTGACCAGACCCACTCTCTGCCCGCTGTCGATCCGTAGCATGGCTCCCCACCCTCGCAAGCATCTCCCCCAGGCACTGGTCACCCCCGCTCTCTGTCTTATGCATGGGCAATAAACCTCCCCCCATCTGCGCTGCTCTTCCCTGAGAATCACACTCTGTGCCCGCCCGACACCTCCCTTTCGCCCTATTCACTACCGCACCCTCTGACACTCCTCTTCCTCTGTGTCCGATTGTCCAGGCCGGTCCCAGGCTATCAGCTAGCCCTGCAGATGTAGTTTATGGCCCCAGCTGTAAAGAATCACCCCTCTTCAAAGGAGTTATAGTAGATCAAGGCCCACACCCGATGAGATCCGTCACACCACACGCGTTCCTACTATCTGAAAACCATCCTGTATTGTGATTGGGGAGGGGACCGAGCCTGAAGCGGAAGATTCCAGGGATGACTCTTTGTACATCAAAGTTTTTACAATTATGTGTCACATTAAAAATATATAGCACTTCAACAAAGTAGTAGGAATATAAAACTTTAATAACTTATAAATATATACAACAAAACAAAAACAGTAAAAACATTTAAACATTTTTAGGGAAAAAGAAGGAACAATGGTCAGTAGCGGTCGGTTGTGCGAATAGTCCCAAGGCAGCACAACGTCCAGATTTCTGGACGGCACCCAGGTGATGTTGCCTGGGTGCCGCACTGATTTGGGTTTCCGGCGTGGGGCGTCCCGGGGGGTGGGTCGTCAGTAGCGGTCTGTTGTGCGAATAGTTCCAAGGCAGCAGAACACGCTGAAATGTGGATGGCACCAAGGTGATGTCCAGTAAGTTGCCGCCCTCCGAATAACGGCGTGGGGCGCCCCGGGGGGGGGGGGGGGGGTGAGGCAGTCCAAAGTTCCGTTAAAAGGGCAAAGGAAAGGATCGGTGGTTTGAACCATCAGTCAAAAAGGGGAGGGGGTGCAACAATTTTTCCTACCGGGTCACACTGTGCTTTCACCGGAACTGATCCGAACTATGGTCTGCAGGATTCTAGTCATTCAAACTGAGGCTGGCGCCAGCATGGGAGCGCCGACGTCCCGCGGCTACAGTTTCGTCACTCCACGGGCGATCATGGCAGTCATTCCCCATCGGGGGTGTCTGCGGGGGTCGGGGACTCCCGCGGCTCCTCTAGAATCTTCAAGGTCGTGGAGGACTACGGTGGTGGAGTCAACCAGTGACCGGGCCATTTCTTTATGCTGGGCCCGCTCTTGCCAGGTCGACCGCCATTTTGAGAGTTCGGTAGCTACCGGCGATCGCGGGGTCAAATGAGCGGACGGGCTCCACCCTGCCGGGCGAGACGTTGCAGCATCGCCACAGTGGAAGAACGCTTTTCCGGGCGCCTGGAGCGCTGAGGGTACAGCTGGGAAGCCTCCACCTGGGGAGGCGGGAGAGGCCTGTTCGCACCGTCTCTCCCACCCAGTGCACCCCACGGCGTCTCGCTTGACATTTGTTATGGCCGGACCAGGCGATGAGGACGAGGGGGGGGTCGGAGGCATGTGCAAGACATCCCCCCCCAGTGTTGTCGCAGCCATTATAAAAGAAAGAAGAAATGTCCCGTCCGTCTTTGGGCCGGACCTCCGGTGGATGGCAGCCGGACGCCCTTTGCTCTGGCCCCATGAACGGGTTCCTTGGCTCATCCGGTGGGGCAGGCCTTGGCGTGTGGTGCCTCTCCTGGGCCTTTCGTGCAGTGGCCTCTCCACTCCCAGGCCCTCCATGGATGCTGGCCCAGACTGGGAAAGAGAGAGGGTCAACCTGCAATTCTCCAGTGTTACCGCCACCGCGGCCGGATCCCGTCGGCCTCGGCCTCTGGTTGATGGTGGCCGGACTGGGAGAGAGAGGGGAGGGTCGAGGACACAGACATTCCCCCCCTTGCAACTCTCCAGGGTTGTCGTAGCAATCCCCCTGGCCGGGTCCCATTGGCCTTGGCCTTTCCTCCGGCTACACCCTACGTGATGATCTTCTGCCGACGGTTGGCAGCAGGACCCGCCTTATATGTGTTGCTTCCGGCTGGGCGTAGCCGCAAACCTGTTGCACTTTGGAAGTTTCCAGAATGGGGCGGATGTCTGCTGACTTGTATCTTTCCCAGTTTGCCGTTATTTGGCCGTGGCAGGCGGTGGGACAGACATGTTTTGGGGCAGTGAGGGGCGATGAAGCCTTGTTGCCTTGTGGCCGTTGCAATGTCACACTTGGTTTCTCTTACTGTTTTCAGGTTTCTTATTACGGGCTTACTTCTAACGTTTCTTGTTTCTAGGACAATAATAGGTTTTATCATTACGTATTGTTATAGTTTCTTTGTTTGTTATTTAATAAAAAGTTCATCAGTGGCCTACTGATTTTCGTTTTCCTATTCCTTTCTTTCCAGGTTGTTTCATGCTAAAGTTTCTGTTAACAGGATACAGTGATCACTTCGTTATTATTGCATATGTCCTTTTCACTAGGGGTGCTCTCTGGTCGGGCCAGATGACCTATCTCTAGTAAATGGTCCGGGTGAAACAGGTGCATCAATCAGTGGGGAGTAGATAGGCATGACAGATTACAACGGGGGAGAAAGGTCCGCATTACCTACCCTTTCACTACTTGCAAAGATTTTCCTACGTTTATTTGCAAACAGGGAATACCTCCAAAAAGAACCAATTCCCAAACAGTCAATGTTCGGGCAAACAATCAACCAATGAGGAACAAAATAGGCACGACGTGTTAAAGGTTTGCGTTACCTACCCTTCACTATCTGCAAAGGGAGAGAGAATATTCCTATTCTTCCCCGTTTGCAGGCAGAGAAGATCCTTAAGAGAACCAACTTCGAACAATTCAATGCTCGATTCAAACAATCAACAAGGGGTACTGTGAACACAAATGAACGCCGCTTATGTACATACACATTGCTATTTTCAACAGGTTGTTCCTAATGTTTCTATTTTAGCGAGGTCAAAAAGAGATCCCATTAGTGGCCTACTGATTTTGCTCGATTCCTTTTGTTTTTTTACACGATTTTTCGCTATCTGCAAAGACTAAACAGAGTATTGTGACTCTGTGCTTGTTTGTAAATAGAGAATGAACCAAAGAGAACCAATTCTAAAACAGTAAATGCTTGGATAACAATCAATCAAATGGAGAGAGAAGCAGGCACGACGGATTACAACGGGGGCAAAGGCCTGCGTTAACTACCCTTCACTATCTGCAAAGAGAGAGTACTCCTAATAGAAATGAGGGGGGGGGCAGCATTGAAAGCAGATCAGTGTGCATAAACACGAAAATGTTTTTTCTTACCACGTACTTGACAATCGACAGCTTATGATATTTGCTATTAAAAAACCATTGAAATTCACTGAAAAAACCATAGGTTATAGACCATATATAGTTAGGAATTAGCATTTACAAAACCTTGAAAATTCACTGAAAAAACCATAGGTTATAGACCATATATAGTTAGGAATTAGCATTTAAAAAACCTTATTTTACTCACACAAAACCATTGAAATTCCATATATAGTTAGTTGTACTAACTATATATCGCGCACCCGCAATCCACTGCTGATCATGTCACATATTACATCATTCATGACATGGTCAGTGACATCACTGATGACATCACTGATGACATCTCAAATGACATCACTGATGACATCACTGATGACATCTCAAATGACATCACTGATGACATCACTGATGACATCTTAAATGACATCACTGATGACATCACTGATGACATCTCATTTGACATTACTGATCACATCACTGATGACATCATTCATGTGATAATACGATGAACCTCTTCAGACTCTAATATAACCTTAGATACACTCAGTGTAAACACAGACTCACAGATTGTCATTCATCCATGAAGTTACACACACACACCTAGTCAGTCATGCAAACAATCAATCACACCTCCATTTTCCCAACTATACAGTTATACACACCTTACTTATTCAAACATATACTAAAACATATTTACTCTCTTATACAATCCTGGATACAAGTTCACAATGATGCATACAGCCACTCACACATTCACTGGCTCTTATGCACAGTTATTTATATATGTCAAGTCTCACATGTACTGTGTTTTACATATGTACTTACTTTGACATGTAGCACTGAGATATCCATTCACTCACCAATACACTGATGCACACAGTCAACCGCCCATACAGCTGTTTCCACATGCACTTTTGAACCCATACATCTAGTGAATCAACTGCTCACACATCTATGCACAGTCATACACCTCCCAGCCACCCACACATACACTCAGTCTCCCATACAAATACTTGGGCAACCAATCAATAACCCATATAGTTACTCATATAGCTACTGAACAACACATGCAGCAGTTTTCAGAACAACAGACATAATGATGCACAAATTAAGACAGTTTAGTCACTAACCCATGCACTCAGTGAGACACATTTAATCACTCACTCATACAGTCAGTCATGCACCTACTAAATCCTTCATCCAGACACTTATACATCCACTCAAGACATATTTTAACTTTACAGAAAAATACAGTCACTGGATGTTGTCATCAGTGATGTCATCAGTGATGTCATTTGAGATGTCATCAGTGATGTCATCAGTGATGTCATCAGTGATGTCATTTGAGATGTCATCAGTGATGTCATCAGTGATGTCATTTGAGATGTCATCAGTGATGTCATCAGTGATGTCACTGACCATGTCATGAATGATGTAATATGTGACATGATCAGCAGTGGATTGCGGGTGCACGATATATAGTTAGTACAACTAACTATATATGGAATTTCAATGGTTTTGTGTGAGTAAAATAAGGTTTTTTAAATGCTAATTCCTAACTATATATGGTCTATAACCTATGGTTTTTTCAGTGAATTTTCAAGGTTTTGTAAATGCTAATTCCTAACTATATATGGTCTATAACCTATGGTTTTTTCAGTGAATATATATATATATACATATAGCAATTATACATTTTTAAAAACACTTTCACTTACTGGATGATGTCATCAGTGATGCTCCTTCCATGTCATGAGCGATGTAATATGTGAGGCCATAAGCAGTGCATTGCAGGAGCATAAGTTATATTTAGGTCAGGTAACTTTAACTGCTGAATTTCACTGGTTTTGTATGAGTAAAATCCGAGCCTAACTTTAATGTCCCTGTGATCTTTGGTTTATTCAGTGAAGATATATATTTTTGTGGATAAAGAGACGGGTACCATTCAGTTGAGACCCAGTCACTCACACACCTTCTGACACATCCACACAGACACTGATACACCCACTCACAGAACCACTCAGACACTGATACACCCACTCACACACTCACACATTCACTCACAAACCCGCTCACTCATCCACTCATATATCTACTCAGACTCTTACACATACTCGTAGACCCACTCAGATACACATGCACCCACTCACAGACCCAATAAGATATTCTCACACCCACTCCCATTACCACTCAGCACTCATGTACCCACTCACAGACCCATACACTCTCACAGTCACTCTCATACCCATTCAGACACTCATGCACCCGCTCACAGACCCACTCAGACATGTATACCCACTCCCAGACCCAATCAGACACTGATGCAACCACTTACAGATTCACTTACACTCTCTCACACCCACTCACAGACCTACTCAGAGACTAATGCTCCAACTTACAGACCCACTCAGAAACTCACATATCTACTCACAGACCCATTCACAGACTCACTTACTCACAGACCCACTGAAAGTCCCACTCAGAGACTCATGGGCTCACTCGTTGACCCACTCAGAGAATCACACACCCAATCACAAACGTATTCAGACACTCATGCACTCACTTACAAACTGCCTAAGACACTCATGGAAGTACTCACAATCCCTCTCAGACAATCTCTCACCCACTCACAGACCCACTCAGATACTCACTCATACACCCACACAGACACCCACCCAGACACTTATGCACCCCATCAGACACTCACACACTAACTCACAGACCCACTCAGACACTCACACATGCACTCTCACACCCATATAGCCACTCACACACCCGTATAGCCACTCACACCCACAAAAACACTAACAAGCCCAGTGACAGACCCAAACAGCCACTAGCATACCCACTCACCAATCTATATAGCCAATCATACACATGCTCTCAAAGGTTATAGATTACAATTCGGAAATAACATTAAAAAAAACTTCTAAATTCACAAAATAACCCAAAGGTTACAAGTATGTATAGTTAGTAACTAACCCCTTCCGCGCTCCCTTCGGCCATCGGCCAACGGCCAACGGGAGCACTCCCTCCATGGTGCTGTGAACGAATGTTGGCCGTCGCAGCCCTGCCCACTCTTTAGAACGCCCACACTGCGGTGGAATTGCCGCCGCGATTAAGGCGTTATCATAATAAAACCACAGAAATATGCTGAAAAAACCAAAGGTCACAGCGACGTTATAGTTAGACTCAGATATCACTCGCATAAAACCAGAGAAATTCAGCAGCAATAGTTACTTAGCAACCTATAACTTACACACCCACAGTGCACTGCTTTAGACCTCACATATTACATAACTCATGACACGGTCATTGACATCAATGATTACATCAATTGATGACATCTCAACTGACATCATTGTTGGCATCATATTCTTTGGTACTATGAAAGTTAAATTACAACACTTTGGGCGAGATGTAGGTAAATTCAATTTACCGATTCATTAATAGCGATTTTTACCGAATCGCTATTAAGGACTCAGTAAATGGAATGTAGGTAGGAATCGCTAAAATATTAGCAATTCCTTAACATTCCTTAATAACGAATCAGTAATTGAGATTCGTTATTAAGGAGTACCTAGCATTCATTCCTATTGACTTGAAGGCCCATAGGAATAAATGGGAAGATATTCACTATTAGCGATTCGATATTACCGAACCGCTAATAGCGGGAGGTATTTCAAGGGTGCCAGGGTGTCTAAAGGACACCCTGTTGCACCCCTGAATTAGGCATGTGTGCACATGTGGCGCACATACATGCCTTAAGGGCATGGATGTGTGCCACATGGCACAAATAAAAAAGCAAAAAAGTGCTTTTTTAAAGGAAATCTCTACTTACCACCAACTTGAAGTTGGTGGTAATTAGCGATTCCTTAAGGCTGAAGTGCACTCTGTTTAGTGCTATGTACATTGCAATTAAGGAATCGGTATTTCCGATTCCTTAAATGCAAGAGCAAAATAAGTAATCGCTATTTCGCTATTCCTTATTTTGCAAGTAGGTTTGAACTCACCTACATTGCACATGGCTAAATACCGGTCGGTAACGCAGTAATTTACAGAATTTCGGCATTACCGACTGGTATTTAGCCACCTACTTCTGGCCCTTTGTGTACTAATAATGACTGAACATATTTCTAACATGGTATATGTGAGTCACTGTGTGACTGTGTATCCCTGTGTGAGTGGATGTCTAAGTGGCTGTATGGGTGAGTGGCTATGTGAGTAGCTATATGGGTGAATGAGTGGGTATGTTACTGGCTATATGAATGATTGAGTGGGTATGTGATTGACTGTATTGGTGGGTGAGTGGGTATATGAGTGGCTGCATAGGAGAGTGAGTGGCTGCATGGGTGAGTCAGTAGCTGTATGAGTGAATATGTGAGTAGTTGTTTTGGGGCCTAAGTGACTGTGTGATTAGCTGTATGGATGAGTACCTCTATGTGTCAGTGGCTGTATTGGTGACTGAGTGGGTGTTTGGTTAACTGACTGATTGTGTGAGTAGCTGTATTGGAGAGTGACTGTCTATGTGAGTGGCTACATGCGTGACTGACTGAGTGCTTGACTGTATGGGTAAGTAAGTAGGTATGTGAGTAGCTGTAACTGTGAGTGAGTGGTTGTGTGAGTGACTGGATGGGTGAGTTTGTGGCTGTGTGAATTGGTAAATGAGAAATGAGAAATGAGATGGTGTGTGAGTGTCTATATTGGTGAGTGGGTGAGTGAGTGAGTGAGTGAGTGAGTGAGTGAGTGAGTCTGTGGATCAGTGAGTGGGTGTGTAAGGTTATATAAGTGCATGAGTGGGTGTATGATTGGATATGTGAGCAGATGATGTCATGAGTGACGTGATCTGAGGTGACATCAGTGATGTCACAAACATTGTCATGAGTGATGTAATATGTGAGGTCATAAGCAGTGCATTGCAGGAGAGTAAGGAATAGTTAGCTCAGGTAACTATAGCTGATGAATTTCACTGGTTTTATATGAGTGCAGTTCGATATGAACTATAAAGACCCTCTAATCTTTGGTTATATATATATATATATATATCAAATGTCATTTCAAATCCAATAAAGAAAGAGTGGCACTCCAAAAGTGGATCCCATCAGTGGAATCATTTCTTGAATACATACACATAACAAAACACAAATTTAGGTTATTTATAATGATGCTGCTGGAATAAAGCAATAATATTAGAACTTTTAGAAAACAAAAATATTACTCACTGAGCCCCTCAGCCTCAATACCTAGCAGTTTGAACAGGTCCAGTTTCGGATGAAGGATGTCTGCCCAGCGGTGCACCAATTGCTGCTGGATGTGCAGTATATCAGTGTTGCGGTGCATAGAGTGCCGAACTCGCTTACAGAACACTAATGCTCCAGCAGGGTTTAACCCTTTCTAGACCTGCTGCCTACTGCCAACATGCAGGGGAAGTGGTGCCACACCCTAATAATGAGTGTGAGAACCTCCACCCTGCCAAACATAGGGTGGGTTTGCACGCACACCCATCAATGACACCCACAGTGGGTGCAGGTGGCACTGTATGTTTCCGCCATTGCTAACAGGAGTTGGACTGGGATGGAACCCGCAATTGCACTGCTGTTTCTTGGGAAGCCTGCTGACAAGTGCGAAGCACTTCAAGCTTGCCCCAACCTATGTGGACCTGCAGCCGGACCGCGCTTGTGTGGGAGGAGCTGTTGCGGGTGATCCTGGTATTGCTGGTGACTGCATGTCCCACAATGCTGTGTGGCCAACACAGGTGGAGCAGCCAATCCATGCCCCTTAAGAGGCAGGTCAGGGTCATCCCCCTTGGCTTCGGACTACAGAGATCCCTGTAACAAAACTGTGAGTTGTTTCTTTCCTACTTCCCTTGACTCTGCCCCCGGCTTCCCAATTGGAACCCAAACAGTACCTACTGAACCCGGTCTCAGTCCAAGGGACTCTATGAAATGATTGACTCTTGTCACAAACTATATGTCTGTTCCTATTCTATCCTTGAGTTTTATTAAGGATGTTTCTTGTTTAAGTTGGCGTTGATTCATCTTACGGTTATTTATTCTAACCTGTTGTAGTTGGCACTGTTGGAGCCAACTTTCTTTGTTTTACTGCATGAAATTGGTCTCTAATGCTTGGCAGGCAGGGGAGTGGGGGGTGTGAATAGACCAGCGTTCTTCCCCTACTCCTCCTAGGCTTCATGTAATAATATGGGAAAAAGGAAATCGAGGGAGTATGACCACGGAGACAAAGGGGTTTGTTCTAAATCTAGTAAAACCAAGCAAGTCCAAAGTTTGCAGGGGGAAACTGCGTTCTTGACCGCATACATGACGTCCTCATTGAATGCGAGGAAATTCTAGCACCACCTGCTGACTCAGCCCTGATCTCTTGTTCTCCTAGTACCTCTAATTCCCACAGTAGCCTAAAGCCCAGCCAGTTGAAACGGATTCCAACGATGTTAAGAAAACCAAAGACATGCAGCACACACAACTGTTCTCCTAGCCATGTACTAGGGTCCCAAACATCAATGCCCAACATTGAAATAATTGAGGCCAGCTCCTCTCCCTATCCGCTGGGGACACAGCTATGAATCCAGTTAATATAAGTCCAATCACTGACCTCACCCTTCTAATAGGTTTCTTCAACTTCAGCATTTGTCCCATGCAGTAGTGGCAGAGGTGACGGGCAAGTCTTCCACCTTGGCTGTTATGGGGTGGAAATGGAAGTTGGCAGAGAACCCCTAGGACCTTTAGTACTACATACGAGCAAGTCTACAAAAGTGCTCACAAGTGAAAACCCCTGCATAGACCAGATCCTGATGGGGCAGGATACCATTAGGATCATATTAGATCTGAGGTCAGAGGTAGATTCTTTAAAAAGAGCTGTACAAGAGCTAACAGAGCAAATTAAATCTTTAATTACTAAAGGTGCCTCTGATATACAATCATCCAAGCAAGCATCCACTAAACCACTGACTATGGCCAATAACTCCGACAGCCCAAATGTCCCTTCACCAGCTCTGGCTGTATATTCCACTTGTAGGATGTTCTTTGACCCTCACTCTAGGAATCCCATATCCTACGCTAACATTTCTCACCGTCGACCACTAGACTTTCGTCCAGCCAGTGTCTCTCCTCCCTTCCGCTCCACTGATGAACACTCTCACTGGCATCTTAACGGTAGGGGAGACAAACTCTGAGGGCCCACCAAGAGCTTCTACATTGTTAACGTACCAAAGGTGTCATCTTATGGTAGGGACGAAAAGGAGAACTTGCTAATTAATAAATGTATACATTAGATTCATCATGTGAGGGATTATCGTTCAGTAAATAGAGAGGATATCCTGGGGGCCAAAAGGATCATTTGAACCAACACCCAGATGGATTGCATTGAGCTGTCCTTAGCTGACGCAAACCTGGCCCATAATCTAATAGCACTAGAGGCCAGGACAAATTCATCAACTTATACTGGGGTATAGTTGAAATACAGACCATGTCTGCGACCCTTGCTGCTAGCCACCCACCATCTGGCACCCCAGCATGGCCTTGGTTCTAACCTTGATACAAATGATTGACTCAAACTCTAAACCACCTTGATTGGCTCTACAATGTAACCATGTAAATCTAATGATTTTCCAGCTAAGATTAGTCACCTTGTGGCTGCAATATCACCTCCAGCCTTGATCCCTTGCCCTGTAGTGCCCCTGCAATCTATGTCCATGATTGATGGCTACAATGAGGGGGGTTCCCTCCAGCACCTCAGATAGAGACTCCTGTTGGTGACTTAGGAACAATGTTCCTCCCCCCAGAAAACCAAGTAGATTTGAAAAAGCTCACTACTATCTTGGAATGTGGCTGGGGTGAATTCAAAAGTTACACTTGCACCCTGGTTACAATATGTATAAACGTATGATATTTGTATTTTCAAAGAAACGTGATCCTTAACTCCCACTTTCATTCCTGGGTTTATTACTTTCTATTGACCTGCAAAAAAGATAAAGTTAGGCCGTCCTGTGGGGGGTTTCCTGATTCTTATTAAAATAGAGATCCATTTCTCTGTCCTAGAGCTTAAGACCAATAGCCCAGACATATTAGTGGTCCAAATAAGGGGTGACAATGGGATTGAGGTGGACCTTTTAAATATCTATGCTAGAGGGACAAAAGCGGGTGTTACATTATCCACTCTCCTGGAACTAGAGAGCCTCCTTGACACGAGGGATACCGGGTCCACTCTAATACTTGCTGGTAATGTTAATGTCGCTTTTGGACTTCTAGGGCAGGAGGATTTGTGTGAAAGCCGGGAGGAGGCGGAGCTGTGGCTCATCCCCCCTTTAAATCTTCCCCCATTAAAAAATGGTCCCAAATGGCATTGCAACTAAATACACTAACTCTTGAATTTGGATTGAGGGCCACAAATACTCGTACCAATTTAGATAAGTCAAGAGCAAATACCTTGAATCGGATCACAAATTTGCGTCGTAAAGACTATTTCTTACTAGACCTGAGACTATGGCCAAAAGTAATCGATATGGCTGTTGGGACCACTATATATAGCAACCACAACCCGCTCGAGCTTACTCTGATCTCATTATGGGCCAATCGCTCACATCCCCCAAACACCATTTTTATAACCAGGGAGATCTGTCCCTCCAACGACAACAGTCATCTTGAATGGGCACATGTTGCCATGGATAAGGAGAAGCTAGAACTAATCAACACCGATCTGGAGTCTAGTACTAGTCAGATGCTTAGTCTGCTAGAACCCCAGGGGGACTTGTCTAAAATTGCCGACTGTCACACAACCTTTTTTAATCAGCTAGCCTCCTACTTTAAAATTTTACTTCAAACACTAGGAGGGACCAAAAGTGAGGAAAATTAGGAGAGCCTACGAGAGAGCCTTAACTTCAGCCAAGAAAGAAAGGGAAATTGGGCGCTGGGCGCTGCTCAGTGACGCTTGTCTCAAAAACAATATCCAATGTTTTTGGCTCACAATAACAGGGGGGTTGGTGAAAGGCCACCCACTCCTGACAATAATATCGCTATTGAAGCTTGCCACCATGATTTTTCCTCATTATATATAGAAGAGCCTAATCAAGCTAGAGAAACCCCTAGAGATGATTATAGCAATATCCAGCCAGATGAGTTTTTACCCTAGTGGAAATAAGCTCCAGCATCAGTCTAAATGTTAGGGCCAAATTCCCAAGTCCAGTTCCCAAGTCCAGATACCAGTCCTGGCGATATATTCCTTAGCAATAAAGAAAATTGGTTGACATATATCTTAGCCTTGGCTAACAGAATTGCCACTGGCTCCCCTATTCCAACTACCTGGAGGGAACCTGAGGTAATCCCGCTTTATAAGAAGGGCGATCGTTCACTGCTCTTGAACTATAGACCCATTAGCCTGATGGACAGTGTTCAAAAGGTCTTTACCCGTGTCCTTCTTAGGGAAATGCAAACTTGGATGGGTGACAATAACATCATTTCCCCCTTCCAGGCAGGGTTCAGACAGAAAATGAGCACTGTCTACCACGTTTTCCGCTATCTACTTCTAGCATGGAAGACTGTGACCATATGTCAAGGCAACCTATATGTATATTTTATTGATTTAAGATCTGCTTTTGACCTGCTCCCCAGACATAAACTTTGGCGCATTCTGAAGGAAATGGGCCTCCCTGGCGAGATATTGGCATTGTTAGTATGCCTCCATGAGAATAACTATGCAAGGGTTCGATGGGGTAGCCAGGGCCAACTGACTGACCCGATTAGAGTCGACAGGGGAGTTCGACAGAATTGTGTACTGGCCTCAACTCTCTTCTCACTCTTCATTAATGGAGTTGTGCATTACCTTGCTGAGAGTCCAGTTGACGCACCAACCCTGGGGGGGTCAAGGTAACAGCCTTACTTTTTTGCTGACAACACCTTGCTAGTTTCCAAGACCCCAAGCAGTTTCCAACATCTTTTAAATTGCTTTGAGTCTTTTTGTGAACTCAGAGGACTTGAAATCAACACCACAAAGACCAAACTTTTAGTGTTGAATCCGCACAAATATTTTAAGGGAAAGCTATTCCTAGATGGGATTCCCCTTGAGAGAGTAAACACCTTCAATTATCGGGGTGTTACCCTCTCGGATGAACTTACTTGGAAACACCACATCAAGAAGCAGAGGGGCATATTACCAAGGGCATTATTGCGGCATTAGCGGGACTTATGCCCTATTACCAAGCTGTCGCTAACACCAGTTAGCGACAGCTTGTAGGCGATAGGGGGCATTTAGGGGCCCACTTTGCATGTCAGCGATAATTATCGCTAATGACATGCAAAGTGGGCGTGCCAAGATGTTAGCGACTGAAAACAGTCGCTAACATCTCTAACTCCTATTAACAACTTTTGATAATATTCGCGCTAAGCGCGAATATCTCCAAAAGCTAACGCCTGCTAAAAGCAGTTCTTAGCCATGTTATCCAATGGAAGGTGGATAACATGGCGAAGAGCATTGTCACGATAATGCATGAATATCGCTGATTTTTCAGCGATATTCATGCATTTCGCAGGATTTTTACCGCTTTTGAGATAAACCTTGATAATATCAAGGTATCTCAGCGGTAAAAATCCTCGGTGCTCGGCGATATTTTTTTCCCGCTAACCAAGCAATAGCGATAATTATCGCTATTGCTTGGTAATATGCCCCAGAATCTTCAACATGGGCATACCACAGGGGCCTTGATTAAAGAGCATAGGAACTCAGGAAGCAAATCAATGGCTGACCCTCTCCGCATATATGATCATAAAACGGTGGGAGCAGCTTTACATGGGGCGGAACTCTGGGGGTTTGAAAAATTAGATACGCTACTTGCAACTGAAAACAAATTTCTGAGATCAATATGTTCACTTCCCCAGCGCACCCCCTGCATCGATTGCTACTGGATATTGGCAGAGCCTCTATCGTAGAAAAGGCACAGATATGCTCCTTACTCTTTTGGCTTCGCTTGAAAACGACCCCCAAGCTACTCCCCTACGCTGAGGCTCTGGATGAGGTTTATGCACTTGCCCATCTTAAGAAAATTAGCTGGCTGATTAAGGTGAAGGCTATGATGGACTCTGTGGGGCTGGAAGGTCTCTGGGACACAAACAACATAGAATCCCTACCCAGCAAAGCATTGATGAAGAAACAATACTGGGGATGGGTGACGCTGTCTGCCATTTCTCATCCATCCTTGGGTTGTTTGACTCTCGATTTATTGTATTTCAACCTAGAAGGAGTTTTTGAGCAGTATCTGGAGGTTTTCACAAATCCACAAGACCGGAAGCTGTAAATGCAGTTTAGATGTGGATCCCTCCCTGTGCATTCCTTTACAGCCTCCTGGTGCCAGCCCTCTCCTTCTCCGCAGCTATGTTCAAGCGGTGCTCTTGCTGTTGAGACAATTAGCCATATACTCTTTGTATGTCCAGGATGTAGTCATTTGAGTTCCAGGTGGATAGCCCCTGTTTTTAGAAAGTTTGGAACCCGTTGTCAGAAAAACACCCTGCGCATTTTAAAGTCAGACTCAAGTACTCAAATAGTATGCGCAGTTGCTAAATTCCTGGGCAAACGGTGGATTTTCAGGAGGCACACAATGATCACGTAGCAGATATAATTCCCTTAAAACTCTTTTTAAGAATGCTATCATATACGCAGTTACTTATGTTCAGATGAGAGCCATTTTTAGATCTGTATCCGCTTGGCGGGTCATGCTGCCCAACATCGACTGCATAGACATAGTTCCTATTGGTTTTCTCCCTTTTTAAACTGATTTAATAAACTGTTTTAATATCTTTTATTAATTTTATTCAAGTTGGCAACTGACGAATCAACTGTTTTAGCCATGTTCATTCTGTCATCGCCTAATTTGCTCCCTAGGTATTAGTACTTTGAGCGTCCCTCACACCATCACATAAGTTTATCATTCAAGTTAGACCATATTTTTTCTTTTTTTCCTGATATTGGCTTTAACTAGCGAGGTAGAAAATATATGCATTGTATGCATTTGCACTTTCTTGTTTTTATTCCTTCATACCTCTGCTACTTATTTATGATGTCTGATTTTCTTTATTATGCGGTAATTGGCTATCCCATCTAGATACTACGGCCCTGTGGGGCCTGCTGCACTGCTATTCATAAACGCAATCTATTTTGCCTTTGTAAAACTGTTACTGTTATCTTGCTTGTTTTATTCTGTTTATATGATCTGCATGCACTTGCCACTTTTATGGTGTAATGACCGAAATTAAGTTACTGATTGATTGGAAGGGAAACAGGAGGTCAGAGAGAACAGATCATGAAAGAAAAAAAAGTGCTAAAATGTCAGAAAAATACACTCAAAAATGTAAAAACACACAGGGAAAATCAGAAAGTAATACAATAAATTAAGGAAAATGTGAGATTGAGATAAATGGTGATCAGAAGGAGTGGATTGGATGTGATTTGTAAAGCAGGAGAAGAAACTAGCAGGAGCAAACTAGATAAATCAAAATGGCAGTGATCTTGCACACCATGTGGTGGTGTTTGTGCTGAGCTCAATTTTAGGGCAGAATGCACTACTGGTGCTAAATCGAAGAATTCAGTGGAAACTTGTGAAGTTTTTTATGAACCTCCATGGAATTCTGCAGAGAGAATTTCCGCAAGTTCTGCCCAAGCCTCCATACAACTCTATTGACCTGCACAAGCAAGGCAGATTACTCACAACAGACAAGGAGAAGGGAGCATGCTGGGCTGAGCATTGTAAACAAATCTTGAACAGACATTTACCAATAAAGGAAAGTGGGTCTCCAAGAGGCAGTGACAGACTAGCATGTGAATTGCATCACACCACAGAAAGAAGAAGTTATCACTGCCATCCAATCTCTCAAGAATGGAAAAGCTCCTGGCCAAGACAACCTTAATGCAGGAATGATCAAGGCAGACCCTGAAACATCAGCCAATATCCTCCAATCACAGCTTACATGAATTTGGGAGGGACATAAAGTACTAGATGACTGGAGCCAAGGCATCATAATCAAAATTCCAAAGAAGGGAATATTAAACAACTGATGTGGAATCATCATTCTACGAATCCAGAGTAAAATCCTGGTGGAAATTATTAAACAATACATTTCTGATGCCATGTACCAGCAGTTAAGAAAACAACAGACGGGGGCTGCAAGGGCAGAGGGTGTATCGATCAGATC
The DNA here is from genome assembly GCF_964261635.1 of Lissotriton helveticus. Lineage (NCBI taxonomy): Eukaryota > Metazoa > Chordata > Amphibia > Caudata > Salamandridae > Lissotriton > Lissotriton helveticus. The sequence goes on from NC_136071.1 coordinate 366,445,779, forward strand.
CTTACCCTGTGCAACATCATAAAGCAGTGCAGAGTGGCAGCGACCAGTATACATAATGTTAATTGATTTCAATAAAACCTTTGTCACACCATGAGAGCCTCTGGGGCACTGAGACCCTATGGCATACTGTAGCAGATAGTTGTCATCAAAAGCTTCTATGATAATTTTACTTGTAAGGTGGGAGATAGTGAGTATAGCTTCGAAGTCAAGAAAGGTGTGAGACAGGGATGCGTGATGTCAGCACTGCTCTTCAACCTAATCATTGACTAAGTGAAGTGATGCACATCTGAAGACCTGCCAGAGCCATCAGATGGACCTTTTTCTCTACACCAGAGGACCCTAACTATGCGAGTGACCTAGCATTGCTCTCTCATGCACACCTGCATATGCATGAGAGGATATCACTCCTCGACATTTAGGCACAGCAAGGAGGTCTGAAGTTAAGCAAGAAGAAATCAGAAGTAATTTCCCTCACCATCCCAAACCATTCACCCATCAAGGTGGATGAAAAGGACCTAGCCATAACTGAAGAGTTAACCCACCTAGAAATTACTTCTGGACGGGGCAGGCAGTGACATCAAGAGCAGTCCAAACAAGACCAGGAATGCCTTTAGGATGCCGAACATTGTTTTGAGGTCATCCAGTACAGCATCAACACCAAGCTGAGGCGTTACCACAGCTGTATTCTGTCAACACCATGGATCAGAATGCCGGTGGAAGACGTAAAGGGACATCACCAAAGTTTCAGCCTTCAACACCAGTAACCTGAGAAGAATCTTGCACATTTTCTGACTGCGAAATATCTCCAATCAGGAAATGCAAGACAACAATGAAACCATTATTATGAGAAAAAGGTGGAGATGGATAGGACACACTATCATAGGAGAGAAAGATTTCATCACAAGAACAGCTCTCCACTAGTCCCTAGAAGGGAAACGGAAGACAGACAGGAAAAATTAAACCTAAATGCAAACTGTTGAAACAGGAATTGGTACCCTGAACCACAGCGGGGGCACTGTACAGAAACTTTCAAACAACAAACAGAAGCAGGGACCCTTTGATGTTGCTCTACAAGCGAGTCAGCATACCGCGTAGTAAGAATTGTTGAACAGCACCTTCATGTCCTCCATTCTAAGGAGGTAATTCAGTGGATGCCAACTGGTCATCCATCATAATAAAAGGGTTAATAACTGCAAGATTCTGGGTTCTATTTATATGTTTATATTTATTCAGTTCACTAAAAATATACAAGTTAAAGGTGAGATAAGGCAATAACAGCTGCACTGCAAAGCCTCAATACATGAAAGTTCTAGCTTAATTTTAGCTAACCCACCCACCGTCCTCATTTAATCTGAATTCCAAGTCCAGGCTTATGCCCTTCACTACATAGAAATTACTGTGCTGCTGGCTGTTAAATCCCTTTTGCCCTTGTGTATATGGATCTGAATATGTTGTATATATTTGTGATATCGTACAACATGAATGGTGGTATTCTGTGTGTGAAATCATGTTCACAGGTGAAATAAGTGTTTGGTAGGAGCTTTGCTTAGTGTTAAGCGAGCTTATGCAGCAGTGCTCCTTTGTGTTTTGTTTTGTTTGTCTGGGACAAATTGAAGATTATTTTAGGACATTCATTGCTGCATCAAGACCAAGCTCAGCAGATTAATCTTTTAGACTTGAATTGTATCTTTGTATGAGAAATGCTTCTTTCTGTACATTGAATCAGATGTTTGTAGTGTACTTTCAAATGAATCATATTTGTTCTCACTCGCAATGGAGACCTTAATGTGGGTCTTTAACAACCTTTCCAATTGAACTGTCAATCTTTTGGAAGCACTGACAACTGACTTTTGAACCAATCCATTCACCTTATACCATTGCCCATGGGGTTATAGTATAGACACCTCCAATGAGTATCTTGTGAGCTATTGGTAGCTCTCCTGCTACAAGTAAGTAGCTCTTCTGTATGCAACTCAATGTATTAAATTAAAATAATTTGCTTGATTGCATTATTATTTGGATTCCAAAATTGAAAAGTGTGAACTTGGGGTGAAATGATGTGTATATTTTAGAACCTACAACCTGATGTGTGAAGAAAAATAGTTGGGTTCCTAAAATATATTTAATGCTTATATTTTAGTATAAACCGTAAGGAATTGGGGAGACTTATTACTTAAATGTTTGCCTTTGTGACAGGGACATTGCAGCTGTGGCTGTCAAGTATTAACCATGTAGTGGAAGTCCAAATTGATGAAGCCTTTTTCACATTTCTGATGGCAACTATGCATGATGCACAGAGTTGATCACTGGGGATAATCTTGCGTGTAGTGTCCGCTAATATAAACTTGTCTAACATGATCACTATTACCGCACTAAAAATATTAGCAGCTCCATAATATTTTTATTGAACATAAGTAGATCTTGATGTTAGAGTGGTGTTGGAGGTGTCTCATACAGGACTATTAAAGAAAAGCTCTTAATAGCTCATTTTGTTTCAACATTCTGGTATGTCATCTTTCCACATTAATGAGTAAATCTTTCCACCTGAAGTTGCCAATCATGTCTGCAGTTGTCTTCCATTCCAAAATTGCGATATTTAATTCCATGTGTGGGGTTAGATAAAATGCTATTGAGCAGATTTATCAAGGGATTGTGTTGCCCTTGCTTCATGCAGGGTGTCACAAGGGCAATGTAATCCCTAAGTCAAATTTACCAAGCAATTCATGACCACCTTGCATGGTCCTATATTGCGTGGTAATTCTGGAGTAACTTAAGGCAGTGCACGCCTCTGCCTTATGTTACTCTGCCCTGGGAAAGCATTGCATGGGTGGAGTGTGGTTGTTCTCACTCATCCATTAATTAATTTTGGCACATTCCCAAATTGACCAACATTGGTGAACCTGAGAATTTGTCAAAATGCTATGCCTTCTCTGGGGAAGTGCAACGATTAGATCTATCTATATTTCTCCTCATAGTTTCCTCTTTCTAAGTCTACTTATTTCCGCAACAGACTTAGAAAGAGATAAAATACACTCCAATCTGCCCCACTCCAAGCCAAAACAATCTTCCCCACTTCAATGTGCCCCACTGCAGTCCAGAATAATCTGCCCCACTCTATCTAAAACACTCTGCCCCACTCCAATCCAAAACAATCTGCCCACTCCAATCAAAAACAACCAGCCCACTCTAATGTGTCCCACTGAAATCCTTCCCACTCCAATCTGCCCCACTGCAATCCAAAATAATCTGCCCACTCCAATCCACATCACTCCAATCAAAACCAATCTGCCCCACTCAAACACATCCCATTCCAACCTGTCCCACTCCAATTTCCCACACAAGAATCTGCCCTATTCAATTCTGACCCATACCAATCCACCCCACTCTAATCCAAAAACATCTGCCCAATCCAATCTGCCCCACTCCAATCCAAAACAATCTGCCCACTCCAATCAAAAACAACCTACCCCACTCCAATATGCCCCACTCTTATCTGCCCCACTACAATCCAAAACAATTTGCCCCACTCCAATATGCCCCACTTCAAATCAAAATAATCTGTCCAACTGCAATCCACCCCACACCAATCCACCCCACTCTAATCCTAAAGCATCTGCCCAATCCAATCTATCCCACTCCAATCCAAAACAATCTGCCCCACTCCAATATGCCCCACTCTTATCTGTCCCACAACAATCCAAAACAATTTTCCCCACTCCAATATGCCCCACTTCAATCCAAAATAATCTGTCCCTCGGCAATCCACCCCACACCAATCCACACCACTCTTTTTTTCTTTTTTATTTGTTTATTTCGTCTGGTCAACAATTCAATTCACACATACAGTGTAGCTTATTTGTTCACAAGTTACATGTCATGGCATATTTATGCAGCTGCATACATTAATAATTTTTGTCGTCGCACATGTCAAGAGCTGGTACTCTTCGTCGCATCGCAGTGTGATGACAAAACCCCAGAATTATAGGTTTACAGCACAGCATTTGTCATTTGATATTACACTATGTTACACATGGAAATGATCTCATAACCATACTCCCTTCACTTAGTGGCAAAGAAAAAGGGTAAAGTTATAATAGACTGCATGTTTTGTACATTTTCATCAATCAACATATATTAATCCTTCTCCTGTGTTGTCAAAAGGTATTGTTTCAACAGTTCCCAAAAATCACGGGGCCTCGATGGCAGCGGTAGCTCCTCCACGTACATCTCCATGGTTTCCCTACAATAGGACATGTCCATAAGCCAGTCTTTGAATCTAGGTGGTCGTTTACTGCCCCATCTAATGGCTCGTCGTTTCGCTAACAGTAGCGCTACAGCTAATAATTTCCGCCGTCTTGCTGGCGTCAACTTGTATATCCCCAATAAGCACACAATAGGTGTGTTTGGCACCAGTTCATTTAGCATTGCAGCTATCGCCCCATAACGTCTTGCCAATATTTGTGTATCTGTGGGCATGCCCACGCCAAGTGTAGAATATCTGCATTCATGGCGTCACACCTATGACACCTATCATGTGATCTAAGGCCATATCTGTGGAGCTGGGTCGGGGTATAATAAAATTGATAAAGAAATTTAAAGTGTATGATCTGTAAATTACAGTTTGATATTAGCAATTGTAGTTGTGTGCAGCTATATTCCCAATCATGCTTATCTATCTTGTCTTCTATCAGTGTTTCCCACCTAGTGAGTGATCTGTTGTCAGTCCCACTTTGTTCCAATTGTGACGCACTGTATTGGCGGGTAACTAATTTCTGGCGTGTTGGCACTATGAGTAGAGCTTGCAATGCGTGCAGTGTTATTGGTTCCCCTGGGTAAGTGATATATAGTTCCCTAACCACCACTTGCAGCCGCAAGTGGGTAAACATCTACATTGGTGTGTTGTGTGTGCTTAATGACGGGTCGTTCCTTTGTATGAATCTGCCATTTGGGGAGACATCCTTCATTATGGTGATTTTCATATCTCCCAACTGCAACGTCATTTTTTTCTCCTGTGTTACTGATAATTTTCGATGATTAGCGATGGGAAGTACCGGGGCGTAGAAGGGCAACTTATTCGCCCTTCGCGCCAGCGCATTACATGCGTTTGAAATGCAGAGCACAGGCTGGATCGTGTCCCTGTGTATGTGGGGCCTCGGATCAGAAACAAATGTGATCAGTGGAGTGGGTTGTGTGCTGTCCATTTCCACTGCTACGCGTGGAATATACGCATGCAGTTGCGTCCAGTAGTGGGCATGTTGCTCCTGTGCGCAATAGAAATATAGCTGCAAATCTGGTGTTCCGAAGCCGCCCATATGATATGGATTCGTCAGTACGGTCCAGCTGATCCTGGCCTGCTTACCTGCCCATGTTAGTCTCTGCATTGCCAATCGTAATTTTGTGAAGAATGCCTGCGTTAGCCAGATAGGGATATTGATAAATAGATATAAAAACTTGAGCAGAACAATCATCTTTTGTAGCGCAATCCTGTCGGCCAGTGACAGAGGCATCTGTATCCATCTAGTTTAGTCATTGCCCGTCTGTAATTTCCCCTTATGACTAGTTCTGGGTCCCTATGTATCCATTCCCCAGATATTTCACCGGGTCAGTTTGCCATTTTAGGGGGTAATCTTGTGCCGGCTGGGTCGTGGCTAGAGTGAGAGGTATGATCACTGCTTTGTCCCAATTTATTCGCAACCCTGCATATTGCTCAAAGCGAATATATTCTCTGATGAGGTTATTTAAATGTGCATTGGGGTGATGTGTAAAAAGTACCATGTCGTCGGCATATAATGAGATGCTAAGGGGGCGCAGGTTAAACTGTAGAGCAGCGTACTGGTGACACTGTCGGATCCTGCAGGCGAGGGGCTCCAGAATCAGTGTAAACAATATTGGCGATAGCGGGCAGCCCTGTCTCGTCCCTCTGCCCACATCTATAGGGCCAGATGTTTGTCTATTTAGCCTGATTCTAGCAGTCGGGGCATGATACAAGATCTCTATCCATCTTAAAAACTGCTCCAGGAAAGCCCATCCTGCGTAATACCACAAACATAAACGTCCATTCCACCGAATCAAAAGCTTTTGCAGCGTCTAACAAAGCAGCAGCCGCTAGCAGCTCCGGATCCAGATGGTGGAACAGGGAAAAGATGGTGCGGATGTTTTGAGTAGTAGATCTGGTTGGCACAAATCCTGCTTGGTCAGGTAATACTAGCTTCTCCTGTAGAAGCTGTATCCTGGTAGCAATAATCTTTGCTAAAAAAAATTCTCTTATATTTATTAATGACAAGGGGCGATACGTGTCACATTTGGACAAGTCCTTGTCTGGTTTGGGGAGTGCCACTAAAAGTGCTTCCCTCAATGAGGTAGGGAGCCTACCCTCTTCATACGCCTCTTCATACATTTCAGCCAAGTGTGGTATCAACAGGTCTTTGATTGTTTTGTAGAAACCCCCTGGTAGCCCGTCCAGCGTCTGTGAGTTCATCTTTAGTAATGTGGTGACATACAAATTTATGGTAGGTGTCCGAGAACCATGCAAGAGCTACATCCTGAAGATAGTGGTTAATTTCTTCTGCTGTCATGTTCGTTTGTTTGTCATAATGCTGTGAATAATAGCTCTTGAAACAGTTTGATATGGATGTTGTGTTGTATTGCATTTGGTCAGCATCATCCCTGATCTGCATTATGTATAATGTTGTAAGCGAAGGTCTAATCTTACTTGACAAAGCGCATCCCGGCCTACCACATTCCCCGTAGTTTCGCGCTGTGTATCATCTTGATTTGACCTCATCTGCAGCGTATTTCTAGTAGTCATCCATCCGCTCCCTGATTCTCCCCAGTAGAGTAGGATTGTGTGTTTGTGTATGTTCCGCTTCTAGTGTGCCAATGTCCCTTTCTATCACATTTAATTGCTGTTGGCTATCCTTCAAGATCCCGGCATGCTTGCTAATACAGTGACCCCTGATTGTTACCTTGACATCCTCCCATAATGTCCCTGCACTGTCCACAATGCAGAGTTTAACTCAAAATAATCAACTATTGCCTGTCGGAGCTCACTTTGGAATACCTGGTCCAATAGGGCGCTCACTTGTAATCTCCATGTAAAATGTCGGGGTATGTATGTGGGGATTTCCATCATGAGGCAAACTGGGGAGTGATCTGACAGCGTCTTAGTTAAGTGTTTGGCCATCCTCGTCCATGTACATGCCTCTGCCGTAAGCAGCCAGTAGTCTATTCGGGACCATGTGTTGTGCGTCGTAGATGTGCATGTTCCCTCCCTACAGCCCTCATGTCTCATTCTCCATACATCAGTCATCCCCCATGTTGCCATACTGTTTTTTAGGGCCTTAGCCGTTTGTTTGCCATATCTTTCATTACCGGTCTATCTGTCAAGGGCTGGGTCCAGACATGTGTTGAAATCCTCACCCCATATTATCGGTTCACTCAGGAATTCCCTAAGTTTAGTCCATATCTCTGCATAAAAGCAAGGATTGTCTGTATTTGGACCATATGACGTGACTATCGTTAATACTGTGCCCCCAAACTTTCCCTGCACTATGACATAACGGCCCTGGTCATCATTCATTGTGTGAATTAGTTGGAATGGGGTACTTCGTCTGATTAACTGTAAGACCCCTCTGGCATAGGTAGAGAATGAGGATGCAATGCGGTACGATGCCCATTGTGTGCCCAACCGCATTTCAGTTACAGAGGTGAGATGTCTTTCTTGTATTCATGCCACATCAATACAGTGTCTGTCAATGTATGCAAATACTTTATGGGGGGTTTGAAACCCACGAACAATCCATGTTATAAATGTTAGTTTTTGAGTAGGCGGGCCTCTGTCAGCCATGTTCGCCTACCTCTACTTGGGGCTGCCATGTTCCCTGCATGCTACGTGTGTAAAGCGATAACCGTGTAAATAGCTTCTTTTCGTCGACCAGACATTTTTCACCTTCCCCTGTTCCCACCCCCACCCACTCGGCCCTGCCCCTTGTGGCGGAGCCATTCCCACCGCAACGTACCATAAAGATACAAAAGGGAAATAATAAAAAAAGATACAAAAAAAAAAACACCTTACAGTGAACTAGTGTGGTGCACACAGAAGGGCAAGGGCTGCCAGCCTGTTTCCTGTGGGCTGTCCCAACATGGGCAGATGCTCCGCAAAGCATATACATCAAAAAACTTAACATAGCGTATTGTATTGATTAAGTTGCACCTGGTGAGTCTCTGATAGCAGTACAATGTCTCTAAGAGTGGGTAAAATTCAAACCTATCCAATTTCAATTAGCAATACAGCATTTTAGTGGAGTGCTTAGGGCGTATTGCTATTCAACTTATCTGCATTAGGCACATGTCCCTCCAGGTCTCGCCTACTGTCTGTCAGCAAGCGCAGTGTCTCAGGGATCCCCCAGGATAACTTGTCATGCCTTTATCTGTAGTGGGTGTCTGGAAACCCAACATTGTCTGAGCAGTGGAAATGAAACCTGCCTCTAGCAGCAGGCTCTATTGTTCATCTAATCCTGGCCACCACGGCCGATCCATATCATTCAAGCGGGTGAGGGTGTCCACCAATCCTTGCAATGTCTTGTTACTCGACGTCTGATGTTGTAGACTGTTCTTCCTGGTCCCCTCGTGGGGATCTCCGTCGCGGTCTTGAGTGCCCTTTCAGTTGTATGAAGTTCAGCACATCTTTTGGTTCATTATATATTTTCACCTTCCCCTCGTCTGAGATCCTGAGCCTTGCCGGGTATAGCATTGCATATGGTATGTTTAGATCTCTCTGTTTTTGTTTTGCCGGACCAAACTTCTTTCTTGCCTCCTGCACAGATACAGTGAAGTCGAGGTATATTGATATGTCCATACCTTCGTGATTCAACTTCCCCAACTCTCTGGCCTTCCAAAGCGCTGCATCTCGGTCCCTGTAGGTTAATATCCACGCTATGATTGGCCTTGGTCTCGAGCCAGCCGGTGGTTTTGGTGCCAAGGATCTGTGTGCTCTTCCGATGATAAATATCTCTGAGAAGGTTCCCCCCCCAGCATTGAGATGAGCAATTGTTCCACATACCGCTCCAATCGGCCCGTGTTTGGGGTCTCCGATATACCCGTCAGGTGGATGTTGTTTTTACGGGATCTCGCTTCCAAATCTTCAGCTTTTGCTGACAGAGCCGCTATATGTTTGTCCATCTTCACCTGCTTCGCGTCCATCTGTACTTGAGCATCTTCGGCCTCCGAGATTCGGCGCTCCGCCATGCCCAGTCTTTCTGTGTGCTGGTCCAGGCGCTCCAACATCCTGTCAACCTGGTACCTGGTACCCAGTGGCGCCCGATTCCCACTGCTGTAGAGGCTGCTCTTCCGTTCCTCGGTCCGTTTGTTTTTTGGTGTGTTCAAAAGATATCTTTTGCTTGGTCCTGTCCGTCTTGCCCATTTTCACCATCTCAGTCCAGCCTCCGCACCCTTTTCCTCAGGAATGTGCAATATCAGGTTTGGGTATGCCTTGCGCCACCGGCCCGACAGTTCTGAGTCGGTTATTTATTTAATGAGATTTTATATAGTGCGAACATTACCCGATGGTGTCAGAGCGCTTTACATAAGAACAAGTTTCGATACATAAGGACTTTGGATTACATGCGTTACATAAAAGATACAAACAGAAAAAAATGTACAAGTTAAAAAGTCACACAAGGAAGATATATGAACAGAAAAAAATTGCATATGTAAAAGTAGTAAATTCACTCAAGGAAGGGATACGAATGTATTTACTCTAAGAGTCACAAAGGAATGGTAGAGAGTTCAAAGGTCTACTGCATATACTAGTGATTAGAGTTATCTCTATATACATATATTTACAAATAGTAGATATTCTCATGTCAAGACCCAAAAAACCAGGAGAGCAGAGTTCCATCAAGTGGGGTCGGAGGGGGCACGCAGTCACAGCACCGAGGGAGGGTGGAAGGGATATAAGGGTATGGAGAAAAGGCAAATCAGAAAAAGGAAGAAACATTTAAGGATCATCAAGGGGGAAACGAGGGAAAAGGGTAAAGGATGAGGTAATAGACAAGATGGCGGGTCAGGGTCCAGAGAAAAGCGGCCGAGAACAGGAGCAAAATGGCAGCCAGGACAAAAGAAAAAAACGTAAAGAAGTCCATGAGAGTGACCCAGTGAGTATGAATTAGAGTGCCAGGAGAAGTCCGGGGGGGGGGGGGGCGTACATAGTTCAAAAATCAAAGTCAGGAAGGGGGAGAAGGCGTGTAGGCTCGAGTTATACGTCTGTCTGCAGGATCTAGGGAACTGCGTCACCAATGCGGCCCGCACTTGGGTTTTGTATGCAATGTTATCTGGTCCAGGGTGTTTTAGAATTCTCCGTTTGCTGTTAAGTGTCCCAGCCTTTCCACCATTCACACCACCCCCTGCTAAGACCGCTACTTACAGGACTCTGGTTGGTCGTGGGTATCCGGGTAGCCAGGCGTGATTTGACACCATTTAGTTCTCCACCAAAAGGCCTGAGTAGTCGGGGCCTTCAATCACATGCGTATTCAAAAAGAAGCAGGTTTCTGAGGGCTCGCGTGAAAATCATGGCACTCTGTATGCTGTAGAACCCCTAGGCCCAGGCTCTCCAGTCAGTCGGTGGTGGTAGGCGCACCTCCCCTGCCCCGCTACTGCAGGCGAAGTTCCTTACTATCACAGCTCTGGGTGGGTTCCAGTGGAGGCTTCTTTGCTGTGAGGTCCACGTTCCCCAGTTAGGCAAAAGCAAATGACGCTCCTCACTACACATCGCTGTATTGTGCAATATTACCGCTGTTATGGCACCTGGCAATTTCCAAATGAAAGCGTCTCTCTTCGGGGGGGCTGTGTTCCTTTCCGTCTATATTGGAAGTGCTTTCAGCCGCCCAGTGCCCCTCGCACTCCTCTATGCTGAAGGGCTGCACCCACCGAGCAGCACGCAGGCCACTTCGCATCTCGGGGACCCGCATATCGAGGCGGTATTATGCTTCCCTCAGCGGTGAAGTCGGGTTGGTGCCGGTCCCGCTTCCCGCCCGCCTCGGGTCTCACCTCTTCACCGCTGTATCGGCACGCTCAGGTCGGGGGCTTCAGATAGGTTGTCCTGGCCCCACCGGGTGGAGATCGCTACCCAGGCCGCGTTTCGTGCTGTGCATCACGGTTTCCTTTTGAACTGCAGGCTGCTGCTTCAGTTTCAGTTTCATGTTGCTGGGCCCAGGTATTTCGGTCCACGTCACTGTCAGAAGAAAGTCTCTAGTATTGCAGACTTCAGGTGTGAGCAGGCATCTGGCGGTCCTCTGCTACAAAGCACACCTAGTAGAGTCAGTCAAGCCTTGATGTGTAGGATTTTGGAGGATTTATGTGGACATTAGCGAGGAGCTCGCCTAGAACGCGGCCATCCTGATTCATGGCAAGCTCCACCCCCAATCCACTCCACTCTTATATAATCAATTTTACCCCAATCCAATCCAACCCACTACAATCCAATCCACCTTAATCCAGCCAAATCCAATCTACCCCACTCAAATCCACCCCACTACAATCCACCCACCTCCACCCCATTCCAATTCCCCAACCCCAATCAAATCCACCTCAGTCTAATCCAATCCACCCCACCCCAATACAGTTCATCCCACCCTAATCCAATCCACTCTACTCAATCCAATCAACATCAATCCAAACCACTCCACTCCACCCCACTGCAATATAATCTACTCCACTCCAATCCACCTCATCCCATGCCAGTCTAATTCAACCCACTCAATTCCACCCACTCTATTCCACCACACTCCAGTCCACCCTAATCCTGTCCAACCCACTCCAGTCCAATCAACGCCACTCCAATCCACCACACTCCAGTCCATCCCACCCCAATCCAATCCAATCCATCCCACATCACCCCATTTCATCCCAGCCCACTCAATCGAATCCACCCCACCCCATGCCACACTAATTCATCCCATTCTGTTCCACCCCACTCCATTTTACCACACTTAATTCTACCCTACTCCTGTCCACCCACTCCAATCAAATACACCCACTTCAATAAATCCCAACCACCCCAACCCATCCCACCCCATTTTAGGCCACCTCACTCCAATCTAAGATACTCCATCCAGTCCACCCCACGCCAGTCCATCCCTTCCCTTCCCAGTCCAGTCTAATTCATTCCCTCCACTCCACTCTGATTCACCCCACTCCAAACCACCCTTTTCAAAACTAATCCACCCCACCCCAATCAAATCCACCCCAACCCCAACCATTCTAATCCACCCGCTCCAATCCACGCTAATCCAATCCTACTCCCCCATTTCAATATACCCCTCTGGCTCGACTCCAATGCAATCCACACCAACTTGTCCACCTGCTCCAATTCACCTGCTTCAATACACCCCACTCCATTCAATCAAACCCATGCTACTCCAATCCAACCCACTCCGATCTATTCCAATATAATTCACCCCACAACCTCAATCCACTCCAACACACTCCACCAAATTCCAGCCCACTTCACTCTATACCACTCAACTCTATGACACTGCACTCTACAAAACTGCATTCTACGGCACTCTCTGCCACTTGAACATTGAACTCTACACCCCTGTAATACACTCTACTCCCCTTCTCCACTCTATGACACTCTAATTCCAACAAATCCAGTCTACACACTCTAATCTCCCCACTTCACTCTAGGACACTCCCCGCCACTAACGTTTAGCCTTGGTGAACAGCAGCCACACCGGTGAACAACATGACAAAACCACATTGCCAAAGCCTGTAGTTCTTGTATAAGCAAGAAATATTGGCTTTTTCAAAGCTTGTTATTGAATACCGTTTACATGATTGAAATTTACAAGGCTGTGATGATCATCTTTCATGCTGTAGATGATCAGTTCGGCACAGTAATCCAGCAGCCATTCATCATTGAAAAGATCTGTTCAGCAATCCATCAGCCTTCTCAGCACTTATTTAAGCCTGTCTGCTATCGTCGGTGTCCCCTTTAAAGATTTACCTTCTTTATGTTTTTCTTTACTCCCACCCCTTTCTTTCCTTCTTATTCGTTCTTTTCTCAATCGTCTTCCATTCTCTTATTTGACTCCCACTTCCCCTTCTTTTGAATTATTTTTTCATTTCCTTCCATTTTCTCTCTAGCTACTCTGATCGGAGCATACTACAAAGTTTTGAGGGACGTTCTGCTAAGGGATGTCAATAGGTAGCTGCAAAAAACAGTTCTAAAGAACTAATTAATGAGAAATGTTCAGCCAGTTTAACCAGTTCAGAGTTTATCACTCACCCTGCCTTAGATAGTTGTGCGATCAAGTTGTGTCTGATTTCAGTGAGCCAATGAAACCTATTAGAGCCTGAGAAGAGAGTTTTGGGCCACGTACTTTGCTTGCGGCTGTTGCCCTTGTCCCACTGCCAGTCTCCCTGGTCTCCCCCTCCGCTACCTCTGCTCTTCACCAACGTAGCGCGGCCATCGAGGAGAGGGGGAGAGGGGGGACTACAATCCCCGGGAGCCCTTGCGGCGGAAGCCGCCACCGCCACCGCCCACATCGCGCCCGGAGGCACATAAACCAGAGGAGCGCCCCGGTGAAGCGGGTGCTCTGAGGAGAGTGTTTTGGGCCACGTACTTTGCTTGCCACTGTTGCCCTTGTCCCGCTGCCAGTCTCCCTGGTCTCCCCCTCCGCTGCTCTTCACCAATGTAGCGCGGCCATCGAGGTGAGGGGGAAAGGGGGGACTACAATCTCCGGGAGCCCTTGCAGTGGAAGCCGCCACCGCCACCGCCCACATCGCGCCCGGAGGCGCATACACCAGAGGAGAGCCCCCACATCGCGGGATCGCGGACGGGTCGCGCCGGGTTAAGCCCGGGACAAGGGCGGGACCATCCACTGCCGTCAGAGGCCAGAAGAGGCTGGGCTGGGCCACCCCTCTAACCCATAAACTTGGACATAAAGTAAGCGGAATGTATTTTTTATGACATTGAACTGAAGACTTTGCTGCCCGCTTTGCTCTTAAGCGGTGAGGGGGCTACCCTAGGAGTGATTATTGGGCAAACTATAAGCTGCACTGTTAATGTGAGTGTTCTTGTCAACTTTAGCCTTCCTAACTGTAAGACTAAATCATTTAAAAGTGCCTAGTAAAGAGCACAATATTAACCTATGGCTATGACTTCTAAACAAAACAGAGTGGGGCAGAAGGTAGGGGTAGGGGGAAGTTTGGTAGGAACCTTGGATGCTTTCTTGGTTAGAGCTGGTTCGGTGCTCCAGCATGAAATAATGGTATCAGAAAAAAGGCTTTCGTTAGGAGTCTACGCAGCTCAAAAGAGATCTTCAATGGGAAACATTCAATTGGCCAAATCACCTGTGATAGCGGCTCAACCTATAAGCCTCATAAATATTGACCCCGCAGACCACTTACAGGGGGACATGGGGGATGTAGTCCTAAGCCCAATTATGGATTTAAGAGTTGGGCATAACTCCCGGTCATTGGAGTGTATCACTCCCCAGGATGGTATTGTGTCTGAAGTAATAGAAGACAGGAGTCTGGTACCTTCTACCCTGCATAATTTGGCCTGCCCTCCGGATCAAACCCTAGCCATTGCTAAAACTTTTCCCCTTATAGATAAAGGGGAAGCTTGTGATACATTCCTGGGCCGACCTTTTCGGCCTGGTTGATCTGGTATCGGTGCAAGTCGCGGCTTAGGGGAGCCTTTAGCAAAAAGGACAAGGGGTGGCCTAGCGACTCGGTCACAAAATAAGACCAAAGGGAAAAGTAAAACTCAGAAGGAGAAAACATCAGGTACCGCTGATGTTGGGGAGGACCAGGGCCAGGCTGTAAACTTTGATGTTAATGAATCACGTAACCCAGGGGGTAGCCAGGCTTTCTGGGAGCGCATGGAGTCATTGATATCATCTTTACTTGCCCCCTTATGGACCAAGCTTGAGGCTATTGAGGATAAAGTTACGAGCAAGAAATTGTGCTGACCAACAAAATGTAGGGGGAGGTAATGTACCCACTATACCGCCAGGGAGCATAGCGACAGGTGAGATTCTGGGTAAGCAAAAAACTACCACAGCTACTGACTGCCCGATAGCAAGAAAATCCATCCCCAATCATTTAGTGGCAGGTGGGAGTTTGTATTCTGGTAGCCAGACACTGTTACCCGGTAATTCACAGCAAGATCGAGTACTGCAAATGCACCAAAACCCTCCGGGTGTCCAACCCCCGCAACCCCTTAACAATCTGCCCGAGACGGTGAGTGTTCACACAGTAGGGCAAGGTAGCGGGCAGGACAGACAAGCCCATAAGACCAGTTTGAAACCAGCCCAAGATATTATTGATTTACCAACAGATGCGGGCCCCCTCGTTGTAGTCCTGGTTAGTGTTCCCCCATTGAGATCAGACCAATTTGAAACCTGGTCCCAGCTAAATCATAAAACTGTGGATTGGCTCACTAGGCATAAAGGCTTTAGTCCATTCCTATTGAAAAAACATCCTGATGGTGCGTAGAGTGGCATGGCTTGGCAATTTACCGAAAAATACAAGGGGGGACTGTATTATTGTTAATTTTAGAAGACCGGAATTTGCCCAAACAATCCTTGAAGCACAAGATTACTCCTCAATCACTACCTGCATTTGAGTCCTACCATTGGGCTACTTTTATAGGCCCTCTGTGAGACCACAAGGGGGGATTACTCCGTTTATTCCAGTCTTAAATAGTTTTGAGACCCTGCCCAATTTAGATGAGCAAGGTTGACTGTAGGACAGGGACGTGCTTGTTGTACGGCGGCCAGAAGCTGGGCTGTTGGCAGACGGGAAGTCCCAGGCCATGGCTCCTTATATTGAAGAAGAGGTCGAATGCCAGTTGGCACCACCAAACCCGGTTCATATAGCGGGCTTTGAGACAAATCAAACAGGGCACACTGTTTCCGAGAACAAGATAGAGATTCTATCATGGAATATTGCCGGGCTGCAGTCAAAAAGAGGGGACATAAACTGGGAGGCCTTTCTGTCAATGCACCATATTATTGCTTTGCAGGAAACCTGGGACTCTAGAGATCCCTATCATTTGGATGGGTATCAATCCTTTAGCAAAAATGCTGAACCATCTGTGATGGGGAGATCGAGGGGGGGGTCTCTTGCTATTATTTAGCCTCAAATTACTGTATAGGCCGGAGTTGGTAGTTACAAGTGCCCCAAATATTTTAGCTGTCAAACTTGATGGTGAAAATTTGCCTGCAATGTTGGTGGTAAATTTTTATAATTCCTTTACTAGGACAGATGAATTGGACCATGTCTATTTTTTGGGATGATTATGATGTAAATAACAATACAACCTACCAACTTTTAATTCTTGGCGATTTTAATATTCATGTCTGTCACCTAAACTGTTTACAAGGTATTGAGCACGAATACGGCCCGCAGGGGGTCACCCATTTTGAGCACACGAAGAGGGGACGTATCTGGAGAGTCTTTTATCTGCCCATTACTTGTTCTGCCCATTACAAGCAGAAACCCTGTGCCCTGTCCCAACCTATATTGGCCAAGGTCATTGTAGTATCATCGATTATATTTTAGTATCATGCCTTTTGATGGACCTAATAGGCTTTTTTTGGGTCACACAGAACGGTCTCAGTGACCACAATCCCCTCACGATGGATATTAAAATTAAGGCCCTTAAAAGTGAGATACCATTGGCCCTTATTTCAAATTCTAATATAGCTACCACATGTCAGGGTCGAAGGTTGAGATGGGAGGTTATCACCCCAGCTGGCTTCCTTGATAATTTGTATAATAGTAATTCAGAGGATTTGAGCTTATGTCTAAATATGGATTCCGAGCCAATGGTAATCCTTGGCGCCTTTGACCGCATTACAAAACAGGTAGCAGTTAATTTGACTCGGCGAGGTAAACCAAGGCCTAAGAAATTGAAAAACTAGTTTGACCAAGCTTGCACTACTGCACATAAGGCACTTTTGGAGGTTTTGAAAGAGTCTGCCAGGGACACTAATAAGATTGTAGAGGCCAGAAGGGCCTACAAAAAAGCAATAAAAGTAAGGAAAACCCAGCTAAAAGAGATGGCATGGGATGAATTGATTCAAGTTAGTGTCCTGACAAGTAGCACCCAATTCTGGAAAGCGATTAATAGTCCAGTGTTTGATGAGACAGATAATACAATTAAAGATTGTCTCATCCTCCCAGCAAGGTGGGTGGAACACTTTAGTGGCCTATACTCTGAGACCAGTCACTCACCTTTCATTCCTCGTGGGGAAACTATACAGGCCCCAAAAATCAATTTTACTGAGGAAGAAGTAATGGAGGCCATTGTGTGTATATCAAAGGGGAAAGCACCAGGCCCGGACGGGGTATCGACTGATTTATATAGGGCCGATCCCAGGTTATGGGCAAAGATTTTAACTTCTGTTTTTAATGCAGCCTCTAAAGTGGGTCTCCCAATGTCTTGGGGTAAAGCAGTTATAGTCCCAATATTTAAAAAGGGCTAAAGAGAAGATCTGGCCTGTTATCGGCCCATTTCACTCTTGGATTCTGCTGCAAAGATTATGGGAAAAGCTGTACTAGCCCGCTTGACAGACTGGCTGGAAAAAAATTCCGTCATCTCGGACCTGGGTACAACGGGTCAATGCCTTAATTTACATCTTGTCATAGGGAAGTACACAGTCGCAAAGCAGGGGGACATACATCTAGCTTTTATGGATCTGTCCACTGCTTTTGACCTTGTAAACAGGCAAAAGCTTTGGACTTCCCTATATGGCATAGGGCTGGCCCATGTATTGATATCTTTCCTGGCTGACATCCATGACAATACTACTGCGGCGGTCCACTATCATGAGAATGGGAGTCTGACAGATGCTTGGCCAGTTAAGCGAGGGGTAAGGCAAGGATGTATCCTTGCACCCTTGCTCTTTACACTTTATATTAACAACTTGGGAGATGCATTATTTTCATCTTGCAAGGATATCCCAAGAGCTGGCTCAAAAATGATCCCCGCACTATTATATGCATACGATGCAGTTTTAGTGGCAAGAGGGCTACAATCTCTTTTAGATTGTTTTATGGACTCTCTAGATTTAATAACCAATTTTATAAAGTCACACTCTATGTCAATAGGTGGGGGATGGGAAAAAAAGGCGAACTTTTTCTGCAAAGGGCAGGAGCTCATTAAAGTCCCAGCCTTGCCAAACTTAGGGATTCTTTTCGATGACAGAAGGTCATGGGTCACGCAGCGTGCCCATAAAAAGAATACCTTAGCCAGGGCGACGGGTGCCCTGTTAGGGTTTGCAAAGTGATTGGGTTGTAAACCACTCCCGGCACTCATGAAAATTTATAACGCTAAGTGTGTCCCAATGGTGCTATATGGGAGCGAGGTATGGGGCTACACAGATGTTAGCGAAATCCAAACAGCAGAAAATGTCTTTTTTCGAAAACTGTTGTCGCTCCCATCATCTGCTGCTACTTTTAATATTCATGAGGACCTTGGGGCTGGCTATATTTCAGACCAGATCGCTGTGGCCCCACTACTAGGTTGGTTGAGAATCTGGGCACAGCAGCCACCAAATCTAAACCAATTGATTATCCAAGACTGTATGTCTCTAGACAGAGCCCTCGCTATCCCGTGGATCCGTTATAATAAAACCCAAATGGATTCACTGGGCAGCCCTGATCTGTTCACGAACCCTAGCGCGTTAGGCAAGACGGCTATTAAGGACGTAAAGTCTCAGTTCCTGAACAGGGCAATGTTAATGAGGGAAGAAGGGGAATTGGTAAAACCTTCAGTCAGGAGTTTTGTAATGATGAGTATAGGGTGAGAAATCCAGCTGTACTTGACCTATATAAACAAGCCATATCATCTGTTTGTGTTGCTAAGGTTTAAGTATAACATGCTCCCATGGCTATTATCATTTTCAAAAGGTTTTTCCAAAGAAGGGACTTTGGGGCCCTGCCCCTGTGACAATTTTTCTGAGCAGAATACCTTGCATATGTTTTTTTTTGCGACTTTTATGTTTCATTACGCAAGAAATTTATTTTGCCATTGTTAAGGGGCTGTAACTTTGAGCAAGTTAGACCGGCTATGGCCTACTTGCAAACACTTGGGTCCTCAGTGGTGTGTTTTGGGGTAGCTAGTTACATCACAGGGGCCATCAGGCGAAGAAACAAAGTACAGTTACATTAGTGCCCGGCTAGGTCAGAACCGTCCTCTACCTCTTTATTTATAGTGATTCTTTTTAGACAGAACATTTGTGGTGTGACGATTTAGCTGATGAATTCTTGAATTTTAAATGGAGAACTCAATGGGTGACAAACTTTTTAATCTGTATATTTGTACGCCAAGTGTTTCTTTTTGATGGTGCTATGTGATAAATTTGGTTTACGCATTATTGATAGTATTTGTTTAATTGTAATGTGTTATTGATATTATCTGTTTATTTGTAATGTGATTATCTACATCATGAAATATTGTCCTGTGCTTTGATAGTTTTAAATTTTAACCGAATAAAGCAAATCTTTTGACTTGACTTGACTTTGACTATTAGAGCCTGCAAGCTATCGGTAACCCTGAGGCCTCCTCACTTGTGTTGTTTTTTAACCCAAAATCTCGCCCTCAGTTTTACTTCCTGGAGGCGTTCTTAAGGAGTGCATTAGTTTCTTGTAGTTTAAAACTTCCACCATGAACAATCAACCCAGCCACTGGTGCCTCCAATATACCAATCTTGATGTTTTCTATGGTTAATGCAATAGATAAGATAATATATTCCTCTTATTAGCTACAAACAAGCAATCATTCACCATCTCATTAAACCCTGTTCGTGGACTCAGGGCTTCCCCTTCGGTCTCATATCCAGATCCTCTTGTCATCTCCTTGCTGTTTCTCTTACGACCTTTTCAATAACCTTCCTTTACCTTTTTTTTCTCACACTTGAGCCCTCTTGTACTGTTAGACCTGTTTGTGGTCGTAGATGTCTTGACGTCTAGGTATCAGGTGCTCAATAAAGACTATAGAGATTAGGTTAGTAGTATTCATTCGGTTCTCCTGTATTTGCTTTACAAGACTGAACTGACCAAATTAAAGTGGGCTTCTTCCAAAACTAACCACATCAACTGCGACTTGTCACAATAGTTGACAGCTTCTCCCTCACTCCTACCTGGCAGATACTACCTCTGTTTTCCATCATTTACATGTATGACATCAACTTGTATATGTATGCTGATGACATGCTGCTTCATCTCTGCCAAGAAAGATGCCCATTAATAAGTAAGCATCATCATTGCCAAAAGCCTTATGAAAATTGTCTGCACCTAAACTGCCTTTGCCTTAATGGTACAAAGACACAAATCATGTCCTTTCCCTTTGCTTACCCACACCCATGTGGTACTCCTCTATCCATGCAAAATGTTCTGTGAACTTCACACAAGTAGGTGAAATGACCAGAGGGGTTCTCCAAATGTTGTGGTACTATTCCACAGACCGTGGCCTAGATTTATCAAATATGCATGCAATGCAGCAAGGCACCTTGTTGCGATGCATGAAAGGGACAGTGCAGGAATGTGCTGTATTTAACATTATATGGCACATTCCTGTTCTCTACCAGCCTGGCACACAAACTGCTGCTAAGTGGCAATGTAGGCACCCTTGCACCATGATGCAAATGTGCCTGCATTATAGGCTGCATTGTTTTTGGTGCAGAAAGGGACACCTTCCTGCACAAAAACAACCCCCTGTTTTTTTCCTCTTTTACAGCACAAGCAGAAAGAGAAAAAACTAGGAGAAATAGAAATATTTCTCCAAGTTATGCCTCTCCTGGTGAGGCGAAGTTGCATTTTGATTAACTCCCAGGTCTATCACTAATGGTGAACTTGGGAATGCACCAAATCCACAGGTGGTTGCATGGGAACACCCACACTGCACTAATGGAATGCCTCTCTGAGGCAGAGTAAAGCAAGGTGCTGCATTCCCTAACTCAAGGTTTACTAAGCAACGCAGGGGCATTCAAGGTGGCCTTGGTAAATCTGATTTAGTGATCATGCATTCATTTAGAAGTGTTAACATTGCAAGTTTTTATGTGTAGTTTGTATTATGTAACATAATTTTAATGAATAAACTGTAATAATACTTCATAGTATTTAATGTATTGATTACGTAGGTGCCCTTTCCAAGTCTTCAAGTATTTATATCGCACCAACAGTGGGGTGATGTGCACAAGAGCTTTCTCAATGGTGTTGTCAAAGGTAATTGGTAATAACTGGTAAGTGGTTCTGAGTAAATGTCACTTCTTGATGGTCACTTGTAAAGGGGTGTCAACAAGCACTGGGGTTGCTTTTTGCGGCAAGGCCAGTATCTTCCACCTCTTGAAAGTTAAAGTGTCTTTAGAAAGACTAGTAAAACTCACCTTCCATTACAGCACAATTGTTTCTATTAACATGATTACATCCAGGGGCTGCACACTATACAACAATCTTTCTCCATGCAATGTTCTTAAAACAGTGTGTGAAAAATTAAATTGACTTAAACTTTTTCTTTGCATATTTATTTTGAATGCCCCTCTCCTTCCCTTCTACCTTCTGCATGCCTGTTGTGTATATAAACTTCTCCAAATTGCATACCTGCCTTGATCTCCTGCTTTGATTTTTTGAAACCATATCCCTGCAGCCTAACAATATCTATTTATTCCATCAACCTTTGCTTCTTACATACCCCCTCCTAATGATTATACCTGTCATTAATGCAAAAACAAAGTAACTGGAGTAAATGCATGGAATAGTTTTGTTAGGAGCACAAGACTAATTCCAATAACCAGTGGCTAGACCACTAACTTTGGGCTTCCGAGTAGCGTACTACTTGCCGTAAAGCACTCCAACGCCTCATCAAGGGTAATAAGTGCTATATAAATGCAATTTCAATACAATGCAATACAGAGTGCAGCAGGCTGCTCTTTTTTCCTGATCTACTAATAAACCCAATAGTTTCACAATTTAATTCACAAGCACTCTGTTCGTGATCCAATATATGCCATGCTGTATTACGCCTTTCCTAGGAGGCGCTCCGCTAGCTCACTGTCTTGATCTTGAGTCTCTTCTTGATACACATGCAGTTTGGTCAGTCATGAGTTACACATTCGTCCCAGTGAAGTTTGGAGCCCTAGTCACTAGTGTTCAATTAAAAAAAAGTCTGATAGAGAGCAAAATATTCTAAAAGTAAGGTTTGCTTTTCTTATTCCGCGTTCTCTAAAAACGTAGGGAATCAAAGACAAGCCAAAGTAAGCATTTTATACACATTGTAGGTGGTCCTTAAAGACGCCCAAATAGAGAACAGGCATGGGTATTCAAAGCTCCTCATCGAAACAACCACACAGACTAGTGATAGTTGGCAAGCCTGGGTGTTATTTTGTTAACGAATCATTAAAAACAGAAGGCAAGATTTCTTGAAATCATGCATTTATATATTGGATGCAGTGATACTCATTAGGGGCTAAGGACTTTGATTTGATTACTGACACAATAACATGCAGTTTAGCTTGAATAAAACATTTTAGGCGTCAACTACTTAAATCGACTTATAATAAAACAGATTAACTCTATATTGACCATAACACAGTAATTTGCAATATCAACTCTATCTAAGTCTCTCCCACAGATCAGCTTGAATTCTCTTCATGGAACTTTTGGTAGCAGCACGCCTGACATTTCTGATGTCTTCTCTACACTTTTTCTTTTCCTTTTCTAGAGCATGAATAAGTTGGTTACACAATCTATTTTTGATTTTCTCTAGTTTTGCCATTGTATCCTCATCTTTTTGATCTAAAATGTCTTTGTACTTCGAAGAGTTACACTTGATCACTTTTAGCATCTTATCAGTCTTTTCGTCCAACTTTTTCTGTAGCGTTTGTTTGTAGTCCTGCTCCAGTGTTTCCAGTTTCTTTTCAAACATGTCAATGTACTCTTTTATCAGCTCAGACTCTCTCTCTTTCACTATCTTCTCTGCGTTGGCATACATCACATTGGTGTAGCATCGGCCATCATTCTGCTTCACCATGTTGTCAATCATCCTGATCAGATCATCTACTTGTTTTTGACTTGCTTCTCCTTCTAGCCTGTTGTTGAAGGCACAGTATCGGCCTCCACACATCCTGATCAGCTCCTTGAGATCTTTATTGCCCTCATTAACATACTGCTCCATCGTTTGATCATCCCTCTCTATCTGATCCCTTCCGTTGAACAAGACTATCATGTATTCTGCCGCTTGCCTTCCAAATAAATCTTGAATCTTCTGGAAAGCCTTCTTTTCTTCTTCTGTGAAACGACCGGTCTGTAGCACCAGCAGGATGGCGTGAGGTCCAGGCAAGGACTTTGTAATGCTGCGCCCAATCTCCCTGACAACCTTCTTGTCTGAGAGCTCTGTGTCAAATAAACCTGGAGTATCTACAACCACAATCTTTCTGTTATTATATTTTCGTTCATGCCTTTCACATTTCTCGGTTTCTGAATTTGAAGAATAGCTTGAAGCAAACTTTTTCTTGCCCAGGATTGTGTTCCCGGCTGTACTTTTGCCAGCTCCAGTTTTACCCAAAAGTATAATCCTGAGTTCCAATTTCGCGCTGTCATATTCTGCATCTATTTTACCTGTTGAAGACATGGAAACATAGATATTTTTAATTTATTCAAATGAAACACATTTTTTTGTTTTTTTATTGCATTCTCTCTCTCTCTCTCCCTCCCTCTCCTCTCTCTCTCTCTCTCTCTCTCTCTCTCTCCCTCCCTTTCTCTCTCTCTCATAGTTGTAGAAGCCTGGATTGTTGAACGCTCCTGTGGAGACACTGATGCGGCCATGAACTCTAAACACTAGTGTAGGATCAGTGTTATCAAAATGTCGATATCCTAATCCACAATCTCTTTCTTTCTTCTGGCTTTAATCAGGATATAAGGGAATGTGAGAGGTAGATGGTGGTCGAGGAAAAACAGTGAGCCTTTCCCTTCCTCCTTCCAGGGGTCACAATGTCAGTGGTCAGCAGAAGTCGCATGAGCCATGGGAGGGGATGGGAATCCTCTTGAGCTCATGTCTCCAGACATGGCAACATTTTCAAACTGAGAAGTGGGAGATTTTGAAAAGAAACATGGAAGTGCATTTTCCCCATTGGTTATATTCAAGCAGAGGCCTTTTTAGGTGAGAGATGCCTAAAATAAGGCCATTTTTGGCTTAAAAATCAAGTGTCTCCCACCTCAATCGGGTCTATTGGAATGTGTGTGTCTCTGACTGTGACATGCCAAATGAAGAGAGGTAACTTGGCATCTCCAAGGGAGATCCAGAAATTATGGAGGCTTTCGCTTCTCTTTACAGCTCCTGCTGTCTGTCTTTGTTAGTTTTTGATGGAGCTATCAACATGGCTGTTACTGACAAACATGGAAACAATGAACAGTAAAAGACCAGCCATGAATATTTTGAAACGTCCTGGGTCTTCTTCACAGCTTAATTTTCATTAGAATTTGTTTAAGTAATAATTAGCGGTTCAAACTAACTTAGTAGGATTAATGAAAAATCCTTTTGTGAATTTAATTCATCCAAAGTTCATTAACCAACATAAATAGTTATTAATCAAGAGAACATACACAAAACATGAATAACAAACACAAAGGTGTATTGGAAAAAGAGTTTATCAAATAGTAAATGGTCAATAGTTTGATATACAGATAGAATATATTCAGAAATAATTAGGTTTGCAGGTGAATAACAAATTAATTGATAAACAACTCAACAAAACCTAAATACACCTATCCAAAACCAATATAGAATAAAACAGAAGATAGATGAGGTGGAGGTCGACGTTTCGGTCTCCTAAATGAAACTTTGAGAGACCATCTTCAGGACAGTAGTCATTTGTAAACTGTATAAAAAAACAATGTAATCTGAAATATAAATATTTACAATTACATATTCATAGTTATTATGTACAAATTTTACAACACCTTTGTGAGAAAACAAGTGACAATGACAACAAACATTCCTATACAGACATACAAAACATATTAATGGACCTTAGTTTCATTGAGAAAATTCTTTGAATTAAATCTACATCAGACCGGCCCATCGCATGTGGTCATATGGAAGATATTAAAGATTATATCATAACAACATCAACAACTGAATGGAACCTAAATAGAAATTCACTTTTCGCTGAGTCAATAATTGAAAGTATAATTCATCATAAACCATATTAATGTTTCATTGAGATCCATTTAAGTAGATAGCAAAGTTTATAAAAAAACGGCATTTGACACAATTCATATCTAGCAACACACAAATTAAAGCACAAGATTACAATTATATGATTGATCAAGGTTCATAGTTTGATCAAATGATCGAATTTCAATTTATTAACTTAATGCAGAATAAGATCCTCATGACCATATGTTGGATACATGCAGATGTTTTAATAACACAATAGACGATTTACCTCAATTAGACTGGTGTTAGACTTTAGGTAATTTAAAATATGAGCCTTCTCTGTGGAAGCGATTGAATCTGTGCTGCTCCTAAATAGGAACCGTATAATTAGTCAAAAAATGAACCTTTTAATAACTGACACACATTATGGTGTAAAGATCATATAATACCTAATGTTATGGCAACCTGTAGCTTGAATTCTTGTCAGGCAAGGGTCATGGAAATTGACGTCAAACGTCCGTAATCTACAAAGTAAGACCCAAATTTGAAGACAGTGAATAAGCATAAATTAACCGACATGTAGTGACTCAACACTGATTCAACGTTAGGTCATAGATAGGGGACATACCTATCAATTTATGTAGAGTAACGTAGACATACGGTTAACTGCAGTTTAAGTTCTGATCATGCACGAGTCAAAGCGATCGAAGTCAAACGTCAGAGATCTACAAGGTAAAGCCCAGATTTAACGACAATAGAAATACAGAAGATGTTTGGGTTCACGGGCCGCAGGGTAAAAATGAAACGGAAACATACCTATTGTTTTATGTTAGAAGACTTCCCAATTAATTATCCAACGCGGTATTCACCAGCAGTTATGAAAATTCAGCGAATTTTTGGGAGTCTATTAAGGTAGATAATATCATGTCACATAATGGTCGTCTTAAACTCAAATTGGAGCGTATTGAAAGGAAAAGGCAAAAATAATTACCTCGCCACAACCACGTAGTCAGTTAAGGTCGTTGAGAATTACGGATAGGAAATATATTCACTCTAAAAAAGGGGAAATAAATACTATCAGTTTCACAGATCCTTGTCCGACAAATTTTAGACTAAGGAAACCTAAATTAAACGAGCTTACCTAGAATCTCCATTTGTATCAGTCACGGGACACGAGTTAAATGCAGCAAGCACGAGTCTGCCGAATTCATTCCGATTTAAAGCGTGTTTGGAGTGCAAAACAGGACTAGAAAGTAGCCGCCATTTTGGATAGGGATCCAGACGTAAATTAATTTGTCAAGAACGCACGAGAGATTGTCAAAACGGTAAACTTATTCGTTTTAAAGGGTCACTTGTGAACACAGAGAGTGAAAAATCCAAGGAGTCGCTAAGGATTATAAGCGAGGGATCGATTTGTATCACTAAGAAGATCACAAATGAGAAGGCATACAGGAGCTGCCATCTTGGAAAGAGAACTCTACAGCGTTGTTTGAGAATCATCAAAGAGGGCTCTTTACAGGACAATATGAATGCCACAACCAAGGCACATAAATGTAAACCAAATTAGTCTTGGAGGAATATAAATTTCGTTAAAGCGATATGTATATGTTGAAAAAACATCCGCAATATATCCAAGCTTTTTACATCGGTATACAATCGCAATTCTACAGATGTGCAGTCATGGAACAATATATAATCATAAAATAACCTAGATATTCCAATTGTTAATGAGTATGACACATATTTGGCATATATCTAGTTTTTTGATAGACTTTTGCTACCTACTTAAATGGATCTCAATGAAACATTAATATGGTTTATGATGAATATACTTTCAATTATTGACTCAGCGAAAAGTGAATTTCTATTTAGGTTCCATTCAGTTGTTGATGTTGTTATGATATAATCTTTAATATCTTCCATATGACCACATGCGATGGGCCGGTCTGATGTAGATTTAATTCAAAGAATTTTCTCAATGAAACTAAGGTCCATTAATATGTTTTGTATGTCTGTATAGGAATGTTTGTTGTCATTGTCGCTTGTTTTCTCACAAAGGTGTTGTAAAATTTGTACATAATAACTATGGATATGTAATTGTAAATATTTATATTTCAGATTACATTGGTCTTTTATACAGTTTACAAATGACTACTGTCCTGAAGATGGTCTCTCAAAGTTTCATTTAGGAGACCGAAACGTCGACCTCCACCTCATCTATCTTCTGTTTTATTCTATATTGATTTTGGATAGGTGTATTTAGGTTTTGTTGAGTTGTTTATCAATTAATTTGTTATTCACCTGCAAACCTAATTATTTCTGAATATATTCTATCTGTATATCAAACTATTGACCATTTACTATTTGATCAACTCTTTTTCCAATACACCTTTGTGTTTGTTATTCATGTTTTGTGTATGTTCTCTTGATTAATAACTATTTATGTTGGTTAATGAACTTTGGATGAATTAAATTCACAAAAGGATTTTTCATTAATCCTACTAAGTTAGTTTGAACCGCTAATTGTTACTTAAACAAATTCCCTTGACGGCACCTTTACCCTTTTATGTAATCACCCAAGCCCTCAAGGGTTTTTTGGGTTGCTTACTGTTTTTCAATAATTTTCATTAGGACATGCTCTCCAGAGCCTTCTATATACCCGAAATGAATGTCCTGATTTGTTGCTATTGATGCTTACTGCCAGCCTCGGCTAATCACACTGTAAATTTCTAAATTTCAAAAGCAGGAAGTTGTCAGAGCCATGTTGGGATGCTATCACTGCTCCCCTGGACATGAAATTATATTTCCAGTTTAGGGTTGGCGCCTTGCCCTTTAAAACATTCTCTCAAAAATGGATCTCAATCGGAGACTCTTTATTGCCAATTAGTAAATTTCTACAGAATCGATTGGTCTTGCCTGCCCAAGTTACATCATTCCCTTGTAAGAAATGGATTCAACTATTATGCAGTCAACTAAGGACTTGTAGCAGTGGGGTTGCACTCAGAGTTTCTCAGTTCAGACCCAAAGCTCACTTATGCTCTTGTTATTGCTCAATTTTTGGGGTGGATTTGGGTAATTAGAGCCAGGGGAATAAGGGAGAACTAAATGAACTTAACTGTCTTTGATTACCTTGTTTGTATAATTGTGGAGTCCTATCTTTCTTATAAAGTTGTTCACTATGCCAGTATTAGAATTGTAATATGTCATTGATGGAATTATATTCATGTCATATAGTTATGTCATATAGGAATTGTTGAGATGTCAGTAGATTCTATGTTAGGATTCAAAGAGAGACTGAAGCAGTTGCTGACTTTACCTACTTGTTGATGGATGGTATCCTCTAAGAAATAAACCTGACAAGAAGCTGTTACAAGTGTCTACTTTTATTTCTGGGAATACTTCAATCATCTTTTCAAATGGCCATGATGAATGATATAGTCCAATATTTGTCTATTCAAGAGCTGTTCCTTTATAATTGATGTATTATGTAGTCGTCCTTCTCATTTTTCTTGCAATTTACTTCGAGTCCACATTGGGGACTGAGAAGTTAAACTCTGTATTATTGTGTATGCTTTAGGAAGTTCCATTACTGTATGGTGCGATGCTACGGTTCTCATACCTAAATGAATTCATATGTTGCCTACATATCTTACCTTGTTCAAATTTTTATCTTTTAATTTTTTTTCTTTTGCTTTCTAATTGCTTTTATGGCTGAAGTGTTGAATAAAGCGTATTAGATCACTAATAGTATATTAAAAAGTAGGACATGTGTTTTTACATGTCTTGAAAGTACAACATCGACAATGTTGTTTTTTCTCATAGAAAGGCTTGTAGCTCCTTTACTTATTACAGAGTTACATGCTGAAAGCTCATTTTTTCAAGCTGGCTCCTTATTGCCATGCTTTCAGTTATGAAACAAATTGTTGTATTGAACCTGACTTGACTGAAGGCGAATTGAATGTACGTTTTGCACAAATGACAACTTCAGAAGGTTGCCACTATTGTCCAATGTATTTGAGCGACTGTTTACAGCTGCACACAAGTTTCTATACTTGAGACTACACCTGTGCTCCTTAGACAATTAAAAAAAGGACTGTGCCTGTGGTGCCCTACTCGAGGAAAAGTCATCCCTGAAGGAGTAACACTAATAATTAGTTATCTTCCTGTTGCAGCTACAGGGCCACAAAAGCTGAAGAAGCCTGCTTTGGCAACTTGGTAGCCAAGAGTGCCTGACCAGAGCTGGCTGCCAAAGTGCAGCCT
This sequence comes from Lissotriton helveticus, assembly GCF_964261635.1. Lineage (NCBI taxonomy): Eukaryota > Metazoa > Chordata > Amphibia > Caudata > Salamandridae > Lissotriton > Lissotriton helveticus. The sequence goes on from NC_136071.1 coordinate 366,475,210, forward strand.
GGGAGACCAAGTCCTGATCGTCAAATGTTGCACAGAGGAGTGGCCCCAAAAAGCCTACTTCACCTGATCAGCGACCTCAACATCCTTTAGCATCTTCAGCATGCTGCATCCCGTGCTTGAGGACCACTCCATAGAAGTCTATGGTGGTTAACCCACAGAACTCGGAAATGGAGTGGAGACTGCTTTGACTGCAAGTCTCATTGGCCCCTGTGACTCACCCCCTGCGGAAGTTCGTCACCATATCAGGCCAGAGTATTTCATTTACAACTTGAGAAAAAGTTTTCAAAGCACTAAAAACAGTAGTTGCCAATGATTGTTTGCCATTTGAATTAGAAGCAGTGAATTATTGTTTACTTAATAATTTATATCTCAGGAACCCTCCTGTGGATATTGTTCATTTTGGGGTCTAAATTTCATATAAATAAGTTCTGATTTTATAAATTGGTGTTGGATTTCCTTTGTGTCATGTTTTTTTCGTATTCAACTGTTTTGGTACTTCTAAATGCTTTGCACTTGTTTCTTTGACAAAGCCTGACAGCTCAAATCCACAGCTGTCTAGGGTTGAGCTAAGGTTTTGTAAAGGAGCCTGGTGGAACCCAATATTGATTTGTAGGTTCATTACAAAGTGAGGTCGCACAACACACCATATAATATACCGCTGTGCTCAGGATATCATTTTGTACTTGCAGATTACATGCCTTTTAAGACATGGCAAAGCAGAATATCTCTTTCTGATTCTGATACAATGAGAACAATTGAGGAATATAACTATAGCAATTGTTATTTAGAGTACAAACAGTGATGTAAATCACAGCTACTACTACCTCTAGTTCTACTACTATTAGTACTTCAAATAGTGGTTCAGGTACTCTTTAAATATGAGTAACAATGCTGTTATTATTTGCAGTGAATATGATTGTTAGCCTTAATATGATATTAAATGCAATGGCCACTCATCTCCATCATTATTGTTCCTTTTGCCAATGAACCCGCACCGTATTAGAGCTGTGGGCAGTTGCACGAAAGAGTTTGAGATGCACACTGACAGTTTGGCACTAAGAAGTGGTCAACTGTCATCGTGTCCCCTGAAGGCACCTCAAGGACAAAAGAGGTTTTAGAAAACCACAAGGAAAGGTTTATGCATGCATGTGGGTGCAGCCGTAAACTGTAGCCACTTGCATGGGGATTCCAGCACGCCAGGTTTGTCACAAGCAAAGGTGGACCACCGGCTTGAAACAGTGGATTCACTTTTTACTAATGCTCTCTTCCAAATGCAGGCACATGTGTGTGCTTGCAGTGGGGATACTGCATTTTCTGTAATAGTATGCACTGTTTCAATATGCGTCAGGCATACCCTTGACCGTTGCGCAAACATGAAACGTGTTCTCTCTGTGTAATCAGGGTCTAGATGCTGTTTCATTCTTTTGGCCAGCCTGTTAAAGTGGCCATTTTAATTACAGTTGTCAACCATATAGTTTAAAATTCAAATCTGATGCTATTCTGATAAGCCCAGTTCTTCTTTGGTTTCACTTCCTATGCCATTATTGGATTTTATTTTGTGGGGTGTCGTACCATGCAATGTTCATTGAGCCATGTTATGGGCTTTGATGGGTTATATTTGGTTATATTATGCTGTGCTAGTCAATGTACAAATACATGTACAGAATTGAATCAGATGCGGCTTGGCTGGCAACTCAACATGGCAGTTGTGCTGTGATTTGGACCCCGTCCATTGCTCACTCATCCAGATTAATCCCAGAGTGCTGGGTCATCCATTTGCCTCCATGCATCGACACTGCTGAATCCCAGGAACCCACCCAAGGCAAAAAAAGGAAGTGCCCCAACAAATGGGTGGGGAGCGTCAAAGTCCTAAAGGCCTCACCACCAGTTGCAGCAGGCAGTGGGCCATGGAGTGGGCCTTTTCTCAATGTGCCACTGGATTCAAGCTAGCCTGGCTGATGAGTGGTCAAGCCTCCAAAACTGATCCCAGCATACTTATTTCTAGTCCAGGGAGGACCTGGCTTGGCAGGTCAGGCTGGTCTGTTCCCATGAGGAGCAGGATCAAGACTGATTTTTACTTGGCTGGATCTGAACTGGGGTGGCATAGTGAGCAAAAGAAGGATGTATTACACCCAGAACTATGACTGGGGGTGAGCGGTTGAAAAGGTTCAGCACTCCATCCATCATCTTGTTGTGTTTGGCATGTTTGCCATAAGTGGCCATGGGTACTTTGCTCGCTGGGCCACTGGATTAAAGCCAGCCTGGCTGATGAGGGGTGAAACCCCAAAACCATTCCCAGGATGTTTCTTTATGGTCCAGAGAGGACCTGGCCAGGCAGTTTGGTCTGGTCTGTTCCCATGAGGAGCAGGGTCAAGACTAATTGGAGTGGCATAGTGAGCAAAATAATGATGGATCAAACTCAGATCTGTGGCTAAGAGTGAGCAGTTGAAAGGTTTTAGCATTCCATCCATTATACAATGTTTTCTGTGGGCCTAAGCAGCTCACAGAGAGTCCAGGGGATTTTCCACTAAACCAACACCTGGCCTGACTGGAAATGGCAATTGCCTCTCCTGGTGAGCCTAATACCCTGGTGAGAAGCTGGGTGCCCTGAGTGCTTTTGGGTACCTGGGCTCTTCAAGATGACAACACAGTGAGGGTGGGTTACGGCCCATTGTTTTGTCCTCTCCATCCTGCAGGGCTCACACAGTGCTGGCGTGGCAGGGATGTATGACATTACAACGCATGCTTTTACATCGCATGCTTTTACAACGCGGTTTTTACAACGCATACCATTACAACGCATAGTGCTTTTAGGCGCTGGATAGTGAATTGTTTAATTTACTATTCCAACTCCAGTCCCCGTGGATAGTAGGGAAGGTGTTGGATAGTAAATTAAACCCATTCCCTATCCTAGAGCGCCCCCAGCGCAATGCGTTGTAATGGTTTGCGTTGTAAAAGTTGCGTTGTAAAGGCACTGCGTGGCAAAAGTTGCATTGTAAAGGTTGTTTACCGCGTGGCAGTGCCCAGTCTTCTATAGGCTCTGTAAAGGCAGCTGGTGCAACGGAGGGCCTAAATGCACTCAACTTTCCCTGCCTTCTGCTCTGGAGGTCTGTACTAACCTGCAAAGAAGCCAGATTTTGGAGCTTCTGGAATGGGATGCCCAGGGGGTATATCCCATGCCCTCCTGGGCAGGTAGACAGCCGCTTCTGGAAACTACTGTATTGGGCCTTTCAGAGAGAATTGTGATTCTCCACCAACCATCACACCATAATTGCCTTCTCAAGCCTGGCCCCTGAGTCCCTGCTGATCCCTTCTTAGGGTATGCTGCCAGCATGCTTAACTGGTCACAGGGCAGGGCCTGTGAAGTCACTGATAAATCAGGGTAAAGAAACAGCAGATTGAACCCCATAAGAATAATTTATTTGCTGGTCCTGGTTCACACTGCTCATTCGGCCCCCACACCTGGCCTCATATGGGAAAGAGGGTCTGCAACCTCTCGCAGAACCCGGTGCACATTGGCCCTCCTTGGAAGCCACCCATTCGCTTCTCCCTTCCATCATTAGGGACCTCTGTTTCCTTTGTCGGTGCCCACTCTGCATTTGCCTGGCTCAGCTGTCCTTTCTCTTTGTTGTCCCCTGGTCATGACCCCTTAGGTTCTGGCATCCACTGGCAGGTGCATGGTGCCTTGAGATAGTCCCCATTGTGAGTCTTGCCCCAATCCCCACTGAGACTATGGCAAACTTGACTGAATATTGACTGCCACTGAAACTATGAAAACTTACTGGAATCTAAAGTTGACACTATTACTGTTGACAATAATCTCCTCTGTGATGACCAACACAAGTTGACAGGTGGTGTCCAAATGGAGAATACGATCACAGAACTCCACATTGGACCTTCACTACTTGGTTCAGTCCCTTACAGATAGGGTTCACCTCTTGAAGTGCAGAGCGATGTATGCCGAGGGGTGCTTACCGCAGAAAAAAGTCAGAATCACTGGTATGCTGGAAGTTGTAGAGGGCTCAAACTCTGTAAACTTCTTTGAGTCCTGGTTCCAAGAGTTTCACACCATTATCTACTTTCCTCCTTCTCGATTGAAAGAGCACACCAGATTCTAGGGTTCCATCACGCCTGCTGGAGGTCTGGAGCCTGCATTACTGAGACCAGGATGCAGGGTTGTGAGTGGCAGGTCAGGTGTGACACATTGAAAAAGACATCTGCTGAAAAATGCTGTTCCCTGACTTTACCATGGCACTGTAAATCCAGAATTTTTTTCTGGGGGTTAAGAGGCACTTCAGAGAACACAGAGCCATGTATTCATTATTCCCTGCTCATCTCAAGATTATCTATGGCCAGAATTTGAAATTTTCTCTGACCCAGCGGTGGCCTGAAACTGGGTTGAAAATCAGGGTGTCTCCCCGAGGTCACCTATCCCGACTGCAGGGTACTGTGTTTCAAGGTGAGGGAGCCTGCCACCTTTTTAGGGGAGCCCACAACATGAGTTGCCATGGAACCCACCCTCCTTCTCATGAACAGGTGGCCCTGCTGGTGGCAGCATCCTTCCAAAAATCCCTTACCTCCATAATTTCATGCTCATCCACTTCCTTGATCATGAAGATCTATCACATACCCCATATTTTTCTTCTCCGGAGTCCCATCTGAGTGAGAACCCTCAACCTTCGGATGAACCTAGTTTAGTCACCCACAGTAGTTGTAACCGAAGCTGGCACTGACTTCTTTAAAATTTTGCTACCTGTCACTCTGTGTGGAATCAGGACAGAACACTTGGAATCATCATCCCTACTCTCAGTTTATGAGGGGCATCATGAGACAGTGTATTCTTCCTTTCGCATCTCTGTTTATCACCTGTGTCTCCAGAGTGGCTGGGTCATGATAGCTCTCTAACTTCCATAAGATGGAACAGTGCATCTTCATTTGTCTCTGCAACTTCACCGCTTTTCTAAGATGAGTGCAGGTCCTAATTGGTACTGTGCCAACACTCCCCCAAACAGAACATCCACGATGGCTATAGCTCTTCTTGGTGGCCTGTCATTTACGGAGTGCTCCTTCTAGTTTATAATGTTCTGACACTCTTTATTTTGTTTGCTATTCTTATGTTTGCCTCCTTACACCAGAGTCTCTATGTGATATTGAGGGATGGCTGGGTGTGTTGAAATATCATAAACGTGGGATGCAAAGCAAGGCTCCTGACCTTTATTCTCCTTAAAGATTGCTCCTTACACCAATACTGTTGTGACATAAACATTTTGGGGCATGGTACACCAGACAAAAAGGACAGAATAGACTCCCTATTGCAATGCCTCAAAGTTCACATAGCACTTTTGTAGGAATCCCATACAGTAGGAGAGGTGGAGGATAGATTACAGAAGTGCTTGAGTGGTCAGATATTCAGCACAGAATACTCCTCTTTTGCAAGGGCAGTTTGATCTGCATATGAGCTGAGATCCTCTTAAGTGTCCATAGATCAATTCTCGACCCTGTGGACGGGTTCAGATTCTTTGAAGGCGGATTAGTCCAGGTCCCTTTAGTTATTGGTAATATACCTGCACCCAAGGCCCTCAGCAAATGTTCCTCAGCAAATGGTCTGTGCACCCCGTTGGCTGGCTAGATATCCTATGGTTGTTTGGGGTGATTTTAATAGCACACTATATATGCACCCGCAGAGGTCCCATCCCACCCTTCCAGGGATAGAGACAACATCTCACATCAAAGTATTGCAACAGTGTTGGCAACACTGGACTCTCTGTGATGTATGAAGGGTGCGTAACCAAGCAACTCATCTCTTATCTTTTTATTCTCCAATCCTTGATCTCTGTGTGAGGTTGAATAGGGTGATATTCTCCATGGACTTGTGCCCCCGCACATCACAAATGTAATAATTGAGGCAGTATATATTGGTTCATAGCCTGTTAAGCCTGGGTCTTGAATAGGAAATGTTTGGACCGGCTTTTCTGGCCTGATGCCTCCCTGGGAAGATAGGTACCTTTGGGAAATCTTAGCCACACAATTGTCAGAATATTTCAAACAGAATACAGATACTACATCATCAACAGCTTTGGAATGGGAAGATATGAAGGTAGTAGTGTGCGACCACTGTACTAAAGGGGTGGTGGGGGAACTCAGACACATGCGCATTTCTCGCAAGAAATGTGCATGAGCGGTGCCCCCGCCTTCGCAGTTTTCACTGCGAACAAGATGAGAGAGGAGGAGGCCAGACGGGGATGCCGCAGATGCCACAGATAAAGTAAGGTGCTTTAAAGTTATTTTTTAAAACTTCAGCAATTGTTAATAATAGGACAGGCCAACTCCGCTCCGCCGCAAAGTGTGTGGGTTTTGAATGCAGAGTAGGCAAAACTCTGCACACTCCACATGCAGAGCAGAGTTCTCCACCCACAGTTAGCAGTAGGCAACAGTCAAAATGTTACCTTCGGACTTAGAATCTTTTCTGAAGTTTTTTCAACAGAGGGCCCAAGCTGCTCTCCACCACTCCAGGTTCCGCGAGGGTTCACCAGCTTGACTTTCAGGGAGCTGCCAGTCAAACTCTGGAAGTCGGACCTCCAGAGCTTTTCAGCAGGACAACCCTGGAATCTGGGCCGAGTCTCTCTTGAAGGTGGCCAGCTTGGCTCTCACGGTCAGGTTGGTCACCTCCTGGAGCTTTTATCATAAAGTTTCCCAAACCATCCCAAACTTCTGGAGTGTCTAAAACACAAATACAAGGGCTTAGAACCTCCTCAATGGTCCTTGGCAGGCCTAGATGTCTCTTCTAACAACGCCCTTTGTCAACTCATTAAAATGCCACTGGACACACTCCAGGAAGGGGACTCTGGCTGGTGAAGGGTCAGTTAAGCTCTGCTAACATTTAGCTGCAGGGCGTCCATCGTTACTTATTCTTGAAGCAAGGCAAAGTCCTCATAGCTGTAGTGCTAGAAAGTGCAGTAGTCTTCACCAGGCAGGTCCTTGGGGGTGCACATCAGGATTCCTGCAGGATAATCCTCCTTCTTCTAGTAATTGCTGGAAAAAGAACTCAGAGGCTCTGCACCTTTCACATATTCATCCAGTGATTTTTGGAGACACGCAGGGAAGCCCCCTTGTCCAATGAGGTGCAGGGCAACACCACAAAGCACGATAACTTCCTCCAAAGTGTGGATTAGTCTTGTCCCTGAAAGCACTATTTTCTCAAAATCCATCATGGCTGAAATCTCATCAAAGCAGAGCTACCTAACCAAACTCAGAGTATGGCTTATTTCCATAAACTCCCCTCACTCACATCTGTAAATTCCTTTCTTAAGCCTCCAATCGGGCAGGGAAAGGGGTGGCCCTAACTGACAGGCTTGCTTGGCCTGTTCTTGAAGCTGATGCTTTATGGTCCAACCCCCTGCTCTGGCATTCCTTGGCTTACAGGTAAGTCTTATAACTTCTTTTTTGTAAAAGTTAGGATAATTTCCACAAGAGTAATCTGTTGGATTTATCATTACCATTCTGTTAAATCTTTGAATTATATTTATTACTTTCCTAGCAATAGTTATGCATCCATAAAATATTGCCTTGTTAGCCTATGAAGCCAAGTATCTTCAATGGAGAAAATTAAATGTGCAATTTCTTCCTCACCAACGTTTATAAAACCTCTTTTACAAGCCCCCTGCTCATAATTACAGTACCCCCACACTGGAACATAAAGGGAAGACATGGAGGTTTTCAAATATGTAAAAACAATTTTGGTTATTGCTTCACAGTACCCACAACGCCAAATTTGATTTTGTAGTGAATTTCTTACATTGGGGAAAAATAAAATGGGCAGCTTTCACTCTTCAGGGTTAATAAAACATATTTTATAGGGACCCTGTTCATAGTTACATGAGCCCCAACCCCTTGAGCATCTAGGGGAGACCTTTTGGGTATCCACAATGTACAAAACAAGGATAATTGTTACTTTTAAAGGGGACTGAGAAAGTGTATTGAAGTCTAGAATCGGAAGTATACATGGAAGAGTGGTAGCTGGGAACAACAGTGGCATTCATGTTTGTGCCGTGCCGTGGATAGGCCCCGAAGACAAGCAGCTTGGTCAGCCAGCTATCTGTCCAGAGGCACCGGGGGTGGAGCAGCAGCAGAGTAATCATCACGGACTCAAGTCAGTTTGCCCACCGTGCTTGCCTGGAAACTTCCACCACCTAATTAATGCTGTTAGTCAGCCTTCTGGAAGTCCATATGCCCCTGGCCGGCCAGCCATCCATCCGCGAGGTACCGGGAGGGGCCAGAGCGGCAGTGGAGGAGTCATCATGGCCGAGGCCTGTGCATGCGTTTGAACACCACCTGGTTTCTGTTGCTAATCAGACCCCCCTGCAGCTCGCACTCCCCTGGCTGGTTGGGAAGAGTGGGGGGGCTTGCTGCAGCTCGCTGCAACTGGCTTTGACCCTGAATAGATTTTGGGTTGGGCTGTGAGACTGAGCTGGGAGCGAGAAAAGGGAGTAAGGAGCAGGGTAAAATCCTCCCTCTGCAGCGGCAATTTGCAGCAGTTCACTATATCACCTACATTCTCAGCCCACCGCCAGCCCCCAGCCTTCAGCCTTCAGCCTCAGCACCAATATTAGTACCAGCAATGGCACCAGCATCTGCACTAACCATGCATTACAAGCCATCATACATTGCAGACCACACACAGAGGCCTGGTTGACAGGCAGCAAACATTTAGTGGGGACGTTTATTTAGACTGCTGGCAAGGGGTCTCAGTGTCCCAGAATACCCTGAAAGGAGGAAGGAGGAGGAGCCTGGGTGCACATCCACACCGCTTGCTGAAAGCAGAGACCAGAGGAGGGTGGCTGGGCCTTCCTTCTTGGTCCCTCTCTTTCCACACTTGTTTAACAGCCATGGTATACAGTGTCACGAGGAGGATCGAAAAGGACTGGGAAATCCGGTTGCCCTGTTCAGCACGGAGCAGGTAGGGAAGGACGGTGTACCCCTGTGCTATATTTTAACTGCTCATCTCCCACTGTTCTGTGACTGAGGGACCGGGTGACTTTTTAGGGTTGAATTGGCAACACGGCATGTTGAGCATTCCCACCCTGTTTCTTTGTGTGCTATCATCATAGCAGTCTCTGTTCAGGCTTTTCATGAGCTACCCCAGCCTCTAGCATGTCCACTGTCTGTTTACAGCTGGAGAGTGTAGAGCAGACATCATTCCAGTCTGGGATTGCTATGGGGAAAAGTAAGGTGACTACGCTGCCCGTGAAGGCCACTACAGGCACAATAGTCACCATGGACTCTTTCCTACAAAGGGTGGTTGGAGTTCTTGATAAGTAGATATAGCTGGTGACTCAGTGCCTCTCCCGCTCCCCCATCAACCATCTTCTTTCAAGTTCCCCTAGGATGGTGCTGACCCCTGAAACTGTTCCAGGACTGTTCAATAGATCTTTAACGCAAGAATAAGAGGATATAGCTAGCTGCGTGGTTGGTCATCATTTACCACTCTCATCTACTATATTGGTCACCCACTCACAGGGGGTTAATTACCTACCACCCAGGAGCAAGCTATTCGCCCCAACAACCAATCAGCTGCCATTATGTCAGCTCCACAGGGGAGGACAAGAGGAGGGGCAGCAGCCGGTATAGGCTTGCGCACAAAAAAGAAGGGCTTTTGTTCGGGGGGGAAGGCCAAAAGGCAGAGGGCTGAGGGAACATTGTCAAAAGCACTGAATGAGCAAGTACTCTCAAAGACAGACATGGTGGTCACACTGGAATCCTTTCAGGGCTCTTTAAAGGGATTATTGGACTGAAAATGTGATCAACTTTTTCAATGACTCACCTCTATGGAGAAGGGGCTCATTGACCCTAAATAATGTATCACACCTAGGGAGGAAGCATTGAGGACCTCAACAGGCCTTATTGCAACTGAGGGCCTTAATTCAGATGATCCACATGTAAAACATAGGAAGCAGCCACCGTCATCTTCAAAGCCTTTACTGGGGACAGCAACTAACTGCCCTCAGCATCTACGGCCCCACCTCCTTCACAGAATCAACTAGGCTCAAGTTTAGGATCTGCGGAAAGGGCACCTACCTTGGAACAAATGTCTGACCGTGTTAAGGGTAGTTCTAATCAGAATTTAGTTAATTACATCTCCCGTCAGAATCAACGCCGTATGTTGTGGTCTTGGAGAATGTGCCAGCTATTTCTCTAGGTGTCAAGGAAGACTTTTCTCAATTGAAGAATAAAGTCATTCATTGGTTGTCCGTGTAACACTGCTTTGGGTGCAAGGGTGGGAAAATATTTCAACATGGTGCATAGGGTCAACTGTGTCGGGAGGTCCAAAAAGGCCTACAAAGGAGAATTTGTTATCATCACCTTTAAAAGACCACATGTTGCAGAAAGGATCTTAGCTTCATCTTCCAGCTGTAACTCCCTTGGCCCCTAGTCGACCATCATGGCCCTTCCTCTCAGATTCTTTTATAAACCTGAGCCATCTGGTTGGAACAACATGATCAGTAACAGAGATGTCCTGCCTAGAAGGTAAATGTCTAGCCTCCCTTCATCAATGCTTTCAAACATTTTAGCGCCCTGGAACAATAGTAACCACACTTTTTGAGCCCCTCAAGGGGGGCAGATGTTTGTACTGCCTCTCCTGGAGCTATCTAATAGCTTAGCACCTTTGAGCACCTTGAATGCTTGTGATTGACTGAGAGGGGTTGGTCCAGTGGAAATGGGGAAACCAAATATTCAACAGGACATTCCTCAGCAAGGCTGTAACATCATGGGTGGAAGGGATTGTAATTTCATCTCATGAAATGTTGCTGGATTGGCCAACAAGTTTCTTGACCCCTCATGGATCTGATTCATAAAAAAAGGTTTCATTTGATTTGTCTGCAGAAAACATGGGCCATTACAAATAGTTTCCTGTTGGTGGGTTATAAGTCCTTTTTTGTCCTGGCTACTCGAGTTCAGGAAGATCTAAGAGTGGGCTTGTGATCCATGTCTCCCTAGCAATAGAGTTCCAAGTATCAGTGCTGTTGACGGACAACCTGTTTAAAGTTGTTGTTGCTGTGTAAGGGGTCATGTAAGTTGGGGCTTTTGAATTTTAAAAATGCAACCACCTGTCCCCAGGGTGTGGGTAATATATCTTTGAGGGGATCTTTTTTTAAGGAAACAGCTCAATGAAGATTTCAAAAATGTTATGATTGCCGGGGATTTTAACATCCACCAATGCAGGGACCCAAGGATAACTAGACTCATCGCTCTGGGTTGCACACGTGTGAAGGGAATTCACTTTATGCACACTGCACAAGTGATTCCTTTAATGACATACTCCAGGAATTTTATTTATCAACGTCTTTGTGTACATTAGAACCCTGCAGAAAGTGTCTTAATCTGTCATTTGTTGGGTGGGGAAGAGGTTTGTGTATTAATTTTATCCTTGTATCAATGCATCTCCTTGAATGGATCTCAGGTTTTACCATTGAGGCCAGCATACATAGTGACAATAACCCCCTATGTGTTCAAATCAGCTGGAATATACTAGCACCCAGTTTGGGCATAGGGAGGAGTGGGGTACTAAAAACAACAGATGGAGAAAGAAGGGTAAAATGGGCCCAGAAAACCCCTGAGTCATTCTACAAATCCTTAACCGCCCTGTATGATAATTAGTTAGTATTGTGTACAGCCCCGTCAATGGACCCGGGCAACATTATAGAAGCTTTTAAGGTCATCGCCTTCACAATACCAGACCTTCTCATAGCCCCTGCGCGGTGACCCTCTGTTTTAGTTACCAGATGGTTTGACTCTGATTGCTCCTGTGCTGCCAGGAAATTAAAGAAAGCACTAGGTAATAGCCCAAGGAATATCTTGCTTTTGTCAGAACCTGTTGAAGGGAGTATGAAGCAGAACTGGCCAGGCGCAGGGTAGGGCTGAAGGAGGAAACCTGTAAGGAGTTGATTGAGGCCAGCAGTTTGAAGAGCAGCAACAAGTTTTGGATCATAATAAACAGCCCTTTTTTAAATGAGGATGCAAGTAATGCTGTGGGGGCTGACATTACGGAGGAGGAATGGGTGAAGCATTTTGAGGTAATGTTTCAGTGTCCCCTCAACATAAATAGACCTCCCAGTTTAGTGGCAGAGAAATCTGCCCTGACTTTCTCAGTAGAAGAGGTTAGGAAAGGTATTGGGGCTGTCTAATAACAAAGCTCCGGGTCCTGACGTTATTCCACCGGATCTTTATAAACCCGATTTGAATTTATCCGGTATTTGCCCTCACAGCTGTTCATAATGCAGTGTTAACACTGCTCTTCTTTGCTCTTAGGCTATCTCCACTATAGTGCCAGTTTTCAAAGAGGGTAATCGAGATAGCACCCATTGGTATAGACCAATTTCTTTGTAGGACTTGGTGTTCACGGTGGTGAGTCGTGTCCTCCTAGACAGCTTAACAGGCTGGGCAGAGGATAATAATATTCTAACCGATGTCTAGTATGTTTTTCATCCGGGACGGTCAACTGTGGCTCAGTGTCTTAATTTATATTTGATCCTTAACAAATACACGGTGGCCACTCTGGTACCATTTATCTGACCTTCATGGATCTGTCATCCGCTTTTGATCTTGTGAACAGAGCTAAGCTCAGGCAGGCCATGCTGTTTTTTTTGGAGGGCCTCCATAGCGACTCCAAGGCCGAAGTTCGATACTCATAAGACCTCAAGGTCTCCTGTCAGTTCTCTATAAAAAGAAGAGTACATCAAGGGTGTATATTAGCCCCTTTTCTGCTTAACTCATATGTTAACAAATTGGAGAAGGTTTTATTGGAGACTAAGGTAGATTACCCTCAGTTTGGTCGACGTGGTCTGCTGGTTTTATTTTACACGGATGATGTGGTCCTCATGGCCCGCACCGCAAGAGTATTGCAGTTACTGCTTAACTCTTTCCTCATTTATTGTGGATTTGGACTTGTTAATAAATTAATACTAATCCGAAGTGATGCAGGTGGGACATAACACAAGAAAGCATTGTATGTTTATGGGTGGATCTGCCCTGGTTCCCACCACACACACCTTTACTTATCTTGGGGTCCTGATGCCCTTGGGCTAAGTTGTGCGGTATAAATCTCCCATCATCATCATGATAGATGACAAGATGAAATGGGGGCCACTAAAGCAGAGAAAGAGGGGATATCTAGCGTGTGCTAACATGGCCATTTATAACTTCGTCTCAAGATTAGGCAAGAGACCGATTGTGGCACTCCTGCAGATATACCAGGCATAATATATTCCTAAAGTCTCCCATGGCAGTGAAATCTGGAGCTATGTTGCCATGGAGAAACTACAAGTAGTTGAGAATAACTTCTTGAAATGTCATTTGTGCATACCCCAGGGTACCTCAAACTTAGTGGCTCATGAAGAGCTGGGTGTGCTCTAGCTTTCCAATCTGTTGGCCCTTCACACGCTAATATTGTGGTTGAAGCTTTAGCTGAATCAAGGACCAACCGTAAGTAAACTGATCCTAAAGCAGTTCATGGCTCTTGACTATGCCCATCATATTCCGTGGCTTAATTACATAAAGAGTTGCCATGGGAGGCTGGGAAGAGCTGACCTATTCTCCAACCCAGATTCAGTGAATAAGAAAGACCTGGGCTTGGTATAGGAGACCTTTTTAAGACAGAGGACAATTGATAGGGAAGAGTGTGAGTTCAAGAAATCTAGTGTCCGCAGAAAATGTTATCTTGAAAACTGCCATAGACTGAGCCAGATCTCCTAGGGCCTCTTAGTACTTACAAAAGTTTTTTATTGCCAGGTTTTTGTTTGATCTCTTCCACCTCCTGTTGGCACAGCCTTGTGGGTGTAGTAGAGGTCAGAGCCTAGAGTCCTATGTCTGCAATGGTAAGTCTCCACAGGACATGCTTAATTTTTTTCTGTTTTGTAATTACTACGAGATTCCCTGGAAAAAAATATTATTCCGATTTTTTAAAAATTGAAGTTTGGGCAGGTGCAACCAGATTTTATTGCTTTACAAATGTTATCTGGTAACACTGTTAGGTATTCCCTTAATTTTTTTAAATCAGCCATGAGGCTGGAATGATTAACTAATAGTAGCTCACAATGTGATTGTACTGTGTATCAGTATGTATGGTTGGGGCCCATCCAACCCAGTTGGGATCCCGGGCTTACTCCCCTCCTTTTTTAACCGCATGCGTGCGGGCGGAATTCCGCCCGTACGCTGGGTTTTTTAAAATCGCACTTTACGTGACGAGCTGGGCTCGTCATGAGCGTGCGAGGAGGCTACGCCATGACGAGCCCAGCTCGTCATGAGCGACGAAGGGGTTAAAGATTTATTATAAACCCACTTTTTTAATAAACAATCTTTTTTACGTATCGTATATGAGTCTTTTAAGCAAGATTTGTTATTCATGTCACTTTTCTGTATAATGCATTATTTTAGGTCACTTTTTTGTATAATGTACTGTTTTTGATTATTTTATGGTTTTATAAAAAAAAATATTGTGAAAGTGAAGTGCCCATACACCAAAGTTGAGTTTGCGCTGAATTCTACTTTTAAAAGCAGTGCTGCAACACAGGACTGCTTTTAAAGTGACCTCAGGCTCTCAGCAGTGCACACATGCAACCGCAAGAAAGGCTGCAGGCCTCTAAGCTGCCATACCCTGTTATATAATAGGGACTTATAGGTAGTTTGTATCCCCTTCCCCCAATAACTATTAGAGATGTATAGGGTAGGTCATGCCAATTATAAGTGTACCTCAATGTATGTGTTTAACATAGCACTGACCCTGGGGCCTGTCCAACTGAATTGCCAGATCTGGTTTGCATTCTCAGTCTGGCCCTGCGTGTCACAGATATATGAAAAGATTACTGTAGATATGGAAATTGGCACTCAGCATTGCACTTGCACTTTTTCCAGGACCAGGAGGAGTGGAGCGGGGGGACTCCATTCCCCAATAGGCTTTGCGGCCTGAGTACCATCACACACCAGTCTCGTCATCAACTCACCTGGAGGCGCATTTCAGCCTGCTGGTTCTCCTGCAGTGTGGGGTGCACGCAGGCTTGCCCAGGCAAAGCCCGGGCCAAGGGCAGGCCCGTCTGCACCCATCAGAGCCCGAAGGAGGCTGTGCTGGGACCCACCTTGGATAAGCATGAAAAGAATAAAAGAAGAATCCTCAGGACTCAATTGGGCGACTTCCAGTGATGGTTAAGAGAAAGACCATAAACGACCAAGGCAAGGGTACTATATCAACTGCCCTAGATGCCTTTCTATCTAGGACTGCAAATGTACTCTCATACGAGATCGAATTGACTGAACACGGTTATCTCTGGAGGAGGGTAGATGTGCTCCTGGGATACCGCAGTCTACTTCTCAGACACCTCCTGTTTCACCACTTGTATCTACATCTAGACACCCCATGAGGCTTTGCCCCCTTTCCTAGCCCCTGTAGCTGTAACGGTCTCCCTGGTACAGTTGGATCAGTTCCCACAACCTGCTGCTCAGAGGAAAAGGGGGGGTATAGTGCATTACCAACCTGTTACAAGAAGCTCCGAAGTGCCAAAACAGGGCCTACCAAGGGATCTGAGCGGAAAAAAACCTCATCCCCAGAGCTAAGATCTGCATTCAGCCAAAACTATGACTGTGACTGGAATAAGCTGGAAAATCTGGTCAAGGCTCTGCTTGGTTCATTCCTTGGTAGACTTAAGAAAATTGAGGAGAAACTGGATAACATTATTTCTTCCATCATGAATTCCAAAACATCTATGGCCCCACCACCCCCTCGAAGGCCTGTTGGCCCCCCAGTGGGCAATTGGAGCAGGCTGTAGTACCATCTTTGCCCTTGCTCCAGTCTCTCCATGCCCAATGCCGTGCCTCATTTACCACCTTTATCTATCCAGAGGTAGTCGGTAAATCCTAGGGCTGCAAGATGCATTATCTCCCCTAGCATAGATCCTAATAGGGTCACAAGCAACAGAGGGAGTGGCAAGGACACGTTGAGGAGAGCGGGTGAACTGCAGGCCGACTAGCACAGTCCCGGGACTCATACTCGATACTGGACCTACCTCCCGCAGCGTCCCCTCTGGTTCTGGTTTTGACAAATGTTCCACCGGTTAGGGATGGCCAAAGGGAAGATACTGTGCAACAGATGGACAAATCTCTCCACTGCCTGTACTCTCAAGCCCCTATCGTTGATGGTTCTAGGGGCTTGGCCAGACACATGATTATGGCAAGGAGGGTGAGTTGTGTGGGCCCTTCTCCTAAAACAACCCAGGGGGATTGCATGGTGGTAAATTTCAATAATAAACATGTCACTCGGTCCTTATTACACTACTTTCAGACCAATCTCCTCTTTTCTTCCCAGATTTCTGTATTACCGGTAGAGCATTTCTATAGCTTTCATTCAGGTCCACCAAAAAAGGCCATTGGTCTACCAACCAAGGGTGTAGCAGGCATCACCGAGTCAGGGCATTTAGAGAAAAATGGGTTGGTCTTAGTAAATAGATTTGAGCCCTTAAACCGGCTGGTAAATTCGGAATCCTGTGATTGACTGTCATGGGTAGCTACGACCCAGCTAAGGAAGTTAGCAAATACGATATATACCGAGGACATAAAGCCTATTCAAACTGTCAAGACAGGAAGGCTGCAATAAATGGCTCCGCACTCACTTTAAAAATACCCACATGGAATACTTCAGGTGTTTCCTCAAAGTTGAGCAATCCAGATTGGGGTGCCCATTGGCAAGATGCAGACCTTTTATGCTTTCAAGAAACATAGGCAACCAAACCAATAATTTTAGACGGGTTTTGCTCGTTCCAAACAGATGGGCTCCCATCAACCTCAGGTAGAGCAAGGAGGGGGCTACTGACTTGATTGCAAATACCTTCCCCCTCAAAATAAAAAACTTTAGGCGCCCGAGTCCTTATTTCCACATTCTTTTGATAGAAGGGAATAAGGAATGTGATTTGTTATTAGTGAATTTTGACAATAATAATTTTGGGGGTAATATGAAGGATGTGGTGGAGCTTTTAGATATTGAAATTCAGATTAGTATTAGCGCAACTCATGGAAAAGTCATGAACATCCTGTGGGTGGGAGATTTTAATACCCAGCTATGCAAGTTCAACAAAATAGGGTGTGTGGGCTTGAGGACACCTTGGGAGATCCCATCCGCCATTTTACCCACTACGATTATGGCCATAGCCTAAATAAATTATTAATTACTAGACACCTGATAATTATCAATAAGGTAAACCCCACAACTGATAAATTAGTTAAAATCATTTTCAAGAAACGATTACGAATCAACACTTTATTTCGTAATAGTCTCAGCTTCACTTCAGCCTCATATTAAGCAAGATGAAATTAAGCCATCCCCATTTAGCGATCATTAAATTCTCTTCGCCTCATTGAAGACGGGTTTGATAAATGCTCTACCCTCCTAGAAAATCATGAAACCCATGTTGGACAGGAAAAATTATTTCCAAGTAAAATGGAATCAAATAGATTAAAATAAATGTCCAGCTAATTTTAAACAACAGTATAGCACTAGTTATGAGATGCTTGAACCCTGAGAATTCTCCAGATCAAATCACCTCTGATTTTTGTATCTTTCTTGGTAAAGTAAAAAAACGCAGTGACATGTTTAAAACATCCGACGTCCCCCGCCAATTCAATGGTTTGATCACTCTTGCACACAACCACTCAAATCTTTGCACAAAGCCCTGAATGCACGCCCGCAAAATAGTGCTATGATAGCATCTCTCTGGAAAATGTATTCAGAAGCCAGGAAGTTAAGAGAGAGATCCAAGAGAGAAGAGCCGTTGAACAATTTAGAAAAAGCTGCATTATTTAAGTCCAGAGGTGATTTCGGGAAAACAATTAACACTCCGTTTTTCAAAAATCACGATGCTCCCACATTAGATGTTCATGTGGGAGAAGACTGGGTGGCATATTTTGAGAGGGTTTTTGGTTCAGGAGAGAATGGTGCAGTAGAAGATCCACTTAGACCTCATCTGCCTGGAAAACATCTGACATTCTCTCTGGAAGAAATACAAGCAGGTTGAGGTAAATGCTCAGGGGGGAAGGCACCAGGCCCAGATGGGATCCCAATCGATTTATTTCTAACACATCAGGACTTGTGGTCCCCCGATCTCACGAATGTGCCAAACGCAATAGTAAAAGGAGCCCCCCTTCCAACATGGTCGTCATGTATAATAATCCCGATCTTCAAAAAGGAGATAAGAACAACGCCAAAAACTATTGTCCTATTTCCCTGCATGACACAACAGCAAAGTTAATGGGGTGCTTATTGTTACACATACTGGAAGAGTGGGCTAAAGAAAAAAACATACTGATGGAAGCGCAATGCAGGTTCCAAAAAGGAAAAAACACCATTGATCAGTACCTTAACCTGAGCCTGATGATTGATAAGTACACCAGAGCTAAGGGGGGTCAAATCTGTTTGGCATTTGTGGACCTTAGTACCGCATTTGATTCCATGTCCCACAGTGAATTGTGGGACCTAATGGATATCATGGGGATCGATGCTGCAATAATAACCTTCATCCACCAACTATATGCCAGTGCTAACATATCAGTTTGGTTCGGTAAAAATGGAGAATGCACTTGCCCCTTCAAGATCAGCAGGGGAGTTAGACAAGGGTGTGTTCCCACCCCCTTCCTATTTTCTAATTAAACCAATGGGGTTGGGGAAGCATTCAGGGAGTCTACCCCAGATGTACCCATCTTTAGCGGACACAACATTCCTATACTGGTATATGTGGACAACGCCGTCCTGATTGCCAGAAAAGGTTTGGCCCTCCAGCGTTTAATTAGAGTGTACGTACCTTCATGGTCTCAGTGGATTTGCAGGTAAATGAGTCAAAATCCTTCATTCTTGTGCTGAGATCGTCGGTGGAGAAAAAACCACCTTCCTTTCACTGCGGCATTCAAATTTTGGAGGAAGTAGACTCATTTCCCTACCTTGGGGTCCTTTTTGACAAGTCTCTGTGCTGGGCAAAAATGGTCTCCAGTAGGGCTCTAGTGATGAAGAGGAGTGTAGGGACAATCTCAACCTTCGCTTAAAGACTGGGACTAAAATCTTTTGAAACCATTAAAACAATTTACAAAGCTAAAACAGTGTCTGCCGCCTCTCATGGGGCAGGCATTTGGGTTATGGCTGCTCTCACCTCTCTTCAAAGCATGGAAGATAGCTTTGTCAATGGTTTAGTCTCCCCCCCAAGTCCTCTACAAACTATACATGTCATTTAGAGCTTAGAGTGCCCTACCAGACTAATAGTATTAAAATGGAGCCAATCATGTTATGGCATTCAGTATGGGGTAGGGATACGGTGAGCCTTATACAACGGATCATAAAATATTGCCTTAGACTAGATAACTGGCAGAAAATAGCATGGCTACATTACGTGGAAAAGATCCTTACTGACATTGGGTACAAGATACTGTTTGAGGAGCCTAGTGCTTGCAAGAAAAATTATTTTTACATTTTTTTATTATTTTTGTTGGACCTGGCCTCGTGGCATGGTTCTCCCCCCGTTCCACAGCCCCCCGTTAGTTAGTCCTGCACACAGAAACCCTTAATCGTCCCGTTCCCTGTCTGCCCCGCTCCCCCACCTGACCCTACCGACGGATGACCATCTCCGCATCCCGCCATCCATCCTCCCGGTACCGGGCTCCCAGAACCTGCACCCCACACAGGGCCCCCGGCAGCCATTACCCTTCCCGAAGTCCCTGACTCCCTAGCCCCCGGCGTGACCCCGGCCCCAGCGAAACTTAGGCTCCAGACGCGCCATGCCCGGCTGGGGGGTAGAGGGTTTCCTCTGAGTGAGATAAGGCCCAGGAGTTTCGATTGCACTCTGGCCTTCCCCTGGGGGCTGGTTTCGATTACACCTCTGGCCTCCCCGAGAGCTGGCTCCAGACCCTGCTGGGCGTCTGGAAATCCCCTGGCGCATCTTCAAAAGAATCAAAGGGCCAGCCGACTGGAAACTCCGACGAACAGCCCCGAGGCATGAGATCTCCGCCTGCGAGGGTCCGGACATCAAAGGGCCACTGCACTATATCAAGGCCCGCCCGAGAACTAGCGGGCAGTGAAATCCTGGACAAGAGAGCCCTGCGGACCTGGTCGCGGCTCAGCCACTCTAGGAGAAGATCGATACTTGAACTTTGGAACTTGTGTGAGCCCTGCTGACGTTGTCGCGGCTCATCCTCGTGGAGAAGGAACTGTGGAACCTCGGAGCCCTGCTGACCTCGTCGCGGCTCACCCTTGCAACTAGAAGGAGATTCGTGGAACATCCTGAGCCCTGCTGACGTGGTCGTGGCTCCCCCAGAACCAACAGACACTCTGTTCACTCCAGATCGAGCCCTGCTGACCTCGTCGCGGCTCGAGGAGTACTCTGGTCCAGCTGGACCATCGGCGCTACCTGTACGACCTGGCTCGAGAAGAAGTGAGTGGAGCAGCCAGTACGAACTCCATCTTCCATATCCCCTGGCTCGAGGATTGAGAGCTGTGCACAGGGTACGCTTCGTATTGGCCCCATACTGTGACTGTCCCGTTCCCCTACTCCTTACAAACCAAGACTTTATGATCCCTTGATCGCTCTTGTGAATACGTATTCATTTTGCATAATTTTTCCTGTTGATAAAGAATTTTGATACTGAAATCCACGGTGTGGTGTCCGTCCATAAGTGTGGTGTAAGCTCAGTGTGTACGATCTTAGACACGAAGTCCTCCCCGGTGAGGACCTCACGTTATTCCTGGGAGAGGTGGGTCACGGAGTGGTCGGGAGAGCATATCCTTCCCCTCTGTGGTCGCCCCTTCCAACATTGGTGTCAAGCGACGGGATAAGAGCCTACGTCTAGAGATCGTACAGTAAACGACTGACACACCACCGGAACGAAGACAGAACAACAAGAGAAAAGAGCAATCATGAGTTCCATTGGAACGAGCGAGAAGCCCACATTCCAAAAGTACCTTTTGGAGGATATACCCACAGAGAACGGAAAACATTCTGCAAAGATCTTCACATCGCTACCACTGGTTTGAGCACCAAAGAATACTTCCAGAAAGCCCTGACAGCCTGGGTAGAGTCCGGGGCCCCCCCTCCCCCCACCAGAAGGAGACGGCGGGGAGGTAGGGCCGCAGAACGAAACCAGCGCCCAAGAAGGAGAGAGAACTGACTCCCTGGCCCGGAGTCTCAGCACGGAGAGGGGTCTGTCACAAGAGGAGCTGACAGACTGAGAACGAAGCCGAATCCACGAGCTAGAGCTAGCGAGACTCAAAATAGATGGAAAGCTCAAGTTGGCCTAGAAAAAGTTGGCCGTAGAACAATTACGGTTACAAGGGGAACTAGAAGAAAAGAAGCTCCAGAGGGAGCATGAGGGAAAGAAACTCCAACTCGAACATGAGCGCAGCCTTAAGGAAATCAAACTAAAAGCAAGAAGTGAAGAGACCTGACCCCCGGGGAACCGAGAAACCCCTTCCCCGGTGAAGGCCAAAGTACACATCCCCAAGGATGTAGTAAAAGAGTACTACAAGGGAGACGACATCCAGCAGTGGTTCAAAGCGTACGAGGTAGCCATGACCTCCCACCGGGTACCCGAGAAGGATTGGGGGGCCGGATTGTGGGGGCGCTTCCTCAGTGAGGGGAGAGACACCATGCTGGACCTGCCCCCCGCCATGCTGAATTCTTACCAACATATGAAGGACGCTCTGCTAGCCAGATATGGGCTCACCCTGGAGATGTGCCAGCAGCGGTTCCGAGACTGCAAAAAGATCCCCCGGCACAACATGGGTAGAATATGACTATTCGACTTAATCGCCTGGGAACACCTATCCACAAACTGTTTTGTGGAACTAAGACAGCAACTCCTGGACAGCAAATTGACGGACCCACGGAAGCTCGCTGTCAAGGCAGATCGTTGGGTGAACACCCGGGTCCCCCGGGAGCCCGTGGGAGACTATGGCCGAAATGGACAGGGATCTTCCCGACAGAGAGGAGGGGGAGATCAAGGTAGTCAGCGGAAGTTCCAGTCAGGGCCCCAGCGTAGGCCCCTCCCGAAACCAGTCCCAAAGCTCTCCCTCCGTGATTAGCGCAGGGTCCCCCTCAGGTAGACAGGGATCCCGACCCAACACGGCCTGCTACAAGTGCCAGCAACCTGGGCATTATGCCAGTGACCCCCAGTGTCCCCTGAATAAGAAACCCACTGCGGTGGGTCCCCCCACATGCCAGGTAGCCACGGTTGCTCTAGAGGAAGAAGAGGTAGAAGACTCAGAGGGGTGGGAACCAGCAGCCATGTCATTAGTCTCCCTCGGGGATAGGGAGATGATCCCGGGAGCCCCCCTGCCCAACAACACTGAGAAGTACCGACAACAAGTGACAGTCAACGGACACCGCATAGGGGCCCTCCACGACACAGGAGTGAGCATCACCGCAGTGCGCTGTCACCTGGTCACAGAAGACCAGATTATACCCCACGCCTCCTGCCGGGTGGTCTCAGCCGATAATTCCGTCCACACCTGCCAAATAGCTCAGGTCCCTTTTGAGTGGGAAGGGGTCTCCGGTGACTTGCGAGTCGCTGACCGCACCGACATGCCCGTGGACTGTCTACTGGGCAACGATCTGGAAAGCTCCCCGTGGAAGCAGGTGGAGCGGAAGACTCACCTAGAGATGGTGGGCATGCCCGAATGGGCATGCGTGAGCACACGATCCATGACCGCCAGAATGTCCACACCTGGGGGGGTGGAATCGGAGACCACTAGCCAGGCCTTCAACGACCAGGAGGAAAGTGAGCGACCCGGAGTCCTCGGACTACCCCAGGGGAAGAAATTGACCCAGACGCAGGTCCTCTAGGCCCTCCCGTCGAGCATACCCAGAATTTGGACGACCTCCCTGAGTTAGCCCAGTAGCGCCAGGAAGGAGGACCTTCCTGAGAGGAGTTCTGCCTGGAATAGACCCCCTGTCCTTCTCTAGTCGGACCGTGGCAGCAGGCTGCCGCCCAGGCTGCCGGTGACCAATCCGGTTCCCATTTTGTCTATTGGGAAAATGGCCTCTTACATAGTGAACAGAAGTCCGCTGAACTAGGGTCAGCCCAGTGCTGGTGGTACCCCTACGTTTCCGCGGCTTCCTCCTGAACCTGGCCCATGATGTGCCCCTGGCGGGACACCTGGGACAAGACAAAACCTATCACCGACTGGTCACACATTTCTATTGGCCCCGCATGCGCGCCGATGTGGAGACCCACTGCAAGTCCTGCCCCACGTGCCAGGCCATCAGGAAGAGCGGAGGGAAGCGCAAGGCTCCCCTCCAACCCTTCCCCGTTGTCAATACCCCCTTTGAACAGGTGAGGATAGACATTGTGGGGCCACTGGACCCCCGGAGCTCCTTAGGCCACCGGTTCATCCTCGTTCTGGTGGACCATGCCACCAGGACCCCAAAGCCATTCCCCTCCGGACGGTGACAGCCCCCGTAGTGGGGCGGGCACTGATGGGGATCTTCTCCCGGGTGGGATTCCTGCGAGAAGTGGTGAGCGACCGAGGAACCAACTTTATCTCCAAATACATGAAGTCTCTGTGGCAACAATGTGGGGTGACGTACAAGTTCACCACCACATACCACCGCCAAGGTAACGGCCTGGTTGAGCGGTTCAACCGACCCTCAAGGGGATGATCATGGGTCTCGAGGAGCCCCTGAGGCGTAAGTGGGACATCCTACGACCCTGCCTCCTGTTCGCCTACCGGGAAGTCCCCCAGAAGTCCTTGGGGTTCAACCCGTTCGAGCTGCTCTACGGGCACCCCGTCCAGGGACCCCTCAGCCTGGTCAAGGAAGGATGGGAGGCGGCGCCCCAGGACCCCCAGATGTGTTTCGATACATTCTGTCCCTTCGGAATCAGACTCGGAAATTCTAAGAGCTCGCAGAGGCAAACCTCGAGGCGAGCGAAGAAGAAATGAAACGCTGGTATGACCACAACAACACTCTGGTCGAGTTTCAACCCGGCCAGCAGGTTTGGGTGATGGCCCCGGTGGAACCTTGTGCCCTTCAGGACAAGTGGACCGGGCCCTTCAAAGTGGTGGAACGCAAGAGCCAAGTCACCTACCTCGTAGATGTGCAATCCTCAAGGAACCTTTTGAGGGTTCTCCATGTGAACCGTCTCAAACCCCACTTTGTACGGTCCGAGTTGGGTTTGCTCCTAGCCACCGACGATGGAGGGGAAGAGGACACAGAGCCTTTACCCAATCTCCTGTGTGCTAAGGAGAAAGATGGCTCCGTAGAAGGAGTGAGTCTCTCCTCCTCCCTCACCCCCGAGCAACGCGAGGACTGTCGCCAGTTATTGGGACAATTCTCTGACCTTTTTTCCCTCGTTCCCGGCGTCACCAGTTGGTGCGTCCACGATGTGGACACCAGGCTTCAGTACTCTGGTATGGCACAGAGCCTACCGCGTCCCTGACAGAGTCCGGGCCTGCATCAAGACCGAAGTCTCCAAGATGCTAGCCCTGGGAGTGGTCAAGGCCTCCGACAATCCATGGGCCAGCCCTGTGGTCCTGGTTCCGAAGGCGGCCGCCCCCGGCGCTGTCCCCGAGCTGAGGTTCTGTGTGGACTACCGTGGGATCAACGCAGTCACCTGAACCGACGCACACCCATTTCCCCGTGCAGATGAGCTCATTGACCGCCTAGGATCTGCTCACTACCTCAGCACCTTCGACCTGACCTGCGGTTACTGGCAAATCACACTGACGGAGGGGACCAAGGAGAGATCCCCTTTTTCCACCCCGGATGGACACTACCACTTCTGGGTGATGCCCTTCGGAATGAAAAAATCCCCCGCCACCTTCCAGAGGCTGGTTAACCAGGTACTGGCTGGGTTGGAGAGATTCAGCGCCGCGTATCTCGATGATATCGCGGTATTCAGCTCTCACTGGACCGAACACCTACAACACCTCTGGGAGGTGTTGATGGCCCTGCGTCGAGCGGGCCTCACCATCAAAGCCAGTAAATGTCAGATTGGGCAATGGTCAGTAGTCTACCTGGGGCACCAGGTCGGAAGCGGCCTAGTAGCCCCCCTCCAACCCAAGATTGATGTGATAGTGGCCTGGGAAGCCCCCACGACCCAGACGGAAGTGTGGGCTTTCCTGGGGCTCACTGGGTACTACCGAAGATTCATAAAGGGATATGGCAGCATCGTAGTCCCCCTCACAGAATTGACCTCCAAAAAGCAGCCGAAGAGAGTTAGCTGGACCCCCGCCTGCCAGAAGGCGTTTGAAGCATTAAAGATCGCCATGTGCACTGCCCCAGTACTGCAGGCCCCCGACTACTCCTGAGAGTTCCTGGTCCAAACGGACGCGTCCAAGTATGGCATCGGAGCAGTCCTGTCTCAGATGAATGAAAAGGGCCTAGATCAGCCAGTGGCATTCATTAGCCGGAGTTTACTCCCTCAAGAGCAAAGGTGGAGCACCATCGAGCGGGAGGCCTTCGCGGTGGTGTGGGCCCTGAAGAAGTTGAGGCCCTACCTGTTCGGTACTCACTTCCGGGTCCAAACCGACCATCGGCCCCTCCGGTGGCTAATGCAAATGAGAGTAGAAAAACCCAAACTGTTACGCTGGTCCATTTCCCTCATGGGAATGGACTTCACGGTAGAGCACCGTCCTGGTACTGACCAGGCCAAGGCGGACGGCCTGTCCCGATTTTTCCGCCTCAGTGAAGAGTACCCCCAAGGGGATGGGTAGTTCTCCCTGCCTTTCAGCTGTGGGGGACGCGTGTTGGACCTGGCCTCGTGGCATGGTTCTCCCCCGTTCCTCAACCCCCGTTAGTTAGCCCTGCACACAGAAACCCCTGTCCCTGTCCGCCCCGCTCCCCCACATGACCCTACCGATGGACGACCATCCCCTCATCCCGCCATCTATCCTCCCAGTACCGGGCACCCAGAACCTGCACCCCACACAGGGCCCTCGGCAGCCATTACCCTTCCCGAAGTCCCTGACTCCCTAGCCCCCGGCGTGACCCCAGCCCCAGCAAAACCTAGGTTCCAGACGCCCCATGCCCGACTGGGGGTAGAGGGTTTCCTCTGAGTGAGATAAGGCCCAGGAGTTTTGATTGCACCTCTGGCCTTCCCCTGGGGGCTGGTTTCGATCACACCTCTGGCCTCCCCGAGAGCTGGCTCCAGACCCTGCTAGGCGTCTGGAAATTCCCGGGCGCATCTTCAAAAGAATCCAAAGGGCCAGCCGACGGGAAACTCCAACGATCAGCCCCGAGGCATGAGATCTCCACCTGCGAGGGTCCGGACATCAAAGGGCCACTGCACTATATCAAGGCCAGCCCAAGAACTAGCGGGCAGTGGAATCCTGGACAAGAGAGCCCTGCGGACCTGGTCGCGGCTCAGCCACTCTAGGAGAAGATCGATACTTGAACTTTGGAACTTGTGCGACCCCTGCTGACGTTGTCGCGGCTCATCCTCGTGGAGAAGGAACTGTGGAACCTCAGAGCCCTGCTGACCTCGTCGTGGCTCACCCTTGCAACTAAAAGGACATTCGTGGAACATCCTGAGCCCTGCTGATGTGGTCGCGGCTCCCCCAGAACCAACAGACACTCTGTTCACTCCGGATCGAGACCTGCTGACCTCGTCGCGGGTGAGGAGTACTCTGGTCCGGCTGGACCATCGGCGCTACCTGTACGACCTGGCTCGAGAAGAAGTGAGTGGAGCAGCCAGTACAACCTCCATCTTCCGTATCCCCCGGCTCGTGGATTGAGAGCTGTGTGCAGGGTACACTTCGCACTGGCCCCATACTGTGACTGTCCCGCTCCCCTACTCCTTAAAAACCGAGACTTTATGATCCCTCGATCGCTCTTATGAATACGTATTCATTTTGCATAATTTCTCCTGTTGATAAAGAACTTTGATACTGAAATCCACGGTGTGGTGTCCGTCCATAAGTGTGGTGTAAGCTCAGTGTGTACGATCTTAGACACGAAGTCCTCCCCGGCGAGTACCTTACATTAGGTCTCGGCAGTATTCCTGGGAGAGGTGGGTCACGGAGTGGTCGGGAGAGCATATCCTGCCCCTCTGTGGTCGCCCCTTCCAATAATTTTTATTTTGCAAAGGATTCAAACTCAAAGTATCCATATAATAATGATAACCCGTTACATATTTTTTCATTTACATTTCATTTTTCTAGAGGAATGGTAGCCGTTAACAACACTTTATCAGCCAGATAATGGAAAATTAACTAAATAATAAGCAGTGAAAAGGCAGACCATAAAGAAAATGTTTAGCCCCTTAATCCTGAATCATACCATGCCAAATAGCCCTAAATTTCCGTAGTGCCTTAAGACCTCTGACCATAGCCAGAACTTTTTCACGCTCAAAAATTTCCGTAAAGATACCCCACTACTCCATTACATTACATGGCTTCTGAGAAATCCATGCCCGGGCTATAGCTAATCTTGCAGAAACTATAACTATGGTTAACAGAGCTGTCTTAGCTCTGTCACCCTTGTCTCTGTAGCCCAGCATTATCTCGGTTGTAGTAAAGACCACTACCAACTCCTGGACAGCAAATTGACGGACCCACGGAAGCTCGCTGTCAAGGCAGATCGTTGGGTGAACACCCGGGTCCCCCGGGAGCCCGTGGGAGACTATGGCCGAAATGGACAGGGATCTTCCCGACAGAGAGGAGGGGGAGATCAAGGTAGTCAGCGGAAGTTCCAGTCAGGGCCCCAGCGTAGGCCCCTCCCGAAACCAGTCCCAAAGCTCTCCCTCCGTGATTAGCGCAGGGTCCCCCTCAGGTAGACAGGGATCCCGACCCAACACGGCCTGCTACAAGTGCCAGCAACCTGGGCATTATGCCAGTGACCCCCAGTGTCCCCTGAATAAGAAACCCACTGCGGTGGGTCCCCCCACATGCCAGGTAGCCACGGTTGCTCTAGAGGAAGAAGAGGTAGAAGACTCAGAGGGGTGGGAACCAGCAGCCATGTCATTAGTCTCCCTCGGGGATAGGGAGATGATCCCGGGAGCCCCCCTGCCCAACAACACTGAGAAGTACCGACAACAAGTGACAGTCAACGGACACCGCATAGGGGCCCTCCACGACACAGGAGTGAGCATCACCGCAGTGCGCTGTCACCTGGTCACAGAAGACCAGATTATACCCCACGCCTCCTGCCGGGTGGTCTCAGCCGATAATTCCGTCCACACCTGCCAAATAGCTCAGGTCCCTTTTGAGTGGGAAGGGGTCTCCGGTGACTTGCGAGTCGCTGACCGCACCGACATGCCCGTGGACTGTCTACTGGGCAACGATCTGGAAAGCTCCCCGTGGAAGCAGGTGGAGCGGAAGACTCACCTAGAGATGGTGGGCATGCCCGAATGGGCATGCGTGAGCACACGATCCATGACCGCCAGAATGTCCACACCTGGGGGGGTGGAATCGGAGACCACTAGCCAGGCCTTCAACGACCAGGAGGAAAGTGAGCGACCCGGAGTCCTCGGACTACCCCAGGGGAAGAAATTGACCCCGACGCAGGTCCTCTAGGCCCTCCCGTCGAGCATACCCAGAATTTGGACGACCTCCCTGAGTTAGCCCAGTAGCGCCAGGAAGGAGGACCTTCCTGAGAGGAGTTCTGCCTGGAATAGACCCCCTGTCCTTCTCTAGTCGGACCGTGGCAGCAGGCTGCCGCCCAGGCTGCCGGTGACCAATCCGGTTCCCATTTTGTCTATTGGGAAAATGGCCTCTTACATAGTGAACAGAAGTCCGCTGAACTAGGGTCAGCCCAGTGCTGGTGGTACCCCTACGTTTCCGCGGCTTCCTCCTGAACCTGGCCCATGATGTGCCCCTGGCGGGACACCTGGGACAAGACAAAACCTATCACCGACTGGTCACACATTTCTATTGGCCCCGCATGCGCGCCGATGTGGAGACCCACTGCAAGTCCTGCCCCACGTGCCAGGCCATCAGGAAGAGCGGAGGGAAGCGCAAGGCTCCCCTCCAACCCTTCCCCGTTGTCAATACCCCCTTTGAACAGGTGAGGATAGACATTGTGGGGCCACTGGACCCCCGGAGCTCCTTAGGCCACCGGTTCATCCTCGTTCTGGTGGACCATGCCACCAGGACCCCAAAGCCATTCCCCTCCGGACGGTGACAGCCCCCGTAGTGGGGCGGGCACTGATGGGGATCTTCTCCCGGGTGGGATTCCTGCGAGAAGTGGTGAGCGACCGAGGAACCAACTTTATCTCCAAATACATGAAGTCTCTGTGGCAACAATGTGGGGTGACGTACAAGTTCACCACCACATACCACCGCCAAGGTAACGGCCTGGTTGAGCGGTTCAACCGACCCTCAAGGGGATGATCATGGGTCTCGAGGAGCCCCTGAGGCGTAAGTGGGACATCCTACGACCCTGCCTCCTGTTCGCCTACCGGGAAGTCCCCCAGAAGTCCTTGGGGTTCAACCCGTTCGAGCTGCTCTACGGGCACCCCGTCCAGGGACCCCTCAGCCTGGTCAAGGAAGGATGGGAGGCGGCGCCCCAGGACCCCCAGATGTGTTTCGATACATTCTGTCCCTTCGGAATCAGACTCGGAAATTCTAAGAGCTCGCAGAGGCAAACCTCGAGGCGAGCGAAGAAGAAATGAAACGCTGGTATGACCACAACAACACTCTGGTCGAGTTTCAACCCGGCCAGCAGGTTTGGGTGATGGCCCCGTTGGAACCTTGTGCCCTTCAGGACAAGTGGACCGGGCCCTTCAAAGTGGTGGAACGCAAGAGCCAAGTCACCTACCTCGTAGATGTGCAATCCTCAAGGAACCTTTTGAGGGTTCTCCATGTGAACCGTCTCAAACCCCACTTTGTACGGTCCGAGTTGGGTTTGCTCCTAGCCACCGACGATGGAGGGGAAGAGGACACAGAGCCTTTACCCAATCTCCTGTGTGCTAAGGAGAAAGATGGCTCCGTAGAAGGAGTGAGTCTCTCCTCCTCCCTCACCCCCGAGCAACGCGAGGACTGTCGCCAGTTATTGGGACAATTCTCTGACCTTTTTTCCCTCGTTCCCGGCGTCACCAGTTGGTGCGTCCACGATGTGGACACCAGGGTTCAGTACTCTGGTATGGCACAGAGCCTACCGCGTCCCTGACAGAGTCCGGGCCTGCATCAAGACCGAAGTCTCCAAGATGCTAGCCCTGGGAGTGGTCAAGGCCTCCGACAATCCATGGGCCAGCCCTGTGGTCCTGGTTCCGAAGGCGGCCGCCCCCGGCGCTGTCCCCGAGCTGAGGTTCTGTGTGGACTACCGTGGGATCAACGCAGTCACCTGAACCGACGCACACCCATTTCCCCGTGCAGATGAGCTCATTGACCGCCTAGGATCTGCTCACTACCTCAGCACCTTCGACCTGACCTGCGGTTACTGGCAAATCACACTGACGGAGGGGACCAAGGAGAGATCCCCTTTTTCCACCCCGGATGGACACTACCACTTCTGGGTGATGCCCTTCGGAATGAAAAAATCCCCCGCCACCTTCCAGAGGCTGGTTAACCAGGTACTGGCTGGGTTGGAGAGATTCAGCGCCGCGTATCTCGATGATATCGCGGTATTCAGCTCTCACTGGACCGAACACCTACAACACCTCTGGGAGGTGTTGATGGCCCTGCGTCGAGCGGGCCTCACCATCAAAGCCAGTAAATGTCAGATTGGGCAATGGTCAGTAGTCTACCTGGGGCACCAGGTCGCAAGCGGCCTAGTAGCCCCCCTCCAACCCAAGATTGATGTGATAGTGGCCTGGGAAGCCCCCACAACCCAGACGGAAGTGCGGGCTTTCCTGGGGCTCACTGGGTACTACCGAAGATTCATAAAGGGATATGGCAGCATCGTAGTCCCCCTCACAGAATTGACCTCCAAAAAGCAGCCGAAGAGAGTTAGCTGGACCCCCGCCTGCCAGAAGGCGTTTGAAGCATTAAAGATCGCCATGTGCACTGCCCCAGTACTGCAGGCCCCCGACTACTCCTGAGAGTTCCTGATCCAAACGGACGCGTCCAAGCATGGCATCGGAGCAGTCCTGTCTCAGATGAATGAAAAGGGCCTAGATCAGCCAGTGGCATTCATTAGCCGGAGTTTACTCCCTCAAGAGCAAAGGTGGAGCACCATCGAGCGGGAGGCCTTCGCGGTGGTGTGGGCCCTGAAGAAGTTGAGGCCCTACCTGTTCGGTACTCACTTCCGGGTCCAAACCGACCATCGGCCCCTCCGGTGGCTAATGCAAATGAGAGTAGAAAAACCCAAACTGTTACGCTGGTCCATTTCCCTCATGGGAATGGACTTCACGGTAGAGCACCGTCCTGGTACTGACCAGGCCAAGGCGGACGGCCTGTCCCGATTTTTCCGCCTCAGTGAAGAGTACCCCCAAGGGGATGGGTAGTTCTCCCTGCCTTTCAGCTGTGGGGGACGCGTGTTGGACCTGGCCTCGTGGCATGGTTCTCCCCCGTTCCTCAACCCCCGTTAGTTAGCCCTGCACACAGAAACCCCTGTCCCTGTCCGCCCCGCTCCCCCACATGACCCTACCGATGGACGACCATCCCCTCATCCCGCCATCTATCCTCCCAGTACCGGGCACCCAGAACCTGCACCCCACACAGGGCCCTCGGCAGCCATTACCCTTCCCGAAGTCCCTGACTCCCTAGCCCCCGGCGTGACCCCAGCCCCAGCAAAACCTAGGTTCCAGACGCCCCATGCCCGACTGGGGGTAGAGGGTTTCCTCTGAGTGAGATAAGGCCCAGGAGTTTTGATTGCACCTCTGGCCTTCCCCTGGGGGCTGGTTTCGATCACACCTCTGGCCTCCCCGAGAGCTAGCTCCAGACCCTGCTAGGCGTCTGGAAATTCCCGGGCGCATCTTCAAAAGAATCCAAAGGGCCAGCCGACGGGAAACTCCAACGATCAGCCCCGAGGCATGAGATCTCCACCTGCGAGGGTCCGGACATCAAAGGGCCACTGCACTATATCAAGGCCAGCCCAAGAACTAGCGGGCAGTGGAATCCTGGACAAGAGAGCCCTGCGGACCTGGTCGCGGCTCAGCCACTCTAGGAGAAGATCGATACTTGAACTTTGGAACTTGTGCGACCCCTGCTGACGTTGTCGCGGCTCATCCTCGTGGAGAAGGAACTGTGGAACCTCAGAGCCCTGCTGACCTCGTCGTGGCTCACCCTTGCAACTAAAAGGACATTCGTGGAACATCCTGAGCCCTGCTGATGTGGTCGCGGCTCCCCCAGAACCAACAGACACTCTGTTCACTCCGGATCGAGACCTGCTGACCTCGTCGCGGGTGAGGAGTACTCTGGTCCGGCTGGACCATCGGCGCTACCTGTACGACCTGGCTCGAGAAGAAGTGAGTGGAGCAGCCAGTACAACCTCCATCTTCCGTATCCCCCGGCTCGTGGATTGAGAGCTGTGTGCAGGGTACACTTCGCACTGGCCCCATACTGTGACTGTCCCGCTCCCCTACTCCTTAAAAACCGAGACTTTATGATCCCTCGATCGCTCTTATGAATACGTATTCATTTTGCATAATTTCTCCTGTTGATAAAGAACTTTGATACTGAAATCCACGGTGTGGTGTCCGTCCATAAGTGTGGTGTAAGCTCAGTGTGTACGATCTTAGACACGAAGTCCTCCCCGGCGAGTACCTTACATTAGGTCTCGGCAGTATTCCTGGGAGAGGTGGGTCACGGAGTGGTCGGGAGAGCATATCCTGCCCCTCTGTGGTCGCCCCTTCCAATAATTTTTATTTTGCAAAGGATTCAAACTCAAAGTATCCATATAATAATGATAACCCGTTACATATTTTTTCATTTACATTTCATTTTTCTAGAGGAATGGTAGCCGTTAACAACACTTTATCAGCCAGATAATGGAAAATTAACTAAATAATAAGCTGTGAAAAGGCAGACCATAAAGAAAATGTTTAGCCCCTTAATCCTGAATCATACCATGCCAAATAGCCCTAAATTTCCGTAGTGCCTTAAGACCTCTGACCCTAGCCAGAACTTTTTCACGCTCAAAAATTTCCGTAAAGATACCCCACTACTCCATTACATTACATGGCTTCTGAGAAATCCATGCCCGGGCTATAGCTAATCTTGCAGAAACTATAACTATGGTTAACAGAGCTGTCTTAGCTCTGTCACCCTTGTCTCTGTAGCCCAGCATTATCTCGGTTGTAGTAAAGACCACTACCAACTCCTGGACAGCAAATTGACGGACCCACGGAAGCTCGCTGTCAAGGCAGATCGTTGGGTGAACACCCGGGTCCCCCGGGAGCCCGTGGGAGACTATGGCCGAAATGGACAGGGATCTTCCCGACAGAGAGGAGGGGGAGATCAAGGTAGTCAGCGGAAGTTCCAGTCAGGGCCCCAGCGTAGGCCCCTCCCGAAACCAGTCCCAAAGCTCTCCCTCCGTGATTAGCGCAGGGTCCCCCTCAGGTAGACAGGGATCCCGACCCAACACGGCCTGCTACAAGTGCCAGCAACCTGGGCATTATGCCAGTGACCCCCAGTGTCCCCTGAATAAGAAACCCACTGCGGTGGGTCCCCCCACATGCCAGGTAGCCACGGTTGCTCTAGAGGAAGAAGAGGTAGAAGACTCAGAGGGGTGGGAACCAGCAGCCATGTCATTAGTCTCCCTCGGGGATAGGGAGATGATCCCGGGAGCCCCCCTGCCCAACAACACTGAGAAGTACCGACAACAAGTGACAGTCAACGGACACCGCATAGGGGCCCTCCACGACACAGGAGTGAGCATCACCGCAGTGCGCTGTCACCTGGTCACAGAAGACCAGATTATACCCCACGCCTCCTGCCGGGTGGTCTCAGCCGATAATTCCGTCCACACCTGCCAAATAGCTCAGGTCCCTTTTGAGTGGGAAGGGGTCTCCGGTGACTTGCGAGTCGCTGACCGCACCGACATGCCCGTGGACTGTCTACTGGGCAACGATCTGGAAAGCTCCCCGTGGAAGCAGGTGGAGCGGAAGACTCACCTAGAGATGGTGGGCATGCCCGAATGGGCATGCGTGAGCACACGATCCATGACCGCCAGAATGTCCACACCTGGGGGGGTGGAATCGGAGACCACTAGCCAGGCCTTCAACGACCAGGAGGAAAGTGAGCGACCCGGAGTCCTCGGACTACCCCAGGGGAAGAAATTGACCCCGACGCAGGTCCTCTAGGCCCTCCCGTCGAGCATACCCAGAATTTGGACGACCTCCCTGAGTTAGCCCAGTAGCGCCAGGAAGGAGGACCTTCCTGAGAGGAGTTCTGCCTGGAATAGACCCCCTGTCCTTCTCTAGTCGGACCGTGGCAGCAGGCTGCCGCCCAGGCTGCCGGTGACCAATCCGGTTCCCATTTTGTCTATTGGGAAAATGGCCTCTTACATAGTGAACAGAAGTCCGCTGAACTAGGGTCAGCCCAGTGCTGGTGGTACCCCTACGTTTCCGCGGCTTCCTCCTGAACCTGGCCCATGATGTGCCCCTGGCGGGACACCTGGGACAAGACAAAACCTATCACCGACTGGTCACACATTTCTATTGGCCCCGCATGCGCGCCGATGTGGAGACCCACTGCAAGTCCTGCCCCACGTGCCAGGCCATCAGGAAGAGCGGAGGGAAGCGCAAGGCTCCCCTCCAACCCTTCCCCGTTGTCAATACTCCCTTTGAACAGGTGAGGATAGACATTGTGGGGCCACTGGACCCCCGGAGCTCCTTAGGCCACCGGTTCATCCTCGTTCTGGTGGACCATGCCACCAGGACCCCAAAGCCATTCCCCTCCGGACGGTGACAGCCCCCGTAGTGGGGCGGGCACTGATGGGGATCTTCTCCCGGGTGGGATTCCTGCGAGAAGTGGTGAGCGACCGAGGAACCAACTTTATCTCCAAATACATGAAGTCTCTGTGGCAACAATGTGGGGTGACGTACAAGTTCACCACCACATACCACCGCCAAGGTAACGGCCTGGTTGAGCGGTTCAACCGACCCTCAAGGGGATGATCATGGGTCTCGAGGAGCCCCTGAGGCGTAAGTGGGACATCCTACGACCCTGCCTCCTGTTCGCCTACCGGGAAGTCCCCCAGAAGTCCTTGGGGTTCAACCCGTTCGAGCTGCTCTACGGGCACCCCGTCCAGGGACCCCTCAGCCTGGTCAAGGAAGGATGGGAGGCGGCGCCCCAGGACCCCCAGATGTGTTTCGATACATTCTGTCCCTTCGGAATCAGACTCGGAAATTCTAAGAGCTCGCAGAGGCAAACCTCGAGGCGAGCGAAGAAGAAATGAAACGCTGGTATGACCACAACAACACTCTGGTCGAGTTTCAACCCGGCCAGCAGGTTTGGGTGATGGCCCCGGTGGAACCTTGTGCCCTTCAGGACAAGTGGACCGGGCCCTTCAAAGTGGTGGAACGCAAGAGCCAAGTCACCTACCTCGTAGATGTGCAATCCTCAAGGAACCTTTTGAGGGTTCTCCATGTGAACCGTCTCAAACCCCACTTTGTACGGTCCGAGTTGGGTTTGCTCCTAGCCACCGACGATGGAGGGGAAGAGGACACAGAGCCTTTACCCAATCTCCTGTGTGCTAAGGAGAAAGATGGCTCCGTAGAAGGAGTGAGTCTCTCCTCCTCCCTCACCCCCGAGCAACGCGAGGACTGTCGCCAGTTATTGGGACAATTCTCTGACCTTTTTTCCCTCGTTCCCGGCGTCACCAGTTGGTGCGTCCACGATGTGGACACCAGGGTTCAGTACTCTGGTATGGCACAGAGCCTACCGCGTCCCTGACAGAGTCCGGGCCTGCATCAAGACCGAAGTCTCCAAGATGCTAGCCCTGGGAGTGGTCAAGGCCTCCGACAATCCATGGGCCAGCCCTGTGGTCCTGGTTCCGAAGGCGGCCGCCCCCGGCGCTGTCCCCGAGCTGAGGTTCTGTGTGGACTACCGTGGGATCAACGCAGTCACCTGAACCGACGCACACCCATTTCCCCGTGCAGATGAGCTCATTGACCGCCTAGGATCTGCTCACTACCTCAGCACCTTCGACCTGACCTGCGGTTACTGGCAAATCACACTGACGGAGGGGACCAAGGAGAGATCCCCTTTTTCCACCCCGGATGGACACTACCACTTCTGGGTGATGCCCTTCGGAATGAAAAAATCCCCCGCCACCTTCCAGAGGCTGGTTAACCAGGTACTGGCTGGGTTGGAGAGATTCAGCGCCGCGTATCTCGATGATATCGCGGTATTCAGCTCTCACTGGACCGAACACCTACAACACCTCTGGGAGGTGTTGATGGCCCTGCGTCGAGCGGGCCTCACCATCAAAGCCAGTAAATGTCAGATTGGGCAATGGTCAGTAGTCTACCTGGGGCACCAGGTCGGAAGCGGCCTAGTAGCCCCCCTCCAACCCAAGATTGATGTGATAGTGGCCTGGGAAGCCCCCACGACCCAGACGGAAGTGCGGGCTTTCCTGGGGCTCACTGGGTACTACCGAAGATTCATAAAGGGATATGGCAGCATCGTAGTCCCCCTCACAGAATTGACCTCCAAAAAGCAGCCGAAGAGAGTTAGCTGGACCCCCGCCTGCCAGAAGGCGTTTGAAGCATTAAAGATCGCCATGTGCACTGCCCCAGTACTGCAGGCCCCCGACTACTCCTGAGAGTTCCTGGTCCAAACGGACGCGTCCAAGCATGGCATCGGAGCAGTCCTGTCTCAGATGAATGAAAAGGGCCTAGATCAGCCAGTGGCATTCATTAGCCGGAGTTTACTCCCTCAAGAGCAAAGGTGGAGCACCATCGAGCGAGAGGCCTTCGCGGTGGTGTGGGCTCTGAAGAAGTTGAGGCCCTACCTGTTCGGTACTCACTTCCGGGTCCAAACCGACCATCGGCCCCTCCGGTGGCTAATGCAAATGAGAGTAGAAAACCCCAAACTGTTACGCTGGTCCATTTCCCTCATGGGAATGGACTTCACGGTAGAGCACCGTCCTGGTACTGACCAGGCCAAGGCGGACGGCCTGTCCCGATTTTTCCGCCTCAGTGAAGAGTACCCCCAAGGGGATGGGTAGTTCTCCCTGCCTTTCAGCTGTGGGGGACGCGTGTTGGACCTGGCCTCGTGGCATGGTTCTCCCCCGTTCCTCAACCCCCGTTAGTTAGCCCTGCACACAGAAACCCCTGTCCCTGTCCGCCCCGCTCCCCCACATGACCCTACCGATGGACGACCATCCCCTCATCCCGCCATCTATCCTCCCAGTACCGGGCACCCAGAACCTGCACCCCACACAGGGCCCTCGGCAGCCATTACCCTTCCCGAAGTCCCTGACTCCCTAGCCCCCGGCGTGACCCCAGCCCCAGCAAAACCTAGGTTCCAGACGCCCCATGCCCGACTGGGGGTAGAGGGTTTCCTCTGAGTGAGATAAGGCCCAGGAGTTTTGATTGCACCTCTGGCCTTCCCCTGGGGGCTGGTTTCGATCACACCTCTGGCCTCCCCGAGAGCTGGCTCCAGACCCTGCTAGGCGTCTGGAAATTCCCGGGCGCATCTTCAAAAGAATCCAAAGGGCCAGCCGACGGGAAACTCCAACGATCAGCCCCGAGGCATGAGATCTCCACCTGCGAGGGTCCGGACATCAAAGGGCCACTGCACTATATCAAGGCCAGCCCAAGAACTAGCGGGCAGTGGAATCCTGGACAAGAGAGCCCTGCGGACCTGGTCGCGGCTCAGCCACTCTAGGAGAAGATCGATACTTGAACTTTGGAACTTGTGCGACCCCTGCTGACGTTGTCGCGGCTCATCCTCGTGGAGAAGGAACTGTGGAACCTCAGAGCCCTGCTGACCTCGTCGTGGCTCACCCTTGCAACTAAAAGGACATTCGTGGAACATCCTGAGCCCTGCTGATGTGGTCGCGGCTCCCCCAGAACCAACAGACACTCTGTTCACTCCGGATCGAGACCTGCTGACCTCGTCGCGGGTGAGGAGTACTCTGGTCCGGCTGGACCATCAGCGCTACCTGTACGACCTGGCTCGAGAAGAAGTGAGTGGAGCAGCCAGTACAACCTCCATCTTCCGTATCCCCCGGCTCGTGGATTGAGAGCTGTGTGCAGGGTACACTTCGCACTGGCCCCATACTGTGACTGTCCCGCTCCCCTACTCCTTAAAAACCGAGACTTTATGATCCCTCGATCGCTCTTGTGAATACGTATTCATTTTGCATAATTTCTCCTGTTGATAAAGAACTTTGATACTGAAATCCACGGTGTGGTGTCCGTCCATAAGTGTGGTGTAAGCTCAGTGTGTAAGATCTTAGACACGAAATCCTCCCCGGCGAGTACCTTACATTAGGTCTCGGCAGTATTCCTGGGAGAGGTGGGTCACGGAGTGGTCGGGAGAGCATATCCTGCCCCTCTGTGGTCGCCCCTTCCAACAATTTTTATTTTGCAAAGGATTCAAACTCAAAGTATCCATATAATAATGATAACCCGTTACATATTTTTTCATTTACATTTCATGTTTTCTAGAGGAATGGTAGCCGTTAACGACACTTTATCAGCCAGATAATGGAAAATTAACTAAATAATAAGCAGTGAAAAGGCAGACCATAAAGAAAATGTTTAGCCCCTTAATCCTGAATCATACCATGCCAAATAGCCCTAAATTTCCGTAGTGCCTTAAGACCTCTGACCCTAGCCAGAACTTTTTCACGCTCAAAAATTTCCGTAAAGATACCCCACTACTCCATTACATTACATGGCTTCTGAGAAATCCATGCCCGGGCTATAGCTAATCTTGCAGAAACTATAACTATGGTTAACAGAGCTGTCTTAGCTCTGTCACCCTTGTCTCTGTAGCCCAGCATTATCTCGGTTGTAGTAAAGACCACTACCAACCCAAGTCGAATTCTTAGTACATTCAGAACCTCTTGCCAAAAGGCCGCTAGCATAGGGTACTCCACAAACATATGAACAATATTTGCTCCATATTCCCCACATTTAGGGCACCCCTTTGTAGTATCCTGTCTTCCCCTTTAAATGTCTCGTTCTTGCATGCTTGCATTTCCTGTGTATCCTTTTAAATGCTGGTGTTCTGTGTTCTACAGAGCACTGTTAGAATGCTGTGATGTATCTATATTCATTCTACCATCTGACACTGAAGTACATGGATGTGCTTTTCTTCTTGGATTAAAGCTACCACTTAAACATCCTTCTGGTGATATTATTGAGTGAAAGAGAATACTACAAATTGGCGACGATCGGGATACTTTCAAAGAACCAATAACCATTTTTGGGATTATTTTTTTTTTCCTTCTTCGTTATTCGTACTCTGATTTTGAGTAGGATTCTTCAATTTCTTCGAGGATTCATCGATCTCCTCTTCAAATCTACTTCTACTACTTAGTTTAAAAAAAAAAATTTAACTATTTGTCTGCTCTTCGTGTTAAAGGTTCATGGTGATTCAACTACAATTGCTGGTAACATCGTATTTCTGAGGAAAATCGTGAGTACATTGACTGGTTCATGTTCGATCTGTTCTTCATTCATATTTAATATCTTCAGCCCGAAGTATAAACTTTGTCTACATGTTTACCTTTCAACGTGCCTTTCCGTTGTTGCGCATTTCTTCAGTTCACTGCTTAGCAACGCGCGTTTGCATGAAACAAGCGCTCGCATCTCCACGGCTTGTTGTTGCTTAGTAACGTGTGACGCGTAAGAAGCGCATTGATTGGCACATCAGAGGTCACGTCGCGTAACCCCGCATTTTGTACGTGCCTCCATCTTGGATTTATACAAACCAAGTTACGAGTTTATTTTACCATTGAAGCACATCAGTACTTCGTTTTTCTTCAATTTACACGTATTTATGCAGCATTTTCTACAATTTCGACCAGCATTGTAAGTTTATTCAAATTTTTATTGTTCTTGCATTATCTTAATTTTCTTCGAACAACATGAGTATCACCAATTCTGCTTCCACAAGTAATTCTTCAAACAGTTCTGCAACTTCTTCATGCATCAATATAAATATTAGCACGCCTAAAGAGTTTCTAACTTCACCTGGTGAACCAAGTACAAAGTGGTCTGAGTGGAAGGAATATTTTCTCAATTATATAGCCACTTTAGAAGACAATGTTGGAACTTTGTTCCCTGAACGTAAATTGAGAATGCTTCTACATAGTCTTGGTCCAGAAGGTTTAAGAGTCTATAATCAAATGCAGAAACCAGAAAGAGCAAGTGATATTGATATTTTTAAAGCTGCAATTTCTGATTTAACTGAGCATTATTCACCTATAGTATGTATTGGTGTTACCAGACGTGCATTTTTCAAAAGGAAACAGTTGGAGAATGAGTCAGTAGAAGAATATGTTTCCCAATTGAAATTGCTTGCCATGCATTGCAAATTTGGAGTATTACACGACGAACTCATTCGTGATCAAGTTGTTGTGTGTTCCAGGAATAGGAGTATTCAAGATAGACTATGGATTGAGGGAGAGTCTAGTCTTAAGGACGTAATAACTTTATTGAAAAAAGCTGAGTTATCGGATAGAAGCTCCAAAGCTTTAGCTGATCAGTCTGGAACTACTACTTCTACGGTTAACAAAATTTCAGTAAAATCTAATAAGGAGTTTTTGGACAAGAAAGGTGATAAGAAGTTTCAATCCGATGGGAATTCTCAGAGAAAGTCTTCTAACTCAAAATCTTTCACTAGGAAAATGTATAATAATAATAACAATTATTCTTTTTCCTTTGCTTGCTATCGTTGTGGAGATAAGAATCACAATGCAGATTTTGAGAAATGTCCCGCTAGGTATGCTAAATGTTCTAATTGTGGGGTTGTGGGGCATTATGCTAAGGTCTGCAATAGAAGTTCTTCACAGTCATCTAAAATTGTCCATGTTAATAATACTGATTCTTCTGATTATGATTCTGACAGCGATTCTCCTTCACCCTCTACGTCTGAAAAATCTCAATGCAATATGGTAATATGTACTGACAAGCGTGTTAAAAGCTACTGTTAAATACTATGCTCTGTCATAGATAATGTAATATGTTTTAGCTCAGATTATTGAATGATACATTCATCTGTACTGTGGGGATATTTTGTGTTTTATATACATAATTTAGGAATTAGTTATTTATATGTATCTATACTAGTTTTTTTTATTGTTTTATTATTTTTGAAAAAGGAGGATAGTCAGTATTTTGTTATTTTAGAAAAAGGGAGGATATGTAGTATCCTGTCTTCCCCTCTAAATGTCTCGTTCTTGCATGCTTGCATTTCCTGTGTATCCTTTTAAATGCTGGTGTTCTGTGTTCTACAGAGCACTGTTAGAATGCTGTGATGTATCTATATTCATTCTACCATCTGACACTGAAGTACATGGATGTGCTTTTCTTCTTGGATTAAAGCTACCACT
Source organism: Lissotriton helveticus (assembly GCF_964261635.1). NCBI lineage: Eukaryota > Metazoa > Chordata > Amphibia > Caudata > Salamandridae > Lissotriton > Lissotriton helveticus. The sequence continues at coordinate 366,516,618 of NC_136071.1, forward strand.
TAAACATCCTTCTGGTGATATTATTGAGTGAAAGAGAATACTACACCCTTCCTATTGCTTGATGATAAGTGGTCATTTGTCCCCAGCTGGCTCCCTTATCTGGTGTATAATACAGCAGGGGGGGATAAAGGGCACCACTGTCTTGTGGCCAAATTTATATGAAAAACCCTAGACTGTAAACCCTCATTGATTACTTTAGCCTGGGGTGAGCAATAAAGCGCTCTTACCCATGCCAAATATCGATCAGGGATTCCCATTGGGGGGGGTTCGGCAGGGGTGCATATTAGCCCCCTTCCTTTTTAACCTTTATATCAATAACCTAGAAGGAGCACTGTTAGACACAGGGGCTGATTACCCATATGTGGGTCGGCGAGGACTGCCCGTCCTGCTATGTCCTGCTATATGCAGACGACGCAGTCCTCCTGGCCCGCACCCCTAAGGGGTTACAAACCCTACTTGATGCATTCCATGGATTTATGACCAAGCGAGACCTGGCCATATACAACACCAAATCTTATGTGATGCAGGTAGGGCCTAGACTCAACAGACACTACCCTTTTGTGGTGAACGTAGCCAGAGTGCCGAATTGCTTAACTTTCTTTTATCTGGGTGGTCTTTTAGATCACCGGCTCAATTGGGTTCCACTTTTAAATAAAAAAAGGGTGAAATCACCAGGGCAAATGCGGCATTATATGGATTTGCCACTAAAATGGGTAACCGACCTATGGCAGCACTGCTAAAAATGTATCGAGCCAAATGCTTAGCTATAGCCAGTTATGGGAGTGACTTATGGGGATACTCTGGCCTCGAAGGTCTTCAGGTGACAGAAAACAACTTTTTAAAACAACTACTGAGCGTTCCGAATGGGACAGCGAATCTGTCAGTTCATGAAGAAACCGGTATGCCGTATATAAGTGACACCTTGGCCCTGCGTCCCCTGACTTTCTGACTACAATGTTGGCTTAACAAGCATCTTGGCCTTACACATAACCTTATGAGAGATTCTAAGCTTGGACCACATGATCAAAATCCCATGGATTAATTATTTAAAAACTTGTTTTAGCGAGCTGGGACGTTTGGACATATTTATAAAACCTGAAGGTATTACTCAAAAGGATGTAACACTCATAAAACACTCTTTCACCTTAATCAAAACAATGGAAGGGGAGGAGAAAGAACTGCTGAAGCCCAGTGTATGGTTGCACTCGATGCTTAAAACCTCCCTAGACATGGAATTATATTTAACTTTGCCAATACCAGCATTCGAGCATTTTTTACACATCAGGTTTAGAATGAATCTCTTTCATATTTTATTAGCAGTACCAAGGGGAAGCCACAAAGGGAAAGTGTTAGCATCCTGTGGCTGCGACAATAAGTCTCCTCAGGATTTGCTTCACTTCATGTTCCTTTGTAAATACTACGAAATGCCCAGAACCCTTTATTTAATACCTATTTTAAAAAAGTTAAATTTTGTGCAAGCACGTCCCGCCCTTTTTTACTTGCAATTGTTAAAACCTGACTATATCCTCTTTGTGGACGATTTTCTAAAATGAGAAATGAAATATAGAAAACGTTTGGATTTTTAATTGGATATAGTGCTTTTATGACTTTTATTTATCTAATTTTAAAATGACCTTTAATGACGCCCTCCCCATCATACCAACAACCTCAATTAAAAGAGGGTCCAAGGGCAGATTTAACGACCCAAACTAGATATGAGCCCTAACTCAAGTACCATAACAACAATTATATCTAGGAGTCAAGACAAACGAAACTCACTGTGGAAAGCAAGACCTCAACATGGAAAAACAATAAGTATGTAAGCTAAGGTAGAGACCCAAGTATGCACCCAAGTGTGACAAAAGTAAATATGTGAGCTAAAGCTCGAGGGCATGGGTACATTTTCTCATCAGTAGCCGCTCTGTACTGCCCTTTTTGACATCATTTGGGTTTCTCCTTGCCCAGGAGACAAAGGAAAACAGCCTATAACCTTTACAGAAAACCTTTAACGTGATGTGATGTCAGTACTAGATCTTATGAAGGATATTTTAAGTGTAAGTGGCGACTGAAAATGCAGTGCAAGTGAAAAAAGTGTGTAAGTGCAAAATTGATTAAAATTGGATAATACTGAGTAGATGTTGGACTTTAATTTTTCTCTCAGTTTTCCAAATCTAAAAGATAAAGTGCAAAAACAGATTTAACATAATATCTGTGCGCAATGGTGGTCAACATGTTTCAGCATTCTTATGGTATAGTACCAATGCTTTCTTCAGGACCCGATATTAACTACTGCTTAATATAAAGTGAAGTACAAATTGTCACCTGCAAAATCCAGGTCAAGACAATCCACCACAGACTTTTGTCACATCATGTTGAAGAAACGAAAACACAGGAGAAACATAAAAAACATAAAAAACAAATACACATTAGCATGTTCGTGAAGAAATACTCAAAACAGTGATGTTGTCAAAGCTTAAAACATCAAGTGATGGTATATCTTTAGTGCCACTGCCTCAACATAGTTGTACTACTGCAGGATGCCATGGCCACTCACCCATTAGTTGTGGTGATGGCGCTTCACCCCACCTGACTGCAGCTCAGGTATAGAGGAGCACCGCTCTGTAATAAAATGAAGAGACAAACGAAAACAGGTAGGCTGAGCTCAAATTAAAATGTTTGTAAAAGGATGTTATCAATTTGTAGACTATTACCCGATTCGTCTTTAAATTGTAAGTCGAGAAGCTTCTTGAAAAAAGGGTTGTGAATGCCCCGATGGAACAATTTGCCTTTTGGCCAGTTTCTCAGGGTCCAGAGGAATTGCTCCAATAAAGAAGCATTTATGTTACACTCTAAAGAACTGGAGGAACAACTTCAAGAGAAGAAATATCCACGGAAAATAATCCGTCAGTCAAAAATGCGGGCATCAAATAACAACCGAGAAGCCCTTCTCGAAGTGACTACACCCAAAGAGAAGTCAAACCGAATCACGTTTGTTAACACCTTTAATACTAGGTCAAACCAGATTCAAAAGATTATTCGAAAACACTGGTCCATTCTAAATACAGGGGGTGATCACATTCCTATGCCCCTGTTTGCATTTAAGAGAGGACAAAGCCTGAAAGATCATTTGGTCCATACCAGACCTAAAACGAAGGAACCTAGACAAGTTGGCACGTTGTGGGATTTACCGCCAGTACAAGGATACCATCCTTGTGGACATGATCTCTATGCCCACACACATGTAAATCAGTTGTTGTTGATATAGGTACCAACAGACCCTGGCAACAGCGTAGGTTTACGAATTGTGACAGTGACAAGCTGATTTATTTGATTACGTGCCCTTGTAACAAGCGGTACATTGGCATGACAATAAGGAAAGTAAGGACAAGAATTTTGGAACACAAGAGCACTGTGCGATGTCGTAAGCAAGCGACTCGATTAACATCCCGTTTCCTTGAGGTTGGCCATAGTCCCAATGACTTTGTTTGGACTGTACTAGAACAGCCTCTGTTACCTGATCACTGCCCTGACGTCAGTAGATTCCTGTGCAAGAAAAAACAGAAGTGGGTATACAAGTTGAATACGACAAGGAGGGATTAAATGAACCTATACCCTGGATGTCGCTTTAAACCTGCACTTTTTGAGATCCTCAACTCTAGAATCATGCCCAGATACTATAACATTCACTACTACTAATGTGGAAGACCAACATCATCTTTTCAAATGAAAGGGTTCCACATTTCGAGGTGCAATCAGAACAGATTGATTATCACGAATATATGGACCTGTATTTTGTATTTTGCATTATATATATCACATTAATACGTGATTTTAGCAACCTACTTGTGAGTGCACGCATTGTTCTCCCATGAGACTATCACACTGATCCAACTATTTTCTCCATTGTCTAAGACTTTGTTTTTTATTTAATACATTTCCTTCCATCGCCTATGTTGCCCTCATTGACAGCATAGATTGTGTATGATAGTCTGTTTACCATACTGTTGGCCTTTCATTACAGCCCAACAATTGGTTCATAAGATAAATATATCTTTTATGGAGCGTGGTGTTTGGGTCATAAGATTGATCTAGTGGCATTTTACTCTTCAAATTTGAATTATTATGCCCGAAAAGTTGTAAAAATAACCTCTAAAAAAAATGTTTTCTCAAATTGGTGTGAGAATTTGAAAATATTACTTTTGTTTATGAATATTTGAAAATGTGGCTGTATATTTGCATCTATGGCATGTATTTAACAAAAATACAGGGATCTTCGAGATCTGTAGTTTTACAAAACTACTTTTCCCAGAATGCCTAGTGTCACGTGACCGCCGCAACGTGCACGGGCATACTGGGATTCAAAATGGCCGCACTGCGTAAAACGTAAACGTAAACGTGGTTACTTATATAGCGCACGTATCACCCCCGCAAAGGGGTCTCACGGCGCTTGCTTAGGGAACCCGTCCTGGTATTCCCCTGTGAGATAACCCCAGGCAGGGTATCCACAAGGTGAAAGCCAGGCATCCCGCCGCGAGGGGCCGTAGTGGAGATTAAGCAAGCTATTGCCCAGAGTCGCAGAGTGTGAACCCGTGAGTCGAGTAGGCACCGAAGCGAGAATTATCGAGTCCGTGGAATTTTTTAGCCCAAGACCCGCCGAGGCGGGGAATTGAACCCTGGTCCAGGACCGATCTCAGCTTCCAGGTCTGCCGCCTCTAACCCCTGAGCCACACTTCTCCACTGTTCGTTCGGTGCCTCCCCAGATAGCACAGAAGCAAGCCGGGAGACACCGATGGACAGGTAAGTCGGTACTGGTACCACTTGTGACACAATTGTGGTCGGAGTTATACCGCCAGAGTGTTAACGTCTTCTCTAGATGCACTTGCGGTCTCAATGGCATGCTAGGGAGATCGTGGGTGTCTGCACTTCTTACACGTTCCTCTGTAGACGGGCTTATGATTTTATTGGCGTGCAAGGAGGATCGTGAGCGCCTGCCTTCCTCATACGTTCCTACTAACAATACTCCGCCTTGCTTTTGGTAACCGTTTTTCTGGGGCGATTCCTGACAGCACAATTAAGTGTACTTACCACTGTTGCTAATACGCATAAAAAACGTCCCTTTGGCCTCTTCCTTAGAAGCCGTAATAAGCTAGGAGAGTGTTGGTGATAACTTTATTGTTCGCATTAGTGGACAAACATAGCCCAAGCATAAGGTTGTACATATGCTCAACATTTTTTTCCGGTGAATAGTATGTATTAACCATCGAGGCATTCACAACCCTTTTTTCAAGAAGCTTATCGAATTACAATGTAAAGACGAATCGAGTAATAGTCTACAAATTGATAACATCCTTTTACAAACGTTTTAATTTGAGCTCTGCCTACCTGTTTTCGTTTGTCTCTTTATTTTAGTACAGAGTGGTGCTCCTCTAAATCTGAGCTGCAGCCAGGTGGGGTGAAGCGCCATCACCACAACTAATGGGTGAGTGGCCATGGCATCCTTCAGTAGTACAACTATGTTGACGCAGTGGCACTAAAGATATACCATCACTTGATGTTTTAAGCTTTGACAACATCACTGTTTTGAGTATTTCTTCACGAATATGCTAATGTGTATTTGTTTTTTATGTTTTTTATGTTTCTCCTGTGTTTTCGTTTCTTCAACATGATGTGACAAAAGTCTGTGGTGGATTGTCTTGACCTGGATTTTGCAGGTGACAAGTTTTACTTCACTTTATATTAAGCAGTAGTTAACATCGGGTCCTGAAGAAAGCATTGGTACTATACCATAAGAATACTGAAACATGTCGACCACCATTGCGCACAGATATTATGTTAAATCTGTTTTTGCACTTTATCTTTTAGATTTGGAAAACTGAGAGAAAAATTAAAGTCCAACATCTACTCAGTATTATCCAATTTTAATAAATTTTGCACTTACACACTTTTTTCACTTGCACTGCTTTTTGAGTCGCCACTTACACTTAATTTCATTTAAAAAATCTTTATTTCGATCACTGATCATAAAAGATACATTACAATATGTACAATTAAAAAGTTATTAAACAGTGTGATCCAGTAGTTAAGATGATAAAATTTGAGTACATGAAAACATTAGATACAAATCAATTTAGTGGGGGCCCATTATACCAGTCTTTTCATAGCTCGGGTGCGGATGAACCAAAGTGACGTTAAAAATTTTGAGATTGCAAAAACCACAGTGGGAGAAAGGTCTGATTTTAAAACTCTGTAAGCAGTACGGTGAGATCTGAATCCCAGGTTCCTCAATAGCGGAACTAACCAGTATTTCCTGCTCCGCTCGTAGCCCTTGCAGAAGAAGACCGCGTGCACGTCATCCTCCTTCGGGTACGCACACATTGGGCAGGATGATGCGGTGGAGCAGGATTTCCAGGACGCTGTAAATGAAGCTAGTGGGAGGCATCCATAGCGCCACTGTAAAAACAACTTCCTCGTTAGTGGAGGAGCGATCTCATCTAGAGTATTTTCGAGGGAATAGAAGTCTTTCACTTTCAGAAATAAGTTTGTCAAAGACCCCTCTCGAGTGTCATTAGTTGCTCTTGTGAGCATCAAAGCATAGTAGGCACTCGCAATTTCCTTTTTTGGAATCCTGGTACATGTGTTCACAGGGTCCGTCCATAGTTCCGGGTAGCCCAATTCCTCGAACGTCCCCTTTACATATGTTAACCACGGAATTTTCTTTGTATTCCGTAGTTCCAGGAATTCCTGTAATTCCTCTCTATAGTGTACGAGGTCTGGGCTACTCCACAAACGCCTCCAGAATGTTAAGGGTTTAAGTCCTAGCTCCTCTGTTATGGGTTTAATTCCTAGATCTAATCTAAGTGGTAGTAATGGAGTGCTCTGGGGAAGGGCGGCTACTTGTCTCAGAAATTTGTTTTCAGTGGACTGTAGCTTTGAATGTTGGATGTGGCCCCACAACTCACCCCCGTATGTAACCCCCGCCCGGGCTTGTGTTTTGTATATATGGATAATTGGGGTAAATGGTCGATAGCGTGTTTTATTAGCCAGGCGCAAAGTTCCACCCGCCAACTGAGCCAGTTTGATGGTCACTTTGGCCTGATGCGACGTCCATGTTAAATGTTCATTTATGGTGATCCCCAAGTATTCAATGTTATGCACTCGTTCTAATTGGACGGTGCCTAGCGTGGGAGGGGTTCGATTTCGAGATTTGGGATTTAAAATCACAAATTTTGTTTTTTGAGGGTTTATTTCCAATCCCCGATCAGAGCAGAAATCTAAAAAGCCATCCAAGATGCGTTGGATCCCCATCGGGGATTTAGACAGCAACAGGGTGTCATCTGCAAACATAATTGCAGGCACCCTGTTGCCCGTCAACTTTGGGGCATCGGAGTTGACAATCCTGTTTAGGTGAGCAACAACCCCGTTCACAAAGATGCAAAACAGGGTGGGTGCAAGCACACACCCCTGTCTCACACCTCTGCGAACGGGGAACCTTTCGGTTAGTTTGCCACCTTTGCCACACCTCACGCGGGCATAATTGTTGGAATGGAGTCTCATCAGGATTGCCAAAATATCCGCAGGGACTTTCAGTTCTTCCATCACTTTCCACAACCTTGCTCTAGGGACTAAATCGAAGGCGGCACGTAGGTCTACAAAGATGGTAAATAGACTGCCGCCCTCGATTACCGCTGTTCTCCAATAGAGAAGGTGTAACCTAAAGATTTGATCTGTGGTGGATACTCCCTCCCTAAATCCTGCCTGGTACTGAGATAGGATGTCCATTTCTTCAATCCACGCTTGCAAACGATTCAAGATCAGTCTGCCAAAGAGTTTCTGCGATATGTCGATCAGACTAATGGGCCGATAGTTGGAAGGGAGCAGGGGGGATCCCTTTTTGTAAATTGGGACTACCTCTGCTCCCCTCCAAGTATCGGGCACCGTCATTCCCCCCCAAATGGCATTGAATATTAATGTGAGGTACGGTGCCCATATCCCTGGTTCATGTTTGAACAGGTCCGGCAGCCAGCCCTTTAATGGCCTCCCTCACCTCTTTTTCAGTGATGGGGACATCTGAGGGGCCGGGTATAGTTGGAACTCCGTCGCTGATTAGTTCCCAACCACCCTCCGCGTATAATGCTTCAAAGTGGGCCTGCCATACTGAGGGGGCAATATTTGGCTCTATTGCGGTGGGTAGGTCCTCCGTACCATTCGCCACTATGCGCCAAAATTTTCGGGAATCTCTAGATGCCAGTGCTTTGACAAGGTTCTCCCAGTACTCGGAGTCCCATTCCGCCCTCGCATTTACCAGAAGCGATTTATACTTTTTCCTCCTAGCACGGATTTCTTCCTTACTAAGGTGTCCCTTGATAGCAGATAGCAAATGGGCCTTTGCCTCCCTACACGTGGCATTATACCAAGAGGTTTTAGGCTTATGGGCATTCCTTTTCCCTATGGTTATGAACAGATCCTGTTCTAGAGAGGCAATAATGCTTTTATGCGTTTGTGCTAACTCTCCTCTAGTATCATCATCTTGATCTTTGGTTCCTAGATAAAAGGCATTCTCCAACAAAGGGATTAACCTTTCATATAGTCGGGGTATTCTATCCGTGCTATTCGCCAACTTCTCCCACTTGACTTTCCTGCGATTGTTTTCAAGTAGGAGACCCGTCTTTTCTTTGCCCCTGCCCTGCGATGTATCCTCCCTCCCAGGAAGTGAATACATCAATTCCAAAGAGTTGTGGTCACTATCCGTTCTTGGGCAAACTTTAAAATCAACTATTGCTGGCCACATGAACGTTTTAACCATAATGTAATCCAGTCTGGACTCACTACCAGCTTTATTGTAAGTAGGATTACTAGGTGTATCCGATTTGCAACGGCCATTGCATGCCCTAAGACCAAAATTAAGAGTGAGGGCGTTTATCTGCAGGGCTAGGGGAGTCCAAGCCCTTGGGGGTGGTGCCGCCGTCTCCGGTATAAACCAGCAGGAATCTTCATCTAAGGAAGGACCATCGCGTAGTCCAGGCAAAGGTTCATAGTGAGAGTTGAAGTCGCCTCCAACCAGACAGGCAAGTTCACATGGAATACCCTCTAGGAAACTAGCTAACTCATCCACAGTGCTTGACTCTTTGTGCATCTGTGTCGGCCTAGAGTAGATAGTGATCACTAGTAGCTTCGTAGAGTCTGGCCATTCGAGTAGAACAGCCAGCAAATCGTCAGAAGCAGTCTCTAAGTTGGTAGCTTGACAACCTAAGTCCGTTGCTACCGCTATCATTAGTCCACCTGATGGCCTGCCCCTTCCCCCCCATTTGGCTGCGTTGAAGAAGGAAGCAAAACCCGGTAGTTCTATCTTTTCTCGCGCCCATGTTTCTTGAAGGAGTAATAATTTTTTAGAACTAATATAGGAACCCCACTCTGGACAGTCTAATTTGTTGGAGAGCCCTGCCACATTCCAGGAGATTGCTGTTATAACTGTCGATTGGTTGTGTGGAGGACTTATAGGAACCAAGTTGATATCGGGAGTCTCGGGGTATACCCTTTGATTTGAAGTGGAGTGGTTCTTACCCGATTTTCTAATGGCCAGTGGTAGGGAGGGGGATAACAAGCTTGGGGTCAGGCTAGGTTCAACTGTGCTAATTGCCCCATGGTGTAAATCAGGGGCTATAGATATGAGGGTAACAGGTGGATGGTCTGTAGGTGTAATGGTCTCGAGTGGGGAAGTTGCACAGGCGTCATTCCCCAGTTCGACCGCCTGTCAATCTACTAATTCCAAGCTACTGTATCGATTCTGTGTGGGTAAATAAGCAGGATAGTGAGTTCTATATGGCCCAGGTACTCCTCTCTTAAGTCCACCACCCCCCCTCCTCCTCCTAGTGATAGTTTCCCAGCCAGCCTCATCCCCAGAACTAGGGAAGTACTCTCTGGTTCTTTCCCTGTGTAACAAGTAGTTATTAGTCTCCCTGGGGCAGTTTTCCCAGCCCTCCAATAACTCTTGGTGATACCCCCATCTAAGATCCTCTGTGTTGTATACATCGGATGGATAAAAAAAGGCAAGAGGAAGTGTTTGTATAGTGCTGCCAAAGTCCTCATCAGAAACATAAGAGCAAATGTATGCAGCTGTATTGGGGTCTCTAAAAGAAACCAAGATGCAATCTCCTCTTATAGATTTCCTGGTGTGCCCCACCCAAGCTACTCTCTTGGTCGTGGCTATGTCACTCGCTGTTCCTCTCGGAAGTGGTCTATTAACCGAGAGCCAGTTTATCACTTTATTCTTAAGTGAGGTGTTTGGTTCGAATATAGGGGGATTGAGTTCGGGCACCCCTGCCATAACTACGGTATAGGGCGAGGCTTCTGGGGGGAGATTTACAAACTGTAATTTACGTTTAGTATATGGTTTCTCTCCATCCAGGGGAGGGTCGTTCTTAGTTTTTGCTGAAGGCACAGAGTTTTCTTTTGGAGGGGGAGGAACTGGTTTTGGGGAGGCAGTATTTGGTTGCTGCGTCGACATCGGAGCTTTGTTTGCAGCTAGTGATTGTGGTGCATTCTTGTTTGGGGGTACTGAGGGTTTGGGTTTTAGGTCTGAAGGTTTGTTGTTTGCTAGTACCAAAAGACTATTATCTTTACTAGTTTCAGAGCCTAGGCCCTCCTTTATTGTTTTGGTCCCACTAGTGTCAATTTTCCTTGCATCAGCAAGTTGCACGGTTGCCTTTTCAATAGTGACTAATCTTGCTTCTATCTTAATCAGTCTCGCCTCGAGGGGACTTAATAGTGACCTGAGCAGTGTACCTATATCTTCTAGTGTGATGTCATCCGAAGAGGTGTCTACTTGCGTATTATTAGTGCCTTGTGAAGGTGGGGTAGGTTTGGGGGATATAGGGGTGGGTAGCATACCCGGCCTCTCCACCACGGAGGCAAGTGTGGCTTCTTTCCCCCCTTTGCCTCTAACTTGCTTGGATTTAGGAGTATTGGGCCTAAGCTCTTGTAGGTTTTGCATCGCTTGCTTCTTTTTTGGAATAGCCCCCTCTCTGGATCCCTTGTTACTATCTATGTTTGCCACTGTAGTTAGTGCTGTCTCTGTATTCTCTAATGGTGTAAGCAGGACGGGTTGGATAGTGGGTAGACCCCTAAGACTCATATCGTCAAAATCACTCTGCAAATCAATAGTGGATTCTAAAGTAGTGGTCATAGAATCTGCAGGGGGGCATAGTACCAGGTCTGTGCTAGAAATATTTGGTAATGCAGAACTATTTTCTGGGGTTCTAGCTAGGGCCATGGGGCCCAACGAAGATCTCCTTACCCAGTCTATTTCTTGGGATATTCTGCGTTCCAAGACCTGGATATCCTCGATAAGGAGGGAGCCCGCTTTGGCAAAGTAAGTGTCGATTGGGCCTTTGACCGCTCCGGCCGCGACAAGCGAAGATGTTTTACTCCTAGTTTCCCGTGTGCACATTTCACAAGTGTTACAATAGTCTCGGATTGGCCGACAAAGAGATAGGGCCCGGACCGGACTCTCACGTCCTCCAACGGCCTCAAACGGCCCGCTCTTTGCCCGGTCTTCGCCCCGTGCTCCGCCCCGCGCGCGTCCCGCGTCGCGGTAGAGCAGAGGCCAGCAAAGAAGGAGGAGGCTAGGGGCGTGGCCGCCGGGGGAAGAGGCAGCAGCTGTGTGCAGCTGAGGCTGCTGGACCTCGCAGTCCCCCGGTAGGCACCACGCACAATCTGCTGAATTTAGCCTCAACCTGGGAGCGCGTTGCTCTCCACCGCCTGTGGAGCCGCTCACACCAGGGAGGATGGGGCAAGGAGGCGGTGAGCGGCACCCGCGGAGCGGGTGTCGCGAACAGTTGCAGGGAATGCGGGGAATGCTAGGGAGCACACAGCACGAGTCTGACTTCCTCACGGATGGCAGGTAGAATCCCAGGAAGCGTCAGTCAGTCAGAAGACCCAGGCGGTGTTGATGCGGAGGCTGGGGGCGTGGCCGCCGGGGGAAGAGGCAGCAGCTGTGTGCAGCTGAGGCTGCTGGACCTCGCAGTCCCCCGGTAGGCACCACGCACAATCTGCTGAATTTAGCCTCAACCTGGGAGCGCGTTGCTCTCCACCGCCTGTGGAGCCGCTCACACCAGGGAGGATGGGGCAAGGAGGCGGTGAGCGGCACCCGCGGAGCGGGTGTCGCGAACAGTTGCAGGGAATGCGGGGAATGCTAGGGAGCACACAGCACGAGTCTGACTTCCTCACGGATGGCAGGTAGCACTTAAAATATCCTTCATTAGATCTAGTATTGACATCACATCACGTTAAAGGTTTTCTGAGCAGCCTTAATAACATCAATAGGCTGTTTTCCTTTGTCTCCTGGGCAAGGAGAAACCCAAATGATGTCAAAAACGGCGGTACAGAGCGGCTACTGATGGGAAAATTTACCCATGCCCTCGAGCTTTAGCTCACATACTTACTTTTGTCACACTTGGGTGCATACTTGGGCCATCACCTTAGCTTACATACTTATTGTTTATCCATGTTGAGGTCTTGCTTTCCACAGTGAGTTTCGTTTGTCTTGACTCCTAGATATAATTGTTGTTATGGTACTTGAGTTAGGGCACATATCTAGTTTGGGTCGTTAAATCTGCCCTTGGACCCTCTTTTAATTGAGGTTGTTGGTATTTACAGTGCAGTTACGGCTGAGGGTTCTTTTTCTTCTTTTTTCTTGCTCATAGACAATCAAAATATGATTAGTCCTGGTTACCGCTCTCAAATATTTAACTTGTAGATTAGAAATGAGACACTCTTAAGCGCCTTGGTTGGGCTAGATTTAGTAGACACATTTGAGTAGTTCTCAAAAATGGCCACAAACTGGGGTTTGGCATTTGAAGATGCAGAAGTACAGAGTATACTTGATGAGAATCTGTGTGTACTAGACTGTATTCCTGCGGCAGTTAGTAGTAATGAGGATGGGTGGGCTAAGGTCCTCATACTTAAGAAATCTCATTCTAGAACCATAGTTCACGGCATCACCATGGCAGAATATCTGCGAGGAAACTGTGCACCTTCAGGGCTTATTGTAAACAACGCTCCAAGATTATTCTTAGACGATAAGGAGTTTATCAAGGACTGGTCCATGATAGCCTGGAGGTGTACCCGGGACTGGTTAGTCCTCATTATCAAAACAGCTAAAAGAGTAGCAGATATAATACTAATAGAAATACAAGTATTAGAAGGACAAATCAAAGCCACCGTGAAGAGCACTTTATTAAAAAATGGACAGGAAGAAATTAACAAAAATAATAAGGATTTTAAAGAAACGATTCTGTTTGCCAAGTTAGAGAAATTTAAAAAAGACCTGGCTAAGTTCTCAACAGAGAAAATGTATCCTTACACAAGTGAATCCTATGTAGCGCCGGCATTTAACCGAAATGGGCGCAGAGGAGGCTCCACCTATGGGACTTCCACTTCAGAGGATGCCTCAAGTGATTCGGACAATTCCCAGAATAGTAATACAACTAATGTATACAGGGGGCGAGGTAACCGAAGAAACTGGAGAGGGAATTGTCAAAATCAAAATCAAAACCAATTCCAACCATGGTGGCAGTCAAATCCGTGGATGTACGGGCCCGCTTTTCCACCCCAGATGGGTCCCTTCTGTTCCCTGCAGATGCAACAGGGTCCGGGGATGCCTCCTTTTTTACGGTTTGGGCAGAGACGGACGAGAGGCAGGAGGAGACAAGGACCAGCAAATCAAGTCCATCGGGGTCCTACACCTAAACCAACGATGGATTTGAGGAGTGGGAATAGGGTACCTCAGGAACAAGCGGGACAAAGCAACACGATAGCCTCGTGATTAACTTAAGCTCCCATGTATTAACTGAAGATGAAGAGAGCTTATTGAATAAGGGTCTGGGCTTTGTAGCGACCCATACAGGAGACCCTTTTGTGGCACAGATCGAACTAGCAAAATTCTTTAGAAAAATCAGACTCCACTACTTCTACGCCAAACAAACTGTTGGAGACATGGAAATGGACAAGAACACTGGCCTTAAAAAACCATCAACATTTAACCCACCAGTTGTTGGTTTACCTGCAAAGGTATCAACATTTGAAGAGGAGGTGGAAAATGATATAAAAAGTATCTTCCTGACTAAACACAAGCCTTTTATCAACATGTCTAGAAAGGAAGAAGAAGCCTTGCGAGCATTAACATCTAACACTAACATCACAGTAAAGCCGGCCGATAAAGGCGGTGCCATTGTTATACTCGATACTGAAGTCTATCGGAATGAATGCTTGCGACAGTTGCAGGACCGTAAGGCATATCGTCATCTGTTAGAAGATCCGACGGAATGTTTACAAGTCACCATTGTACATCTGGTAGAGGAGGCAATATCTGAAGGGTGGATCACATCAGAGGGTCAATACCTTCGAATTACTCACCCTGTTATTCCATATTTTTATTGCCTCCCAAAAGTCTGTAAACCTCAAAGACCACCACCGGGACGGCCAATTATTTCTGGTATTGGCTCAATTCTTGAGCCACTTTCTACGTTTGTGGACCATTTCCTTAACCCAATGGTGAGAGAGATGCCCACGTTTCTCAAGGACACTAAGTATGTCCTGATGTTGCTCCCTGACATACAGTTTGACAGTACAACAGACATTTTGGTCTCCTTTGACGTGGAGTCATTGTATACCTCAATACCCCAAACAGAAACACTTGAAGTTGTTGGGAATTGATTGGAACAACGAGACCTTCAATCTATTACACTGGTACCATTCATCATGGGTCTAGCAGAAATAGCGATGAAAGACAATTACTTCAGGTTCAAAGACACTACCTACCTACAAACATCTGGGACCAGTATGGGTAGTGTCTTCGCTCCTAGTCTCGCTAATCTGTATGTACACAACTTCGAAAAAACAGAGGTTTTAACACCGACTAACCCTTATCTATTATCTCTTCAAATTTGGAAGCAATATATAGATGACATTTTGGTCATATGGCGGGGGAGTGAGGAAGACTTGCTAGCTTTTCATAAATGGCTGAACACTCGTAATGCATTTTTGAAATTTACTGTGGAGTATAGTAAAACCCATCTAGCCTTCCTAGACCTGAAAATATCAGCAACAGAAACAGGGGGGCTAACATCAGAACTCTACAGAAAGCCAATGGCAAAGAATGCATTACTGAGCTATGATAGTTGCCACCCTAGGGCCCTGAGGAACAATTTGCCTTTTGGCCAGTTCCTCAGGGTCCAGAGGAATTGCTCCAATAAAGAAGCATTTATGTTACACTCTAAAAAAGTGGAGGAGCAACTTCAAGAAAAGAAATATCCACAGAAAATAATCCGTCAGTCCAAAAAGCGGGCATCAAATAACAACCGAGAAGCCCTTCTCGAAGTGACTACACCCAAAGAGAAGTCAAACCGAATCACGTTTGTTAACACCTTTAATACTAGGTCAAAACAGGTTCAAAAGATTATTCGAAAACACTGGTCCATTCTAAATACAGGTGGTGATAACATTCCTATGCCCCTGTTTGCATTTAAGAGAGGACAAAGCCTGAAAGAACAATTGGTCCATACTAGAACTAAAACGAAGGAACCTAGACAAGTTGGCACGTTGTGGGATTTACCGCCAGTACAAGGACACCATCCTTGTGGGACATGCTCTGTATGCCCACAAACGTGTAAATCAGTTGTTGTTGATATAGGTACCAACAGACCCTGGCAACAGCGTAGGTTTACGAATTGTAACAGTGACAACCTGATTTATTTGATTACGTGCCCTTGTAACAAGCGGTGCGTTGGCATAACAACAAGGAAAGTAAGGACAAGAATCTTGAAACACAAGAGCACTGTGCGATGTCATAAGCAAGCGACTCGATTAACATCCCATTTCCTTGAGGTTGGCCATAGTCCCAATGACTTTGTTTGGACTGTACTAGAACAGCCTCTGTTACCTGATCACTGCCCTGACGTCAGTATATTCCTGTTCAAGAAAGAACAGAAGTGGGTATACAAGTTAAATAGCGACAAGGAGGGATTAAATGAACCTATACCCTGGATGTCGCTTTAAACCTGCACTTTTTGAGATCCTCAACTCTAGAATCATGCCCATATATTATAACATACACTACTACTAATGTGGAAGACCAACATCATCTTTTCCAATGAAAGGGTTCCACATTTCGAGGTGCAATCAGAACAGATTGATTATCACGAATACATGGACCTGTATTTTGTATTTTGCATTATATATCAAATCAATACGTGATTTTAGCAACCTACTTGTGAGTGCACGCATTGTTCTACCATGAGACTATCACACTGATCCAACTATATTCTCCATTGTCTAAGAGTTTGGTTTTTATTTAATACATTTCCTTCCATCGACTATGTTGCCCTCATTGACATCATAGATTGTGTATGATAGTCTGTTTACCATACTGTTGGCCTTCCATTACAGCCCAACAATTGGTTCATAAGATAAATATATATTTTATGGAGCGTGGTGTTTGGGTCATAAGATTGATCTAGTGGCATTTTACTCTTCAAATTTGAATTATTAATTTGATGCCCGAAAAGTTGTAAAAATAACCTCTAAAAATTTTTTTTCCTCAAATTGGTGTGAGAATTTCAAAATATTATTTTTGTTTATGAATATTTGGAAATGTGGCTGTATATTTGCATCTATGGCACGTATTTGACAAAAATTCAGGGATCTTCGTGACCTGTAGTTTTACAAAACTACTTGTCCCAGAATGCCTAGTGTCACGTGACCGCCGCAACGTGCACAGGCATACTGGGATTCAAAATGGCCGCACTGCGTCCGTTCGGTGCCTCCCCAGATAGCACAGAAGCAAGCCGGGAGACACCGACGGACAGGTAAGTCGGTACTGGTACCACTTGTGACACGAGTGTGGTCGGAGTTATACCGCCACTGTGTTAACGTCTTCTCTAGATGCACTTGCGGTCTCAATGGCATGCTAGGGAGATCGTGGGTGTCTGCACTTCTAACACGTTCCTCTGTAGACGCGCTTATGATTTTATTGGCGTGCAAGGAGGATCGTGAGCGCCTGCCTTCCTCATACGTTCCTACTAGCAATACTCCGCCTTGCTTTTGGTAACCGTTTTTCTGGGGCGATTCCTGACAGCACAATTAAGTGTACTTACCACTGTTGCTAATACGCTTAAAAAACGTCCCTTTGGCCTCTTCCTTAGAAGCCGTAATAAGCTAGGAGAGTGTTGGTGATAACTTTATTGTTCGCATTAGTGGACAAACATAGCCCAAGCTTAAGGTTGTACATATGCTCAACAATTTTTTCCGGTGAATAGTATGTATTAACCATCGGGGCATTCACAACCCTTTTTTCAAGAAGCTTATCGACTTACAATTTAAAGACGAATCGGGTAATAGTCTACAAATTGATAACATCCTTTTACAAACATTTTAATTTGAGCTCAGCCTACCTGTTTTCGTTTGTCTCTTTATTTTATTACAGAGCGGTGCTCCTCTATACCTGAGCTGCAGTCAGGTGGGGTGAAGCGCCATCACCACAACTAATGGGTGAGTGGCCATGGCATCCTGCAGTAGTACAACTATGTTGACGCAGTGGCACTAAAGATATACCATCACTTGATGTTTTAAGCTTTGATAACATCACTGTTTTGAGTATTTCTTCACGAATATGCTAATGTGTATTTGTTTTTTATGTTTTTTATGTTTCTCCTGTGTTTTCGTTTCTTCAACATGATGTGACAAAAGTCTGTGGTGGATTGTCTTGACCTGGATTTTGCAGGTGACAATTTGTACTTCACTTTATATTAAGCAGTAGTTAATATCGGGTCCTGAAGAAAGCATTGGTACTATACCATAAGAATGCTGAAACATGTTGACCACCATTGCGCACAGATATTATGTTAAATCTGTTTTTGCACTTTATCTTTTAGATTTGGAAAACTGAGAGAAAAATTAAAGTCCAACATCTACTCAGTATTTTCCAATTTTAATCAATTTTGCACTTACACACTTTTTTCACTTGCACTGCTTTTTCAGTCGCCACTTACACTTAAAATATCCTTCATAAGATCTAGTACTAACATCACATCACGTTAAAGGTTTTCTGAGCAGCCTTAATAACATCAATAGGCTGTTTTCCTTTGTCTCCTGGGCAAAGAGAAACCCAAATGATGTCAAAAAGGGCGGTACAGAGCGGCTACTGATGGGAAAATGTACCCGTGCCCTCGAGCTTTAGCTCACTTATTTACTTTTGTCACACTTGGGTGCATACTTGGGTCTCCACCTTAGATTACATACTTATTGTTTTTCCATGTTGAGGTCTTGTTTTCCACAGTGAGTTTCGTTTGTCTTGACTCCTAGATATAATTGTTGTTATGGCCCTCCCCATCATGTCAACGTTGAAATTAAATTACCATTTTCGTCTTGACGAAGGGCAATGTATATTTTGTGTTTTTATCATGTGTTTGTATTATATTCTGGAACGTTTAACTTTTATGGTTTCCCACAATGCAAACCGAATAAAGTACTTTTTAATTTGAATTTGAATTCGATTCCCATTGCTGCAGGGGTAAGCAATAAATAAGCCTATGTTACCCGGTTGAACACTTTTCTGCATCCAAAAGTATAATTCCTACTTTAACGTTAGTTTGCTCCGCTAAATCAAATGCCATAATGGCTGTATTAATATGAGTAGTCGTGTCCCTTCCACTAATAAAGCTGTGTTGCTGCTCTGAGACCAACTTTTCCATAAAGGGAGAGAGGCGGCTAGCTAGGATCTTCGCAAACCATTTAGCATCAACATTAATAAGTGAGATCGGGCAGTGCGAACCACAAGATGCAGATGGCTTGTTTTTCTTTAAGGAAAAAAACATATTTGTATTATACCAAGAAAGAGGCACCATACCTGTTTCTCCTATTTCTTTGATAACTTTTACAAACATTGGAGTTAGAATGTTTTTAAAGACTTTATAGAATTCAATCAGGATCTGATCATCCTCCGTAGCCTTCCCCATCGGGAGAGACGCTAAAGCAGACCATATATCCTCTACCGATATCTCCTGTTCTAATTGGGCGACCTCCTGGGCTGTTAATGATGCTGTTTGAGCTTTATCTAGATAGCCAGAGATCTCCCCTTGATCGACCACCTTTGAAGGAGCATATAAATCTTCATAAAAGAGACCAAATTGTTCCCAAATTGCCCCAGATCGCTTGTGAATCGCATTATCGGCTCCCTTAATCTCAGCAATCCTACTTTTAGCTTTTTATCAGCAATTTTATAGGCTAGAACTCTCCTGACTTGTTCACCATATTCATATTGCTCAGATCAGAGTTTATTAAAAACAACTGCAGCCTTTTCCTTGATAATCCCTAATGCCTTTTCCTTTGCTTCTACTAATTTCATATAGATTGAACCTTGATCCTCATCCTGTCTTCTAACAGCTTGAGCATGAGATAGTTCCAAGCCAGCTACGGTAACCAGGGCCACCTTAACAGCAGCCTCTTTAGCTTTGTTCTTAGCTAGTATAAATTGCTGAGTAATACCTCTAGCGTAAGCCTTCATAGAATCCCAGCTCATATAAGAAGAGGCCGTACCGAGATTAAAACTAAAAAATTCAGCCAAGAGTTTCCCCACATATAGGATATATTCATCTTGAAATATTGAATAGCGTGGAAAAGAAAAGGGACGGCCTATCTTAGGAGCCATTAATGCTTGGCCTGTTAATAGTATTGTGTTATTATCTGAAGTAATTTTGGGGCAAATCTCCATCTTTGTCATGTTCAAAACCACATTACTAACCTACGCCATATTCAACCTCGAATATTGCCTATGCGGGCAAGAATAAAATGTTTGGATAAAGAACTCTCCAAACATCTTAAAAATCATGAAGCCTTGCCAATTCTAAAATTGAATTCTGCACTTTCGGCATCCTAGCAACTAATCGTCGAGAGGTTGTATCTAACCTCTGAGCCATTATACAATTAAAATCTCCCATAACTACTAATGTTCCCTGAAATTCAAGTAGATTAAGCAAAAGCATATTGAAAACCGCAGGGTCATCTATATTAGGCCCATATATCACTACTAAAACGTATTTAATCCCGTAAACCACTAGTTGAGCAATAGCCCTCCTTCCCATCGCATCGGCCATAACCCGCTCAATTTTATATTGCAAAAATTTGCTAGCCAAAATAACCACCCCTCTTATTGCCACTGTTTGAGATGAGCAAACAACAATATTATACCCTAATTGGTTAAGCAGTGTCCGATCCTTAAATGCAATATGAGTTTCCGTTAGCAGGACAAAAATGAGGGCGGTACATTTTTAACTTTTCCCGAACTAGTTGACAATTACGAGTAGCATTCAGTCCAGATACGTTCCAGCATAAGAATTTGCGCACTACCATTTTGTAACAACAAATTCAATATGTGCAGCTTTCTTTAAAGCCCTTCAAAAAAACACTCCTCCTAAGAAACAAAATGTCCTACTTAAAACCCTTGCTTTTTCCCTGTGCCCAACAAACCCCTCCCCAAACCCACCCTTCTCAACCACCTTGTGTCTTAAGAAAGGAATCAGCCCCCTCATTACTGTCTAAAAGACAACATTTTAGGATAAACATCTGCAGAGTGTCCCAATAGAAAGAAAATAGTATGCAGAATAAACATTACCATCTCTAATCAATTATGCCAAAGAAAAAAATAAAGATAAACACATAAATGTTCCAGCTATTTCCCCGGTTCCTGTTGCCAAGACTTAGGGAATTCCTGAGCCTCTTGCTCTGAGAACACCAGCTTAGTGTGTCTATCTTTTATTATTTTTAGATGACCAGGCTTCTGAAGATAGACCTGTGCCCCAGCTGCTGTCAAAGGGATAATGAGCTGCCGAAGTCTCCATTTTATCCTTGCAAAAGTTAGATCTAACAAACATTGAGAAACCCTCCGTATGTACTGGGGTAGTAGATCAGGCTTTGAGTGATATTGCTTGTCGTTATAGAAACTTACCTAAACATATGAGAATAGGTCTAGGAAAATGGCTAGGGGGTCTGTTAGTTGCCAATGGGAGTCTATGAACCCGTTGGATGTGACTATCCCAGTCCCAATCAGCTAGATGTGGAAAGGGCTTCTGAAACAGATCGACAATATATAAATAGTCCGTCCCTTCTGTTCCTTCTGGTACCCCAAATACTCACAGATTATTGAGCCGTTGTCGATTTTCAAAATCCTCAACCTTCATCTGCATCGATTTTATTTGAGTCTCGTGTACATCCGTACGTTTCAATATTTGGTTCATATGATCTTCAGTGCCAGATACCCTCTGTTGAAGCTCTGTGATATCGGGAGTAATAGAAGCTATCTGATCTTTCACCTCTGTCAGACCAGATCTAATAGCGGAGCTATCAGCTCTGGCTTTAGCATAGCATGCCTGAGCTTCTGCCCTTTGTGTTTGCAGTATCTTAAGAATTTCTTGCAGCGAGGTATGTTCAGCTGCCTGGCTAGACCCAGCAATCTGGTCAGTGGACTCTTCCAAATTTTCTTGAGTAAGTAACGCATTTGGGGAATCGATGATCGTTTCTGGTTATTAATATCCCTTCACAGGATTCAGCAGGTGATGTCCATATACAAAAAACAAAGTTCTATTTTTGAGTACCAATTACAGTACACATGATCCGATTTTTTATTTAAGGGCCTGGGCGATGAAGTGATCTGCCCAGAATCACAGGTTGTTGAGCAGATGCTGGGACTCAAACTTGAATTTCGATCTCTGCAACTCTGGTGTCAGGCCACATATGCCTATGCACAGACCAGAGACGTTTTAAGGCATGGGCAATGTGGGCTCTGGCCCAGGGCCCCAGCCTTTCAGGGAGCCCCCTGATAGAGCCAGCTCTGTCTGCCGAGAATCTTGCCCTAATGACCATGCATACTCCTTAAGCAGATTGTTTTAAATACCATTTTTTCAAATGTATTTTTAATATGGGCGATGAGTAAGAACCCATCACAGAGATTTTGCAGAAAAATTTGTTTATGTTTCATGCAACATCCATAAAAAATGTCTTTGAGATGAAACAGGCCATCACATATGAGAAATGGGAGGATGTCACTGAGATTATTTTCAGTAATTTTAGTGAGCTGCTACTGTGTTGTAATATTGAAAACACATGTCAATGTCCTTGAATATTAGATGTAAATACATTAAGAATTTGGACAAGTATGGTAGTGTTCTGTCCAGTGACCAACTGAAAGAGGGCATCAAAGAGCAGAAATTGGATTATAAATTCAAATCTGTTCCGAACAGGGGCCCAAAAATATGTTTGGCCCAGGCGTCCCCAAAATCCTTAAGATGTTTGGCACAGACAAATAATGAAAGTGAGAGGATACTCTTCTTGCACAGGACACAGGGCCGAGGTGACAATGGCCTACATGTCGAGCAACTAAAAAACAGCAAGGCCCCTTTCTGTCACAAATTATTCGAGCCCTCCAGGGAAGGAGCACCTAATAAGCAGGAAGCCCCTGCTATTACTAACCTACTCAGCCCTCCCCAGACCTTCAGCTGAGGAGCACATGAACAGCAGTAAGGCCCCTGCAATTAGTAAATTAATCAGCCCTCCCCAGCCCTCTAGGCCTCAGGGCAATGTCCTGGCAGGGGAGCACAAAACACAGCTGCTGGGTCATCCACGGTAGCCAGGGGGAGGCTGAGGTGAAGGTGGTGCAAGTTCCAAAAATCACCTGGCCCCCACAGCAAGACCCATTATTCCTCACCCACTATGCCCTGAATGTGAAGGGCTGAGTGCGAGGTGTTAAATCTAACACTGTTTATGTGCTGCGTGGGCCCCTGGGGGGCCAAGGTGAAAATGGCTCAAAAGCCTGAGCAACACCTGGCCCCCAGGAGGCCGATTTTTGCGAACAATCACCCCCTCCCCAGCCAGCCTCAGTGTGATTTCTTTGCAGGGCAGGGGGTGAAGGAGAGGCCACCAGCGGATAATCGCTGTACGGCTGCACAGTGAAGCTGCATTCATTTCTCTGTCTCTGTCTCCGTGCCCTCTGTGGGCCGTTTTTTTTCCTCCCCTTTCCTAGTCCACAGAGAGCACGGAGACAGAGACAGAGAAATGAATGCAGCTTCACTGTGCGGCTGGGAAAGGGGAGGGAAAAAAAAAGGCCCACAGAGGGCATGGAGATACCTGCCCTTCGGCCCATGCCCAAATGCCCGCATTGCCAATTCGCCCCTGCGGTAAAGTTCCTTATTGTTTGGCAATCAAGTTATAAGTTATAAGCTCCTCGTATTGTTAACAACGCAACTGTGGCTGACCAAGGTTTCGCACTTAAATTTCAATGTCGGATAGTTAATATGACATTGTGCACAACAACATCCGGAGCTGGCCACAAAAACCTCCACTGTCAAGACAGATACCAAATTCTATAAGAAAAGGATGGTGCACCAGAATTAGCAGTCCAGGTAGGCTGTCGTGTTTTGAAAAAGTCTTTTATTATTTTCAATCTTTTAAAAAGGCCTCAGCCAACGCGTTTCGTTCCCATATGAACTTCTTTAGGGCTAGAGAAAAACTTGGTGACACGTAAGGCAACCAAGCATAATTTGTAAGTCGAAACCTCCACGTCGTCAATAGGTCAAATTCTTAGAATAAATAGATGCGACGTATTAGAAGGGGTTTCTAACGCCAATAAGCTTCATCGGGCAGGAGTCTCCACGGTCCAGACGTGAGAGAACCACACCGTGATTGAATGTCAGTATAAATAAGAAACCTTTTGAAACATCGGGCTTGGAAACGCAGACTCGGGACCTACGGAGAATACGAACTCCTTTTGGGGAGATCATTACTGGTGGTTCAGGTTTATATATGCCCTATCCCACGGTCATTGCATTTATTTACAGTCTCTACCCCCATTCCCTAAGTATATTTGATTTTCAGTATTCTACGGGCCATATCTAATTTACTGAGAGGTGGTCATCGATTTTAACTAGTTCTGAGATTACCTAATGGTCTAACAGCCTACATACCGAGGCACTGTGGTTCAGTTTCTTATTTATACTGATATTCAATCAAGGTGTGGTTCTCTCACATCTGGACCGTGAAGACTCCTGCCCGATGACGCTTATTGGCGTTAGAAACCCCTCCTAATACGTCGCATCTATTTATTCTAAGAATTTGACCTATTGACGACGTGGAGGTTTCGACTTACAAATTATGTTTGGTTGCCTTACGTGTCACCAAGTTTTTCTCTAGCCCTGAAGAAGTTCATATGGGAACGAAACGCGTTGGCTGAGGCCTTTTTAAAAGATTGAAAATAATAAAAGACTTTTTCAAAACACGACAGCCTACCTGGACTGCTAATTCTGGTGCACCATCCTTTTCTTATAGAATAAGCTCCTCTTATTGTTGAGCTTTTTTCCTTATTTGTAATTTTTTCATTTCCTCCGTCTACATTGCTTTGCCGGTCAGTTTCACCAGGGAGCTCCTAGCGTCTTCCCAGTAGCGGCATAAATCCGCCATCTTCCTTCCGCTTCCCATGCAAGAACATTTCTAAGTGTGATATTAAGACATCTTACTTGAAAAAGACCATCTTTGATCGTTATGAATCGAATCGTCTAAAGAAACTGGTGCTTTTATACCAACAAACACCCCCAAGCATAGAGGGAGGTTATTCTTATTTAGGAATTACTAATAATTCCCAGCATAAATTCATTCTAATCAAATTCCGAATGAATTTAAATCCGTAGATGAGGGTTTTCCTGCTAATAAGTATACCTATTCTGACCTATCACCTTGCCCCTGTGATATGATATCGAAGCAGTTTGAACTTCATATTGTTGTATTTTGCACTTTTTATAAATTGGCTCGAGCAAAGAATATTTACCCAATTCTAAAAAGACGTAATTTTAGACAATCAAGAGTAGTATTATATTTCTTAAAATCTCTCCCAGATTCTTTTATATGCTGCTCAGTTGCTGCATTTTTATGGGCCTACATGAGCATTAAGAAGACCCTTCACTTTAGTACTGTCAGATAGTGGCATGGCCCTCAGGTTCAAGAGTATTTACATGGCCTTGACTCTCCACGTTTTTAGGCTGTGTTAAAATGCTGAGGTATTTTTATCTTCTATCCTTATCCTACTCACTTGATTGCATTTGTGCTTGTACTTTGCACGTTTGTTTGTACAAAATGGACTTGGGCTTTTTATGTGTTTTTATCCAGAACTGTATATTTTATAACATTGTTTTAATCTCTTGTATTAATAATGGTGTTATGTAAATACACGTTGTAGGATGTAAAGAGAGCTGTCTTTTTTTCTTGTGCTTTTATGGATTTATGTGAAATCCAAATAAAGTTTATGACTGACTGGTTAAATATAGTGTGTGTATCACTAACACATAGAGATCCAACAAACAAATTGAGCTTATCACACAAATAATTACCAAGTAATAAATTCCTAATGTTGATGAAAATGGTGGAACGTTTCAATTTCCTTCATAAAATGATTCCTAATAATCATCTAAATTGTAGCCAGCAAACAGTTTCTTAGAAAACTGTAAATCGCGCACATTAAAATGATGTCCTTTGAGCAGAGGTAGAATCAATTAAAGTAACCTGGGACCATGCATCCAGTCAGTTTCATTAAATAAATCAATAATGAGGATCTTCAGGCAGACACAACAAAAAGAGCAACAATTGTTATGTAAATAATTGCTGAAGATGTTCAGGCAAGCACAGAAACCCACAGAAATAGGCATCACCAAATAATCAGTCAGCGCTGTTATTCCAAACGGTCCAAAAAAGGTGGAGACGACGAGAGCGCTTAATAACAGCTGAATGAATACTATGGTCTTTGTGGAGGAGCTGCAAACCATCACCAGAAAACAGCATGAGGCAACGTAAAACCAGATGCGCAAGAGACCCGATTCAGATGGGAGACTCCGGTTTTAAAGCTGAAAATGGCTTTTCTGGCTGTCTCCCACCTGAAATTGCCTTTGCTTCAATAGAAACTAATGAGCGAAATATATTCTCCTGATTATTTTTCTAAAATCTCTCACTTTCCTCTTCTAAAGTTTGGGCATGCACGAGGAAGGTACACTTGCACCTGTGAGCAGAGCAGTCACCAACATTGAAGAATATCAATATAGTAATGGAGAGTAAAATATTTTATTCTCCATCAGGGTGCTATGTACACAAAACTGGGTTAATTAAAAGCCATTCTGTGTTTTCCGTTGCTGCGTGATGTAGCATTCTGAATATCAGAATGACCAGGTGTCCCCCGAAAATAGAAGTGGGGTGCCCTTAGTCGCTTCACGGACAGGAGTCAAGGCGGGGAGTCCTTCATCTGTATCGCCTTGAAGTGGGACCGAGCTTGTGAGGTAATCTGGGGTCGCCTCGATGCTGCACTGTATAAGGCATCGCAAGGCTAAGGATCAGACTCTTTTCGCTCCACCGTACACCCTGCCAACATACCTAAGCAACCACCCACTCACCCACTCCTGAAGGAAGGAGGAATTGGTGAATTTTCTTGCAGCACAAAAAGGAAGCTACAAAAATTTGGACTGATTTACTGAACTTGCACCATGGAGAGTTTTTTTTTTCAGGCACTGGGCAGGCAGGAGGGGGGCCTGACCTGCTGGGGGTCCTGGACCATCTTGCCTTAACCTGGTCATGATTGGAGTTGAACGTTTTGGGGGGGTTTACCTGGTAACAGGTACCCCTGCAGGGGTGAAGAGCTATGTAGTTGCCTGGTCTATGTGGAACTGTGGGTATTGCCCATCCCTCTGAGTGATGGAGGGGAAGTTAGCATTAAGTTATGCCCCTGATGCCATTGGTTGAGTGTATGGGCATTGCATATGGAAAGGGGGCCTGCTGGCACTTTTGTGTAGAAGTTTTGTGCTGTAATGGGTGGAACAATTGTTTTATTGTTTGCACAATCTTTGAGCTGGTTTGCAGATCTTACAAACTGTATTTTCATAACATTTATGTCTTTGGCTGATCTTCAGATTGCGGACTCATAACAATAAGGGATGCTTATCTATGGTTATCATTTCTCACTGATGCAATGTGACTATGTGAATAAAAGGCTTCGATCTTGGTTAAACCACACTAATTGCATGTTTCTATCTCTTTGAGAATCTTTTCAGTGAGGGGAGGCAGTGAGTTGCAAGTGTGAATGCACTTTGAGAAAGGAGATCAACTCGAGGAACACCCTTGGCTGTACAACACATGAATACTGAATATAATGACTTGAAAACATTGTCAATTAATACATTTGCACTTTCGGCCATTTTAAAAGTATTTAGCTCTTAAAACACAAATAATGAACATGTCTGTGTAAAGGTGAGCTATAAATTCTTACAACTTTTCCTACATTTCAATCTTACATAGACAAATGGCACAATCTCTCATCTTCAACACTTAGGGCCTCAATTACAAGGTTTTGGTATGGGGCAGTGCTGCAAACATTTTGTGCTGCACTGCCCTACATCAAAAGAAAAGGGCAGAATTGTGGCGTATCTATGAGATATGGTGCATTCCTGCCCACTTCCCCAGCCACAGAAATGGCCGCCAATCACCAATTCGGACACCCTTGTACCTTGTACCATGGTGCAAGGGTGTCCGTAATATAGGGATGATTGTTTTTGTGCAGGAAGGCACACCTTCCTGTACAACAACAATCAATGGAGGCGGTTTACTCTTTCTATGTGTGCTGCTGAATGCAGCACACATTAAAAGAGGAAAAAAGTAGGAGAAATAATGGTATTTCTCCTCGTTTTGCCACCCCATCCCCTCTCCTGGGAGGCATAAGCTTTTGATGCATTTACAGGTTTACAGAATGTTGTAGAGCTGGGAATGTGCCAAATTCCATGGGTGTTACATGGCACGCCTCCCCGAGGCAGTGTGATGCAACACAGCAACTTGTGCTGCATTGCCTCACATTATATCTATGAGGCCATGAAAATCCATGCAGGGTGACTGTTGGACTTGGCCCTTTTTACAGGGTCATCCCTGAACTTTTTTCCTTCCTCCTAGTATTTTTTTAGGTCTCGCCTGTCGATGCGCATGCGCATCGAGCAAGCGAGAGTATTGGGACTTATCCACTCTTTATCCACACTGCAAGGAATCGTGGCGATTCCTTGCAGTGCCCGTGACTTTTAAGCTCAATGCGCATGCGCATTGAGGTTAAAAGCGCGTGCACGTCCGTCTTTGTTTACCCGCTCCGCCCCCTCCCCTTCCCGCCGTCTCGCATTTCCCCTGCCGCATCAAAGGCTTTCACGGCCGGCCGGCCATGCTTTCAGTTTCACGACCGGCCGGCCGTGTCAATTACATTCCAAAGCCCGCTCTCCCTGCTCCGCCCCCTGCTCCGGCCGAGACGCATTTCTCCTCCCCCCTCCCCTCTCTTCCCTCCGTCTTGTTCTTTCCTGTTGCCTTCTCAAACACGTTTTCGTCTTTCCTCGTAGTGATAATATTCAGTCACTCTGCACAAATACGATTTATACAGTATTTCCATCTTGAAGACGTCGCGTTTCATCCTTACACTGATAATAGTAAACAGTGAGTCAAAAGATCAAAGAGAAGCATGTTCCAAGTGTAAAGTAGTCTGAAATGGGACAGTTTCATCAATTGGTCGAGCAATCCCTTGGAGCGAATGCGCATCAAAAAGTGCTCCCCCGATTTTGTAGACCTTCCGTGATCATGACTGTCAATCATTTATATCTAATGCTCGTTGTAAATTCTTTTGTTTTCGTACAATTTCATGTGTTTTTTAACATTATTATTTTGGGAGTATCAAGTAATTCACACATTTGGGTGAAAAATACGCCGGACAGGACTTCATGGAGCTGGAGTGTAGACTAACAGTTCCACAATTCCCCGTGTTTAACGTTGTTTATTTCTTCCTGCTTCCTTTTTACGCCCGAAATGTGACATCATTTTGAAGATGTTCACGTGTGTTTTTGGAATAATTTTTCCCATATCCACAGACATTAAGACGGCTTGTTTATCGTCTAGTCCACGGTACGGTCCCCTGTAACATGTCAACTCTGTTCTGCCAGCTGCCAGTCACGTGGTGTGAGTTATATTTCGCCAGTGCAGCTTCAGACAATACTAGTTGTGCATTTGTGTAGGCACCACGCTGTTTTCTGGGGGCCCCCGTTCCGTCTTCCAAAACCATCACGCTTTGCAAATTAACCCCTCCCCCACCACCTCCCTAATCGCCAACCCCAGCTCTCACAGTGCCTCTATTGCCATCTGACTATCTGCAAGCAACAGAGCATGACAATGGCAGCAGAAAAGATAGCAAATGGCCGCTAGTCTGACTCTTTGTTGGGAGACTAACATGCGTTCCTTGGAAGCTGCGCACTTGAGTGTTTCTGTCAGCGCAGTTAGACTGGTGTCACCCAGCAGCTTTCGGGCATGCCACGGCTCTCATAAAGAGTAGTGCATCAATGAGGCCGATCCTAGAGAGCAGCATGTGAGGCTACTGCGGCTCTCTCCCTGCCAAGGTCCTCAAGCAATTCCCGTGCGCTGTGCTCCACTCTTAAACTGTAGCCCCATGCGCGGTGCTGCACTCCAAGCTGCTGCCTTGTGTGCGGCGCTGCAGTATAAGCTGCCCTGTGTCCTGTGTTCCAATCTAAGCTGCTGCCCAGTATGCGCAGCAGCACTCTAATCTACTGCCACGTGCGCAGTGCTCCATTGTAAACTGCTCTGCAGTGCTGCACTCCAAGCTGCTTCCCCGTGCTGCAATATCCACTCCTTTGTGTCTCCTTTCCGGCCTCTTCCTACTTAACTTTTCATCCTTTCTCCTTTAATCCCATTTCCACCTTCTCACAACCGATTCGAGCACTGTTATCTTAACATTTGTGTTTCTCTCTGTCTTATGATGTCTGCCCTGCCACCATTTACTTCGGACCCTCACACACCCTCACCCTCACACACCCTCACACCTCCTCACCCTCACACCTCCTCACCCTCACACCTCCTCACCCTCACTCACTCACCCTCAACCCCTCACTCACCCTCACTCACCCTCACTCTCACTCACTCTCACTCACCCTCACTCACCCTCACTCACCCTCACTCACCCTCACTCACCCTCACTCACCCTCCCTCACTCACTCACCCTCACTCACCCTCACTCACTCACCCTCACTCACCCTCAACCCCTCACTCACCCTCACTCATCCTCACTCACCCTCAACCCCTCACCCTCACCCACCCTCAACCCCTCACCCTAACTCACACTCACCCTCACTCACCCTCACCCTCACTCACCCTCACTCTCACTCACCCTCAACCCCTCACTCACCCTCAACCCCTCGCTCACCCTCACTCACCCACACCCACCCTCACCCTCACTCACCCTCAACCCCTCACCCTCACACAGTGCAATAGGTCTCGGAGCATTTGAGTTAGAGCTTTTAGAATTGTTTATGGCTTTTTTTATTTGTAATTCTTTAGCATTGGCTACAGGAAACAAAAATGCTAGAGATTTACAAAAAAAACCCATAAACAATTCTAAAAGCACTAACTCTAATGCTGCGAGACCTATTGCATTTCCAATGCTTGTCTGACCTGGTGTTGGTGGTTTTAGGACACTGGGCACCTTATCACTACTGTCCAGTGTTAAAGTGCATGTGCTCTCCATGGTCTACACCTGTTTGGCGTATTTAATTTACCTATCAGTCCCTTTTAAAGTGGTATTTCATATACCCAGGGCCAGTAAAGTAAACGCTACTGTTGGGCTTGCATTGCTGCTTGCGCCACCCACCAAAGTAGCCTTTTAAACTTGGCTCAGGGATCTGCCATTGCAGGGCCTGTGAGCGCAGTTTACAGTGGCTGTGCTGTGGCACTTAAAGTGGGTGCCACTTCTGTGACTCCCCTTTTACTACATATCAGTCACCCCTAGGGTAGGCCCTAGCTAGCCCTATGGGCAAGATGTAATGTAGGTAAAAGTTAGGACATGTGCCTTAACTGTGTGGCATGTCCTGGTAGTGACAAAGAGCCTATTTAGTTTTTCACTACTGTGAGGCTGTCCTCTCATGGGATGCATTGGGCATTCCCTGATATGTGTGTCAGTGGCAATTCCTGATATGAGAGGGGTGGCATGATCAAGTTTAATATATTTGGAATAGTGGTAATAAATGCTGCATAATTGTGTTTGCAGATTTATTATCACTATTTTAGAAATGCCACTTTTAGAAGTGGGCAATTCTGTATGCTATGTGTCTTAGTGCTTGCTTGTTGAGTATTGCATGTCTGGCTCTGCATGAGAGGGGCTAAGGAGGTGCAGTGGCTTCAGAGGGGCTGGGTCAGTCTACGCTAGGATGATTAGGCCGATCTGCATCTGAGTAGTGGAAGGAGTAGCACCTGACCCTGAATAGGAATATGCCTGCATTACACAATGCTGGCTTGCCCAGCTTGTGGTGTGTCTGGGGCCAGTGCCTACACTAACAATGAGGGTTGTTATGCATCTGAAAAGAGAAGTGTAAGTGATCTCCAGAACTGGTTTGGACCAGGCACAGAGCCCTGTGCCAGGGGAAGTACAAAGACACTTGTATAAATATTGGGGCTTTGACCCCATGTTTGGTGGTATGTGCTTGGAGCTGTGTTGCTGGAGGACTGCTGGGCGCCAGGACGAACCACCATGGAGAACACCCCTCTGCTAGAGGGCCCTGTGGGCCTGCCTGGGCCCAGCTCTGCCCCCTGTCAATCTGAAGCTCAGCGGAGGAGAAGCATTTTCTGTGAGGGAGAAGCAAGAAGCGCTGCCTGCTTCCTGTTCTGTCTTCATCCCGGGAGACAGGCTGGGGGCTTCATATTTGTCTTATTTGCCCTGGACCTAGGTTTGGAGCACTGCTGTTGGGGCCCCTAAGGAGGTGTTCATCTGCGTCCCTGCGGCGTGGGGACCTTGTGGTGTCCGCATACAAGAAGAGCAGTGGGGGCGCTTCCTGGTGTTTCCTGCTGAGCCCAAGGAGTTGGCTCAAATCCTGAACAGGTAAAAACAGCTGCAAGGGTGATCAAGAAGTCAGGCTGAGGAATCCCAACTTTGGGCTGAGCTCCCGTGTGGAAGGTGAGAGCACCGTGGATGTCGTCCGCCATCATTAGGGGCGAGGCCATCCACTAAGGAAGGTCCGCCGGATGTCAGGCAGAGTCTACGCCTGAAAGTGGGCAGGGCCCACTACAGCAAGAGATACGCCTCAAATCCCAAAGTCGGGCAGGTGCCTACCCCGCGTTTGTGGACTTCCGTGGCCACAGAAAGGAAGTCAGGCGGTTGCAGCCTGGTTGTGGGCAGGGCCAGAGGCGAGCACAAGTCAGAGCTTGCGGGCTCCCGGAGAAGTCCAGAGGAGGGCTGCTCACCGGCAAGATACAGAGGAGACCCCGGTGAGGAGCCCTGTTGTCCTTTTTTTTTGCCTTCATTGCTGATGTCCGTGGGATGGTCAAGGAAGGTCACCCCGCCGGAGCAGACATTGTGTGTCCCTCCCACCCTCAGGGTCCTGTACGTGCCACATTTGTTGTTGGCAGTCCCCCTGCTTTCCTGCTGAACTTTCAGGCCATTACTCCTGAAACCGGGCATTGGGGGCATTCTCCAGTGAAGGAGATAAGGGTGAGTTGCACCCCCACACCCTTTGCATTGCATACCGTGTTTCTGCTGCATCTGCAGCTAGGGGGCCAGTTTGGAGGCTTCGTGTTGGAAAGAGCATTTTTGGGTTAAGCCCAGTACGGGGCCCTGGGTACCCTTGGGTGGCAGCTTGTACCATGGTGGTGACATTAGGAATATATGCACTGTACACGTGCTTACTTTGGTGCACTGCTTCTGCTGCTAAAGCCTAATGTGCTATGCTGAGCACCCATGTGTTCCCTGATTTCTGTGGTGCACTGTTGCTAATTATGATGTATTCATAATGCTTCTTACTAGGATGCATTGATGATTATGAAGTTAATGTCTAATGCATTCGTGCTAAATGTACCCTCACCATTAGTTACTGTTTGTTTTCACTAACTGTGAATTATAATGGTTATGACAGTGGCCTGATTGGCCTTTTAGTGTATATAATCCCTGTAAGGTCATACCAAGTGCCAGGTGGCACAGTGTATATATGTGATTACATTCTAATGTGTTTTGTGAGTAATACAAAGGTTCTTTTTGATATAACCTTGTGTTGAGTTTCTTTTGTGGTGTGCCCAGTGTGTTGCTGCTGTGTGAGTGTGTTGCGCAAATGCTTAACACATTGCCTCTGGGATAAGCTTGACTGCTCTGTCAAGCTACCAAGGGGGTGAGAAGGGGTTATCTTCAGTGTGTAATTCCCTTGCCCTTACTAGAGTGGTGGTTTCTGCCTGGCTTAGACGCTTGCCCTACCATACCCGAAATCCCATTTCTAACTGACTTTCTGGGCTAGATATGGCTAAGCTCTGTGTGCCACCATAACGTCCAAAAAAAGTGACATTCCGGAAGAGCATGGGAAATGTAGATAAGCCCCTGAGAGGCTTATGAGAGGCTTGTGCCACCAGAGTGTCACTTTTTTGATGCTCCTGCAGCACTAGCATCTCAATCATATCTGTGAGGTGACGCATAGCAACTCTGCGTGACTTAGGCTGATCGTACATTTATAAAATAAGATAACGCTGCACAA
Source organism: Lissotriton helveticus (assembly GCF_964261635.1). Taxonomy (NCBI): domain Eukaryota; kingdom Metazoa; phylum Chordata; class Amphibia; order Caudata; family Salamandridae; genus Lissotriton; species Lissotriton helveticus. Next base: position 366,550,232 of record NC_136071.1, read on the forward strand.
GTCACTGCCTTGCCTTACTCTGCAGCAAGAAGGTGTTACATGGGCATTGCAGTGGGGTTTCCCATGCAGCACCCATGGATTTTGACACTGCCTCAGATGTACTTACTTACATAACCCAGGGCAGCAGCAAAACATTAAGCCTTTGCAGAGCAAGCATTACAAGGAGACATATTTGAAAACGCTTCTCTGGATTATTTTTGTGAAGGAAGGTGGCCCTTTCTGCACTAAGACAATCTACCTGCAAAGGAGGCACCCTTGCACCAGGGTGAAATAGCGCCTATGATGGTGCTTGGCAGCAAATTGTGAATCAGTGCAGGGGGAAAGGACAGAAAAGCACCTTATTTCAAAAATACAGGGCCTTCCACATTGGCGTAGGTCAACTCAGTAAGAAGACTTGCAGCGCTGCCCTATGCCATTGCCCATAAATTAGGCCCTTACGAAATATCAATCAATCAGTAAACAATACTTTGTTAGATTAGAAATAATCATAAAAGTAAAACATACACAATAGAAATACACTATAAAATGTAAAAAACATCAACTTCTGGCATTTCATAACAGATTTTAAAAAGGAAGCTCACTGCAAAACAAACGTCATTCCTCTTTAGTAGCTCTAAAAAGCACATGGATGATCTACACTGAATAAAATTGTATGTTTTCAACTTTTACCCCACCACTGTATTTTTGCCTGTCTTTGGGAAATATTTGGCATTACAGTAGAGCTACTTTACGTAGACTATATACCTGATTTTGTCTAATTTTGATAGTAAACATTGTCGATACAAAATAAAGGCCTTCATTCACTTACACGTACAACCCCCCCGCTTCAATGAGTTCCGTATGCTGAATATCAAAAAGAAAGTGCTGAGCTTGTGTGGGCTCTTCGGTAAATGACAGTATTGCTGTATCCATCAGTCAGGCGCCGCACTGACAAAACACTATGGGGCAGATTTACAATAAACTAACGTAGTGCAGTGCAGCAAGTCAATTTGCTATGCCATGCTGTTCATTTGGAAGCACAGGGATGCAACATATTTACAACAATATGTCTAATCTCTGTGCTTCTCCCTGCGCTGGCGGACAAACTGCTGCCATGCGCCGACACAGGCACCCTTGCACCATGCTGCAAGGATGCTGCAAGGACGTCACAGGGATGATTGTTTATGTGCAGGAAGGGTTCCCTTCCCGCACATAAAGAATCAGAAATGGCGTTTTACAACTTATATGTGCTCCATTAGCACATATGGAACTTGTAAAACGACTTTATTTAAAGGATTGTTTATGTGCAGGAAGGGACAACTTCCTGTACATAAACAATCACCAGAGGTGATTTCCTCTTTCTATGGGGGATATTCTCAAGAACGTGTGATAATCATCGCACCTTCGTGGGAAAATAATTTTGTGTCAACGTGGTATTCTCAACCCTGCGGTATCATGCGATAGCCACATGATAACGCGCCAAATGACCATGATAAAGTCAACGTAATGCTGCAAAAATGCGAAACACGAAGGCAAAAAAAGCTTGCGATGAGGCCAAAATGTGATACGAAAATCTGCGAAAACCAGCCACAGGCCTGTAATTCCCACGTGTCAAGCGGGAAAATGCACCGTAAAAATAAAAAAAGAACACAGACAAAAGCCAAACAACAGCGAAGCACAATGCAGGTATAGGGTCAAGACTGATTTGAGTGAGAAAAAGATCGATGATTGATTCAACCCAGATCTGTGGCTAGGGGTGAGCGTCTGGTAGAGGACAACCAGAACCCCACAAGCCCCCCGGACAACCAGCCTGGGACTTTCGGGTCAGGGAAGGGCAATGGGAAGAATAGTAGGAAGAAGCGGTTCAGTCCTCAGGAAAAAAGGTTTTTGTTAACAGAGGTGATAGAACACCATCAACTACTGTTCGTCACATCCACTGTGTCACTGGGAACTAAAAATGGAATATGGCAGAACATCGTGGACAAGGTGAATGCAGTCGGAGTGCTGAAGAGGTCAATTGAGGAGTGCTGAAGAGGTCAATGGAAGAGGTCAAGAATTGCTGGAATGATGTCAAGCGCGAAACCAAGAAGAAACTCGCAAACAACCGGAAGGCAGCAATGCAGACTGGAGGTGGGAGTCCAACCCTACAGGAGGAGCTGGACGAGATGGTGGAAATGGTGCCCACAGTCATGCAGTGGGGAGTCAGTGGCAGGAGTTGGGAGACCGGACACTGCTCAAGATGACCGGACACAACAGCAACAGGGTGAGTAATGACCAGGGACTGGGGGGACGGGGGTTGATGGGCACAATGGCACACTTGCACAAGTAAGCATAGCACATCTGCGTACAAATCATGCCCCAGACCCCCAACTCCAATCCAAGAGACCAATGCACCCAAGTATGCAACATCTCAGCATTGTATAAGCACAGAAGTCAGAGGCACACCACATATAAGGGATAAGAGGCAGCCAAATCAGAGCTGCAGGGGTGACTCTCCCAAAAAGTGGCACATATCACATGCAAAGCACATCAACATTGACTATGATGTTGCAAAATCCGCAACACGTCCACAACAGAACAGAGGACACAACTGGTGCCGCTTGTGTGCAGAAAATGGCCAATCACATATGACATCACAGGGAAATGTGAGTTGATAGTGTACAACTACAAACACACATCCGGTATGTTGTCGAAATGTCCACTGCCCTGCATCATATAGGCAGCTCCGCACAAACACTCACAATGTACACTGTCATTCAGTCGGAATGTAAACATGTACAATGCGTCAACATACATGTGAACATAATGTTAAACTGCTTCTCCCCTTCACATTGCAGGTTAAAATCCAACACCTCCTGAAGCGAAGTCCCAACCTCTTTTCTATGATGACGAAGAGGACCACCACACCTTCAACACTGATGCCCTCCAATAGCTCGTGGAGTACCTCTGTACCCCACCTTCAGGAGCAGGGCAGTCCAGCTGCTATGAGGGGAACCCACCCCTGCACAGAGCTCGCAGCAGGCAGCCCCCACCACCACGGCTGCCTCCCAGGACCCCCACGACAAACACATGGCCTTCCAACACTGTGTTGGGGTCCCAGAAGAAGCTGGCTGAACAGGTGCAGGTGGGGTCGACCCCATGGCAGCCAAACTATCAGGGACCGCTCGCAGTCCCTAACGGACACCAACAGTGCGCTCCATGCTCTCCAATGAACCATGGCTGAGAGCACCAGAGTCCTGACTCTGCGACAAGAACGACTGTCCAGTCAGAGTGCCTCCAGCGAACTCACTCGGGAGTTGGGACTCATGGGGAGGCTCATGGAGAACACGGAGCGGATGCGGGCAGAAAGAGCGGCTGCTACGGCTGTACACCAGCAAGAGGTAGCTGGGTCTTTCAATGCCCTAAAGACCTTCCTCATGGCATTGCTGCCACAAGGCCTGGCGCTGATGCATGCTGCTGCTACCACTCCATCCACATCTCCGGCCCCTGATGTGTCAGTGCCACACAGTGACGCAGACATTCCACCTCCGGCCCCTGAGGTGTCACTGCCAGACAGTGCTGGAGACAGCACACCACCACCCACATGTGAGGCACATGCAACAGCAGAGGATGAAGATGCGGATGAATCTCACTTTGTGGTCAGAAGGACGTAGTAGCATTCATCTCCGCCATATGGCCTGTTGCTGCATTGTTCTGCCCTCTGCATCATCACCCTCCACTGTCCCCTAATGCACTCGGCGCACACTCACCTTGGACCTCGACAAGGACTGGCATATACTATTTGGTCACCAATGACACAGCTATCAGACTACGGACGGAACTTCTGCTCTTCTGATGCACCTGTCATTCCCTGAAGGACTCTGGCTGGCCCTACACAGGCCAACAATGTGAAGTGGGGTTTGGATAGCTCTGTACTCCTCCGGCTTCACAACTCCACTGATTGTGCAATAAATATTTGTGGTCACACCGATGTGTCATGCCTATGATCTTTCAAGTGTGGAAGCATGGATGAATGTAGGGTCAGTGATTCCCCCTCATGTCCATGTTGCTCATGTTGTGGGACTTGGGTCATGGGTGACACATTGCTGATTGTGGCACGGGTGGCGCAGACACTACAACGGGGACACACGCATTATTTACTTCCTTCTCCAGCCCAGGACAGAACCACACCCAGTGCCCCAGGTTCATTGTTCACACCCTTACGCTGGACTGGCATTTGCCAGGCCAGCCCACTCGGCTTACGCTCACATGGGGGGACAACAACGCTACATGTCCCAGCTCTTCCCTGTTGCGATCTGCTGCTCACAGGTCTAGTTGTCAGCATGCTACAGCCACTCCCTCACGACTGGTTTAAACCTATACCACACCCATCCAGCACAGCCATCACAGGACATGTAACCCTGCCAATATAAAGGGCCTGGCGCACGTGCTGGACACCATTTCCACTCTGTAAGTGGGTGTCTCCGTGTGCTTCTCATTTCTGCATGAGGCCCTAGGTCCCTGCCACAGCACATTACACAGTGCTGGGGGTGACATGATTGCGTCCGCACTACCAGACTCAATCATAAAGGGTACATGGTTTGTGGTGCACAGACTGGTGGCACCGGATGCACTGCGGCAGGCACAGGCACACCACCACGAGACAGTGTCTTTCGGTGCATTGAGGTAGGGGCACCTTAAGTGCTGAGTGGGTGTGCAGCTTACGATGATGCCCCTTCCTGGCAGTACGGACTGGTGACAATTAGTGTGCGCCCTGCTGGACCGCAGTGTAGGCCTGAGCCAGCGGACCGCAGTGTAGGCCTGAGCCAGCGGGCAGTGCGTGACTCTCGCCACATGGCGTTGCCTAGGGGTTCACAGAGTTAGTGGCACCTATAGGGCTGAGCGGGTGTGCAGCCTGCGATTATGCTGTGTGCACTGATATGGTCTCTGCCACTGCATAATCAAGACCCAGAATCAAGTGTGTGACCTGTTGGCCCATGGTGTGGGGCTGCATGAAGTGGAGGGTGCCATGTTCATGGTCCCCAGGCTTGGTGCTCCCACCGGCACGTGGTGTGCCCTCTTGGAGACACGACAGTGTCGGAAAGTGAGCAGTGAGGCCTGGTTGAGCAGGGGTGGGCATTCACTGCTGGGCGGTAGGAGGGGCTGGGTTGTGGCCCTCTCTGTGCTCAGGGGTGGGCAAGCGACGAAGGCGTGGGCAACTGTGTGGACTGTGTGGACTCTGCCATTCATGTCTCTGTGAATTATTGCAGATAAGGGACCTGGGGGACTGCAGTGTATACCGGCACGTGGTTGGAGACACACCGGTGGCAGCAGGTGAGCAGTGTGGCATGGGTCCGCATTGTCGGCACTCTCTTTCTCTTTCCCTCTCTTTCTCCTTCGCTCTCCCTATCATTCTCTCTCCATCTCTCTCCCCCTCATGCTCTCCCTCTCTTTCGCTCCCCCCTCTCTATCGCTCTCTCTCTCAGTACTTTGATGTGCGCATGACACACCTTCTTATCTGTATTTCTGTCTTGCAGACTGTGACTTACAGAATGCACAGAAAAGACCTGCCGCGCCTCTTCAGAATCATTAGCATTAGTTGCCGGGGTCATCCGTGGCAATGTCTTTTGCGGCGGCTATCGCAGGTAAACTGGTGTAATGTAAATGTAAATGTGTTGTATTTGTAAAGCGCACGGCTGCCCCGCGACGGGGTGTCCCGGCGCTGCACTCATACCGCTGTGGAACCCATCCTGGCTTTTCCATGTGAAATGTCCACTCCTGGGCACCCCTAAGGTGAAGCCAGGCATTCAAGTGCTGCTGGGGCCGTTGTGGAGATTAAGCAAGCTATTGCCCAGAGTCGGATCCATGATTAGACTAGGCACTGAGGCGAGAATTATCAGGTCCGGGGGGATTGAGTCCAAGAGCCGCCGAGGTGGGAATTGAACCCTGGCCCCGGGCCAGACCTCTGCATCAGGGTCTGCCGCTCTAACCATTGAGCCACGCTTATCCGCTTTTAGCACCAGCTTGTGAATGGGGTGATACATTTATCTTGACTTTGGCTACGCTAAAGCACCGATAACTCGGCGATAGGTCCTTGAGAATATGCCCCATGTGTGTTGCAGAATGCAGCATGTATAGAAAGAGCGAAACAACGAGGAGAAAGTAATGCATTTCTCCTTGTTGTGCCTCCCTACGCATTCCCCAGGGAGGCGTAGCATTCAGACGGATTTCCAAATTTACGTTTTCTTGTGAATCTGGAAGTGTGTCTGGTTCCATGGGTGTTGCATGGGAACACCCACAGCAACACCCATGGAACACCAGTATCAAGCAAAGTGCTGTGTGTAAAGGGTCCATATTTAAAAGGACAGGAAAAGCCATGCAGGGTGGCAAAAAGCCATTGCATGATGGCTTTTCCTATCCTTGTAAGCGTGGGGCAGAAAAATACACTGCTGGTGGGTCAGAAAAAGTAATGCACCCGCAGTGCAAGGGGCTTGTAAATCTGCCCCACAGGTTAACTCCTATTAACACAAGGGATTTCAATGCGTATGACCTTGAATGCTGTAAATGAAAGTTGAAAGCACTTCTCTGTGATTGAAAACTGCTATAATTCATCATATTTTGCATCACACAAAAGTTTTGCCTAAAATAAATAAGGACACTCACATACCTAAATATGATGTTCCTCTTCCTTCTTCGTTAGTTTTGTGACGTTGTAACAGCTGTCTTACATTTTCCTCGCACCATTCGAGTCTGTCTTCGACTGCAGTGGAAAAGAGAAATTTATCATTATTTTAATATTCACACACCACATCACTAAGCCCAACAGAGCTCCTTTTTAAATCAAGAAAGAACTTCTACCGATGTTGGAATTTGCTGATAAACAGGGGGAACTGGCCTACAGGGTATTTATTCTGGTAGCTCCAGCAGGAGTGGTCTTCAGAACTGCCAGGTTTTCTGCTGACTCATGTGTGATATTTAAATGATTTCAGTGTGCTTGTGTGTGACAATTTAAAGCCTTATGCGTGACACTAAGAGTGACACATATTATAAACAGGACAAAGCAGTTTTGTCCCTGCAATGAAATAAACCACAGAAACGACCCCTTTCATAAAATGTAATCCTCGAGGAATTACCTTAAAAGAGATCAACATTCTTCAATTGATTAAGGACCCTACCCCAGTTCTTTCTTCCATTAATATCAACCTGCATTTGTAAAGAAGGGGTCTGAAGGAAAAAAATAAACAGTATAGTGTTGCTAAGTGATCAAGCTGGGTTTGGGGATCCCCTCCCCATTGAACATTCTAAAATAGCATATGCAGTGTGGTGACAAAAATGAGATGGATGCAATGTGAACCAGGCAAGAGAAAGGCACTGTTGTTCTCTTTCCGGCAAACGCAATCACTAAGGATGGGCCAATCTTGCCCCTCAATGCTGTCCTAGCAGGGCATGGGTGATGCTTCAAACCTTGGTACAGGGTAAAGGAACAGTGCTTTAGACAGTACAACTCCAAAGAAAGGAAACACATGCCACAGTTGCTTACCAGGAAAGACTGGGTTCACCGAAGCTTATCTAGCTCTCCCCACTCTTTCTTTCCACTTTCCCTCATCCCATTCTCTCACCTCAACTCTCTTGCCTTGTTCTTGCCTCCACTTTCCTTTCTTAGGCTCCTCTCAGTGGTCACTTTTACTTCTTCACTTCCATTCTCTCCCCTGCACTTTCATTTCTTGCATTTCCATCCAATATTCTTCTCCTTTCTTGCTTTGTCATCTCAGTCCACTTTTTCTCGTTCCTTTCATTCTCTCCACTCTATGATCCTTTCACCTGCCCCCTCTCTATCCTTTTTATCTCCTCCTCTCTTATGTTCTTAAAGAGGGTCGGCTGTCGTGCTGGTGGCACTTGTGCAACAATGGTTTTTTGGTGCCCCTCCAAGAACCTCCTTCTCCCAAGATTCCCTCACTACCACCCTCCACCAATGCCCTTCATCTCTCTATAGTCCCTCTCTCACGTGCATTTCATGTTTTCATTTGTGTTTTAAACCTACTCCTACCAGTGTCTATCACGCAAACTTTATACAGAGAGACAATGAATCAAACATGTGTAAATCAGTCTTTTGGAAAGGGTACATAAAACAATGAGAATTCCCAGATAAAAGAATCACATTTCATTCATAGTATTTTTTAAGAGCTCAGGAGAAGTACAAACTCAGTATTGAAAACGTACCGCAGTGTTTGGGGTTAGCTTTACTAATAAGAATATATTTCTATCCCAAAAAAACATTTTCTTTTTACATGAGGATAATGTAAGACTGGGGAAAACATAAACGCTAGAACCCATACAATGCGATTTGCATGCAGCTCTTTGATGACAGTGGAGAAGTGTGGCTCAATGGTTAGAGCAGGCAGACCTTGATGCAGAGCTCTGGCCAGGGACCAGGGTTCGATTCCCACCTCGGCGGGTCTCTGGCTCATTAATTCCCCCTGACTGGATATTCTCGCCTCAGTGCCTGTTTTGATCATGGGTCCCACGCTGCAACTCTGGGCAATAGCTTGCTTAGTCTCCACAACGGCCCCAAAAGCGCTGGGATGCCTGGCTGCACCTGGGGGTGCCCAGGAGTGGACATTTGCCAGGAAGGGTTCCTAAGCGGTATACAGACAGCACCGGGACACCTCCGGTGGAGGTAGCTGTGCGCTTTACAAAATCCGACATTTATAGGTCTGTATATTAGGGTTGTAACTTAATGAACTGCAAGTAACAAACATACTTCTGTGACAAAAGCAGTAGCTCACTGAGCTAACCACATAAAATCCAGGTCTGTGATCTGCATGGTGCACTTTCTTTTCAGCAGGCATGTTTCCCTTCAGTGCTACTTTATGATGTGTTAAGACAACTCGATGTCTCTCTGTCAGTTATATAAATCACCAGAGATATCTTGACCTTTTTATTTTTGCCTGGAAACTGCTGGACATCTAAAGAACTCTCTTGTGTGTGCTTTTAAACGCATACGTTATTTCCACATACAGCCCCCCCACCTCAGCGCCAGATGCGGCTGCAGAGGTCCAGTATCACTTGGTTTCCTGGTTTTCTGAATTCCACTCAATAGTAGCTTTCACTTCTCTCTATTGGCCCTCTTTTTTTCTCTCCCCTCCTTCATTGCTCTGCTCTCTCTGTTTCCTAGTGTTTCTCTCCTCTTGTTCTCCCTGTTCTACCCTCTCGCTTGATTTGTGTAGTGATTGTTGTGTTCTAGTCTATCTATGCCTGTGGCGCAACATGCGTGCAACGTGGTACCACGTGACTAGCCTAATAAAAAGGGCCCACGCAGGTACGTACGCCAGTTGGCGACGACGTGCAGAGCCACAAACAGCATCCCAGTGTCCGTGCGATTTATTGTAATGTAAGGCCACGTGGTAGGCCCATGGGTCCCAGGTTCCCCCTGAGTGTAGTGACCCCTGTGAGCAGCCCTAAGTCCACGACCCCAACAACACAACAGCTGGCGACAAGGGTTGGAGTACCCTCGCTGTGTGTGTGTGTCGCACCCGCTCTGCTGGGGCGGCCGTGAGCTCTGTAACCGGCTCGCGGCGCTCGTGCCCCACTGATCCGCCTGCAGTGCGGCCACGCGACAAGGACCCAGACCCGGGGTGCTCCGACAGCTGCACTCCCTGCAGGTGAGCTGCTGCGCCCTGCATGTGTGCAGGTTTCGCGTGTCCGCCGCCTCACCGCACCTTCTCACACGGGCCGGCCCCCAAGTGACGAGTCGTCCGGTTCTCCTGCCAGCCACTTCCCAGTCCGGCGCTGACAGCCCCGAGCAGCGCCACATACCGGCAGGCTGCCTATGCGTGAAGCGCGCTGCCGGGTGAAGCTGGGAGGGAAGATCCGCGCTACCGCTAGGCCCAGGCCACGCCCCTTTTTGACTCCGCACAGCCCGTGCACAGGAGCCCTGAGCCAGGTGCGCTGCTCCGAGGCCCTGCCATCGCAGGAGTACGCTCAACGCCTCAGAGGGGGTGGAAAAAGCCCCACGTGGTGGGGGAGAGCCCAGCATCAACGGAGAGACCCCGGGGAGCCCCATACCAAAACGCATCACAGCGTGTCAGGGACACCAGGCCCAGCTGCCTGTAAGAGTCAACAAGTATTGGGAACTCTAAATCCCATATTGGTTTGTGGAGCCAAAGAGTGAGTAGCCATCACACGCGCGCCGCCTCCGTCCACTGCACGGCGCTCCACTGCCACAAGCATGGCCACAATACCCCCAATCGAGCCATTCCTGGTAGAAGGGTCACCGTCGCCATTGGCTCCGAAGTGGAAGGACTGGGTAGACCGATTGCTGATTTTCTTTGAAGCCACCAAGGTTCATAAGGACCAGAAGCGGGCCATGGTCCTCCACCTAGGCGGAAAAGATGTCCACAATATTGCTAAACCTCTAGAGGAAGCTGCGCCAAAAAACCACCACTCACTCATAAATGCTCTGAATGCCTACTTCGAGCCCATGGCCAATCAGGACTATGAGTGGTTCATATTCCGGCAAGCCAGGCAACTGCCGGAAGAGTCCCTAGACATGTATCGCGCACGGCTAAAAAACTTGGCATCAACCTGTGGGTTTGCGGACGTCACGGAAGAGGTACGAGGACAGATCATCCAAGGATGTGCTTCCGCCAAACTCAGAGAACGCATCTTGGAAGAATCCGGGAAGCCCCTAGCGGATATTCTAACCCTAGGCCGAACCAAAGAGTTGTCAAAGGCCCGAGCGGCCCACATGGAAGTCGCACTCCATGCGCCGGTGAAGGCAGAACCCGTCAACAAGATAACTGCGAAATCTCCAACAAAATGCCACAAGAAAAGCACAGGAGCCGCTGCGGGGACGCCGGGGAAGACCTGCGGGTACTGCGGGGACCACCCCACCAGGCAGCAGATTGCCCCGCCAGAGGGAAGCGGTGCTCTGGGTGTGGCCGTTTCAATTATTTCGAGAAGGTCTGTCGGTCTAAGAAATACCGCAAACCTCGACAGGTGGTAAACGCTGTGCCAGAAGGCGATCCCAATCCGAGCGACATGGATGATGATGAGGAGGAGGAAAGGACTGTACACAAGGTGCACATGATTGGCACCACGATCCGCCGTACCAGGCAACTACCTCAGTGCAGCATCAGAGTGGGCAAACAGGAACTCATGGCTGTAGTAGACACGGGAGCGACCATTAACCTCATGGCTGCCACTCTCTACCAGACATTGGACCCGCCCCCGATGCTAAATCCATCACCCATTGTTGTATTCGCATATGGCCAGGACACTCCGCTCAGAATTCGGGGGAAGTTCAAGACAACATATTTGTGTCAGAAGATGGGCAGGGCATGCTGCTCGGGTGCAGGGCAGCGGAGGATCTGGGAGTTGTCACGTTTGCTTTTGGAGTCCACCAGGAGTCAGTTCAGCAACTCATAACAGACTTCTCCGATATCTTCAAGGGCATCGGAAAGTTTACGGGGAAAAAGATACATCTCCACATCGACCACACCGTTCAGCCGGTAGCACGGAGACATCGCCACATCGCATTGCATCTCAGGCCACAGGTAGAAGAGGAGCTCAACAAGCTGTAAGCGGCCGGGATAATAGAAAAGGTAACGGGCCCCACTCCCTGGGTCTCACCCATAGTGAAAAATAATATACAAAGGGGGGGACAGTGGAGGACGATATTTACCGGGGTCCAATGTACGTGTCCAATGAGCAGTAAACAACAATTGTACAAAGTTCCCCTGAAGAGGAGGGAGAAGGGAAAAGGGAGGAAAAGAAATAGCCACTCTCAAGAGTGTGCAACAGGGAGTAGAGTAATCCCTTTTCGGAATTAGGATGCCTCACACAATTAGAGGATTAGACAACAATAGCCGTCCGTCCAAATAACTGTATCATGTCATCATTGGCCTCCTGCTCCAACGACAAGCTGGCGGTGCAATGCCTGCCGGGCAACACGTAGTGTTACTCTTTTAGTGGAGTTCTTTTATTCCTGGCCAGTGGGTGCATGCGTGTGAGGGACCTAAGAGGTGCGATTGTGAGCGTGAGTGAAAGTTAAAAGTAAGTCAGTAGAGTCCATTAGAACATTTTAATGAGGTGGCTCACTGCTTAATTAAAATTGATAAAGGGAGGGGTAGCGGAGCACAACAATAAGGGTGGTGTGGCTTCGTTCGACCCTCGCCTATGGTGTGGTCAACATGTTTCACGCCAGTTATGGCGATTCTTCAGGACCTATGGTTGCTCATCAATTAATGCGAAGTCTCCCCCAAATCGAAGAAACTTCCATATACAACCTGTATATCACGGCAGCGAGTGCTACTGCAGTGGTCCTTGCCCTAGAAGTTGGGAAGAAACAAACAAAATCACAGCTGAATATATTCAGACTCTTGTGTGTAGCTGCAGATTCCCAACATACTATTGTAGTTCAACCCGGTGAGATACGGGGAAGGGGAAGGCTATTTGTGAAAAGGGAAACTCGGGAATTAGTGAATCACGCAGAGCAGGTGCTACGGATACCGTGGTTAAATCTATACCAATTATTATTAATAATAATTATTATTATTATTATACTCAGGTTGTGGCATCCATTCGTGCTGTTACAACTTAGTGGTAGTATAAGGGGTGTCAATTGAAAAATTCTGCACCCCATAGTGGTCACACGAAAACCAAAGCAACCAGGAGCCGTCAGGATTTGCGTGGACATGCGACTCCCTAACGCTGCCATCAAAAGGGAGCGCCACATAACGCCTACAATCGATGATCTAAGAAGAGAAATGGCAGCAGCTAGCTTGTTCTCTAAACTCGACCTACGTGTCTGGGTATCACCAGCTGGTGCTGGATGAAGAATCACGCAACATCACGACCTTCTCGATGCACATGGGCCTCCGGAGGTACAAACGTCTTAGGTTTGGTGTGTCCAGCGTGGTAGAAGTATTCCAGAATGTCATACAAGAACTCATAACAGACATACCTGGTGTAATCAATGTCAGCGATGACATTATGGTACATGCCCGAACCATCCAGGAACACAACAACCGGCTAGCGCAAGTGTTTAGAAAACTAAGGGAATCAGGCCTCACCCTACATCGCGAGAAGTGCGAATTCCTGAAATGAAAATTGCAAATCTTTGGGTACACCTTCTCAGCCGAGGGGGTCAACCCGGATCCGGACAAGTTAAAGGACATCAAGGAAGCCACCCCTACCACTACCGTCACTGAAGTCAGGAGTTTTCTGGGGATGGTGAACTACTGTGGGAGGTTCATCCGTGACCTCGCCAATTTGACACTACCGTTCAGAGAACTCACAAAAGACGCCACGCCTTGGAGATGGGGTCCTGAGCAGGCAAAAGCGTTTCAGGAAATCAAAGGAGCTCTGTCAGATGCCACCACACTTGCCTTCTTCGACCCCCGGAAATTGACACTCGTGGCAGTGGACGCCGGTCCGGTGGGACTAGGGGCCGTCTTAATGCAAAGACAAAGAGCAGATGAGGACTGGGCTCCAGTGGCCTTTTCTAGCCGTTCACTTACTGAAACTGAACAAAGATATTCTCAAATCGAGAAAGAGGTGATAGCCATCCACTGGGGATGCCGGCACTTCCACCTATATGTCTACGGAAAGCCGTTTGTGGTGGCCACCGATCATAAGCCACTAGTTGCGCTGTTCTCCAGAACCTCCACGAAACCTCCACCTCGCATTGAGAAGTGGATGCTCCAACTCCAAGACTACAACTGCCGAGTAGAGTACCAGCCCGGGTCCAGGAATCCCGCGGACTACCTATCGCGACACGCGCGAGCCGCCACTCGGGAAGAAATGGAGGACGCGGCTGATACCGAAGCCTACGTGAGATGTGTCATGGCCCGGTCATGCCCGATGCCTATGTCTGTGAAGAGTATTGCAGAAGCCACCCTGAAGGATGATTGCCTACAAAGCCATAAAGGCAATTCTGAGTGGAAATTGGCACCGAGCCATGGAAGAGTAGAAGATACTAACACCGGAGGCTCAACGCATCATGGAGAGCCTACATCACGTGAGGGAGGAACTCAATGAAGACGACACTGGATGTCTGTTGCGAGGTCACAGGTTAGTTTAAAAAAAAAAAACTTTGCACTGATATTTTTAAAATCTGCACTTTGCACTTTCTTACTTTGTTGGCCCCAGCTCCCTGAGTCCCGATACGGCACGGCTGTGTGCCACTTGAACTGGCGGGCTGACAGGGGAGCGGGCGCCATCTTGGACCAGGGCACTGAGGCGGCCCAGGTCAGCGCTTCAGTCCTCACGCTCCTCCCCTATTTCAGGAGCTCCCTTGTGCGTGCTCAGTGGATGCGACGGACCCAGTGGCAGTGGGTTTGCGTCTGCTGTTGCGGCGCTTGGAGGTGGCATCCTTCTTCCCGCCCTTGATTTAAAAAGCGGCATTTTGGAACATCGACATTTAAAAAAAACTTTGCTCTGATATTTTTAAAATATGCACTTTGCACTTTCTTACTTTGTTGGCCCCAGCTCCCTGAGTCCCGATCCGGCACGGCTGTGTGCCGCTTGAACAGGCGGGCTGACAGGGGAGCGGGCGCCACCTTGGACCAGGGCACTGAGGTGGCCCAGGTCAGCGCTCCAGTCCTCGCGCTCCTCCCCGATTTCAAGACGCCCCCATGCGCACGCGCAGGGGACGCACGCAGCGGGCGTGCCAAAGGGCAAGCCCGTCTGTGCCCGTCCGTGGCCGGCCGGGGCTAGGGGCCCCTCACCATGCCCGTCTTCTTTCTTACTCTGCTGCACAACTATGCTCATTCCAGGACCACGGGCTACCCCAAGCGACCATTAATAAACTTGGCCTGGCCCGAGCATCACCTTCCCCCACCCCTCCTGCCGCCCTGCCTTCCCTTTCCCCTCTCCTACCTGTCCCCCTCCGGTCCCTGTCCATCCCTAACCCGGCGCCCACGCCATCGCATCTGTCGGCTTTCTTACTTAATACTAGGTCGGCTGTCAAACATCAGTTGGAACTGTTTGACTTCTTGGACTCTGTCAAGCCGGACCTTCTATTCTTGACAGAGACTTGGTTCCGCTCTGACTCACTTCCTAGCATGTTGGCAGCCCTCCCCCCTACTCCGTCCTCAGGGCCGACCGGCCGGAGGGTCGGACAGGAGGTGGGGTTGCCTTGATCGCCCGAGCGGGCCTTCATTTTCAAGTGCTTCCTTCCCCTCCCATTCCTGCGGTAGATTGTCTGGTCATACGCTCTGCCTCCTTTCAGGTCCCACTAACGTGCGTTCTTATTTATCGTCCCCCCCGGCCCTGCCCAAGCTTTCTCCCCGCCGTTCAGGACCTTCTAGGAACCCTTGTAATCAACAATTCCTCGGTCATGTTACTTGGGGATTTTAACTTCTGGCCTAACGATCCAGCCGAAGACGTCATATCCCGTGATTTCACCCAGCTCCTCCTCAGCTTAAACTTCGACTCCCAGGTCCACACCCCCACTCAGACACATGTCCACATCCTGTATCAGATCTGGACACTCAACATCTTAGTTTCCGCTCCTACTGTCATGCCCTGTACATGGTCGGACCATTCTCTGATCTCTTTTGTTCTGGATCTTAGTTTTGATAATAACCCTCCCGCTCCCAAACACACCTGGGCGAGGAACTGGAGCAGAGTGGACATTCCTGCCCTCTGCTCCTCCCTGTCAGCCTCTGGCCCTGACCTGGCAGGCCTCGCGTCACCAAGTCAATTGGCCGCCCTGAATAGCTGGCTCCTGAAGGCCTGTGACCAAGTAGCCTCCTTGAAGCGCGTCACAGTCAGACGCATCCATAATGCAAATAAATGGTTCTCTTCCGCTCTCAAGGAAAAAAAACTGGCAGTGCGTCAAGCAGAGCGAGCTTGGAGGTGCGCCTATTGCCCTTCTTCCAAACGACGCTACACTACCATCCTCAATGAATATAAAAGGGATATTCTCCTTGCCAAGACATCTTATTTCTCGGGAGAATTCTCGCTGCAGAGAACCAGCCAAAAGAAATATTCACCACAGTTCGCGAGCTGGCTTCTTCTGACAGGGCCTCCCCCAAAATCCCCCCTTCCCAAACCTTGTGCGACTCTCTTAATGACTTTTTCATTGAGAAAGTCGCACTTATCAAGGCAAAGATACCTCCGCCCTCCCCTACCTTCTGTGATCCCCAGCCTCCCCCACCACGTCCAGCCTGACCCACTTACCCCCTTTGACAAAAGAATCCTTCCTCTCCCTGCTGACTCGCGTCAAGTCAGGATCCCCTGCGGACATCGCCCCGGCGTATGTCCTCCGCAAGATCTTCACAGATTGTCATCACCCCCCCCCCCTCACCCTTTTAAACGACTCCCTTGAACAGGGCTTTGTGCCGGTTCCCTACAAAGCGGCCACCATCATTCCCATCTTAAAAAAAACTGGGGCCGACCCCGCCTCTATCCATCAAACTACCGTCCCATTTCACTTCTCCCCTTTTTGGCCAAAGTCCTTGAAGCCCATGTCACCCAGGTTCTCAGCGCCTTTGTGGAAGAGAGTGGGGGCCTTGCTCCCCGTCAGGCAGGCTTTCGACCCCGGCACTGTACCGAGAAGGTTGTCATCTCAGTGATAGACGAACTAAGAGAGGGGCTAGACACCAACACCCCCCAGGCCCTCGTCCTCTTAGATCTTTCTGCCGCCTTTGACTCGGTTGATCACTCCATCCTTCCTACCAGTGTCCAGGCGACGGGCTTCGGGGGCCCAGCTATGACCTGGATCAACTCCTTCTTAAAAGATCGCACCCAGGCTGTCCATCTTGCCGAATTCTCTGCCCTCCTCGCACGGTCCAGTGTGGCGTTCCCCAAGGGTCTTCTCTCTCTCCCTTATTATTTAATCTTTACATCTTCCCACTTATCTTTGCATTACAGCAGATGGAGGTCACCGTGTATAACTACGCTGACGACCTCCAACTTATTTTCCATCTTTCTCATTTCCCCCGCCAGCATTCACAACTTTCAATCGGTTATGCTGTTCATTAGAGACTGGATGAACTGCAACCATCTCAAATTAAGTCCGGAAAAGACGGAACTTGTTGTCACTGGTAGCACTCCCAGCCCCTGGTCCCCTACCTTCTAGCCTCCTTCCCTGGGCACTCCCCCCTTACCTTCATCCTCAGTTAAAACACTTGGCATTACACTAAATCAACACCTCACACCCCACTCCCAGATCAGTTCAGTAATTTCCTCCTGCTTTTTTGCTCTCCGTACTATAAGGAAAATTTCCCGGTTCTTCTCTCTCCCAGCTTTAAAACTGATCCTAATGGCAATGGTCCTATCTCGGCTGGACTACGGGAACATAGTGTATAACGGCGCTCCCGCATATGCCCTTCGTCGCCTTCAGCTAGTCCAAAATCAGGCTGCTCGCCTGATTTATGGGCTGCCCAGATTCCATCACACTTCTCCCTTGCTTAAATCATTACATTGGTTGCCAATTAAAGAACGGGCCCTCTTCAAGTTGGGCTGTACCACCTTCCAGGCCATTGCGGGGACTTCTCCCGCGTTTATTTCATCTGCAATCAAGGTCTACCGTCCCAACAGAGAACTCCCCTCCTCCGCTAAGTTCCTTCTCTCAGTACCCCGATTTAAGAAAAGCAGATCAGGGGGTCTGAAATTTGCTGTTCTAGCCCGACCTTCTGGAAGTCCCTCCCCCTGCACATTAGATCTGCCCCTTCCTACTTGGAATTCCGCAGGGCCCTTAAAACTTTTCTTTTTTCACAAGCTTTCCCATCTCAATAATTTTCTTCCCAAGCCCCTGGGCCAAGCATCCTTTAGCGCCATGAAACCGCTGGGTACACGTGCGCTCTATAAATTCCTTTAAATTCAAATTCAAATGATTCCGTCAGCTTTGACGGCCCAAGCAGTGCAACTGGCCCATGTCGGCCATCAAGGAATGGTTAAAACAAAATCCAGATTGAGAACCAAAGTGTGTTTTCCCCTCATGGACAACCTTGTAGAAGCTACAGTGAGATTGTGTGCAGCCTGTCAGGTCACTGGGGATATGCTGCGAGAGGCACCCGTCATTGCTGAGCCTCGGACTCAACATCCCTGGGAGTGCGTCAGCCTGGACTTTGGTAGTCTTCCCGATGGGCGGCACACCATGGTAGTCATCGACGACCACTCCAAGTACCCGGAAGTGGAAGTAAGATCTACCACCAGTGCTACGGAGGTCATCCCCAAACTCGAGAAGATCCTGGCAGCGCATAAATTGATGAGAGAAATACGAACAGACAATGGCCCCCCCCTTTCAGGGACAAGAACTAGCCAATTATCTCAGCGTCCTAGGGATCCGTCATTGCAGAATAACCCCCCGATGGCCACAGGCTAATGGCGAAGTGGAGCGGTTCATGCAAACCCTCAACAAGGTGATTAGGATAGCTCATGACAAAGGACAGTCATTAGAACTGGCGATCTTCTCATTTCTGAGGAGCTATCGACAGACCCCTCACACGACCACCGGGGTCGCTCCGGGACATGGTCTCATGGGGCGAGTGGTTGTGGATTCCATTCCCCATCACCCCCCTGGAAGCCAGAGTCATCCAATGAAAGTCGGATCGAAGCCCGGCAGCAGGAAGCCTATGCCCCAGCTAGCAAGCGTCGGAGAGCCAGAACATTGCAAATCACCCGGGGAGACCTCGTACTACTGAAAAATCGGGTCACCAGTGGAAAGTTCAGGTTGACGTATGAGACGAAGCCCTTGAAAGTGGTCAACGTGAAATGGACTCGTGTCATTGCGACCCGAGGCCGAGAGACTGTGACTCGCAACGTGTCCCACTTCAAACTGTTTCATCCCGAGACACCGGACGCCTCCATGCCTGAGTCGCCAGAGATCAGGGCGCCAGCAAGCCCGGTGATGGTCGGGTCTCCGACCCCGAGAGATCGCCCTCAAGAAGAAGAATCTCTAGATTTGACAAGTGGTGAAGATCCTTCTCCAGGAGGATCGGAGAGTGTCAGCATGGAGCAGAGCGGATAAAGCCCAGAAGTTAGTAGCAGCGGTTCACCGTCCCAGGCTGGGGTTGGTGTCACTCCAAGCAGAGGGGCATCTCAATATTGACTAAGAAGAAACCCGGAGCCGTCCTGTCGTCTCCGAGATCATTTCACGTAAGACTGTTCCACTGCATGCTTACTCGAATCCTGAGACTGAGACTGTAGAGTGAATCCAAGAAACTGAGATTGGGTGCCTACAGTATTTCTACATATGCCTTTTGTTTGTGTTGTTTATTTTTGTTTTTTTGTGGTTGGAAAGGAATGTTGTGTTCTAGTTTATCTACGCCTGTGGTGCAACATGCGTGCAATGTGGTACCACGTGACTAGCCTAATAAAAAGGGCCCACGCACGTACGTACGCCAGTTGGCGATGACGTGCAGAGCCACAAGCAGCATCCCAGTGTCCGTGCGATTTATTGTAATATAAGGCCAGGTGGTAGGCCCATAGGTCCCAGGTTCCCTGAGTGTAGTGACCCTGTGGGCAGCCCTAAGTCCACGACCCCAACACAACAGTGATGACACTGGACACAGGATCAAAACAGAAGCGTTTATATTCTTCAAGCAAAGACGATCCTCAAAGCAGCAAGAAAGACGTGTTACTTCACGCCAGCCTAACACCAACTGTCACTCCTAGAACACCGCAACATGAACATTCTAAACTACGGAATGCAGGGACCGGACGCAGCTGAGTCCAAAAAGGAAAAGTCACATCACAACAATTTGTTTCCACCTCTCTTCTCTTCCTCATTCCTGTATTCTACTTTTGCATCAGTTAAGTTGTTTCCTCATTTTAATCTATGGCGCACTTAGTACATTGTTTCATGCACCACAGCAATAAACTGTGGAGAAGCAGGTTAAAAAAACACAACAAACCACTGTGTTCTGAGTCAAAACGATCTGCATTTCAGACACGAAAATGTCCCCGTCCTTTACTAATTGGGCTTTTTGGTCTCTCCATAGTCCACAAGCTGACATGAAACGCCTTCCTCTACTTGAAGGCACTGAGCAAACATAGCACTGCCCTACGTGGGCGATATAAAAGCAATGTATTATATTTATTATCATCTCATTGTTCGTTGATCGATTTTTGGAGCACATTGCTACTACGCCCAAAATCAAAACAAGTTGTCTGCATTTCTCACATGTATTCTTTTTTTTAACTCCTTAGCTGCGCCGAAAGTTGCGAGCTACTGCGGAACGTTCTATTGAGCGGGCGGGGCCACGACGGCCAACGGACGTGCGCAGCACTACAAAGGTAGCGCACGCAATGGCCGTTGGCCGTCAGAAGCAGCTATAAGGTTATATGTTTCCTTACCTTTGGTATCCATAGTACTTTCCATTGTGGCAGTGTTCTCTCCTAAACTCAACGAAATGGATGGATTAAATTCAAGCAGTCCTGAGCTGTCTGAACAAGGACTAAAATCTTGAGATCTTCTAAACTTAAGTTTGCAAGGGTCGAGACAGTGTTTAATTTGGAAAAGCGTGAGTGCTGGTGTTCAAAACTCTGCTCAGTAGCTGCCATCTGCACTGGTAACCATGGGAGGATCTTCCATTATGGTGAAGGAGCATCACTCACCTACTGAAAGCCAGCAGTGGCAAAGGAGAAAAATGTAATGATAATTAAAGAATTTGAATACCATTTTATGTTTCATCCTGCAAGCTGCCAGCCGAGCCGAGGGAGGGCCGGACAACCCATACTAGGATAGGATAGGGTATATGTTTATAGACCGCTCGATTGCCATGGCGTCTTTGCGCAAGTGTATGTGAAAGGGAGTGTGGCCTGTGTTACCAGGAGGACTAGGTGGAGTTAAACAGCCATGTTTTCAAGTCCTTCCTATAGAGCTGCAGACTGGATTGAAATCTCATGGCCATTGGCATTTTGTTCCTTAGCTTTGCCGCACAGTTCGATAAAGTCCTGCGACCCCATCTTGCCCATCTACTATTAGCAATCTGGATAAGGCCCACATTTGCAGATATAAGAGCTCGAGACGGGGTGTAAGGTAGGAAAATGTTTTGGATATCCTCGGCATCACCACCGTAGAGTGCCTTGTGTACCAGGCATAAGGCCTTAAATTCCACGCGCTGCTGGATGGGAAGCCAGTGCAGTGACTTCATTCCTGTCGAGGCTGATTGTCCTTTAGGTATGTTTAAATGTAATCTTGCTGCAGCATTCTGTAAAGATTGCAGTTTTCTCATCTGGATCTTATTAATGCCCAGAAAAAGGGCATTGCAGTAGTCCAGGTTGGACAGGAAAAGAGCCACCACCAACGTCTTTTTCAGTTTTTGTGAGATAAAAGGGAAAAACGTTCTCAAGGTTTTTAATAAAAAGAAGCAAGAGGAAGTGAGACTGTTAACCTGGGCAGAAAAATTCAGCTGGTCATCTAAGATAACTCCGAGGTTCCTGACCTGGCACGGGTATTCCCTCGCCTCAACAGGCCTCCAGGAGTCGGTCCACAGGGATCGCCCTGGCCAAACTCTATCACCTCAGTTTTATTGATGTTGATTTTCAGGAAGCTATGGTTCATCCAGTTCATGATCTCAGTGAGACATGCATGAAACCTGGCGCCTGTGGCCTCAGGCTGATTGAATATAGAGATCACGAGCTGAGAGTCATCAGCATAAGAGACCAGTGAAAATCCATGCCTCCTAATGAGTCTGGCCAACGGAGTGACGTACATGTTGAACATTGTAGGGGATAGGGCCGATCCCTGTGGGATCCCACGTGGAAGATGGAAACAATCCGTTTGCAGACCGTTCCAATACAGACTCTGCTACCTCACCTGCAGAAAGGAGGAGTGGAGGGCCAGGGCAGTGTCCTCGACCCCCACATCCTTCAGCCGCTGCACTAACACCATGTGATTCACAGTGTCAAATGCTGCTGACAGAGTTAGGAGTACGAGGACCGCTTTGCCCCCACCATCCACTATTCTCTGGATCTCTTCCATTGCAGTAATCAGGGCTGATTCGGTAGAGTGACAAGACCGAAAACCATGCTGTGTGGTGTCCAGCAGATTGTTGGCATCTAGATAGTCAGTCAACACCTTGTTAACTGACTTCTCAAGAATTTTAGCTACTATCAGTAGGCCAGCAATTGGGAGATAGTTCTTTGGTTCAGTAGGGTCCAGGGTCTGCTTTTTGAGAATTGGCCTGATAGATACTCTTTTCCAGGTTACTGGATAGTTACCTGATTCCAAATCTTGGTTAACAAGAGGGGTAAGTTTATCACAGATATTCCTAGCGGCCAGGTGCATAATGGCTGGAGGACAAGGGTCTTTGGGTGAGCAGGATTTTATAGAGAGGAGAAGTTTTTGTACCTCATCATTTGTGATTGTCTGGAAGCAGGATAGTCTGCAATGGGTTGATCGAACAATACCAGGCAGTTGGCATTGATTATCCGGAGTCCCCCGAGTATTCAAGAGGTCATTATAGATCCCTTGCACCTTATTCCAAAAGTATAGGGCCAATTTGTTACACATGGCTTGATCTGGTTTAAATGTGTTGTCCGGCTGCGGTTTAGCCAGCAGTTTAACAGATTTAGAAAGTTCCTTAGTGGAATTCCCAGCTTCCTCAATCTTGGTTGTGAAAAATAGCTTATTAGCGGCAATGATTGCTTTCTTATACTGTTGGAGGGCTAGATTATAGGTTGTTTTCTTTTCATTACTATAGTCTTGTCTCCAAAGACGTTCAGCTCTCCTGCAGTTTACGTTTAGGCACTTGAGCTCAGGGCTATACCAAGGTGACGATGTCTTGGATCTTTTTACCGCCACTAATTTTTCGGGCGCAACACAGTCAGCCGCTGCCAGGAGCCAGTCATTAAACTGGGACGCTGCTACATTATTATCCTTCGCTAGCGGGGTGGGGAGGTGACCAAGAGCCAACTCTAGGTCATTGCCTTGAACTTTGTTCCAAGGTTGGATTCTTACCTTGGATGGCTTAGTTTGAGTACAGTAATTAGGCTGCATAACCTTGATGTTAAAATGGATGGCCTTATGGTTTGTCCATGCGAGAGTTAATATTTAAGTCAGATTAATATCAGAGTTATTAGAAAAGATGCCATCCAAAGTACGGCCCGCCAAGTGGGTGGGTTCAGTTACTACTAAAAGCTGCTAGGTTAGCTAGCAGTCTCACTGTATCTGAATTGTTAATGAATTCCAAAGTGATAGTTAAAATCACCCAGAATTGTGAGGGAGTGGGAGTCTGTATAGGACTCCAGAAGTGTCAATAATAAATGGGAAAAAGCCGTTCTGGGCCAAGGTGGACGGTAAATTAGTAGCCCCTGGAAGGTAGAGAGGTTATTTAATTTTATAAAAAAATGCAGCGCCTCTGCTGGTGGAACTGAGATGGCTTCCACACGCACCTTCAGATGATATCGATAGTGACAGTGCAGCATCCTAGAGAGGGGAGAGTGGTGGGCACTGCTAAGTGAGCATGATGGTTTGGCTGGCTGTCTGGGGATGGCCAAACCTTCATACACACTTAGCCTTTCTCCAGCCCGAGCTGTGTTGTACAGCTGGATGGAGAACGAACCTAGGCTCCCAGTCTGTGTCAGAGCCCCAAACCAGGGTGCTCAGACCAATCCCAGCGCTGCTCTCATTCTGGGAATACAATTCCCATCATGAGAGCAGTGCTGGCATTAGCATCTGGGATCCTGCGCAGTGTGCAGCAGTTCCTATACGTCTGGGATGCGAGGATAGGGAGAAAGGAGGCGGCTGTCAGAGCGGCAGGTAAGTGCAATTTTATATATTCATAATCCTGTCTTCTGTGATTTTTTTGGTTTGTATTCCCCGGCCCCACCACTTGGCAATGCGAGCAGCTGCTACTGATGTTTGCCCACAGAATACCTTGGCTGCATAGTCTTGAATCCACTCATGCCTCTATAATCTATTATTCAGACACCCTCTACCTCTTTATCTCACTACTGCTTTCTCCCTTTCTGATGGTTTTTCAGTTTTTCTCTTCCTCCATCTTTCTACTTTGTGTGCTTCTTCCCTCTGTTACTCTTTGTAATTGTCCGATGACGGTCCCCACAATCAGTGCCAGTGGGCCTCACCGGCAACCACCTGAGCAACCTAGGATGTGCAGTGAACTCACAGATTTGGACGTGCCAGACGGGTACTTGAAAATCGAGACAGGCTTTTTCTGTGTCTCAGCCACACTCTGCAGTCAAGGTAGCCAAGCAAGTAATACATCATTGTGTACCATAATCTTCATAGATCTCCATCTCAGTCCAAATGCTTGCAGGTCACCCCACCCTTTCAGTGCCGTTGTACATCCTGTATTACATAATGTAGTCCCTTTTTCATCCATGACTACCTTTAAAGCTCCTTCCTGCCCCATGCATCCCCTGGTTTCAATAGCCAATTTATTGGTGCCATGTGGGTAAGTTCTGGCTGGGAATTGGATTGAGATGATGATCTACTGATTTCAAGTAATGAAGATTAACAGTAAGTAAGGCTTTAATTTCCCTTCTCATTGTAGTTCCTTATCTCAGTCCTAATGGCTGAGGATCCATTAACTTCACCACTGATAAACTTTCACATCAACTTTATTTGTCAAAATTGTCTGGTCCAACATATTACAGAAAAATGCAACAACTATTTCATTGCAGACTTCAATAACCCCGTAGCAAAATATAGGGAATCATCTTTATTCTCCTCCAACCTATAATGTGCCTTTAAAGTATGAGGAGTTGACATAGCCCCTGCCCTACATATCTCCTGTGGCGAAATACCAGCTCACTCCATCCAGTATGTGGAAATTGGTGTTGTAGATCTCCCTTGCATATGGGGTGAGGTCCAACACACTGAGAAATATGCCTGAGTGATGGACTTATTTACCCATCTACTCAAAGTCGCAATGGCGACTTTCTTATCTTTATTTGCTGCTCTTTGGGCTATAAATAAACATTTGAGTAACAAAACTCCCTTGTTCTGAATAAATAGATCATCAAAGTCCTCTTGATGTCTAATGACTCATGAACCTTTGATTCTGTCTAATCAACCACTACTGGCCAGACAATTTTCTGTGAGCAGTAAAACAGTTTTTGGATATTAGGATCAGGTCTTAACACCATTCTGTATGGAAGGAATTTAAAGCACTGATAAGTAATTACCAAATTCTCTAGGTCCCCCAATCTTTTGACTGATGTTATTGCCAGTACAAAAAAATCACCTTCACTGAGACCTGAGGCCATAACTGCAGAGTATAATCGGTCAAATGGCTTTTACTTTAAACCCTTAAGAACCACAGAAAAGTCCCATGTACCTCTAGGTAAATGGGCTACTGGTCTTTTCAACTTAAAACTCTTCCAAAGTTTGGAAACCAAAGAATAGTTTAAGAAATATTATCAAATGGCTCTCAGTAACCTGTATTTGCTGCCCACTATGCTGAAAACATTGAAGGAGACAAAATAACTAAAAAAAACCTCATGCAAAGAAACTAAAATAAGGACTTGGCTCTGTTATTTTTGGGGTTCTCCTGTTGGCAGACGGAGGTACCTTTGACCCAATAGGGACCCTTGCGTCTAGTCAGAGTAAGGGGGTACACTCCTAAAATAACCCTTGCTCACCCCCTTGGTAGCTTGGCACGAGCAGACAGGCTTATCTCAGAGGCAGTGTGTAAAGCATTTGTGAACATATACAGTAACCCAGTGACAACACTACAGATGAACACCACACAAGTTGTAGTATAAAAATACGTATTTTTATATAGACTTAACACAAGACCACAAATGACAAAAATCCACAAATACTGTACTTTAAAAATGGTAGAATTAGGTTACTTCTCTTTAGATGGTAAATGCGACACTTTGAGTGTAATGTACCTCTGGATGCGTAACGCTATACAACGAAAGTGTTGCAGGGAAGGTGATGTGTTGGTTCCTTAAACGCAAGAACGGTGATGCTTCGGTCCCTACTGATGCGTAGGGAATGCATCGGTTCTTCTCGGCTTGGGGAGGAGATGCGTCGGTTTCTTACTGCGCTTCCGTGGCGATGCGACCAGCAGCACCATGGTGCAATGAAGATCCGGTGCAATGAAACAAAGATGGCGTCTTCTTCTTAATGCGACATGATGAGTGCACGCCCGACAGCCGTTTGGTGACTCAACGATTCTTCTGTGCCACGACAGACCCTGCGACACACTTCCTGTTTATGTGGCGGCATCTGATGTGACGTCAATCCTCTTCTCCGGCGATGCGAGGCGCTTTGGGTTTGCGATGTGACAGCTTCAGCGGCAACACCCTACTTCAGCAATGCGACGACAGCGGCTGAGGCGCGACCCGCTTCTCTGATGCTGCGGCGGCGTCTGATGCGACATTGATCCTCTTTTCCAGCAATGTGAGGCACTTTTGCAATGCGAAGCGGCAGCGGCGACACCCTTCTTCAGCGATGCGACGACAGCGGCTGCGGCGGCGACACGCTTCTTCTTCGTGAGCCGCGCTTCCAGCTCCTTGTGACACACAGTCCCTCAGAAGGCCCAACACAACAGCAGGCACTTCAAAAGAACTCTTGGGGAGCTGGCGGGTGAAGTATGTTGTCCCTGAGACTTCAGCACGAGGCAAGCTCTATCTCAAGCCCTTGGAGATCCTTCACAAGTTGAATGTAAGTAGCACAAAAGTAATTTCTCCTTTCTTTGGCAGTCAGGCAACCACTGCAGGCCAATCCCCCAAACAACACTGAGTTTAGGGATAATCTCCTCCTCAGTCTCTCTGGTTCCTCTACTCAGCAAAGGTTTCTTCTTGTTTCCCAAAAGTGATCTAAAGTTCTGGGTTCTGGGTCCCCTTTTTTATGCACCAAAACCCTTGGTCTCTGAAGGAAGACTAGTCCAAACTAGTTCTGTGCAGTCCTGGAGCACTTTGTTGTCCTCCTTTCCTTTCACAGTGCAGGCCAGAGACATTGGATGCACCACAGGAGGTGGAACCAGCATTGTGGAGGGAAGGCACAGCCCTATTAAGGTCCCAAGTGCAACTCTTCTCACCCATCTATATGCAGATCTCTCTATTCAGTCCTCCCTGTCTCCTGGAATCACCCAGCCCCTGTCACTCAAACTCCAGACAAGTAATACACAACCAGCGGAGGCAGGCTTGGATAGTTAGGCAAGAAAATACCTACTTTCTAAAAGTGGTATTTTCAAACACAGAATGTTAAAACCAACTTCAATAAAAGATGTATTTTATCATTCTGAGTTCAGGCATTCTAAACCCGAATTTCTACCTAGTTCCCTGAGTCAGTTAGGATTATAGGATGTAATAATCAAACTTCCCGTTCTGGCCTATGGGGAACAGGTAGCATTGCTTTACTGAAAAACGAAAATGGCTGTAATTCACTATTAGGACAGGCCACACACATCAGGGCATGTCCTACCTTTTACCTACAATGCACCCTGCCCATGGGCCTACCGTAGGGGTGACTAATATGCAGAAAAGGGAACGTTTAGGGACTGGCAAGTGGGTGCACTTGCCCAGTCAACATGGCAGTTCCAGAGACACACTTTACAAGCTGCTTCTGTGGGTGGCCCAACCAGTGCTGCAAGCCCACGAGCAGCATTTGGTTTACAAACCCTGGGCACACTCAGTGCACTGTACTAGGGTCTGACAAGTAAACCAAATCAGCCAATCGTGGAGTCACTAATCCATACATCAATTGATAATAGGGAGAGCATATGCACTTTAGCACTGATCAGCAGTGGTAAAGTGCCCAGAGTCATAAAACCAATAAAAACAGGTCAGACAAAATACAGGAGGAAGGCAAAAAGTTCAGGGATGACCCTGCAAAAAGGGCTAAGTCCAACAAGCACCAATGTTCATATTTTTTTACAGTGCCTTGCATATTGCATAAGAATTGAAGGCGTCCTAGATGCATGGATATTACTATCTATCTGATTTGAACATCCTAAGCCTTGTAAGGCTTGCTGTTTATCCTCCAAACTGTGAGACATAAGGTCTTCAACTGTGCCAGCAGCAGCAATGGAGATGAAGAAGTAGGGGTTGAAGAGGGACACTGAGATGTTGCCACTGCACTAACTGGTTCAGCAATGGAAACTAAGACCATCTTGGCCAAAATTGGAGGCATCAGGATCAGTTGTACAGGCTCACTCTAATCCTTCTGCAGTACCATTTGCTGGAGAGGTATTTGGGAAAAGAAAACAGCACCCCTGTTGGCCAAGGAAATGGCATTGTGTCTACAGCCCACACGCTTTGATGCAATTGCTCTGAGTAAAAATGAGGTAGAAGGGCATTACTTGGCGAGGCAAAGAGATTCAACTAGGGCCTCTCAGACTTCCTAAGCTGAATTGGCTCCCTGCTAAGATTATATAACACTGAAGTTGGAAGATTAATACTCAGCCACCATAATTTTCTCCAAACCAGCAATGTACATCACTCTCCACTCCAAGAGGTGCTGTTCTGCCCATGTGAACATTTATGTAGCTAACTTTACCAATTCCCTGTCCCTCATCCCCCCATGTCTGTTTAGGTCTGCTTTCACCTGTTGGTTATTGGTCCTTACCAAGACAAATACATTCCTTATCCAGGGTGCAACGGTCTGATGGGTATACTTTTCATTTCCGTCTTTATTTCGACAATATTGTCATAAAAGAAATCACATTTGATTGAGCATTTAAAAAAAAGAAATACATTACATTCAAATGCAGTATAAAAATAAGTCTATATCATCACATAACCAGGGAGCTATTTCATCACAGTCTTTAAGCTAATGATAGACATATATAAATAAATACATGATCAACTAACATCCCCTGCCCATCTCAATATCCGAGATCATGCTTCCTAAGACCTATGGAATTGTTTCCACTGGATCCTATTTCAGACAGGGTTCACCAATTTCCTTCTAATGATCCACATGGCTGCTAGAAATTTTGTTACAGCAAAAAACAATTAGAGGCGAAAGAACTGTTTTGAGTATTCTATATACTTGTGAAGAGTGCATGATCCCCATATTTTTACTAAGTGGGATAATCCACTTCTTTCTGGCTCTTTGATAAAAAGGGCAGAAAAACATGACATGCAATTAATTTTCAAGGTCCGTGGAGCAACCAGGGCAATTTTTAAGTGACGATGGACACCACTTACTCGTGAAATCTCTGATTGGCAGAGAACCATGTCTCCATTGGAGAAGCAACTTCCTGGAAACCACTGGACTAACATCATCGAGAACAGACTCAAATTTATAAAAGTCTTTAGTCATTTAAAACGTGGCAGACAAAGTACCAATTTTGACATTCACTAGACAAGCAGTTAAGTTGCTTTCATGATACAGATTGGCCAAATGCTTGCGCAATAGACTTCTGCAAGCATGTTACGGGTCCGACCAGATGGGCGCAAGACCTAGTCTCTCAAATTCCTCTCTTATATACTTAAACCATGGAAGTTTCCGAGCATTCGGAAGTCTTAAAACATCCGAGAGCTCTTGCCTATAGATCTTTAACTCTGGGGTAACCCATAGTCTCCTCCAGAAAGTTAAAGGCTTGAGGTCCAATTCTTCATTTATGGGTCTAAGGCCCAGGTCCAACCTGAGCGGCAGCAATGGTGTACTGGGTGGCAGTGCTGTCAACTGTCTTAAAAATCTATTCTCCACGGCGGCAATCGCGGGTGCACACTTATGACCCCACAATTCGCCACCATGGATCACAGCTCCCCGTGCCTGCAATTTATAAATTTCCAGTGGTGGACCAATTGGTTTGACAGAGGATTTATTTAAAAGCTTGATAATGGCCCCCACTTTTTGGGACAGCTTAAGTTGCAGTTTTATTTGATGTTGCCCCCATGTCATATTTTCATTTAAGGTAAAACCCAGGTACTCAAACGTCTGGACTAATTCAAGGCGGATTCCACCTATCACAGGGCTTGGACGAGTTGTTATTGGGGGGTTGAAAATCATATATTTAGTTTTCATAGTATTTATTTCCAGCCCCCGGTCCTGGCAGAAAAGCACAAAACCATCCAGGACTCGCTGGATGCCCATAGGGGTCTTAGAGAGCATACCACATTGCCATCAAGTACTTCCAATACAAGGAGTTTACACTTTGAGCCCTTGACCCCTCTTCTTTTTCTTCCAATCCTTCAAGACAGACCCCCCAGCTTCACTTACTTGTGTTGGACATTATGACTCTTGGGTTTGGCTAATAAAAGCACACACTCTTTCTCAGCTTCACTGGATCCATCCACCACTGTAAGTGATTCCTTATCTCCCTTGGCACTGGACCTTCCCTTGTTACTAAGGACCTAGGGCCAGATGTAGGTAAATATATTTTACCGACTCATAAATACCGAATTTTACCGATTCGATATTTATGAATCGGTAAAATATAAGGAGGGAGATGTAGGTAAATCCAGATGTGGATTTACCGAATCTGTAAAAGTCGGTATTTACCGAATCGGTAAATACCGACCAGTAATGCCCATTCATTCCTATGGGCTTTGAAGCCCATAGGAATGAATGGGCATTACCGATTTGGTATTTACCGAATCGGTAAATACCGAATTTCACAAGGGTGCAGGGGTGTCACTTTGACACCCTCTAGCACCCCCAAAACAGGTTCAGGTGCCATGTGGCAGGCATACCTGCCCTAAGGGCAGGTCTGCCTGTCATATGGCACAGGTGTGCATGCACACATGGGCATGCACACCGGAATCGGTATTTTACCATCAAATAGAATTTGATGGTAAAATACTGATTCGGTAAGGCTTGTGGGACTCAGAAGAGTCCCACCTACATATCAAATTTGCCGAATCGGTAAAAATACCGATTCGGTATTTTACAGAATCGGTAAATTTACCGATCGGTAAATTTACCGATTCTGTAAAATGAATGTCCCTACATCTCAAATTCCATTTACCGGTCGGTAACGGCCGAAGTCGGCCGTTACCGACCGGTAAATGCCTACCTACATCTGGCCCCTGTTTTCTAACAGATGATAAACCACAGTTTCCAAATGGTGACATGACCAAAGAACTATTGCTGATATTGGTGGCATTAAGCTCTGAATTGTCAACAAATGGCTATCTGTTGCTTTCAGTACAGGTATTATATCTACTACCCTTATCTACAGTGATTGAATCCTGCTTTTAGGCAAGAACACTTGTTCCTTCTGTGGGTCTATGAGTCTCCCAATAAAGGCTAAAAACTACTCTGGGACCAGACAAGACTTCTGATAGTTCACATTGAAACCCAGATCCTCCAGACAGTACCACACCATCTTCACAGTGGACTTGACTTTCAAACGAGAAGAGTCAGGCATTAGCTAAAGAAGATGGGGAAAAAACTGAACTTGAAACTGCAAGATAGAAGTAACTGGTGCAAGTACCTTTGTGAACTCCCTCTGTGATAAAGACAGCCCAAAGAACGTTCCTCTGAACTGGAAACGGTGTACCTGAAGCCCAAAACTCAGAAGCTGTTGACTTTCTTCCCTCCCTTATCGATTTATGAAAATATGAGTCCCTCAAATCTAGGGTTGCTAGGATTTCCTGTTTTGAGAGAACTAGAATCAACATGTGCAGCTTGAGCATCCTGAATGGTATGAATTTAACAAACTTATAGCATCATTTTAAGTATAGAAACTGCTTTTTCTTTCCCTGGTTTCTGCACCAAGAAGATGATTTAATAAACACCATATCCTCCACAAAAGTCTGGTACCAGCACTATGGCTCCACTCTGGAACATTGTCCACACACCAACCAGCATTGCTTGTTATTTGATCAGGCCTTTAAGGTACTTGGGTGCTCCGTAAACAATGTTTTGGCGGTTGGCCTGCAAACTCTTTGGAATATCCCTCTCTTATACCTCTAATGCTGCCCGGTGTTTTTGGAGGTGGCCCCGCTGATCCTGTACTCGCCCCAGATCCAGCGGCACACAGGGGGCCTGGCGATCTCCGCGGAACCCGGTACTGAGCACTGCTGACCGGGAGGCTGACCGGCGGCCAACGTGAATGTGGAGCGGAGAAGCGAGGCACTGGGGAGATGCCTGATGTCCTGGCGAAGCAGGCACCTGAGAAGCCCACTGCGTGGAGGTGGTGAGCGGCAGCGGGGAGGATTACTTCTCCGGTTGCTCCCCGGGTTCTCCCTTGCATGCAGCGTGCAGCAGGCCAGGTGCTGGTCCGTGCAGTGAGGCCTGCCTGACCCTAACATGGCGCCCACACAGTGAATAAAGGCGTCGACTTGGCTCCGGTGGTGGTGGTGGGAGAGTGGAGAGAGGCAAGCAAAGGCTCCTTCCGCCCTATGTTCTTCTTGCTCTTCTTCTGTTGCTCCTCCATCTAAGCAGGGAAGTCTGTCAGTCCTGCTCTGCTTCCCTCGCTTGGTGCCTGACCCTATGATGGCCCCCAGGGGCTAACCACGAGCAAAACCACCTAATCCCACGTCTGGGAGATCCCAGAGGGAAGTGAGTACATGTGGGGGACGTCACTCAGGGAACCCTGCTGCCTATCTTGGCGCTGTCCATTGCTCTGCCTCTATGCCACCAAAGAAGGTGACAAACTGTTGTGATTGCTGGCTTGCAGGGAGGTAGAAGAGTAAGCACTAAGCATACACACACCACATTCTTCTCTGTTGTGAATGCGCCCCAAAAACACTGCAAAAGCACATACAGGACTACATATCCCAGAAGGCTTAGAGGCACAGTACGGGAAGCAAACTGTAATTGATCCCCCTGGGCGTCTGTCTATAAAGCTCCGCCCCAGAAGAAACATAGTGCTTGACAAACTTTGTAATTGACAGACAAGCGGATGGTACTTCCCCGCTGGAGGGTGTTTTCACTTGTTTCCTGGAGTTTCAGTTACAGTTCAAGCCTGCTGCCTGTACGGAGGATTTACAAGCCGATTCCTCGCCGTGAGAGGTATTCGTCGCACTGTTCAGAGAGTGGAAGATCGCTCCTGGAGGAGCTCTCCTCTCGGAAGCAGCGTTGTGTTACTTTGGTATTGTCCGAGGGAAACTGCGGTGAAGCCGGAGGAACGGGCTTCCGCGTTTCCCTGACTTCCGCATTATTGTTTATTTAATTAGCCGCGTACCTGGTGGCTTCCTCAGCGTGCTGCAAACCCTCCCTAATTTTCTTTATGCTGATTAGCCCATAGCAGCTGGGCTTCCGCGTCTCTCCTCAGCAGCCGCTGTTTCCTCAGAACAATCTCTACTCCGCAGTAGAGGAAAATGCGGTGCGTGCTGAACACCCATAACGGGAATCTTTATGTTTCTTAAAGTGACAGGCAGTCATTTCTCGAACTTCTAATTCCGAGCTGACTTCGTGGTTTTCTGAGCCAAATAAGTACAATTACCTAAGCTATTCGAAAGTAACGTTTAACACTCCTTGGAACTATACCTGATGTCATGATTTCTATGGGGCTCTTCCATGATGTGATAGTTGGTTATTTTCTAACCACAGGAGTTGAGGCTTCAATGTAAGTGTGGATACTTGTGTTACATCTCGGTGTTTTTTGTGTGCTTGTGTTCTATGTTCTTTTACTATCTTCTGCCTTACCTTATACA
This sequence comes from Lissotriton helveticus, assembly GCF_964261635.1. NCBI lineage: Eukaryota > Metazoa > Chordata > Amphibia > Caudata > Salamandridae > Lissotriton > Lissotriton helveticus. The sequence goes on from NC_136071.1 coordinate 366,583,673, forward strand.
CGCAGATCGCCAGATTAAAGCAAGTACTCCTGACCAGACCTGTGAAGCAACAGGACTGTCTTTGTTATTTTATCCACTTCCCTTTTCCCTTGGGTACTCTCCAGTTCCACAGTGTGTGCTTACATTGTGGGGTGGGTAGTGTCTAGGGTAAGAGGGAGGCTACTGTTCACAACAGCGTTCCTGCTGGCTGTTATAGACAGGTTAGTGGCGTACTTCTTACCTTGAGCTACTAGCAACCCTGACACAAACAAAGTCTCGCCGCTATTTCGCCTCTACAGATAAGATCCCCCCCGCCCAACAAGACATATCCCGCGACGAGGAATATGGCCCTCACCAGGGAAGACCTAATCGCTCCCCTCTGGGATTTTAAAACCGAACTGTGTCAGGAACTTAAGCAAGATATGGGCGCTTCTATAGCCCAACAGCGGAGGTCTCTCCTGGACCGTGTCTGACCTCAAGATGGCGTCTGGAATTCTTTCGGACCATGGTTTCTCCCCCCCCTAAATCTGACAATCTCTGAGTATTCATTATCACCACACTGACAGTGGAGTCTGAGCACTATATCCGACACCCGGTGGAGCTGCTCTGTTCAGCTATCGAGGAGAACGGCCTTGGTTCGTCCCCTGACCGTCACCTACCCAGCCGGACGTTAGGCACAGTTTCTCTCCCCATCTCCCTGTCTCGCCCACCCCCATCATATTTCTGTAACTATTCTTTTTCCTTGTCTCCTATCTATATATCTGTTCCCATTTAGCACTCTTTCTCACATTGTCTACTTCCTTTGCTCCTATCCCCTCTCACCTGAATCTTTCCTCTTGCCCGCTACACCGCCTAGCCCCCCTACCCTTTTGTAACCTTTAACTAAGCACTCCTTCTCCCCTTGTTGGGGAAAGATCCAATATTTATACTCTGGAGTCTCAGCCAACCCGCTGAGAGAGTCCACAGTGCTTAGGGAGCCACTCACAGTTGAAGTATGGTATGGCACCCCTTGCCAAAGCACTCCCTCTCCCCTTTTTGGGGAAGGATCCAGTTTGTAGGCCTTGGAGTCTCAGTGACCCCTCTGAGAGAGTCCACTGCATTTAGGGTGCCTCTTGCAACAGAGATGGGGAAATTATACCACTTCCCCTGGGATCGCAGTTTACTGGACTTTGGACGCAGCTCTGACTCGTCTACTGGTTTGTGTCCCCATCACCCTCTCCCTCCCTCTTTCCATTCTGTGTTTTATCACCCTCCCCACCTCTTCCCCTCCTCCATTCTCTCTACTTCCCCTGTTCATACGACCTCCTTTTCTGAATATCTCCCCTTGTCTGCTTGTTCCCTTACGTATATGTCCTTTTTTGTTTGTCTCGACCTTACTTGTCACTATGTTGCCAGGCTCTAATAACTGTGTAACCTTTTGTAACGATGTTACCTGCAATTTATGGTCTGACACCGACAGCGGAGACCTAGCACTTTGACCAATGCCCAGTGGAGCTAACTTGATAGCTACAGAGGAGATGGGCTATGGACTTCCCACTCAGCCATCACCTACCCAGCCGGACATTGGGCAGACTTTTATCTTCGTCTCCCCATTGTATCTTGCTCCTCATTTTCCTTTCACCCATACCCCTTACCTTTCCTCGCACCATTAATCTCGTCTTATATGCTATTTAAATGTTTCGAGCAACCAATGTAACCTGTAACTGATGTAACCTAGAGACCTAGCTTTCTGACTGATACCCGATGGAGCTACCTTGAGAGCTAAAGGGGAGACTGGTTGTGGATTCCCTCCTCGGCGGTCACTTACCCAGTCGGTCATTGGGCAGATTTTCCCTCTGTCTCTCCTACCGTCTAACGGTCCTCTCGCTTCTCACTCCTCCTCTCCCCCTATCCGCTCTATTTGTCTCCCCTTCTCGCTCTTCAATGTGTTGCATATATTTATCTATACCCCCTTACCCTTCTAAGCTCCATTTATTCCGTCTTCTACTCTCTTTAAAAAAAAAAAGAAGAATTCTAGTAACTGATGTAATTTTGTAATTTCTGTGGAACCTTATGTAAAGCGCTCTGATACCTCCGGATCTAGCCAGGGGTATATAAAACTCTCAAAATAAATAAAATAAAAATAAAATAAATGCACATTGGTCTGATACAACACAAGCCCATTCCAGATGAGAGCCATTTCAGCCAGACTCCTACTGCCCTGCCCTTTTAGACAGGATTCACCAGGATGCAGACTCTCTTACAGTGGTCAGGATTTTGAGAAGAGCACAGCCTCAAGCTCTGCCTCGTAAGAGATGTTCCTTATACTTCACAGCTTCCCCTGATTCCTTCTGAATAAATGATTTATTTTTGAGAGTAACTTGAAAAGGTAAAGCATCTTCCTCTCATCCGCTGATTTTTTAAAACATGCAGTTGAATTGTGAAGCAGATAGCTTGTCACCCAAGTAAGATGTTTGTGATTGCTCCGCCTTACGAAGTTTTTGCAAGGAATCAAAACCTGTCATTTACAAAAATTGTGAAAGAAGTTCCCAACACCTCTGTGGGATCTGTACCTTCTTGCAAACAGTCAAAGAGCAACTGAGTCTTTTAACAACACATTTGATGCATAAGCAGTATAGATACTTGTTCTTAAAGCAAACTGCAAGGCCTAATTGCTACTACTGAAGGCTCTTCGGATTTTCCTCTCCACAGCATCATCCTCTCCACAACATCAGGGAGTGAAGGATGCTCAGAAGCCAAAAATGAAGCAGATACTAACTGACCAAGATGATAGTAACCTTTGCCATTTGGGAGAAAATTCCCACCAATTTGTTCCAGTGGTAGTCTTTATACTAAAACTCACAGGAAGATTTCTGAAAGTCTTTTCACTCTCTCAACCCCATGGTTTTCTCAATCTAATGGAATGGCCGAGCATCTTCCAGAGAAGTTTCATGCTGTGTAATGAAATAACCAATGTCCTGTTGAGGCTTTTCCTGGAATTCTTACCTGTGCAATATTGGCTGTCTCCTTCATCAACTGATGCCCTTGAATATATTTTGCTTTAGGACTCTCATCAGTGTCCTTTTCAAAGTTAAGCCTTTGTGTTTTTCATGAGTCTCAGCTAATACTGTATTTAGACACTGTTTTTTTTCTGAACGATTCCAATGTTGTCCTTGGAACAGAGACTAGCTCCTTAGTTTTGGTCTCAACAGAAAGTTTCCTAATGATTCTTTTTTTCAGTCCTTTTCTTAGGCTTCAGTATGACTTGCATATATTCTTCAATCAGTCGTCAGTATGGAGCACAATGGCTTAAACTATACCTTGATTGCCACCCAGAGATAATGAGTCAAATCATCATAAATGAGCTGATTACGATGTCAGTCAGAAAGCCTCCGACCACTAGTCAGAAGCTTTCCTACTGCGGTCGGAGATTTTCCGAACGACAAGGTCAGTTAGCAGTTCATCCGCCGGAGTACGATGTCAGCGGTCGGAGTGTGACCTGGCAGGTCATTCTGACACAGTTCTCGGAGTCTTCTGGGTGGTTAAAACTGCACCGTAATCCCCTATGGAAGGGTTTCTGTCATCGGGATTGCGATGTCGATTTTCCACAGCCTTTCTGTGCCAGCCTTTCTGACACAGGAAGCCTGTCTGAAAACAACTTTTGGGGGCCCCAAGCAGGGCCCGCTTGCCTCCGCGGCCTACAGTTGGTAGCCGAGGAGGTGATCCCTGTAAATCCATGCACCCCATGGTGCCTGCCAAAGATTGAAGGGTTTTGCACATACCCCCATTTCTTTATGGGAGCCTGTATTTCGGATGGTTTACGGCCGTAACACAAACTCCCTTGAGAAATTTGAGTATCCTACTGAACAGTGTTTGGTCCCATCATAATCAGGCGGTCTAAACTGTCGACCCTAGGTCGGTTGTTTGTGATACCGAGACGGTGTTGGTCAGAGGCATCTTCAACCAACATCGCAATAAGTCCCAAAGTTTCAGTAATTAATGTATTAACATCATAATTAACAGTCAGTTACTATAAATAGAACTCCATTTTTAGGACTTCATGCCTCTCACTTTTTTTTTTTACTAGGCACCATATCAGTAAAGGTAGCAGTCCGTTCTGGAAAAAAAAGCTTGCTTGACAATTTCTTTTTATAGCAGAACCTCTATACACTCCGCTTTAATTGCCTTAAGTGAATGTTTTACTGGGACCAAACTGAAACAGACTGCTTTTATAATTCATTGCAAAAGGAGGGCTTGAACCTTGAAGCTTCCAATTGAGACGATCATCCATTAGGCCACCAGTATTTTCCCTTTTTTTCTACAGTTTTTCTACATATTTACTGGCCCACTCCCAGAACCTGCAAAACCCTGGGTGTGTGACCCATTTGTGATGCACCCAAGTGCTGGGATTCAACAACTGTGACTCAAGCTCTGCTACAGAGCCTCCTCTGTATCCTCTCCCTGCCCCAGCTTAGCTCAGGAACGTGAAGGGTGAGAGGCTCTCCTATGCCCCATGGAAAGCACTGCCAGCCTTGCTGGCCATACTATTTACAACAGGGACAAAACAATGCATTAAATATAAATCTCACACTCTCTTGATCTTCTTACCCCACTGGGACCCTGTTGCAAAGTCATCCTGTGCCCTGAGCACCCCCCAACTCTTTGCATATTGGTATTGCTGGTAACTGACTCTGACTGACCCTGAGCTCTGCCTAATCAGGCCCAGGACCAGTGCTATGCTGAAAGAGACACATTTAAAATAAAGTGAAAACACCTACATACACTAGGGTACACTAATGGTTGGGGTAACCATGTGGTTGGCTTGACCTACCCTATCAGATCCTATTAAATATTAGGGCAGATGGCAGTATAGAGGCCAACAGCTTGTCTGCACTTACATGTGTGCACTGCAGAAGCCTGTGGTCTGTTTACAAGTAGCCCGGGGTGGCAGTACTGCTTTTAATAAAGTAAATTATGCTCAAACTCAACTTTGGGGTTTGGGGCACTTAAAAATGGATAACCTACAATGTTTTGGGATATTAGAAACCCCCAGGGTCTCCCCCTAGGTGTCCCAGGGGTGGGGAGGTCAGGTATTTTTAAGGTAGACCCTTATAAAATGAGTTTTATATGCCCTGGGTTAAGTACAACTTCATATTTCACTCCCACATTGTGATAAACTTTTGCCCAAATTCGACTATGATGCTAGGAGCCCTGTGGATGGAGGATCTGCAATATTTCTACAGATTTGACCCCCTAAAGTCTCCTCTCATTTTCCCATGGGGTAGGGGTCCTGTAGATACAAGCAAAGTACTTATAAAATGTGTTTTTGTAAGTCCTGGTGCAGGAAAAATGGCCCAGGTCATTTTTCCGATTGCAAATCCCCTGCCACATAGGTTAACATAGCAGGAAGTTATTAACTAATAACTTGATAGGATAGGGCTAGAAGTACCATTCAAATACTTCCCTGAATGGTATTAATAATCTCAAGAATATAATATGGTTGAATTTCTCCTAAAGTGTACATACAAGAAGTTATAAGACGTTCTTGTTTGTAAGTCCAGATTCAGCATTCCAGTGGTCTGTCCTGATTGGTCAGAGTTAAGTGGATACGCCAGGCTGCCTTGAAGAGGTGATAAAGAGCCCCTGGGTTGACCAGCTCTGCTGGGATGGCAGTGTGCTGCTACACAGGAATGCCATAGCAGGGGGAGGGGTCGTAAACCATGGTCTTCAAAGAGAAGAGGGGGCCTTAGTGTCATTTACAACTCTAAACATTTCACCTCAGCCAGAGCTAGGCTGATGGAAGGAATGTACAGATGCAAGGGGGAGAGTTTATAGAAAGTAAGCCAACCTAGGGGTATGCTGAGCCAACTCTTACCTCCCTGCTTGAAAATCAGCCATTATGAATTTGGAGGATTTGGTGCACACTGGGACTAAATAATGCCACACTCTACAGGATGTGGTCATATTCTTGGGGAGTTGCCCTGCTACCATTGGTCAGCAGTGACCTCCTACTTGACCCAGAGAACTTGGAATAAGTATCTGAGAGGGGCAGAGCCTCTCAGATCTGTTGTTTGAAACTTAAGAAAGCAAGACGTTGCCATGCTGAGAAGTTGGGGTGCAACATTCTAAGGCCTGCCCTCTGAAGACTGCATTAGCTGAAACTACAGCCCTGTGGGTTACCTTTCTGCAAAAGAACTAAAGAGTGGACTCCCTGCAAGCTACAGGTTAACAGAGCTCACCTGGACCATCACCACCACTGATCCTCAGCCAGGAGAACACCAGTGGATTTGTAAGGGTTTTGTACAAGTGGATTGTGGGAACTGAAGTCCTCAACTTTCAAGGATCATCTTGGAGTTTCCAGACCCTTGGAGTGAGTTTGAGACACTTTGGGACCCCCTGAGGGACTTCAGGAAGAAGTTTCCGAAGTTTGGAGAAGTTTGGAGCAACTTTGATAAAAGCTCCATAGAGGGACCAACTCAACTTGGCCTGCTAAACTGCCTGCCTTGAACCATGAACCGTCCAAGCCATCCAGGTTTGTCCCGCTAAAAGCTCCATAGGTTCCACTTCTAGAGTTTGACCGGGAGTAGAAGAAGTCCGAGGCCGGCCAACCCTCACTGAATCTGACCTAGTGAAGAGCATCGAGGGACCTCGCAAGAAAAAGCTCAGTAAAAGTTTCTAAGTCCGAGCGAAGAAAAGGTGACCGGGAGCAACCGCGAAAGCCAAGCCGCCTGTGTTCAAAAGCATGTCGAACTGGATCCTGGGTTTGCCCCGCTGGAATGCTCCGGAGGTCAGACTTCCATAAGTTTTACCGGGAGCTCATTGCAAGGCAATCCGGCGAACCCTCACGGAATCCGGACTGACTAGGAGCTTCGAGGGACTCCGGGAAGAATAGCTCCAGAAAAGTTTCTAAGTCTGAAAGTTAAAAACTGTGACCGGAACCTACCACTAGTGGTAGCCGCTCAGGGTTCCATCATGGTCAGCCTGAAACTTTGACTTTGAACCGGTCTATCACGACGAGATATCCCAATAGGGGCTATATGTTTCTAAGTGCTATATAATGTTAAATCTTTGAAAATTCATATCTCCGGTTACCTAGATTGGATTTTTGTCATTTTGGTGTCATTTTAAAGATAAAATTATTTCCTATTTTTATAAATTGGTGTTGGATTTTTATTATGTGTTGTGCCTTAATTATTTACTGAATTTGAGTTTTTCTTTGCTTTACATACCTGTCTTTGAAGTTAAGCCTGTCTGCTCGCAGCCACGTTACCAAGGGTTGAGCGTGGGAATACTTTTCTAAGACCTATGCTGAGTCCTATCATGTGTTAGTGGCCTTATTGCCAGTGGCAGACCTACATTTTCCCCTACCAATAATCCACTTTCCAACAGACCCACTCTCCAATACGCCAGCACGCCAACACATTGGGCAAGAAGTAAGTGACTGGGGGAAGGGAGAGGCTTTATTAAGTTTCACCTAGGTGATTAATAATAAGCTGTTTTTTGTTGTAAGTTGTAGCTTGCTTAGTAGTTGTACAATATACGTTACAGAAAGCCTGTTAAAGTGTTATGCCTTTTTTATGTACAAAAATGCAATATATTGTGCTGTTACTAGTGGTATAGTGTGGCTAAATGACAGAAATTCTTTGAAAAATTAAATGAAAGAGGCAAATAATAGAATTAATTGATGTAATTGCAATTTCCTGTGTTTAGAGGAGTTCCAACAACGTTTGGGTCTGGTTCCACTACATCTGCTGCACCATTCAAATCATGCCCCAGGTTCCTGTAAGATAACTGCATACATGACTGTCTGTTTAGTTGTAAAAGATAGCAATATTTGGTGTTCAGAGTAGTTATGACAACATTTCGCCTTGATGCCACTGCACCTGCAACACCATTGAAATCACGGCCCTAGTGCCTGCTAGATAACTGCACTTGTGACTGCCTCTTTTGTAGTAAAAATTTAACAATATTCTGCATTTAGTGGGGGACTTAGAGCTTTTGTGCCACCGCTCCTGCTGCACCATTTAAATCAAGCCCCTTTTAATTACAAGATAACTGCAATCGTGTCTGCCTGTTAGTAGTAAAATAGCAAAGCTCTTGTCTATTAACTTTATTAACGTGCAATGTTTATTACAATATTTAGAATTTGATTATAATGACCAAATAGATTACGTTGAAAGTTTCTATCCAATAATGCCTACAGAGTGCAATAATAGGTACTTAGGCAAGGACAGGAAATGCCACAAACATTCTAAGGCTAAAGCATCTGCTTTACACTCCTATTTATTAAAATAGAAGCATTCCAGCATACTGTTAGAAGCTGTCTGCCTTTTCAGTGGGCAGAGATCTTATCTTGACAGTGAATGGGGCTTAAACAGTGTGAACAGCTTTAGTAGAAGTGTCGTAAATGATTGCAGCCAGGAAAAGTTAGCAAAATCAAAGTTCCACACAAAAGTGGATAAACACAGTAATTCGGCAATGGGAACTGATAAGAGACCCCTTTTAAGATATATTAAATACAAGAGATTTCAACACGTGAAACCTAAAAAGGACTAACTTATGTTTAACAGGATATGTGAGGATACTGACACGGAGGGCTGAACCTCAACTGGGCATGAGGCATGAGGCATGAGAATGAGGTGACTATCTGGAAGCATAACAGTGCAGAAAAATAAGTGTTGTTTCCAAGATGCCAACTCAAGTGAGCATCAGTGAGGTAACATGTCTCAGCAGTATCTCCTGTTGTGAACATGTACAGCGTCAGCCTATCAGAGCAACACAGCACACACACATGCTAATGTGCTAATAAAAATAAAATGTAGCTGCATTCACCTATCAAGGCTTGTCTGTACAATATGTACGCAAACTCAATTCTAGTGGACTCTTGGCTGGGCTCATCCCTGCAGGATGACAGATTGCACCAATTCCAATACCTAAAAGCTGATACTGCTTAGAGCAGTATATCACAGACTGAAGAGCTTGCTTTGAATGACTTTACACTCCAATGTCTTGATGCTTTTACCAGCACTGAAATGTGTTAGATGAACCCCGGATGCGTGACACTTGGCAGGACTGGAACTTACAAGTCACCGTATGGGCCTGTTTTATTGTTGTTTTCTGGGCCTCTTTTATCTTCTTGTGTACTGGTTTTTACAGTTGATTCCACTGATATCACATAAATAGCATGCAGCAAAGACAAATGCATGCAGTCTCCATTTCTTTGCAAAACGCTCATACAATGTGTCTTCACAAGTTCAAAACAGCCCTTGTTTCAAATTTGGCTTTTTTTTTAACTATTTAACTCTCCAATAGAGGCACCGTTTATTTTGATCCCAGGCCTACTTTCTGTCCCAGCCTGATCCTGCTGCTATACATGAACCAATCTCTAGAATAAATGAGCTAATCATTCACAAGTTTCTTCTTATCTGAGAAAAGAGATATTTCAACTAGTTCAGTTACTTGTTAAATACTGTTTTATCACTGTGTGTTACTATCAGTCCACAGAAGATTTGAAGAACACATAACATAAAAGAAAATTATTATAAAATACACAAATCTCATTGTAAATCAGTTCATTGGGATGTGGCCAAAGATGAGTATGAAGGAGTTCACTTCTCTGGTGCTCTTCAAACACTAGAAAATTCAACTTTCTCCTCCCCAGAATGTGACCAGCAATGCTTCTGTAGATGGCTCTTCACCCTAAAGAGGAGGAGGACTTCCTATCATCTGGAGTTCTTGGGACTTGGACACAGCAGTTCACACATATGGAGACATACCTGGGCTCGCTGAGACCTGAAGGTCTCATCCCTATCTAGTGTAGTAGCTGGTGGTTAGGTGTGCCCATGATGGCAGGGATTTTAAAATGAGAATTTCTTGCCACTGAGGTGAAACCTGGGTGGTATTGCCATCGTGCAACACTTTCAGAAAAAAGATACAGAAAAACAGCTCTGGGTCCCTATCGTTGGCTCTTGCACTCTGGGATCCTCCCCATAAGAGACCTCAGACAATATATTTTGTCTGCCAAGATATCAGCGCCCACTTGATTTTTGTGATCACTCAAATCCATTACTGATATCTGAACCTCAAGCCCAAAGGCACATTGTAGTTAAGACTTTGACCCATGGGAACACCTGTAAGGGGATCCATTATCAGACCTGCATTAAACACCCTGTGCTGTTTCCTATAGTGAGTGTACATGAAAGTGAGGAACGACTGATACTGGAAATGGTCTTCTGAGTAGGCAAATGCCCTTAGTTACTGAAGGTGGCAGCGAAGTGAGACACTACTGAAATCAATGTGATGACAGTATTTTTCCAAAATTTCGACCAAAATGGATGAGTCAGACGTATTGTGTTACAGGGTATTCCCTTTGAGGTCTTTGGCATTATTTCCTATGAGGTTTTATTTTAAGTCCCTATCTCTATTATTTTCTACGGAAGGGTGTTGCAGTGCCAGTGGTTGCCCATGTGTGGTGCCTGATGTAGTCGAGTTCTCAGCTTAGAAATAAAGGTAGAAATCGTCATCTAACCAGTAATCAATATATGCATGCCTTACTGTATCCCAGAGATGTTTCTACCATAATATAAGTAATGGATATAGCAATAGGGGAAATAATCATTAGGTGTATCCAAATGCACTCGTTTTTAATGCTAAATTAAATGTGGTTATATTTTCAAGAATTTTAAATAATGTAATTTAATCAAATATTTTTTCTATGGGGTTTTATTTTAGGTCCTTACCTCTATTTTGTGCTATGGGAGGGTGTTGCAGTACCAGTGATTGGCCCTCTTATGGTGATGGATGTACTTCAGCTATCATGTTAAAGACTGTTTTGAGTTCTTTTGACTGTAGTAACTTTAGAAGTACATGTTGTGAATAGGTATGAGTTTACATTTTTGTGAGCGCATGCACAACCATCCCTAACACTTCCCTAATTCCTTCTTGTTTCTCCTCTATCACTTTCCCTTTATTAGTAAGCATACTCTCTTTTCCAGCCACTTCTTCCTGCCCTTCCCACATTTACTACTAAAATTAATGTCTATGGCTTGGGAGACCAGATCTCTGTACACAAAAACAATAGGAGAAGTGGAGGTAGAATCTCAGAACGTGGGTTGTTGAATAGCATTTTGTTGTATGATAGTAGTGCTATTGTAGTACTACAAAATGCAGTTTGTGAATAGGCCTCAAAAGTATTTTTGATTATTCACCATCCTATTTCTACTGATTCTCTGCTACCGACAATCAGCAACTAAAAAGGTCTGCCTTTGTGAGATGAGAATGCATCATTGCAAACCTGGTTGGTACCAATAGGTTAACGCTAACTGTCAACCTCAGGCTCAACATTTGAGAGGTCAGCTTAATTATATTGAGGCAATACTATTTTGCAGGACATTACGAAAGGAAAAAATGCTGTTTAATCTTTGCAAGTAACATTTTTGGGGATTCAACTGGTCTCTAGTTTTCAAAAAAGTGTATTTTTATATTATCATGGGCAAAATGTAAATGATGCTGAAAAAATGTGCATAATTTCAGTAATTTTGCATTATGTTTGTTACATGAAATTGCCGAATCACACCAGCATGCAATTTTTTTGTAAAATTGCACAACTAACTGTAAATGTTTCTGCAAGTGTGCCATTTGCGGTAAAAAAAAAGTACTACAAACACACAGGAAGAGCAGAACACTAACAGCTGTGTTTTTTTGCAAGACAGTGAATACAAATTGGGGTTAGGGAATCTGCACAAAAGTCAGGACTGAATTTAAACAATGATTGGTGCAGACCGTTAGGTCCCAGGGCACCCTCAGTGCGAGTTTTCTTGATGATCCCAAGTATTCTTTTTTTGTGAAGCTAGACTCTTACCCATTATGCTCATTAGTGGTCACCGTTTGGTTTTCCTGCATATCAAGGTGGTATTTTTTAACTTTATTGTGTCTCTTGTGGTTAAGAACAAGTAAGGACGCCCATTTAGTACCTGAGATGTTCGCATATTTGCCGCAGTGCTTCCTTTCTCCTGGTTATTTACCGTACTCCAGAAGGTGTAGAATTCTTGACTTTGCCTAAATGGAGCAGTTGTGCCCCAAATTTGTCATTTTCCTCTCGCCTTACAGCCCAAATCTCTTTTTTATAATTTTTCTTTACATTTTTAATTGCATTAAACAGCGTGATGTCTTTTGATGAACATCTCAGGAGTGTCATCTGCTTCTTTAGTTTAGTTTTTCACAGATCTTAATTCTTGGGTGAACCAACTGAAAAAGCTGCTCTTGGCGGCCAAGGTGTAGGCCCTCTTTGATTTGGGCTTGAATTCATCCACCAGTTGTTCTGTTTTTACTTCCCATATATTTATCTGGCATTCTAAGATGTGGGGCAAACTATCCAATAGCCTTTGACTATTCTTCATGATCCTTTTGGCTATCTTTCCATTCCTCTTCAATTTTTTTATATTCTGGGTGCCTAATTCATTGCCTAACTCTAAGCGCTTTGGGAAGTGGTCACTTTCGGAGCACTAATCGATCTTGAACACTTTTATATAACTGAATAGGGAAAGGCTATATAGTTAATATAGGCTGCATAGTCTATAGTGGATTCAGATTTTGTTGAGATACATGTACCGGATGGCGGCTTATCTTCTTGTGCCCTTCCATTTATAACATGTAGGCCCGCTTGACTACATTAGCTTAAGGCCCTTTCATCTAATAAGTCCCTTTGTTTAAGGGTTGGTTTCTGTTCTGGGATATTACACTGCTTGTCCGGCAGCGTTACAAACCCAGCTTCATGTGGGGCATGGATTCAGTTTATTTTAAACTCTCCCGTTAATAGTATCAGTATTTGTGAGCTAGGTTTTGAGATTAATTACTGCAGCTTCAAGATAATCTTGCACTGGGCAAGGTTTAGTGGTTCATGATGGGCCTGTGACCAGTTTCCAAGTGTTATTGCTAGACCTCTTTCTTCTTCCACATCAAATTGGTTGGCTTTTATTGCTAGATCTAATACAATGTAGATTGTAGCCCACATCTTAGCCTACCTTTTGCTTTTGTTTTCTGTGCCAGGGTGATAAATTCAATGTAGCCAATTAGTAGGATCGAGGCCAGACTCCAGGTTTAATGCAAAATTATGATGTTAACTTCACATCAGTGTCATATTATACTCAGGTCCCTTATTTTGTACTTTAAGTGTCTCACATTTGAAGACCACTCTTTTAGTCCTGTTGTATATGATCGTGGGTTTACTTCCTTTGCCAATTTCCTGACCTAGTTGCTAGTACAGATGGCAGCCGCGACCAGTCAATCTTTTCTTCCTCAAAAATCCTTTTGCCCTGCTGAACCTGTTAGCTTTCTCAACAGCTGATAGGTGGTAGGTACATACAGCTCAGAAAGACTGGAGTCCATTCCCTGGTCACGTCACGCCTGGACTAAGGAAATTCACTTTACCTAGGGGCTCCTAAATTCATGATCAGGAGACTTCAGGTGGTCCAAAAGTTGAATGCTGCAGCAAGACTACTGTGCAAGGCCCCAATCATAGTCAGCTATGAAGCATCTCAAAGCACTCCACTGGCTTCCGGTGGAGGCCAGAATCGAATTCGAGGCATTCATGATGACTCACAGAGCTATACACAACAAGGGCCCAAGTAAAGTTAGAAACCTGTTGACCCATGATGTCCCAAAGAGGAGCCTGATTTCAGGCTCCGAACGATTGATAAAAACTACAAGAATCAGGGTAGAGCCAGGTGGGGAGGCAGATCCTTCTCTCACTTTGCACCCAAGTTGTGGAACTCATTACCACGCACATCTTGAATCTTTACAAAGGAAGCAGCATTCCAGAAGTTGATCAAAACATGGCTGTTTAATCAGTATCTCTAACCTATCTCTATCCTTCGTTTAGCATCAGTCTCTTAGTGCTGGGAAGCCCTTGGGTAGCTACACGCACTATAATTCTATAAATCAAATCAAATCAGGTACGTAGTCACTTGTAATGCTTTGGATAGGGTTACCTCCAACAGGATTTTCCAATATAGAATATGTTCTTTTAACAGCTTGTTTAAGATTTCGCTCCCCAAAGGAGTGCTTAAGTAGCTCAATGGATAAGCGTCTTTTCTGTACCTTGTGATGTTGATTCGTCACTTTCTAAATGTTTCCTTTTCTTGAAGAATTTTGGCTACCTGTTTGAAATAACACCATTTTGTCAGAGTTGCCTCATTTATTTCTGTGCTCTGTTGGGGAAAGAACTCAAGAGCTTCTAAGTCCCCGTTTGTCCCATGCACCAATACCAGTAACTCCTCAACAAGTTAGTGTGTTGCCCCTGTTTTAAACATTGTTTGGATCTTTAGATATGTATTCGGGATGGAGCAACAACTTGTTGACGCAATGTGAGCTCTATTCACCTGTTGAGTTTGTATGAGCTCCTGGGTTGGACCTGTGATCATCGAGATTTTGCTTTCTGTTGTTCTTTATTACCGACATTTTGATGTATGGTGAACAAGTGCATTCTTGACAGAGTTGCATGCTCCTGGGCAGTTGGGGATGTTTTCATCCTTTGTGCGTCAGCAGGCATGGAGAGAGTTTTTTGAATAAGTTTACAGGAGTTCGGGTAGCTTTTATTAGGGACCAATCCTTAGATTTTACGTCTTGGGCAATCATTGTCACATCCACATTTCCTGAATTGTCTGTGTTACCTGTGTTGCACATTTCTACTAGGCATTGGCAGCAAGGTTTTCCTTCAGCCTCAATATCTGAATTGTTCTTCCTGGTGGATGGCGTACCTGTCATGAGAATTACGTGCATAGCGGTCATGAGCTTAGCACTAAGGTTTTTTGGGGGGGGGGGGGCAATATGGGTAACTCCGAGGTTTCTGAGGGCTCTTTTGCAACCCCATTTATAATGGTCTTGGTCTGGTTTCCTCCTACCTTGTTATTGCATGTGCTCTGAATGTTAATGGGATTTGACAACTGCCCCTTTCTTAATTCAAAGATAGGGTAGATTTTGTAAAGTTTATTTTCCATTGCTCTTGGTTGATTAATGCGCTTGTTTCTCACCCTTCTTTGTCTCTCATGCTCAAGGTTTGTGAGGGTTTTTACTGGAGGTGGGGGCTCTTTATTTTGCTCCTGTTTAACACTGCTTTTTTGGTGCTTATGGCCTATTTGTTGTGATCCAGGCCTAATTAAAATACTTTTTGGTGTGATATGCTCAATGGCTTCATCGGTCAGAAAATGTTTATTTAGACCAATAGTCTTTAGACAAGATAAAACACACAAAAAGTATTCGTTATGAAATATGTACATTCAGTTAGGCATCCTAAAAAACATTTATAAAAAATAAAAGCCAATCATGAAATTCATAAAAGCCTAGCATCATAAAATATATATGGAATAGGATCACATCATGGAGTTATGGAACAAATACTAACACCGTAAAGTCGTTCAAAACAGCTTAGAAAATAGCAACCATTCCAGTAAACGTTTTTTCACAGTGATCATAAATCTCCCAATGGCACAAGCAACATCCATGTTGTGCATGTCCGTTAAGAGTGCAGCTGTTTGCACACGGTTACTGGTGCCACATTGGAAAAGAAACAGTCTTAAAATGGATTTCCGCAGGGGCAGCACTTTTAGGCAATCCATAAGGATGTGCAAATTGCGAGATTTTACACGCAAACCACTTGCACATTTACCCGCTGCATCTATCATTGTCGTTTTCATCCTGTTACTACTGTAACATGGATTAATAGCAATTCTCAACCTTAACAGTTCATCTGAGCCAAGGGTTAGAAAGTGAGTCCACATAAGGAAACCATCCTTCATTAGTTCAAGCGCTAAGCACAAACTGGGCTGATGGCTTCAATTTTGAATACTGCTTAGCGTGTTTTCGAGAAATTCCTTTATTATGATTTGGAGTTCACTCCTTGTAGCTATGTGCAGGTTCGGGGTACATATCCTAACACACAATTCCTTACATATAAGCTCAATGTTTTTCCAGACACACTCAGCACATTTTAATTTGCTATGTGTTATCTGATTTTTACACCATAATACCTTTTGCCCCTCTCCAGCTCTCCTTGATGATTCCAGATTTGAACTGCTACCGCACGTCCATGATGGCTACATGACTTCATACCTGTTTCCATTCTTACTGCCTGCACCATAGCGGACCATGGCAGGGACAGTAAACTTTTCAGGCATTTCTCCTCCTCAGGATCCCAACAACTGTTGCCACTTAGGCTTAACAGCATGCCCCCATACTAAGAGGCCTATTAGGATGGCGGACGGAAACGTGTTCCGTCCGCCATGGTCGCGGCAAAAAAACACTCCCGAGCGCACAGCGGATAATCTGCGGTTGCGATTAGGATAATACTGTCAACAAACACCGACCGCGGCGGACGGATCACATCAAACACCGTCCACGGCGGACGGATCACACCAAAGACCGCCGTAAGCGGACGCTACTACAGAAACACCCTCCGCCGCGGACGAATATGACCGCGGAAACAGACCCAACCGCCGCAATACCTGCGGAGGGTCCGGCCGCACGATTAGGATAACGTCGCCATCCCAACAGAACTCACCACCTCCCTCGACCGCCACAGAAACAATGCTTCGACAAACAGAGCATAACTGTGGAAGGACCAAACGAACATCATCCCTGCCGTCAAACCGATTCTAAAATGGCGGACGGAAGTAAATAGAAAACACACTAAACAGGACACACACCCACCTGAAAGACCCACCCCCAACAACTACACGCCCCAATGACACCCCCCCAAGCACAAAAAAATGCACCCAAGTCACCACACCCACAGAACACCTGACTGGCAACAACCATTGGGACACAACCACCACACAGAGTATAAAATGAATCCCTCCCATTACCACAATCCTTTGCATCACAGCATAGCTGCAAGAAAGAGGCAGAATACCACAAACAGCAGACACACACAAACAATCTGCACACCAACACACCCACCACACAAACCCCCACAACACCATCCCTACATACCACACACCTGCACACCCCACCCCACCACACCACACCAACACCTTGCACATCACACACCATGGCACCCAAGAAAAACCCCAAGTTCACAGACAGTGAGTTGAAGGTCATGGTGGATGAAATCATCTGTGTCGAACCACATCTTTTCGGTACCCTAGTCCAGCAGACCACCTTGGCAACCAAAACCAACATGTGGGACAGGATAGTGACCAGAGTGAATGCGTCAGGTACCGGGCCACGCACCAAACACGAGATCCAGAGGCGGTGGCACGACCTCAAGGCAAGGGTGAAAGGCATCAGGGCCAAGAACCACCTGCGGGCACAACACACTGGAGGCGGCACTCCCCCGGAGCCTATACCATTTTCAGAATGGGAAGAGAAGGTGCTGGGTATACTGCACCCTGGGAGCCTGGAAGGAATAGAAGAGGGACTTGAGGCTGGTAAGTACAAACCAATGACCACTATCACACTGTCATGGTCTGCCTTGCACAACTGCCAACACACATCTCCCAGGCTCCAATCCATGCATGTGGACCACACAGTCACCCAAATGTGAAGTGCTGCCCTCAAATGCACCCACCATGAACAACCACTAATGTTGCCTCCTACGTTCACAGGCTTGCATGTTGTCAAAGCAGCCAACACCAGAACTCCCAACAGGCCCCATGTTTACAGGGATGGTGGTGGTGGGTGGGGGGGTGTGAGAGACCAGCACTACAACTCCCAACAGGCCCCCATGTCTAAAGGGATGTAGTGGTGGGTGGGGTGTGTGAGACACCAGCACTACAACTCCCAACAGGCCCCCATGTCTACAGGGAGGGTGGTGGTGGGTGGGGGGTGGGAGAGCGGGGGGTGGGGGTGTGAGAGGCCAGCACTACAACTCCCAACAGGCCCCCATGTCTACAGGGAGGGTGGTGGTGGGTGGGGGTGTGAGAGACCAGCACTACGACTCCCAACAGGCCCCCATGTCTACAGGGAGCGTGGTGGTGGGAGGGGGGTGTGAGAGAGGTGGGTGGGGGGTGTGAGAGACCAGCACTACAACTACCAACAGGCCCCCATGTCTACAGGGAAGGTGGTGGTGGGTGGGGTGTGTGAGAGACCAGCACTACAACTCCCAACAGGCCCCATGTCTACAGGGAGGGTGGTGGTGGGTGGGGTGTGTGAGAGACCTGCACTACAACTCCAAACAGGCCCCCATTTCTACAGGGAGGGTGGTAGTGGTGGGTGGGGTGTGTGAGCGACCTGCACTACAACTCCCAACAGGCCCCCATGTCTACAGGGAGGGTGGTGGTGGGTGGGGGTGTGAGAGACCAGCACTACAACTCCCAACAGGCCCCCATGTCTACAGGGAGGGTGGTGGTGGGTGGGGGGTGTGAGAGAGGTGTGTGGGGTCTGTGAGAGACCAGCACTACAACTCCCAACAGGCCCCCATGTCTCATCCCAGAGCAAGATGGAGTCCGCCCACCATTTGCTGACCAGTGCATCTCCTCCTTCAACCTTACAGGTGGGTAGACATCTTCACAGGGGCACCATCCAATAGCAGGACCAGACCACACATATCCAAGTATTGCCTCCCCACCTGTGGAGAAGTGTGGCTCACCGGTTAGAGGAGGCAGAACCTGAAGCAGAGGTCAGACCCGGGACCAGGGTTCAATTCGCGATGCGGCAGGGTCCTGAGCTCATAATGTCCACGGACTCGATAATGCTCGCCTCGGTGCCTACTCGAATCGTGGGTTCACACTCTGCAACTCTGGGCAATAGCTTGCTTAATCTCCACTACGGCCCCACCGCGATGGGATGCCTGGTCTTCACCTTGGGGATGCCCAGTAGGGGTAATCTCGCAGGGAAAGACCAGGACGGGTTCCCAAAGCAAGAGCTTTGAGACCTTACGGTGATAAGGCGCTATATAAGAGCGTATGATTTATTTACCTCCACACCACCATATTGCCCAGTACTGTCAACCACACTAACATGATGACAACAACAACCATGTCCTGATGCCATAGTGATTTGTAATGTTACAACAAAAAACCTGTCATGTCCACAACATTGATTCTGAAATTCCTGTCCCTCAGGTGATCGCAACTTGACAGGCGAAACCAGCAACTGCCAGCACCAGTCGCCCCCCTCACAGCCAGGACTCTCTGGTGAATATCCCATGGACACCTCGGGTGCAGAGGACGATGCTGGCCCAAGCACACTCCCAGTGCCATCAGGCTCCCAGGACATCCCGGCCTCCACCATCTTGGCCTGTGTCACAACACCAACACCTGCCATTGTGAGCTGTGCAGCTACCACCACCACCACCACCACCACCACTCCTGCCTGTGCCACCCTGCCTGACCCATCGTTCGATGATGGGCCATCGACATATCAGGCTAGCTGGCAGAGTGGACGGGAGAGGACACAGGTGAGGCCACAGCTCACAAACAGGAGTGCAGGTGCTAGGCGAGGTCGGGAACAAGACCCAACCCATCCTGGGACCGAGACCCTGGATGCCATCGCCAGAGTCCATGCCTCCTATGAGCGGTCGCAGGCACAGGTGGATTGGGCACACCAAGACTCGCTACAGAGCTGCCAGCTGTTGCGGTGCATGGACACCCGCATGGGCAAATTGTTGACCTCATGGGGCAGCAAACTGCTCTGGAGGGAGTGGTTATCCCGTGCCACACCACCTCCCCCTCCCCCAAGTGCCCAGCGGGTCAGGTCACCAACACCACCGCCACCATCCCCTGAGGACACTGACAGGGAGGTCGTCCCTGAACAACCTGCCCCCACAGCTGTCTCCGCTCCGGCTCCAAGACGGAGGGAACGTCCGAGGCTGGATCCAGCTTAGAGCAGTTTCAATGCACTATCCACCCGCTCGAAGAGGGGCCGCCACTGACTTCACCCTTCCTTGAGCCTGCCATTTACTCTGCGAACTATCTTGCCCCACAATGCCAAGCATTGGCACACGTCTGTTGGACTAGGTGTACATCACACAATGTGGTGTCCCCACGGTGTTTTCATCTGCCATGACCTTCAACTCTCACTTCCCCCCAACACCTATTTGTAAATATGCACTAACATTAATCCACAACCTGTAAATAAACACCACGTAAACACTCAATGCTGTGTGACCTCCTTGTTTTAATCACATGTTTGTCTTATAAGTTGTCATTACCAGGTGCAGGGATCAATGTTCTTGAGAATCATGCCTCTGTGGGAGTGACCTAGGGATAATGAGAGAACAACAAGCACTGGTCAGGAAACTGAATCACACCCATCACACCCCACCGTACTGCAACATCCCACAAACCACACTCATCACTAATTAAGTGGATCACAGGACACACATCAGGGAGCATTGCATGTACACCATCTCACACACCCATTTGCGAACAGAACATACCAGAACAGGCAGCATTCACACACCACATCCACAAATCACCAGCAAACATACATCACGCATTGACCAGCAGCACAAGAGGTAGTTACTTACATTCAAGGAAAGTAGCGAGCAATGAGCTGACGCCTCTGGTCCACACCTTCTTCCTCCCCACTATCCTCATCAGTGGACATGGGAGGGATGGGAGGCGGAGCAACCTGTTGGTCTGCAGGGTTCATGATCAGTTCAATATTATCGCGCCAGGCCAGGTTGTGGAGCATGCAGCAGGTAATCACTATTTTGCATAGTTTGCCTGGTGAGTATGGCAGGGCCCCTACGGTTTTATCCAGGCAGCGAAACCTAGACTTCAGCAGTCCAAAAGTACGTTCCACCACCCGACGTGTCCTCCCATGGGCCTCATTGTAACGAATTTCACCAGGGGTAGTAGGATTCCGTATGGGGCTCAGCAGCCATGGGCAGTTTGGGTACGCAGAGTCGCCTAGGCGGGGGATGACAGACACATACATCATTACCAGGATTGGTGGGAACAGCATGGCACACATACAACACAGTAGTCCTCACAGCACACTCACTTACAAGCCACGCACGTTCTCGACGCAGATTAGCCATCAGTTGGGGAACAATGCTGCTCCGCAGGATGTGGGAGTCATGTGCGGACCCGGGAAATCTGGCACACACATGGGAGATGATGTTGTCAGCCAGGCACACCACTTGCACGTTGATCGAATGGTAGTGCTTCCGATTGCGATATACGGGTTCACGTGCCTGGGGTGGAATGAGACCAATATGTGTGCCATCAATGGAACCCACTACGTGTGGGATCTGGCCCAGGGCATAGAAGTCACCTTTCACTGCAGCCAGCTCTGCCGGACGTGGGAAATGGATGTAATCATCCTTGTAATGCATCATGGCATTCAGAACATCGCGCAGTACCATGCTGAACATGGATTTTGACATCGCCACCGGCATGACCAACTGTTTACTGGAAAGTGCCTGTTGCGAAGAAGTGAAGTGCCGCCATCACCTTTGCTGTGGGTGTAATAGCTCCTGGATATGTCCTGCGTGGCTGCAGATGAGGTGCCAATTGGGCTACAAGCTCCTGCAATCTACGTCGGTCAAGCCAGAATTTGCGGATCACCTCCTCGTCTACCATGTCCTCCAGCACAGTGTATGGTCGCTGCACATTTGGAGCCCTCCTGTGTGGGAGTAGATGGGAGCAGATGTCAATTGACCAACACCGCATAGCTGTGCCACACTATCACATCTTGACCAACACAATACAAATAATACATGTTGCAGACACTGATTGTAAGTGTGACGTGACCGAAATATAAGGCACTACAGCTAACTACACACACAATGTTCACCCACAAACAACATCCTGTGTGCAAAAAAGTCCAATGTTACGTGCACGCATGTTGAAAGAACAGCCAACATCACATGACTGAGGGCCCAAGTATGGACAAGCGTCCCCACAGACACACATGGACCTGCACACACAACACGAACATGGAACACACCCTCCTTGTCTTCATGCACCCATGACCCCACCTACAATGCTGGGCATCCTCACATGACATGCATGTGCATACAACAGGCGACACACATACGCATACACAGAATGCATGTATACCCCCATCATTGCTACTTGCACACACACACCACACACTCACAACAGCTTCTGAATGTGGGTACACAGCCTTGATGTACTGTGTAGATATGTACAAATAGAAACGTGTGTCCTCAAAACCAAGACGTCAACACATCGCCATGCACATCTGACGCAACTTGGGTGCACATCACTGGCCTTTGTTAACCACTGGCAAGGTCAATAGTATGACCACACATGCAACAAATGGACATGAATGACACACGTGGACACGGGCCATTGACTTGACATAATGATTCTTGATGCATTCCGGACATGTCCTGACACACATGTACAACTATGAACATTACATGTGTGCGGAGACATGCAGTGTGTGTACACACGCCGTCCGGGTACGCCTTCCCCCAACACAGAAGATGATCCTTGATACTGCAATTGTGCATAACATATGCTGCATGGTCAAGGACCATCACGGTCATACCCCGCCAAAATACATGTGCGCACTACCGCGACGGTGCATCTTTTGAAAATCATCACTCACTGGCATCGCAATGGCGGAGCACGCATTCCGCGGGGGCGGGGCAGGCTATCACATACATTTGAATATGCAAGTGGAAATGGCAGTTGGTAGCCCCCCTTACAGTCACATTGCAGCTAGGGTGACCAACCGTCCGTAAATTTCACGGACAGTCCGTAATTTCGGCCGTCTGTCCGTTGTCCGTGAAGGATTCTTTAACGGACGCCATTTGTCCGTAATTTTAACTGGTTGCACAACCGGCACAGCTGGCCCCCACCTCCCTTCTTGACTCGAATGCTGTTTAGGCCGGGTGTAACAGACTCCAATGCTGCGTGAAAGCTCAGACACTCAGCAGCATTGGAAAGGCACAGCGGGACGGCAACCCTCGCACCTCCAACCCTTGATGAGCTGTTAGGAGGTGCTTGAAGGTGACTGAGAGGCAGGGGTGGGGGGGAGCTGCAGCTTCAGGAGCAGGGGCATCTATTCAGATGCAAACAGCCCTGCTGAATGCATCTTGTATCTGCAATTGGTGTGAGACATTCCCCCTTTCTGCCCAGGGCCCCAAACACCCTAGAACCGTCCGAGGCAGCACGTGGTTCTCTTGACAGAGCTTAATTAGTCACTAAATTGTAAACAAACCTTGATTCTTCAAAAGTGCAGTCTATATTGTAATGAAATAAGGAAAGGGCAAAATGGCACAATCGCACCCACACTGATTAACAAAGTATGGAGGACAATCAGTTAAATCAGTTCTCTTGGAGTATCTCCTTTCAGTACTGTACATCAGTGTGGGGGGGGGAGTGGGGCAAAACTAACATTTTGGAAACGGAGCCTGTCTCGTTGTCTTGTCCAGGAGGGGGTGAGGAGCCCTCCCCCACCCTGGAAGAGACCAAGATGATACTAGAATACTGCATGCCCACCCCTGTGCCCACCCTGGTGGATCCTGTTCCCCCCATGTGGTGGCTCCTGCCCCCCCCCCCGCCTGTGATGGCTTCTTTCCCCCCCGCCTGTGATGGCTCTTGCCCTGCCCCCGCCTGTGGTGGCTCCTGCCCCTCCACCCCCCTGCCCCCGCCTGTGATGGCTCCTGTCCCCCCTGTGGTGGATCCTGTCTATGCCCTGTGTGGCTTCTGTCCAAGTCCTGGGATGGCGATTGCAGCGAGGGTGAAGTTCTTGATGGGCCTCTTCTCAAAAAGGCTCAGCTCAAAATTAAAATGAAAAGGTGGGCGAGTGAGTAAGTGAAGGGATGGGTGGATAAATTAGTGAAAGGGTGAATGGATGAATGAAAGATTGAATAGATGGATAATGGGAGAGGATGGATGGATTGATGAGTGAGTGGAAGGATGGAAGAGAGAAAAGGGAAATAGCTGTATGTATGGGTGGAAGGGTAGCTGGATGGGTAAAAGGCTGGATGGATGGGTGAAAGGATGGATGAGTGAAAAGGTAGATGCTGAGTGGGTAGATGGATGGATGAGTGAAATGATGGATACATTGATAAGTGTAAGGGTGAATGGATGGACGGATGAGTGAAAGGGTGGATGTAAGGATGGATGAGTGAAAGGGAAGGTAGATGGACAAAATGATGAAAAGATGAGTGTAGGAATGAAAGGATAAATGGATAAGATAAAGGATGGATGAGTGATAGGGTCAATGGATGGATTCATGAGCGGATGAGTAGATGGATGGATGGGTGGGTGGGTGGATGGAAGGAAGGATTGCTAAGTGAAAGAGTCGATGGAGAGAGAAAGGGAGGAAGATGGATGACTGAAAGGGTGGATGGGTGGAAGGATGTGTGACTGGGTGGATGGATGAGTAAGTGAAAGGATGGCTGGATGGGTGAAAGGGTAAATGGCTGGATGGATGAGTGGATGGATGAGTCGAAGAGTGGATGGATGGGTGTACAGATGGATAGGGTGAAAGGGTGGATGGGTGGATAATGGATGGATGAGTGAAAGGATGGATGAAGGGATGGATGAATGAAATGATAGATGGAAGGATACATGATGGATAGGTTTGCAAATGGCTGAATATGTCTAGATATGGCTGGGCTTACTTATATACTATTGCGCGACCTCTGATGTGTCTGTAAAACGTATCCAATTCTGAAAGGATGGATGAAGGGATGGATGAATGAAATGATAGATGGAAGGATACATGATGAATAGGTGTGCAAATGGCTGAATATGTCTAGATATGGCTGGGCTTACTTATATACTATTGCGCGACCTCTGATGTGTCTGTAAAACGTATCCAATTGTCCTGAAGTTTTGTCCTGAATTTTGACCTCCTGTCCTGAATTTGTGTCCAGAATTTTTACCCTTTGTCCTGAATTTTTACACTCACTGTCCTGAATTTGCACCAATGCCAGTTGGTCACCCTAATTGCAGCACCCACCTTAGACCGTTGGCCCTGGCCGGTCACCCACCGCCGGCCCTGGCCGGTCACCCACCGCTGGCCCTGGCCGGTCACCCACCTCTGGCCCTGGCCGGTCACCCAACGCTGGCCCTAGCCGGTCCCCCACTGCTAGTCCTGGCCGGTCACCCACCGCTGGCCTGGGCCGGTCACCCATCGCCGACCCAGGCCGGTCACCCACTGCCGGCCCTGGCCGGTCATCAACTGCTGGCCCTGGCTGGTCACCCACCGCCGGCCCTGTCCGGTCACCCACCGCTGGCCCTGGCCGATCACCCACCGCTGGCCCTGGCCAGTCACCCACCGCTGGCCCTGGCCGGTCACCCACCGCTGGCCCTGGCCGGTCACCCACCGCTGGCCCTGGCCGGTCACCCACCGCTGGCCCTGGCCGGTCACCCACCGCTGGCGCTGGCCGGTCACCCACCGCCGGCACCCGGCAGTGGGTGACCCGCCAGGGCCATCCATGCCAGGGTGACCTTAATGCACAGGGCGGTCACCCAATGCCAGCACCCGGCGGTGGGTGATCAGCCAGGGCCATACATGCCAGGGTGACCTCAATGCACAGGGTGGTCACCCACCGCCAGCACCCGGACATGGGTGACCGCCCACGCCCATCCATGCCAGGGTGACCTCAATGCACAGGGCGGTCACCCACCGCCAGCACCCAGCGGTGGGTGACCGGCCAGGGCCATCCATGCCAGGGTGACCTCAATGCACAGGGCAGTCACCCACCACCAGCACCCTGCGGTGGGTGACCGGCCAGGGCCATCCATGTCAGGGTGACCTCAATTCACAGGGAGGTCACCCACCGCCAACACCTGGCGGTGGGTGACCGGCCAGGGCCATCCATGCCAGGGTGACTTCAATGCAAAGGGAGGTCACCCACCGCCAGCACCCGGCGGTGGATGACCGGCCAGGGCCATCCATGCCAGGGTGACCTCTATGCACAGGGCGGTCACCCACCACCAGCATCCGGCGGTGGGTGACCGGCCAGGGCCATCCATGCCAGGGTGACCTCAATGCACAGGGCGGTCACCCACCGCCAGCACCCGGCGGTGGGTGACCCGCCAGGGCCATCCATGCCAGGGTGACCTCAATGCACAGGGCGGTCACCCACCACCAGCACCCGGTGGTGGGTGACCGGCCAGGGCCATCCATGTCAGGGTGACCTCAATGCAGAGGGCGGTCACCCACCGCCAGCACCTGGCGATGGGTGACCGGCCAGGGCCATCCATGCCAGGGTGACCTCAATGCAAAGGGCGGTCACCCACCACCAGCACCCGGCGGTGGGTGACCGGCCAGGGCCATCCATGCCAGGGTGACCTCTATGCACAGGGCGGTCACCCACCGCCAGCATCCGGCGGTGGGTGACCGGCCAGGGCCATCCATGCCAGGGTGACCTCAATGCACAGGGCGGTCACCTACCGCCAGCACCCAGCGGTGGGTGACCGACCAGGGCCGGCAGTCTGCGGTGGGTGATGCAATGTGACTGTAAGGGGGGTACCAACTGCCATTTCCACTTGCACATTCAAATGTATGTGTTAGCCTGCCACGCCCCCGCGGAATGCGTGCTCCACCATAGCGACGCCAGTGAGTGATTAATTTCAAATGATGCACCATCGCGGTAGCGCTCACATGCGGTTGCCGGTGTGTGACCGTGACGGTCCTTGCACATGTAGCCAATGGAAACAGGTAACGCGGGGCGCGTAAGCGCATTAAAAAATAGCGGAAGCCGTGCACCGCCACACCAGGGCCAGTCATTGGCTCATTTTGAATGAGGCATCCCAGAAAAACCAATTGCTGCAGACATGTGCCACTGATATGAGCTCAGGGCCCTATAAATGTGTGAATTTCAGCAGCACGCATTCACTGCTTCCAGCCACTGCTGCCTGCGACCATCACCTCGACTTGCTGCTCCTGAGCTATCCAACAACTGCTCCCTGCACCCATCACCTCGACCTGCTGCTGCTGAGCTATCCAACAACTGCTGCCTGCACCCATCACCTCGACCTGCTGAGCTTTCCAACAACTGCTGCTGTTGTGCCACAGTCCTGGACCTTGCCATGCCGAGAGTGGGAGGGATTTGGTCTCGTCCTTTTACCACAGCGGAGCTGGATGTCCTTGTGGAAGGTGTGCTCTGCCACAATGAACGGCTCTACGGTGCCCCCGGACAGGTGGTAACTGCAGTGGGGGACATGTTGGTGTGCATGAGGTGGTCTTGGCGGTGTGCTGTGGGACCTTCACATGTGTTGTACTGTGCATGGCTGCTGAAAGATACGTGTTGCTACAATGTTTGTGAATGTACAACTGTCCACTGACGTTCCCCTCTTGTCTCCCATCATGGTAGGTCAAGCTGCACCTTCGCAAGGCCTTGTGGAGGACCATAGCACGTGATGTACGGGCAGTGGGGGTGTGCAATAGACGACACACACACTGCCACAAGCGCTGGGACGACATCTCCAGGCTCAGCAAGAATGTGGCGGAAATGACACTGGGGCTGATTCCAAGATCAACCTGGCTTGCACGACGCACCATGACCCCTCTAATGCACCGTATCATAGCTGTGACGCATCCTGACCTCTCCACCCGGCTGAGAGGGGATCAGCAGCAAACTAGCGGTAAGCAGACTGAATGTGTCTGTGACTTGTGAGTGCATGCATGTATTGCTGCTCAGACACAGTAGTGACATCCGTGGTGCGTATGTTTTGCTGCAATTGCATGTTGGTGCCATTAGCGGAGTGAGCGTTAGCATCCATGTCCGCCAGGTGGACGTACCAGTTGCATTGTAGTGCAGGGTCCCAGGACATGCCGTTGAGGTCTGTGGTCCCATGCCATCACATGTGTGGTGGTCTGCATGCACTTGCCCTGTTTGTTTGATGTATATGTTTCACAGGCACCCCCGGTTCTTTGACATGAGGATGTCTGGTAGGGGTGGTTTGTGTGCAGGATGGGTGCTACATGTTAGTCGACTGTAAGGAAAGTTGTGATGTTGTAACCTTCAGTACGTGAGTGTGGCACTTAGGTAAACCTCTTTTCTCTCTCTTTTCAGATTTGGCCGAGGGCACTGACCGACAGACGACTGAGATGAGTGGTGACAATGCATCCGGATCCGAGATCACACACACTGAGACTGAAGAGAGCAGCCCCGGACAGAACTGTCCCTGAGGATTCACATGTGGAGACACCATCGTCCTCATCTTCAGACAGTGGTGGTGAGTCAGCACTGTTGGTAGACACAGGGAGGGGGCAATCAACATCTTCAGTCGGTACACAGCACACAGGACCCACACTGCTACCAACTGCAACAAGTACTGCTCGTGCTCGCCAGAGTAGGGGAGCAGAGTTGCCTTAGGTGCAGGCACCGCTGCCCCTGCCGCTGTGACACAAAGTGCCCTTTGTGCTGAGGCTGTTGATCTGCTGTGACAGCTGTGTGTAGGGCAGACCAACATGATCAATGCATTCCAAGACCACGTTAGGAAGTTGGGGCAGGTGGTCGCATTCATGGAGGGGATGCATGGCGATGTTGCTGGTCTCCACAGAACAATTCAGTCATTAGCCAACACAGTGTCTGCAGCCATTCAACAGTCGCATGGAGAAGGTTCTACTTCAGTTCCGCCATCCACACCACTTGATGTCTCAGGGGAGAGTGACATTTCAGACCAGGCATCATTTTTTGGGTAGTGCACTAGAAGCAACCACAGGCAGCAAGGCAGGGCACGGAGGGCACGGAGGGCCATCCCCTAGGACAAGAAAATCTTTCACCGAACACAACATCAGCTACCCTGGAGTTGACACACAGGATCGTCAAGGGGTGTTGGGGGGACAGGGATTCACATGTAACACAGGCATCCCCCTCAAAAGGTACTCACAAGGCCAGGGACACTCTCAAGGACAAGGACACTACAACGGACAGGTACACTACAATGGACAGGGACACTCCAAAGGACAAGCCAACTCCCAGGGACAGAGCACGGCCCACGGATAAGGCACATTCCATAGACAGGACACCTCCTACGGCCAAGGCACCTCCCAGGGCCAAGGGTTCTCCCATGGACACGAGCTCCACCAAGGTAAGGCATACATCACCCCTGCGTCCCCTGAGGCTGGTGTTGGTGAAGGAAAGTAAAACACATGTGTCAGCGGTGGAGTCCCCCCATACCTCTACTCCCATCCACAGCCCTCTGAAGCAGAGGAAGGAGTACACTGTTGTTGCATCCCCCATTACACATGATGCAGAGGGCAGAAGGCAGGGCCACAGCAAACCTCAAGCAGGGTCCAGCACGTCCCCAGAGAGCAGACCCACACCAGCACATGATCCACCTTTGATGGGTGATGTTTCTGATAAGGCGACACCACTTACCAGTCCAGTCATGTCCAGGGTGCCTCTACATATCCCAAAGAAACGGAGACACACACCAGTGACACCTGACCACCCCAATGTTGCTCCAGTACAGCTGTCCCCAGATCCCAGAGCCACCCTGCCTCCTGGCCCATACAGCCCTGTGGCTCATCATTTCAGTGGTCCTAGTGGGTCAGCTGCAGTTCACTCTCATGTGTCAGATAGTGGCACTGTGTCTGTTGTTCGCTGTAATGCCTCATGTAGTAGCACTGTGTCAGTTGTGCCCTCTCCTGTTTCAGGTACTGCCACTGTGTGTGTCCGCCACTCTCATGTCTCAGATTCTGGCATGGTATTTATTGGTCACTGTACAGGGACATGTCCTGGCAGTGTGTCTGTATCTGGGTCTATGGCTCATGTTTCAGTCACTAGAGCTGTGGCTGTGTCTCACACTCCTGTATCTGGTGCTGGCAGTGTGTCTGGGTCTATGGCTCATGTGTCAGTCACTACATCTGTGGCTGTGTCTCACACTCCTGTTTCTGGTGCTGGCAGTGTGTCTGGGTCTATGGCTCATGTGTCAGTCACTAGAACTGTGGCTGTATCCCAAACTCCTGTTTCTGGTGCTGGCAGTGTGTCTGGGTCTATGGCTCATGTGTCAGTCACTAGAGCTGTGGCTCACACTCCTGTTTCTGGTACTGGCAGTGTGTCTGGGTCTATGGCTCATGTGTCAGTCACTAGAGCTGTGGCTGTGTCTCACACTCCTGTTTCTGGTGCTGGCAGTGTGTCTGGGTCTATGGCTCATGTGTCAGTCACTAGAGCTGTGGCTGTATCTCACACTCCTGTTTCTGGTGCTGGCAGTGTGTCTGGGTCTATGGCTCATGTGTCAGTCACTAGAGCTGTGGCTGTGTCTAACACTCCTGTTTCTGGTGCTGGCAGTGTGTCTGAGGCGACTAGGTCAAGCAGTCCACTAGATTCTGTGCTATGAGGTGTAGCTCCCATCACTCACATGTCATTGGACTTAGTGTCTAGATTGCCCATTGTAACCACCCTTACACTATTAATGTCCATTGGACGGGGCGCTTGACCCACGTACTTGTGTTGCCTCAGATGTACTTGTTCTGTTCTGAACACTGCACTGTTGCTGTTATGATACTGCATTGTGCCCTCTCATGTGCTGGCTCTGATGTACCTGCTCTGTTCTCTGCCATGGACTGTTGATGCACTTAGCCCCTCTCATGTGCTGCCTCTGATGTACCTGCTCTGTTATGGACACTGCCCTGTTGCTGTTACGATACTGCATTGTGCCCTCTCATGTGCTGCCTCTGATGTACCTGCTCTGTTCTCTGCCATGGACTGTTGATGCACGTAGCCCCTCTCATGTACTGCCTCTGATTTACCTGCTCTGTTATGGACACTGCCCTGATGCTGTTCTGATACTGCATTGTGCCCTCTCATGTGCTGCCTCAGATGTACCTGTGCCTTGCCATGGACTGTTGATGCACTTAGCACCTCTCATGTGCTGCCTCTGATGTACCTGCTCTGTTATGGACACTGCCCTGTTGCTGTTATGATACTGCATTGTGCCCTCTCATGTGCTGCCTCTGATGTACCTGCTCTGTTATGGACACTGCCCTGTTGCTGTTCTGGTACTGCATTGTGCCCTCTCATGTGCTGCCTCAGATGTACCTGCTCTGTGCCATGGACTGTTGATGCACTTAGCCCCTCTCATGTGCTGCCTCAGATGTACCTGTGCCTTGCCATGGACTGTTGTTGCACTTAGCCCCTCTCATGTGCTACCTCAGATGTACCTGTGCCTTGCCATGGACTGTTGATGCACTTAGCCCCTCTCATGTGCTGCCTCTGATGTACCTGCTCTGTTATGGACACTGCCCTGTTGCTGTTATGGTACTGCATTGTGCCCTCTCATGTGCTTCCTCAGATGTACCTGCTCTGTGCCATGGACTGTTGATGTACTTAGCCCCTCTCATGTGCTGCCTCAGATGTACCTGCTCTGAGCCATGGACTGTTGATGCACTTAGCCCCTCTCATGTGCTGCCTCCGATGTACCTGCTCTGTGCCATGGACTGTTGATGCACTTAGCCCCTCTAATGTGCTGCCTCAGATGTACCTGCTCTGTTCTCTGCCATGGACTGTTGATGCACTTAGCCCCTCTCATGTGCTACCTCAGGTGTACCTGTGCCTTGCCATGGACTGTTGATGCACTTAGCCCCTCTCATGTGCTGCCTCTGATGTACCTGCTCTGTTATGGACACTGCCCTGTTGCTGTTATGGTACTGCATTGTGCCCTCTCATGTGCTGCCTCAGATGTACCTGCTCTGTGCCATGGACTGTTGATGTACTTAGCCCCTCTCATGTGCTGCCTCAGATGTACCTGCTCTGAGCCATGGACTGTTGATGCACTTAGCCCCTCTCATGTGCTGCCTCCGATGTACCTGCTCTGTGCCATGGACTGTTGATGCACTTAGCCCCTCTAATGTGCTGCCTCAGATGTACCTGCTCTGTGCCATGGACTGTTGATGCACTTAGCCCCTCTCATGTGCTGCCTCTGAT
Source organism: Lissotriton helveticus (assembly GCF_964261635.1). Classification (NCBI taxonomy): domain Eukaryota; kingdom Metazoa; phylum Chordata; class Amphibia; order Caudata; family Salamandridae; genus Lissotriton; species Lissotriton helveticus. Next base: position 366,615,441 of record NC_136071.1, read on the forward strand.
GTACCTGCTCTGTGCCATGGACTGTTGATGCACTTAGCCCCTCTCATGTGCTGCCTCTGATGTACCTGCTCTGTGCCATGGACTGTTGATGCACTTAGCCCCTCTCATGTGCTGCCTCAGATGTACCTGTGCCTTGCCATGGACTGTTGTTGCACTTAGCCCCTCTCATGTGCTACCTCAGGTGTACCTGTGCCTTGCCATGGACTGTTGATGCACTTAGCCCCTCTCATGTGCTGCCTCTGATGTACCTGCTCTGTTATGGACACTGCCCTGTTGCTGTTATGGTACTGCATTGTGCCCTCTCATGTGCTGCCTCAGATGTACCTGCTCTGTGCCATGGACTGTTGATGTACTTAGCCCCTCTCATGTGCTGCCTCAGATGTACCTGCTCTGAGCCATGGACTGTTGATGCACTTAGCCCCTCTCATGTGCTGCCTCCGATGTACCTGCTCTGTGCCATGGACTGTTGATGCACTTAGCCCCTCTAATGTGCTGCCTCAGATGTACCTGTTCTGTGCCATGGACTGTTGATGTACTTAGCCCCTCTCATGTGCTGCCTCTGATGTACCTGCTCTGTGCCATGGACTGTTGATGCACTTAGCCCCTCTCATGTGCTGCCTCTGATGTACCTGCTCTGTGCCATGGACTGTTGATGCACTTAGCCCCTCTCATGTGCTGCCTCTGATGTACCTGCTCTGTGCCATGGACTGTTGATGTACTTAGCCCCTCTCATGTGCTGCCTCTGATGACCCTGCTCTGTTATGGACACTGCCCTGTTGCTGTTACGATACTGCATTGTGCCCTCTCATGTGCTGCCTCTGATGTACCTGTGCCTTGCCATGGACTGTTGATGCACTTAGCACCTCTCATGTGCTGCCTCTGATGTACCTGCTCTGTTATGGACACTGCCCTGATGCTGTTCTGATACTGCATTGTGCCCTCTCATGTGCTGCCTCAGATGTACCTGTGCCTTGCCATGGACTGTTGATGCACTTAGCACCTCTCATGTGCTGCCTCTGATGTACCTGCTCTGTTATGGACACTGCCCTGTTGCTGTTATGATACTGCATTGTGCCCTCTCATGTGCTGCCTCTGATGTACCTGCTCTGTTATGGACACTGCCCTGTTGCTGTTCTGGTACTGCATTGTGCCCTCTCATGTGCTGCCTCAGATGTACCTGCTCTGTGCCATGGACTGTTGATGCACTTAGCCCCTCTCATGTGCTGCCTCAGATGTACCTGTGCCTTGCCATGGACTGTTGTTGCACTTAGCCCCTCTCATGTGCTACCTCAGATGTACCTGTGCCTTGCCATGGACTGTTGATGCACTTAGCCCCTCTCATGTGCTGCCTCTGATGTACCTGCTCTGTTATGGACACTGCCCTGTTGCTGTTATGGTACTGCATTGTGCCCTCTCATGTGCTTCCTCAGATGCACCTGCTCTGTGCCATGGACTGTTGATGTACTTAGCCCCTCTCATGTGCTGCCTCAGATGTACCTGCTCTGAGCCATGGACTGTTGATGCACTTAGCCCCTCTCATGTGCTGCCTCCGATGTACCTGCTCTGTGCCATGGACTGTTGATGCACTTAGCCCCTCTAATGTGCTGCCTCAGATGTACCTGCTCTGTGCCATGGACTGTTGATGCACTTAGCCCCTCTCATGTGCTGCCTCTGATGTACCTGCTCTGTGCCATGGACTGTTGATGCACTTAGCCCCTCTCATGTGCTGCCTCTGATGTACCTGCTCTGTGCCATGGACTGTTGATGCACTTAGCCCCTCTCATGTGCTGCCTCAGATGTACCTGTGCCTTGCCATGGACTGTTGTTGCACTTAGCCCCTCTCATGTGCTACCTCAGGTGTACCTGTGCCTTGCCATGGACTGTTGATGCACTTAGCCCCTCTCATGTGCTGCCTCTGATGTACCTGCTCTGTTATGGACACTGCCCTGTTGCTGTTATGGTACTGCATTGTGCCCTCTCATGTGCTGCCTCAGATGTACCTGCTCTGTGCCATGGACTGTTGATGTGCTTAGCCCCTCTCATGTGCTGCCTCAGATGTACCTGCTCTGAGCCATGGACTGTTGATGCACTTAGCCCCTCTCATGTGCTGCCTCCGATGTACCTGCTCTGTGCCATGGACTGTTGATGCACTTAGCCCCTCTAATGTGCTGCCTCAGATGTACCTGCTCTGTGCCATGGACTGTTGATGCACTTAGCCCCTCTCATGTGCTGCCTCAGATGTACCTGCTCTGTGCCATGGACTGTTGATGCACTTAGCCCCTCTAATGTGCTGCCTCAGATGTACCTGCTCTGTGCCATGGACTGTTGATGCACTTAGCCCCTCTCATGTGCTGCCTCTGATGTACCTGCTCTGTGCCATGGACTGTTGATGCACTTAGCCCCTCTCATGTGCTGCCTCTGATGTACCTGCTCTGTGCCATGGACTGTTGATGCACTTAGCCCCTCTCATGTGCTGCCTCAGATGTACCTGTGCCTTGCCATGGACTGTTGTTGCACTTAGCCCCTCTCATGTGCTACCTCAGGTGTACCTGTGCCTTGCCATGGACTGTTGATGCACTTAGCCCCTCTCATGTGCTGCCTCTGATGTACCTGCTCTGTTATGGACACTGCCCTGTTGCTGTTATGGTACTGCATTGTGCCCTCTCATGTGCTGCCTCAGATGTACCTGCTCTGTGCCATGGACTGTTGATGTACTTAGCCCCTCTCATGTGCTGCCTCAGATGTACCTGCTCTGAGCCATGGACTGTTGATGCACTTAGCCCCTCTCATGTGCTGCCTCCGATGTACCTGCTCTGTGCCATGGACTGTTGATGCACTTAGCCCCTCTAATGTGCTGCCTCAGATGTACCTGCTCTGTGCCATGGACTGTTGATGCACTTAGCCCCTCTCATGTGCTGCCTCTGATGTACCTGCTCTGTGCCATGGACTGTTGATGCACTTAGCCCCTCTCATGTGCTGCCTCTGATGTACCTGCTCTGTGCCATGGACTGTTGATGTACTTAGCCCCTCTCATGTGCTGCCTCTGATGACCCTGCTCTGTTATGGACACTGCCCTGTTGCTGTTCTGATACTGCATTGTGCCCTCTCATGTGCTGCTTCAGATGTACCTGCTCTGTTCTCTGCCATGGACTGTTGATGCACTTAGCCCCTCTCATGTGCTGCCTCAGATGTACCTGCTCCGTTATAGACACTGCCCTGTTGCTGTTATGATACTGCATTGTTCCCTCCCATGTGCTGTCTCTGATGTACCTGCTCTGTTATGGACACTGCCCTGTTGTTGTTCTGATACTGCATTGTGCCCTCTCATGTGCTGCTTCAGATGTACCTGCTCTGTTCTCTGCCATGGACTGTTGATGCACTTAGCCCCTCTCATGTGCTGCCTCTGATGTACCTGCTCTGTTATGGACACTGCCCTGTTGCTTTTATGAGTCAATCGTGTGTAGTGGTTTGTCTTTGTCATTCCTGGTTGTCTCCTTGCATTGTTGATATATTGGTGCTATCGTAAATGCTGTTTCCCCAACATGACCCTACCCCTCCCCTCGTTACGGCCCCGGAAGGTACTCCCCTTCCGACAGCAATTGGTGTGTTAGCATACCTGCGTCGTCGTCGGCGACGGTCCATGACTTGCTGGTGGTCAAGCAGGAAGAGTATAGGAAATGGGGAACAACCTTTATTACGCAACTTTTAGCACGCAGTGCTATTACAACGCAGACTTTAAAATGAAAACCATTACAACGCATTACACTGGGGGCGCTCTAGGATAGGGAATAGTTTTAATTTACTATCCAACACATTCCCTAGTGTCCACGGGGACTGGTGTTGGAAAAGTAAGTTAAACTATTCACTATCCAGCACCTCCCAGTGTAATGCGTTGTAATGGAATGCGTTTTAAAACTTGCGTTGTTACAGCATGCGTGGTAAAAGCGTGCGTTGTAACAAGGTACATCCATAGGAAATGCGTGTAGCGCTGGGTCCATGACGGCGATCTGCCTGTGGTGGGTATCTCTGCAATGTTTTGCCTCTCCGCTGTGGTGAATCCGCCGTGTTCAGGCAGGTTGTTTTTCCGCAGCGATTTGATGTGTGTTTTCCGCCATCGTGATTTAGAGGACAGTCGGAGACGTCATTCCGTACGGCGGTGTCTCTGGATTGGTTACGTCTGCCGCGGGGTCAGGTGTATTTCCGCAGCGGTGCGTGCTCCTCCGCGGTGTACGGACATTTGAGAGTGCTTCCCATCCTAATATGGCGGACGGACTGGCCGCGGCTGGCAGACTGTAAAAAGGCATTTTCCGCCTACTCCAGGACGGCGGTCGGCCTTCCGTCCGCCATCGTAATCGACCCCTAAATTAGGGGCAGATCCTACCTTCTTTTTCTTATGTGCCTTCTGACCCTTTTGCTGCCTTCTTTTCCTTTATCCCTTTTTTGTCTGAAAGAGCAGTCTGAGCGTGGGGACACACCAGTGGGTGTAACCTGCTGCTTTATAAGTGATATAATAATTATTATTATTATTATCATGGCAGTATAAGCATTAAACCCTTTCCATGCGTCGGACTGCCCATGGCCGTCCGACGTCACAGTAGGCGTGTGCAGTGGATGGCTGGGGGCCGTCCGAACCCCGCCCGCTCATTATTTCATCCGCACCACAGCGGAATTTGCGCCATGGTCAACGGGTTAAAACTGGTCTGTGGGATATCTCCCTGTAATCTCTCTTAAATGTTTTCAGTCCATTTACCGAGGCTAGATTTTTTACTTTGAGTGATTTAACCCCTTGGGCGCAGCCTCAATTCTGCGCCTGTGCGGCGTTTTATTGAGTGGGCGGGATCATGACGGCCCTTAGCATGCATCAGCACACGCCCACCGTGATGCATGACGGAGGGGGGCTGTCATCAGCATGTAAGGGGTTAATATGAAAAATTCCACTCTAGAATGTGCTCAAACCATAGTCCTAAATAAATGTATTCATTAACAGATTCCAATTTGTTGGGACCGAAGTGCCACCCAAAATCAATGGATTTTTTGCCAATGCCCAAAACCATATTCTTCCCCATGTTTACCACTAGCTTTTTGCAGTTACAATATTTTATGAGCACATCCAACTTTCTTTGCAACTCTATCTCTGTTAGATCTGTAATACTAAGATCATACGCTTACAGGAGACATGCTAGAAGATTCCCATTCATTTTGAGGCTAACTCCCTTTGCCTATGCTAAGGATGATGGTAAATCAGCTATAAACAGGGAGTAGAGTAAGGGTGCCAGGACACATCCCTGTCTCAGTCCATTGTTGACTGGCATTTTCTGGGTCAGTGTACTCTCAATATCCATAAATTACGGAAGAGGTGTGGCGCCGCGGCCAGGGCGACTGACGCTGGAATCTGGGGACCACGGTTCGATCCCCGGCTCCGGCGGCAGGTTAGCCCAGCACCATGTGACTCTGGGCAATAGCTCGCTTAATCTTCCCGACGGCCCACAGCGCCTAGAGACCCATACGGGTGATTGTGCGCTTTACAAATGTGGACTTTACTTTACGTGTGCACAATTGTGTGAGTGCAGCTCTTGTGTTAAAACAAGAAGGCTCTTAGGGATATGTTGTTCCACCAGTGTTTATCATAGACAGTACTGTCCACTAGGTCGAAGGCAGCACAGAAGTCCATGAGGCAGCAGAATAAACTACCCCATTTGCTTCGCATACTTCAGCACAAGCAACCATAAACAAAAGCAATGGTCTATCATAGTGTGGCTTCCCTTGAACTTCCCTTGTTGAGGGGGTACAATATGGTTTGATTCAGCCCATTCATTGAGTCTACCTAAGACTATTTTTGTGAATGGTTTTTCACCCATATCCAGCAGTTTATGCAACCTGTTGTACTCTGGGACTTTCTTGTACCCTCTCTTATATATCGGTCTGATGATAGCCCCTTTCAAGATCTCTGGGAACTGGCCTGTGACTAAAATTCCATGAAATGTCTGGTGAAATAATTCTGTTCATCTGTCAAGCCTCGTCTTAATTATGACAGCTGGGAGGTTATCAGGGCCCAGCGCTCTAGTGAATACCAGTGTCAATATGATGTTTTTAATGTTGACCGTAGTGAACTGGATTCTAATGTCCTCATGTACCCCCTTCAATTGAATTGCTCTTGCGCTCTGACCTTTCTACATAGATTTCTTTTAAAATAATCATGCCTCAGTTAGACCTCATTGGCTATGACAGTGGCACTGCGCACAGCAAACCAAAAGTGATTCATTTGTGTGAGCGATCTCCGCATTGTGAGTGATCTCTTCATTTAGTGTAATTACCCTGAGGTTAGCAGAAACTGCACGTGTTTCCTTTGAAGGATGTGACATTCAAAGGCAGCGTGTCTGTCCTTCGGAAAAAACTTTAAGGGAGAGTGGACAGCGATTTGATACTATAAGTCTGAGATGATTGAAGTTGATTACAGGCAAGCAAGCACAATGGCCTATTCCAATGATTTACGGGTCAATATTTATGATGTAGTCTCCCTGTGCTTGTATGGCAAGATAGTTTAAAACTTCTATCCTGGAATTAGTTCCTGAAGCAAACACTTCTAAGGTGTTTAATAGATCAACATGGACCTCTAGTTTTAGTGAGTTTGCCAGAGCTTGCAAAGTAGAAAGTAATGTCAGGCAGTATTTACTTCTTTTGCTGTCTGGAGAGCCACTCTTTTGATTTTCCAAGTTCAAGTTGACCAGTTCATTACCAATATCTATGTCCGAGGGGTCCTGCAACCGATCCACATCTGAGTTCCAAGGTGCTGCGAACTGTGAGCTCTGAGCTTGTTTCCCATTTAAGCAGCCCTTGTTTGAAGAATTCTCCTGTATAGTATCCTTGTTCAAGGTGGGGGACTAAAGGCCACTTTGGTGTTATTCGATCACTCATCATCCTGATGTCTAACGGATGCCTTTCTACTGCAGTACTCCCTTGGGGACCTGAGAAAACAAAAGTTCCTGGGGCTTATTGTGGTCTTAGTTCTTTATTAGTTAACTGGTCGGTCATTTCTAGGGTTACTGGATGGTAGGTTTCTTTCCCTTTGAGAATTTCAAGAATCAGTGGCTTCAGTCTCTCCACCTTTGACTGCTTCGAGGTTTTTCTTAAGGGCATCAACGCTCTTGGGCACCTCTCTGCACTTTTTTTGCTTTTAGTGAACCTTCTACTTTTAGTTATTGAAGCATTCTAGGCATGAGCCCCAAACTCCCCCTTTGCTTCCCAGATCTCAATTTCCACTGATCGTACAGAGTGTGGACCTAGCCTTATGGTGAAATGCCAGCAATTTTTGCAATCTCCATACATTATGGTGGGACTGAAACCAGCAGAAAGTTGACATTTGGAACCTTATAAGTACTCTCCCACACTAGATTTGTTGCTAATTTTCCGTGTTGAGTTCCAAAAATATTTAGAACAAATCTCCCCCTGTTACAAGTGAAATCTCTTTGGTTGTATTTCCTCTCCACCTCTCAAGACATGACCCAGAGGGTGGGCTACCAGGTCACCCCAAGCAGGAGCCCGAGGAACCACTGTCCTTTACCCTAAGTAAGACTTGGGGAAGATTGGGTAGCACCGTATATAGAAACAGCACCGGCTCCAGCCACTTCCATGTACCAACTGGTGCTCAACCTAGCACTGAGGAGGTATTTAACACCCTCCTAGGCTGGCACCCCCAGCTGTGGGTGACTGTAAAACAGCTGAGTGTGAACTGGGCAGGAAACTAGGGCTCACAAACAGGGGAGGTGCTATGATGACAATAACAGCGGGTGGTGGCAGGTGGGCAAGCAGGCAGTGGGTGGCTGCGGGGGTGCAGGCCGATTTACCTGTGGCTAGAAGGGCTGTACAAATATGACGGGTTAGATTAACATTGCTACTATTTCAAGCCGTGGACAAGCTGCTAAGCTTCGGGCCCGTGTAGCTGTGCTTCTGTAGTGTAGTTCCTATATTCCCAATAGGCTCTGCGCATTGGAATAATATAAACAGCAGTGTAGACTTAGGACTGAGGTCATCTAGGTCTCTACTGACTATATTAAACTGAAGGTTTGCCAGCTAGCTCAGAGGTCCCTAGAAATTTTCTTGAATAAACGAGGAGGAGTTTAACCTCCCTGGATAGACAAGAAGGGATTAGCTTCCTACAACCATAAAATATGACAACTTTGCTCCCTCTGAATAAGAGTGTATCTCTAGAGTTGTGTGAAAACAATAGACAGCTATTTCACTCAGCCAATCGTGCATACTTAGTTTCACCAGGGTGCAGAGAATACAGAGACAAAAGGTGTTATTTATTGAGCAGTCTTCTTTCTCATGCAAGAGAAATGAATTGCCACAATTGCAATACTCATAGTAAAGTAAAGTGCGTACAGTAAAAGGAGTATTGTGAAATAATACTGTAAAAGCATTGATATGGTTTCTTAGCCATATGATACTTTAAAATAGATAAAATATATACATACATATATACATATACATTGACTAACGTACTCAACTGGTGCTTCTCAATACGCCTACCCCGGTGTACCTGACCTAAGCCTAATACGTGGGAAGGAGTAAGTAAGTAGCAGGTTAAGTTAAGTTGGTTTTGCCAAGAATCTGAATCAAGAATTCTCTTTAAGGGTTTAGTCAGCTCCGTGCCTGGGTAATAGAAAGCAGGAGGTCTGGTATCTCTCTCTCAGGACTCGATATCCCAGCAACCTGTGAGGGTGGCTGAGAACACCGGAGCTGGATTTCTTGGCAGGAGTAAAGACAGCGTCTCTCTCAGTGCGTCAAAAAGGAGGGGCTGCGTCCGTGGGCTCTCACATCAGCTGGGCTCCTGGGCAAGTAGATAGCCGCTCTGCTCCATAACTACCACCGCGTGTTTGCTTAAGGCAACGTTGGTATATTTATACCTGAAAGGTGCCGGGTTTGACGTAAGGTTGGACATAAGACGTCAATAAAGATGTCACTAAGAACTGGCCGTTCTTACAGTGCTCACAGGAGTTCTAGGACAAATCAAAACAAAAGCCGTGGGGATTTCCCAGGTTGCTGGAGGTTTGGTTTGTTTAGAGAACTCGTTGTACTTTCTAGGAGTCCGGGGAGGTAGCCTTGCTTAATGTGGACTGCATGGGCTACGACTAAATATGGATATGATTCTTATGCCTTTATAAGGATATTATGTATTATAACCATGCAAGGGCATAAATTAGGAATATCGAATTAGGGTCCTAGATAGAAATACAATACCCACTCCACGATCTAATGTTCATCATTACTAAAACTAAGCAATAGTAAACATATAAAGGTGCATGTGTTTTCCAACCCACCCCAAAATACATATTTTGCATATGAAATGGTATATGGCAAATACATGAAAAATGATTATTGGTACTGTACACTTTTTAAGCAGTGGTATCATTCAGTTAAAAATGCATATATATATCAGCTGAATGAATTGCGAAAATTTACACATGAAATGGCTCTGAATACAGAAAAGAAGGTTGAGACCATTCCATCACATAATAATACAGATTCCGTACATGTGCTAGAGGCTGAGGTAATATATTGTCTCTAGAGTTCCTAAAATAGAAGCTCTGTTCTCTAAGAATAGTTCTAATTCAAGCAGAGTACTCTGTGCCAGAAAAGGGTAAATATTTTGGAAGTGGAAAAAAAATAATTTCGCTTTCAGGGGAAAAAATAATTCCAAATGTTTTCAGTAGCTTTTGTTTATCTAAGCTGAAGGCCGAATTCAGAGTTCTGGGAACGCTGTGTGCTTGTTGCTTAAAAAGTTATTCTTTCTGTTCAGGGGAGAACATCATTTCAGACAGACTCGCAAACAATTGGTCTACGACATCAGGTGAAAGTTCGACCAAGTTTGAAAATGCCGCAACAGTGCAGTCGTGAGAATGATTGCTATCATCGATGTCAGGATCAACATTGCTCACAGAAGGTCGTACCTGGGTGATGCTGCTCTTATCTCCTAGTCCTAGGACGCTCCCGCGCCGCACGGCCACCAGCTGCTGCGTGCGCTTCCCCCTCCGCTCTGCCTTGCTGCCCGACTGCCGCCTGTGCCCCTGGTGTTGTCATTGTCTGAATTGGTCTACTCACGCTGTATTTTTCCTCATCGTTTTTTCCCACGCTGTATTTTTCCTAACTGTATTATTCCTAACTGCTTTTCTCCCCCTGTCTTAATTGGTCTCCTCACGCTGTATTTGACCTCATTGTGTTTTCCCACGCTGTATTTCTCCTAACTGCTTTTCTCCCCCTGGATTTGCCCTAATTGTTTATCTCACGCTGTATCTGTCCTTACTGGGGCTTCCCCCGCTGTATTTGTATTTCCCGCTGTTTGACTGGTTTTCCGCCCTCCGTCGTCCCTCCCCGCTCCCCGCTTCCCGCCACCACCGCTGACCCCGCCCATTTCTTCCTTCTGTTCCCTCCCCGCTCCCGCCTCCCAGCTGCTCCGCCCACCCGCGCACTTCGCCATATATGGCGACCGTGCGAACGCGCAGCGTTGACGCGCAGCGGGCGCGCCGATTGTGCGCCGAAGGCGCGCCAAAGGTAAGCCCGTCTGCGCCCGTCCGCGACCGGATCGCGACCAGCGCCAGGACCCCTGGCCCCCACCGACGGAAGCCGACCCGACGAACCTACAGCGCCGCCGACCTCATCGCACTCAACACCGGCCACATCCCAGGATGTCACCGAGCCGCCCCGAAGCACACCCACGGACCCTTCAGCTGCCACGCCTGCAAGTTCACCTGCATCCGGACCTTCCCTGCACCCGCCAAGCCGAACTCCAGCAGCACCCACCTCAAGTGTATCCTGCTCAACACCCGCTCCGTCCACAGACACGCCGTAGAACTCTGGAACCTCCTCGACACCACCGCCCCTGACGTTGCCTTCCTCACCGAGACCTGGATGAACGCTTCCTCAGCCCCAGACATCGCCATCGCCATCCCAGAGGGCTACAAGATCGTCCGGAGGGACCGCGACAACCAGACCGGAGGAGGCATCGCCATCATCCACAGAGACACCATCCGCATCACTACCAACACCGATGACACCCTCACCACCGCTGAACACCTGCACTTCCAGATCCACACCAACCCGAAGACCACCCTCAGAGGCACCCTGATCTACCGACCCCCGGGACCACGCACACGATTCAGCGAGGACATCGCCGACTTCATCAGCCCGCACGCTCTCCCCTCCGCCGACTACATCCTCCTGGGGGACCTCAACTTCCACCTGGAGAACAACAACGACCGCAACACCATCACCCTGCTCGACAACCTCGACAACCTCGGACTCAAGCAGCTGGTGACCACCCCCACCCACCTCGCCGGACACACACTCGACGCCGTCTTCTCATCCAGCAAAGACGTCACCGTCAGCCACGCAACAGGACTCCACTGGACGGACCACAGCTGCGTCCACTTCACCTTCAGAAGAACGACGATCCACCACCTCCAGCAACAGGTTGCTCGAAGAAGCTGGAACAAGATCACAGCCGACCAGCTCGCCGCCTCCCTGAGCCAGCACCCTCCCGCCAACTCAGCGAACCCCAGCCAGGCCGCCGACAACCTCACGAAATGGATCAACGACTGCGCGGACGAACTCGCCCCTCTGAGAACCCCACCCAGCAGATCCGGCAGCAGAAAAACACCATGGTTCACCGACGAACTCAAGAGCTCCAAGAAGAACTGTCGAGCCCTCGAGAAAGCCTGGAGAAGGGAACCAACGACGGACAACATGACCACCCTCAAGCTCGCCACCCGGAAACACCACCAACTGATCCGCGCCACCAAGAAAAATGCATACAAGGACCGGCTGGACAACAACGCACACAACTGCAAGGAACTCTTCAACATCGTGAAAGAGCTCTCCAACCCCAACGCCGGAAACAACGACATCACCCCATCGCAAGACCTCTGCAACTCCCTCGCGTCCTACTTCCACAACAAGATCACGGACATACACAACAGCTTCAACAACCAACCAACGCAAGCCACAACCGCAACGACGCCACCCACCACCACCCTCCGCACCTGGACCCCGATCAGCACCGAAGACACCATCCGCACCATGAACTCCATCCATTCCGGATCTCCGACTGACCCCTGCCCTCACCACGTCTTCAACAAAGCCGACGCGGTCCTCGCACCCCACCTGCGGGACATCATCAACACCTCCTTCGACTCCGCCACCTTCCCTGAGAGCTGGAAACACGCCGAACTCAGCGCTCTCCTCAAGAAACCTACAGCAGACCCCACCGACCTCAAGAACTACCGTCCCATCTCGCTCCTCCCGTTCCCGGCCAAAGTCATCGAGAAGACCGTCAACAAACAGCTGGCCGCCTTCCTCGAGACGAATGGATCCCTCGACCCCTCACAGTCCGGCTTCCGAGCGAACCACAGCACCGAGACCGCCCTCATCGCCGCCACCGACGACCTTCGAACTCTGATGGACAACGGAGAAACAGCGGCCCTCATCCTCCTAGACCTCTCCGCGGCTTTCGACACTGTCTGCCACCGCACCCTAGTACAGCGCCTCAGCAACATCGGAATCCAGGAGAAGGCACTGGAATGGATCACCTCCTTCCTCGACGGAAGAACACAAAGAGTCCGCCTACCACCGTACAAGTCAGAGGCCACCAAAGTCATCTGCGGCGTCCCTCAAGGATCCTCACTGAGCCCCACCCTCTTCAACGTCTACATGAGCCCCCTCGCGACCATCGCACGCCAACACAACCTCAACATCATCTCCTACGCTGACGACACCCAGCTGATCCTCTCCCTGACCAACGACCCCGCCACCGCCAGAGCCAACCTGCACGAAGGGATGAGAGACGTAGCCGAATGGATGACGACCAGCCGCCTGAAACTGAACTCAGACAAGACGGAGGTCCTCATCCTGGGCTCCACGCCCTCCGCCTGGGACGACTCCTGGTGGCCCCCCGCCCTGGGCACCGCACCCAAACCGACGGACCACGCACGCAACCTGGGCTTCATCCTGGACTCCTCCCTCTCCATGACCAGACAAGTCAACGCCGTCTCCTCGTCATGCTTCAACATCCTGCGCATGCTACGTAAGATCTTCCGGTGGATCCCCACCGAGACGAGGAAGACGGTCACCCAAGCCCTCGTCACCAGCCGACTGGACTACGGCAACGCCCTCTACGCCGGAACCACTGCCAAACTCCAGAAGAGACTCCAGCGGATCCAGAACGCCTCGGCGAGACTCATCCTCGACATCCCCCGACGCAGCCACATCTCCGGACACCTGAGAGATCTGCACTGGCTCCCGGTCAACAAGAGAATCACCTTCCGGCTCCTCACCCACGCGCACAAAGCCCTACACGACCAAGGCCCGAGCTACCTCAACAACCGGATCACCTTCTACACCCCCAAGCGCCTCCTCAGATCAACCAACCACGCCCTCGCCGCCGTCCCCCGCATCCGAAGAGCGACAACAGGAGGAAGATCCTTCTCCTACCTGGCCGCCAAGACCTGGAACTCACTTCCGACCAATCTGCGCCTGACCCAAGACCACCTCTCCTTCAGGAAGAAGCTCAAGACCTGGCTGTTCGAGCAGTAGCGGCACCCCCCCCCCTCCCAGCGCCTTGAGACCCTACGGGTGAGTAGTGCGCTCTACAAATGAACTGATTGATTGATTGATTGATTGTACTTCACTGCCACATATTCGTAGTGGTGAAGTTTCAACGAATGCCGTCATCAGAATGGGTAGCCGCTGGGGACAACACGATGCATGAGTCGTTACCGGACCTAGCAAAGTATCTGTATCCATTGGTACTGCTGATGGTAGTGTAAGACAGACGTCCAACACGCATTCTTCTCCGCATAGTATACATCGAAGCACAGGTAAGATGCAATTCTGCCAGATAGGTCTGAATGAAAGAAACCAGGTCATATTCAGATCTCTTAGCTGGGCTAATCCGAGGACTTTAGTTATGCGGTCCCGATAGCGTATAGCTAGGATCGTTTCTTCCATCGTTGCTGGAGTCTTGTCTGCGACTTGGCTTGCCATATCGGAGCAGAAAGATCAAAAAATTAAATTCCTGCTACGAGTCCCAAAAGTAGTGGCAGGCCGCTACTGACAGAATGGACAAAATTGGGAAAGATGCCCAGAACTGTTTCGAAGGGTGTTAAAAGTCCCGAAATAATTGTCTTAAATACATGTGCGATGCCACTGGTATCTGACATATTTAGGATTTGGCGTAGCATTTCCTGCGAAATGCATGGAGCAATTTGTTGATAAAAGGGTATGTATCTCTGCCGTTGTCCTTGCAACTTGCAGATCATACGTTTCTTTTGATGACGTTAAAGGCACAGTTGTCTGTAAAAGAACAGACTTTATTCTGCTTACGGTATCAATTTGAATAGAAGAGATATTCAAAGAAGGCCAAATTGTCGCTTCCGTATCTGGAGTGCTGTTTGGATGCAATACTTGCATACAGCAAGTGACCATGGAACTAACGCTGACGAGATAGGCTTTTCCTGGCACCATGCCACAACAGCTGTGGTCCACTATTAGAATATAGCTCCCGTTAGAAAGCCGTCTAAAAAATGGCTCTATCTGTGTTGTAGGAGTACCATGCAGGTGACATGAAAGTTATTCGAAGACCCCTCGCAGGCCCCATGCAAGTTAATGCCTTGACACAGGAGTGTACCGCTTAGTGATCGTTTACAATTTTTACCACTAAGAAATAAATTCTTTTTCTTTTCACTGTAACATGTGTGTGTATAAGGTAATTTCCATGATGACTTGATGTACCTCTTACCCAACCTTTCATACTGGCCCGCTGGTATATACTCTTGGCAGTATTTAAATTGGAAAGCTGTTATCGGAATTGTAATTATTCCGTGTATTATCCATTCAATGACAGGTCTTTCTGACATTGTCAATGGTAATCTCTCAAGTTTTTCAATGCTCAGAATCGTATAATCTGCTCCTTTTTGTGCCAAACTGATTTGTTTATCAGTAAGGTTAAAGATAGAGAATAATGACGTTGTGTTTATTAAACGCCATGGTACGTAGCCTGAACGCAGATTTTGCAACGTCCAGCCAAGCTGTACAATAGAACGCAATTGGGACTGACCATGTTGTAACATTAGTAAGTCCTCCTCTATTATATCAATAGCAGATGATACAATACTGTCCAGTGAATATATTCTGGAGGACAGAGTCGTTAACCCATTGTCCACAACAGAAAGTGATTTTTCCAAATGAATACGATCAATTTCTCGTATTTTTTCTGCTGTTTCAATTTGCATTACTTTCGCAGCGTATATACCGGCCGCTATGAAACGTTTTTGGCGCTGTTTGCGTGGTCCCATTATGAAATCACGCAAGTCAGCACCGTCTTTAAGTAAAGTCAAGTGTTGCTTAATTTCAGCCAGTGTGGATTTTTGCAGCCATTCGAGGCATAATTTCCCTACACTGTATGTTGTAACTATCCCTAGATGTTGTCTCTGGGAGTATCTTGGGTCTGGCCTGGTCATTTTGAACCCCTGTATTTTGTTCAGGAATCTATCTTGACAGTTATTTGTGTCTGTGGGCCAGATCAACCATTTTTTCCAATCAGGATGTGTTATGTTTTGGTATAAAATATGGGATACGTCTATCTCCATGTCTGTAGTGCTATTACTATCAGGTATGGGCTTTGGAATAGACGGTTTGTTTAAGTCCTTAATCTTAGCTATGCCAAGACAAGTAGTCTGTTGAACGGTGTCATTCAAGAATATTATTTGTTCTGGGATCATGCAGGCTCTAAATGATGCTTCTAGACCTTGGACCTGCCATTCTTTTGTACCCCAGATGGTTTTTGTTTCAATGTTGTTTTTCCAGAATTCAAAACCAAATGTAATCATTTTTTCATAAAATGTTTCAGAATAGATCAATTTAGTATTTGTCAGCATTGTTTTCATACAGTTAACAACAAGGAGCTTAGAGGGAAAAACGGTCATAGGTCGCCCTCCACTCAATTATATATTCACAAAACAAGACCTAGACCAAGCAGGCATAGAACATTCAATCAATTAGTGGTGTACCATCAAATGCAAAACCTTTTTGCACACTACTCCTCTCTTTTAATTGCTGAGGTAGGAGGTACACCCAAATTATGCCACTGTTAAAAAACAACTGCCCAAACCCTTGAAAAACACAAGCCCGTTGTGAGACAACAGAAAACACACACCTATGTGCCTAAATAGGTAAATGGAGAAAACTAGAAAAAAGTGTGTGTGAGCGAGATGGCGCCTCACGGGCGAACCACCAACGGGAACCTGGCAGGTACTCACCAGGATTGCCCTGATCTCATCATTGGCGTCTTCAAGCTCAAAAGAAAGAATAGTGTCCACAAAACAAACAACACAGTGTTTGTGAGGGAATGCAGTGTGTGGGAGTAACAAACAAACACAAAACGTGTTCAACCACAAATACGTAAAAGACCACAAACAACACGGAACTTAGCTTTATTCTGTCACTTTCGTGATGGTCGTGGGATGTTAAAACAGTGTAAATGGCTAATACCTATCTAGCCATACTCCACTTGCCGACATGTTTCATTGCCACTTCCATTTTGGGCAATTTCTTCAGGGCATCACAGATTTTTAAGCCACTGCATGAGGACATTCGTTGTCTTCACAACTGAAATACAAATAAAAACACACATATAGTTTGTCATCCTTTCATGTATAGAAGCCAAAGGGTAGAAGGCTTCAAAATGTGAGGGGTCCCAAAATCACACACAACATCCAGCTATTTACCCTCAATCGACCACGTTGGCTCATACCAGTCGAGAGGTCCAAACCATAATAGGTTTCAGGGTGACTCCAGGTGTGAGTCACTCTTCTTTCCGCAATTTTGGTAGGAAAAATAGAGCATATGTAGTATTAATCTCTATATATCTCTAGATGTGACACACCTTCAGGTGTTGTGA
Source organism: Lissotriton helveticus (assembly GCF_964261635.1). Classification (NCBI taxonomy): domain Eukaryota; kingdom Metazoa; phylum Chordata; class Amphibia; order Caudata; family Salamandridae; genus Lissotriton; species Lissotriton helveticus. The sequence goes on from NC_136071.1 coordinate 366,632,392, forward strand.
GCCCTTACGACTCCCTATATTCTACCAGGGGGCCATTTGGATGTAAGTGATATCTCGTAAAAAACCCCGTTCAGCAATAACCGACAGAGCTTTCTGAGAAGTAAACACTCTGTTCGATGGCGTACCAGGGTGGTGCATAGTAGAAGCGCAAATATGGTGACGGTCCCACTGGACCACTATACACAGAATTTAAAACACCCGTCTACGTGCTCGGAAATACAGAGTCTCTTCAGTATTAGTATCGTTAGGCCAAAATTAATATATCGCGGTTTCACAACGCGATACACAACATATGGGGCCATTATTTTGGAATCTCAGCATATCACACTGCAAAGTATTGCGGGGTTTATGTTTACTTCGGAACCTCGCCACACCATTCCAACCGTTTGGCAATTAACAGGGCCCGGAGAATAGAAGGATATGCATCTTACGGGTGGAGGAGAAGAAAAACGCGTTGACTCAGCACTCGCGAACACCGGGAAACAACTCCTCTAGCTAGAAGCATTTCCGGGCGTGGTGCACACACTCGCGAGGTATCGCGAGAGTACGGGTCCGCCATTTTGGAACGGGTAAAAGACCCATACAACAGGGGGAAAACGGAGAAAACTTGGGTCGTGGTTCCCGGCCACAAGACTGCTTCGCAGGGCCCGAAACGGATATAAATGTGGGCACAATTCCACTGTAATAAAGGGGTCACAAACACACTTTAAAAAAGTCATAAGAAAGTGGAGATGAAACCTCGTAATGTCGCCTGAGCACGGATACACCATATTGAAGCCCAATCTATTAAGAAAGGACAACAGGTACAGAGATGAGTAAATACGTGAGGGTCTCTAATCTGATTACAGCAACAAAAAGGGACCAAAGCAGATGTTGCTTTTTTTGATCAAGGAAGGGTGTGCTTATTCCACTCTGTAAACAGAAAAAACTTATAGGGCGGTCTCCTAGTGCAATAGTCCAATAGTACATATATGTTAATGCACTCAAATATAGTGCCAATCAGTATGTTGGACCAATAAGATGCGGGGCCAGGTCCAATGTCTAACAAAAATTACATAATAAAGTACCAGTGAGTGCTAAGCTGTTATAATGGTGTTAACAAAGAGAGACTGTATCTCAATGTAAAGATTAATGGAACTTAGTGCACTTTGTTCCATTCCAAAAGTTCATTAAGACCTGTCCTTTCGCATTTTTCTTGGTAGATCCATCTGGCTTCCTTGGTGGTAAGCAGCCGCTCCACCATTCCAGAATCGCCTGTGACTTTCTCTAACACTACCCACTTGAAAGAGTGTTTGTTGGTGTGGCAGTGCTGGACCAATTTGGTGGTAAGTACAATAGAACGCAATTGGGACTGACCATGTTGTAACATTAGTAAGTCCTCCTCTATTATATCAATAGCAGATGATACAATACTGTCCAGTGAATATATTCTGGAGGACAGAGTCGTTAACCCATTGTCCACAACAGAAAGTGATTTTTCCAAATGAATACAATCAATTTCTCGTATTTTTTCTGCTGTTTCAATTTGCATTACTTTCGCAGCGTATATACCGGCCGCTATGAAACGTTTTTGGCGCTGTTTGCGTGGTCCCATTATGAAATCACGCAAGTCAGCACCGTCTTTAAGTAAAGTCAAGTGTTGCTTAATTTCAGCCAGTGTGGATTTTTGCAGACATTCGAGGCATAATTTCCCTACACTGTATGTTGTAACTATCCCTAGATGTTGTCTCTGGGAGTATCTTGGGTCTGGCCTGGTCATTTTGAACCCCTGTATTTTGTTCAGGAATCTATCTTGACAGTTATTTGTGTCTGTGGGCCAGATCAACCATTTTTTCCAATCAGGATGTGTTCTGTTTTGGTATAAAATATGGGATACGTCTATCTCCATGTCTGTAGTGCTATTACTATCAGGTATGGGCTTTATTAAGAAAGGACAACAGGTACAGAGATGAGTAAATATGTGAGGGTCTCTAATCTGATTACAGCAACAAAAAGGGACCAAAGCAGATGTTGCTTTTTTTGATCAAGGAAGGGTGTGCTTATTCCACTCTGTAAACAGAAAAAACTTATAGGGCGGTCTCCTAGTGCAATAGTCCAATAGTACATATATGTTAATGCACTCAAATATAGTGCCAATCAGTATGTTGGACTAATAAGATGCGGGGCCAGGTCCAATGTCTAACAAAAATTACATAATAAAGTACCAGTGAGTGCTAAGCTGTTATAATGGTGTTAACAAAGAGAGACTGTATCTCAATGTAAAGTCCTTTCGCATTTTTCTTGGTAGATCCATCTGGCTTCCTTGGTGGTAAGCAGCCGCTCCACCATTCCAGAATCGCCTGTGACTTTCTCTAACACTACCCACTTGAAAGAGTGTTTGTTGGTGTGGCAGTGCTGGACCAATTTGGTGGTAAGTTTCACTGCCCTGATTGTGCTGAGATGTTCTTGTATCCGCGTTTTAATTTTTCAGGTGGTAAATCCAATGTACTGTAAACCACATTCGCACTCAAGCCTGTACACCACATTAGTGGTGTTGCAATTGCTGAACTGGGTTAAAAACCATTCTCTACCTGATTGCAAAGTGACCACTGTCGTCTTAAATATTATTGGACAGACAGAACACCCACCACAGGGAAAATATCCATTAGGGACTGTGCTGTTTTTGGACGCATTTCTAACCTGTGCCCTGGTGTGAACTAGTTTGTCCTTAAGGTTACTTGCACGCTTAAAGGCAAACCTCGGCAGTGGCATTTTAAAATCGACGCTAGACAATAAGGACCAGTGCTTGCGTATAGATTGCCTTATTTTCGTAGCTAGTGGATCAAAGGTCATAACCACAGGAAGACAGTCACTTTTTTCTTTTTGATTAATCTCAAGAAGGGCACTCCTGGGTGTATTCAGTGCTGGTTTTTAGCTTGTTTTATAATCTTAAAAAAAAGGGGGTCCCCGCAAGGAGACCGTGTTGTGTGCAACACACACTGATACAATTTATAATCAAATTAACCTCAAACAAGGAGCATCAATCAAAAATACTTGTGGAAGGTATTGTCCTTTATTTAGCAATACCAATTCCACTATGAAAGAACAAACATATTTACATTTAATAATGAGCCCGAGTTGGGTAGGAAAAGGGGGGGAGGGGTGTGCTCAGGGCGGTGTAAAGTCACAGAAGGATAAATACAGTCAAAAAGAAGGTGAATAATAACAGTTTTGAATCAAATTCGAAACAACTCAAATAAGGCCTAAACAGTTAGGGCATCCATTGAAAACTGTTAAGCTAGGAACATTCCACGGCCACATACATAGTTCAGAGTAATCAGGGGCATGTGCCGGAGGTCCAAAAAAGAGGAAAGAGCCGTCGACGTTTCGACCCCTAGCCGTAGGTTACGTTAGATCCTTTAACGGGGTCTTCATCAGGACAAGTGCAGGAAGGGAAAGGCGGGAGTTGGGTGGGGCAGTTGAATCTGTAAATTAAAACTAAAGGTCAGACTAATTTATTCGTGCGACCTATTGAATGTCGTTTTATTTAACACTAATACAATACGAAAACTACCATTACCATGGTGTCCGGGCCCGAACAGGGCCTCGAGACATGGGAAAATGAGTAAAACCGAGCCCAGGGTCATGGTCAAACTCAACGATATTCATTATCAACAACAGAGGAGAGATAAACCAGTATTGAATGCTTAAAAATTATTCTGTCAAACAGTATTGTACCTCAAAGATGAACTTACATCGGATTTTGACACATAGTCAAAAAAGTGATGATGGTATGGAATTACCAGTTGCCGTTATCCAAACCGGACAAGGTGTCATGTAAGTACACAAACTCTGGGTTAAAAAGGAATTATGAGACTAATTTAGTAACATAACATTCTTAATACAAGACCAAGAAATTGGTATGTAGATCATCTCGTCACTTACATTAGACACAAAGGGAAAAACACTGACGGTCTTGACACAAGGGACGTTAATTCTGATGTGGCTTGACAGCGTCACTTTGACTGTAAAGATAAGTTAAAGACCCGGCTGGTAAACGGTTACTTAACCCTACCAACATAATGTGACATGGTTGTGGAGCTGGTTAATTGTAAATTTGTAACTTACATTAGACTCAACATAGGTGGGTACCGAAGGTCAAGGCACGTGAAAAGTATTTTCTGATGTCGCCACTGTAAAAATAATAAAGACCTTATCGGTAACAGATCGAATAAAATTGCCTACTTCATGATAAGCAATGAGGATTATAACATACCTCTGAATCTGTCTCGGTATGTTTGTATGGGTCCCATCGTTATTCTATACACTCGGTCTGAGAATCGAACGAGGCGTGGGTTGAACAACGGCTGCATCAACCGGCGTGATGGTACTGGCCACCACGCTGCTTCTTTTAATGAATTACAGAGATTTGACAGACCTCGCGGTGATTTAATCCTGCGGGAGAGGGAAAAACCCGCCAGGAAGGCAAAGCTAGGATCTTTAGTAAAAAGAATCGGCAAAAGCCGCAAATATTTATGAAAAGGAGGCGCTGCAAATTACCGGCTTTTCAAGAGGCCACTACAGTCAAACGCTCGTCTCCACAAACTCCGTCAGGCTGCTTCGCGGAGTTCGGGGGCGGGGTCAATACTATACTCGCTCAATAGACATGGAAGAGTTACTAGACCGCTGCTGCCCGCCTAGCGCTATATCAATGCACTTTAGCTCAACACAAATAAATACTTCAGCCCGATTAGAAGATTTAATGAAGACCCTGATTTTAAGTTTGATAATGCCAGGACAATAACTACAGATTAGAGATATCAAAAATATAAAAAACCCTAAATGTGGCCCACCTCGAGCAACTCTCTCGCAGGAGGTTGTAGTCGAGTAATTATGACAAGACATCATGGAAAAACATTATTAAGAATAATATGTCTAAGTAGGCGAGATCGTGTAGAGTAGTGTCTAATACCAAATATTGTAATTACCCAACTCGTGCACTTCTCCAACATGAGAGTGTAGACGAGCGCCATTAGATGTGAATAGATGTAATAATATTCAAAAAAAGAGAGAGAAGAGGGGGGGACCCGTGCACTTCTCCAGCATGAGAGTGTAAGCGGGTATGATTAGTGTTTTCATTGTTTGCTCAGGGAAAGTAGATGAGAAAAACTCAGAAAGGCTACACACAACCAATTAACGTTACTCAAGTGCTTCACCCCAGGGCTGTTACATACTATCTCGGTCTATTCTTTGAATGCTCAGGGAATGTAGATGAAAATACTCAGAAGGGCTACACACAACCAATTAACAATGCTCAAGTGCTTCACCCCAGAGCTGCCAATTGTGCCAGGCTACTATCCTGTTCATTGAGCCCATTTTTGATCGTGTCCAAAAGGGACATCCATTTGGATTCACGTGTGTTAAGAGCTGTCCGCAGATTACCTCCTCTTCTCCCCAAGGAGACTTTTTCAATGACCAACCATTTTAGGTCAGACACCATATGTCCTGTCTTTTGCCAATGTTCTACCAGGGGGGCACCCAACACTTTACAACATAGTCTACTACAGTGAGAAGAAATACGAGATTTTATTTTCTGTTGGGTTTGCCCAACGTATATGTGATTACATGGACATTGTATCATATAGATCACACTAGTCGAGTTGCAGTTTGTATAATGCTTTAGGGTATAAACCCGTCCACCATGGGCAAATGACTTGGTCTGAATGGTGGTGTCACACGCAGTACATGTGCCGCATCTATAATGTCCAACCAAAGGCGGCAGGTTCCATAAGGTGGTTATGCTTGGTTGACTCCCTGGTTCCAGGTAAGAGTGAACCACCATATCTCGAATATTTTTGGCCCTTTTGAAGGAGTGAAGGGGGAGATGTGGTTGTTTAATCTCATCTGCCACCAGGGGCCAATTCTTGTTGATAATTTGTTTTATCTCATTGCTTCGTGTAGAGAAGGTAGTGACACAGATGATACGTTCTGGTTGTGTCTGATTATTAGTTTCTGGGTTCAGCAGACTATCGCGTGGGTTATACCACGCCCGTTTCATCGCACGTTTCACCATTCGGGCTGGATATCCCCGAGAGATGAGACGGTCATTTAGGATCTCTGATTCCTTGATGTAATTCGCTCGGGTGGAGCAATTTCGCCTAATTCTGAGAAATTGCCCCACAGGCAAGTTGTCCTTGAGGCCTCTGGGATGATGACTCTCATATTGCAACAGGGAATTCCGCTCTGTGGGTTTTCTAAACAATGTAGTCTGTAAATGGTCCCCATTAACATAAATTGAGATATCTAAGAATGGTATAGTCTCATTACTTGATTCCATAGTAAATTGAATATGGGGATTTCTTAGATTGAGCCAGTCATGAAATTCTTGCAATTGTTGTTTGTTGCCCTCCCAGATACAAAGTACGTCGTCAATATATCTGACCCATAGGGTCAGTCTAGTCTGAAAAGGATTATCAGGTGAAAAAATGTGCTGTTGTTCGTAATGGTCCATAAAGATAATAGCTAGATTTGGGGCAAAAGTAGCCCCCATGGCTACTCCCTTGGTCTGCACATAGAATTCATCTTGGAAGATAAAAAAGTTTTGTTTCATGGCGATACTTAGCAACTCAATTATAAAGTCGGTTGGGACTTGGACCGTGGCCGGTCTTTTCTCTAACACTTCTCGCATCACATCCAAAGCATCCTGTTGAGGAATGCTGGTGTAAAGCGATACAATGTCGCACGTCACCAAAAGTGCCTTTGCTGGGTCAAAAGGTCTCTCATCTATCAGGTTAATAGTTTGTGTAGTATCACGAAGATAAGTCTGAGTGTTAAGAGCAATGGGCTTTAGAAAGAAATCAATATATTTGCACAACGGCTCTAACATGGACCCACAACCTGACACGATAGGACGCCCAGGAGGACTGTCCAGGTTCTTATGGACCCTCGGCAATGTATAAATTGTGGCCAATCTTGGGAATTTCTGATTTAAAAATTTGAATTCCTGCTCCGTTAAGTAACCATCATCCAAACCTTTTTGTGTGGTAGTCAAGATCAAAAGAGTCAAGTCTCTTGAAGGGTCGCTGGGTAACAGCTGGTAGCTGACACCATCTGATAATTGTCTATAGATTTCTTCCTTATATTTAGAAAGATCTTGCACGACAATGGCCCCGCCTTTATCGGCGGGTTTGATGACCAACTCCTTATTATTGCCTAGATCAGTGAGTGCCTTTTTCTCTTTTTTGCTAAGGTTTAGTCTGACAAACTTTTTTTGATCAAGTACTTGGTCTACCGAAGAAGTCACAATTTCTTCAAAAGCCAAGATCTTGTGGCTCATGGCATACGTGGGCGGGAAAAAAGTAGAAGGTTCCCTCAGACCGGTGATGGAACATTGTTGCCTGGTGGTTTGGTTGCGAAAATAATACCTCAGTATAATCTTTCTGAAGAACCGATATAGTTCAGTTTTAAGCAGAAATGTATTGGCTGGAGCAGTTGGAACATAGGAGAGACCTTTACTTAACACCTTGATCTCTTCATCCTGTAGTTTCTGCTTAGAGATGTTAATCACAGGATTAAGGATAGGCCTGCTGGTACCAGATGTATTTAAACCAGAGGTAGATGCATAATTCACCACCTGTATGTGTTTCTCCTGGTCGAGATCTCTCCATGCACCTCGGGACGGAATGTTACCTGTTTCTGCTGTTTGCCCCTGTTGCCATTCCATCCGGAATTCTGTTGCTGGCCTCTCGCCTGTCCTCTCGCCCAATTGTTGCCACGTCCTCGTGGGGGCCGCCATTGTCCACGGCCCTGATCTAAAAAATGAGGCTGAAATTGCGGAGGGTACTGTTGGTAGTTTGTATCTGAGGGAGGATAATTATAGGAAGTACTCGGACCAGCTTCACTGTCGCTTTCTGAGCTGTAAGAGGAGTCAGAGAAGGTTGTAAAATGTTGCCTTCCTCTATAGCCACCACGGCCGCAGTTAGAGAAGCATCCTTGAGTGTCTTGCTTATAATAATCTGGTTGCAAGTACGGGTAAACAGTCTTCTTGTCAAATACTCTCAAGTCTCTGGCTAATTTCTCTAGTTTTTTGGTCTGTGCTGTTAAATCAAATTCTTTAATTGAGACTTCCAAGTTATCAAGAGCTTCCTTTGCTTTTGTGAGTGTGCTATTGCCTAGAATTTCAGCTTTGAGGTCAGCAATCTCCTTACTTAACGTGACAACTTGTTCCGCGGCTGTCTCAACCCCCAGCACCATCCAGTGCCGGGAGCAATTGTTCGCCACGTAGCTGAACCCTTCTTTGAATTTAGGGACGTCTACAAATATTGCTGGCTCAATTTTTATCTGTAATTCCACCGGGATTATATTTTCTTGAAGGTATCTTGTAAATAAATGCCCATGTAGTCGTGTTCTAATGAGTTTTTTCTCTAATCTCTCTAAGCGGGATATTTTGTCATTTAGAGTGATATCAATCGTGGGTACTGATGTGGACAGATTTGACAAGAAGACTGTTTACCCGTACTTGCAACCAGATTATTATAAGCAAGACACTCAAGGATGCTTCTCTAACCGCGGCCGTGGTGGCTATAGAGGAAGGCGAAATTTTACAACTTTCTCTGACTCCTCTTACAGCTCAGGAAGCGACAGTGAAGCTGGTCCGAGTACTTCCTATAATTATCCTCCCTCAGATACAAACTACCAACAGTACCCTCCGCAATTTCAGCCTCATTTTTTAGATCAGGGCCGTGGACAATGGCGGCCCCCACGAGGACGTGGCAACAATTGGGCGAGAGGACAGGCGAGAGGCCAGCAACAGAATTCCGGATGGAATGGCAACAGGGGCAAACAGCAGAAACAGGTAACATTCCGTCCCGAGGTGCATGGAGAGATCTCGACCAGGAGAAACACATACAGGTGGTGAATTATGCATCTACCTCTGGTTTAAATACATCTGGTACCAGCAGGCCTATCCTTAATCCTGTGATTAACATCTCTAAGCATAAACTACAGGATGAAGAGATCAAGGTGTTAAGTAAAGGTCTCTCCTATGTTCCAACTGCTCCAGCCAATACATTTCTGCTTAAAACTGAACTATATCGGTTCTTCAGAAAGATTAGACTGAGGTATTATTTTCGCAACCAAACCACCAGGCAACAATGTTCCATCACCGGTCTGAGGGAACCTTCTACTTTTTTCCCGCCCACGTATGCCATGAGCCACAAGATCTTGGCTTTTGAAGAAATTGTGACCTCTTCGGTAGACCAAGTACTTGATCAAAAAAAGTTTGTCAGACTAAACCTTAGCAAAAAAGAGAAAAAGGCAAACACAGATCTAGGCAATAATAAGGAGTTGGTCATCAAACCCGCAGATAAAGGCGGGGCCATTGTCGTGCAAGATCTTTCTAAATATAAGGAAGAAATCTATAGACAATTATCAGATGGTGTCAGCTACCAGCTGTTACCCAGCGACCCTTCAAGAGACTTGGCTCTTTTGATCTTGACTACCACACAAAAAGGTTTGGATGATGGTTACTTAACGGAGCAGGAATTCAAATTTTTAAATCAGAAATTCCCAAGATTGGCCACAATTTATACATTGCCGAAGGTCCATAAGAACCTGGACAGTCCTCCTGGGCGTCCTATTGTGTCAGGTTGTGGGTCCATGTTAGAGCCGTTGTGGAAATATATTGATTTCTTTCTAAAGCCCATCGCTCTTAACACTCAGACTTATCTTCGTGATACTACACAAACTATTAACCTGATAGATGAGAGACCTTTTGACCCAGCAAAGGCACTTTTGGTGACGTGCGACATTGTATCGCTTTACACCAGCATTCCTCAACAGGATGCTTTGGATGTGATGCGAGAAGTGTTAGAGAAAAGACCGGCCCCTGTCCAAGTCCCAACCGACTTTATAATTGAGTTGCTAAGTATCGCCATGAAACAAAACTTTTTTATCTTCCAAGATGAATTCTATGTGCAGACCAAGGGAGTAGCCATGGGGGCTACTTTTGCCCCAAATCTAGCTATTATCTTTATGGACCATTACGAACAACAGCACATTTTTTCACCTGATAATCCTTTTCAGACTAGACTGACCCTATGGGTCAGATATATTGACGACGTACTTTGTATCTGGGAGGGCAACAAACAACAATTGCAAGAATTTGATGACTGGCTCAATCTAAGAAATCCCCATATTCTATTTACTATGGAATCAAGTAATGAGACTATACCATTCTTAGATATCTCAATTTATGTTAATGGGGACCATTTACAGACTACATTGTTTAGAAAACCCACAGAGCGGAATTCCCTGTTGCAATATGAGAGTCATCATCCCAGAGGCCTCAAGGACAACTTGCCTGTGGGGCAATTTCTCAGAATTAGGCGAAATTGCTCCACCCGAGCGAATTACATCAAGGAATCAGAGATCCTAAATGACCGTCTCATCTCTCGGGGATATCCAGCCCGAATGGTGAAACGTGCGAGGAAACGGGCGTGGTATAACCCACGCGATAGTCTGCTGAACCCAGAAACTAATAATCAGACACAACCAGAACGTATCATCTGTGTCACTACCTTCTCTACACGAAGCAATGAGATAAAACAAATTATCAACAAGAATTGGCCCCTGGTGGCAGATGAGATTAAACAACCACATCTGCCCCTTCACTCCTTCAAAAGGGCCAAAAATATTCGAGATATGGTGGTTCACTCTTACCTGGAACCAGGGAGTCAACCAAGCATAACCACCTTATGGAACCTGCCGCCTTTGGTTGGACATTATAGATGCGGCACATGTACTGCGTGTGACACCACCATTCAGACCAAGTCATTTGCCCATGGTGGACGGGTTTATACCCTAAAGCATTATACAAACTGCAACTCGACTAGTGTGATCTATATGATACAATGTCCATGTAATCACATATACGTTGGGCAAACCCAACAGAAAATAAAATCTCGTATTTCTTCTCACTGTAGTAGACTACGTTGTAAAGTGTTGGGTGCCCCCCTGGTAGAACATTGGCAAAAGACAGGACATATGGTGTCTGACCTAAAATGGTTGGTCATTGAAAAAGTCTCCTTGAGGAGAAGAGGAGGTAATCTGCGGACAGCTCTTAACACACGTGAATCCAAATGGATGTCCCTTTTGGACACAATCAAAAATGGGCTCAATGAACAGGATAGTAGCCTGGCACAATTGGCAGCTCTGGGGTGAAGCACTTGAGTATTGTTAATTGGTTGTGTGTAGCCCTTCTGAGTATTTTCATCTACATTCCCTGAGCATTCAAAGAATAGACCGAGATAGTATGTAACAGCCCTGGGGAGAAGCACTTGAGTAACGTTAATTGGTTGTGTGTATCCTTTCTGAGTTTTTCTCATCTACTTTCCCTGAGCAAACAATGAAAACACTAATCATACCCGCTTACACTCTCATGCTGGAGAAGTGCACGGGTCCCCCCCCCTCTTCTCTCTCTTTTTTTGAATATTATTACATCTATTCACATCTGATGGCGCTCGTCTACACTCTCATGTTGGAGAAGTGCACGAGTTGGGTAATTACAATATTTGGTATTAGACACTACTCTACACGATCTCGCCTACTTAGACATATTATTCTTAATAATGTTTTTCCATGATGTCTTGTCATAATTACTCGACTACAACCTCCTGCGAGAGAGTTGCTCGAGGTGGGCCACATTTAGGGTTTTTGATATTTTTGATATCTCTAATCTGTAGTTATTGTCCTGGCATTATCAAACTTAAAATCAGGGTCTTCATTAAATCTTCTAATCGGGCTGAAGTATTTATTTGTGTTGAGCTAAAGTGCATTTATATAGCGCTAGGCGGGCAGCAGCGGTCTAGTAACTCTTCCATGTCTATTGAGCGAGTATAGTATTGACCCCGCCCCCGAACTCCGCGAAGCAGCCTGACGGAGTTTGTGGAGACGAGCGTTTGACTGTAGTGGCCTCTTGAAAAGCCGGTAATTTGCAGCGCCTCCTTTTCATAAATATTTGCGGCTTTTGCCGATTCTTTTTACTAAAGATCCTAGCTTTGCCTTCCTGACGGGTTTTTCCCTCTCCCGCAGGATTAAATCACCGCGAGGTCTGTCAAATCTCTGTAATTCATTACGGGAAGCAGCGTGGTGGCCAGTACCATCACGCCGGTTGATGCAGCAGTTGTTCAACCCACGCCTCGTTCGATTCTCCGACCGAGTGTATAGAATAACAATGTGACCCATACAAACATACCGAGACAGATTCAGAGGTATGTTATAATCCTCTTTGCTTATCATGAAGTAGGCAATTTTATTCGATCTGTTACCGATAAGGTCTTTATTATTTTTACAGTGGCGACATCAGAAATTACTTTTCACGTGCCTTGACCTTCGGTACCCACCTATGTTGAGTCTAATGTAAGTTACAAATTTACAATTAACCAGCTCCACAACCATGTCACATTATGTTGGTAGGGTTAAGTAACCGTTTACCAGCCGGGTCTTTAACTTATCTTTACAGTCAAAGTGACGCTGTCAAGCCACATCAGAATTAACGTCCCTTGTGTCAAGACCGTCAGTGTTTTTCCCTTTGTGTCTAATGTAAGTGACGAGATGATCTACATACCAATTTCTTGGTCTTGTATTAAGAATGTTATGTTACTAAATTAGTCTCATAATTCCTTTTTAACCCAGAGTTTGTGTACTTACATGACACCTTGTCCGGTTTGGATAACGGCAACTGGTAATTCCATACCATCATCACTTTTTTGACTACGTGTCAAAATCCGATGTAAGTTCATCTTTGAGGTACAATACTGTTTGACAGAATAATTTTTAGAATTCAATACTGGTTTATCTCTCCTCTGTTGTTGATAATGAATATCGTTGAGTTTGACCATGACCCTGGGCTCGGTTTTACTCATTTTCCCATGTCTGGAGGCCCTGTTCGGGCCCGGACACCATGGTAATGGTAGTTTTCGTATTGTATTAGTGTTAAATAAAACGACATTCAATAGTTCGCACGAATAAATTAGTCTGACCTTTAGTTTTAATTTACAGATTCAACTGCCCCACCCAACTCCCGCCTTTCCCTTCCTGCACTTGTCCTGATGAAGACCCCGTTAAAGGATCTAACGTAACCTACGGCTAGGGGTCGAAACGTCGACGGCTCTTTCCTCTTTTTTGGACCTCCGGCACATGCCCCTGATTACTCTGAACTATGTATGTGGCCGTGGAATGTTCCTAGCTTAACAGTTTTCAATGGATGCCCTAACTGTTTAGGCCTTATTTGAGTTGTTTCGAATTTGATTCAAAACTATTATTATTATCCTTCTTTTTGACTGTATTTATCCTTCTGTGACTTTACACCGCCCTGAGCACACCCCTCCCCCCTTTTCCTACCCAACTGGGGCTCATTATTAAATGTAAATATGTTTGTTCTTTCATAGTGAAATTGGTATTGCTAAATAAAGGACAATACCTTCCACAAGTCTTTTTGATTGATGCTCCTTGTTTGAGGTTAATTTGATTATAAATTGTATCAGTGTGTGTTGCACACAACACGGTCTCCTTGCGGGGACCCCCTTTTTTCGTATACCACATAGCGCCCAGGTCCCCGCGGCTGCATGGGTTCAACCCCCTCTTTTGTAACGTGTTTTATAATCTTGACAGGGTAATTTCTTTTTTCAAATTTCTCACACAAGGATTGTGCCTGATCCATGTATATGTCCGTGGTGGAACAGTTTCTACGGTATCTAAGAAACTGCCCCACCGGCAGGTTGTCTCTCAAGGCCCTCGGATGGTATGAGTCATACGCCAAAAGAGAGTTCCTGTCGGTGGGTTTGTGATGAACACTAGTCACAAGACCACCTTCCTTAGCTGCAAAGTCCAAATCAAGGTACACTGCCAATTCCCGGCTGTAGGACCACGTAAAACACAGACATTGGTCTTGTACATTAAGCCAGGTAAGAAATTCTAGGAGTCTTGCTTCGTCTCCAGCCCAGACACAGAGCACAACGTCTATATATATCCTCCAGAGACGGACATGGTCTCTGAAGGGATTGGTGGAAGGCTAGACGACGTGCTCCTCAAATTTGCCCACGTAGATACAGGCCAGACTGGATGCCATCGTGGCCCCAATTGAAGTACCTGTAGTCCGCAGGAACATCTTATCCTTGTAGCTAAAGAAGTTTCTAGTTAGGGCCAATTCAATGCACTGTAAAACCAAAGTTTGTGGTGCATCATAGAACAATTCCTGCGACCTCAGGGCGCGCGCTGCTGCCACAAGCATAGCGTCCTGAGGGATGCAGGAGTACAAAGACTCAATGTCTATTGCAACCAATATCTCGGTGCATGGATCAAAAGACATATCCTTGATGACATTTAGAATGTCCATGGTGTCCTTAACAAAAGATTGCTGTGTAACAACAGATTCGCGTAAAAAATAGTCCGCGAATTGCGATAATGGTTCCAGGACAGACTGTATACCAGACACAATAGGCCTGCCCGGTGGGGGCCGGGCAGGCTTATGAATTTTTGGAAGGATGTAGAATGCAGGAGTTCTGGGGCTGGTGTTCACCAGAAACTCCGCTTCTTTCACCGAGATCCAGTTCTTTTCTTTAGCTTCCCCTACCATTCTTTTTATGATGGTAAGTAACTCAGGGGTAGGACCTTTGTTTAATGGCTGGTAATTTGCTCGGACATTGAGTAGGCGGTAGACCTCTGTCTCGTAATCACATGTGTTAAGCACAACTACCGCTCCACCCTTGTCTGCGCTTTTTATGGTTAAATGACTGTTGTTCTGCAAACTCTTCACAGCTTCCCAATCCAATCTAGACATGTTCTTGTGGTTGGTACTCATTTGTTCAATTTCTAGCAGCTCTATGTCTTGAAGAACTCTAGACTCAAAAACCACAATTTCAGGGCCCAAAGACCCACCCGGGGGTACAAAAGTAGAAGGTTTCCTTAAGTTTGTATTAAACCCTCTTTGGTCTTCCTGTGGTTGATTCGCAAAGAATTTTTTCAGTTTTATCTTTCGGACTGTTTCAAAAAACTCTACTCTACATTTAAAAGAGTCATGGGTAGGTGTCGGGACAAAGCCTAAACCTTTATTAAGCACTTCTAGTTCGCTTTCAGACAGGGTATGGTTTGACAAGTTTACCACTATGTTGTTTATAGGGGTTGTCTGCCCCTGCTCCGGGTTTGTCGTGGGGAGAATGCCTGCCATTGAGGTGGAGGTCGGTTGCCACGACCTCCTCTTTTTCCTGCTTGTCTTCCCCCCCTGTTGGCCCCCTGGCCTAAAAAAGAGCGTAACAGTTACCCTAATTCAGCGTTGTTTTGTTCCTGGGGGTTGAATCTCACTCTATTGGTTTGGGGCCTATCTTGTTCGTCCTCACTGAATGTGTTGTCGAATGTCCAGTTCGCAGGGGTGCGTCTTTGTTGTTGTCGACCACCCCGCCCTCTACGTGGCCCACTTTGATTAACGTGTTCTGGCCCTGACTGATAGTATGTGTCATTAACGTAGGGGAAAGCCCATTCGTGAGAATATCTTTGGAGATTTCTCTAGAGACCCTTAATTTTCTGGTTGATCATATAACTCTTATATTCGTTCAGGTCGTCTTGTATTTTGGAGAGATGTTCTTTGGCGTTAGTGAGAGTGTTATCCCGACTAATACTTTCCTCCAGTTCTAAAATTTCTTTCAGGAGTTCCTCACTCAAACGTTGAGCTGTGCTAATAATGAGGATTAGCCAGTTCCTGGTGCATTTGTTGGCTATATAGCTCCAGTCTAACCTGAACTTTTTGTCATCCATAAAAATCCTGGGTTCTATTCTCACTATGAGACTCGCTGGTGAGGCTCCTGATGTATAGTATTCAGACATTAACGCCCCATGAAGAGTAATCCTAACTTGTTTCTTTATAAGATTGCTAAGCTTTTCCCATTCTTCTCTAACTGTTGTATTCCCTAAAAAAGGAGAATCAGAGAGTAATGAAGGTCCTGCTAAAATTGAGGCTATCTGGTTGTCTGTGAATGCTAGACAATTCTTGTCCAGAGTATGGATAGGTTATCCACTGGATGTAGAATGTGGTGGGACACCCAGAACAAGGAGCAAAAGGATGACAAGTAAAATCAAGGGAGATGGAAATATTTAGGGCAGGAAAAAAGCTCTCACGGCTGGGCCGCCGTCCACGCTACAGTTAACAACAAGGAGCTTAGAGGGAAAAACGGTCATAGGTCGCCCTCCACTCAATTATATATTCACAAAACAAGACCTAGACCGAGGAGGCATAGAACATTCACTCAATTAGTGGTGTACTATCAAATGCAAAACCTTTTTGCACACTACTCCTCTCTTTTAATTGCTGAGGTAGGAGATACACCCAAATTATGCCACAGTTAAAAAACAACTGCCCAAACCCTTGAAAAACACAAGCCCGTTGTGAGACAACAGAAAACACACACCTATGTGCCTAAATAGGTAAATGGAGAAAACTAGAAAAAAGTGTGTGTGAGCGAGATGGCGCCTCACGGGCGGTGACCACCAATGGGAACCTGGCAGGTACTCACCAGGATTGCCCTGATCTCATCATTGGCGTCATCAAGCTCAAAATAAAGAATAGTGTCCACAAAACAAACAACACAGTGTTTGTGAGGGAATGCAGTGTGTGGGAGTAACAAACAAACACAAAACGTGTTCAACCACAAATACGTAAAAGACCACAAACAACACGGAACTTAGCTTTATTCTGTCACTTTCGTGTTGGTCGTGGGATGTTAAAACAGTGAGAATGGCTAACACCTATCTAGCCATACTCCACTTGCCGACATGTTTCATTGCCACTTCCATTTCGGGCAATTTCTTCAGGGCATCACAGATTTTTAAGCCACTGCATGAGGACATTCGTTGTCTTCACAACTGAAATACAAATAAAAACTCACATATATTCTGTCATCCTTTCATGTATAGAAGCCAAAGGGTAGAAGGCTTCAAAATGTGAGGGGTCCCAAAATCACACACAACATCCAGCTATTTACCCTCAATCGACCACGTTGGCTCATACCAGTCGAGAGGTCCAAACCATAATAGGTTTCAGGGTGACTCCAGGTGTGAGTCACTCTTCTTTCCACAATTTTGCTAGGAAAAATAGAGCATATGTAGTATTAATCTCTATATATCTCTAGTTGTGACACACCTTCAGGTGTTGTGAGCCCTTACGACTCCCTATATTCTACCAGGGGGCCATTTGGATGTAAGTGATATCTCGTAAAAAACCCCGTTCAGCAATAACCGACAGAGCTTTCTGAGAAGTAAACACTCTGTTCGATGGCGTACCAGGGTGGTGCATAGTAGAAGTGCAAATATGGTGACGGTCCCACTGGACAACTATACACAGAATTTAAAACACCCATATATGTGCTCGGAAATACAGAGTCTCTGCAGTATTAGTATCGTTAGGCCAAAATTATTATATCACGGTTTCACAACGCGATACACAACATATGGGACCATTATTTTGGAATCTCAGCATATCACACTGCAAAGTATTGCGGGGTTTATGTTTACTTCGGAACCTCGCCACACCATTCCAACCGTTTGGCAATTAACAGGGCCCGGAGAATAGAAGGATATGCATCTTACCGGTGGAGGAGAAGAAAAACGCGTTGACTCAGCACTCGCGAACACCGGGAAACAACTCCTCTAGCTAGAAGTAGTTCCGGGCGTTGTGCACACACTCGCGAGGTATTGCGAGAGTACCGGTCCGCCATTTTGGAATGGGTAAAAGACCCATACAACAGGGGGTCAACTGAGAAAACCTGGGTCGTGGTTCCCGGCCACAAGACTGCTTCGCGGGGCCAGAAACGGATATAAATGTGGGCACAATTCCAATGTAATAAAGGGGTCACAAACACACTTTAAAAAAGTCATAAGAAAGTGGGGATGAAACTCGTAATGTCGCCTGAGCACGGATACACCATATTGAAGCCCAATCTATTAAGAAAGGACAACAGGTACAGAGATGAGTAAATATGTGAGGGTCTCTAATCTGATTACAGCAACAAAAAGGGACCAAAGCAGATGTTGTATTTTTTTATCAAGGAAGGGGGTGCTTATTCCACTAAGTAAACAGAAAAAACTCATAGGGCGGTCTCATAGTGCAATAGTCCAATAGTACATATATGTTAATGCACTCAAATATAGTGCCAATCAGTATGTCGGACCAATAAGATGCGGGGCCAGGTCTAATGTCTAATAAAAATTACATAATAAAGTACCAGTGGGTGCTAAGCTGTTATAATGGTGTTAACAGAGAGAGACTGTGTCTCAATGTAAAGATTAATGGAACTTAGTGCACTTTGTTCCATTCCAAAAGTTCATTAAGACCTGTCCTTTCGCATTTTTCTTGGTAGATCCATCTGGCTTCCTTGGTGGTAAGCAGCCGCTCCACCATTCCAGAATCGCCTGTGACTTTCTCTAACACTACCCACATGAAAGAGTGTTTGTTGGTGTGGCAGTGCTGGACCAATTTGGTTGTAAGTTTCCCGCCCTGATTGTGCTGAGATGTTCTTGTATCCGCGTTTTAATTTTTCGGGTGGTAAGTCCAATGTACTGTAAACCACATTCGCACTCAAGCCTGTACACCACATTAGTGGTGTTGCAATTGCTGAACTGGGTTAAAAACCATTCTCTACCTGATTGCAAAGTGACCACTGTCATCTTAGATGTTAATGGACAGACAGAACACCCACCACAGGGAAAATGTCCATTAGGGACTGTTCTGTTTTTGGACGCATTTCTTACCTGTGCCCTGGTGTGAACTAGTTTGTCCTTAAGGTTACTTGCACGCTTAAAGGCAAACCTCGGCGGTGGCATTTTAAAATCGCCGCTAGACAATAAGGACCAGTGCTTGCGTATAGATTGCCTTATTTTCGTAGCTAGTGGATCAAAGGTCATAACCACAGGAAGACAGTCACTTTTTTCTTTTTGATGATTAATCTCAAGAAGGGCACTCCTAGGTGTATTCAGTGCTCTTTTCGTAGCTTGTTTTACAATCTTGACAAGGTAATTCCTTTTTTCAAATTTCTCACACAAGGATTGTGCCTGATCCATGTATATGTCCGTGGTGGAACAGTTTCTACGGTATCTGAGAAACTGCCCCACCGGCAGGTTGTCTCTTAAGGCCCTCGGATGGTATGAGTCATACGCCAAAAGAGAGTTCCTGTCGGTGGGTTTGTGATGAACACTAGTCACAAGACCACCTTCCTTGGCTGCAATGTCCAAATCAAGGTACACTGCCAATTCCCGGCTGTAGGACCACGTAAAACGCAGACATTGGTCTTGTACATTAAGCCAGGTAAGAAATTCTAGGAGTCTTGCTTCCTCTCCAGCCCAGACACAGAGCACGTCGTCTATATATCTCCTCCAGAGACGGACATGGTCTATAAAGGGATTGGTGGAAGGATAGACGACGTGCTCCTCAAATTGGACCACGTAGATACAGGCCAGACTGGGTGCCATCGTGGCCCCCATTGAAGTACCTGTAGTCTGCAGGAACATCTTATCCTTGTAGCTAAAGAAGTTTCTAGTTAGGGCCAATTCAATGCACTGTAAAACAAAGTTTGTGGTGCATCATAGAACCATTCCTGCAACCTCAGGGCGCGCGCTGCTGCCACAAGCGTAGCGTCCTGAGGGATGCAGGAGTACAAAGACTCAATGTCTATTGTAACCAATATCTCGGTGCATGGATCAAAAGACATATCCTTGATGACATTTACAATGTCCATGGAGTCCTTAACAAAAGATTAGGACCCCTCACATTTTGAAGCCTTCTACCCTTTGGCTTCTATACATGAAAGGATGACAAACTATATGTGTGTTTTTATTTGTATTTCAGTTGTGAAGACAACGAATGTCCTCATGCAGTGGCTTAAAAATCTGTGATGCCCTGAAGAAATTGCCCGAAATGGAAGTGGCAATGAAACATGTTGGCAAGTGGAGTATGGCTAGATAGGTATTAGCCAATCTCACTGTTTTAACATCCCACGACCAACACGAAAGTGACAGAATAAAGCTAAGTTCCGTGTTGTTTGTGGTCTTTTACGTATTTGTGGTTGAACACGTTTTGTGTTTGTTTGTTACTCCCACACACTGCATTCCCTCACAAACACTGTGTTGTTTGTTTTGTGGACACTATTCTTTCTTTTGAGCTTGATGACGCCAATGATGAGATCAGGGCAATCCTGGTGAGTACCTGCCAGGTTCCCGTTGGTGGTTCGCCCGTGAGGCGCCATCTCGCTCACACACACTTTTTTCTAGTTTTCTCCATTTACCTATTTAGGCACATAGGTGTGTGTTTTCTGTTGTCTCACAACCGGCTTGTTTTTTTCAAGGGTTTGGGCAGTTGTTTTTTAACTGTGGCATAATTTGGGTGTACCTCCTACCTCAGCAATTAAAAGAGAGGAGTAGTGTGCAAAAAGGTTTCGCATTTGATGGTACACCACTAATTGATTGAATGTTCTATGCCTGCTAGGTCTAGGTCTTGTTTTGTGAATATATAATTGAGTGGAGGGCGACCTATGACCGTTTTTTCCTCTAAGATCCTTGTTGTTAACTGTAGCGTGGACGGCGGCCCAGCCGTGAGACCTTTTTTCCTGCCCTAAATATTTCCTTCTCCCTTGATTTTACTTGTCATCCTTTTGCTCCTTGTTGTGGGTGTCCCACCACATTCTACATCCAGTGGATAACCTATCCATACCATGGACAAGAATTGTCTAGCATTCACAGACGACCAGATAGCCGCAATTTTAGCAGGACCTTCATTACTCTCTGATTTTCCTTTTTTAGGGAATACAACAGTTAGAGAAGAATGGGAAAAGCTTAGCAATCTTAAAAAGAAACAAGTTAGGATTGCCCTTCATGGGGCGTTAATATCTGAATACTATACATCAGGAGCCTCACCAGCGAGTCTCATAGTGAGAATAGAACCCAGGATTTTTCTGGATGACAAAAAGTTCAGGTTAGACTGGAGCTATATAGCCAACAAATGCACCAGGGACTGGCTAATCCTCATTATTAGCACAGCTCAACGTTTGAGTGAGGAACTCCTGAAAGAAATTTTAGAACTGGAGGAAAGTATTAGTCGGGATAACACTCTCACTAACGCTAAAGAACATCTCTCCAAAATACAAGACGACCTGAACGAATATAAGAGTTATATGATCAACCAGAAAATTAAGGGTCTCCAGAGAAATCACCAAAGATATTCTCACAAATGGGCTTTCCCCTACGTTAATGACACATACTATCAGTCAGGGCCAGAACAAGTTAATCAAAGTGGGCCACGTAGAGGGCGGGGTGGTCGACAACAACAAAGACGCACACCTGCGAACTGGACATTCGACAACACATCCAGTCAGGACGAACAAGATAGGCCCCAAACCAATAGAGTGAGATTCAACCCCCAGGAACAAAACAACGCTGATCTAGGGGTACTGTTACGCTCTTTTTTAGGCCAGGGCCAGGGGGCCAACAGGGGGGGAGGACAAGCAGGAAAAGGAAGAGGTCGTGGCAACCGACCTCCACCTCAATGGCAGGCATTCTCCCCACGACAAACCCGGAGCAGGGGCAGACAACCCCTATAAACAACATAGTGGAAACGTGTCAAACCATACCCTGTCTGAAAGCGAACTAAGAGTGCTTAATAAAGGTTTAGGCTTTGTCCCGACACCTACCCATGACTTTTTTAAATGTAGAGTAGAGTTTTTTGAAACAGTCCGAAAGATAAAACTGAAAAAATTCTTTGCGAATCAACCACAGGAAGACCAAAGAGGGTTTAATGCAAACTTAAGGAAACTTTCTACTTTTGTACCCCCGGGTGGGTCTTTGGGCCCTGAAATTGCGTTTTTTGAGTCTAGAGTTCTTCAAGACATAGAGTTGCTAGAAATTGAACAAATGAGTACCAACCACAAGAACATGTCTAGATTGGATTGGGAAGCTGTGAAGAGTTTGCAGAACAACAGTGATTTAACCATAAAAAGCGCAGACAAGGGTGGAGCGGTAGTTGTGCTTAACACATGTGATTATGAGACAGAGGTCTATCGCATACTCAATGTCCGAGCAAATTACCAGCCATTAAACAAAGATCCTACCCCTGAGTTACTTACCATCATAAAAAGAATGGCAGGAGAAGCTAAAGAAAAGAACTGGATCTCGGTGAAAAAAGCGGAGTTTCTGGTGAACACCAGCCCCAGAACTCCTGCATTCTACATCCTTCCAAAAATTCATAAGCCTGCCCGGCCCCCACCGGGCAGGCCTATTGTGTGTGGTATACAGTCTGTCCTGGAACCATTATCGCAATTCGCGGACTATTTTCTACTCGAATCTGTTGTTACACAGCAATCTTTTGTTAAGGACACCATGGACATTTTGAATGTCATCAAGGATATGTCTTTTGATCCATGCACCGAGATATTGGTTACAATAGACATTGAGTCTTTGTACTCCTGCATCCCTCAGGATGCTACGCTTGTGGCAGCAGCGCGCGCCCTGGGGTCGCAGGAATGGTTCTATGATGCACCACAAACTTTTATTTTACAGTGCATTGAATTGGCCCTAACTAGAAACTGCTTTAGCTACAAGGATATAATGTTCCTGCAGACTACAGGTACTTCAATGGGGGCCACGATGGCAGCCAGTCTGGCCTGTATCTACGTAGGCCAATTTGCGGGGCACGTAGTCTATCCTTCCACCAATCCCTTCAGAGACCATGTCCGTCTTTGGAGGAGATATATAGACGACGTGCTCTGTGTCTGGGCTGGAGACGAAGCAAAACTCCTAGAATTTCTTACCTGGCCTAATTTACAAGACCAATGTCTGCGTTTTACGTGGTCCTACAGCCGGGAATCGGCAGTGTACCTTGATTTGGACATTGAAGCCAAGGAAGGTGGTTTGTGACTAGTGTTCATCACAAACCCACCGACAGGAACTCTCTTTTGGCGTATGACTCATACCATCCGAGGGCCTTGAGAGACAACCTGCCGGTGGGGCAGTTTCTCAGATACCGTAGAAACTGTTCCACCACGGACATATACATGGATCAGGCACAATCCTTGTGTGAGAAATTTGAAAAAAGGAATTACCCTGTCAAGATCATAAAACAAGCTAAGAAACGAGCACTGAATACACCTAGGAGTGCCCTTCTTGAGATTAATCAAAAAGAAAAAAGTGACTGTCTTCCTGTGGTTATGACCTTTGATCCACTAGCTACGAAAATAAGGCAATCTATAAGCAAGCACTGGTCCTTATTGTCTAGCGGCGATTTTAAATTGCCACCGTCGAGGTTTGCCTTTAAGCGTGCAGTTACCTTGAGGACGAACTAGTTCACACCAGGGCACAGGTCAGAAATGCGTCCAAAAACAGCACAGTCCCTAATGGACATTTTCTCTGTGGTGGGTGTTCTGTCTGTCCATTAACATCTAAGACGACAGTGGTCACTTTGCAATCAGGTAGAGAATGGTTTTTAACCCAGTTGAGCAATTGCAACACCACTAATGTGGTGTACAGGCTTGAGTGCGAATGTGGTTTACAGTACATTGGACTTACCACCCGAAAAATTAAAACGCGGATACAAGAACATCTCTGCACAATCAGGGCAGGGAAAATTACCACCAAATTGGTCCAGCACTGCCACACCAACAAACACTCTTTCAAGTGGGTAGTGTTAGAGAAAGTCACAGGCGATTCTGGAATGGTGGAGCGGCTGCTTACCACCAAGGAAGCCAGATGGATCTACCAAGAAAAATGCGAAAGGACAGGTCTTAATGAACTTTTGGAATGGAACAAAGTGCACTAAGTTCCATTAATCTTTACATTGAGATACAGTCTCTCTCTGTTAACACCATTATAACAGCTTAGCACCCACTGGTACTTTATTATGTAATTTTTGTTAGACATTGGACCTGGCCCCGCATCTTATTGGTCCGACATACTGATTGGCACTATATTTGAGTGCATTAACATATATGTACTATTGGACTATTGCACTATGAGACCGCCCTATAAGTTTTTTCTGTTTACAAAGTGGAATAAGCACACCCTTCCTTGATCAAAAAAAGCAACATCCAGCTTTGGTCCCTTTTTGTTGCTGTAATCAGATTAGAGACCCTCACGTATTTACTCATCTCTGTACCTGTTGTCCTTTCTTAATAGATTGGGCTTCAATATGGTGTATCCGTGCTCAGGCGACATTATGAGGTTTTATCTCCACTTTCCTATGACTTTTTTAAAGTGTGTTTGTGACCCCTTTATTACAGTGGAATTGTGCCCACATTTATATCCGTTTGGGGCCCTGCAAAGCAGTCTTGTGGCCGGGAACCACGACCCAGGTTTTCTCCGTTTTCCCCCTGTTGTATGGGTCTTTTACCCGTTCCAAAATGGCGGACCCGTACTCTCGCGATACCTCGCGAGTGTGTGCACAACGCCCGGAACTACTTCTAGCTAGAGGAGTTGTTTCCTGGTGTTCGCGAGTGCTGAGTCAGCGCGTTTTTCTTCTCCTCCACCGGTAAGATGCATATCCTTCTATTCTCCGGGCCCTGTTAATTGCCAAGTTGTTGGAATGGTGTGGCGAGGTTCCGAAGTAAACATAAACCCCGCAATACTTTGCAGTGTGATATGCTTAGATTCCAAAATAATGGCCCCATATGTTGTGTATCGTGTTGTCAAACCGCGATATATTAATTTTGGCCTAACGATACTAATACTGAAGAGACTCTGTATTTCCGAGCACGTAGACGGGTGTTTTAAATTCTGTGTATAGTGGTCCAGTGGGACCATCACCATATTTGCGCTTCTACTATGCACCACCCTGGTACGCCATCGAACAGAGTGTTTACTTCTCAGAAAGCTCTGTCGGTTATTGCTGAACGGGGTTTTTTACGAGATATCAATTACATTCAAATGGCCCCCTGGTAGAATATAGGGAGTCGTAAGGGCTCACAACACCTGAAGGTGTGTCACAACTAGAGATATATAGAGATTAATACTACATATGCTCTATTTTTCCTAGCAAAATTGCGGAAAGAAGAGTGACTCACACCTGGAGTCACCCTGAAACCTATTATGGTTTGGACCTCTCGACTGGTATGAGCCAACGTGGTCAATTGAGGGTAAATAGCTGGATGTTGTGTGTGATTTTGAGACCCCTCACATTTTGAAGCCTTCTACCCTTTGGCTTCTATACATGAAAGGATGACAAACTATATGTGTGTGTTTTATTTGTATTTCAGTTGTGAAGACAATGAATGTCCTCATGCAGTGGCTTAAAAATCTTTGATGCCCTGAAGAAATTGCCCGAAATGGAAGTGGCAATGAAACGTGTCGGCAAGTGGAGTATGGCTAGATAGGTATTAGCCATTCTCACTGTTTTAACATCCCACGACCAACACAAAAGTGACAGAATAAAGCTAAGTTCCCTGTTGTTTGTGGTCTTTTATGTATTTGTGGTTGAGCACGTTTTGTGTTTGTTTGTTACTCCCACACACTGCATTCCCTCACACACACACTGTGTTGTTTGTTTTGTGGACACTATTCTTTCTTTTGAGCTTGATGACGCCAATGATGAGATCAGGGCAATCCTGGTGAGTACCTGCCAGGTTCCCGTTGGTGGTTCGCCCGTGAGGCGCCATCTCGCTCACACACACTTTTTTCTAGTTTTGTCCATTTACCTATTTAGGCACATAGGTGTGTGTTTTCTGTTGTCTCACAACAGGCTTGTGTTTTTCAAGGGTTTGGGCATTTGTTTTTTAACTGTGGCATAATTTGGGTGTACCTCCTACCTCAGCAATTAAAAGAGAGGAGTAGTGTGCAAAAAGGTTTTGCATTTGATGGTACACCACTAATTGATTGAATGTTCTATGCCTGCTTGGTCTAGGTCTTGTTTTGTGAATATAACATTGTTTTAATGCCTGTCTTATTTAATATTTAGAAATAAAACGTTTCTGCATCACTTACGTTAAACCCTGAGAAGTATGGGAATTTCTCACAAAATGTTTTCGAGCTGCTTTTAGGTGGAGTTGCACAATGTTCCCATTGATTATAATTAAAAACATTTAAAAACATTTCTAGGTTGAGCAGATTTATGCAAATAGTGATGCCCAAAGTGATTATAACAGTACAATTCTTCATAATTTGATGAACCCTGTAAGTAATCATGTTCTGTAAATTTTGCTGACATAACCAAATCTGACATCATATCTTTAATACTTTCAAAGTCCCAATCATCAGCGAAAGTACTTGGTTTTACAAAGTCACTTAATGAAACCTTGAACTGATGTGGATATTTCAAGAGCTCAATCGGGCCATAGATTTCATAATCCGTTTTGTCCCATGCTACCCCACCGGGTATTGGATTGGCTGTGACATTCACTGATGATAGTTCTCTTTTCTCGATGTTAGATGACTTGTGAGGTTTTAGGACCAAGTTGATGTTCTGACTTGCTGTGTCCATTGTACTGTATTTTCCTTCAAGGAATTTTCCCAAACAAAGAACCATGATGAGGCACAGCAGGAGGAAAAGTACACCCAACACAATCCAAAATTCAATCCATGGAGAAATCAGATAGGTTTCTTTGAGTTGATGAAAGAGTTCAGTTACTTTGTCTTTGAAAGTTTTTGCTACTGGCATTTCTTCAGGCTCGCTTGGATCTTCAGAAAAGTCATAAAAATTGATGAAGTAGCCAGATGCAGTTCTGTCAATTGTTGGAATTGCTTCCGGATTTTCTTTAGTCTTTGGATCTTTCTTGGCGACATTAGTATAGTCCGATGCTACATCATTGTAGACAGGTGTTTCTTGACGAACTGTTGCAATTTGGGTTTCAAGAGGCACAAGTTCCATGGCATTGTTGCATAGTCCTTTTTTATTCACTGCAGGTTTATCAAATGTGATTAGTCTCTCAGTTTGAACCTCTTGTATTGTAGCAGGGGTGCCGCTCGAGGCTGCAGACACTGCTGGTTACTTTCATCGAATCACCAGGGCTCATTGAAGGGGCATTTTCAAGTGCAAGGACTTTGCTGCTTTTGCACGCAGACTTGGGACCACAGAGGCAGGATCTTTCCACGGGCGTGTAGCGGGACTGCGAGGACCAGGGGGCCAAGTAACACCTAATCGGCCGCACCTGGGTTCTCTTCCCGCCCCGCCCCTACGCCCATTACAGCGCCTCGCTGCCCCCGCTCCGCGGGAGCCACTCGAGGCTGCAGACACTGCTGGTTACTTTCATCGAATCACCAGGGCTCATTGAAGGGGCATTTTCGAGTTCAAGGACTTTGCCGCTTTTGCACGCACACTTGGGACCACAGAGGCAGGATCTATCCACGGGCGTGTAGCGGGACTGCGAGGACCAGGGGGCCAAGTAACACCTATTCGGCCGCACCTGGGTTCTCTTCCCGCCCAGCCCCTACAGACATTACAGCGCCTCGCGGCCCCCGCACCGCGGGTGCCTCTCGAGGCTGCAGACACTGCTGGTTACTTTCATCGAATCACCAGGGCTCATTGAAGGGGCATTTTCGAGTGCAAGGACTTTGCTGCTTTAGCACGCGGACTTGAGACCACAGAGGCAGGATCTTTCCACGGGCGTGTAGCGGGACTGCGAGGACCAGGGGGCCAAGGAACACCTAATCGGCCGCAACTGGGTTCTCTTCCCGCTCTGCCCCTACGTGGCCCCGCCTACTGCCCGTAAAGTATATATCAATTCTTTGCTCCCGCATCGCGGGACGCGCGCGGGCGAGTGCCGGGCCAAGGCTGGGCCCGTTTTAGCCCGTTATAGACCGTGAGAGACCGGACCGGGCCCCCCCTCTAATCGTACCCACACCGGACTTGAGTGTAACCTGTATGTACTTTTGCATTATATAACAGTTAAACTGGTCTTCTTGATATACGTAATAATCATTATACCGGGGACTATTCCCAGTACTAAAGCCTATATTATGTCAACTCGGGGAAGTAGAAGTAAAACAGCTGCAGGAGATGCCCAGCTGATAGGCCCCTTGGATAGCTTTATTATTAGGGCAAATAGCTTTATAGACCAAGGTATGTCTATTATGGAACGAAGAGTATCACAGGACCTAGAATTAGCCAATGCTAAAAGATCTTCCCTGGGCCTCCTGGCAACTGCTAGAACACCTGAGCATGCTAGGGACCATGGGCTGATGGAAGTCCGTGCCGATATCCATATTCTCCCAAACACAGTCGATTTATCGGCCTCGCATTTACTACCATCCGACTCCCAGATAAGTTTGGACCTGGAAAAACCCCCTGACTTAGCTACCCAAATGACACCAGAGGAAGCAAGACAGTTGAGGGGCAGGAGGGAGGGTGCAGTGCGGGAAAAAAAAGGAAAAAACAAAAAAATCTAAAACCCAACAGACTAGAGAGACATCACAAAATCAAGCTGAGAAGCAAGATTATACTGCACGGCGAGGGGAGGAAGATAGGAGTACGATGCCCCATAATCAAGCCACAGCCGAGACCCCTGGACCTATTACTCAGGATATATCGGTTATTTCTCTAGAGGATAATGTCATAAATGAGATTGATAGCCAACTATTAAAAAATATGCGGGATATATTTAATTCATGTTTAACCCCAATTGAAGCAAGATTATTATTAATTGAAAAACAGTTAATTGACTTGAGAGCCCTTACAAAAAATTCCCTAAATCATGGGCTGCAAAAGCAGAACAAGCAGACTTGTAACAAATCATCTGTACAACAAGTCAAAAAATTAACACCTCCAGGGCCAGCAGCAAAACCAATACCCCTGATGGCAAAAGAAAGGCACCCTGTGGAAAAGCCTACAGGCACAACCCCACAGATTAATCAGGTACAAAATAGTAAGGCTGTAGAAAGATCTCCAAAACCAACCCCACAGATAAATCAGGTACAAAATAATAAGACCCCTAAGCCTCCTGCCTTAAATGCCATGAGGAACTGGGATAGGGGACCCCCAACAACAGATTCCCCGTTAACTTGCCCCCCGAGGTTAGCCCTTACGTGGTTGTGATGACCGGAGTACCAGAATTGGCCGATCCAGCCACAGAATCCAGTTGGTCTTTAAGAAATAAGGTCCAACACTGGTTAAACTCCAATCGCCCACTACCGCCCATCTGGTCGAGTAAGAACCTCATGGCCCGCAGGGCCCCTTGGGTGGGGTATGGAAGGAAATCGATCCAGGGAGATTGTGTCATCGTCAACTTCGAAGACCCCCGAATGGTTGATTATATTTGCTCATGGGGAAAGGCTGATATAAATAACGGAATTGGTACACAGCACCTTTCCTTTTTCTACCCCTCCAGAAATCGTAATAGACTGCCCTGAGAAGGAACTTGGCATACAGTGGGCCCCAGTTTTCGGGGTGCAGACTGGGAGGAGTGGGGAGGTAATTTTCCCAGGAACTGACCCAGAGAAGCTCCTCTCTGGGATGGTTGGAGCAGTATCCCAATTAAGAATAGATATAGCTGCCTAGAGATGGTAGATTGACCACCACTGAGCGAGAAAGCAGAGGAGAAATTAGGAGAGAAATCTGAGGAGAACCTAAATATGATCCCCCTAGTGGGTGGTATTTTATGGAAGGACCCCCTAGCCCCATATGTTATCCCTCGGAATCCTTCCATTCAGGAAGCAGGAGACTTAAAGGATATAGGGGGAGTAGAAGTAAGATTCCTGGAAACCTTGAAGCCGTTAGATGGTGTACCACCTAATATGATCGAGGACCGTGATCATAGTAGAGATGAAGATCTAGTACCGTGCGACCAGGGTATTAAAACTAACATATGTTTACACCATAGGCAAGGACACAATAACTCTTCCTTCAACCAGCAAATACAGAGGTAGTAGACGACATATTGCAGGTTAGGGATGTCACGCCCGAGGCAGGACTATACAATGACAGACGAGGGTCTAGCAAGTTGGAACATTGGGGGCTGGAAAAATAAACTAGATGCCCTGGGCTGGAAATAAACCCTGGAATCCTATGACATCCTATGCTTGCAGGAGACTTGGAGTGTAGACGACATCACCTACGATGGTTATGCCACTTATAATCTCCCAGCACAAGGCTCGAACATGGGTAGAGATAAAGGGGGTTTACTTATTTTGCTTTCTGTTATTCTTCCTGTGCATGTTATAAGATATGTCATGATTGGAAGTTATGCTCAATTGTTGTGGGTGAGACATAAGAACGACTGTAATGTCCTATTGATTAACTTCTATAATAATTTGCCTGACTCTATGCGAACGACCGCGATTCGCGAGGTCGTCAAGTCCTTGGATGGGATTGTACGGGCCAATCATGCTAATTTTGTATTTTTGTGGGGTGGGGATTTTAACATTCCATTGCGTCCTTTATAATTGACTAAGGTGTGTGGGGTATAGGATGATAGAGGAGAAGGGTGTCTTCATTTTAAGCACAGCCCCTATGGAGAGTCTCTGAACACCGCCCTTGCAAAATTTGACTTGGCTGTGTTGCAACCTTTGGGAGGTGGCGACGGTAACCCCGTCCCTACCTTCACTGGGAGGAATGCAGCCACAGTCATTGACCATCTCCTGATGTCTGACGATATCTACAGGTATTGTGATACACCGGTCGTACTGGATCTTGCGATCAGCGACCATAATTGTGTCACGGTAACACTGCATGTCTGGGGTAATCGCGCTCCAGCAACCCAACCTGTTGTTGCTGATATTGCCCCGTGTAAACCAAATGGTCATAGGATAAAATGGAAGGGCGACAATTCCGAAAAATTGTTGATTAAGATTGTTGCAGCATGCTTGCCCGACTTGCTTATCTGCCTGGATGATGGTACAGACTCTTGTGGTATTTTAACTAGTTTTAATAAGATTATTGATATAGTAGAAAACACCCTGACCACTACCAAGCACACTAATCACAAACCAATGATGGGTTGGTTTGATTCCCTGTGCACTAAGTCACTCCAGAACCTAAAGAAGGCCCTATCCTGTAGGCCTAGAGATAGGTCGAGTATTACTACCCTCAGGGCCATTTATAAGGGGCACTTAAAACGTAGAAAGCTGGAATTGCGGGAAGAAGCTTGGGGCAACCTGACTAAGGCTGTGGAACTATCGGACAGTAAACTGTTCTGGGATACGGTTAACTGTCCCTTTCTCAAGAGCGATGAGACGCCGGTCCTCACTGCCCAAGTTAGTGAAGCCTGCTGGGTTACTCAAATTCAAATTCAAATTTCAAATGCTTTATTCGGTATATAGGTATAACCATATAGCATACATGAAAAAAATACATTTTTAATACATCATAAATTTGATAAAAAACAATCAGTTCGCATATTACATATACGGAATATCCACAGAATTCAATAGTTACATTAATTTATAGAGCCTACAGAGTTTCCTATAAACAAAGTGACAAAGTGCATAGTTCTAAAACTTATCAGATAGAGTTGGAATGATACACATACGTTCAAGTATCGTTACAAAATTTAGGAGCAGGTTAAGATTCACAACATATAACAGGTCTAACCAGTTAAAATGAAATGTTGGTTCAAATGAATAGAGCTAATACACCAATAGTGACAAATAGTTACTGGAATCATATCAAGGTGATAAATCATATAATGATGGATTTCCTGCTAAAAATACATTTTAAAATAAATGAAGCTACATCGAAGCATACATCTGCACTACTCAAACCAAACAGTAACTGCAAAGCATCTTTGGTACTTCTTATGTTACATTTTAAAAATAGAGGCTTTAAATACAATTTCCTATAAGGAATATAAAATTTACAAAAAAGCATAAAATGACAATAGCTCTGTTTGGATATCCCATCGCAAGGGCAGGGCAAAGTGCTACTCCTTCTAGTTTGTGGGAAAGACACCAGATGATGCACAGTGCCCAATCTCAACCGTGTCAAAACAAAGCGATGGGAGCTTCTGGTAACAGTTGACAGATACTGTTGGTAACCCTCAGTGACAATGTGTTCATTATAAAAGGCAAATGTTTGTTGGGAAGCATATCTGGTAGACCTGGCCTTCTTGACGTTTTCTAGAAACAGATCTTTCAATTCCTTTTTAGAAACCGGGACGCCCATTTCCGGATTCAAGAAGGGGTCAAGACCTAAAACCGTCTGAAGCCAGAACCGAATGTGCCTGAACCAGGGAATACGCATGTGATTGTCTAATTTTAGACAGTCCTGGATAACAGTTTGCGTGAACTCCGTTTCTGCTTCAGACCAAATGGATCTCCATAGGGATAAGGGACGTAATGCTGCCAAATCTCCTATGTAGGCTAAACCTACTTCCCTATGTAGAATCTCTATGGAAGCGGATGCCGGGGTACATAATAAACGATTAAGGAAAAGATTTTCCTGATGTTGAAGCAGTTTACAGCTACTTGTATTATGTCCCCAGACACCGGTCCCATACAACGCAGATGACAGGCACCTCATGTTATAAATATGGATCATTTCTTTAATT
Source organism: Lissotriton helveticus (assembly GCF_964261635.1). Classification (NCBI taxonomy): domain Eukaryota; kingdom Metazoa; phylum Chordata; class Amphibia; order Caudata; family Salamandridae; genus Lissotriton; species Lissotriton helveticus. Next base: position 366,664,869 of record NC_136071.1, read on the forward strand.
CTCCGGTTCCCCAACTTGGTTGCAAATCTAAAGATGCTGTTAATATTCCTTGTCAGCTTTAAATGTACGGACTCCTGCTCACTAGACCAGCCCCCGTCCCCAGAAAAAGTCATCCCTAGATAACAAAATTTCTTGACGGGTTCTAGCCTGACGTTATCTAAAACAAAGGTCCTATTATGTTTAGTCTTTTTGGCACATGCCATAGTGAAGGTTTTGCCCTTGTTAATTACCAGTTTCCTTGAGGCTATAAAAACAGAAAAGTTATCAATGAGATGCTGCAGACCATTTTGAGTTCGCGATAAAAGTACTGCGTCGTCTGCATAGAGCAGAATTGGGATGGGTTTACCATCTATGTAAGGTGCATCTGCCGCGATAGATCTAAGTATCTTATCTACACTATTAATAAACAACGAAAACAAAAGTGGTGCTAAAACGCATCCTTGCCGTATACCTCTATTAAAAAAAGGGGTGCATTGACCAAACATTCCATAACGTACCTTGCATGTCAAAGTTTCATACAATCTAGCCAGAAAATATATAATATCTTTCGGTGCTCCCATGTCAATTAAAACAGGCCATAAAAGCGAATGTTCGACCAGATCAAAGGCGGAGTTAAGATCGGCGAAACATAAAAAAATATTTCCTTCCTTGACTAAAGTGTATTTATCAATTATAAGATTAAGGTTAACACATTGCTCCATCGTGCCTATCCCCCTCCTAAACCCATACTGTATTGGTGATAAAATGGATTCCTCTTCTGCCCAGGTTTCCAGTCTGGCCAGAAGGACCCTACTTAGTATTTTAATAGAAGAGTCTAGGAGGGAGATAGGCCTATAATTCCAGGCCTCGGCCCTGGAACCCTTTTTGAAAAGTGGGATTATAATTGATTGACCCCATGTCTGTGGGAGTTCAAATTCGATGGCTGCATTAAAAAAACGAGTGAGGATGGGTGCCCATAGTGATTTCTCATGTTTATATAAATCAGTTGGCACTCCATCCGGGCCGGGGGCCTTGCCGCCACTACTTTTTTCCAAACCTGCCAAGACCTCGTTCAAGGTAATGGATAAAGTGATAATCGGCCAAGTGCCTAAGCTTTGCAAAATCGGAACATCCGTGTTAAAAACCTTTGAAAAGTGCTCTATCCAATCTGCACAACTAACATTTGAAGTCACTACGGGAATTGTATCATTTTTTAGGAAAGGGCAATTAATTGTCTCCCATAAGAGTTTACTATTTTTTAGGGTTACTGCCATATCTAATTTTTCCCATGCCTCATCTTGTAGTTGATTTTTCCTGATTACAAGCTTGGATTTGTACACGTACCGTTATTCCCTAATTAGTTCCATATCTCTTGGTTTAATTGACAGTGCTTGTTTTAATGAAGATAATGCCTCGGTGCAATCTTTATCGAACCAGCCAGAAGGGCTGGGTCTGTGTTTGCACTTCTTGACAGTTAGTAATTCCTCTATAATGACATGGATCTTGTTTAACCGGGACAACATATCTATCGGATGGTACTCGTCATTGAGGCAATAGGTTAAGTCCTCACCACATATGTCCATTATCTCCACTAACAGTTGATGCGGGTTAATTTTTGCCCACTTAATTCTGGGGCCATTTGGTCTAGAGGCCATAATATCTTGGGTCGGCATACTAAATATACGAGTTTTGGGACCCCAACCAAGTAAAGTCAATAAAATGCTGTTGTGATCACTTACAGCTTGCTCCTCGATCCAAAGATCACAATAAGCAGTACCGCTTGATAGTAAAATGTGATCAATGTTGGTGTTATAGTTCCTGCCCTTAAAAGTTGGGCAACTAATTTCACCTCTCTTTTTGGAACAGTCCAAGAGCTCTAGATCTAATTTAGCTGCGAAACTATTCAGAGCCAACCCATATTTGTCATGTGGGAAATGGTTTAGGGTTTGGATACTTCTATCCTCCATATCATGAATAGTTCCACAGATCCCCTTTTGGGCATCCACACAGGCTTCTAAATTAAAATCCCCAGCCCACAAGATGACAGGGCAATCTCTATAATTATTAAGGAGGTTATCTATGGCTATATCTACTTCTTGTACCACTAAATCTCTATTTGAATTAAAAATATTATTATAAAAATTAACTATCACCAGATCATTAGTTTGGTTGTGTTCGAGATAAGTTATTAAGGCATGAGAACCGACCTCTATATATTTGCTTAATTTAAATTTGGTAAGCCCAGTAGAAATCAATGTTACTAGGCCGCTCTTTGCCCTACCAGCAATGGATTCCTCGGCGTGAATACAAAATGACGTATAACCTTCCACAATGATTGGATCTCTGTACCATGTCTCTTGGAGACATATTATGTCATGCCCTTGTAAAATGAAGTCATTCCAAAACGGGGTGTCTAATTTGCTCTTTATACCCGATATATTCCAGGTTAAAATATTCAAACCTGCTCCTGTTACATACGGGGGTTGATGCAGTACAGATGTCTCCTCACTGCCTTTGGGTAATTTGGCGATGGTAGGCGTGTTATTGATGTTTGTTAAGGCCTGTGTCTCTGTGCATAGAATTTTTACATGATTACTTATATGTTGATCTATCTTTAGATTTGCACAGGGAACCATAGTCAAAGTTAAAAGATTTGTGGTATCAGCCGTTAATTCCCCAAAGGGGTACTGGTAGCAGAGATTCATGACCTGCCCTACCTCATTACCCTCCTCCAGCCCATTTACTATGGATTCTACAATCTCTCCATTTTTGAAATCCCGCTGGGGCATATCATCTGGATTAGAGTTGGAAATTACAGCCAATTCCACCTTGCCCGATGGTCAATCTACTCCCTCTAAATTTGAGAATGGCTCAAAACGGTTTAATAGGGGTAGATGAAACCCAGCCCTGATAAATTAATTCCCTGCATATCGATCTCTTCTGTATGCATATTGTTCTCTCCCGTGTACATGTTGGTGGTATAGGGGTGGTCCGTGTCTCATGTCAGGGTAAAAGTAATGTAAATCCAATGTTTGAATATCCCCCTCTCTGCCAAACCTTGGTTCTCTGCGGATAAAGTCAACCACCCATGGATCTTTAAAGCTAATGATGACACAGTCACCCTCCAAATCCTTAGTTGTCTTCCCTACCCAGTTTACCCTCCTAACATTGAGGATTTCTGTGTTAGAAGAGGGGGGAAGTGATCGATTAATGTTTAGCCAATAGATGACTTTATGCTTCAGGTCACTATATGTTACGTCCTCTCAATTAAGGGTAACATTAAAGACCTGATGAGCTTTTCCATATTCTCCAATAGACTCGTCTCATTATACCCTTGATGAAGTGGTTGAGGGTTATCGGTAACTAGTAGGGATGAAGTGGCATGAAGTAAAGGCTCACGAAGGGCCTTTTGCACTTTTTTCCGCCTTTTTGCTGACACCTTCTTAGGTGGGGTGACACTTCTTTTTCTTTTGCCAGCTGGATCGATGTTACAGATGTTACCGGTACCAATAATCTCCGGGGGATCTGTATTTACATGTACAGGAGTGATAGGTGGAGGAGACAGTAATACAGGTGGATTAACAATGCTGATACTATTATTGGTGGTGTTGGATGTGTCAGTGTCAGTGTTGACATGTACAGGGGTAATGAAGCGAGGGGGCCGCGCAGATAATATAGATAAGGCAGGCGAGATAGATAATGCAGGGGAAGAAACATGGGAGGCATGTGTGGTCAAAGTAATGGGGGTGGAGTTCATTGTAGAAAACAACTCAGTACCATCGTTTACCTCTGATTAAGGCGGGACATTGGACTTGTTGTAACTAGTGGGATAAGGTTTGGAGCAGAGTGGCGTGCGCTTTAGTAGTGCGTCCGGGGGCGGGCGGTGGCGGCTCCTGCCGCGATGGCGATAGGGAAACGTAGTCCTCCGCTCGGCGGCCGCAGATTGCAGGTGCGGCGGCGGGAGGACGACGGGGGCTGCTCGGTGTTCTGTGCCCTCGCTGATGACAGCCTGTTATGCTTGCAGGGTTGTGCTGACGCCCAAAGCAGTTTGCAGTAAATACAGGTGAAAGGGAGACACCCGCTCGACCGCTGGCGTGCGCTTTAGTAGCGCGTCCGGGGGCGGGGTAGGGCGGTGCGGCTCCTCCCGCGATGGCGATAGGGAAACGTAGTCCTCCGCTCGGCGGCCGGAGATTGCAGGTGTGGCGGTGGGAGGACTACGGGGGCTGCTCGGTGTTCTGTGCCCTCGCTGATGACAGCCCGTTATGCTTGCAGGGTTGTGCTGACGCCCAAAGCAGTTTGCAGTAAATACAGGTGAAAGGGAGCTACTCATTTTTCCAGTATTTTTGACCCGCAGAATGTGATGGATCCACACTCTGAGAAGGAGGATCTATGGCCAATAATCCCTCTAAGTATAACCGTATCAAAAGGTGGACCTTGCTATTAGAATCAGCAAAGGAGCTAAGGCCCCTGGTCCCGACGGGGTGCCCATAGACCTGTTCAAGGCAGATACATCATTGTGGAGGCCAGTCCTGACCAGGGTCTTTAATGCGGTAGCCATTGAAAGCACTCCGCCTAGTTGGGGTGAATCGGTAATTATCCCGATCTACAAAAAGGGGGATAGGTCGGATGCCAAAAACTACCGCCCTATCTCCCTTTTAGATTCATCGCTGAAAACTATGAGCAGGGTGCTGTTAGCCAGATTAGAAGAGTGGGCCGAGGGCTGTGGTATTCTTGCGCGGTCCCAATTTGGATTTCGTAAGGGTCTCGGCAACGTAGAACAGTGCATACATTTAGATCTTTTAATAGGGAAGTATACCCATGCCAAGCAGGGCTCGCTCTTTCTCTGCTTCGCTGACCTGAGCAGCGCGTTCGACCTTGTCGATCACGCGCTGCTATGGGCAACCCTATTAGAACAAGGGGCCCCAGCAGAGATTATATACTTCTTGGCAAGATTGTACTCCAAACTTTCGGCCCGCATTAGATATGGTCAAGGGGGGGAATGTACTGACTGTATCAGTGTGAAATTGGGCATTAGGCAAGGCTGCGTCCTTGTGCCCCTTCTCTTCTCCCTCTTCATTAATGCTATAGAGTCCGAGCTTAAGCAGGTTAACTCTGATGCACCGCTAGTGGATGGGCAGGCTGTCCGTGCTACTGGCTGACCGTGCTACAGGCTGACCGTACAGGCTACTGACGATTCAGTGCTCCTTTCCAGAACTCCTCGTGGCTTACAGAAACTGATGGACAAGTTTGCGGGTTTTATCAAGGATAAAAAATTAAAAATTAACAATACTAAAACGTTTGTTATGCATTGTGGAAAGAAAATGAAATCATTCTATATAGAGGGACAAAAAATAGAAACTGTAAATACGTTTTGTTATTTGGGCGTTACTTTTAGTAATAATGGTACATGGTCACAGGAGATATCTAATGTACAAGCTAAGATGCCTAAGAGTGCCCACGGAGTTTTCAAATTTGCAAATAAGCTTGATGACCGCCAAGTATACGATATGCTCCATATCTATCGTAGTAGATGCGTTGCAATCGCGCTCTACGGATCTGGTGTTTGGGGGCATTGGCGCCATGAGGATTTGCAAATAGAAGAAAATAGTTTCCTAAAAAGATTGTTATGCCTGCCTACATCTGCCTCCAATCTGATAACACACCAGGAAATGGCCCTGGAGTTTTTGTCAGATTTAATTTCAATGTTATTCATTAGTGCTGCACTGTGTGAGTTTTGCACTGCAAATGTTTTGCAACATGAGTTAAGGTGTCTGTAGTCCAATACTAGACGATATGAATCATTTGGAGACAGGAAAAAAAGGATTGTTCATTTGTTTGACATGTTTCAATCACCCCCTGGTATTCAAGTTGATCTAAGATCTCCCTGACTTGCTTTTTAGCTTCTTGCTTAATTGGGTACTGCCTTTGTGCAGTTGGTTGACCTTTTAACTGGATTTTGTGAGGAGGAGAGTCCTCATCCCATCCTACATGATTTTTATATAATGCAGGAGCTTGGGCTACAGCCCATTTTCTTGCAAGTGTATATTTTCTATAAATTGGAATATGATTTGAGAAGGCAGGCAAAATCATTTCTTCGCCATGAGGGCACTCCCTGACAAACTCTGGTGGCCAGTCTTTCTCAGCTAAAAGGATGTCATAGCCTTTCGAAAGATTATCCCAAAAGAGACCCCTTACTTTCCTAGTCTTATCTCCCTCTATACGCAATGTTATTTCGTATATTTTATGAGGTTTGCTAACTCTGGTATCTGCAGTTTCTGCCTGAATGTATTCATTCGTGTCCACTGTCTCCAGAAGATTCATCAGGATCTTGCGAGCTATGGTCACTTCTGCTGCGCTGTCTAGCATTGTCTGAGCCCACTCTCCGTTTTTCAGTTGTGTCCTCAGTATCCTCGGCATGTTTAATTATTTTAATACTGGCTACCTTCCTTCTTGGAAATTGTAATTTTTTACTTTGATGAGCAGGTTCCTTGTCTTTGGACTTGACGTGCTCTTCCCTGTGTTCTGACCGTCCTCTTCTTTCCGATTTCTGCGAGGAAGTCTGAAAAGATCGAGAGGGACGTCTATCAATATCTTGATATCTATCAGGTTTCTTCAATTTATCCCTATTTCTAAGGTTGTATCTTTTCTCAGAGGGCTCCCTCTGGGGGACTTGTTTCCTCGGTCAGGAGATCTTTCTCTTCGTTGAGGAGACCTTCCTCTGGACTGGAATCTTTTTTCTTTGGGAGTGGATTGTTTATTACCATCCCACCTCTTTTTTGGAGTGATTAGATTATTTTTAATTAAGATTTTTTCAGGATTTTCAGTTTGTTGGGGTTTTACTGGTTTCCCACCCAAACTATCTCTTCCTAGTTCTTCATACGATTTTTCTATGAGTCTGGCAAGTTCAAATGGTTGTTCTGCTATATCTGTTTTTTTCAATTTCTGGAGGTATGCTATGTCCTCCATTGTCAATTGAACTAATCTTGTATATGCCTTTGTTAATTCTTTTATTTTAACTAAGAGTTCTTCGCTTGACATTTTATCAATGTCTGGCTGTGGTGTGTAGCTGGCTAGAACCGGCCACGTTGCTCCTGGTCTACCTAGTGGACCGAGCCTGGTGATGTGATTTTGATGTTTTAGGGCGCCTTTAAACCAGAGCAGATGCTCTTGGTAATTTAATGGGATTTCAACATCCTCGAAAGGAGTGTATTCATCCGGAGGTTCCTCTATTTTATAATAGTGGAATTTGTGTGTTACAGCGTTTGCTGCTGGAAAGTTTATCCATGAATAGAATACCTCTGTCTACCGATATTCATGGGCCTCTACCACGAATATGACTGTACCACCTTGTGATGTCAGTCCATTTTCTATAAGTTTAAGAGTTATAGTTTTTCTTATATTTGCCGGAATGAGTATAACATTCGGGTCATTTTCTTGGAGACTTGTGTCATCCGCTAGGAGTTGAGCTGCTATTCTAGCTCTCTCCCTTTCGTCTTCACTTTCCGTCATTTTTACTAACAGAAAGGTTTTTGTTGCAGATCAAGTTTCAAGGAAACAAAGATTAGGTGCACAATATTTTGGAACACTGTTTCCTTCAACGTTGACTAAACCAAAAACTTTACATAGGAATCTCTTCCTACTAAGTTCCGGTGGATTTTAACCTTTTACCCACTCCAGACGTCTATTGGAGTTTTTACGGGAAAAGGGGACTGTGTGAAAAAGCACGTCTGAGTTACTCTAACGTCTTGCGTTAGATTTATCGCCTTACCAAACGTTGGGCGCAATGTAGTGTAGTTCCTATATTCCCAATAGGCTCTGCGCATTGGAATAATATAAACAGCAGTGTAGACGTAGGACTGAGGTCATCTAGGTCTCTACTTACTATATTAGACTTAAGGTTTGCCAGCTAGCTCAGAGGTCACTAGAATCTTTCTCGAATAAACGAGGAGGAGTTTAACCTCCCTGGATAGACAAGAAGGGATTAGCTTCTGACAACCATAAAACATGACAACTTTGCTCCCTCAGAATAAGAGTGTATCTCTAGAGTCGTGTGAAAACAATAGACAGCTATTTCACTCAGTCAATCGTGCATACTTAGTGTCACCAGGGTGCAGAGAATAAGGTATTATTTATTGAGCAGTCTTCTTTCTCATGCAAGAGAAATGAATTGCCACAATTGCAATACTCATAGTAAAGTAAAGTGCGTACAGTAAAAGGAATATTATGAAATAATACTGTAAAAGCATTGATATGGTTTCTTAGCCATATGATACTTTAAAATAGATAAAATATATACATACATATATACATTGACTAACGTACCCAACTGGTGCTTCTAAATACGCCTACCCTAGTGTACCTGACCTAAGCCTAATACGTGGGAAGGAGTAAGTAAGTAGCAGGTTAAGTTAAGTTGGTTTTGCCAAGAATCTGAATCAAGAATTCTCTTTAAGGGTTTAGTCAGCTCCGTACCTGGGTAATAGGAAGCAGGAGGTCTGGTATCTCTCTCTCCGGACTCGATATCCCAGCAACCCGCGAGGGCGGCTGAGAACACTGGAGCTGGATTTCTCGGCAGGAGAAAAGACAGCGTCTCTCTCAGTGCGTCAAAAAGGAGGGGCGGCGTCCGTGGGCTCTCACATCAGTTGGGCTCTCGGGCAAGTAGATAGCCGCTCTGCTCCAAAACTACCAGCTTGTGTTTGCTTAAGGCAACGTTGGTATATTTATACCTGAGAGGTGCCGGGTTTGACGTAAGGTTGGACATAAGACGTCAATAAAGATGTCACTAAGAACTGGCCGTTCTTACAGTGCTCACAGGAGTTCTAGGATGAATCAAAACAAAAGCCGTGGGGATTTCCCAGGTTGCTGGAGGTTTGGTTTGTTTAGAGAACTCGTTGTACTTTCTAGGAGTCCGGGGAGGTAGCCTTGCTTAATGTGGACTGCATGGGCTACGACTAAATATGGATACAATTCTTATGCCTTTATAAGGATATTATGTATTATAACCATACAAGGGCATACATTAGGAATATCGAATTAGGGTCCTAGATAGAAATACAATACTTCAAGCCACCGCCTTGAGACCTATTTTCCCCTCCTGGGACGCATTGCTCTGCTCATCAGTCCCCCAACACTCAGCACTTCCGGTCCCAGTTTGGGGCACTGTGGATGTGGATTCTTCCAGAATTCCTCAGACACTCTTCCTGTACTCCTCACAATGTGTGTCAGCATGTCAGACCTACGAAGCAGCTAAATAACTGCCACCAGAAGGATCGCTATTTAAGAAAGAAACAAACACTGCACTACATGCTCACCAGCTAATATCTATGTGTATATACTAACGATAGGCTGAGAAAGTAATGTGCACTCTGAATGATGAAGACCAGCAAGGGTTAATTCAAACGTGGCAGTTGAAAATGGGAAACAACTTTTTTCTCGCAGTCAGAACCACAACCTGTCTTTACAATGCAGTCCCTACCCCAACTGTGACGTTACCACGTGTTTCTTGCTTGAGCGGGCTTGTTGGTGGACTGGTGTTGTATTTTAAGTCCAACATTTTCACTACTGATACAGTGACTAGAGTTGGAATAGTAATTTATACTATTCCAAAATCCAGTGCTGCCCTAGGTAAGATTGTGGTAATGACTTGGGTGGTAAAGGAACCCAATAGTAACGTCATAGTAACAGTGGTGACTGCGGAGTAAAGGCATGCATGAGAAACGCATGCATGATTCCGTCATACATCCATGTAGAAAATAAATTCAACCATGTCAGCTAGAGGTACTTAAGAGTTGCCATTTTTCATTTTGGTGTGCATAAGTGATTTATTAAGAATGTACTGGCATTATATAATAAGAAAGAAGCCAGAGTTGTGGTTGATGGCCATGTTACCGAAGTTATCAGATGTGGCAGAGAATCTCAAAATAGTTGCCCTCCATAAACCTTATTTTGTTTAACCATTGAGTTTTAAAACATAAATTATTTCTATGAAATAATACATTTGTGAGTGTGCTTAACAGATCAAGTGTGATGTATCTTGGGCTCAAAATTACCTGATATGGGAGGGATTGGCTGCTGATCACAATGAATATCTATCAGTCGAGATAAAAAAATGATTATAAAAAATAGGATAGGCTTTTTTATGGATCCAATTGTCCATATTAATGCTGTTAAGATATTTTGCAGAAAAATAACTTTTTTTCAAGTTCTTACTTTATATATTGATGCAAAGGTGCTTAAAAAAATTCAGAATAAGATCTCACAAGTCACACAGGCATCTAAATTACCAGAAATATAATTGAAAAAATGGCTAAAGGGGGATAATTTGTACCAAATGCAAAAGGTGTTTTATTTAGGTGCTCAAGTAAGTATCCTTATCAGACAAGAAAGGCGAAGAAAATATTAGGCTATTTATAGAGAAATTACAACCTGTTAGAAATGAGGGTTTCTAGTTGGCAGAGGTAGGTACTGTTCTCCAAATAGGGACCCTTGCTTATAGTCAGGGAAAGTGGGATACACACTCTAGATAACCCCTGCTCACCCCCTTGGTAGCTTGGCACAAGCAGACAGGCTTATCCCAAAGGCAATGTGTAAATTACCAACACTCACAGTAATACAGTGAAACACCACAAATGGACACCAAACCAGTTTAAAAAAATAAAGTATCTTTATCTAAACTTGACAAGACCAGAAAAACAAAAATCCAACATACAGATACTCAGTAAAATGTATATTAAAAAGGATGTTTCAACAATAAGCTTGTAGAAATTAAATAGCACCAACTGGGGCTACCAAGACATCAGGACAGCACAAAAGTACGGTGCCGACCGCGAGGATCGCGGCATTGGGCGCGGAGTCATACAGACCCCAAACAACAGTACCTTGGAAAATGAAGTCGGTGAGGTTGCACGGCGTCGAAGAAGAACGATGTTGGATCCGGTGAAGATGCGACATCAGCAAGTTTCCCGAGTCACCCTCAGCGGTTATCAGCGCCACGATAACAAGATACAGGTGCTGGCGAAGATGGAGTCGATGTGAGCGCTGGCGTCGGTCACGGCCGATCACTGCCAGCGGCGGCAGGCATCGTATGGCTTCAGAGCTGTGGAGCAGGCCGGGCCCTTCGTCGTTCATGTCACGAGTGGCTCCCAGTGCATCAGTGCAGGTCGAGGCATCACAGCGGAGGCATTGATGGTGTTGGAAACAGATTTACTTAGTTCTATTGGGTTTCTTTCAGCTCCCAAAAACAGAAACAACCTCCAGGGGCCCAACTCAGGAACCTCCTGGCAGGTCAGAACACACAGAAAGGAAGACCAGGGGGCTGGGTGAAGTCCTTTTGTTCCTGGGACTTCAAAACAGGAGGCCAGCTTTTCTTCAGGGCCTTGGAGACTTTCCTTAAGCAGGGGATACAGCACACAGCAAAGCCCTTCTTCAAGCAGGGGACACAGCACACAGCAAAGTCCTTCTCCTTTCTTTTTTATTTTTATTAAGAGATATGACATGTAAAACCAACATACAAAAACAAAGATAATAAATTTACATTTCAGCCATGTCATAGGTCCCATTTTGCGACTTATTCCCCAGTCAACCCCCACCCACCCCGCAGGGGTCCTTACAGGTAAATGGGGACAAATAAAGAAAAATCCCTTGTTTCAAATAAAAAAAATACAAAAATATATATACAAACATACATATACCAACATAATAACATAGTTTCTTCAATCGGGAAGAGGAAACATATAAAGAAAATTATCGATACTCTAAGTTCTGCCAATTAGTTAAGGGTTTCCAAATCTGCTCACCCTCCCTCCGAGCCCTGAGTCCTCTCCTCTTAAATACAGATATTTCCCATTTATAAATACTTAAGAATTTACTAAACCATACATGTAAAGTCGGAGGTGCGGGATCTAGCCAAACTGTAGCTAAACATAATCTCAGCGCCGTCATTGCAACAAACAGCAGCTTTCGCTCAGGTTCAGACATATTTTGATCAGCAACACCAAGCATAATAACCTGAGGTGTCAAAAAAACAGTATAACAGAAAATGTGTCCCAAACGCTGTTCTATTTTATATATCAATTGACCCAAAGAGGGGCAGGAGGCAAACATATAAATACTGTTGGCCGTAAGTTCCCCACATCGAGAACAGTTTATCCCCACTGTGCCTCCCCATTTATGTATTCGGGAAGGGGTTATATACAAATTAAACCATGTCTTAAAACATTGCACCTGGAGGTTAGCTGAGGAAAAACAGATTGGCTATATAGGAGTGAATCCTCACAGACCCCTTGACCCGCTTGTACCCCAACCTCCCACTGAGTGAAATGTTTGATCAGATCATCAGGTCTCTTGGCATTTAGTAATTTATAAATCGAGGATATAGTTGATTGATTCCCATTGATAGGTTCCACTAACGGAATGCGAACCCAAGTAGATGTTTTTTTGCAAAGAAAGTTTCTAATCTGCAAAAATTTTAAAAATTGTCTATTACCTAACCCACATTTTTGCTTTATCGCTTCAAAAGTCATAAGCCCGGAGGCAGACACTATATCCCCAACAACACTGACCCCTTGGGCAGACCGCTCTTAAAAATAAGCATCCCGAAAGATTTCTAGGAAGAGAACATTCTTTGCAAAAGGGGAATATATATGGAATCTATCTATATCGAACATTTTTCGAACCATCGTCCAGACTTTAAAAGCACCTAAGAGAACCTTAAACCTGAACCGTTTCAAATATGCAAAGTCTATATGTCTAAACAAAAGTCCCCGAGCCTCTGCCCCGAGCATTAAATGATAGATCGAAATATCTAAGCGATCCTCAGCACCTATATCCAATAGATCAGCTATATGTCTCAGTGTTATAGACCAATAATATATTTGAAAGTTAGGTACTGACCGGCCCCCCCTTTCTTTGGGCAGAGTCATATATTTAAAAGCCCTTCTTGGTCGTTTACCGGCCCACAGAAACCATGAGATAATTCGGTCTAATTTTTTTAACCAGATTGGGTCAATCAGCAGGGGAAAGGCTCTAAGGCAATATAAAATCTTAGGGAGAAAGATCATTTTAACATTACATCTGCCCACTAGGGTCAGCTGTAGGTTGTTAATTCAGCGAGCATCAACATCTAGTTTACGTATTAAAGGATCCAAATTTATCTCTACAATCTCCTCAGGTTTTGAACTGATCTCGATCCCCAAATATTTAGACTTGTTTACTATATGAGAATCCCCTAGGTTAATTTTATCGTTACATATTATTTGGGTTTTTGTTTCATTAAGAAGATAACCAGATATTGCTCTAAATTGGGATGTTAAAATTTGAATTTCCAGCAAAGCTACCTGGGGTGAGTCTGTCAAGATAGCAAGATCGTCGGCATAGCCAAGAATTTTAGTATCCCCACCTTTAGCCTGCGCCGGACGAATTAAAACCTCGTTGAAAATGTTCTTAATTAAAGGATCGATATAAATCGCAATCAATAAAGGGGAGCAGGGACATCCCTGCCTTGTTCCTCTAAGTATATTTACTATTGCCGACTGTATCCTCATCACAGAGACCTGAGCGGTTGGTCGAATGTACATGCTCTGGATGGCACAAATATATTTGTCCCCAAGACCATAGTGCTGCAATGTAGCCGATAAAAAGGCCAGGAGACCCTATCAAAAGCTTTTTCCGCATCCAGCAGAATTAAAACCATAGGGTCTCCTGTAACCTTAGTATAATCGAACAACGCGATTGTACGGCGTATATGTTCGATAGTTTCTCGGCCTGGAACGAAGCCATGTTGTTGCGCAGAAACCAGTTTTTTAATCACCCCTGCCAGCCGGTTGGCAAAAATTTTAGAATACATTTTTATGTCGCTATTGATCAAAGTAATTGGTCGGTAAGACCCAGTATCAGAAGGTATCTTCCCCTTCTTTAAAAATGTAACAATCCTGGCCTTCCGCCAAGATTCTGGGGGTCTCTCACCATTTTGGACCTGTAAAAACATCTCAAGCATTACAGAAGTGACCTGAGATCGAAAAATCTTATAAAATTGTCCCGGTAAAAAATCCGGACCTTGTCACTTGGGAGAGAGTCTATAGCTAGCCATAACTCCTCAGTTTTAATTTCAGCGTCGAGCATGTCCGATACTTCAACTGTTGAAGCCCCCACCTCAATATCACTGCGGGTATCTTTGAATTTCAGCCTGAACCTCGCAATTACCTCTGATATCTTCGTCATATAATTTTTGATAGCATTTCTGGAAGGCTAGAACTATGGCCGCTTCCTCCGTGACTAACCCTGCCTCTGGATCTATAATATTTTTGATACGTTTAGCAGCCTCTTTTTCTCTAGTTCTAATGGTCAGTATTTGTCCGGCTCTTTCATTATTCTCATACAATTTAGAGCGCCAAGCGAGGAATTTATTTGCAGCTTTGGCTTGTGAGATTTCAATTATAGCTGATTTAGCGATTATAATCTGTGTTTGTGCAGAATCCCCATTCCCACCACACGATAAAACCCTTGCAAGAGTTATCTCAGCCCCTCAAGCTTACCATATAGCTCCTGCAGATTGAGCAAAGTCCTTCTCCTTTCTTTGGCAGAAACAACAACTGCTGGCCAACCCCAGACACACTGCAAGGGCAGTACTTCTCCTCAGTTTCTTCAGCTCTTCTCCTAAGCAGAGGTTTCTCTTGTTTCCAGCAATAGTCTAAAGTTCAGGGGTTTTAGGCTAATACTTATACGCCAAAATGTCTTTGATCCCTTTGTGCAAGGGGCTCTGAGCCCAGTCCAAACCAGTTCAAGGGGGCACTCTGCCAGTGCATAACAATATCCTTTGTAAGCGTGGCCTTGGTTACAGACGTTCCTCAGGGGGACGGAGTCAGCATTGTAGAAGGCAGGCACAGCCGTATTCAGGTACAGGTGCTACCCCTCCCACCACTCCAAATGCAGATCAGGCCTATTCAGCCTAGTGCTGACTCATCCAGACTACTGGAGCCACTGCAACTCCCCAGCCCCTGTCACTCCAAAGCCAGACAGTCAATCCACAAGAAGGGAGAGGCACACAGAGAGGTTGAACAAGAAAGCAACCACATTCTAAACGTGCTATTTTTAAACACAGAATTTAAAAACCATCCTTCCCAACAGATGTGTTATTAAATTCTGAGTACAGGGATACCAAACTCCAATTTCCAATCTTACTCCTATGGGAAGATCTGCTTGTAAAATGTTACAGAGCATTCCCCATTCTGTCCTATGGGCAAGATAGCCTTTCAATAGTGAAAAACAAAATTGGCAGTATTTCACTATCAGGACATGTTACACACACCAGTACATGTCCTACCTTTCACATACACTGCACCCTGCCCAGGGGGGTACCTTGGGTCTACTATAGGGGTGTCATATGTGCAAGTAAAGGGAAGGGTAGGGCCTGTCAAGTGGGTGCACTTGCGAGTTCGACATGGCAGTTAACAAACTGCGCACAGGCACAGCAGTGACAGGCCTGAGACGTATTTTAGGGCTACTCCTGTAGGTGGCACAATCAGTGCTGTAAGCCCACTAGTTGCATTTGATTTTCCAGTCCTGGCACACTCAATGCACTTTACTAGGGACCTACTGGTAAAACAAATATGCCAATCAGGGAGAACCAATCACAATAACAATTTACACAGGGAGCACTAGCACTTTGACACTGATCAGCAGTGGCAAAGTGCCCAAAGCATCTAAGCTAGCAAAAACTAAATCCAGCACAGCATCAAAAACACCGGAGGTAGAGGCAAAAAGTCAGGGAAAACCACACTAAGGATGTCAGGTTCAACACAACCCCTTTCCCAAATGTCTATTCTATCAGTTTACTGGTCTCTATTTTTCTGAAAGTTCAATAAACCCTGGGAGGAATTCACAGATTTGCGCTATGCGGAACTCCGCCAAGTGGCAAAAAAACTCTGCTGCACTACGCGGAGCTCTGCAAGCGGCGGAGTTCCATAGAAAAATGCCATTTGCGGTGATTGCACAGTGCGGATGCTTGTCCGCACTGTGCAATCATTGCAAACGGCACCTGGCACAGCTCAGGCGGTCCCTTCTTTCCCTTTTCTGCCACTCGCCAACTTGATGTTGACGATCGCGAACAAGGAAATGACTTTAGAGAAACTGTCTATAGAGCAAATAACTTAAATTGCACCCTAGTTTCCTGGAACATAGCAAGCTATATTAGTAAACTGAACAATGATGAGTGGAATAAAACTATGGCCAAATTTCAGATTATCTGCGCCCAAGAAACCTGGGCGACCATACCAATTTTCTTAAATGGCTACCAACACTACTATCTAAAGGGGGCAGAGCGAATGGGGGTCTACTCACATTGATATCCAATATAGTTGCACTTAATATCTTGAAGTTTAGAAACAACTCACTCTTTTTTTACATCCTTGTTATTAAAGGCTACAACACTTGAAACTTAATGCTTATAAATCATTATAACAACAATTTTATAAACCCTGAAGTGGTAGTTGAACATCTGGGCAACACTCTAGAGGACCTAGATGAGCATCACCCAAACCCTTCACAACTTATCTGGGTGGGAGATTTCAACTCAAAAGCAGGCCCAAGAAGTGAAGCATAGCTATGTGGGATAGTGGGCCATGAAGAAGATCTCATCACGCACTTTTACCATAATCCACAGGTAAAAGTAATAAACAACATATTGATGACATGCCATCTTGAGCTCCGTAATGAAGTTGATCCTGATACTGGGCAATTATTTACTACCTTTCAAAGTACAGATCGTGCCTCTATGATCGATTTTATAATCACCTCTGACACCCTAAGAACCAATATCGCCAAGATAAAGGTAAAATTCACAGACTTCTGTGATCGGGCTATGCTCTTGTGTGCCTTATCCTGGAATGAACCCAGAAAAAATAATGGTATGCAGGCGCCAAAACCGATCCTAGCCAGAAAAAATGGTTTTGTTCTAAAATGGGACAAAATAGATGAGACCAAACTCCTCACAAAGCTCATAGTGTCAAACCATGAGGACATCCTTCAGTATTTAGATCCATTGCCAAATACCATTCAGGTGATTGAAGCGTTTGGTAATATCCTAAGTAATATTAGATTATAATTAGTTCCCCTGATACCTACAAGAGTTACCCCCCAGCATCGTTGATTCGACAAGAATTGCTCAGTAGCCTCATCAAATCTGCGAAAAGCCCTAAGAACCTCACCCAGAGACAAAGATCACACCCGCATTTTGAGGAACCTCTATCAATTACAGAGGGAAAGAAGGTTGAGGCAGCTTAAATCTGAGACATGGGAACATTTTAAGCTAGCATCTTCTCTCCAGAATAGCAATAAGGAAAGCGATAAGGATGGGCAGTCCTTAGACATACACATAGATGTAGATTCACGATAGCAATAAGGAAAGCGATAAGGATGGGCAGTCCTTAGACATACACATAGATGTAGATTCATGGATTAAGGACTTCCATGATACTTTCCAAAAGTCAGGCGAGTCACATTCACCTGATATCTGCCCTTATATTAAGGAGAAAACTCACCTCTCTTTAGACCTTGAGGAAATACAACTTGCCCTGTCTCGGTCACCAACCCTAAAAGCAGCAGGGCCTGATGGGGTCCCCATGGACATTTTATCTTACAAATAATCCATTTTGGTCCCTTTTACTGACTGTTGTTTTTAACTCACTAGCCAAGTCCGGACCCATACCTTCCTGGAAAAAATCCATGATAGTTCCGATCTTCAAAAAAGGGGATGCCTCTAACGCCGCTAACTATCGCGCCATCTCATTACTTGATAGCACCGCTAAATTCATGGGTAGACTATTGCTAAACAAACTTGAAACCTGGGAAGCAGAAAATAAGATCCTTGTCAAAGCACAGTATTGGTTTTGGCAGGGCGGGGGCACTATTGATCAGTGCCTCAACCTGACATTAATAGCAGGAAAATATTCTGTGGTTAAAAAGGGCCATTTATACATGGCCTTTGTGGACCTGTACAAGGCCTTGATTGTGTGGTACACAGCAAACTTTGGAATATTATCAAGGAAATGAATGAATGAATGAAAGAGCATTTGTTATAGCACAAACAGCTACTCAAAAGAGTGTCCTGGTGCTGACAGAAAGCGGTTAGGAGAACCATGGTACGCTGCTTCGTTTTGAAAAGCCACGTTTTCAGATGTTTCTTTAAGATTGAGATATATTCAATGGAGCGTAAGGTGACTGGGAGCCTGTTCCAAGTCTGGGCCCCCAAGAATCCAAAAGATCTGCCACCCATCCAGGCCATGCGTAGTTTAGGAGTACAAGTGCGGTTGGAGGAGGAGGATCTTAGAAATCGAGCCGGGATGCAGTGATTGACTTGTCTGCTAGGGTAGCCAGCTCCTTTCCCATGGAAAGCCTTAAAAAAGATATTGAAAGCTTTGAATTTGATCCTCTCCTTCAGTATCAGCCAATGAAGTAATTTAAGGAGGGGGGACATTGAAGAACTTGGTTTAGGGTGGAGGATCGCCTGACTGCCGCATTTTGTACTACTTGTAGGCGCTGTACAAGGTAACAGGGAAGGCCCAGATACAAGACATTTGCATAGTCCAGTCTTGATGTCACCAAGGCCTGGACCGCTTTTTTCCTAGACTCTATTGTCAAAAGAGGAAGACATCTTTTCAACATACGCAGGATGCCCAAGCAGGTGCCAACCAAGGTTTGGACCTGAGACTTCATGGACAAGGCGTTATCCATCAAAACTCCAAGGTTTCTTACAGATGACTGCTCAGTGTGTGGTGAAAAATATTCTTCAGGCCACCAAGCGTTCCAGTTACTGTCGGCATGTTGGCCAAAGAAGACAATCTCAGATTTATCTGAGTTGCATTTGAGATGATTCGCCTTCAGCCACTGAAAAACCTTAGAGAGGCATGCTCTGATACTAACACAGTCGAAATCTGATCCTTTTTCACAGGTGAGAATCAGTTGCATGTCTTACGCATAGGATATGATCTTTGCACCGTTTGCCTCTGCTATGTATGTCAGGGAAGACAAATACGATTAAAAAGAGAAGGGCTTAGAATGGCGCCCTGAGGAACTCCAACCCCTATGTTTAGTTATTTATTTATTTATTTATTTATTTTTAATTTTAAAAAGTGTTATATAGTGCTGGCTAGACCCGGAGGTATCAGAGCGCTTTACATGAGCATCAGATCATAGTTACAGGTTACATCGTTACAAAGGTTACACAGTAAATTAGAGCATAGTTACTCGTAAGGTAAAGATAAACAATAAGCGCACATAAGTAAGGGAAAAAGCAGGCAATGGGAAGATTAAGGGGAGGAGGGAAGGAGCAGGGGAAGTAGACAGGTAAAGAAGGTGGGAAAGAGGAGCGGAGGGTAAAGGACATCGCATGGAAAAGTGGAGGGGAAGGGCGACGGGGACACAAACCGGTAGACGAGTTAGAGCAACGTCCAAAGTCCAGTAAGCTGTGATCCCAGTGGAAGTGGTATGTATCCCTTCCCTATCTCTGTTGCGGGAGGCTCCCTTAATGCAGTGGACTCTCTCAGAGGGGTCTCTGAGACTCCAAGGCCTACATACTGGATCCTTCCCCAAAAAGGGGAGAGGTAGTGCTTTGGCAAGGGGTGCCATACCATACGTCAGCTGTGAGTGGCTCCCTAAGCGCAGTGGACTCTCTCAGCGGGTACGCTGAGACTCCAGAGTATAAATATTGGATCTTTCCCCAACAAAGGGAGAAGGAGTGCTTAGTCAAAGGGCACAAAGGACAGGGTGCTAGGCAGGCTAGCAGGCAAGGTGAGAGATTCAGGTGAGAGTGGATAGGAGCTAGGTGCTGGGCAGGCGCTGGCTAGACCCGGAGGTATCCGAGCGCTTTACATGAGCATCAGATCATAGTTACAGGTTACATTGTTACAAAGGTTACACAGTTATTGGAGCACGGCAACATAGTTACTTGTAAGGTCAAGATAAACAATAGGCACAAACAAGTAAGGGGAAAAGCAGGCAAGATGAAGATTCCGGGGAGGGGGGAAGCAGCTGGGGAAGTAGACAGGTAAAGAAGGAGGGAAAGAGGAGGGGAGGGTGAAGGACATCGCATGGAAAGAGGAGGGGAAGGGCGACTGGGACACAAATCTGTAGACGCGTCACAGCAACGTTCAAAGTCCAGTAAGCTGTGATCCCAGGGGAAGTGGTATCGCTTCCTGATCTCTGTTGCTGGAGGCTCCCTTTACGCATTGGACTCTCTCAGAGGGGTCTCTGAGACTCCAAGGCCTACATACAGGATCCTTCCCCAAAAAGGGGAGAGGGAGTGCTTTGGCAAGGGGTGCCATACCATACCTCAGTTGTGAGTGGCTCCCTAGGTGCAGTGGACTCTCTCAGCAGGTACGCTGAGACTACAGAGTATCAATATTGGATCTTTACCCAACAAGGAGATAAGGAGTGCTTAGTCAAAAGGCACAAAGGACAGGGGGCTAGGTAGACTAGCAGGCAAGGTGAGAGATTCAGGGGAGAGTGGATAGGAGCTAGGAGCTGAGGAGGTATACAAAGGGAGAAAGAGTACTAAAAGGGAACAGATTTAATTAAGGAGATATTATATAGTGCTGGCTAGACCCGATGGAATCGGAACGCTTTAAATGAGGGACAATAATGTTGCAAATTACATCAGTTAAAATTGCATAAGTAGCAAGAAAAGCATTTAAAGAACATAGGGGACAAGGTGAATGGAGCAGGAAGGGTAAGGGGATAGGGTAAAGGGGTAGGAGGAAAACAGGACATGGAGACGAGGGGAAAATCTGCCGAAGGTCCGGCTGGGTAGGTGACGTCAGGCAGGAGGAGTCCACAGCCCATCTCCTCTTTAGCTATATGGCAGCTCTACCGGGAATCAGCCAAATCGCTAGGTCTCCACAGTCTGGGGTAAGTTCCGCAGGTTCCAAGTCCTGATGTGTAGGCAAGTTAGGGGTTAGGTTTAAGGTCTGGCCAATGTCCAATTGTTATCCCAGGGAAGTTAAACAACATGTAGGGATCACTATGGAAGCCATCTTAGGGTCAGGCTGGGGACTGTACTGTACACTGGTATTCTGGTGGCCATCCTAAGGTTAGGCATCAGGCAGTTAAAGTCAATATCCAGGACAGCGGCCGCTAGAAAATAGCAAATCCAGCGTGCACACACCATCACACGCACAGACATGCACAAGCACACACCAATGAGAGCACACACTCTCCAGTGCCCACTGACGCACACAGACAAGCACATAGCCAGAAACATCCAAGAACACAAACACACATAGAATCCCATGCTCTAATGCAAAAACACCCATATACATGCACACGCAAACACCATCACATGCACAGACAGGCGCAATCACACCCAAATGCGCTCACACTCATATACACGAAGACACGCACAGACGCACATACAGAAACTATCAAGAACACAAGCAGACATACAATCACATGCTCCAGAACAAAAATACCCAAGGACGTACACACAAAAAAACATGCACACACACACACACACACACACCATCACACGCACAGACATGCACAAGCACACAACAAATGTGCACACACACTCATACGCAAACAGAGGGCACACACACAGAAACATCCAGAAACATCCACACGCACAAGCATTCATACAATCCCATGTTCTAATACAAAACACTCAAATAAATAAATGCACACACCATCACACACACAGACATAAGCGCACAAACAGAAACACCTGCGCGCACAAACACAAGCACACATAGAATCACATGCTCTAATACAAAAAACACCCAAATACATGTCCACACCATCACACGCACAGACATGCATAAGCACACAACAAATATGAACATAGTCTTTCATACATGCACTGGCACACGCACACACGTGCATCCGCACACACACCTTCATACACGCACAGACACACACACAAACGCACTCCCATGATACATTTCACAGGACTGCCGCAGCATTGATGGCACACAAAGGCAGAGTCAGAGGTACCAATGTCCTGGGGGCTCCTTGGTGTAATGGAGCCTATTCCTCCTCTCAGCCGCCATCTTAGGGTTAGGCACTTAATGGTGCATGATCGTGGTCGGGCTAAGAACATAACGGCAACAAACATTGTCTGGCATAGGGGTTGAAAAAGAGGGAAGCCTTACCACCTGAGCTCTGTCCTGCAGGAAAGAGTCCAGCAATGTAATTACTATCCTGCCGATTCCCAGATTCCGCAATCTGTCAATTAGTCTCTCGTGCCAGACAGTATCAAATGCTGCCCGCAGATTGAACAAGATCAGGACAGCCCTTCACCCTGATCCAGTATTCCTCTCATATACTCAGTTACTTCCAATAGGGCAGTCTCAGTGCTAAAGTTGGCTTTAAAGCCAGATTGAAAATGGTGCAACAGATTGTGTCTCTCTGTGTGGATTGAAATAACTTTAGTAAGGTGTTTTTCCAGAACTTTTGAAAGAACCGGACAGAGAGATATCAGCCTATAGTTGGCTGGTTCAATATGATCGGCTGAAGGTTTTTTTAAAAGTGGAAGGATTTTGCCCTGTTTAAAGCTAAGTTACCAGCAGAAAGAGAAGAATCCAATACCATATTAACTGTGGCATTGATCGCAGGTGCTAGGGAGGCAAGTAATTTAGCCGGGCAGGCATCGCTTGGAGAGCCGGACAGAAGATCTTTAAGATAGTGGAGCGAGTCGGCTAATAGAATTTTAGGAAACTCTACTAACGTAGGAGTCGGCAAACAATAAGCCCTGTGTGACAGGGATTGGTCTGTCACTAGCTTCTCTTCCGTAATTTCCATGAAGGATTGTTGAATTAAGGTGTTCTTATTATGGAGGAACGGATCAACCTACTGGGTCCATTCGGCTGAGTGCTGGGATTCTTTCTTTATTGCCCCAGTGGAGGCAAATGATTTCACTATATTAAAGATTACATTCCCTTTATTTTGAGCCGTATCAATATTTGCTTGTAAGTAGTTCCTTTTAGCCTCTTTTACCAGAAGTTAATGAGATTTCTGGGCACTCATAGATTTTCCAATCATTCAATAGGTAATATTTGCACCATTTTCTTTCTAGAACTCTACAGATCCTTTTACTTGCTCTTAGTGGTTCATTAAACCAATGAGCGAATGGGTGGGCCCTCATAGAGGTCCATAAGAACAGGGCAGCAGCATTTTCCAGGTTGGACTTAAGCCAGCATTCTAGGGAGGAGATGACACTTTCAAGATCGCCGACCCGCATAGGAGCTGATAATTCCAAAGCCTCACTCAGCAAAGGCTGAGATATTTTATGAAAAGATCTATTTTTGTGTTCAGTCCTAATAAACCTGTGTGGGAAACCAGAGTCTGGATTTGGTATCCTAAAGTTGAGGAGGAAATGGTCGGACCAAATGATGGGGAATGGCAGATCAGTTTTTAATTCTGTGCTACAGAATATCTGATTGAGAGTATATCCCAAATTATGGGTGGGAGCAGAAATGAACAGTGTCAGATTGCATGCCACCGTGATTTCAAACGGGCAGTATTAGGATCATTGTGTTTGCCATGAATAATTCAAATCACGCAGAAGGAAGAACTGATCATATTTAATCGCAAGGGGAGTGATTACTTTGTTTAATGAAGGCAGGAAATTTGCAGAGCGGGCCAGAGGGTCTCTACATCAATATCACTGCTAGGCATTTCTGGGGGAATAAGAAGCAACCGAAACATAAGTATTCAGCTCCCTCCATCAGCTCTAGCGAGAGAGGGACACAGTCCAATTCTTCTTTTGTGATGATGGAAATGGGAGTGGAGACCATGATAACTAACTTTATAAGAGAGCTATATACTAATGCGACTGCTATGGTTCGTTATAGGAGGAAAGGTGAATGCACAAACTTATTTAAAATTGAAAGGGGCATTAGAAAGGGGTGTGTTTTGGCCCCGTTTTTATTTGCACTTTATACAAACAGACTAAATGAGGTACTGACTAACAAATTGAAAGACACCCCTCAAGTACAGTCGACTCCCCTCTCAATCCTGCTCTATGGAGATGACACATATGTTTGCTGGCTTCGGCTCTCCAAAATCTCATGGCAGAAAACGCAGTCTTTTTGTCCAAATTGGACCTCGATGTAAACAAAAAGAAAACCTTCATCATGGCGGTGGGGTAGGGGTGAAAAAGAACCCGATGACATTCCATCTAGCTGGGGAAAAAATAGAACAAGTTCAATGTTTTTATTATTTAAGCGCTGTTTTTGATTTTAAACTGAGGTGGAAGGACTTGGTCTAAAACAGAGGGAATCAGATGGGCAAACGCATTGCCACAATCTTTTAATGTTCAAAACATTTGGCCTGTAAGCCAACACAGGATATGATTAAAATCTACCTGGCCAAAACGACATCAAGTGCCACTAACAGCGAACCAATATGAGGGATCACGTACGTGGAGGCACTCCAAGTCATGGAAGACAAATCTGTTAAAAGACTATGGGGCATATTATCAACACAGGCGATAAAATTATCGCTGCTTTTATCGGCAGAAAACTGCCGCTAAAGCCACTTTTGCGGCAGAAAACTGACGCTAAAGCCGCTTTTGCGGCAGTTTTCTGCCGATAAAAGCAGCGATAATTTTATCGCCTGTGTTGATAATATGCCCCTATTGTCGGTCCGGCCTCTATGTAATAATTTTATTCCACACAAGGAAGTATTCTTGCCCTTTATTAGTAATATTATCAAGTGTGCCCAGTTATCCCTGTGGCTGTCAGTGTGGAAAAGGAATATCATAGATTTGAATAAAAAGATTTTAAGACATCGCAAATTCAGAGTATGCTTATAAAATTCCCTGGCTATCCTACATCTGACAAACCCTCACATTGTTGGGGCTAGCACACCTATATGATACACCTAGCCTCTGCGAAAGCCTTCCAAAATCTAGACTAAGAGATCTATTTAACAAGAAAGCGGCATCAGAGAGGTGGGAAAGATGAAGAGGGAAACAAAACTTTAAGGGCCCGATGTAGGTAATTCCGAATTACCGACTCTTAAATACCGAATCATATCGATTCGGTATTTAAGAGTCGGTAAATCGGAAGCAGGCAGATGTAGGTAATAAATTACCGAATCTGTACGATTCGGTATTTACCGAATCGGTAAATACCGAATTGCTATTTCCCATTGATTCCTATGAGCCTTGAAGCCCATAGGAATCAATGGGAAATACCAAATCAGTATTTACCGATTCGGTAAATACCGAATCCTGCAAGGGTGAATGGGGTGTCACTTTGACACCCTTTAGCACCCCAATTCCAGGCTTGTGTGTCATGTGGAACATGTCTGTGTGTCACATTGTACAGGTGTACATGCACACCTGAATTCGGTATTTTACCACCCAATTGTATTGGATGATAAAATACCGAATTCTGAAGGTCTGTAGCACTGCAAACAGTGCTACATACATCTGGGATTTACCGAATCGGTAAAATTACCGATTCGGTATTTTACAGAAATACATCTCAATCACCAAATACCGGTCGGTAACGGCCGAATTCGGCCGTTACCGACCGGTATTTGGTGACCTACATCGAGCCCTTAATGTCTATCCAGGGCTGCCCCAATGTGCCCACTCATATCTCTCATTTGTAGAGAACACACAATACTGATACATTCTGACCAGATTTGGTTTAAACTATATTGTTGCGGCATCCATTAAATCTATTTTCAATAAACCACGTACCTCTTTGCCCATGTGACGATAAGTTTAATCAATTAACCTTGCACATCCTATTTTACTGTTCTTTTTTTGTAACAGAGAGAAAAAAACTCATTATTCCACTATTGAACAAATGACCCTGCGTTCCCCAGCATTAGCTTTATCTACATTATACCAATTACAAACTCCACTCGTTGCTGTGCATTGGCTTTTTTCCTGCTACCTGCCTTTAAAACCCACAAGGCTCTAAGTGAGACATTCTGCCCCACCTTAGGGAAGCTTCTACATGTGAGTTTTCTAACTCCCCATTTGGCTAGCAGATACTGTATCTAAAACTAGACTCTGTGTTATTGCATACATCGTGTGGACTAGCACTGCTATTTATAGCATTTACACATTTGGCATGTTTCAAATGTTAATTTTTTTATTGTAAGTGTATAAACCAGACGTCAGCTTATGTTTTGTACAATTCGAGATTTTACCTCACATTGAATTTTAACAGCTATTTTAAGATTTTACTTGTACTGTAATTGTAAAACCGTCTTCTGTTGGTATTAAATTGCTTTTATTTATGTACTTCTATTCATTTTATTCAAATGCGAAGTAAATTATTTTTAAATTTGACGTGCAGGTGAACATTTTCATCCCTTTAAGGGACACAGCTTCAATTTCTGCGTACTCAATTAAGTAATCATCAATATCTTTACGCTTGTGGTAAAGCACTATAAATGTAAGGATTCAACAACTAAGCAGCCGTTGGGTTGAAACTAAAATACTGTATGTGATCAGGACAAAACACTTACATTATCTGCATTGTGGATTCAGATATGTAGAAATTTTACCCCAAAGATATTCAAATCTATCAATGTTTCCCGTTGATTTTATTTAGTTTGAACATTTTTGTTGCAAAAAATGTTTTTTATCTTCTTTATCAAAATATGTCCACGTCTTTCTAGATAACCAATTTGGTTTCTGGGTTTTGAGAAACAGAAAGAAGCCAGCGCAGTACAATTGCAGATACCAAAAATGTGTGTACATATACCAATATTTTCTTTGTTGATATATTCAAGCAATCACTGAATGAGTTGATTTATAGAACACAGCTAATAACCCGAGAGAGTATCCAGGATCTTGCAGGATCTGATTGACTAATTCAAATAGCCAGGTCTTGAGATTATTTCAGAATTTCAGTAGAGTAGGGGCAGTCTGGAGCTGGAGTAGGAAGCTTTTTCATGTCTTCGCTGCAAGATAGGAGGAGGAGCATCCTCTGCTCATGCGTCTGTTGATGTGGGGAGTGTGGGCAAGTGAGTGAGTGGCAATGGTGATGTGATATGTAATCTGATATCTAAGATCTTTTATGACATTGGTAATCTATCTGTAATATCAATATTCACAAAAATACATTAGGCCAAAGGACATACTGACCAAATTATGAAAAAGAATAACTTTTGAAATTGCCCCTTAGAGCAGAAATGCTCACAGCAGTGGTTGTCAAAAACTCTAACATAGGAGTCCCCTCTGCAAGGATAGCCCTCCAGGGACTAAGGCCTGTCCACTACTTTCTGCCTCCTTCAATGTATCTGACCTCTGAATGACGAAAATGTAAGTTAACCTTCCAGGATCTCTCTCTGTCTGATCTCTCCTAAAATACAGTAAACACTGAACTTGCTCAGCTCTTTTAGAGGTTTATTGATTAAACTTATGCATGAATGTAGTCACCAGGTGTTTAATTTTCCTTATTGCTCCAGCTTTCCGCTTAGTTAAAAATGCGTAAAGTAGTTTATTTAAGGTTTCAAATTCTGTGTTGTCCATTGAAAAGACAGAGTTTGTCAAATGGTACTTTTTACATGTTTTATGATGCATTTTGCTCGGAAGAGTTACCATGAAATGATCTTCACCCTTGGCGTACACCATACCGGTCGGTCATCCCTGCAATTGGATATGTAAGGATGCTTATTTAATACCTGACTCACTTACCATTATGCTTTGAGGGAAGCAAAAGTAAAATAACTCCTCATACAGGGGAAGATCTAAGTGTACGAATTGGTGCATTGCACAAGGGTCAAATTTGTACTCTGATCGTGGAGTAACTACTGATAGAGAGTATACTGGGAAGAGCCTTCCCAAATTTGCAGACCCCCTCTAACTCTTGTGCAAGGGGCCGCCTGCCCCAGGCACTGTAACTAAGTATGTTGATGTTCTAGGTGATTTTCACATCACAGCCTTAAACTCTGCCCCCACCGCCTGCTTGGTGACCTAGTCCCACCATTCAGACAGCTCTGCCTCTCACCCACCTCCTTTAACCCGGTTAATCTTATTAAACTGTGTGAGGTGTCTGTTCTGGCCACAGCGGCACCATTGGCAAAACATATGTATCGTTGACCTGGACACTCAAAGTGTCTGTTAACAGCACTTGAGACCTCAGTGGCCGAGTTGATGCTATCTGAATTATCGACTACTGTCTTAAATGTGCATCCTAGTTTATAGATTATAAAAAGGGTGTAATATGTGTTCAGTGTTATAATCTCTGGTTTTGCCTTCTCTCACATAAATGGTTATTAAAAAGCAGTAATCCTAAATAGTGCTAGTTTCTGAATTTATGTATGGAGAATTTAATTTTACCGCCACTTTCTGTTGGTGGTAACGTTCATATTTTTGCCATGTGATGTATACCATTAACCCATGTTTAGCACATTTTTGTGCTAATCTACTGTAGGAGCATTGTTATTAAAAGTGCTTAAGCGAGGTAACACGCCCGATCTTGTAGCTGACATCTATGTTGTGTGTTTTAGGGGGTGGGGCGGAAGTGTATTAACATATTTTCTTATTCATAGCCAGCACGGAACACTGGAAAACAATAGGCGCTGATGGTAAACTTACGAATTCAAAGTTTATTTATTTCACATAACGTGAGTTTATAGAGCGCTATGTTGACTCAAATGTAGCCTCCTAGCGCTATTACCACATAACAGATGTTTAGCATTACCTAACTCAAGGGTAGGCATTTTATCAATCTGATAAGGATGAAAGGCCGATTCTTGATTTGTAACTGTGGTCATGCAGTTGGTCTCATTTACAGCCAGCACTGAACACTGGAGAAAAAGAGGTTCAGTTGTTTATTGCGACTCTACAAATTGTGAAATGTATTTGATTCCCATAGCTTGCATATGCAGAGAGCTATATTGACCACAATAAACTGATCAGGACAGTAGCTACTGCTAGAGAGTATACGGCCCAAAGTCACCAAGCACCCTCTAACTCGTTTTTCCATTGCAATACCTATGATATGTGCAGTTTTAATATGTTTGCATCAGAAATACGCGACACCAAGGGCAGATACAAAGAAATCAATAAAGCTCAAACGAACTACTTGCTGCTATCCTGATAACTTACTTGCAAGTAATGGAAAACATCCAAGATCTCCTATCTGTTTCTAGGGGCACCAAATACTATTTGAAGCCGCTATTTATCTGCCCCCGATGGCACATATGTAGGTTAAATACAGGCAAGTACACCCTCCCACGCACTTACATTTGTTTTTAAACTGGTGGGGGGGCTGGAACAGAGGTCACTCGAGTCCCAGAGATGCTGAATTGAGAAGGGCTGGAACAGCAACGGACAGCTGACTGTGGCAACAGGAAAGTGTCTTTCTGTAATCACGGTGGGCCGACAGACAAGCATCTTTCTGCATTCAGGGTGGGCCGGTTGTAGTTGCAGTGCAGGTAAAAAGGAGGAAGTGGGGTTGTGAGCCCCAAAAATAAAGGGGAAAAAAGTTTGAGAGTGGGGCAGGTAAAGTGTTGACACACCCACACAGTGATGCATACATCTGACCACGATTGGCTCAGGGGCACCGCAGCAGGCCAATGAAAGACCCTCATTGTAAAACATTTCCAGGTAATCCCAAGATATAAGGTCCTACAGGTGTGTTGTGTTACTGTGGGCAGGCACACCCCTAAAATCAGGAAGAAGGGCTTTGCAAAGCAACCCTGTGCTGGAGCACTGCAGCGCTGCTCAATTTGTCAATATTTTCCTGTGTCTATTTATAAATATAGACAAAGGAAAAATAGTTTTCCGTCTGTATTTATATGTAAAAATCCATTCAAATGGGAAACCTGGAGCCCTAATTGTAATATCATTTGTGGGGAGGGATAAATAGATGCTTATTGACTTTGATTTCATCCTCTTTGGAACTTGGAATTGATTTTTTCTGGGCAGAAGAGGTGGTTTTAGGGCTCTCTTCTTGTTTGCTGGGCTACACCAAACTTCAGACCTAAATCTGGATTAAAAATTGAGATTGATGGAAAAATTGAGATCAATGTGATTAAACAACATTGGAAGGACTTCTGAATGAGGAGCAAGATGGCAGGCGCGCATTCGGCCGAGTGAGCGCTTGTTGCCGATAGCTCTCCTCACCTTTTACCGCAACACGCCAGCATAACAATGAAAGTTATGCATTGCTAAAACTGCCAAAAAACACTAAAAACCTTCTGCCTCTGGACAATAAATGCACAATGCAGTGGGACTTACTTACATCCCACTAGCTGACGGTTTGTAGTCTCAGGATCTGACCCGGGCCGCTGGGATGAGGATGGCCCCAAGGAAAGCTCAAGCAGTGAGACTGCGTGATGCTGGTGAAATCACTGCCTCTCTGTATTTCCCAGAAAACGCCCAAAAACTAAAAATGTCAGGGAGCAGCTGGTTCTGTAAACAGTTGTATGCCGGTTTCATGGAAGAAAACAACTCCTGCAATCTTTTTTTCGCTAAAAAAAGGAAAGACTGCTAAACAGCCTGAGGGCCTGATGGAGGAGGCTACCCTAATGGCACGGACATATGAGGTGAGCCCTGGGCAGCTGGGGGACTCAGGCAGTTGGGATGAGACTGAGGCTGCTATGACCCAGGGTGGGCAGGAAGGCTCCCGTTCTGAGTCTGCAATACATGTGCGGGGGGAAGGGTCACCAAGTGCAGATAACATCAGGGGGTGCCACGGAAAAGAACATCTCAGTGCTTCTGGTTACTGATGGGGAAACCAAACCGCCTAACATGGATGGGGCCGGTTTCGGATTCATAATCCTCATCAGCCAGGCTATCTTGGCCACTGGATTCAAGATAGCCTGGCTGATGAGATTATGAATCCGAAACGGGTCCCAGGATGCTTGTTTCCGGTCCAGGGAAGACATGGCTTGGCAGTTCGGGCTGGACTGTTCCCATGAGGCACAGGGTCGGACTGATTTGCATATAGCCATGTCTGAACTGGGGTGGCCGAGTGAGCTAAAGAATGGTGATGGATTAAACCCAGATCAGTTGACTGGGGGTGAGTGTTTGATTTGCTCAGACGCTCCGTCCATCATCCCCATTTGTATAACATCAATTTAGACCTTTGGTCTTATAGCCTTGATGTTGTGGGGGGTATGGAAAGTCTCTGAGGGCAGAGGAGGTGCCAGGGTAGGTCAGGGAGGAATACCTTGGAGGGGGATGACTGCCTCATGGGCACGGGGGTGAAAAGTGAATATAAGCCAATAAAAGTGCTAAAGTATATAAGAGGAATGGATGTGACTTTCTGGGAGAGAGGGACCTTACAATCAATGAATGTTTTGTCTAGATCCTCATTTAATGTACACTGGCTTAATGATAGGGCCAAGCGGCAAAGAGTTGCGCAGGAAATTAGGACTTTGTCTCCCAATGTGGTCTGTCTTTAAGAGGTGCATTTTCCCTTGAGTAAACACAAGGTGTTAAGGGAACAAGGGTACAAGCTGCTAGTATGTACTTCACAAGGGACTAGCACAAGAGGGGTGACCATTCTTGCTAGGAATAACCTCTTAATGGTTGTTGGAAGTCTTGCAGACAAATATGGTCGCTGAGCAATGTTGGAATGCTTGGTTGCTAATAAAAAGCTCACAATATGTTCGATATATAGATCTAACCATGATGAAGCACAGATTCTAGAGTACTTGAACACTGATTTGGAGTCACGGCCCTCCCATTTCATATTGTGTGGGGATTTTAATACTCAGCTGGATGAAGTTCCTAGGGGTACGACTGGGGGCAAGTATCTATGTCGGAAACCTAGGGTTTATAAAGTTTTCAGCAGTTTCTGTACGAGCATGGCCTAGATGATGGTTGGTCTAGGTTAAAATACCCGGATCCAAGGTTTACACATTATTCCTGCCCACATCAAAAGATGGCTAGGTAAGATTCTTTTTTTGTCACCAACACTTATTTACCAGAGCCACATATACAGATTTTCGCTAGAACCACATCAGTTCACAACCCATTGCTGCTTAAATTTGCAATGCATGGTGTGTTACGTCCCCATGCCTCTTTTTCCTTTGACAGGAAGCTTTTACTTAATGAGCTTTTAATTGGTCATATACGGCAGTGGTTAAATACATTTCTGGCCATCAATCAAAACTCCATGAAATGCGGCATAGTATGGGATGCTCTAAAGGCGGGGCATAGGGGGGAAATTCTGAGTTTCGGACTGCATGCTCAAAAGCAACAAAGGCAGCTCATGCAGGGGCGATATGATGATCCTCAACAAGCTGAATATGCGTTGATACATGCACTGCGGAAAAGAGTGGATATTATTCAGCCGCTCGTTGCAAGGCCAGGATAAACATGGAGTGGGCTAAAGATATTACCAAGAAGTACCACCTTTTTAGGAGGGAGTGCGATGAGTACGGGGAGGCAACAGGCAGATGCCTGGCTAAGGAAATTATATGTAAAGAGGTACAAGATGTAATCACGCCATTGAAGATCCAAGTGGGAGTCTTGTAGAAACACCAGCGGAGATTATGGAGGTTCTTAGGACCTTTTATGAGGAGTTGTTTTCAGAGGATCATATTGGCAAGGATGTATCTGAAAGATTTTATAAAGATCCTTACAGGAGGATGTTAAGGTCTAACGAATGGAGGTATTCGGAGGAGCCTGTTGCTCTAGAGGAACTTTTGGAGGCTGTAGGTTCTTTAGCAGCAGGGAAAGCGGCTGGACCGGTTAAGATCCCACTTGAATTTTACAAAGTCTTTGTAGTTGAGATTTAAACAGACATACTAATGGTATTTCAGGAAGCACAGAAAGGGGATCTCTCTGCATCGTGGGATACTGCTAGCATAGTTATTTAAATTAAAAAAAGATAAACCCTCTACGCTAATAGGGTCATATAGACCCATTTCACTTCTGAATTGTGATGGGAAAGTATATGCAAAGATCTTGGCTACACTACTTTCCTGAGTAATAGCTTCTCTGATCTCTACTTGTCAGCATGGATTCATCCCCCAGAAAAGGCAAGTTCAACCACATCAGCAGGGTAGTCACTATGCTGGACTCGGCTAGTGCGCAAAAAGCTCCATGCGGAGTAGTACCACTTGATGCAGAGAAGGCGTTTGACCGTGTCTCTTGAGGATTTTTATGGACGACTATGCAGTGGCAAGGTATTGGGCCTGGCTTCATTCAAGCAGTTAGAGTGATGTACAGATCGATGTACAGATCTCCTGTGGCGCAAATTTGTTCGCTAGGGTTAGAATCAGATCTTGTGTCAATATCAAGGGGTACCCAACAGGGTTGCCCTTGTTCCCCCCTGCTCTTCGCCCTTTACATCAAACCTTTTTTGAATTTATTGGAGAGTAGGTTAACCTCACTGCAGGCCAGGCCAGGACAGGGCCTGGCTAGCATACTAGCGTATGTGGATGACATTACAATAGTCGCGCCGTATCCAGCCAAGGTCCTGGAAGAGTTTGAGCAATCAGCTTCCCTATTTGGGAAAAGCTCTGGGTACAAGTTAAACATAGCCAAGACACAAGTAATCTGTACAGATCAAGCATTTTTTAATGACTCTTGGGTTATAGAGGAGGCAACATACTTCTGGGTAGGTATTACTGTAATTGGGACCAAATGGTTCATAAAATTAAAAGGGATTTAGAAAGAATGGAGAGTTTACATCTGTCAATGGTTGGCAGATGTAATGTTATAAAGATAAATATCTTACGAAAGGTTCTGTATTATTTTAGATCAGTCCCCCTGGAACTCACGGCGAAACAACTCCAGAAGCTGCAATCTATTTGTGGTAATTTTCTATGGGCTCAAGAAAAACCACGCCAAGCAATGAAATATATGACCCTGCCACGATCTCGAGGGGGCTAGGCAGTGCCTCATTTCCTGTTCTACTACTGGGCCTGTCTACTTCAACATATGGGTATTTTGTTGGTTGGGGAATGAGAGGAGTCCCCGCATATTTTTCAATTGTTGTTAGGCCCCAATGCTGAGAGGAGCTTTTTTCAAAACCTTGAGCCCCGCTTCAAAGTGGTCCAGGCTGCCTACAAGGCATGGATTCAGCTCCGGCGATATTTGCAGATTGGTAAGCTTACTTTCTACACGCCCACGTCTTAAGCACTTCCTGTTTCTGTCTTTTCTGACACCAGGATGAATAGATGGAAATGGAAGGGTGTCTTAACCTTGGGAGATTTAGTGGACGGCAGCAGGGTTAAGGCTTACTCTTCACTGGTGTCTGAATGTGATCTCCCTAAGACTGACTTCTTTAAATACCTGCAGGTCAGGGATTACCTGATCAGAAAAACTGACGTAGTGTTTCTGTCCCAAAAAAGTAGTTTGTTAGAGATAGTTAAGAGGCGTGGAAGGATCAGGGCTTATATCAAAGCCTTAGCGAAGCACAAAGTGATGATTTGGAGGTACAAAATTCAAAATGGAACACTAGGCTATCCCAGGAAGGGAATCTCTTACAATAAGCTATTGTACAGGCTGATAAGCTTTTGATCTCAGCTAGCCTTCAAGCACAACATTACAAAACGATGTTTAATTTATATTACGCTCCTGCTAAAATTGCTCGATGGGGAGGGATAAATGAGGGCAAACGTACATGGTGTAGGATGGGCCCAGCTGATAGTCTGCACATGTTTTATGCATGTTCAGAGTTGAGACAGCTGATAAATAGAATGGAGGTCTTCTTTACGGAGGTTGCAGTGGTACGGATTGTGATTACTCCTACAGTCATGCTTTTGGGAGTATCAGAGAACGTAATATCAGCACAAGAGATGTTGGCATTTAGGTATTCAACATTTATTGCTGTGGCTGTGGCAAGACTGTGTATAGCTTCACTCTGGCGGTAAAAAGAACGCCCAACTTTTGAAATGTGGAGAGGAAGGTTCTATGCTATGCGTAGTTTGGAGCATAGCTTAAATGCCCTTAAAGGAAACCAGAAGTGGAGATTGGGCGTCAAACTCTGGGCGACACTAACGGATCATTTAGCTCTCACAACATCTTAAGTATATATTTTCCTTATCCTGGGGTTTATGTCTTGTGGTATCTCTTCCATATTTGTGTTTTTTATGTTTTTGATATAAACGAGACATGTATATATGTAAATATGGCAGTCATAAGCATGATGACGCAATTGACTTTGAAAGTTGTATCTTCATGTAGAGGCATTATCTGTGTCCATTTTGCTTTGCTTTTCGTGTTGCTCTATCTATTTATGCATCTGCTACTCTTCGTTATTAATTTCAGTTGTCCTTTAAGCCCCGCTCCTTCTGTCTGCTGAAACTCAAAGTTGATCTGAATATCATTGTTTGCTTTATTCTGAATGTTCTTGTTTTTGTAATTATATATGACTGTTTATTGGCTTAACAAAAACAAAAGGAAGGATTTCTGAATATAATATATACGTTTGGGCCTCGTTTGAAGCAGTGGAGAGCTTGCATGTGTCAGGGAGGAGATGAGAGAGACATCTGTGTTAATTGCTGATGTTCTGGAATTGGATGAAGAGGAATTAAATTGTAGATAAAGTGGTAGAAATAACTATACCTCTAAAAAGTACATTTAAAAATCACATTTTCATGTACATATCGTAGCTAAGGATGTTAGTTACATAATGTGTAATGTAGTTTGAAGCAGGCCCCAGATCCAACTCTCCCCATGCTTTCTCCACATTTTTTTAAGGGCCTTCTCCTTTGCTTTTCTCTTATTTTCATTGTTTCTTCCTTCCTGTTCCCCCCATTGTTTTGTTTTTTTGAGTCCCTTCTCATTGCTTTCTCTCTGTTTCTCCCTCATTGCCACTCCAGCCTTCTGTCAGTTTTTCCCTCCTCCTGCTTAACCCGCCCACCGCCTCCGAGAACCCATCCCTTCTCCCAAGACCTACTTAAGGGAGGCTTCAGTGTGACCTCTTAGAACAGGTTCCAGGCCTAGCTCTCCCTGTGCTGCTGCATCACTCTTGCTTCTGGCTTCTCTGTGATTTTTCCCCAGTTTCACTGCTTTCTCCTTGCTTTTTCTCCCATTGTGTGAATGCTTTCTCCTTGTGTTTTCCGCTTGTTTTTGGAGTGCCGTTTCCTTATTTTTCCCTTGTTTCCACTGATTTGTCCTTCCTTCCCCCGTGCCTTGAGCGCCTTATCGTTGCTTTTCCCTCATTTTCATTGTCTTTCTCCCTGTTTCTCCTAAATTGTTACGTGTCATCCGTTTTCCCCGCCTCCCATATAGCCCCGCCCACTGTCTCCCTGTACCCCTTCCTCCTCATAAAACCTACTTAATGGAGAGTGCAGCATAACCTCATTGAGCAGGTTCCAGGCCCAGCTCTCCCCGTGTTGCTGTGTGCCGCTCCTGCTCCTGTCTTCTTCCTTTTTCCCTGTTTTTAGTGCTTTCTCCTTGTTTTTCCCTCAATTTCACTGCCTTCTCTTGCTTTTCCCTCATTTTCACTGCTTTATCCGTGCTTTTTCCCCCACTTTTGAGTGCCTTCTCCTTGCTTTAGTCTCATTTTCACTGCGTTCTCCTTGCTTTTTCCCCGTTTTTGAGCCCTCTCTTCTTGTTTTTCCCACTTCTTCATTTCTTTCTCCTTGTTTTTCCTTCCATTCGTCTACTGATCCCAGCAAGAACCCAGCACCTGGATACCCTCACGGATAATTAGCAATGCTCTTCAAATCCAAGTTGAAACAGGCCCATCTGAAAAAACATCAGATTTTTGCTCTCTCTTTTCTTCATTTCTCTGCAGATAGACTATGAACAGATACTGGGCTGATCAAATACTGGCCAAGGTTCAAAGCCCCAAGTGCATCTTCAAGGCAAATACTAAGGACCTTTGTGTCTCTGTCAAGAACATTGGGTAAATGTATTGATGTAGTTTTTTAATATCTGTTAGACAGAAGAACAGATGTGAGTATGTTAATTTTATCTCTCAGTTAGAGACAACACCTGAAATGCAATTTTAGACATCATTACTGTTCTCTCGTAGCCTACAAGTAAAAATGCGGATTATGATCAATTGGATTACTGAACTCATGCCATCTGCTAGTATGTGGAAAACGAAATTACTTAGGGGCACATGCATCAACATAAGGAATTGCAATTCCTTAATATCGATTTTTTAGAAATCGCTATTTAAGATTCGCAATTCCTTATGCATGTAGGAATCATTATAAAAAATTGTGATTCCTACATATTCCTTAATTGTGAATTCGAAATTGCGATTTGCAATTAAGGAATGGCCTCCCATTCATTTCTATGGGCCTAGAAGCCCACAGAAATTAATGGGAATTACTTGCGCAATTTGCGAGTACCAAATAGGTACTCACAAATTGAGCATGTAATTTCAAGGTTTTAAGGGTGCCAAAAGGACACCCTGATGCACCCCTAATATTGCTATTTGATCACATTTTGCACACACACATGCCCCAAGGGCATGTGTGTGTGTGCGTAACATGGAACTTTAAAAAATGCGCTTTAGTGCATTTTTCAAAGGTTTCACAGATTACCATCAACTTTAAATTGATGGTAATTTGCAATCCTTAATTGTGAAATCGCAATTTAAAATTGCATCATGCATTGCATTTAGGGAATCGCAATTTGCGATTCCCCGAATGCTTTCGCAATTTAAGTAATCGCAAATTTTGCGATTACTTTAATTGCGAATTTGCAGTTGGGTTGATGCATCCCAAATGCAAAAATACTGGTCGCAGATGGGCAAATTTACCTTTGCGACTGGTATTTAGAAAGATGCATGTGCCCCTATTCATTTGGATACGCAGGTAATGGTAGAACAATTCCTCCTTCATGGCCGAAGTGGAAAATTTTGAATTTCGTAGAGCAATTTATACAAAACTCTTGTGACCATCTTATTTACATTTTGACACCCTTGCACCCTTGAAATTGCATGAGCAATTTGTGAGTACCTACTGGTACTTGCCAGTTGCTCATGCAATCTCCAATGTATTCCTATGGGCCTGAAGGAATAGGAATGAATGAGAAGGCATTCCTTAATTGCAATTTGCGAGTCACAATTAAGGAATGTGTAGGATTCGCTATTTTTATAGCGATTCCTACATGCATAGGCTTTTGTGATTCCTTAATAATCGCAATTAAGGAATTGCAAAAGACTACGTTGATGCATGTGCCAGAAGGTCTATTGAATACCACCACAACGATGACCATTTAACCTGAAAATCCGATTTAAAAAGGCAGATCTCTCCCAAATAATAAAGATTGCTTATCACTGATGCAGGAGGGTAAGGACTATATTACTTGAGGGGTCGAATGACAAGGAATGGCTCAAATGAACGGGGCCAGTGTGCACATGGTTAGTGTTACCTTACAATGAAAACGGTACAAGCCAACTTCAAGAAAAGAAAGAACACTTTTATATACAAAACATCATATTCAAAACTGCTCACAGATTACAAATCAATTCTAAAAACCAATGTGATATACATAATTAATTTGCGCTGAGAACAAAACAAAGTACATTTTCTTACCAGACACAGGTATTTTTTCTTTGCGTGACTGTTCAGTTGACTGCAAAATATAAAACAGGTTCTTTCAAAGTGCGATTCCAAGGCCAGCATTATAAAAACTGATACAAGTTGGGCTATATAATGCATTTTTCAGAGGATCGAAAATTTATTTTTCTGCTTTTTACTTCATCAAACATTTAAAAAATCACATTCAAGTTATGAATATTTCTTTCCTTGACTCGCCTACGGTTCATTCTTTTTCCATAACGCAGCATTGTACACAGCTCATTTGTTCTCCCTGGGTATCACTTGCTTCTCTACAAACTACAAAAACTGAGAGCCTCACCCCTTAAGGCACTCTTGCACAGCCTGGAAGTCGCTTCCTTGATGCTCTGGTGGAGCAATGTGCCCCGGCATATTTACACAACCACGTAAAGCCACTTTACGTGGCTTTTGATGGCCTTGTAAATATGTGCCCCTTTCACGCAGAACACTGTGTGAAGAGGGCATACCATGGGTGTTCCCACGCAACACCCATGGAATCTGAAGTATTCACACATTTACAAGGCATCGTAAACCTGGGAAGGTGTCTGAATCTTACGCCACCCTGGAGTAACAAGAAGAAATGTTTTCATATCTCCTTGTTTTTTCCTTTTTCCATATGTGCTGCATTCTGCAACACACTCAAAAAGAGGAAATCACCTGCATTGATTGATTTTGTGAAGGAAGGTGTCCCTTCCTGCACAAAATCAATCAGCCCCCCTACACAGGCACCCTTTCTCCATGGCACAAGGGTGCTGGCGTTGGCGCATGGCAACCCAATGTGCGCCAGCACAGGGGAAAATGACAGGAATGCGCCATATCTCATCGATATAGTAACAAACACAAAATGCCTGCCCCCACCTTTTTTCTTGAAGAAAAAACTTTTTCGAATAGTGCAAACAAAAAATTCTTTTATGTTTGACCTGGTCTTTTATTTAAACCGATCTACTTCAGTATTTTTTCAATATTTTAACCCCTTCCATGCTGATGAGGCGGCCAAGGTACAAGGCGGCGAGTCCCCCAAAAAATCTAAAATTTTGGCATCACCTTAATTCCCGCTTGTGCTTTGGCCTCCGGTTGGGCTTGAATACAAATCCTTAAAATAAAGACGCCAGGCATCCTCGCTAATATTGGGCTCAATGTTAGTCTTTCCCTCAATTCGTCTAGTATGGACTAGATTCCAAAAGCCTCTTGTATCTTTGTGGTCCAAGGCATATTTGATTGCCTGCCATCTATTCATTTCCCATTCTGTTTTCGCATGTGAAATCATCTTTTTTATAAAAAAAGCCTACTTTCCCTTATGCTTAGACTATCATCCTTTTTTAGACATGCCAGGAGGGCTCTTTTAGCATCCCTACATGTCAGATTATATCAGAGAATATTTTCCCTGGAGCGGTTGCTCTTAATTGGTTTGTTACTATAAAAAAAGACCCCCAGGATTGCGACCAAATCCTGGTGTATTTTTCCCAACTCTTTATTATCTTCCTCACAGGCACTACCTGTGAGAAGGCTTGCCTTTTCCAGCAGAGGGATAACACAGGAGTACATATCCGCCATCATATCTGGGGATTGAGTTATTAGACCCCAGCGAATGCGCCGCCCTCTATCTACCACTGATAAATTCTCTTGTTGGTGGAGGTCCAAAGCTTGCCCTACTTCTGGTAATTGTGCTTCTAGAGTGAGAACTAGAGGGTTATGGTCACTTTCTGCCCGGGAATGGACACAAAACTTAACTGCTTTATGCCAGATTTCAGTATTTATTAAGATGTAATCTATTATGGAGGCCTGGGCAGGTTTATTAAATGTAAAATGCCAAGGATTATCATCCGGAAACCAGCCGTTACAGGCCCTCAATGAGTGCGTCAGGGTTCAAGTGGTCGATTGGAGAACCAAAGGGGTCCATCCCCTTATCGGGTAATCATTAGATGTGGGGATTGATAATATTAAATCCTCCTCAGAGGTGATCGGTGATGTCAACCCATTAAGGGGTTCAAAATGACAATTGAAGTCCCCACCTATGATAAAGTATGCTTTCCCTGAGAGTGTAGTGAGAAGGGCCGCCAAGTGGTCCAATGTTGACGATGTATGCCCATGCTTGACTGGCCTAGAATTAACATTAATGACGGCCAGCTTGGGGAGATCTCCATTAGTGAGAAGAATATATAAAATATCCGGTGAGTGGGTATCTATTCTCTTCACGGTGTACCCTAGGTGTGTGCCCACCCATATGTAAAGGCCCCCTGATGGTCTACCTCTCGGACCTTTCACTGCTGCCTCGCTATACACTACAAAGCCTAATCGGTATAAAGATTTTAAAGCCCATGTTTCTTGAAAGATACAAATCTCCTGAGAGTCTTTAAAATTGCACCAATCCGGGAGCTCTAATTTAGCCATTAATCCTGCTAGGTTCCATGACAGGATCTTGAGGCCTTTTGGGCTTACTTCCAACTCACTCTCAGAAATCACCTCCAGTTCTCGTTTAGCTGTATTTTCTGTAGGCCCTAATGTTATTGACAATAATCACAGGAATTTGGGGATGTAATCTCTCCTCACCAATTGTAGCACTATTAAGTTTAGGCTCAGTGATCACTCTCTCTTCGTACCCCAGGACGTCCCTTCCCTCTGGCTGTTGTCCCAAAAGCTCAGCCCCCAGACACAGAGTGGTATCACCCAACTGGTTAGACCGTGTGGGATGGGATATGCGGGTTGGGGGTAGTAAGTCAACCATGTCAAGGACACTATATCTATTTCTAAAGGGGATACTGGCCACAAAACCAAAGCCATCCAACCCAGTTCTATTACTGGGGTTACCAGGTAGGAGTCGCCCCTCCCGAATCTTACCCTGGTAACCAAACTCCTCCATACTTAGTGTGGGGGTATGAAAATAGCTAGGATCAAGTGCCTGGATGGAGGTTCTTGAATTTTGGTAAGGCCCCTCATAGATATGACGTACTGCCCGTCTATCTCTAAAATTAATTACTATGCAGTTGCCTGGTGTATCTTTCACTCTCCGGCCTACCCAGCTTACTCTACGGGCAAACAGGATGTGGCTATGCACATTTGGGGGAGGGGTCTATTGGTGTTCAGCCAGTGGATAGTTTTATTCTTTCATTCAAAATAGGATTTAACACTACCCCCGGCTAGGTCCGGGACCCCTGTCAAAACAACTACATACGGTGCTGACTCAGGGGGCAAGTCAATATGCGGGAGCAAGTTCTTAAAAATATCAGATCCCTTAGTACCCCTCTATGGGTTTGTAGGCGGGCCCACTCCCAATAGTTGTGGTTCTTCGCGCCCACCCTTGGAGCAATCCCGATCATCCAATAGGGCTAGTCCGCCATCAGCAATATGGCCTGCTGCAATGTTCTCACGTGAAATACCTCCCCTTGGGTCAGAGGAATGCACGTCAGAAGTCAAATTACTGCCACACAGGCCTCTGCCTCCTGAACAGACATTGGCAGATTCTTCTTAATACCATCTAGGTTGGTTGTAGTCAATGGTTCGAATTTCACCAGCCTATCCTCGATAGATGAAAGCCTGTCGAATAAAGGTTGCAGAGAGGAGGTAATAAGGCCACCAATTTTTAACCAAAGACCCTCATCCATCAAGAACGAAGAGCGAACATGGGAGGTCATGGACAGGGAGTCGGCAGGAGATGTGTTCACATGCGGTGGCCCTGGACTTATGGGTATAACAATGGGCAAATCTCCATGCTTGTTCAATTTAGGCACTTTGGTTTTTTTTCCCCTCTGTACGCCACCTCCTCGCTTCCTCTTTGGGATTGCCCCCGTGGTCTGGTCTGGTTGGTTGGACACACCTTTCGGGATAGTCTCCATAGAAGCGCGAGTGGCTACCTGATCATCAGTAGTAGCCTGGGTATTATTACGTACAGTTCGGCATGGCTGGTCGGGTTCCCCATCAGTCAAAATAGACACCAACTCCTGAGGCAAAAGTTTTCGACTTTGACATGAGGCTCCAGAGTCTATGGCTTTATGGTTATCCCTCTCCGGGGTTCGTGCCAGGATCAAATCGCCCATAGATGAGTGCTTAGCAAATCCTGGTTCCTGACGAAGGCGACGCTCAGTTATAGCAATTTCGTGGGCCAGTCCTGAGGTATCCCTTGTGATAAACTGGTCAAGTTTCCCGGCTACATACCCACCCATTGCAGCTTTCCTGCCCTTTCCCTCACGTCCAGACATCACAACCTGGATTTGGGGTTCTAATTTGGTCAGGGACAGTATGATAGTTAGTAGTAGCAAATATGTAGCAGATAACTGACCTTGGATCTATCGATGGTAGACAGGGGGCCCAGCCCAGCCTCCTCCTGTCTCCAACGGGCTCAAACGGGCCCGCCCTTGGCCCGGGCTTGGCCCAGCGCGCGCGTTTCTTGCAGCGGGTGCTGCAAGGAGTAAAGTAGCGGCTGCTAGTGGGAGGGGCTGATGCTGCACAGGTGGCGTGAGGCCGGAAGGATCCTGGGACCTGGAATCCGTGCGGTCAGTGGTTCACCCCCAAACGAGTCTCCTTCTGCGAAGCAGCCGCGCAGCGGGTGCCGCAAGGAGTGAAGGAGCGGCTGCTAGTGGGAGGGGCTTATGCGGCACAGGTGGCGTGAGGCCGGTAGGATCCTGGGACCTGGAGTCTGTGCGGTCAGTGGTTCACCCCCAAATGAATCTCCTTCTGTGAAGCGGCACCCGCGCAGTGGGTGCCGCGAGGAGTCAAGTAGCGGCTGCTGGTGGGAGAGGCCGATGCGGCACAGGTGCCGTGAAGCCAGTAGGCTCCTAGGACCTGAAGTCTGTGCGGTCAGTGGTTCACCCCCAAACGAGGCTCCTTCTGCAAACAAAAATAGAAAAGGCGTAGAAAAAAAGTAAACCCAGATGTGTTGACTGGGTGTGAGTGTTTGATTGGTTCAGATGCTCCGTTCATCACCACCCCCTTTTGTACCGCTTTGTTCGTCATAAGTTGGCAGGGTATGCTCAGACATGAGTCCCTTGCTCACTTTGCCACTGGATTCAAGCAAACCTGGCTGAAGACAGCTGTAATGCCAGAAAACGGTCCTAGGAAGCTTGTTTCTGGTCCAGGGAAGGCATGGCTTGGCAGTTCGGGCTGGACTGTTCCCATGAGGCACAGGGTCAGACCTTTGACCCCACGGGTAGGTCACTTCCCCACCGCTTCCCCACCGCTGCAGCGCCACCGGTGCCTGTGACCCGCCTGCTCTGTGTGCCAGTGTTTGCTACCAGTGACTGCCGCCCTTTTCTCGTTTCTGCACCCCGTGTGCCTGACGCCCTCTCTCCCTCGGAGCCCCGATCGCCGCTACTGCCCCGTTTTTTCCCGCCGCTGCCTCCCGTGCGGCCCCCCCATGTGCCCATTCGCTGACTGCCCTCCCTCCTCCCAGCTGACCCCTCCTCCCCACCTCCCTTTAAATGGCGGCCGCTGCAAGGCCGCGCAGAGGACACGCGCAGCAGGCATGCGCAGCTGGCACGCCTAAGGCAAGCCCGTCTGTGCCCGTCCGCGCCTGGACCGCACCCAACGCCACAACCCCTGGCACCAACCGCTGCCAGAGCACCTGACTGAGGTCCGACACCGCCACCCTCATCTTACTCAACACAGGACGACCTGCCGCCTGCCACTGAGCCACCCGTAGGCGCACCCACGGATCCTTCACCTGCAGAGCATGCAAATTCTCCTGTCTCCGAAGCTGCACCCCGCCCACCGAACGCAGCAACAACAACAACAGCTACCTCAAGTGCATCCTCCTCAACACCCGCTCCATCCACAAACACGCCATCGAACTCTGGGAACTTCTTGAGACAACAGCACCAGACGTCGCCTTCCTCACAGAAACCTGGATGAACGCCTCCTCGGGCCCCGACATCGCTATAGACAAAATCACCCGGAAGTACCACGTCAACAAAACTGGAGGAGGCATCGGCATCATCTACAAGAACACCATCAGCGTCACGACCAATGCCGAAGACACACTCACCGCTGCCGAACACCTACACTTCCAAATCCACACCGACCCCCAGACCACCCTCAGAGCAACACTCATCTACAGACCACCGGGCCCACAAACACAAGACTGTGAAACTATCACCGACTTCATCAGCCCGCACGCACTGACCTCACCAGAGTACATCTTCCTAGGGGACCTTAACTTCCACCTGGAGAAAAACAACTACAACACCACCACCACCCTGCTCGACAACCTCGCCAACCTCGGACTCAAGCAACTGGTGGACACCCCCACCCACTACGCCGGCCACTGGCTCGA
Source organism: Lissotriton helveticus (assembly GCF_964261635.1). NCBI lineage: Eukaryota > Metazoa > Chordata > Amphibia > Caudata > Salamandridae > Lissotriton > Lissotriton helveticus. The sequence goes on from NC_136071.1 coordinate 366,709,555, forward strand.
CCCCATCTTCTCGGCCAGCAGCCATGTTGCCTTCAGCCACTCCACCGGACTACACTGGACCGACCACAGCTGCATCCACTTCACCTTCAAGAAGACCACAGCCCACCACCACACGCCACAGATCCCCCGCAGATGCTGGAACAAAATCACCACAGACCAGCTGACCACATCGCTGAGCCAGAACCCACCTGCCGACACCCCTGACACCAACAAAGCAGCAGACAATCTCGCACAGTGGATCACCAACTGCTCCGACGACCTCGCTCCACTGAAGAAACCCCCAGGCAAGACCAGCAACAGAAAATCCGCATGGTTCACAGACGCCCTCAGAATCGCAAAGAAATTGTGCCGAACCCTGGAAAAAGCCTGGCGCCACAAGCGAACACCAGCAAATATGACAGCCCTCAAGAACGCCACCGGCGAATACCACCAGATGATCCGCACCACCAAAAGGACATCGTTCAAAGAGCGGCTGGACAACAGCTCAAACAACAGCAAGGAACTATTCAGCATCGCCAAAGAACTCTCCAACCCCAGCGCCAGCAACAACGACATAACACCGTCGCAAGACCTCTGCAACTCCCTCGCCACATTATTCCACCGCAAGATAGCAGATATACACGACAGCTTCGGACCCCAGACCCTGTCCCCAGCTACCAAACCAACGACCCCCACCACCACCCTCAACGCATGGACCCTCATCAGCACTGAAGACACCACCCGCGTCATTAACACCATCCACTCCGGCTCCCCCTCCGACCCGTGCCCTCATCACATCTTCAACAAAGCCGACACCATCATCGCACCCCACCTCCAGAACGTCATTAACAGCTCCTTCACGTCAGCCACCTTCCCTGGAAGCTGGAAACACCCAGAAATCAACGCACTTCTGAAGAAACCAACAGCGGACATCAAAGACCTCAAGAGCTTCCGCCCCATCTCCCTGCTCCCCTTCCCGGCCAAAGTCATCGAGAAGACTGTCAACAAACAGCTGACGGCATTCCTCGAAGAAAACAGCTCGCTCGACCCATCACAGTCCGGGTTTCGAGCCAACCACAGCACAGGGACCACCCTCATCGCAGCCACCGATGACATTAGGACCCTGATGGACAACGGAGAGACAGCCGCTCTCATCCTCCTGGACCTCTCGGCAGCCTTCGACACCGTCTGCCACCGTACCATAATAACCCGCCTCTACAACACTGGGATCCAAGGAAAGCCCCTGGACTGGATCACATCGTTCCTCTCTGACAGAACCCAGAGAGTCCACCTCCCTCCTTTCCGCTCCGAGGCCACCAAGATCATCTGCGGCGTACCCCAGGGCTCCTCACTCAGCCCAACTCTCTTCAATATCTACATGAGCCCCCTCGCCACCATCGCCCGCAAACACAACATCAACATCATCTCCTACGCCGACGACACCCAACTCATACTCTCCCGCACCAAAGACCCTCTCACCGCCAAAGCCAACTTCCAGGACAGAATGAAAGAGGTCGCAGAATGGATGAGGCACAGCCGCCTGAAGCTCAACTTTGACAAGATGGAGGTCCTCATCCTCAGACAATCCCCTTCCGCCTGAGACGACTCCTGGTGGCCCACGTCGCTGGGCACCGCAACGACACCCACTGACCACGCACGCAACCTGGGATTTATCCTTGACTTCTCTCTCACGATGACCAAGCAAGTCAACACAGTCTCGTCCTCGTGTTTCAGCACCCTGCGCATGCTCCGAAAGCATATGCAGGAACCACAGCCAAACTTCAGAAACGCCTTCAGCGCACACAGAAAGCCTCCGCACGACTCATCCTCGACATCCCTCGCCACAGCCACATATCCGCCCACCTGAGAAACCTGCACTGGCTTCCAGTCAGCAAGAGGATCACGTTCAGGCTGCTCACCCACGCACACAAAGCGCTCCACAACACGGGCCCCAAATACCTCAACAACCGCATCTCGTTCCACACCCCCACCCGCCAACTCCGCTCCTCCAGCCTCGCCCTCGCCACCATCCCACGGATTCGCAGAACCACCACGGGAGGAAGATCGTTCTCCTACCTAGCAGCTAAGGCATGGAACTCCCTCCCCGCACACCTACGACTGACCCAGGACCATCTCACCTTCAGGAAACACCTCAAGACCTGGCTATTCGAGCAGTAGCAGCACCCCCTCCCTTCTCCTTCAGTGCCTTGAGACCCTCGCGGGTGAATAGCGCGCTCTACAAGTGCACTGATTGATTTAATGATTGATTTGCATATGGCCATGTCTGAACTAGGGTGGCAGAGTGGGCTAAAGAACGGTGATGGATTAAACCCAGATCTGTTGACTTGGTGTGAGTGTTTGATTGGTTCAGATGCTCCGTCCATCACCACCCCCTTTTGTAACGCTTTGTTCGCCATAAGTTGGCAGGGTATGCTCAGACGTGAGTCCCTTGCTCACTTTGCCACTGGATTCAAGCAAGCCTGGTTGAAGCCGGCTTTAATGCCAGAAACCGGTCCTAGGAAGCTTGTTTCCGGTCTAGGGAAGGCATGGCTTGGCAGTTCAGGCTGGACTGTTCCCATGAGGCACAGGGTCAGACTGATTTGCATATGGCCATGTTTGAACAGGGGTGGCAGAGTGGGCTAAAGAACGGTGATGGATTAAACCCTGATCTGTTGACTGGGTGTGAGTGTTTGATTGGTTCAGATGCTCCATCCATCACCACCCCCTTTTGTACCGCTTTGGTCACCTTAAGTTGGCAGGGGTATGCTCAGACGTGAGTCCCTTGCTCACTTTGCCACTGGATTCAAGCAAGCCTGGCTGTAGACGGCTGTAATGCCAGAAACTGGTCCTAGGAAGCTTGTTTCCGGTCTTGGGAAGGCATGGCTTGGCAGTTCGGGCTGGACAGTTCCCATGAGGCACAGGGTCAGACTGATTTGCATATGGCCATGTCTGAACTGAGGTGGTAGAGTGGGCTAAAGAACGGTGATGGATTAAACCCTGATCTGTTGACTGGGTGTGAGTGTTTGATTGGTTCAGATGCTCCGTCCATCACCACCCCCTTTTTTACCGCTTTGATCGCCATAAGTTGGCAGGGTATGCTCAGACGTGAGTCCCTTGCTCACTTTGCCACTGGATTCAAGCAAGCCTGGCTGAAGGCGGCTGTAATGCCAGAAACTGGTCCTAGGAAGCTTATTTCCCGTCCAGGGAAGGCATGGCTTGGCAGTTCAGGCTGGACTGTTCCCATGAGGCACAGGGTCAGACTGATTTGCATATGGCCATGTCTGAACTGGGGTGGCAGAGTGGGCTAAAGAACGGTGATGGATTATACCCAGATCCGTTGACTGGGTGTGAGTGTTTGACTGGTTCAGATGCTCCATCCATCACCACCCCCTTTTGTACCGCTTTGTTCGCCATAAGTTGGCAGGGTATGCTCAGACGTGAGTCCCTTGTTCACTTTGCCACTGGATTCAAGCAAGCCTGGCAGAAGATGGCTTTACTGACATAAACCGGTCCTAGGAAGCTTGTTTCCAGTCCAGGGAAGGCATGGCTTGGCAGTTCGGGCTGGACTGTTCCCATGAGGGACAGGGTCAGACTGTTTTGCATATGGCCATGTCTGAACTGGGATGGCAGAGTGGGTTAAGGAACGTTGATGGATTAAACCCAGATGTGTTGACTGGGTGTGAGTGTTTGATTGGTTCAGATGCTCCGTCCATCTCCACCCCCTTTTGTGCTGCTTCCTTCTGCGAAGCGGCACCCGCACAGCGGGTGCCTCGAGGAGTTAAGTAGCGGCTGCTAGTGGGAGGGGCTGATGCGGCAAAAGTGGCGTGAGGCCGGTAAGATCCTGGGACCTGGAGTCCGTGCGGTCAGTGGTTCACCCCCAAACGAGTCTCCTTCTGCGAACAAAAATAGAAAAGGCGTAGAAAAAAAGTAAAAACACATAGATAAAGCATGGAACATAACACAGGAAGTGCTAGTAAGGGTAAACTGGAAGTAGCCGATGTCAGGGGTGGAACATGTTGTAGGTGAAAGGAATTGGACAGAGAAGAAAAAGAAAAATGTAAATGGAAAGTAGAGGGATGCAAAAAGAATTACATTATGGGCATTGAATTAATATAGCACGTGCAAGGGTAAGTTACATCACAACATCACATCTGTAGTAACAGTGATAGTCTTCAATACTACATATATATGATATGATGATTTAATAATGTACTGATCAGCAGTGAGAAAGCCCTGGTTGATCGAGGACCTACAAGAATCACAAAAGAATTACTAATGTTAATCAATAAATCAAGGTCGCCCACTGAAACTGCAAAAGAGTCAATCAAATTCTTTATTCAGCACAAATACTGGTACCATAAAAGGTCATAAAATATATCACCAATAGATATAACATTTCAAAGTGAATTAAAATAGTCAAATCATTCCTAAAAATATATGTTACAATACAAATCCTTCCCTAATACGTACAGCGCCCAAATATATATTGCAAAACTAAAATATACAAAAGGATAATCAAGTGCAAATATATGATGTGCCGCAGTTTTAAAATCACTGATATTTTGTGAAAGAAAAATTTGTCTTAAATAACATTTTCTCAAACCTACTTTGCTTTGTGTCGATGCAACATCACAGGAATAGGGAGACATACTAGCAGGACATTTATTCATATCAGGAAAGGCAACCAGGTGATGAACAGTGTCCAACCGCAATCTAGTTGTGACAAAATGGTGTTCCTCATTTGTTACCCTGATAAGACGTGATTTTACCCCACTGGCACATCACTCGATAAATACATCATAACTGTTTGCTTCCTGCATCCTTCGCTCCAGTATATAAATCATAAATGATGCCTTGAATACACTCTTCTCATTGGAGAGGCTACTTTTAAGATCTCTCAGGAGAGGTAGATCAAACAATAAAAAAGAGTCACTAATAAAGGACAACCACAGATTCTTAAGAGCATAGTCTAAGGCAAAGCAGTATAAGATAACAGACTTTGTAAAACAAGTTTCAGCTTTTGCACAGATAGACTGGCATAATAGTAAATGTTTTAAAGCTAAAATGTCCTCTGGATAGAACAGTTCAGTGTCCTTATGAACTATAAAAGATGATGCAGCGCTACTTTGAGAAAATGAGACTCTTCTATCTGGAGGGATTTACTGGGTGTATAACCCCATAGGGGCATATTATCAAGAATGGCGATAAAATTATCGCCGCTTTAGGGGCAGGAAACTGCCGCTAAAGCGGCAATAATAGGCTTGATAATATGCCCTTGAGAATTCTAATAGAAACCCATGTTCTGGTGTGAACCTGGGTTTCTATTAGAATTCTCAAGGGCATATTATCAAGCCCATTATTGCCGCTTTAGCGGCAGTTTCCTGCCGCTAAGGCGGCGATAATTTTAACGCTGTTTTTGATAATATGCCCCATAGTCGTTCCCCATAGGTAGCAGTTGATACAACTCTTGTTTTATACATTTCTACCATCGCCTTGATTGGGCGATAACAGATTTTATGTGAGGACCTAAATACTCCCTCACATATTGGACTCAATTTCAGCTGACTATTTGAAACTTATTGCACCCATGATCCAGTGTTAGAAAATAAGATCCCTAGATAGGAAAAGGAGTTTACACTTACACTGGCAATCAGTGAAACTTCTATGTAAAAGGACCTGCACTTATGCACCGTTTTCTCCGCAGGGCATTGTGAATGTTTTTTCCAGAAGGTGTCCCTTAATTTTTGTAGGCCGACCGGCGATCTGGATAACAGGACGGCATTGTCAGTGTACAATATTATTGGCACCGAAAAGCACTTGACAGTGGGTGCATTGGCATGTAAAGACTGTAGGTTGTCATCCACCCTATTAATAAAGAGTGAAAACCAGAATGGTTCCAGTATGCACTCTTGTTGTCTGATGCCCCTCTTGATCTTAGAAAGAGGAAAACATTCCCCATTGGTGCCATACCACACCATAGCCAGTAGATTTTCATATAAGCTAGCTAGGAAAATAATAATGTTCCTATGAGCAGCTAGGGAAATCAGAATAGACCAGAGTATTGAATGGTCCACCAAATCAAAGGCACTGCTTAGGTCAGCAAAACATAAGTGGAAAGACCCAGTTTTGGTGTACTTCCCTATGAGTAATTCAAGAGTTACACTTTGCTCTATTGTCCCCTCCTCCTGAACCCGTATAGTTTTTCAGATATGGTGGAACTATCTTCAGCCCAGTTCTCTAGATTTTGAAGGAGGATCTTACCCATCAGTTTGGGTAATGTATCTAAGAGGGAAATCAGACTATAACATTTCGGGTCAGATTTAATCCCCTCCTAAAAAAAAGAGTCCAGCGGAGCCTGCAGGCCCCTTGCAGTCTTTGACATTAAAACTTCATTGTCTGCATACATTCACACTGGCAAAACAATCGTGACCTCACATGTCAGCTTGGGTGTTCATTAAGACCGAATCAAGCATATCAACATACAGGGTGAATAATAAAGGGACCAAGTTACAACCCTGTCTCACCACTCTACATGTTTTGAAGCAGCAGGAGCATTTAAAAACATTTGAGTATTGCACTGATGCCACTGTATTAGCATGGAGATCTCCCATAAAATAGACAATATCCGGATCCATACACATGATAATTTGCTGAAGTTTGTTTCTAATTACCCAGTCAAAGGCCGAGATGAGATTAATAGAATTTAGATAGACAGAACCTCTATGGGCAACAGTATATGTACTTAAGGACATGTACAGATCCAGGCATTGGTCCACAGCCTTCCTACGAGGTTGAAATCAATACTGCACCTCTGTCAAAATATTGTGTTCATCAACTCACAAAACGAATCTATTAATGTTTAAAGTCATATTCTGTTTTTGGGACTCCACATCTGGTAACAATGTAAACCACCTCTAACGTAGAAAGAATACGTTGATAGAGTGTATGGAAAGTTGTCATTATCACCATATTGAAACCAGGGTTGCCTACTGACCATTGCGACTAAGTCAACCTTGTTCCCCTTCTCAGTTTGAAGGGAAAAGTGTTCACCATTGGTGCTTCGAGGACTCCACAGCATCAACATCGCAGCTCGATGAAGACTCATTGCCTTTATAGCCAAAGCATGACAACAGCATGGCTCGAAGAAGATGCATTGCCTTCACTGCCAGTAGCTCGACTACAACATGGGACACGACTATGTGACTCTCCGGCAAAGCATTGCCTACAGCCCTCAAGATTGATGAAGATGCATTGCATCCTCCTCTCTTCACAGCCTCTCCTGGAAGTCAGCGCTTGCTCTCCGTGAAGGTGCTGTTTCAGCAGGGCCTGTATGGCTCCTATATCCTACCAACACTCCATTGCTGTAGAATTAAATTTTCAGATTTGAACAGGTCCAGCATGACCTGTGCTTTGTGACTCTAAGCACTATATTTCAAGATATTCCTTAAAATCTCTGGTTCTACTTATTGCATGTTATTTAGTTTTGGTCTTATTTTGTTCATTAAATTAGCTCTACTTCTGTGTATTTTTATGAGTGGTGTGTTTCACTGTTTTACTGGAAGTGTTGCAAAAATACTTTACACATTGCCTCTTATGATAATTGTCTGTGTCAAGCTACCAGAAGTGAGCACAGGCTAATTTAGGGAGTGTATCTTACTCACCCTAACTGTAGTGGTGGCCCCTAATCCCTGCTCCTATGTCTCACTCTTGCAGGTTCCTGCATTCTCACTTCATCACAGATTTCCATCTTTCTGCTTTCCACTACCCTCTCTTGTAAAAGTCCCAAAAATAAGTGCCTGCCCCAAAGATTAGTATTGATTGCCCCCACCAGCAACAACCAGCTCAAATTAATCATGGGACATAATTTGAGGCCTGCAACAGGGTTATCTCCTGTCACCACTTTCATTTGCAATTCCAATAGAACGGGGACAAACAACTCAGTGTGTATGACAAAATCATGGGTATAGGCCAGGGGGAGTTCAAGGGTGGACGGTTGAGTCTCACTGAATGCTGATGAATGACCGCCAGATATATATCAGCCACCTGGAAACATCAGGGAAAACAGCAATGCAAATCACGAAGGACTTTGGAGCTTTTGCAGGGTTGAGGGCAACTGGACCAAATCCAATGTTTCCCCTACAGATGGGTGAGAGAGGGTCAGTGACTGGGTCGCCTGCTCACAGCTGATAGTTGTAACCAAGGGGGTGTGATATCTCTATTTGTTCATAGCTGATAGGGCAGACCAGATGTGGGAGGCAATGTAATCTCTTTGATGAACGCACTGAGAAAAGACTTGCTGCATTCGGAAACACTGCAGATACTGGATATGTCCGAATGTTGTTGGTTAAAATGGTCATGATCAGTCCTATAGATGCTGCAGAATATGCCACACCATTATTCTCCCACGTATTTCAGGTTACTAACATCTATGGCCAGATCATTTCTAAAGAACAACCAGACCCTGGAACGAACATAGCCAAATGATGCAGGTCACAATATAAAGGATGCATCGGCATGGCAGACTTTTTCACATACTCATGAGTGTGTCACTTGGCAGTCATTAATGAAAGCACTGAATCTGGCCATGACATTGACAGAAAACGGTAGGTAAAGGGAAAATATGAGTCATCTATGACAATAAAATGAAGGTTAGATATATAGACCTACTGGGTCTCCCATACAAAATACTTTCTGTCATATTGGGAAACAAAAGGCATCAAGGTAACGTTTTGCCATACAGTTTGCAGCCTGTTTGAACTGACATCCTTTGAGTGGTCTTCTCTAACATCTTTTGTTTTAACCGTCGCTGTTTTCTGAAACATATTTATGTTGGCATTCGGACTCTGCACGGTTCTTGTGCTCTCTCCCTAAAACATTGTTAATATTGGCCTACACCTAATTGCAACATTTAATTTATTTACAAGTCCCCACTATTTGGATGTGTACATAGATAGGGTCTGTGAATTAAATGCTACTATTGCAGCACTCAATGTGACACCTACTAAAGTAGCTCTTTAATACATGTCTCAGGCCCACCATTGCAGCCTGCAGTATCGTTTTACAATGCCAATTCGACCTGGCAAAATCAACTTTTTGACAGGCCTAAATCTTCCTTTTTAATACATCTAAATCAGGCCAAAGGTAAGACCAAAACAGTCCATGGTGCAGGGTGTATTATCCTTCAAAAGAAGGACGCATGTTTTTAAATTTTACGTGTCCTCGCAGTAAAACACTTCTAAATTTGTTTTCCATTACTGCAAGGCCTACTTCTCCTGTAGTATAACATTGCCTTACCTTATTGCATTTAATAAGTGCTAACATTTGATTGGGAACAGTTAGAAATGTCATGTTTGATCTCAAATGTTTTGCAATTTGAAATCCTATTCAAAGGTAAAATCTGAATTTAAGTCACAATTCTAAAAAATGCTACTTTTGGAAAGTTGCCATTTTCTTATCCTAACCATTTGGTGCCTGCTGCTAGTGTCCTGGCAGACAGTGAGGCACAAGGCTTAGGTATCGGTGAGATGGGCAATCTGCAGGATGGGTAGGGGCAGAGCTGTTCCCTGCTCCAGTTGCTCTTCAAAAGGACTTGCCTACAGCACACACAAAGAAACCCAACACTAGTCTTTTGTGACCCTATACTTCTTGGAGCCTTTGCACGGTAAGGAAGGGACTTTCCAGAACCTGATGTGGGGGTAGTCTAGAAGATTCCCCTACTTCAAAGACATAAATATTGGACCCTTCAGTACACTCCTGGACCTGTGGAATACAGAAGTTCCCCAGAGGAATGTCCTGCTGCTTGAGGCCTGCCCTGCTTTCTAGGAAGACTTGACTATTTCCCTTTGTCGCAGGATACCCAAGTGAGTCAAAGATTCAGTTGTTTGACCTCCTGGTCTGATCTACAGGGGCACAGCAAGCTCCAGAAACATCCTTGCAACTGCCCAGCTGACCTGCTACAACTGAACCAGCTTGGACTTGAAACTGGACTGCCTGAGCCCTGTTGGCCTCCGCCAGGGTGAGTCCCTGGTCTCCCAGGGGGGCCTCCCCAGGTCCTGGGCCCACGGCTGGTATAGAGTGCAGTCACTGCAAGAAAAATAGAAGTCCTGAAGTTTTAGGCTCTTCATGACCATTAAAAGGCTTGTTAATGCTGAAACTCTGTCAGTGATGATTTCTGCCGAGGCAAAGCTCCAGTGAACCTCACTCTCCATGCTCAGCGACCACCAGCAATGACCACCATCCGAGATCGTATCTTCCCACTACAGCAACTACAGCCCGTGGTGACTGCAGGCGTGAAGCTCCAGCAACAAACAGCCTGAAACTTATTGGAGTTTTGTCATTTGGTCTCATTTTACTTATTACAATTGGCTGTATTTTTCTAAATTTGGAGTTTTCATTATGTGGTGTTTTGCTTTATAACTGTTTCAGTGCTGCATTGATACTTTACACTTTGCCTCTAAGTTAAGCCTAGCTAATTTTGTGCCAAGCTACCAGAGGATTAGGCACAGTTTAATTTAGTGACTTTTGGTGTTCACCCTGACAATGATTGTGATTGTTGCTTGAGAATGGTTCTACCCCCCTCAACTTATAACCCAATATCTAACACAGACTTTAGAGCAACATCTGAGAGATAACACATTTGGACCTAAAATTAAAGATTTTTTTTGTCTAGCTGGATTTTGAAGTTGGTTCACCCGAGTCACAATAGGAGAAGCTATTGGAAGATCAAGGCTTTTAGCTATATCTTGATGTTGGAAGGATGAATGGCTCTCCAGACTTTGGAAGCATTTACTGGAAAAACATGCTTCAGAGTTCTTGTTATTTTTTAATGAAGGAGTTTCTAGTTTTAGGGATCCTGCACATCACAGAGATTGGGAGTTCACTGTGATGAGGAGTTTGTGGGCCAGGAAGTTAACTGTGCCCATGTTAACTATGCAGGTGAACTTGAAAGTGCTTCATGCTCCAATGGGGGGCATTTTAATGTGATAAGAACTGACTTTTGAACAGGCAGTCCTTAAGTAGGTGGCAAAGGCACACAGGGATTCACCTTCCATAACATGTCAAACTTGGAGTTAGCAGCAGTGAATTCATTGGCCAATGATACAAAAATTACTGTAATAAAAGCTGACAAAGGAGGCGTTATTGTTATCATGTCTATTGCTGAATATGATGCGGGATGCACCCGTCAACTGGCTAACAGGAATTACTACACCTCTATCTTTACTGATCCTAAGGGACGCTTGAGTACTCTTTGGCAACATTACATTAAGGTACACCAAATAGAGGTTATACAGTGTTTGGATTATCCTTCATTCCACCCCAGGTTCCAAAGACTCAATACATTACAAATAAGCCTGGGCGTAGTTTGCGAAGTAGCGCTACGCGTAGCTGCGCAAAGTGCACTCCGCACTACGCGAGCTACGCGTAGCAATACGGGAACTGCGTAGTGCGCTGTTCGAGATGATTGCACAGTGCCGGATGCTTCTCCGCACTGTGCAATCATTGAAAACGGCATCTTGCACAGCTGCCTTTTACTGCTGCTCGAGTACATTTTTACTCGAGCAGCAGCTTTCTCAACGCGGACTGGTAGTTTCCCTTCCCGAGCATACGCGACCACTCGCAATTATAAACCTGACCTCCCCGCATTGAGAATCTCACTGGGAGGTTTATTTTCCCCGCTTGCGATCAGCAACTTGATGCTGCTGATCGCGAACGAGGAAAAAGTCTCACCGGGATGTCATTTTGCTTGCTCGCGGTCGCCAACTTGACATTGAGGACCGCAAGCAAGCAAAAAATGACCACTGCGCTATGCTACGCTATGCGTGTTTGCACTGTGCTACGTGCAATTCGCATAGTGTGAAGTAGCGCAAACTTTGCAAACTACGCAAGCGTAGCATAGTGCTTTGCTCAGGGTTAATTATAAATCACCGGTCCTGATAAATTGCCATTTTTAATATTATTGACTCCTTGATGGAAAGAAACATGTTGACATTTTAACTTTCTCAGCCTCCACAGATCATTGCCTCTGCTGGTAGCCACCACTTTTTTACCCAGACAGGCATACTCACCAATTAAAATTTGACTTGGAGAATCGCTTAGTCTCTTTTAATCGCATCTTTGATGCACATACATCACAATTCACTAATCTACACCTTGGGTCCTACACTCGCACTTCTCATAGGGCATTGGGACAAAAGATCTCCAAAAAAGAGCCCCCTTTTGGGTGCCCATCGGGCATTGCAGCACCAGCCCAAAGAGGAGCATAATCTATGATGAAGCAGGACAACAACATGGCTGTGTGAGGGCCCTAGTTCCTAAAGGAACAGTCCCCCCTGTTTGGTTCTTTCCTAACTGATCTAATACGTACCTTTCTTTACCTTTCTTAGGAATTGCATACTTATAGATAGAAAAGACTTAACTTGGGAATATGTATGCTGGACCTACAAGTGCTTCTGGTTCCCCCTCTTCTTATGATAGTTTAGCTTCAAACTCACCTTCTGGAAGTGATGTTGTCCGCTGGGGCTGCAGGGGTCATGCCACCAAATTGGCGCCATGCAGTGCTCATGGTCTTTCTCAAACCGGGGCTTCTGGCAGATGATCCCACATTGGACCTCAATTCTTCCTCTTAAAGCTAGAGATCAAGATATTGGCCAAGGTTCTGGCAATAATCACCAACATTCCACATTTAGTCCACCTGGACCAATCCGGGTTCATGCACCACAGGGTGACCTGCCACAGTACATGAAAAGCTTATGAAGAATTGGTGATTGTTGATGAGCTGAGGGAACCGACAATGCTTCTTTTTGCGGACATAGATAAGGCATTTGATTCTGTGAGTTGGACATATCTGTTTATCTTCCTTCAACGTCTCAACATCTCAATGTCTCAACTTTGGCCCACAGTTCATCTCTTATCTCCTGTTAGTATATGTATGATAGTGTCACTGCGGGTGGCGAGGGCTAGGTCAGAAATCTTCCCTATACAGCAGGGAACGAGGCAGGGCTGTCCCTTGCTCCCAATACTGTTCAGTATCGCAATGGAGCCCCTGGTGGTTTGGGTGCAGATGGATGCGCAGGGTGGGGCTTCTATTCGGGGAATAGGCAGTCAGATAGGATCGCATTATACCCCAATTCTGTTTTGTTCATCATTACAGAGTCTGACACAACAGGATTCCGGATGTTGCAAATAATATACATATTTGTGGAAATTTTAGGCCTCTGCCAATACCCCTCAAAATCCACATTATATGCTGTGGGTCACAGCCCAGATAGGTTTAAATGGACAGCAGGTATATGAGTGGCACCGAAGGATTGAAAGACCTAGGGGTTTATATATCCCCAGAGGCAACTACTGGATGGAACACCAATATAAAACCTGTGTTAGCCCATTTTAACAACAATGTAAAGATATGTTCTGGGCTACCGCTGTCCCTGTCAGGACGGTCGGTGATCTTCAAGATGGTCTCATTGACCAAATTCCTCTAGTAACTACAACATTTCCAAATTGATATCCCATGAAATTGGTTTTGTAAACCAAACTTCATCCTAAATGCCTTTCTATTGGATAGGGTTACTCCCTCTGTGGCCCTCAGCAAATGCTTCCATTCGACAGTGGGGGCCATTGCAGCGGCTGATATTGAGTCCTATTATCTAGCAGCCCATCCCTAGCTCATTAACAATTGGTGGTATGATACAGAGGAGGGCCCTGCATGTGCACTTGATAAAATGGCGATGGGTGCAACACCGCTGCAAGCCTATTTATGTGGGAGGGGACTGCTTGACTTTCCTGGGCAACAAGTGCTGTTCTGAATTTGGGGCGGTCAATTCTTAGATAGATGAAACAGTGGGGCAGACTGAAGGAACAGAACCCATTATGGTGCAGAGTCATGTTCCCATAGGAGGCCGCATTGGAGGTATTACGGAAATTGAATCTGATCAAGATAGCCACGTACAGGGATGTTGTGCAAGGCACGGTCCTGAAATCATATCAGGCACTCCAGACTGAATTCCATTCACATCACAGTCAGTTCCACAAGGTCCTACAGCTCTGCCATGCACTGACCCCACTCAGAAGTGCATTGCCGGATCTCCCAGAATGTTATCCTTTAGAGAGAAAACTGCTCATGGGAGACTTGGGGCGATCATAATACTACCAAGATTTACCAGATCCCAATTACTAACAAGATTCAAAGCCTTACACATTGTTTGGGAGGCAGATATGGGTGAATTAGAAAATGAAGACTGGACAGAGATTCTGGGTTACCCATGAGGTGCAGCCATAGAGGCACGGCTCCGGCTGATTCAATTTAGGTATACTGATATTAACAAGTGTATCTAACGCATCATAGGCTCTGGCGTGTGGGGTGATTGCCTCCCCCGAGTTTCTCATATGTGGTACTGAGGAAGGCACCTTAAGGCATTCAGGGGCATATTATCAAGGGGGTTTATCTCCGCTTTTTTGCTTTAAAAGCCAAGAAAGCGGAGATAAAATTTTCTCCCTATTACCTAGCTGTCGCTAACACCAGTTAGCGACAGCTGGTATACACCCGTTACAACGGATCTTTTACTCCGCACTACCATTACAACGCGACCATTACTCCGCATACCATTACAACGCATTGCGCTGGGGGGCGCTCTAGGATAGGGAATAAGTATAATTTACTATCCAACACCTTCCCTAGGGTCCACGGGGACTGGAGTTAGAATAGTAAATCATACTTACCACTATCCAGCGCCCCAAGGCGCTATGCGTTGTAACGGTATGTGGAGTAAAAGTCGCGTTGTAATGGTCTGCGGAGTAATAGTATGCGTTATAACGTCATACATCCGCGACAGCTAGAAGGAGATAGCGACCATCTTGGGCCCCACTTTGCATGTCAGTGATATTTATCCATAATGACATTCAAAGTGGGCGTGCCAAGATGTTAGCGACTGGAAACAGTCGCTAACATCGCTATCTCCTATTACCAACTTTTGGAGATATTCGCGCTAAGCGCGAATATCTCCAACAGCTAACACCTGCCCTGAGCAGTTCTTAGCCATGTTATCCAACGGGAGGTGGATAACATGGCTAAGAGCATTAGCTCGGTAATGCATGAATATCACTGACTTTTCAGCGATAGTCATGCATTGCGGCCGTTTTTTATCGCATTTGCGAGAAACCTTGGTAATACCAAGGTTTATCTGCGATAAAAATAGCCGCAGATCAGCGGTAAAGTTTTGTCTCTAACCAAGCAATAGCGATAATTATCGCTATTGCTTGGTAATATGCCCCTCAGTGTGAATCTGACAAGAGTTAGAGAGGTTGTAGCGGGGGAGCTACATGTCTAAGGGAGGTCCTGTCATGACAGTTTTGACACAGTCCACGAATAGCCCTCCTTCACCTTTTGGACGATGTCGATGGGAATAAAGATAAACAATCCTTGCTTAGTTTGGGACAGACTTTCACTGAACAAAGAATAGCCAAGGAGTGAAAGCCAAGAGTCCCTTCATAATTATTGGTGTGGAAAAAGGGAATGGACAACTGCATGGGAATGTAGATTGCGGTGCATAAAGCTAGGGGCTCCCCCCCCCAAACACCCACAATTTTGGAAGAAGTGGGCAGAATACAGATGATTTGAACAAGCGCCAGTCCATTAGATTCACCAACTCATAGATGAAGATTATAAGACATGCACTGAATGGTGGAACATCATGGGCTAAGGAGTTGAGAATGTTTTTTTCTACTTTTTCTCTCAATGTATCAATGGATGGGGGGGTGAACAGCAGGACTGTTGTATTTGATGTATTTGATGTATTTGGTGTACTTGTTTACTAATGTGATGGGCCATTTTGGCAGTGTTGGAATGTTTACATATACATCAATAAAATGTGTAAAAAAAAAAAGATAGAAGGCCATTGAGGGTCTTTGCAATATTGGCTACATCCTTCAAAGAGGAGACCTTGATGTGATGTGTAATTTGCATATAGATGAAAAGAGATTTCAGAATTTCTTTAGAGATAGCTGAGAAGTTCCTTGTACAGACAGGGAAATGTGAATAAAAGTGGATAGAAAAAGTGGATGGAAACCTGAGTAACTCCTTTAGGAAGAGGCGAGGAATTGGAGTGGGCATTTGCTAATTTACATGCTCGAAGTGACTGCCAACCATCTCCAAATTGTTCCATTAATTACCAACCGCCCTTTGAGGGTTTGTAGAGGGGAGGTGTAGCTGACCATGGCAAAAGCAATGGATAGGTCATAGAGTATGAGGCGGACTCACCTGTCTTCTTTTTTTTTCCTCATAACACCATTGTTTGCAAATTACAGCCGGACATCTGATCTGTACCTCCCCAGGCTATTTGCAGTATCGCAATAGTCCTGCGTACCAGCCCATCCAGTGACCTGGTTGCTAGTTCCACGCAGGTGTAATCATAGGACTCATAAGATTAGGTTCTTATTGTACCATTCCTGTTCACAAAATGCTCCCAGATCTTGAAATGTTTACTGGTCTCTAGGCTCTATGTCCATTTTACAGACAGTTTTAACCGCCTGGAACAAATCCAACCCTTGGTGGTACAGCATCTGTCCATTTTTTACAAATTTCTCTCCTAGCGAGAAGGATCAGGTAAAAAAGCAGGACCCGCCTGTTCATCATTTAGGGCAAAATAGCCTGATCTTCCAGCCCCAACATATTCAAGGTTAAACCTTTTTTTATATTAGTGCAAAGAATTGTGTTTATTGCCTTCTCCACTGAAGACCAATAATCCTTTAGCAGGGGCATTCAAAAAACATGTTCCTATCATCTGCACTCAACATGCCACATCTGTGACATCCTGGGGCAACAGCTGTTACAAATTTTGCCAATTTATATGGTGTCTGATACAACCTATTGACTGTGAAAAAGTGGTTTCTTTATAGATTTGCTGGTTTAACCACCTTATACAACAGCTTAAAAGAAATTTGCCACATTCTCTGTGGCTCTGTCATCTGCATAGTACCATCCCAAATCTCATATGGTTCTTTGAGCTTCTTCTCTTCAAAGGACACCAGGCCACGGTACCAGTCACTTACTTCCTTCCTCTTCGGGGCCTCGTTCTGTAGTTTCTTTTCAAACTCCCAAAAACCTTCGGTATCCTCCCTTTTATGTCCCCCCAGGATAGCCACTGCAGATATTTAAACCTTGAGAGGGATCCACCTGTCTTTGCCATCAGGACTTTCCTTGGCACCACCTCTTTCATCTCCATGAGATCCCCCCAAAGATCAATTCCCGCCCTTCTAAGTGGGACACTTAACTGATCTTGCAAGCATTTGGGCGTACCTGGTAAGTCCCATATTGGTGCATCCCCCTGAATAGTATTCCATTCCCAGTATGTTTCTTATTCAAGCCCAAAGGATAAGTGCAGCATTAAGTGTCTTCGATCTGACTTTTTTGATGAATTAATTTTTGCCCTAAATTTATAAAGAAACCTTTTTGTTCCCCACTCCTTAACCATCTCCTCTAACAGCCCACCCCACACCCTGGGCCTCAGTGTACCTAAGAGGGCTCTGCAATTCTTAAACTGAAATGCCATACTGTATAGTCTTAGGTCCGGGAGTGCCAGCCTGTCTTCTACCAGTTTACGCCACAATTTTTTCCAGGACATATGTGCTCCCCTAGCTGCCCAAACAAAACTGCACAATTTGCCCTGTATTTTATCTATCAGGCCACTTGGGAAAGTACGGAGAACGCAGTTACAAAGAAGAACAAGTTACTTACCTTCGGTAACGATATATCTGTAAGAAACAGTAGTTAGTATTAGATTCCTTACCTTAGAATATCCCCAGGCGTCAGTCTGGATCCGGAAACTTTTGCGTAGCAGTACCCCTGCGCGTCGGTAGGCGTCGTCTGCAGGCGTCCCCTGCGGCTCCGCGTCTGTCGTCAGCGTCGTGCGCCGTGATGACGTCGCTGGAGTATATAGACGCCGCCTCCGCGCGCTGACGTCAGTTCTTTGCACACAGCTTTTCCGCGCCAGAACACGCAGAGCCATGTGAGAACCAACACTGGTGCCATTTGAAACTAGGGCCCTGAAAGGGATGTCCTTAACCCTAGGTATCAGTTCGCAGAACGGGGAGGATGGGTGGGGCGGTAAGGAATCTAATACTAACTACTGTTTCTTACAGATATATCGTTACCGAAGGTAAGTAACTTGTTCATCTGAAAGAAACAGGTTAGTATTAGATTCCTTACATTAGAATAGATACCCCAGCAATACCAACCCCGGTGGTGGGTCTGCGAACCAATACAATCCTACACCAGAAAGTCCTGGAGGACCGAACGGCCAAAGAAGCCATCCCTCCGGACTTGACTGTCCAGGCAGTAGTGCCTCGCAAAGGTGTGCAGCGAGGCCCACGTAGCCGCCTGGCAAATGTCCTGCAAAGGGACTCCCCGGCCCAGGGCAGTAGTAGCCGCCGTGGCCCGAGTGGAATGGGCTCTCAGCCCAACAGGAGGCTCCTTCCGAGCCAAAGAGTAGCACGCTTTGATGCACAGGACGACCCACCGAGAGATGGTCCGTTTCTGTACCGCCCTTCCCTTCTTCTCACCCACGTAGCCAACAAACAGTTGGTCATCCACCCGGAACTGGCGTGTGCGATCCATATAAAATGAAAGCGCACGTTTTGGGTCCAGACGATGGAGCCGCTCTTCATCTTTTGAAGGATGCGGAGGCGGGAAGAAGGAGGGTAAGGTGATGGACTGCCCGATGTGAAAAGCAGAAACTACTTTAGGCAGGAAAGAAGGTCTAGTTCTCAGAACCACCTTGTCTGGATGAATGGACATGAAAGGAGGTTTGACAGAAAGAGCCTGGAGCTCACTCACTCTCCTGGCAGAGGTGATGGCAACCAGGAAGGCCGTCTTTAAAGTCAGGAGACGGAGAGGACAGGAATGAAGCGGCTCAAAGGGAGCGCACAGCAAGAAAGTCAGAACCAGGTTCAAGTCCCACTGAGGCATCACGAACGGAACAGGTGGATACATGTGCGTGATGCCCTTCAAGAATCTCGTTACAATAGGGGACTTGAACAAAGATGGCTGATCAGGTAGCCTTAAGAAGGCGGAAAGGGCAGAAAGGTAGCCCTTGATAGTGCCCAGAGCAGAGCCCTGCTGGGCAAGAGAGAGAAGAAAGAGGAGAACCTCGGAGAGAGGGGCAGAAAGGGGATCCACAGCCTTTGCTGTGCACCATGCCACAAATCTGTTCCACCGGCAGGCGTATACCGACTTTGTGGAGGGAAGCCTGGCTGCCAAAATCACATCACAGACTTCAGGAGGCAAGTCAAATGGCCTCAACTGTCGCGGCTCAATCTCCACGCATGGAGGTGGAGACTGGACAGGTTCGGGTGGAGGACCGTCCCCTGCTGCTGCGACAGAAGGTCCTCCTGAAGGGGCAGGCGGATCGAGGGACCGACTGACATGCTGAATAGCTCGGGATACCAGTACCTTTGAGCCCAGTCCGGAGCCACAAGGATAACTTGGGCCCGGTCGCACCTGATCTTCTTCAGCACTCTGGGCAGAAGTGGTATAGGCGGAAAGGCGTACAACAGACCGCAACTCCACTCGCGACGAAAGGCGTCGCCGTGCGAGTGCCGTCTTGGAAACTCCAACGCGCAGAACTGATGACATTGCGCGTTCTCTTCTGTGGCGAATAGATCTAACCAAGGCTCTCCCCATTGCAGAAAGAGGCCTTTCGCCACGTCCGAGTTCAGACGCCATTCGTGATCCACCGAGCACCGACGGCTGAGTTCGTCCGCCCTGGCGTTCAGAGAACCTGCCA
The DNA here is from genome assembly GCF_964261635.1 of Lissotriton helveticus. NCBI lineage: Eukaryota > Metazoa > Chordata > Amphibia > Caudata > Salamandridae > Lissotriton > Lissotriton helveticus. The sequence goes on from NC_136071.1 coordinate 366,729,312, forward strand.
GGTGTTGAACCGTCAGAGTCACGCCCTGACGTTCCAGCCATTGCCAGAGACGCAGGGCCTCCTGGCAAAGGGTCCACGACCCCACTCCGCCCTGCTTGTTGCAGTACCACATGGCGGTGGTGTTGTCCGTGAACACCTGCACTACACTCCCGTTGACAAAGGGGAGGAATGCCTTCAGTGCTAGGCGAATCGCCCGCAGCTCCAACATGTTGATATGGAGACGGGACTCCGCCGGAGACCAGATGCCTCTGATCTCCGCCTCTCCCAAGTGGCCTCCCCAGCCCTGGAGGGACGCGTCCGTCACAACTACGTGCTCCGGTTGGGGAAGGGAGAGGGATCTGCCTCTGACCAAATCGCGGTCCGAAAGCCACCACTGCAACTGTCTCGCAGTGCCCTCCGAGATCAGGACATGGTCGGATAGGTTGCCTTGATGCTGGGCCCACTGAAACTTCAGGTCCCACTGCAGAGCCCGCATCTGCCACCGGGCGTGATGCACCAGAAGGATGCAGGAAGCCATCAGCCCCAGCAGCCGCAGCGTCAACCTGACCGAAACCCGGGATAACGGCTGAAAGATGGGAATCAAAGCCTGTATATCCCGGACCCGCCATTCCGGAGGATAAACCCGAAACTGCGCCGAGTCGAGAACCGCCCCGATGAAAAGGAGCTTTTGAGAGGGACACAGGTGTGATTTCGGCACATTGATGGAAAACCCCAGCTCGTGCAGGAGGTCTGCCGTCATCTGAAGGTGGTGGACGACTGTCTGGGGCGAGCCCGCCTTCAACAACCAGTCGTCGAGGTAGGGGAAGACTGAAACCCCTAACCGGCGCAGATGAGCTGCGACCACCGCCATCACTTTCGTGAACACCCGTGGGGCGCTGGTAAGGCCGAATGGGAGCACGATAAACTGAAAGTGCTCGTGGCCTACCGTGAACCGCAGGTAACGCCGGTGGGCCGGCAGGACGGGGATGTGAAAATACGCATCCTGCAAGTCCAACGCCACCATCCAGTCTTGCGGGTCTAGAGCAGCCAAGACCTGAGCCAAAGTCAACATCTTGAACTTCTCCTTCCGGAGGAAGCCGTTGACGTTCCGTAGATCCAAGATAGGACGCAGGCCCCCCTTGTCCTTCTTGGGTACCAGAAAGTAGTGGGAATAGCAACCACACCCTACTTCTGGCCCAGGAACGCGCTCGATGGCCCCCTTGGCCAAGAGGGCCGTAACTTCCTCCTGCAGAAGTGTCAAGTGGTACCCCGACACACGGTGGTTCTGCGGTGGCATGGCTGGAGGAGTGGTCTCGAAGGGGAGGGAGTAGCCCCTTCGGACGAGCTGCAGCACCCACCTGTCCGATGTGATAGTGCGCCAGCTGGAGTGGTGATGGCGAACCCTGCCACCCACTGGCGTCACATGGGCCTGAAAGCACGGACTAGGAGGATTTGGAGGCTGACGCTGCGGGGGGAGGTGTGGTCTGACCCCGCCGCTGTCCCCGACCGCCTTCACGGCGGAATCCACGGCCGCCACCGCGTTGAGAAGTGTTCTGCGGTGCGTGGCTGGCAGCACGTGTGGGACCGCCCCTTCCTTGGCCACGAAAGGAGCGAAACAAACCCATTTGCTGGCGCTGGGTCGAGAGACCCAAGGACTTGGCCGTGACCCTGGAGTCCTTGAAGCGCTCAAGCGCGTGGTCCGCTTTGTCGCCAAACAGGCGACTGCCATCGAACGGCATGTCCATCAAAGTATTTTGGACATCCGCCGAAAAGTTGGCGGATCTCAGCCAGGCGTGGCGACGAATCGCCACCGTCGTGGACATCGCTCTGCCCAGCGAGTCGGTCGTATCAAGACCACACCTGATGGAATATCTCGCCGCGTCTCGGCCTTCAATCATAGCCTGACCGAGCTTGTCCCGTACCTCCTGCGGGCATTGCGGCAGACACTCCGCGACCGTATCCCACAGAGAGTGGGTGTAGCGGCCCAAGAGGCATGCGGTGTTGCAAGACCGCAGTCCCAGACTCAGGGACGAGAAGACCTTCTTTCCATACTGGTCCTACCTCTTTGATTCCCGGTCGGGTGGTGCCGACGGGAATGCGGTCTGGGAAGTCGAGGCCTGGATCACCAGACTCTCAGGGGTGGGATGGGTGGACAGGAACTTAGGGTCGTCCGGACACGGACGGTGGCGTCTGGCCACGTTCCTATCAACTGGCAAACCTGAAGCGGGCCTGGACCACGTGCCCAAAAGAACGTCTGTCAAGGCTTCATTGAACGGCAGCAGAGGCTCCTGTGGGCATGACTGCGGTTTGAAGACCTCAGTGAGGATGTTAGGCCTCACTTTCGTGACGGGGAGCTCAAGGCGTAAAGCCTTGGCAGCCCTCATCAACACCACTGAATAAGCAGCCCCAGCCTCCGAAGCCACAGTAGGAGGCGAGACAAAACCAGGGTTAGGAGAATCGTCCAGACCACTGGCCTCACCCAAGTCACCTGTCCAGTCCACGTCGTACTGACACTCGCGTGACAGAGGGTCCTCAGACCCCTCCCAACCCTCTCCATAATCTACATTCCTCACCATATTCTGAGTCAACGATGTAGACCGGCTCCTCGGGGACAATGGGCCCCATCGGCGACGCCGGTCCGACTCCGCGTCCGGAGTAGGAGAGGGAATGGGGGTGGCGCCGCCCGGAGCCGGCGACGGAGTCGTGGCGCCGCGCGGAGGCGGCACCATGGGTTGCCCCGATGGAATCGGCGCCGGAGAGGCCGGCGGACCAGCCGGCATTGACCCTGAAGGACCCAGCGGCGCCAGGGCAGGAGCCGCCGGCGGCGTCGGGGCCGGAGCACCCGACGGCGTCGGGGCAGGAGCACCGGAACCGCTCGGGCCCCCGGACGGGACCACCGGGCCCGCAGGCGCCGTAGGCCCCGCCGGAGGAGACAGCGCCCTCATGGCCATGAGGAACTCCTCTATCTCCTCGCGCGACGTGCCTTGCCCAGGGACCGACGGGTAAGGAGCAGGCAGCGTCGGCGACCCACGCGGGGCCGCGGGGGTGGGGCTACCCGAACCCCCGGCCGCATCGCGCTAGCGTCGGGGGGAGTCGGGGGTGCGATGACGACGCCCCGACTTCTTGTGTTTCTTACCTGAGGAACCGGAGGAATGGTGACGACTTCCGGAGCGCTCGTGGCGGCTCCGCGACCGTTCTCTCGACCGCTCCCTCGACCTCCGGCCGGACCGGGACCGCTCTCGACGCGGGGCCGACACCCGGAGCTCGAGTAGCTTGCGGGACCGCTCCCGTCTAGCCTTACTCGGTAAGGCCCGGCAGTCGACGCAGGACTCCACGTCGTGGTCCGGGCCCAGGCACCGGAGGCAGAGTCGATGGTGGTCGGTGACCGACATCGTGCGGTCACACCCGTCACAATTCTTAAAACCGGGCATCCTACCGGCACCTTAAGAGTTAGATAGTAATCAAAAAAAACTTTGGTCAAAAGACCGGAGTACTGCTCTTCGGATCTGCGCTAACTGGCGCGGAAAAAAGAAGAACTGAAGTCAGCGCGCGGAGGCGGCGTCTATATACTCCAGCGACGTCATCACGGTGCACGACGCCGACGACGGACGCGGAGCCGCAGGGGACGCCTGCAGACGACGCCTACCGACGCGCAGGGGTACTGCTACGCAAAAGTTTCCGGATCCAGACTGACGCCTGGGGATATTCTAAGGTAAGGAATCTAATACTAACCTGTTTCTTTCAGATATATCAATTTAGGAAGTTACACCATTTTAATTAGGTTTACTCTTCCATATAATGACAATGGAAGGTTCTTCCATCTATTAAGTGATTTCTCTATGTCCTTTATTACTCTCTCTAGATTATGCTGGGGAATTTCCTCCAATGTGTTGATTATGCTAATTCCAAGATACCTGATCTCCCTCTGGATACTTCTCCTCCAATCTGGGATATTCCAACACATAATCCCAGTTTCTCTTTACTTAAAAAATATCCTAAAAAAAACTCTGAATTCTTCCGCTAATAGCTCCCTAGGAATTGTTACAGCTTGTACAGCTGTACAGATTATGAGATCTTCCGCATATAGCGCGATTTTCTTTTTATGTGCTCCTGTACAGAAAGCTATCACCTGTTCACCTTGGCGAAGCATCTGGGCAAATGGTTCGATATATATATATATCAAACAATAAAGGGGAGAGGAGGCAGCCCTGTCTCATCCCTCTAAGAATGAAAAAACTCCTAGTAAGAACACCATTAAGGAGATCCTTGATGTAGAGCGATGATATAAAGCCTTTAATGTAGTTATAAAATGTGGCCCAAACCCTTTGTTCTCCAATACTCTCCATAAAAACTCCCAGCAAACACGGTCAAAAGCTTTGGCGGCGTCCAATGTGACCACCGCCAAGGGGACCAACCTTGATGCAGCTATGTCTATACACCCTATTAGCTGGTGGGTCAATTTGTTCATCTGCCTCCCAGGGATAAACCCCTTTTGATCTTCATGCATAAGCTGAGGGGCAATTCTGGACAATCTCCCAGCTAAAATACCAACAAAGATCTTATAGTCTGCATTCAGTAAGGATATCATCCGAAGCGACTCTGCTTAGCAGGTTTTAATATCAAGACTATGGAGGCCTCCCTCCATGATTTTGGAACCTGTATCTCACCCATATATATCATACTGAACAAACTTTCCCAAAGAGGCAACAATTCTTCTATTGCCATTTTATACTTCTGAGGAGACAGCATCTAACCCAGCAGCCTTCCCATTCTTAGCTCATTTAATTGCCTCCCTAATCTCCACTTGCGTAATTGAGCTTCCATAATTTTTACCCCTTCCTCATTCACTACGAGGAGGCCAAGCGTGCTAACCCAACTTCTTACCTTTTTTGAATACGGGACGATATCTTCCTTATAGAGCTGTGAACAAAATGCCATTACAAGTTCCTGTATAGTATCTGAGCTATCCAGCACCTCCCCTGAATCCCCCCTCAGCTCCTTTATCACATTTCTGGATCTTTCCATTCTGACCTTCCAGGCCGGCAATGCTCCAGCTTTATCTCCATATTCAAATTCATTCACATTCGCTGCTTGCCATCTTGCCTTACACTTTAACTCTAACCTGATTTAAAATTTTGATTGGACCTCTTCTAACCTCCTTTCCAACCTCTCCCTTTCCTCTCCCGCACTTATGATATGCAAGGCCTCCTCAAGGATCCTGATTCCCTTCTCAACATTTATTAGTTCTGCCCTTTCTTCTCTGCTTTTTGTGCAGGCAAATCTTTTCAGGACCCCACGAATATAGGCCTTAAAGGCAACCCATACTATTCCAGGGGAGGCGCTATCTTTATTGTTAAAGAAGTATTCCACTGCAGCTTTTTTTGGAGCTGCCTCAACCCCCTCCTTCAAAGAGAAGGGCATGCTTTAGCGTCCATCTCTTTCAAGGTTCTAGAGCTTGTAAACTTATTTTCACAGCTGAATGATCCGAGATATAAGCTTGGAGATGCTCAATCTTTGTAATATTGGTTGCAAGACATCTATCGACTCAAAAACTATCTAATCTTGAGAAGTGATGGTATTTTTTACTGTGATAGGTGTACTCTCTCACCTTCCCTCTCAAATGTCTCCACACATCTAATAAGTCCAAATCCTGAATCATGCTTTTCAATGCATTTCTTATTCTAGGCACAGAGGCACACTCCCTCCTCATTGAACGGTCTAATACAGGGTCCATCAGTATATTAAAATCCCCACCCACGATCGCAGGAGCTGAGATATCTGCCAGCTTCAATTCTAATTCTATAGTACACTGTGGATCATTCACATTGGGTCCATAAAATCTAGCGCATATGAAATTGCTATCTGCCCATTTTATACGAGCTAAAGCCCATCTGCCGGAACTATCCGTGCTCGATGACTTAAGCTCGATCCCACTTCCACTCCTGATTAGGATTGCGACTCCCTTACAAAATTGTGCTTGATCAGAAGCAATGAAATTTTGCACCCAACCACACCTACCAAACAACTCCTCACTTTCATTTGCTAATAAATGCGTCTCATGTAAAATCATAATTTGTGCCTCTCTACCTTTTAAATATTCCATCACTTTCCTCTGTCTAGGTATAGACCTGAGGCCGTTCATGTTCCATGTGAGAATATCAATACCCGGGGTTTTAGCCATGATACTTCCTGAGATATTCTATTTCCTGCTTCATTGCTGCATTATTAGATTTCTCCTGCATAAAAGATTCTGAGGACTTTCTTTTTTTGTATTTTGATTCCCACTGCTCCCCACCCATGCCCACCCCCCCCGCCACCTTCCCTACCCACCCTCCTAAACTATCCTTGCCTATTGGCACTCCGTTGGGGGAATTTGAACTAAACTAATTAACTGTAGGAGAGCGAGCTATCCTGTAATCCACATTTGATCACTTAGCAGTGTCTCCCTTTTGGATCCTATCAACTAACGATTTGAAATGTTCTAATGTCCAAAGATTGTACATTTGGTTGTTCCACAAAATGCACAGCATTGAAGGGAATTTTACCTGGACCTTCGCTCCCTACTTCCGTAGCTCCTCCACTTGCTTCCTAACTCCCACTGCCTCTGTTCTGTGGCTCTACATAAATTCAATCTGACTAGCCGGGAATATCCATCTCCAAAATATGAGCCATTTTTCAGGGCCCTGCTAAGTATCTCTTCTTTGATGGTATACAAGAGAACATTCACAAGGATCTACCTAGGTTTAGTTCTTCGGGGCTTAAGGCAAAAAGGCTCTCTGTAAGCTCTCTGGACTTCATGCTCGAGGTTTATCTCGTCCTTGCCCTTCAGAATTGTGTTCTGTAACAACGAGATTATGAAGACCTTCATATCCGACTCTTCCTTAGTTTAAGGAACAATCAAAAATATCAGATTATTCCTGCGGGAATGGTTCTCCACTCTCTCGATATCCTCTCTTAAAGTTTGATTTTGCCTTTCTAACTTAGAAATCTCTGAGGAGTTTTTCTTCTCCACATGCCTGTTTCACCATATCCACCTCTTCCTCCAACCTCTTTGTGCGCACAGTTACCTCGTCCAACTTCTGCGTCAGCTCGAGGCAAGATGCTTGTATGCGTAGCTGATTCGCTACCGAAACTTCAAAGCGATTCTTGATGACATTTTTAAGGCCCAGGAATATACTCATAATGAAAGTGGCCAAGTCCCACAAGGCGACTTGGACTCACACTAGCACAGCCTGTGGGGTTAATACTCACAATATTTCAACAGTACTCTATATCAATGGCGCTGTTAAACATACACAAAGTTTATAATTCATATCACACAATTTTTAATCATTGCAGCTAAATTCATTTTCTCAAGTATTTTGAAGAAACACATTTTTGTTGTGCAAACTTTGGTAATTACATGAATTTAAAAAAATAAACAAACAATACATTCAAGTGAATGGTTATAAGTTAAAGCAACAAGATGCAAACAAAACATTAGATGAAGCCCGCCCGATGCATTTCGGGACTCCTGTCCCTTCGTCAGGGGCAAAATCTGAAAAAATCATTAGAAACTTATGTCAATAATCTATTAAGATTGCACAGCCGAGACAATTGCCTTGTAAACGGTTACATAATTATCAGAATTCAATGTGACCCATGTTACAAAAATGAGGGTGCTCGCTCATGGAATATCCAACCCACAGCCTCCTAATAAAACTGAGTCCTTATGCTGTTCACGCATGGTCCCAAAAGTTACCGTCACCAAATCACCCTGTGGGTGTCAGAATCTAATAGGTGTGCCCAATGTTTTTAAATGATGTTGACCAAATACCTTAGTGCCAAGCACTGCCTTTACAATGAACAATCTCCAGACCACCTCAGTTCAGTAAAAGCAACAACATAAAACTATAACCTCTGTCCCTTCTTACAATGTGTTCCTGCACGTAATCTAACATTCAATCTGTGGGACGCCTACCTCTGCCGTGTCAGTGTAGTGCGGCTGAATCGGTGGTCGTGTCTCTCATGCTACGCAATTACCCTTGCGTCCACTGCCTGCAATTACCAAATGCTCAGGTAGTTATCATGCTAATAGACCAAAGCTGACAAACCAACCACGTACAACTGCTCATTGCCTACCCTTACCTTGGAAGGAATACTGCTAACGACTCGTGAATGCAACCAATTTCCCTTTCTCCTTCTGCTTTGGTTTGTGGCCCTCGTTACACCTTCAAAAAGAAGCCCAAAATTAATTTCGCTGCCTTTCTGCTCACAAAGTATGCTACCGTCCCACCACTGACACGAACTGCTCTTACCTTTTCAATGACTGTCTATGGTTTCAACGTATCGTTAGTTGTCGAAACGCCGTTTACCTCTTCCCCTATTATTGGACTAACCAAGCTAAAGAGAGGACTACGTAAATGTGCCGTATTACGTGATCGCCGTATTGGATAGGTTATCCTCCTGTGTAACTAGCGTAGTGTCTGGCGATGTGAGAAAGTTTCCCTATCAAATTTCTAATTCTGTGCGAATTGAAAAAACGTGCCAGGATCCGATAAAATAACGCGTAGGAATATACTCGCCAATGAGGCTTCAGTATCTTTATACCCTTCAGGCGTTCCTGCATCCAAACTGCTCTGTCTGCTTCCACTTAGCACTTGAGCCGGAGCTCCTAGATCATCCGGTGGTGCAAGCACTGTAATCCTGTTACTCACAGGAATTGTTATGGTGTCTCCTAGGAATACCTTTGTATCGCCGCTTGGCTCACACGTTTCTGAGAAACCGCTAGCACTATTTGCATCCTTTTTCGCGTTTTCCGTTTCCACTGCATTAACACTATTACCAGGCTTATCTGCTGTGCGTTCTCCTATGCTTGGGCCTGAACCACCTGTGCCATCTTTCTCCATACTTGGGTGTACTCGGAAAAAAGATTTATGTCAGGGGGTAATTTTTACTTTAGAAGAAACAGTAACAGATTTTTTTAATGCTTTTCCCCTTGTTAATTTTTCCTGATAATGATGGCTTTCCTGATCCCTTGCTTTAAAGACTCCCTCCTTGTCGCCCCCGTTTTGCCTCTACAATTACATTTACTCCTTGCAGCGATTCTAAGAGTGAGTCTGACAAGGTAGAAAGAAAGTTTTCTTTACCTCCAGTATTCCTGATCCTCAATGTGTACCTGGAGAGTGCCTCACCGACCTTAGTGACGCCTGTCTCCATTTGCAAGTACTGCCTCACTCTCCCACACAGCTTTCCCCTCTTCCCCTCTCCTACTGTGCTGCTCAGGTCTCGCTCTGTCTTTCTCGCTTATTCGAAAGCCAATGCTGAGACAAAGTTAGTCCACAAAACTTGGGGGAACAATAGGGGTTTGAAAAAAGCAATACCACCTGCTTGATTTCTTTAGCAATGTATCAAGTTTTATTCTCTTTTAAATTATTTTTGCTTTGTTTTTTATGAGTGCAAGGAAAAGCAAACAGTTTCATATATACAATAAGTACAAAACGTGAATATTTCAGACATTCAGTCAATCATGGCCGTCCAGTCATACACAAACATTCATACATAAAAAACAGTAGTCAGTGAAACATAAAGAAACAAGAAAATCCAAATGGAACCACGTCTTGGTCAAAACATAAATTGGAGAGAATCCCTTGGGATAATGCAGTTTTTTTCTCTTTCTTTTAGATATATTTACACGGGGAAAGTCATTCTCACAACAAATTTAAAGATAATCTATCTTTAGAACAGCAAGTAAAGACCAAAAACGGGGGTGGAGTGGTCGACGCGTTTCAAACCCCACTTATTAGGGGGGTTCTCCTCAGGACCGATTGGTTCTGCAAAAGTAAAAAGAGACGAACTTAGGAGGGGGACAGGATCAAACACGATTCCAACTAAGAGGCTCAAACCCAGTGGAAGCCACATCCTACCTTAGCCAATGAACCAAAGATTCGTCAATATTCAAAGAGCGGCGGATCAGGATGCGAAGAAATAGTAGAAAGCTCACAGTGGCTAGAAACAAAAAGAAATACAAGTGCAGTTTTAAATATCACGCACTCTCGCTGCCTCATTCAGACTTAGTGTTCCTACGCGGGATTCTTACCTGCGCTTCAACCGGCTTAACGCTAGCCGGAGATTCCCTGCTCGTCCTTCAATCTGGGGGACGGTGTTAATTTGCTGAAACAAAAGCGGAGGGGGGCATAAGTCTGGGTGGTGAGAACACTTGCGTGTTATCTAGCTCAAACGAGAGCCTAGGGACGTACCGGTGTGGAGCAGGCGTCTGTCCTTGTTTCCAACACGCGAGTGGCGGAGTACACGCTGCCGTCTGGAAGGGCAACTTCCTGTTAGATAGCTCCATGGCAGTATGGGACATGTAGTTTTTAAATTCCGCCAGGAACTACAAATTGGAAGGAAAACAAGGTTTTTGGACTAAGCAATTAAATTTAGCTGGGATTTCTGTAGATTTCAGCAATCTCATTAAGGCCTTTGGACGCTGTATTAAATTTCATAATGAGCAGAGCCTCACGTTGAGACAATCTCGCGTCCATGTCTCCTCCTCTCGGATCCTTCTCGATTTTCGAGATAACTGTCCATTTCAGATCAGCTTGCTCATGTTTCATCCTGGACCAATGGTTGACCAGTGGGGCATTTTCTACCCCTTTCCTGATCCTAGATTTGTGCTGAGTGATCCTGTGTCGGACTTCCTGTGTGGTTTTCCCAATATAAACTAGTGGGCACGGGCAAACAATGGCATAGACTACATTTTTGCTTTTACAATTTGTAAATGTTTCGTGTTTCCAATAGATGTCATTCATACAGAAAACTGATTCTTCAATAGTTGCATCGCAACAAGTGCAAGTTCCGCACTTGTGATGGCCCTTGATTGGTGGAAGTCCGAATAGGCTTTGCAAAGTAGGTGCCTTAGTTGTAGGAAGAGCCGCTCTGATTACATGATTTGCTATGCTCTTTTCTTTTTTGTAAGCAAATAGAGGGGGGGACATAAAGTCCTCATGGAGATCTTTGATTAAGTGCCAATTGGAAAGAATCAATTTTTTATATGGATTGGCTGCTGGGCAGAATGTAGTGACGCAAACAATTCTTTTGAGATCTTTTTTGACTTTCTTTTCCAATAGGGTTTCTCTAGGAGTCCACCAGGCTCTTTTAAGGGAGTTCCTTAAAAGTTTTTTGGGATAACCCCTTTGCATGAGACGTCCTTTCAACTCACCAGCATGTTTGAAATATTCCTCCTTATTAGAACAATTACGACGAATTCGTAAAAATCGTCCATAAGGAAGGTTTTGTTTCAAATTGCGTGGATGATTGCTAGTATAGTGTAGCGCCTTATTTCTATCAGATGGTTTTCGAAATAGGGTGGTTGTAAGTCCCTGTGTTGTAGATTCCACTTTAACATCCAAAAATGTTATGGACTCATTTGAAGCTGTAGCTGAAAATTGAATATCAGTAGATCTTGAGTTCAGCCATTCGATGAATTCACTCAATTCCTCCTGGTTGCCAGTCCAGGTCAAGAAAACGTCGTCAATATACCGCATATAATTGGTAATGCGGGAACTGTAAGGATTGTTGTTATATATGAATTTCTCTTCATATAATCCCATAAACATTATGGCCAGCTCTGGAGCAAAGGGGCAGCCCATCGCTACTCCCTTTGTTTGGAAGAAGAGGCTCTGCTCATTATGAAATTTAATACAGCGTCCAAAGGCCTTAATGAGATTGCTGAAATCTACAGAAATCCCAGCTAAATTTAATTGCTTAGTCCAAAAACCTTGTTTTCCTTCCAATTTGTAGTTCCTGGCGGAATTTAAAAACTACATGTCCCATACTGCCATGGAGCTATCTAACAGGAAGTTGCCCTTCCAGACGGCAGCGTGTACTCCGCCACTCGCGTGTTGGAAACAAGGACAGACGCCTGCTCCACACCGGTACGTCCCTAGGCTCTCGTTTGAGCTAGATAACACGCAAGTGTTCTCACCACCCAGACTTATGCCCCCCTCCGCTTTTGTTTCAGCAAATTAACACCGTCCCCCAGATTGAAGGACGAGCAGGGAATCTCCGGCTAGCGTTAAGCCGGTTGAAGCGCAGGTAAGAATCCCGCGTAGGAACACTAAGTCTGAATGAGGCAGCGAGAGTGCGTGATATTTAAAACTGCACTTGTATTTCTTTTTGTTTCTAGCCACTGTGAGCTTTCTACTATTTCTTCGCATCCTGATCCGCCGCTCTTTGAATATTGACGAATCTTTGGTTCATTGGCTAAGGTAGGATGTGGCTTCCACTGGGTTTGAGCCTCTTAGTTGGAATCGTGTTTGATCCTGTCCCCCTCCTAAGTTCGTCTCTTTTTACTTTTGCAGAACCAATCGGTCCTGAGGAGAACCCCCCTAATAAGTGGGGTTTGAAACGCGTCGACCACTCCACCCCCGTTTTTGGTCTTTACTTGCTGTTCTAAAGATAGATTATCTTTAAATTTGTTGTGAGAATGACTTTCCCCGTGTAAATATATCTAAAAGAAAGAGAAAAAAACTGCATTATCCCAAGGGATTCTCTCCAATTTATGTTTTGACCAAGACGTGGTTCCATTTGGATTTTCTTGTTTCTTTATGTTTCACTGACTACTGTTTTTTATGTATGAATGTTTGTGTATGACTGGACGGCCATGATTGACTGAATGTCTGAAATATTCACGTTTTGTACTTATTGTATATATGAAACTGTTTGCTTTTCCTTGCACTCATAAAAAACAAAGCAAAAAATAATTTAAAAGAGAATAAAACTTGATACATTGCTAAAGAAATCAAGCAGGTGGTATTGCTTTTTTCAAACCCCTATTGTTCCCCCAAGTTTTGTGGACTAACTTTGTCTCAGCATTGGCTTTCGTGTTGTTTTTCTAGTTAAATTGGGCTCAGCCTTGCTGAGTTAGGAGTCAGGACCCTGTTTAGTTGTTTTGGTTTTTCTCGCTTATTCAGCATGCTGTTGGGAAGCCCGTCTTTTCTGCCTCTGTCAGTCGACCTGATTCCGGCCTCCCGTGCACGCCGTAGCTCCCCCGCTGACTCGCACCAGTGCGTCCCGGGGGAGCCCAGAATCAGCCTCCGGTTTTCAGCAGGCCCGCCAGACCCGCGTTTCTGGATCATTCTTGGACTCCGTAGGTTTTTAGCAATTTAGCCGTGATTAGCCGTAAAATTGCTGCTCTCCTCTGCTCCGCACTCCCCCTCAATGGCGCCCGCGCCGTGAGCATCTAGCTCACAGCCACCATGTTCCCCCTCTGAGCAACAATAATACAGTGTCTCAACAGGAATATCACGTAGAAAGACAATTTAAGGCGAGGGGAAAAGAACAAAGGAGACCAAATGATTGTACAAAGGTTGTTATTTACATATAGAAGCACATAGGTACAACTAAATTGTAGTAACCATAACAACCAGATGTGTACTGGCAATGTGTAAGTGAGTGAGCGGCGCAGTGACACATGTGATTATAAAACAACAATGAGGCGGCGCAAGGTGAAAGGTAATCAGTGAAGGTCAAGACAAGGTATTTACAATTATAAACAAAAATGTGTTATTTCCATTAGAATGCCGCAAATGGCGTTGCAAGGTCGACGGCATTTCAACCTCTATTACTTGAGGTCATCATCAGGACGATGGTTACACGATTGGGTATGGTGCTCTGTTAGGTAAGTAGGTAGATTCCATGTCTGGAATCTGAGTGGCAGCGCCTTAGGAGGTAGTCAAAATCCAAGAACTAATCGATGCAAGGAAGTTCAACGTCTGTGATGGGCAGGGAGCTTGGCAGAGAATTAGCGTGTACTGGTGCAGGAATCGCTCCGCAATTAAGATTAAAAAAACTCCGGGGGGGAAGAGGGCCGGGACGAGTCGGGCTGTAACTCCTTGATGAAGCATTTAATGCCGGGGAAATATTTAAGCGCCTCCGGGGAACGAGATAGCCGGAAAGAGTCGGGGCAGTACCTCAGATGAGTGAAGAGGCAGGACTCACCATTGTCAAGGTTGCATAGTGCACATCCACTGCATGTAACTTTGCTGTTTTTGTGCTGCTGCCAACTCTAATGCCCAGACTGGTGATCAACAAGGAAGCTATTTTCTCTTATCTGTTTATCTACCTAATGTGCTGCACAACTTTTAAGCACTTTTGCTAGGACAAGGATGTTGAATATAGAGCAAACGTTGAGGACAGTGAGGTCTGCAACTGCTTTTTAGAAGAAGTATGACCTGTCTGCCTATCATGCAATCAGGAACCTTACCATGATTCAAAAAGGCTTTGATTATGTGTCATGGAGGGGATGATGGAGCTATATCTTTCACAGTCTTTTCTGAAGTAGAGCTGGAGAAATGAGAGGATGATCTGATATGTGAGAGAGTGTTTCCCAGGTCAGCCTATTTTATCTGTTCAAAAGAGGACCACCTATATGCTGATTTGCAGGTTAAGACCTCCTGAGTAAAAAATGGTTTTAAAGCAGACAGAAAGATGAATCCTTTATTTTTTGTCTACCAAAAGTTGGAGAATCTATCATAGTGTTCTATGATGCTTAGGAGGGTGGTGAACTTCTTGATGAACGCAAGAGATTTTAACAAGACATTGAACTTTTGACTCATCTGGAGTGCTCAGGGATCATATGTAATATTCAGAATTTGTCCTATTTACTGAGTTTATGGTGGCATTTCTTCCCCTCTTCACCACCCATGTATCTGTAGAACGTTGGTCATTATTAGCTCACAATTGAATAACTGAGTACTTGGCTGTGTGCACCTCATATCTGCCCAGTGGCTAGTTATTCTTTTGAATTCCTTGATGAGTTCAAAAAGCTTTTTGGGTCGATGTAGATTTTTCTTCTTACAAATAGTTACTTTGGTCTCAAAAACATAGCTTTGTACTTTTTGTGTTTGTGTTTTAATGTTTTGAGATCCAGCTTAAAACATGTGCATTCTGTTCTTCTGAAGGGTTTTCCTTTCTTTTAGAAGATGTTTTAGAATATTATGTGAACTTGCTGTGCTTTTTTAATTTTACTGTGGCAAATTCATTTTTAACTTCCGTCATTTTGTACTAACCAATTTGATTTGGATTAATTTGGTGATTTGGTGAGTTGCTTAGTTATGTGGCAATTTTAGTTTCTAGTAGAAACCATGCAAAGATTTGGAAATAACTGACCTAAACCTTTGCTTGTTTGTTTGCTCCTGGGTGGAGGGTAAGGAACACAACAAAGAAATAGGTATCCGAAAATGGCCAGACCAATGGATGGATAGATATTGAGAATTGGCTCCTACAATTTCTTTTCAGAAATTATAATATCAAGGTTAGAGCCTATCTCAGATGTGGGAATAGACAATGTTTGAGGCAATTGTTGTGTGACAAAAGGGACAATTATGATACAGATCTAATGGTTTTTTCTTCCAAGTGAAGGTTGAAGTTACCAAGGAAGAGATTGCAATTGGAATTAGACCTGCCTGTTTTGAGTTCTGTGAGCTGTCCAAAGAGGAGAAAATTTTTTCAATGTGGTTGGTAAATGATGTAGAATATTGTATGTTTAGGTCTAAAGAATTATCTTCAACAGTAAGATGTTCAAAAGAGGGGATTTCAGCTGTATTCAGTCTTTTACATTGCATTGAAGGTCTGTTGATAACTGCCCCTCTTCCTCCTGGTTTTCTCTCTCATTCTTTGCAAACTATCAGATATCCTTAGGAAATATAATATACCATGTACTGTGTTTGAGAAGTCTAAAAGCCACATTTCTGTTAGGAAGAGCAGGTTGAGATTGTATGTCTTTACTGCTTCTGCAATTTCAAGTCAGCATTTGGTAGCTGATCTATGGTTGTGCAGCAAACAGTTAAAAGTAGAATGCTGAATTTCAGTAATGGGGTAAAAACAAACATAATTGGTATGAGATTGTGACTGTCAATGGTGTTTCTATTGGGTCAGTGTCTGGGCTCAACTGTGATAGTTGAAGACTTTTACTCTTGATGTCCTGGGACCTGACCTACTATAGATTCCGGTCAACGTGGCCATGTACTTTTACTGTACTTGACTCTTAGTGGTAGCTGTGGTTGAGCATTCAAGGCTCCCTCTGAGGGGGGATGTAGATACAGGTCAGTAAAGATGACTCATAACTAATAGCGCAAACAGTATGAACAATAAATCAATGTCCAGCCAAATAGATGCTTATATAAGATAAAGTACTATTTATTTCTAAACCTACACATGCAAGCAGATGCAACATTCAAATGCAACAACACAATCTCCCTTGAGGTTGGCGCTCTAATAGTTGTTAGGCTAATCCCTGTCCCATCCTCCGCCATTTAACATGTTTGGGGTTATTCCCCATTCACTGGTGGCTGCATCCGGTAATGCCAACTATTAGGCTGTTTCAAGAGTTCCCTTTGACTCTTCAGGATTTTAGTCAAACGTGTTGATGGTGCCTCAGCAGCTTCAGCAGTGAATTTCTGGGGGCCGCAACCACCCTACTTCAAGTCTTACTGGCTTCTGCAGCACTGAATTATTCAGCATTACAGCAAGTGCCCGCAGGGGAAACAACCTTAACAATGCCAGTATCACATCGCAATGCCATTACAACGCTGTTGTTACAACGACTGCATTGTTACCACTCAATGCCATTACAATGCAAATCATTACATCGACTTGTAGTAGATGGCGTGCTAACATTAGAAATAGTATAGTTTACTATTCCAACACCTTCCCTACTGTTACGTAGGCTGCAGTTGGAATAGTAAATTATACATTTCTAATTTCTGCCCGCCATCTACTGTAAGTCGATGTAATGACTTGCGTAGTAATGGCTTTGCGTGGTAATAACACAGTTGTGGTAAAGACCACATTGTAATGGCACATGTTGTGATGACTCGCATTGTAACAAGTCATATTCATCCACAGCGCAGGCATTCATGGCCTCAGATTCTACTCAGAGAAGCCATGCTGCTTGCAGTACTTGCTGCGCAGTCAGGCAAGCACAGGCTGACTCTCTGGAGCACAGTAAGGGATGGTCCCAGTAAACAATACTATACACAAAGAAATAAGATAAACAAATACTCACAATACATAGAAAGACAATGCATACAATCAATGACTGAGAGATGTTATTTAATCACACCCTCGTATTTACAAATAAATGAAGAACAGATTAGAATTATATTGACATTGTGCCCAGAAGATAAGAAAGGGGGTATTAGGGAAAGTGGGTGAATTTTTGTGAAGGATGGCGTGTCATGGACAGATAAGAAAATTAGATCAATCCACCGATTCACATTCTGCGTCCAATTAGGCTTGATATTTTGCCACACAAGTGTATACAGTTGTTACTAGCCAAGCCACACAATTTAACACAGTAAGAAATATCCGTTGTTTGTAGGCTGGTTTTAAATAGAAATGTTGACGTTTCGACCCAAGAAAACCGTAGGTTAATGTCCACCTTACATGGGGGTCTTCCTCAGGACTGTGAAGGGGGAAAAGGCACCTAGGGTAAAATGAAATTGTATTAAAAATCGGAAGGTTGTCTCGTGGGAGACATTAAAACATATATTCGAGACCAAATGATGCCAGGTCTAAAATATGGGGAGAATTACCCTTCCCCTTGGTAGTTCTCTTCACTAAGGCGGAAAAATCTGGACAGACGATCAGCGTTGGCGTGTTCTGTACCAGGGCGGTGTTCCACCGTAAAGTCCATACCCTGTAGGGAAATGAACCACCTCAACAACTTTGGGTTCTCACCCCTCATCTGCATCAGCCATCTGAGGGGCCTGTGGTTGGTCTGAAAAAGGAAGTGAGTCCCAAACTAGTATGGTCTCAACTTCTTCAGTGCCCAGACCACAGCAAATGCCTCACGCTCAATTGCACTCCACCTCTGTTCCCGTGGAAGTAACCTCCTACTGATGAAGGCTACAGGTTGTTCTAGGCCCTCTTCATTTTTCTGTGATAGAATAGCCCCCACACCATGCTCTGAAGCGTCGGTCTGAACAATGAATTCTTTTTAGAAGTTGCGCGCCTGAAGCACGGGTGCTGAGCACATGGCAGTCTTCAGGGCTTCAAAAGCCTTCTGACAGGTGTCAGTCCAGTTCACTTCCTGGAAGTCAGCTCAGTCAAGGGTGCAACAATGTTGCCATACCCCTTGACAAACCTCCTGTAGTACCCTGTGAGTCCTAAAAAGGCTCTCATCTGTGTCTGAGTCTTAGGGGGTTCCCATGCCAGGATGGCATCAATCTTGGGTTGCAGGGGTGCCACCTGGCCTCTCCTTACCTGGTGAGCCAAGTACCTAACGGTACCCTGCCTGATCTGGCACTTACTCGCCTTGATCCTGAGGCCTGCCTTGCGCAGTGCCATCAACACTTCCCAGAGGTGGTGCAGATGTTCTTCCCAACTGGCGCTGAACACTGCAATGTCATCCAGGTAGGCGGCATCTGAAATCCTCCAGTCCAGCCAACACCTGGTTGACCAACCTCTGAAAGGTGGCAGGGGCATTCTTCATCCCAAAGGGCATAACCGGGAATCGGTAGTGCCCGTCTGGTGTGGAGAATGCTGACCTCGCCTTGGCCACATCAGTCAAGGCGATCTGCCAGTACCCAGACATCAAATCCAACGTGCTGAGGTACCGTGCAGCCCCTAACCGATCAATGAGCTCATCAGCTCTGGGGATGGGGTGCGCATCAGTCCTGGTGACTGAATTGAGCCCTCGGTAGTCCACACAGAACCGGAGTTCGGGTGTGGCACCAGGCACTGCAGCCTTTGGGACCAAAACCACTGGGCTGGCCCAAGGACTGCTAGAGGACTCAATCACCCCTAAAGCAAACATTTTGGTGACGTTCTCCTTAATGTAAGCTTTGACCTTGTCAATCATCTGTAAGCCTTGTGCTTCACAGGAGGACTGTCCCAGTGTCCACATCATGGACACACCACTCTTTAACATCAGTAACAAAGGAAAATAGATCAGAGAATTGCCTAACAGTTGGCGACAATCTTGCTGCCGATCCATCTTGCTCTGTTGCAGACAGGAGGTCAGGAAGAGGCTCTGTCTCCTCCTCTATTCCATCATCTGTCACTAGGAGCATGCCCACTTCGGACCTTTCTAAGTGGGGCTTTAGGCGGTTAACATGCAGGACCCTCAAAGGGTTCCTGGGAGACTGAAAGTTCACCAGATTGGTGACATCAGTCTTGCGCTCCACCACCTCAAATGGACCGGTCTACCTGCCTGGAGCGCACAAGTCTCTACAGGGGCCATGACCGAAACTTTCTGTCCAGGTTGAAGCTCAATTAGAGTGGAATTCTGATCGTACCACCGCTTCATCTCTTCCTGGCTGGCTTCCAGATTCGCCTGAGCGAGATCTCTGAATCACCGAGTCTGGTTCCTGAAGGCCAGCATGTAACTGTATACATCCTGGGGAGGTTTCCTGGGTGATTGCTTCAAGGCTTCCTTGACAAGACTCAAAGGTCCTCTTACTGGGTGACCACACAACAGTTCAAAGGGACTGAACCCTAGGGTCCTTTGTGGCACCTCACTGTAAGCAAACAGAAGGCATCGCAAGAGGACTTGCCACTTACGCCTCATTGGTTCTTTAAGACCCATGATCATGCCTTTAAGGGTCCAGTTGAATCTCTCAACCAGCCCATTACCTTGTGGGTGGTAAGGAGTGGTGAACTTGCAGGTAACACCACACTCCTTCCACAGAGACTTCATATAATTGGAAATTAAGTTTGTACCTCGGTCACACACCACCTCTCTGGGGAACCCCACATGGGAGAAAATCCCCATCAGTGCACGTCCCGTCAGGGGGGCCAGCACTGTCCTGAGCGAAATGGCTTCCAGGTACCGGGTAGCATGGTCCACCAAGACCAGGATAAACCTGTTGCCCATGGCTGTCTTGGGGTCCAGTGGTTCCACAATGTCAATGCTCACCGATTCAAAGGGGGTACTGACTAAAAAGGAAAGGTTGGAGAGGAGACTTGTGCTTCCTTCCACTTTTCCCATATGCCTGGCAAGTTTGACAGGTCCTACTATGAGTATCCGAACTCTTTCGCATCTGGGGGCCAATAAAAGCGGGAGACAAGCCTTTTCAAAGGTCTTGTTTGACTCAGATACCCAGCTAAAGAAACGTCATGAGCCAAACCCAGTAGGAAGGCGCTGAAGTGCTAGGGTACCACCAGCACACGGGCTGACCCAGGCTCAGCAACCTTAGGCTCGCTATACAGGAGGCCATTCTACCAGTAGATCCAATGTGATCCAGACTGATCACCTGCTGCCTGGTTTGTGGCCTGTTGCCTAAAACCCACAAGAGAAGGGCACTTCTTCTGTTCTGCACAAAATTCCTCTTTGAAGGGACCCCCTTCTTGCTGGCAATGGGTTAGCTCAGGTAGTTTCCCCAGTTCAGAAACTTGGTCCCCTGTAGGTTCCAAGGCATCCCAACATGGTCTGCCTCCTCCTGGACTGTGGGAACAATGGGGGCTGGTTTCCCACACCCCCTACCTCTTCCAATAAAGGCAGGTTCCTGGGCCATACTTTCAGGCTCCAGGATCTCTTGAACAACCTTAGCTGCCATAGTCCGAGTCGTCACACAAGCCCACTCAGGCAGACCCAACATCTCTAAGTGAGCCTTCTTCTCCACCTTAGCCCAAGGGGAGCTTTCTAAATCCTTGCCTAACAGACAATCAACAGACATGGCTGGCCTCACAGCTACTTGAAGAGTACCAGAGACCCCCCGACTTAAAGGGAACTTGAGCCAATTTGCAATGGCTTTCTGTGTTGTCAGCGGCAACAACTGGGAAGAATGCATTGGGGACCACCTGCTCGTTAGACACCAAGTGACACTTGAGAGCTGTCACTTTGGCTCTGGTGTCTCTAAGAGCCTCCACTCTATGGCCATTGATGGTCACCCACTGCCTGTATTTTTTAGTGTTATCAGGCAGCTGAGTTTTAGGGACCATCTCAAAGTCTTCTAATGAGACAAGGGACATTCCTGCGGGACCCCACCCACCTTGGGCACCTATCTCCTCCCCACCCAGGGCTACACTGGCCATCAGACGGGGTGGTACACGGGGTGGCACATACTGACCCCTTTGGGGACACTGGGGATCATATCAATGGTGTCCCACCTGCTTACACTGAAAGCCGGTAACAGGCCCCCAATGAACAGGTTTACCTGTTGGAGATCCTGACTTCTTCTCAGGGGGAGGCTGGTATACCTTACGGTGGTTCCCTTGGGAATTAGTTTGGGGCCCGTTCTGTAACTCCCTCTGTTTACCCTTGTCCCCCCACTCTTCTGCTCGGGACCCTGCCCATCTTTGCATGAGTCTTCCACAATACCCTTGTGGACCCTGGTACTGACCCAGCAGTCCGCCTCCTCAGCAAGCTTCCTAGGATTAGTCAACTTGCTATCAATAAGGTACTGGCGTAGCTCTGTAAAACAATTAGCAGACAAGTGCTTCCTTGCAATCAAATCATAGAAAATTATCCACATTGCTACCCCACACCCAACCATCCATGGCGCTGCAAAAGAAAGACACATATTCTACCCAAGTGGTTCCCTCCAACTTCTTACAATTCCTGAACCTCTGTCTATAGAGTTCTGGAGTCAAACCATACCTTGTCATCAGTGCTTCTTTCATGTGGGCATAAGACATCCTATTCTCACTAGGCAGGTCTAACAAAGTATCCTTCCCTTCAGTTAAAAAGCGGCCCCACAACCCCGCTCCCCAATACTTCTCAGGGACCCGGTGGGCCAACATTGCTATCTTATAGGCTGCAAACCACTACCCAATATCTTCACTTTTGTGGAAATCTTTGATGACATCCTTGGGAATATGTACCCTGCCTTCTGAAGGCACAGATGGTGCAATGCCACCAGAGGGATTGATTTCTAAGCCCTTGGCCTTGATCTCTAACTCCCTCAACATCCTCTCATGTTCCATTCTTATTCTCTCTCTCTCCAAGGGCAATCTGTTATTCTCCGTTTACCTCTGACTCTTGATCTTAAGCTTAGCTATCTCCAGCTTGTGTGCCCTACTTCTCTCCCTGTCTTCCAACTCTCTGGGGGACAAGTCTTTGGAAGAGATACTGCTGCCCGGTGGGGATGGTACCCCTCCCCTGGTTGGAAACACTGATCTATCCAGTTGCCCATCTGCATCCCCAACTGGCTCCACCACAAGATCAGTGGCACTTCTTGCTTCTACCCAGGCACTCAGCGCCTTTTGGTAGTCATCCTTTTTAGAGATGCCTGGTGTAGCAACTTTCAATTTCCTGCAGAGAAACTTGAGCTGTTTCAAAGCGTAGGTTTCCAACCTCTCTTCCTCAAAATCAAGATCCATAGATGCAACAGATGCTGGTGTACTCATGGTAGTAAGAATTGGGAGTTTTCAGGGAAAAAATAACAGTTCCAAGGAAAAAAGTTCTAGAAAAAAAATGTTGTGGTCGCGTTTGGTCTGCACTCACTAGTAGTGTACACCAATTACAGTATATGAAACACAAACGCAAAGTCCAAATCCTCACCGCTGACCACCAATGTTAGATCTGGGGGTCTCTAGTTGGCAATGGTATTCACCTTTGTCCAAATACGGACCCTTACTTCTAAGTCAGGATAAGGGGATTACACTCCTAATAACCCCCCCTCACCCCCTTGGTAGCTTGGCACGGGCAGACCGGCTTATCTCAGAGGCAGTGTGTTAAGCATTTGTGAATAAACACAGTAATACAGTGAAAACACAACAGATGGACACAACACAGGTTTTATAAAAATAAGTATTCTTTATATAGACTTAACACAAGTACACAAATGACAAAAATCCACAATACTATACTTAAAGTTGACTTAAAGATGATTAAAGTAGCTTAGTTCAAGTTGATGATAAATGCGACAAAGTTCTCAACAAAGTACCTGGATGCATAACGCAAAGTCAACAAAAGGCTCACAAAAGGGGAGATGCATCGGTTCTGTGATCCGGGGGAAAGGATGCGTCGTGCCTCAATGCTTGCGCAGAGTAGGGGATGCGTCGTGATCCTTACCGGTGCGAAGGTGATACGTAGATTCTCGGCCTGCGGGCCCGTTGCGATGCGCAAGATAGTGCCTTGATGCGATGCGATGATCCGGTTGCGATGCGAGAAGATGGCGCCCTTGATGCGGCGATGCGATGACGATGTGAAGACGCCCTGGCAGCCTTGCGACGACTCTGTCTGCCACGACAGGCCCTGAGACACGCTTTTCCGGTGATGCGATGGCGACTCTCTCGATGGCGTCACGGTTCTCCAGTGATGCGACAGCAGGCAGCTTCGAATAACACACGCTTCCTGGGAGATGCTGCGGCGGCACGCTTCTCTGGCGATGCTGTGATTTCAGCTGCGGCGCTTCCTCTCGATGCGTTGCGCTTCCAGCTCCCAGCGACACGCAAATGTCTGTAGATGGAATTCCCAGCAAGGAAATTCACAGGGGGAGCTGGTAGTGAAGTCTTTTGTCCCTGAGACTTCAGCAGGAGGCAAGCACAGTTCAAGCCCTTGAAGAATATTCTGAAGATGATGGAAGTCCTTAAAAAGTTCCTTCTCCTTTTCTTGGCAATGAAGCAACCACTGCAGGCCAACCCAGCAAACAGCACACTGTCAGAGGGGCAGTACAAACTCCTGCAGCTTCCTTTGGTTCTTCTCCTTGGCAAAGGGTTTCTTGTTCCAGACGTGACCTAAAGTTCTTCGGACTGGGTCCCAATATTTATACCCCAAAATCCTTTGTCCTCTGAAGGCAGAGAGGCCTCTGCCTGGTCCAAAAAAGTTCCTGAGCACCTTGTTTAAAGGACTCCTTCATTCCATTCACTGTGCAGGGCAGAGACATCAGACGCCCCACAGGAGGTGGAGCCAGCACAGGGGAGGGAAGGCACAGCCTTGGAGCACTTTGCTGACAAGATTCCTTCTCTCCTTTCACAGTGCAGGGCACAGACATCAGACAAACCACAGGAAGTGGAGCCAGCATTGTAGAGGGAAGGCCCAGCCCTATTCAGGCCCCAGGTGCAATTCCTCGGTCCCATCTAGATGCAGATCTCTCTATTCACCACTGGGCTGCCCAAACCTGTCTCCTGGAATCCCCCAGTCCTGTCACTCACAAACCCAGGCAAGGAATATACAACCTAGCAGAGGCAGGCCTGGACAGTTAGGCAAGAAAATACCTTCTTTCTAAAAGTGGTATTTTCAAACACAGAATATTAAAACCAACTTTACTAAAATATGTATTTTATCATTCTGAGTTCAGGCATATTAAATTCAAATTTCTACCATGTTCCCTGATTCAGTTAGGATTATAAAATGCAATAATCTAACTGCTCATTCTAACCTATGGAGAACAGGTAGCCTTGCAATAGTGAAAAACGAAAATGGCTGTAATTCACTATTAGGACATGCTACACACATCAGAGCATGTCCTACCTTATACTTACAATGCACCCTGCCCTTGGGCCTACCATAGGGGTGTTTGATATGAAGCAAAGGGAAGGTTTAGGGACTGGCAAGTGGGTGCACTTGCCAAGTCGACATAGCAGTACTAGACTGCCCACAGGCCTTGCAATGGCAGGTCTGAGACACACTTTACAAGCTGCTTCTGTGGGTGGCACAACCAGTACTGCAAGCCCACCAGCAGCATTTGACTTACAAGCCCTGGGCACACATGGTGCACTGTACTAGGGTCTGACAAGTAAATCCAATAACCCAATCATGGAATCACTAATCAGTACATCAATTTAACATAGGGAGCACTTGCACTGTGGGACTGAATAGCAGTGGCACAGTGTCCAAAGCATATAACCAGCAACAACATATCAAAACAGAGGAGGCAATCAGTAAAAATGGAAGGGAGACTCACGCCAATGATGCCAGGTGTAACAGTTTTGTATTTGGTTTTTAAAACTTTTATAACCATATATTCACTCTCGAAAAATTGTATCATATTTCTATTATACATTTGAAAATACATGCTTGAGAGAGTTTTACCTAGGACACAGTCAGTTACAGTGAGCTTAAAACAAAGCATAAGTAAATAAAATAAAGAGTACTACATTAAAGCCTGCGCTATTGCCCACTTTTCTTCCATATACATAAGGCTTGGGTATTGTAGGTGAATAGCTAACCCTCTGATGCCTGTAATTGTAGGATAAAAGTCAGTGCAAGGTTACATTGCTTGTAATATTATTTCCTTGATAGGGGTTTGATGACAGCCACTCTGGAAATGTCATACAATCTGAAAAAACAACTTAAAGCGCTTTGTGTATTCCTTAGATATCCCGCCACAAGGGGATTATACCAAGCCTCTTGACCACAGTAGTCCCCCTAGTTTTTTTTATTATAAACCCAGAGATTTTGTCCCTTTTGTGAGCCATCCCAATATGTCCTTGTTCCCTACTTCTTCCAAATCCATCCAAATGTGTAATCGATTACTCTAAGGAATGCGTGCGTCACGCAAGATAAAAACAACTACGTTTGCTACGCCAGACGGTGTTGCTGGACAGGATAACGCTAATGAATGCTAATGTATTATGAATGAAGGACTTAATGTACATCGGTACACACTGCATCACACTCGTTGGTACTGTGTACCACAGTATTGAATGTTAGCCATAAACAGTACACCTAGTCCGATGTGATCGAAATGAAATTGTTGCATCATGGGAAATGTAGGAACTTAGCGCGAGGGGGAGGCGGAACACAGTGGCTAATTACGTAACTTCACTGGGGGGAGAAACAGGATGAGACGGAGAATAAGAGGGACGGAAGTGAGGGCGTGGTGAATGGTTTTTTGAAGATGTAAGATACAGGAGGAGAACCGGGTTTTAAACATCACGGCAGGTACGAATGTTTTCCCGCTAGGGGATTGAAGAACAGTATGGTTGAGGAAAAAAAAATTGATACAAGCCAAAGATTAGAAGAGAGAGCGAGCGGAAAACAGAAAGGTGGGGTGGATGAGATACAAACTAAATATGGAATCGTAAAAAACGGATGTTCGCCGTAATAACGGTTAATCAGTAAAAGAAGCATAGTACTACTAAGTTTGTGAGTCACGGGGTTTATAGAAGGAAGATAAGAGGGAGAAACAAGCAGTCTGTTTAAAAGTGACGTGGAGAAAGGTGGAGGTACCACTGTTATTGTGTTTTTAAAAAAAGTAGTAGAGTAGCGCTTGAGGTTATTCAAACGGTTTTAAAAAAAGGGATGCAGCCCATTATGACACTGAATACTGAGTAACAATTGAAGAAATAATAATTGTATGTCATAGATGAAATCAATGTACTGTTCACATTTAAATGTACTTTAAGCTAATGGTATATATTTTTATCGTTATCCATAGTTACCCCTGAAGAAGGGCTTTTGCCTGAAATGCATCGGGTTTTTAATAAACACTGCCTGGAACGTACAATGCACTAGTCGTGTTTCAGTATGAGGCCTCGGCACTACAGTAACATTAGAAGCTTGGGAAATGGCATAATGACGTCTGCGTGCGAGTGGATGAAATGTTCAAAAAATACTTGAAGTTGAAGAATTGAAAATGATAATGAAAAGTATATATCACCCGTTTAAAAAAATGTAAAGAACTAATGCGGAAAACACAGCGTATTACAGCAGTGCGGCTGGACGTGGGGCTACACGTTGCCCCACATTTCAGACTGAACAGACATCACCGTGTCAATTGGGCAAGGCACGTATTCCAGCGACGCACGCATTCCTTAGAGTAATCGATTACACATTTGGATGGAAAAGTGTCTGCAGCCGGTTCCCTTTGTTACTGAGAAGTATCCCATGTTGCCCTTCACGAGGCTTGCACCCAAAGAAACTGTATTGAAAAAGAAGAAAATAATTCATAAGAATGGAATCACTCACACGCAAGATAAAAACAACTACGTTTGCTACGCCATACGGTGTTGCTGGACAGGATAACGCTAATGAATGCTAATGTATTATGAATGAAGGACTTAATGTACATCGGTACACACTGCATCACACTCGTTGGTACTGTGTACCACAGTATTGAATGTTAGCCATAAACAGTACACCTAGTCCGATGTGATCGAAATGAAATTGTTGCATCATGGGAAATGTAGGAACTTAGCGCGAGGGGGAGGCGGAACACAGTGGCTAATTACGTAACTTCACTGGGGGGAGAAACAGGATGGGACGGAGAATAAGAGGGACGGAAGTGAGGGCGTGGTGAATGGTTTTTTGAAGATGTAAGATACAGGAGGAGAACCGGGTTTTAAACATCACGGCAGGTACGAATGTTTTCCCGCTAGGGGATTGAAGAACAGTATGGTTGAGGAAAACAAAAACTGATACAAGCCAAAGATTAGAAGAGAGAGCGAGCGGAAAACAGAAAGGTGGGGTGGATGAGATACAAACTAAATATGGAATCGTAAAAAACCGATGTTCATCGTAATAACGGTTAATCAGTAAAAGAAGCATAGTACTAGTTTGTGAGTCACGGGGTTTATAGAAGGAAGATAAGAGGGAGAAACAAGCAGTCTGTTTAAAAGTGACGTGGAGAAAGGTGGAGGTACCACTGTTATTGTGTTTTTAAAAAAAGTAGTGGAGTAGCGCTTGAGGTTATTCAAACGGTTTTAAAAAAAGGGATGCAGCCCATTATGACACTGAATACTGAGTAACAATTGAAGAAATAATAATTGTATGTCATAGATGAAATCAATGTACTGTTCACATTTAAATGTACTTTAAGCTAATGGTATATATTTTTATCGTTATCCATAGTTACCCCTGAAGAAGGGCTTTTGCCTGAAATGCATCGGGTTTTTAATAAACACTGCCTGGAACGTACAATGCACTAGTCGTGTTTCAGTATGAGGCCTCGGCACTACAGTAACATTAGAAGCTTGGGAAATGGCATAATGACGTCTGCGTGCGAGTGGATGAAATGTTCAAAAAATACTTGAAGTTGAAGAATTGAAAATGATAATGAAAAGTATATATCACCCGTTTAAAAAAATGTAAAGAACTAATGCGGAAAACACAGCGTATTACAGCAGTGCGGCTGGACGTGGGGCTACACGTTGCCCCACATTTCAGACTGAACAGACATCACCGTGTCAATTGGGCAAGGCACGTATTCCAGCGACGCACGCATTCCTTAGAGTAATCGATTACACATTTGGATGGAAAAGTGTCTGCAGCCGGTTCCCTTTGTTACTGAGAAGTATCCCATGTTGCCCTTCACAAGGCTTGCACCCAAAGAAACTGTATTGAAAAAGAAGAAAATAATTCATAAGAATGGAATCACTCACACGCAAGATAAAAACAACTACGTTTGCTACGCCATACGGTGTTGCTGGACAGGATAACGCTAATGAATGCTAATGTATTATGAATGAAGGACTTAATGTACATCGGTACACACTGCATCACACTCGTTGGTACTGTGTACCACAGTATTGAATGTTAGCCATAAACAGTACACCTAGTCCGATGTGATCGAAATGAAATTGTTGCATCATGGGAAATGTAGGAACTTAGCGCGAGGGGGAGGCGGAACACAGTGGCTAATTACGTAACTTCACTGGGGGGAGAAACAGGATGGGACGGAGAATAAGAGGGACGGAAGTGAGGGCGTGGTGAATGGTTTTTTGAAGATGTAAGATACAGGAGGAGAACCGGGTTTTAAACATCACGGCAGGTACGAATGTTTTCCCGCTAGGGGATTGAAGAACAGTATGGTTGAGGAAAACAAAAACTGATACAAGCCAAAGATTAGAAGAGAGAGCGAGCGGAAAACAGAAAGGTGGGGTGGATGAGATACAAACTAAATATGGAATCGTAAAAAACCGATGTTCATCGTAATAACGGTTAATCAGTAAAAGAAGCATAGTACTAGTTTGTGAGTCACGGGGTTTATAGAAGGAAGATAAGAGGGAGAAACAAGCAGTCTGTTTAAAAGTGACGTGGAGAAAGGTGGAGGTACCACTGTTATTGTGTTTTCAAAAAAGTAGAGGAGTAGCGCTTGAGGTTATTCAAACAGTTTTAAAAAAAGGGATGCAGCCAATTATGACACTGGATACTGAGTAACAATTGAAGAAATAATAATTGTATGTCATAGATGAAATCAATGTACTGTTCACATTTAAATGTACTTTAAGCTAATGGTATATATTTTTATCGTTATCCATAGTTTCCCCTGAAGAAGGGCTTTGGCCTGAAATGCATCGGGTTTTTAATAAACACTGCCTGGAACGTACAATGCACTAGTCGTGTTTCAGTATGAGGCCTCGGCACTACAGTAACATTAGAAGCTTGGGAAATGGCATAATGACGTCTGCGTGCGAGTGGATGAAATGTTCAAAAAATACTTGAAGTTGAAGAATTGAAAATGATAATGAAAAGTATATATCACCCGTTTAAAAAAATGTAAAGAACTAATGCGGAAAACACAGCGTATTACAGCAGTGCGGCTGGACGTGGGGCTACACGTTGCTCCACATTTCAGACTGAACAGACATCACCGTGTCAATTGGGCAAGGCACGTATTCCAGCGACGCACGCATTCCTTAGAGTAATCGATTACACATTTGGATGGAAAAGTGTGTGCAGCCGGTTCTCTTTGTTACTGAGAAGTATCCCATGTTGCCCTTTACAAGGCTTGCACCCAAAGAAACTGTATTGAAAAAGAAGAAATAATTCATAAGAATGGAATCACTCACACACAAGATAAATACAACCTCGTTTGCTACGCCAGACGGTGTTGCTGGACAGGATAACGCTAATGAATGCTAATGTATTATGAATGAAGGACTTAATGTACATCGGTACACACTGCATCACACTCGTTGGTACTGTGTACCACAGTATTGAATGTTAGCTATAAACAGTACACCTAGTCCGATGTGATTGAAATGAAATTGTTGCATCATGGGAAATGTAGGAACTTAGCGCGAGGGGGAGGCGGAACACAGTGGCTAATTACGTAACTTCACTGGGGGGAGAAACAGGATGGGACGGAGAATAAGAGGGACGGAAGTGAGGGCGTGGTGAATGGTTTTTTGAAGATGTAAGATACAGGAGGAGAACCGGGTTTTAAACATCACGGCAGGTACGAATGTTTTCCCGCTAGGGGATTGAAGAACAGTATGGTTGAGGAAAAAAGAAATTGATACAAGCCAAAGATTAGAAGAGAGAGAGAGCGGAAAACAGAAAGGTGGGGTGGATGAGATACAAACTAAATATGGAATCGTAAAAAACGGATGTTCATCGTAATAACGGTTAATCAGTAAAAGAAGCATAGTACTACTAAGTTTGTGAGTCACAAGGTTTATAGAAGGAAGATAAGAGGGAGAAACAAGCAGTCTGTTTAAAAGTGACGTGGAGAAAGGTGGAGGTACCACTGTTATTGTGTTTTCAAAAAAAGTAGAGGAGTAGCGCTTGAGGTTATTCAAACGGTTTTAAAAAAAGGGATGCAGCCAATTATGACACTGGATACTGAGTAACAATTGAAGAAATAATAATTGTATGTCATAGATGAAATCAATGTACTGTTCACATTTAAATGTACTTTAAGCTAATGGTATATATTTTTATCGCTATCCATAGTTACCCCTGAAGAAGGGCTTTGGCCTGAAATGCATCGGGTTTTTAATAAACACTGCCTGGAATGTACAATGCACTAGTCGTGTTTCAGTATGAGGCCTCGGCACTACAGTAACATTAGAAGCTTGGGAAATGGCATAATGACGTCTGCATGCGAGTGGATGAAATGTTAAAAAAATACTTGAAGTTGAAGAATTGAAAATGATAATGAAAAGTATATATCACCCATTTAAAAAAAACGTAAAGAACTAATGCGGAAAACACAGCGTATTACAGCAGTGCGGCTGGACGTGGGGCTACACGTTGCCCCACATTTCAGACTGAACATTCCAGTGGAACCCACAGATTCCGATTCCAATAATAATGGGGAACCAGGTCCATGTCTCAGACCAGCAGGTGCCGTAGGTGCAGCAGATGGCAAACAGAGACGTGATGAAATAACACGCAACTATTTCTAGGTGAATAATGATGACACAAAGCAAATAATGACTGTGTTTTAATATACCTTAACAGCAGGTAAATTGTATTCACACAGCCTACAAATCACAAGTAATGTATTTCTTTTGTTGTTTGACATGTCATGTACACAGGACATGATAAATGGAATAACAAATGTACGTATGCGATGGATTACATCACCCATTAGCATTAAGCGGTGGCAACACAGTCTATTTTTTCAATCCACTGCCTGCAGTTGCACGCTCAGTGTTCTGACTGCCCTCCCTTAATAAGGCATCTGATGCTGTTCCCTGCCTCACACTTCGCCGTCTGGCCTCGGTCATGGGTGGGGTAATGCTGCTGTGGCTGGAGACCTCCTCACTGTCCCCTGCCCTCAGGATACCTGTGCCAGCTATTTTTGCTGTCTGTAGTTGGTCAACTGCATTGATGACCTGCAACAAACCCATCGCAACATCCTGGCGGCAGTGTGCCATTTCAATCTGCATCGCCACAGTGCACCTTGATAGTACAGATATGGCAATGCACAAACGGTTGCCTGCCTTCCTGTCATGATCCAGACGGGTGAATAGATTTTGCTTTTCCCTGCGCCTGGATGGATGGTCCCTTTGCATTGTGGCACAGAGCTCTTTGATGGCTACGGTCATTTTCTTCATTCCGTCTGCACATGCCTTATTGCCATCCTCTACTGTGTGGTTTAGCTCTCTGATACCCTCCTTCATGTCTGTCAGGTTATGATTGACAGACACCAGCTACCTTTTTAATTGACCGCATGCTTTTTGCTTGCAGACGCTGAACCTTGACTATTGTGCCCTCCAGCCCAGAAAAGACAGTAGAATCATCTCCTACATCTGCAGTGTTTTGTGCCCTTGGCCTGGGTCTCCTATGACTGATGTCCCTATGGTGCATAGGAGACTGGTCATGTTCCTGGCATGCCTGCTCTCACTGCCCTGGATGTGGTTCATACTGCATGCTCTCTAGCTGCCCCTCTAACTCTTGGAGTGGAACCACAGTGAAACAGCGTTGTTTTTGCCCAGATGTTGGCTGTGTTGTTTGCTCTGTCACCTCTCTTCCAGCCTGTTCCCATAGCTGTGATGCCTCATCGAGTTATGTGTCATTACCCTGTGTCACAGGTTCACCTGTGAATACAAGAGACCTACTTATTGTGTGTCCTACTTTGTTATTCACAAAATTATATTTGATACAGTTGGTGTACCTAACTTCTGTGTTTCATTTTGTTTTTACTGTTGTGCGTCAACTGCAGATATTTTGCTGTGTGTCAATACTTAACTGTGTTATGTGTGTGACTACGTCTCTCATGATGCATTGCTGGGTGACCACAAAATTGTGGAATGGAGTGGCATTGATACTTCGATATTGGGGATTTCCTCAGTGTGGTGCTTTGTGTGTAATGGGTCAGGGCTGATTTAGCATGCGTCTTACCTTGTCTGGTTTTGGGCGTGGCTGAGCTGTCAATTTCATCAACCCTGCTGAT
The DNA here is from genome assembly GCF_964261635.1 of Lissotriton helveticus. Taxonomy (NCBI): domain Eukaryota; kingdom Metazoa; phylum Chordata; class Amphibia; order Caudata; family Salamandridae; genus Lissotriton; species Lissotriton helveticus. The sequence continues at coordinate 366,761,786 of NC_136071.1, forward strand.
GCTTTATGGCTGTAGGGTGGACTCCACCAATTCCTCAAGGGGTGTAGATGCAAGTTCAGTAGATGGGGCCCCACTGAGTTTTCTTTGCCTCGGTAAGCCCGTTGTCAACCTTTTCTTTTACCCTTGAGCACATGTCGTACCAGCGCTTGCTTAGGTCCCTCATGGAGCACTGTTAGACCTGTCAGCCCTAGGGTGGTCTTTCCCTATTTTTTTTGCCCTTGCCTCATTTTTCCCACCCTATTTTTCATTGGCCTTAGGTCTCCGAGCACCTTCCCATTGCTAACCAATGCTAAGGTGCAGGTGCTCTCTACTTCCAACATGGCTGCCACAGGCCCCTGCTACTGCAGCGTGGCCCTTTTAGTAGCACCTTAGTTGCCATGAGCTGGCTGGAACCCTTAAACATTGTTGCAACACCAGCCTGACTTGCCTGCCCATAGCTAGAGTAGGGAAGCTCCTGGAACCTTCCAGAATAGGGGAGGGGTCTGCTTTTGCCGCCTTAGAGTGTGGTCACCTGACCTGGGCATATATAAAGAAAGGAGGGAAAGTTTTTAGTCAGTTGGGGCATCACTGACCTGGGGGAACCTACGCAGGAGACTTAGGCGGTAGGGCCTAGTCAGGGACCTATACCACTGGGGGTGACAGGGTTTAGGCGCTGCCCACCAAGCTGTGTGAGGAATACTGAACTAGCCCACTGATCTGGCCTGGTGGGAGGGGAACCCAGGGACCACCTGCAGTGACCTGCTGAGGAATCTATCAGCAGCCTTCAACTCAACCCCCCCCTCAAGAAATCACCTACCAAGGGCGCAGGAACCATCAAGCGCCGAGAAGACCCTCTGGCTGAACACAGGACTACTGGGGATCAACCAGGTGTTGGCGCCGTGTCACCCCTGCGCTCCCTGAATCCACCTGGGTCCCCTTTGCTGAACTGCCACTGTCGTGTGGCCTGTCCTGCCATGGACGTGTGGCCTGAACCGACAAACTGCCTGATTAGCGCTCCCCCTTCCTAGCGCTAGAACACTGACCTGTCCTGCCCTACCTACCCAGCGCTCTCCTACTGTGCCCTGAGAAGCGCTGGAACCTGCTGACCTGCTGCCTGCCCCGGCGCTACCTCTGCCGAGCGCCGCTCCATTTGGTGCCCCGGCGCAGAGGCCCTTGAGCGATGTGTCCCCAAAAGTGCCGCCCGACTTACCGCAAAATTGTGGGAGCCCTCTGAGCCTGCCTGTCCCCATTGTGGTTCGCACTCAGGGAGGTGCCGACATCGCCGTCATCGGTGCCAGGAGAGGGCTGCCGTCGTGTTGCTGTGGGCCGCGCCCGGCCCGATTGTGTGAGATCCCTGCAGCGGCCCCCGGAGCCTGGGGGAGGCTGCCGCGAACTCCGACTAGGCTGCGCTGGGCCTGAAGCCACTGCACTCCTCTCACATGACAGGGGCGCCCGGCCGCAACATAGGCCGCGCCCCCGCCTCTACTCTGATTGGCCCAACGTAGGAGGAGCCCCGGACTGGCCCGAGATTCACCACAGAGGGGGCCGGGAAGAGCAAGAGCCCCCCTTTGACCGACTACACCCTCGGGGCTGGTCCGACCACCAGCACGGGGTCCGTGAAGCTCCACTGTGACCCGTAGTCGGCCCCCGAAGCACGAGATACCACGGAGGGCTTTAAGAGGAGGCGGAGCCCTCCCCCAGCCATCGAACCTCCGCAAGGGCCCCGACGGGCCAAAGAAAAAGATAAACCCCCGGGGGGGCCCCGAGATCGCCCCTCCCCACGGGAAACTGTTGTCGGGCCCCATTGCCCCTAATTAGCCAGATAAGGCGTCCTGGACTGGACAAAGAACCCGGAGGAAGCCCTCTGGTGAGTGTTTGGTGGTGGAAGTTAACCCCTGACTAGGGGGATAGTTAGGTTAAGTCTGCTTTCCTGAAAAGCCCAGTGTAATACCAAGCACAACTGTCTATATGATAAGATGGTAATTGATTTCACCCTGGGTGCAGTAATCCCTCAGGCCCCTTATGAGAGAGGCTGCCTGTTCTTTCCGCGCAAGTGTTCTTACGTCTACCTACCAAAAGAGTTACTCTTGTTTACTGAAGTATTGTTTGTGGCCTAATGAAGATAATGAACAGTTAAGGCCGCTCATTCTGGCTACCGGAATTGTGCCTTCTTGCCTAAGGAAATGCTCATTTTACCTTGATGCATTGTTTATTAGTGCCTAATGAAATATCTAGAGCTGAGTAATGAAATAGTTATGATTTCCTGCTGAAATGGTTATTCTCAATGAAATGCTTTAATCCTATCTAATGGAAGGTTTACTCTTGTCTAATGCAAAGTTTCCTGAAGGCCTTTATTCACTCAATGAAATGGTTATTGCTGAGTAATGACGCGTTTATTCCTTGAATGAAATGGTTGCTTACATAAGGAAATGTTTATTCATGCTTAAGGAAATGTACTAAGGGGATGCTGATGCCTTGATTACTGATTTCCCTGAACCTTGATCTAGATAAAACTAATTGATTTGAATCAAACTTACTGGTGTGGTCTCAGTCCTTGTGTGCGTTTCCTGTCTCAGTGGATGTGTGTGCTGTATGGTCACTTTACACCTAAGCTTTCGGGTGCCTACCTGCTTGCGCCAAGCTACCCCCGAGGAACTGGTGACCCCAGTTCCTACATTTGTTGGCGAGCAGTGGGATCAGGACCTGTGACTATGCAGTACCCTCCAGTGAGACAGAGTGCGCCGCAATCGGACTAGACACCTGTTGTGTATGCAAGCCTACTCAATTGACCCCCCACTGTCTAACCTGAGTGTGTAGAGTCCTGTTTTGACCCAATACTGTTACCTACGTCCTAATGTTTTTCCCTTTGAGTATCTGGGTCCCCACCTGTCAAAATGGAGTTCCAGCTAGCTGACCTGGAAGAGTATACAGTGGTGCAGCTAAGGGAATTTTGTCAGGGGATGGGAATGCCTGTGGGGCGGAGAGCCGCAAAGGAGGAGCTCCGTAAAGCCTTAGTGGAATGGGTAATGGCCCACCCAGAGGGGAGAGGGGATGGGGAACAGGAGGGGCAGGGCACACAAGGGGAGGCGGGTGCTCCAGGAGAACTAGACATACTCAATATAGATGTGACTGAAAATGTGTTGCCAGGAAGACGTTCCAGGGTAGGCAGTAGTGGGTCTAGAAGGAGTACGTCGTCACAGGAATATGAAGACAGGAGGGAGGAGAGGCAATTGAAATAGGAGCTTGCTAAGCTAGAACACGAGAGGGAGAGAGAAAGGGAAGATAAAAAGTTTGCAATGGAAGAAAAGAAGCTGGCGCACGAGCTTCAGCTTAAGGAGTTGGAGCTGCGAGCCTTGCAATTAAGTGCGCCAGGAAGTCCTAATGGTGGCAGCGTACCAGGGGCTCCACATGAGCCTAAGTTTTGGATACCCAAAGGGGTGATAGCGAGTTACACTCAGGGGGATGACATCGCCAAGTAGTTGGAGGCGTATGAGGTGGCCTTAACAGCTCATGGGGTGCCTGAGAGCTACTGGGGAGGCGGCCTGTACTGATACATACCCCCCAATGTCAGGGACACCCTCCTGTACCTAGATTAGGTGGATCAATTCAGGTATCCCCCCATGAAGGAGGCGCTACTTAAAAAAGTTTGGCCTCAACCCCGAAAGGTATCGCCAGAAGTTCCATGGCATCCATAAGCTGTCCACACAGAATTGGGTAGACTTTTTTGATTATGCCCGTAAGGCTCTGGATAGTTGGGTGCGTGGCAGCGCGGTGCATGATTATGAGGACCTGTACAACCTATTTTTGAGAGAGCACCTCTTGGATAAATGTTTTCCGGAGCTGCGCCAACATCTGGTGGACCGCAAGCTGACTGATCCCCGTGAGCTTGCGGAGGAGGCGAATACTTGGGTAAGCACCCGGGTGTCTCACAAGGGCCCCGGGGGAGATGTCCCGAAAGGCAGACAGGGTTCCCCCCAGAAGAAAGAGGGGGGAGATAAAAAGAATTTCTCACGAGGCCCACAAAACAGACAGTTTGGGACCGCAAGCTGACTGATCCCCGTGAGCTTGCGGAGGAGGCGAATACTTGGGTAAGCACCCGGGTGTCTCACAGGGGCCCCGGGGGAGATGGCCTGAAAGGCGGACAGGGTTTCCCCCAGAAGAAAGAGGGGGGAGATAAAAAGAAGGAGTTCTCACGAGGCCCACAAAACAGACAGTTTGGGAGAGGAGTAGGTACCCCACCTCAGTCCAGTTCCCCAAAGCCCACTTATCCTGACAAGAGTCAGCAGCCAAGAACAGTTCGGTGCTACGAATGCGGGGAGGTTGGACACTACAAGGGGGATCCCCAGTGTCGCAAGAGACCCCCAGCCCCCACAGGAGGCAAGAGTCCCGGGGTGGCTAGTGTAGCGCTTGGGATGGAGCTGCCCCTAGATAGGGAAGGGGAGTGGACAGGCCTGACCCTGGTTTTACTCGGGGACAGAGAGATGGTCCCAGTGACGCCCTTACCATCGGACACGGCTAAGTACCAGCAGAGGGTAAGGGTTAACGGGGAGGAGGTGGAGGCTCTGTGGGACACAGGTGTCAGCATGACCACCGTAGTGAGGCAGCTGTGTCCCCTGAGCAAGTGATCCCTGACGTATTCCATCCGGCCGTGTTGGCTGACGGCAGTCTGAGTTACTTTCCCGTGGCTCAGGTTCCCTTTGAGTGGGGAGGAGTTAAAGGCCTGTTGAGAGTTGCTGTAAGCCCTGCCTTGCCTGTGGACTGTCTGCTAGGAAACGATCTGGAACATACCGCCTGGAAGGAAGTGGAGTTTAAGGCCCACACTGAGATGCTGGGGTTACCAGGATGGACTTGCGTGGTCACGAGGTCCATGGCTGCCAGGCAAGGAACTCAACCCGGGTTAGAGCCTGAAATTACGGCCCAACCCAATGCCGGTCCAGAGGAGAATGGAGTGGAGGACACACCCCGTGTGGTGGATGTGGAGCCCGCGGAGGTACCCCCGGAGTCCGCGGAGGTGGATGTTGTTCCCGTGGGGGACTTGCCAACCCTTGCCGAGTGGCATGGGGAAGGAGGCCCTACCCGGGAGGAATTCTGTCGGGCGCTGAGAGAGTACCCCACGCTTGAAGGCATGCAGCGGCAGGCCGAAGCCCAAGCAACCAACCAAGAGACCAGCAGTTATCACGTGTATTGGGAGGATGGCCTCCTTTACAGTGAGCCTAAGGTTCCGGTGCATGGACCCTCGAGGGCCTTAGTGGTCCCCCAATGCTACCGGGCCTTCCTATTGGAATTGGCGCATGAAATACCTTTGGCTGGACACCTGGGCCAGGACAAAACCTTTGCGCGGTTGGTCCCACATTTTCATTGGCCCAGGATGAGAGTTGCCTCTGACACCTACTGCAAGACCTGCAAGACTTACCAGGCAAGTGGCAAGACTGGGAGTAAGGTAAAGGTGAAAAACAACAATTGATAGTACAAGGTTCCCCAACGTGATTAACTAAAGTAACTCAACAGAACCTCTCTCCTACAGGGTGTGACAAAACAGGGAATGAAGTAATCCCTTTTCGGAATTTAGGGTGCCTCACACATACCAAAGGTTGAATGGCTGTTGTCATCCCACCCGATGAATGTCCAGTATCATCATTGGCACCCTGCACCAACGGCAGGCTGGCGGTGCAATGCCCGTCGGGCAGCACAGGGTGCTGCACTTTCGCGGAGATCTTTTATTCCTTTTGCAAACGGGTGCATGTGTGTGAGGGACCTAAGAAGTGCAATAGTGAGCGTGAGGGAGGTTAAAACAGGTCAGTAGAGTCCAATAGGGGAACTTTTAATAACATGGCTCACTGCCTCATTAAAATGTGTGAAAAGGTGAGGGGTACTAAGGCGTGACGATTAGGGTAATCAAGCCTCATTCAACCCTCAGTCCAGGTGTGGTCGACATGTTTCATGCCCAAAGGGGCAATTCATCAGGACCAAAAGTGCTCATAAAATTGCTGTAGGATTCCTCAATAATTAAGGAACCGGGTATACGACCTGACTTGTGTCGCAGGATCAACCCTTCATTGAAACCCTCCCTGGGACTAGAGAAAGAAACAAAAAAAGGGTACAGTCAATAGTTTGTTTGTTACTACAGACATTATTGCATGAAATCATGGCATGCAAGTGATTGAGTATTGAAGGGGGTCACAGCCCCGGTGCATTAATAACACTCAGAGAGGGTGAAGAGAGATGCGGGACAAAATAAACTGCATTATGTCCTTTCAAAAAAGCCATTGGGAGTTATCAATTTGCATGCAGTATGTTTGATCACAACATATATCGTGCGCCACACCAAAATGGGTGACACGTGTGTGTCATGCAGGCTTAAGGAGGTGTGTGTGTGCACATCCAAAATTTAACCTAAGAAAGATTACCACTTAAACGCACTAATTATTTCCAGCAGGGCATAGCACCCTCAGTGATCACGATCGTACTGAATACCCCCAAACAATGGTGAATGGTAAACTGTGTGCAAGGGGGTAGCGTCTGCGCGGAGCTCACCCGCAGTCCCTGGTTGGTGATCCCCCCGGCAGACCTGGAGGGGTCAGTGCTGGTTAGCTAGCACCTAAAGACAAGAAAGGGAATCACCGTTCGTCATAATATTGAGGAGCGGTCAAGCTTACCATGAAATGGAGTCGCAAGCGTCATAGGATCATGACGATCGTAAATCCAAAGCCTCGGGTGTGTTGCGTGTAAGGAAAACACGCCTTACCTGACTTGCCTCTGGCACAGGCTTCTAGTCACCTACCCCGCCCTCGTCGGTATGACCGCAGGAAAGCCGGTACAAGCGGTCCGTGTTTCCACCGCTAAACAAAGCGGAATGCGCGCGCACCATAGGGGGCGTGTCTGCCCAGCGTTGCTAGGACACGCAGCGCGTTGAAACATGGAAAGCAAGGACTACCAAACGTGTACCTGGCTCGTGACAATGGGCGCCATCTTGAAATGGGTTGGGAATCGGCAGACCAGTATTAACAGTAAGGAGTTAGATAGTAATGATTGGGAATTAGACTGGTCATTGGACAGTCAGCCCATGGAATGTCTTGTAAATCCATAGAATGTATTATCTGGACAGCATAGTCCAGGGCACAGCATCATTAAGGCCATATTCATCAGTATGTAGACGATGTACCCATCTTTGCTCCATTTTAAAGAGGGTTTGTTGATTCATAGACGGATGGCATTCCAGTACAGTCCATTGCAAACTTTCAGTTCCATGATTTCGTTCTCTGCAGTGCTCATATAGTTTAGTATGAGTCTTTTGACATCGTACGTTACTGTTATGCTCCATGATGCGTTGTTTAACTGGGCGCATCGTCATCCCGATGTAGAGCATTTTGCAAGGGCATATGAGTACATAGATACACCTTGAGCTGTTACAGTTGGTATGTCTGGTGATATTCCAACAGAAGTCCCTAGGTAGTGCAATAGTTTTGCCCTGGATTGTTTGCGGGCAAACTACACAAGATCCACAACGATAATGTCCAACGACTGGTGGAAGGTCCCATAGAGTGTTAACTGGTCGGGTGCTTGATTGTTTCGGGCGAGTGTGGATGAGGGTATCTTTTAGACTCGTTGTCCTCTTGAATGCAAAGCGCGGGCAAGGCAAATCCATGCCAGCCGTATTGAGGATCCCCCAGTGTGATTTCACGATCTTCTTTATAAACGTCGAGTGCCTTGTGTAGGACGTGACACATGTAATCGTCTCATCCTTATCTTTTGTGTGGACTTCGAGCAGCGACTCTCTGTTGTTGTTGAGTGCTCGTTTGCATGAAGTCTTCAGAAGTCGTGTGGGGTATCCCCTATCTTGGATCTTGTGTTGTAAAATCCTCGCTTCATGTTTATAGTCGTGGACTGAGCTGCAGTTTCTCCGTATCCGGAGAAATTGACCGAAGGGAGAGTTCTCCCTCAGTGCTCTCGTGTGGTGGCTGTTATACAAGAGCAGGCTGTTTCTATCAGTTTTCTTCTTGAACAGAGTGGTGCTGATCGTTGATGGATCCAATTGAATCGTTAGATCCAAGAAGGGTATGGATGTCTCCGAGATAGTGCCTGTAAATTTTAAGTATGGGTCCTGCTGGTTGATCCATAGGCAGAAGGCCTCGCAGCTGGGGCGGTCACCTTTCCAGAAAATCAAGATATCGTCGATATATCGACGCCATAGTGAGAGATTATCTAGAAAGGGATTCTGTTCTGGAGGGTAGATGTAATTCTTTTCAAAGGCCGCCATGTAGATGCCAGCCAGGCTGGGAGCAAAAGTCGAACCCATTGAGGTCCCACTGACCTGATGATACAGTTGTGATTCGTATCGAAAAAAGTTTTCAGTCAGGGCTATGTGGGCAAGCTCCATGATGAAGGCAACGGGAGTGGGAGAGGTCCATTCTTCCTGTCGCATCAGAGAGTCCACGGCTTCTAGTGTGGCTTGTTGCGGAATGCTCGTATATAACGCCTCTACGTCTAAGGTCAGGAGTAGATCGATGTCCTCCCTTCCATCGATGTCATCGATCAAGCGTAGGACGTCTCTGGTATCTTGTAAATACGACGGAATCTGCTTCACCAGTGGTTGGAAAAAGGCGTCACAAAATTGGGACAGAGGTTCCAACAGTGATCCGATGCCGGAGACAATCGGTCTACCTGGGACAGGGGTGGTCCCCTTATGGATCTTGGGGAGGGTGTAGAAATACGGGGTCACTGGGTCCGTTGTTACTAGGAATTCAGCTTCTTTCTTGCTGATCCATTCATTGGTCTCGGCTTCAATAATGAGGCTGGTGATGGTTGTCATCAACCGTTTCGTGGGGTCCTCCATCAATGGTCTATAATGAGTAGTGTTTGACAATTGTCGTCTGCACTCACGGTCATAGTCCTCATAATCTTGTATAACAGTGGCTCCCCCTTTGTCTGCTTGTTTAATAACAATGGAGTCATCCCTCCCCAGGTCGATAGATGCTTTTCTTTCTGCAGTTGTCAGATTGTGGAAGGGTTTCACCTTTGGTTTGTTTTGCATGCTGGTGAGCACTGCCCGTTCGAAGGTCAGGACTTCCGGGGGGACCATCCCATCACTTGGGGTAAAGGTGGATGGTTTCCTTAAACCAGTATCTGAACTAGGAAGCTCAGGTTGATTTTCAAAGAACGCCCGAAGGCGTATTTTCCTGAAGAATTGTTTTAGTTCAATTGTTTCTTGAAAACTGTCCGGAGTTGGGGTGGGGACGAACCCAAGACCTTTCTCTAGGACTCTTTTCTCCGATGGTGAAAGGATTTTCTTAGACAGGTTGACAATCAGACTCGCCTCCCCCTGGCTGCTGTGCTCCTGGTCTCCCTCGATGTTGATGTTGGCGGTTGATCCTGCCACTGCACTCCCTTTTGCCCGCCTCGCTTTCGCCCTCTTCCTCTGCCCCAACCTCTGCCTTGAAAAGGTGGCGGATTAGGGGGGTAAAATTGTGGCAGGCCTTGCGGGAAAAAGGGGTATTGCCAGGGTGGTGTCATATGGGGTGGGCCATGAAAGGCTGGGCCTTGTTGATAACCTTGTTGCCAAGCACGTGGTTGAGCTCGCGAATTTCCGGAGGGGTAACCCCCACTCGAATCGCTACTCGTCGATCCCCGTCTGTTATCACTGCCTGAGTTCTCATCGGACGAGTAGTTATTCTTCTTTCCTTTGAAGTCGTCCTTGAGATAGGGATAAACTTTTTCCTTCTGAAACTTGGCAATGTCTTTCTCAAGTTTGGTAGTTTTTTGTTTTAATAAGAAATCATGGTGGTCAGACATTTCTTGATTAATCTCACTGAGCTTAGTGGTAAATGCCGTTTTATTGTTCTTGGAAGTTGCGTTTTTCATGGAGGCCTCTAGGGCCGAGATCCTATCCAACAAGGCGTCCGAGAGACGATTCGCTGTCTGACTTATCAAGAACAGTAGATCCTTGGTGCACTTCCAGGATACCTGGCACCAGTCCACTTTGAATCTTTTGTCTTCCAGAAATAGCCTTGGGACCAGGTTGACAATAAGGCCCTGTGGGGCTATATTGCTCCGCAGATATTCTGTCATCATGACACCATGGATTGTGATTCTTATAAGTTCTTTTTTCATTTCAGTCAAGGTTGTCCATTCATCAGAAGATGTACTCGATGTAGAGACAGGAAGGTTGGTTAATATTGACGGAGTTGATCGTAATGCTTCGGCTATGATGTCTTCATTGAAGCTTAGACCCGGAACATCCTCCATGTTGAGGCCTTGATTCTCTGTGCGTAATCAGATATAGTGCGAAGGACTATGCCGCCCAGAGCAGTGTGCGGTTTAAGTGGTATTTGGACTAGGCAGTAGCTACTGACTAGGGGTGGGCCAAGAACAGTGAAGAGTTTTCACCACTGGTAACCTGAATGGGTTCCCGTGCAGAAGGCACGCTAGGAATTGTATCAAAAAAGGGGGGGAACAGGGGGCGGACAATTTTTACCGGGGTCCAATGTACACGTCCTATGACATGAAAAACAACAATTGATAGTACAAGGTTCCCCAACGTGATTAACTAAAGTAACTCAACAGAACCTCTCTCCTACAGGGTGTGACAAAACAGGGAATGAAGTAATCCCTTTTCGGAATTTAGGGTGCCTCACACATACCAAAGGTTGAATGGCTGTTGTCATCCCACCCGATGAATGTCCAGTATCATCATTGGCACCCTGCTCCAACGGCAGGCTGGCGGTGCAATGCCCGTCGGGCAGCACAGGGTGCTGCACTTTCGCGGAGATCTTTTATTCCTTTTGCCAACGGGTGCATGTGTGTGAGGGACCTAAGAAGTGCAATAGTGAGCGTGAGTGAGGTTAAAACAGGTCAGTAGAGTCCAATAGGGGAACTTTTAATAACATGGCTCACTGCCTCATTAAAATGTGTGAAAAGGTGAGGGGTACTAAGGCGTGACGATTAGGGTAATCAAGCCTCATTCAACCCTCAGTCCAGGTATGGTCGACATGTTTCATGCCCAAAGGGGCAATTCATCAGGACCAAAAGTGCTCATAAAATTGCTGTAGGATTCCTCAATAATTAAGGAACCGGGTATACGACCTGACTTGTGTCGCAGGATCAACCCTTCATTGAAACCCTCCCTGGGACTAGAGAAAGAAACAAAAAAAGGGTACAGTCAATAGTTTGTTTGTTACTACAGACATTATTGCATGAAATCATGGCATGCAAGTGATTGAGTATTGAAGGGGGTCACAGCCCCGGTGCATTAATAACACTCAGAGAGGGTGAAGAGAGATGCGGGACAAAATAAACTGCATTATGTCCTTTCAAAAAAGCCATTGGGAGTTATCAATTGGCATGCAGTATGTTTGATCACAACATATATCGTGCGCCACACCAAAATGGGTGACACGTGTGTGTCATGCAGGCTTAAGGAGGTGTGTGTGTGCACATCCAAAATTTAACCTAAGAAAGATTACCACTTAAACGCACTAATTATTTCCAGCAGGGCATAGCACCCTCAGTGATCACGATCGTACTGAATACCCCCAAACAATGGTGAATGGTAAACTGTGTGCAAGGGGGTAGCGTCTGCGCGGAGCTCACCCGCAGTCCCTGGTTGGTGATCCCCCCGGCAGACCTGGAGGGGTCAGTGCTGGTTAGCTAGCACCTAAAGACAAGAAAGGGAATCACCGTTCGTCATAATATTGAGGAGCGGTCAAGCTTACCATGAAATGGAGTCGCAAGCGTCATAGGATCATGACGATCGTAAATCCAAAGCCTCGGGTGTGTTGCGTGTAAAGAAAACACGCCTTACCTGACTTGCCTCTGGCACAGGCTTCTAGTCACCTACCCCGCCCTCGTCGGTATGACCGCAGGAAAGCCGGTACAAGCGGTCCGTGTTTCCACCGCTAAACAAAGCGGAATGCGCGCGCACCATAGGGGGCGTGTCTGCCCAGCGTTGCTAGGACACGCAGCGCGTTGAAACATGGAAAGCAAGGACTACCAAACGTGTACCTGGCTCGTGACAATGGGCGCCATCTTGAAATGGGTTGGGAATCGGCAGACCAGTATTAACAGTAAGGAGTTAGATAGTAATGATTGGGAATTAGACTGGTCATTGGACAGTCAGCCCATGGAATGTCTTGTAAATCCATGGAATGTATTATCTGGACAGCATAGTCCAGGGCACAGCATCATTAAGGCCATATTCATCAGTATGTAGACGATGTACCCATCTTTGCTCCATTTTAAAGAGGGTTTGTTGATTCATAGACGGATGGCATTCCAGTACAGTCCATTGCAAACTTTCAGTTCCATGATTTCGTTCTCTGCAGTGCTCATATAGTTTAGTATGAGTCTTTTGACATCGTACGTTACTGTTATGCTCCATGATGCGTTGTTTAACTGGGCGCATCGTCATCCCGATGTAGAGCATTTTGCAAGGGCATATGAGTACATAGATACACCTTGAGCTGTTACAGTTGGTATGTCTGGTGATATTCCAACAGAAGTCCCTAGGTAGTGCAATAGTTTTGCCCTGGATTGTTTGCGGGCAAACTACACAAGATCCACAACGATAATGTCCAACGACTGGTGGAAGGTCCCATAGAGTGTTAACTGGTCGGGTGCTTGATTGTTTCGGGCGAGTGTGGATGAGGGTATCTTTTAGACTCGTTGTCCTCTTGAATGCAAAGCGCGGGCAAGGCAAATCCATGCCAGCCGTATTGAGGATCCCCCAGTGTGATTTCATGATCTTCTTTATAAACGTCGAGTGCCTTGTGTAGGACGTGACACATGTAATCGTCTCATCCTTATCTTTTGTGTGGACTTCGAGCAGCGACTCTCTGTTGTTGTTGAGTGCTCGTTTGCATGAAGTCTTCAGAAGTCGTGTAGGGTATCCCCTATCTTGGAGCTTGTGTTGTAAAATCCTCGCTTCATGTTTATAGTCGTGGACTGAGCTGCAGTTTCTCCGTATCCGGAGAAATTGACCGAAGGGCAAGTTCTCCCTCAGTGCTCTCGTGTGGTGGCTGTTATACAAGACCAGGCTGTTTCTATCAGTTTTCTTCTTGAACAGAGTGGTGCTGATCGTTGATGGATCCAATTGAATCGTTAGATCCAAGAAGGGTATGGATGTCTCCGACATAGTGCCTGTAAATTTTAAGTATGGGTCCTGCTGGTTGATCCATAGGCAGAAGGCCTCGCAGCTGGGGCGGTCACCTTTCCAGAAAATCAAGATATCGTCGATATATCGACGCCATAGTGAGAGATTATCTCGAAAGGGATTCTGTTCTGGAGGGTAGATGTAATTCTTTTCAAAGGCCGCCATGTAGATGCCAGCCAGGCTGGGAGCAAAAGTCGAACCCATTGAGGTCCCACTGACCTGATGATACAGTTGTGATTCGTATCGAAAAAAGTTTTCAGTCAGGGCTATGTGGGCAAGCTCCATGATGAAGGCAACGGGAGTGGGAGAGGTCCATTCTTCCTGTCGCATCAGAGAGTCCACGGCTTCTAGTGTGGCTTGTTGCGGAATGCTCGTATATAACGCCTCTACGTCTAAGGTCAGGAGTAGATCGATGTCCTCCCTTCCATCGATGTCATCGATCAAGCGTAGGACGTCTCTGGTATCTTGTAAATACGACGGAATCTGCTTCACCAGTGGTTGGAAAAAGGCGTCACAAAATTGGGACAGAGGTTCCAACAGTGATCCGATGCCGGAGACAATCGGTCTACCTGGGACAGGGGTGGTCCCCTTATGGATCTTGGGGAGGGTGTAGAAATACGGGGTCACTGGGTCCGTTGTTACTAGGAATTCAGCTTCTTTCTTGCTGATCCATTCATTGGTCTCGGCTTCAATAATGAGGCTGGTGATGGTTGTCATCAACCGTTTCGTGGGGTCCTCCATCAATGGTCTATAATGAGTAGTGTTTGACAATTGTCGTCTGCACTCACGGTCATAGTCCTCATAATCTTGTATAACAGTGGCTCCCCCTTTGTCTGCTTGTTTAATAACAATGGAGTCATCCCTCCCCAGGTCGATAGATGCTTTTCTTTCTGCAGTTGTCAGATTGTGGAAGGGTTTCATCTTTGGTTTGTTTTGCATGCTGGTGAGCACTGCCCGTTCGAAGGTCAGGACTTCCGGGGGGACCATCCCATCACTTGGGGTAAAGGTGGATGGTTTCCTTAAACCAGTATCTGAACTAGGAAGCTCAGGTTGATTTTCAAAGAACGCCCGAAGGCGTATTTTCCTGAAGAATTGTTTTAGTTCAATTGTTTCTTGAAAACTGTCCGGAGTTGGGGTGGGGACAAACCCAAGACCTTTCTCTAGGACTCTTTTCTCCGTTGGTGAAAGGATTTTCTTAGACAGGTTGACAATCAGACTCGCCTCCCCCTGGCTGCTGTGCTCCTGGTCTCCCTCGATGTTGATGTTGGCGGTTGATCCTGCCACTGCACTCCCTTTTGCCCGCCTCGCTTTCGCCCTCTTCCTCTGCCCCAACCTCTGCCTTGAAAAGGTGGCGGATTAGGGGGGTAAAATTGTGGCAGGCCTTGCGGGAAAAAGGGGTATTGCCAGGGTGGTGTCATATGGGGTGGGCCATGAAAGGCTGGGCCTTGTTGATAACCTTGTTGCCAAGCACGTGGTTGAGCTCGCGAATTTCCGGAGGGGTAACCCCCACTCGAATCGCTACTCGTCGATCCCCGTCTGTTATCACTGCCTGAGTTCTCATCGGACGAGTAGTTATTCTTCTTTCCTTTGAAGTCGTCCTTGAGATAGGGATAAACTTTTTCCTTCTGAAACTTGGCAATGTCTTTCTCAAGTTTGGTAGTTTTTTGTTTTAATAAGAAATCATGGTGGTCAGACATTTCTTGATTAATCTCACTGAGCTTAGTGGTAAATGCCGTTTTATTTTTCACACAGTTTAATGAGGCAGTGAGCCATGTTATTAAAAGTTCCCCTATTGGACTCTACTGACCTGTTTTAACCTCACTCACGCTCACTATTGCACTTCTTAGGTCCCTCACACACATGCACCCGTTGGCAAAAGGAATAAAAGATCTCCGCGAAAGTGCAGCACCCTGTGCTGCCCGACGGGCATTGCACCGCCAGCCTGCCGTTGGAGCAGGGTGCCAATGATGATACTGGACATTCATCGGGTGGGATGACAACAGCCATTCAACCTTTGGTATGTGTGAGGCACCCTAAATTCCGAAAAGGGATTACTTCATTCCCTGTTTTGTCACACCCTGTAGGAGAGAGGTTCTGTTGAGTTACTTTAGTTAATCACGTTGGGGAACCTTGTACTATCAATTGTTGTTTTTCATGTCATAGGACGTGTACATTGGACCCCGGTAAAAATTGTCCGCCCCCTGTTCCCCCCCTTTTTTGATACAATTCCTAGCGTGCCTTCTGCACGGGAACCCATTCAGGTTACCAGTGGTGAAAACTCTTCACTGTTCTTGGCCCACCCCTAGTCAGTAGCTACTGCCTAGTCCAAATACCACTTAAACCGCACACTGCTCTGGGCGGCATAGTCCTTCGCACTATATCTGATTACGCACAGAGAATCAAGGCCTCAACATGGAGGATGTTCCGGGTCTAAGCTTCAATGAAGACACCATAGCCGAAGCATTACGATCAACTCCGTCAATATTAACCAACCTTCCTGTCTCTACATCGAGTACATCTTCTGATGAATGGACAACCTTGACTGAAATGAAAAAAGAACTTATAAGAATCACAATCCATGGTGTCATGATGACAGAATATCTGCGGAGCAATATAGCCCCACAGGGCCTTATTGTCAACCTGGTCCCAAGGCTATTTCTGGAAGACAAAAGATTCAAAGTGGACTGGTGCCAGGTATCCTGGAAGTGCACCAAGGATCTACTGTTCTTGATAAGTCAGACAGCGAAACGTCTCTCGGACGCCTTGTTGGATAAGATCTCGGCCCTAGAGGCCTCCATGAAAAACGCAACTTCCAAGAACAATAAAACGGCATTTACCACTAAGCTCAGTGAGATTAATCAAGAAATGTCTGACCACCATGATTTCTTATTAAAACAAAAAACTACCAAACTTGAGAAAGACATTGCCAAGTTTCAGAAGGAAAAAGTTTATCCCTATCTCAAGGACGACTTCAAAGGAAAGAAGAATAACTACTCGTCCGATGAGAACTCAGGCAGTGATAACAGACGGGGATCGACGAGTAGCGATTCGAGTGGGGGTTACCCCTCCGGAAATTCGCGAGCTCAACCACGTGCTTGGCAACAAGGTTATCAACAAGGCCCAGCCTTTCATGGCCCACCCCATATGACACCACCCTGGCAATACCCCTTTTTCCCGCAAGGCCTGCCACAATTTTACCCCCCTAATCCGCCACCTTTTCAAGGCAGAGGTTGGGGCAGAGGAAGAGGGCGAAAGCGAGGCGGGCAAAAGGGAGTGCAGTGGCAGGATCAACCGCCAACATCAACATCGAGGGAGACCAGGAGCACAGCAGCCAGGGGGAGGCGAGTCTGATTGTCAACCTGTCTAAGAAAATCCTTTCACCAACGGAGAAAAGAGTCCTAGAGAAAGGTCTTGGGTTCGTCCCCACCCCAACTCCGGACAGTTTTCAAGAAACAATTGAACTAAAACAATTCTTCAGGAAAATACGCCTTCGGGCGTTCTTTGAAAATCAACCTGAGCTTCCTAGTTCAGATACTGGTTTAAGGAAACCATCCACCTTTACCCCAAGTGAAAGTCCTGACCTTCGAACGGGCAGTGCTCACCAGCATGCAAAACAAACCAAAGGTGAAACCCTTCCACAATCTGACAACTGCAGAAAGAAAAGCATCTATCGACCTGGGGAGGGATGACTCCATTGTTATTAAACAAGCAGACAAAGGGGGAGCCACTGTTATACAAGATTATGAGGACTATGACCGTGAGTGCAGACGACAATTGTCAAACACTACTCATTATAGACCATTGATGGAGGACCCCACGAAACGGTTGATGACAACCATCACCAGCCTCATTATTGAAGCCGAGACCAATGAATGGATCAGCAAGAAAGAAGCTGAATTCCTAGTAACAACGGACCCAGTGACCCCGTATTTCTACACCCTCCCCAAGATCCATAAGGGGACCACCCCTGTCCCAGGTAGACCGATTGTCTCCGGCATCGGATCACTGTTGGAACCTCTGTCCCAATTTTGTGACGCCTTTTTCCAACCACTGGTGAAGCAGATTCCGTCGTATTTACAAGATACCAGAGACGTCCTACGCTTGATCGATGACATCGATGGAAGGGAGGACATCAATCTACTCCTGACCTTAGACGTAGAGGCGTTATATACGAGCATTCCGCAACAAGCCACACTAGAAGCCGTGGACTCTCTGATGCGACAGGAAGAATGGACCTCTCCCACTCCCGTTGCCTTCATCATGGAGCTTGCCCACATAGCCCTGACTGAAAACTTTTTTCGATACGAATCACAACTGTATCATCAGGTCAGTGGGACCTCAATGGGTTCGACTTTTGCTCCCAGCCTGGCTGGCATCTACATGGCGGCCTTTGAAAAGAATTACATCTACCCTCCAGAACAGAATCCCTTTCGAGATAATCTCTCACTATGGCGTCGATATATCGACGATATCTTGATTTTCTGGAAAGGTGACCGCCCCAGCTGCGAGGCCTTCTGCCTATGGATCAACCAGCAGGACCCATACTTAAAATTTACAGGCACTATCTCGGAGACATCCATACCCTTCTTGGATCTAACGATTCAATTGGATCCATCAACGATCAGCACCACTCTGTTCAAGAAGAAAACTGATAGAAACAGCCTGCTCTTGTATAACAGCCACCACACGAGAGCACTGAGGGAGAACTTGCCCTTCGGTCAATTTCTCCGGATACGGAGAAACTGCAGCTCAGTCCACGACTATAAACATGAAGCGAGGATTTTACAACACAAGCTCCAAGATAGGGGATACCCCACACGACTTCTGAAGACTTCATGCAAACGAGCACTCAACAACAACAGAGAGTCGCTGCTCGAAGTCCACACAAAAGATAAGGATGAGACGATTACATGTGTCACGTCCTACACAAGGCACTCGACGTTTATAAAGAAGATCGTGAAATCACACTGGGGGATCCTCAATACGGCTGGCATGGATTTGCCTTGCCCGCGCTTTGCATTCAAGAGGACAACGAGTCTAAAAGATACCCTCATCCACACTCGCCCGAAACAATCAAGCACCCGACCAGTTAACACTCTATGGGACCTTCCACCAGTCGTTGGACATTATCGTTGTGGATCTTGTGTAGTTTGCCCGCAAACAATCCAGGGCAAAACTATTGCACTACCTAGGGACTTCTGTTGGAATATCACCAGACATACCAACTGTAACAGCTCAAGGTGTATCTATGTACTCATATGCCCTTGCAAAATGCTCTACATCGGGATGACGATGCGCCCAGTTAAACAACGCATCATGGAGCATAACAGTAACGTACGATGTCAAAAGACTCATACTAAACTATATGAGCACTGCAGAGAACGAAATCATGGAACTGAAAGTTTGCAATGGACTGTACTGGAATGCCATCCGTCTATGAATCAACAAACCCTCTTTAAAATGGAGCAAAGATGGGTACATCGTCTACATACTGATGAATATGGCCTTAATGATGCTGTGCCCTGGACTATGCTGTCCAGATAATACATTCCATGGATTTACAAGACATTCCATGGGCTGACTGTCCAATGACCAGTCTAATTCCCAATCATTACTATCTAACTCCTTACTGTTAATACTGGTCTGCCGATTCCCAACCCATTTCAAGATGGCGCCCATTGTCACTAGCCAGGTACACGTTTGGTAGTCCTTGCTTTCCATGTTTCAACGCGCTGCGTGTCCTAGCAACGCTGGGCAGACACGCCCCCTATGGTGCGCGCGCATTCCGCTTTGTTTAGCGGTGGAAACACGGACCGCTTGTACCGGCTTTCCTGCGGTCATACCGACGAGGGCGGGGTAGGTGACTAGAAGCCTGTGCCAGAGGCAAGTCAGGTAAGGCGTGTTTTCCTTACACGCAACACACCCGAGGCTTTGGATTTACGATCGTCATGATCCTATGACGCTTGCGACTCCATTTCATGGTAAGCTTGACCGCTCCTCAATATTATGACGAACGGTGATTCCCTTTCTTGTCTTTAGGTGCTAGCTAACCAGCACTGACCCCTCCAGGTCTGCCGGGGGGATCACCGACCAGGGACTGCGGGTGAGCTCCGCGCAGACGCTACCCCCTTGCACACAGTTTACCATTCACCATTGTTTGGGGGTATTCAGTACGATCGTGATCACTGAGGGTGCTATGCCCTGCTGGAAATAATTAGTGCGTTTAAGTGGTAATCTTTCTTAGGTTAAATTTTGGATGTGCACACACACACCTCCTTAAGCCTGCATGACACACACGTGTCACCCATTTTGGTGTGGCGCACGATATATGTTGTGATCAAACATACTGCATGCCAATTGATAACTCCCAATGGCTTTTTTGAAAGGACATAATGCAGTTTATTTTGTCCCGCATCTCTCTTCACCCTCTCTGAGTGTTATTAATGCACCGGGGCTGTGACCCCCTTCAATACTCAATCACTTGCATGCCATGATTTCATGCAATAATGTCTGTAGTAACAAACAAACTATTGACTGTACCCTTTTTTTGTTTCTTTCTCTAGTCCCAGGGAGGGTTTCAATGAAGGGTTGATCCTGCGACACAAGTCAGGTCGTATACCCGGTTCCTTAATTATTGAGGAATCCTACAGCAATTTTATGAGCACTTTTGGTCCTGATGAATTGCCCCTTTGGGCATGAAACATGTCGACCACACCTGGACTGAGGGTTGAATGAGGCTTGATTACCCTAATCGTCACGCCTTAGTACCCCTCACCTTTTCACACATTTTAATGAGGCAGTGAGCCATGTTATTAAAAGTTCCCCTATTGGACTCTACTGACCTGTTTTAACCTCACTCACGCTCACTATTGCACTTCTTAGGTCCCTCACACACATGCACCCGTTGGCAAAAGGAATAAAAGATCTCCGCGAAAGTGCAGCACCCTGTGCTGCCCGACGGGCATTGCACCGCCAGCCTGCCGTTGGAGCAGGGTGCCAATGATGATACTGGACATTCATCGGGTGGGATGACAACAGCCATTCAACCTTTGGTATGTGTGAGGCACCCTAAATTCCGAAAAGGGATTACTTCATTCCCTGTTTTGTCACACCCTGTAGGAGAGAGGTTCTGTTAAGTTACTTTAGTTAATCACGTTGGGGAACCTTGTACTATCAATTGTTGTTTTTCATGTCATAGGACGTGTACATTGGACCCCGGTAAAAATTGTCTGCCCCCTGTTCCCCCCCTTTTTTGATACAAAAAGTAAGGTGAAGGTCCCTTTGGAACCGCTCCCGGTTGTCGGGACCACTTTTGAGCGGGTCGGAATTGACATTTTTGGGCCGTTGGACCCTCCGACCTCTTCGGGACACCGGTTCATCTTAGTGTTAGTGGACCACGCCACCCGGTACCCAGAGGCTATTCCTCTGAGGACCATCGCTGCACCTGTGGTGGCGCAGGCCCTGATGGGGATTTTTACCCGGGTGGGATTCCCCAAGGTCGTGGTGTCAGATAGGGGCACGAACTTCATGTCGGCCTACATGCAGGCCATGAGGAAGGAGTGCGGAGTGACCTACCGGTTCTCCACTCCTTACAACCCCCAGACTAACGGGCTCGTAGAGCGTTTTAACAAGACTCTGAAGGGGATGATCCGGAGCCTGCCAGAGGACTTGAGGCAGAAGTGGGACATCCTCCTCCCTTGCCTGCTGTTTTCATACCACGAGGTACCACAGAAGGGAGTCGGGTTCAGCCCTTTCGAACTGCTCTATGGCCACCCCGTTAGGGGGCCCCTCAGCCTTGTCAAGGAGGGGTGGGAAAAGACTTCGAAGAAGCTTCCCCGTGATGTCGTCAGCTACATGCTGGCATTCCGCAGGCAGATGGCCAAGCTGTGGAAGGAAGCCTCAGACAACCTGGAGGCTAGTCAAGCCGTCATGAAGGAGTGGTATGACCGTAATGCTCGGACGGTGGAGTTGGACGCTGGACAGAAGGTGTGGGTCATGGAGCCTGGGGAGCTTAGTGCCCTCCAGGACCGGTGGACTGGTCCGTATGAAATTGTGGAGCATCGAGGCCAGACCACCTATGTTGTGGATTTGTAGACCCCCCCCGACATGCCCCATTGGATGCTTCACGTCAACCGCCTGAAGCCGCACCATGAGCGATCTGAGCTTGCTCTCCTCAAGGTGACGGATGGGAGCGAGGAGGAGGAGAGTGAGCCTCTTCCTGACCTTCTGGCGGCCCAGGATAAGGATGGATCGGTGGAGTGAGTGGTCCTCTCCCCATCCTTGACCCCAGAGCAACAGCCGGACTGCCGCCAGGTGTTGGAGCAGTTCGCCTCGTTGTTCTCCCTCACGCCTGGAATTACACATCTGTGTACCCATGATGTGGACACAGGGGACAGTCCGCCTGTAAAAACCAAGTCTTACCGGCTGTCAATAAAGTTAAGAACAGCATCCAGGGTGAGGTGGCCAAAATGCTGGAGCTGGGGGTGATTGAACCTTCCAGCAGCCCTTGGGCTAGTCCGGTCGTGTTGATGCCGAAAGCGGCCCCACCGGGCACCACCCCAGAATTTCGGTTCTGTGTGGATTATCGGGGATTGAACTCTGTCACCAAAACAGACGCTCACCCGATCCCATGGGCAGATGAGCTGATTGACCGGCTGGGAGCAGCCCGGTACCTCAGCACCATCGACTTAACATCAGGGTACTGGCAGATTGCCATGGTCGATGGAGCGAAGGAAAAGATGGCGTTCTCCACCCCCGAGGGCCACGTTCAATTTAGGGTGATACCCTTCGGGCTCAAGAATGCACCGGCCACTTTCCAGCTGTTGGTGAACCAGGTGCTGTCTGGCCTGGAGTCTTTCTCAGCGGCGTACCTGGATGACATAGCTGTCTTCAGTAGCACCTGGGAGGACCATCTGCAGCATCTCCAGGAGGTGCTACAGGCTCTGCAACGCGCTGGCCTCACCATCAAGGCAAGCAAGTGCCAGATTGGACAGGGATCTGTCGTCTATAAGCATGGGCGTAAAATCCGTTCCGCTCGCGGATTTTGCGGATTTTCGGCAAATTCGCAATCCGCGAACTCTTGCGAACTTGCCGAAAATTTGTAAAATCCGTGCGAAGCGGATTTTTTGCTTGGTCGCACTTACCAACTAGAATACTATACAATTTCGCGGGAGTAAACACTTGCGAACACGTAGATGCGGCGGGCAGCGACAATCTCGCAATTGCAGATTGCAAAATTTGCAATTTCGCACAAGAAATCCACCAGCAGGCAGCATAAACCTTGAAAATTATGGTTTTTATCAGAATAACTCCTCAGGTTGACATTTGCCTGCACTTTTTCTTTGCAAGGAGTCCATTTGGGGGGGGGGGAGGAAGGAAGTGCCCCACAGTCTCCAACTTCCTTTTCCTGTCCAGCAGGCTCCTCCCAGTGCTTTCTTCATGTGCTGGTCACTTTGATTTGGATCTTGACCTGGAAGGATTACTTTTTGTGGATACTGCTGGATATTTGGATTTTTGCAAAACTGAAAGCACTCAGCAGGTGCAAAAGTTCAATCTTATCATTAGTAACCATTCCCTGTAGTGCTTCCTGAGGGGCCCCTTCAGAGTTCAGTTGCTTACTTGCAACTATTCTATGACCCTGCTCTGACCCTCACAGCAGGATCAGAGAATAGCTACAAGTATACAACAAAGGTCCTGTTAAAAAAATTACCCTGCAACAGAAAGCAATTACAGATAAGGAAGCAGGTGCCAGCCTGGAAGTTCAAATTCAGTGACACATTAATCAGCCCCTAATTCATTCATGTCAGTTGAGGCAGGGCAGGTGTGCTTTTCCCCCCATAATCTACAGTGCTGAACTAGAGGGTGGCATGGGTGAGCCAGAGGGTGGCATGGGTGAGCCAGAGGGTGGCATGGGTGAGCCAGAGGGTGGCAGTGGTGAAACAGAGGGTGGCAGTGGTGAAACAGAGGGTGCTGTGATGAACCAGACGTAGAAACAACATGGTCGCGACCGTTGCTACCCGACAAGTAAGTTCGCGTTTGCGAACTGGTAAAAAACCCTTGCGAAATGGCAGAAACACTTGCGAACACAAAATAAAAAGGAATCCGCAAAATTCGTGAGAGTTCGCGGATTTTGCAGATTGCGAATCCGTAAATACGCAATTTCGCGGATTGCCAATTCGCAAAATCCGCCCATGCTTAGTCGTCTACCTGGGACATCTGGTGGGCGGGGATAAGGTGCAACCCCTCCAGGCCAAAATATTGACCATCATGGCCTGGGAGCCCCCCAACACCCAAACTGAGGTCCGAGCTTTCCTTGGCATCACTGGATACTACCGCCGGTTTGTCAAGGGGTATGGTACCATCGTAGCCCCCCTGACGGAGTTAACATCCAAGAAGCAGCCACGAAAAGTGATCTGGACGGCTGCTTGCCAAGAGGCATTCGAGACACTGAAGCGCGCGATGTGCACCGCTCCGGTGCTTGCAACACCTGACTTCACGAAAGAGTTCATCGTGCAGACGGACGCCTCTGAGCACGGCATAGGCACTGTGCTTTCGCAACTGAATAATGACGGCCAAGACCAACCTGTGACCTTTATCTCTAGACGGCTCCTCCCCAGGGAACAACGATGGAGTACCATCGAGCGAGAAGCCTTCGCTGTGGTCTGGGCCCTGAAGAAGTTGAGGCCATACCTTTTTGGCTCTCACTTCCTGATTCAAACCGACCACCGACCCCTTCGCTGGCTCATGCAGATGAGAGGCGAAAACCCCAAGTTAATAAGGTGGTCCATTTCCCTACAGGGGATGGACTGAAGGGTGGAACATCGGCCCGGAGTTGACCACGCCAATGCTGACGGTCTCTCCCGGTTTTTCCGCCTTAGTGACGAGAACTCCCTAGAGGCTGGGTAGCTCTCCCCACTTTCGGCTGGGGGGGACGCATGTTAGACCTGTCAGCACTAGGGTGGTCTTTCCCTATTTTTTTCGTGCTTGCCTCATTTTTTCCACCCTCTTTTTCGTTGGCCTTAGGTCTCCGAGCACCTTCCCATTGCTAACCAATGCTAGAGTGCAGGTGCTCTCTACTTCCAACATGGCTGCCACAGACCCTTGCTACTGCAGCGTGGCCCTTTTAGTATCACCCTAGTTACCAGGAGCTGGCTGGAACCCTTAAACATTGTTGCAACACCATCCTGCCTTGCCTGCCCATAGCTAGAGTAGGGAAGCTCCTGGAACCTTCCAGAATAGGGGAGGGGTCTGCTTTTGCCGCCTTAGAGTGTGGTCACCTGACCTGGGCATATATAAAGAAAGGAGGGAAAGTTTTTAGTCAGTTGGGGCATCACTGACCTGGGGGAACCTACGCAGGAAAACTTAGGCGGTAGGGCCTAGTCAGGAACCTATACCACTGGGGGTGACAGGGTTTAGGCACTGCCCACCAAGCTGTGTTAGGAACACTGAACTAGCCCACTGATCTGGCCCGGCGGGAGGGGAACTCAGGGACCACCTGCAGTGACCTGCTGAGGAATCCTGCCAGCAGCCTTCAACTCAAAACCCCCCCTCAAGAAATCACCTACCAAGGGCGCATGAACCATCAAGCGCCGAGAAGACCCTCTGGCTGCCCACAGGACTACTGGGGGTCAACCAAGTATTGGCACCGTGTCACCCCTGCGCTCCCTGACTCCACCTGGGTCCCCTTTGCTGAACTGCCACTGTCGTGTGGCCTGTACTGCCATGGACGTGTGGCCTGACCTGACAAACTGCCTGATTAGCGCTCCCCCTTCTTAGCGCTAGAACACTGACCTGTCCTGCCCTACCTACCCAGCGCTCTCCTACTGTGCCCTGAGAAGCGCTGGAACCTGCTGACCTGCTGCCTGCCCCGGCGCTACCTCTGCCAAGCGCCGCTCTAATTGGTGCCCCAGCGCAGAGGCGCTTGAGCGCTGTGTCCCCAAAAGCGCCGCCTGACTTACAGCGAAATTGCGGGAGCCCTCTTAAACTGCCTGTTGTGGCCCCGCACTCCGGGAGGCGCCGACATCGCCATCATTTGCCCCGGCGGCTCCCATTGCCAGGAGAGGGCCGCCATCATGTTGCTGTGAGCCGCACCCGGCCCGATTGTGTGAGGTCCCTGCAGCGGCCCCCAGAGCCTAGGGGAGGCCGCCGCGAACTCCAACTAGGCCGCGCTGGGCCTGAAGCCACTGCACTCCTCTCACGTGACGGCGGCGCCCGGCTGCATCATAGGCCACGCCCCCGCCTCTACTCTGATTGGCCCAACGTAGCAGGAGCCCTGGACTGGCCTGAGATTCGCCACAGAGGGGGCT
The DNA here is from genome assembly GCF_964261635.1 of Lissotriton helveticus. Lineage (NCBI taxonomy): Eukaryota > Metazoa > Chordata > Amphibia > Caudata > Salamandridae > Lissotriton > Lissotriton helveticus. The sequence continues at coordinate 366,787,214 of NC_136071.1, forward strand.
GGGAAGAGCGAGAGCCCCCCTTTGACTGACTACACCCTCGGGCCGGTCCGACCACCGGCAAGGGCCCCATGAAGCTCCACTGTGGCCCATAGCCGGCCCCCGAAGCACGAGATACCGCGGAGGGCCCTAAGAGGAGGCAGAGCCCTCCCCCAGCCATCGAACCGCCGCAAGGGCCCCGAGGGGGCCGAAGAAAAAGGTAAACCCCCAGGGAGGCCCCGAGATCGCCCCTCCCCGAGGGAGACTGTTGTCGGGCCCCGGTGTCCCTAATTAGGCAGATAAGGCGTCGTGGACTGGACAAGGAACTTGGAGAAAGCCATCTGGTGACTGTTTGGTGGTGGAAGTTAACCCCTGACTAGGGGGATAGTTAGGTTAAGTCTGATTTCCTGAAAAGCCCAGTGTAATACCAAGCGCAACTGTCTATATGATGAGATGGTAATTGACTTCACCCTGGGTGCAGTAATCCCTCAGGCCCCTAATGAGAGAGGCTGCCTGTTCTTTCCGCACCAGTGTTCTTACCTCTACCTACCAAAAGAGTTACTCTTGTTTACTGAAGTATTGTTTGTGGCCTAGTGAAGATAATGAAAAGTTAAGGCCGCTCATTCTGGCTACCGGGATTGTGCCTTCTTGCCTAAGGAAATGCTCATTTTACCTTGATGCATTGTTTATTAGTGCCTAATGAAATATCTAGAGCTGAGTAATGAAATAGTTATGATTTCCTGCTGAAATGGTATTTCTCAATGAAATGCTTTACTCCTATCTAATGAAAGGTTTACTCTTGTCTAATGCAAAGTTTCCTGAAGGCCTTTAGTCACTCAATGAAATGGGTATTGCTGAGTAATGACGCGTTTGCTTATATAAGGAAATGTTTATTCATGCTTAAGGAAATGTTCTAAGGGGATGCTGAGGCCTTGATTACTGATTTCCCTGAACCTTGATCTAGATAAAACTTATTGATTGAATCAAACTTACTGGTGTGGTCCCAGTCCTTGTGTGCGTTTCCTGTCTCAGTGGATGTGTGTGCTGTATGGGCACTTTACACCTAAGCTTTCGAGTGCCTACCTGCTCGCGCCAAGCTACCCCCCGAGGAACTGGTGACCCCAGTTCCTACAAGCACTGTGCAACACCAATGGCATTTACCTTAGCCTCTATGTCCAGCCAGATTTGACGCTTCTCTGACTCTGGGATGTGCAGAGATTTTTTGCCAAACAGCAGTTCATGGCTCCTCTCTATCTCCTCAATGAGGACCTCAAGTTCTTTCTCACTAAATGTTTGTTTCCTTTTCCTTACAGCAGCCTTCTTTCCATTTTCCTGTGTATCCATGGTGGTTTGGATGGTGTCTTTGCACTTCAAATGGACTTCAGAGTGGTGTGCTCCTGCTCCCAGCCTCTTACCCAGCCTCAGGCAATCAGAGACAGCATTGGCAGTCACACTTCCTGGTTGTGATGTCATCATTCTGCTCCAGAATAGCATATTTACAAAAATGCGATTTGTTATTAGTGAATTCGCTAGTAAGGAATCGAGATTTCAGAAATCGGTAATAACAATTGCGATTATTAGCAAATCGCTAATTATTTGCAAATTTTTAAATACATCAAGTTTTGTGATTCTCAAATAGCAATTTGGTAAAAATTGATATTTAGGAATCGCAATTCTATTTTTTGATACACATGCCCCTTAGTGCTTTTAATCCTCTGGATCTCACATTCGAAGAGGTTGTCTCAGAGATTGTGAAAACCCTATTGCAAAAGCCCCTGGCCTAGACGGGGTCCCGTCAGATCTCAGATTCAGTTCTGTGGTCCCCTTCTCACAATTGTTCTGATGCCCTTGTGCAAATTGGGCAAACTATATTCTTGATCAGAATCCTGAACTATACCAATACTCACTCAAACAATCGTTATTTGGTCACCGAGTGACCATATAAGAAGCAGAATACAATAAAAGCACACACAACTCATTAAAAACAATATTAAAAAAATGTAACTTCATGTAGAATCATAAATCCATAAAACTGACACATATCGGACAAAAAATAGCATTCATGATATAATTGCAGATCGTGGCCACATATCTCACTGTATAAGATTAAAAACATATCCTTATTATTGGAAATGTCTGTAAAACTCTGTGGAAGCCCTGGACTGTCTAAAATGTGCCTGCTTCAGAAAAAGTAAAATAAACATTTTCCTTAGTGAGGAATACAATTTACAGAAAAGGATAAAATGCAGTGTTCTTTGTCCATGAGCATCTATCGCATGGACAGACTAGCACATTGGCAGGAAACATACTCCTTCTGTGGTGTGCTGCAAGGAATTGAACAGTGTTCAACCGTAGTCTAGTTAGCAAAAAACCTATGATGCAGGTTATTGACCCATATTAAATAAGGCTTGATGCCAAGACAAGTACAAATTTGAGCATGGGACGCAACAGTGGGCTTTTCTAAGTTTTTGAGCATTCTCTCCACAGCACTGGCCAAAAACAGTTTAGTCAAAGATCTCAAAAAACTAGCACAAAAGGTACATGGATTTCTAAACAAGTCACTTGGCGCCAGCCAACTACGTGTCTTATATATGTCTGTGATCTATGTATTTTTAAGCACCTTTCCAATTTAAGACAGTCCACTATAATTAAACGATTCAATGAGGTTTCTCTTTGGTCCATATTTTCAACCACAGCAGAAGCAGTTGCAACTTCACTGTATTGCTTGGGTACCCTAACCTAATTTCAGAATAACATACAAAGTTGCTAGTAGACTTTGGCTAGCAACCCTTTTATAAAAGCATTTCCACCTTCTCCAGCCCAGGCTGGTCACAGAAGCTCCATACACCAGCCTTATATGTAGCACTTTGACAGCACTTGGACTAATTGGTTGTTACCAACTCCTTGAGTGGCTGGCTGCTCATTCTCGCCTCGAAACCTAAGACTACCTCTGTGCTCCTGGCTAATGCTACCACCCTACCAGCTTTCAAAGTACCCCAGGTGCGTCCATCATCAAAAAGTAAGGATACAAAGTGACCTCACTGATATTCGTGCTATTAACAGTAAATATCTTGGATTTCTTGTTTTGGGATCTGTTAGAAATGGGGTTGCCAATTCTACAGGGGGTAGCATGGAGCAGAGCGGGCAGGCCAAACTTCAGAGGACATGTGAAGCATCCACGCAGTACCCACATACGACGCACCAGGCACACCACAAAAGAGGCAAAACACCGCTTCTGGTTGGAAAAAGAATAAGGTCTGTATTATCTCCAACCTGCAAAGGTAAAACACAATACCAGCAGTAATCACAACGGGGCGCCAACTGGCGCCATAGCAAACTATGTCAGGGGGATTATTTACAAGGAAAAATGGGAGAAATAAGAAAAATGGTTAGGAAGTCCATTAGTGTCCAGCTGAAATAAAAAGAATGTCAGGAAATGCATAAAACATAGGATCAATATTGCAGGGCAAACTCAGACCTTAATCCTTGGCCTCACCTAGAAGTAAGCTGTAGGCGTAAAATAAATAATTAGGCGTGAAGACCCCTCATGCATGGCATCAGCAGACAATCCATCAATAGGCGTAACATATTAACCTCAGTGGTAACATCAGTATGCATATAACAGCCAGCCCTCTGCATAAAGATAAACATTAGTCATGGATGCTCCTTGTGGATAAACTCCTTAGGCCAGCAACACCGTGCAAATATAAATGGCATCAACAGCGTTAACAACAGTAGGTACACTTAAAATATCGGGTGTAATTCACATTTACCATGGGGCATGAAACCTTTAACAGGATATTCAGCAGACAATAAACATTGGGCGCAAGAGCATCACTTTAGCATGGCATTTGCATAGGCAACAACTTTGATATCAAGCCTGGGCAGGCATATTCACATTTACCATGGGCACCATCCGGCCATTACGTTAGGGGCAAAACCAGCGGGGGGGGGGGGCATAGGCATCCGCACCCTGCACTGGGCGTACAACCAGGCATCTAATGGACACCTCAGGGCATGAATGGCAAGATCTACAGTACATAACAGGCGCCCCCAACGCCCCCACGTCGCAGGTCCGCCTTTGGAGTCCCTATGTCCTGGGACTCTACATTCCAGAATTATGGGCCCAACGTTGCAGGTGCCCGCTGCCAGACGGGGCACCTGGAGAGTCACCTGGAGAGTCAGTCTGGTACTTGGGGGCGGGCACCGACCAAATGCCCCGAGACGCTCCCCAACCCAACTCCGCTACACACCCCACTCACCAGGTACTAGGGGGCCGGATCCGGACTCCGGGCTGCCAGTTCCAGAACCTGGGGCACTCCGTCACTCCTGAGAGCCCCGCAGACAGAGGCGCCCCTCCGGCCTTCCCGGGAGGGCTCAGGCGGATCCTCTACTCAGGAAGGGCTCACCTCCTCTCCCTGGGAGCCTGCTGCCAACCGCACCTCCCTCGACTTCACCCGGGCCCCTCTTCCACACGGTGACCCGGGACTTCCAAAGCGGCCTCCGCGAGGCCTCTCCCTGCTTCCGGGACTCATCTCGGCCCAGCCGCCAATCAGAGCGCGCCCTCCGATGGGCGTGACGGCACCAACCAATCGGTGCGCAGCGAGGCTGGGGGCACGGCTGGTGACGTCATCGGCGCCCCAGCCACGTGATACAGGCCCTCTCGGCTTCGGGGCCTAGCGCGGTACACTCTTCAATCCGGCGGCCCTCTCCTGCCCCCAGGCGCAATCGGCAGGCAGCGCCACAGTCTCCACGGCGCCCGGGCCGCCACGGTGATGCCGGCAGAGATGAGGGGTAGGCACCCTCCTGTTATTTATTCAACACACGCCACAAGCGCGCCAACACGCGGGGTAGGCTCCCGCGGCACTATTCACTCTGCAAAAGGGCGCGAAAATGAGGCAATATGCGGGGTAGGCTCCCGCTTTTCTCTGGCACACAGAGGGGGCAGGAATATAGCACTTCCCCAGCGCTTCCAAGTTATAGAGCTTAACAGGCAGTTCCTCACAGCACAGCTCCTTGGGGGCACAATCCTCCCCATACAGCACTTAGCAGGTACAGCGCTTGGCAGGCACACATCGCAAGGGGGGGACAGTCCCACAGCAAGCCCCAGGGGTCCCGGGGGAACTCTTCTCCTCTCCTGGGGGGGTCCAGTCCATGACACTCCTTCCCTTCTAGGTGCTTCTTTGTGCAGCGCTTGCGTGGCGCAGGGTCCCAGCACCTCCAGGGACCTAGGGGGGCCCACCTTCTTCAGGGGCCCTGGGGACAGAGCAGTAGGCACTACTGGGCCAGGTCAGCAGGTAGTGGGGGCATCATCAAACAGGGTGGTAGGCTTTCACCATCCCCACTGCAGCGTGGCCCTCCTCCTACACAGCAGCCTGAACTCCTGAAGTGGGGCTCACAAGCCCTGGGGACATTAGGGGGGTTCTGGATGGATGCAGGGTCCAGCACACAGGCCCAAGTGGCGGTATCCCCTTGCAGCAGGTCCCCTCGCATTCCTGTCCCAGCTCTGTCTCTGCACATGGTGGCACATCCCCCTTACTTATACCCTCCTCCCAGACAGTGCCAGAACCTTCTGGATTTTTGTGGCAAACTGGTTTAGACTGGCTCAAGGGGAGTAGTAGAGCACCCTGGGTGCCAGGCTTTCCCTCCAAAAGCTAGGGGTGGCTGGGTACCTAACAACTAGACTGCTAACTTCCTGCAGTCAGGTGGCACAACGCATAGGCTTGGCAGCCATTTTAATTGCAAAACACAAATGCAGCATTTCACCAGGGTACATGTTTACAATGGGGGAAAATAAATGTACACACCATTGCGTTGCATTTAACATTAAACCGGGCATTTCATACCTCACATGGCCTATTCGGTAACCTTCACCATGGGGGAGACATCCTACAATAGGGGGGTAAAAGCGAAAAAATTTGGGGGGGAAAAGGCCAAGTCCAACAGGATCCAAAAACCATTATATCAGTTTTTGTTTGGCCACCTGGCATGCTCTCATTATTACAAGGACACTCCCATCCCTGGGGACCACATCCATTTCATCTGCTTCACTATTTGTAGTTAAGCACCTATCTACTCATCCAATAACAGAGTAGCACTCAAATCTACTCAGAAAATCTTCTATCCCTATGCCTTACCCAGACGGCAACTGAGGTAATACTGGTGTAGCGCTCAGTGTGGTAGTAACATTATATGCCTGAGTCTTTCTCCCCTGACATAATCACTGATGGAGCCAGTAGGGTTGTAGTTCTAGTACCATCACCAGTACAGTTGATAGCACAAGAGGAATGTGATAAGTACCAAATCTCAGTATATGTTTTTTTTTATACTTAACAACCTGACACCACGGGATCCAGGTAGTCAGTGAGTGAATATAAAGTTAGGGTGTGCCTATTGATGAATTTCCATTGACCAAGTAGGGCACATTATAGACAGGAAACATGTCAACTAAAATCATATGAAAGCTCATATTAAGCCCTTTTTTAGTTCTGGCATTAACCAAAAACCCTTTGGATTCATTAAAAAAAATGTATGTGTAATATACTCTTTTAAAGAGGTTTTCAGCTATCTGTCTTTATCCATTCGTCTGTTGGTGTGCCATTCATTTTGCTTCCCCCACTCCTTTATAAAGCATGGGGTCAGCCAACTTCCACTGGAAAACTTCCCTTTGAGGGACTGCATTTTGCTCTTCCACAAGGAGCACATCCACACACAATGTAGTTCTCGTCATTGTCAGTGTTTATTTTTACTCTATTACTTGTAGGTCGCCTTCAGGTTTAGTGTTTGATGAGATAGCAGCCGGATTTCTACTAGGAGTTCTCTATGTTAGGCAGAGGACATATTCCAGATCTATCAATTCCTGTCTCTCACTGATGATGCTGTAAATTCGTTTTGGAGTGGCCTTTTTATTAATGGTCAAGCTGCTACTATTTCACAACATACCAAAATGATGTCGTTGTGAAACGTCTTTATGAAGTTATCATTGTTCTTATTACGTGAAGGCCCATATGCTTTTGCGAGTCACAAAAGCAAATGTACAACAGTGTCGCAAATTGCGAGGCTTATGAACTTTATTGGATGAATATCTATATAATCACGAAGTGGGGGGTCTATATAATCACAAAGTGGGAACACCTGACGAACAGGTAGGGAATGTTGACCAGGGCCAGCCCGTAGTTTTCTCGATTAAGGAAATCAAGGTCGGGATTGAGGGTCTGACTAAAAATAAAGCCCCTGACCCAGACGGTATCCCGCCAGATCTGTTCCTAAGCTCTGTGGAATTGTGGGCCCCTATAATGACTAGGGTTATAAACACAGCAATTTGCTGTGGTTTACCGCCCTCCTGGTCAACAGCTATTATTGTCCCTATTTTCAAAAAGGGCAACAGGGACGACCCCCAGTGTTATCGACCGGTCTCACTGATCAATGTATCTGCCAAAATCTTGGGCAGGGGGATTCTAAACCGGTTGACTGAGTGGACAGAGGCAAACAATATTATCTCAGATACTCAGTACGGTTTTAGGATGGGCCAGTCCATGAGTGACCAATGCTTGAACCTCTATATGCTGGCAGCCAAATACACCAAGGCTAGTAATGAATCCATTTATATGGGGTTCATGGATTTGGCAGCCGCCTTTGATCATGTAAATAGGGACAAGCTGTGGGACATGATGACCAGAATGGGGATAGAGGTTGGCCGTATCAACATATTAAGAGAGCTGCATAGTGGTACCTCAGCACAAGTTAGGTACAACATGGAGGGCGGACGCACAGACTCATTCCCTTGTAGAAGCGGGGTACGCCAAGGATGTATCTTGGCGCCTTTTTTATTCTCACTTTACATTAATAACTTGGAGCAGTACCTCCTACAGTTGGGATCTGATTGCCCACGAGTAGGGTCGCGTCATGTCCCTGTGTTACATTACGCAGATGATGCGGTCCTCCTCGCACGTACACCAAAGAGTCTACAGATATTAATTGATGGTTTTGTATCCTTTATGGGCTCACTAGACCTATCTGTTAATTTGGGTAAATCCTACGTGTTGACAGCTGGCAACAAACCCTGCACTAAATGTACCTTTATGATAGGGAGCCATAAAATAGAGAAAGTTAAATCATTCTCGTATTTAGGCTTACTATTTGACGGGTCATTAAAATTTAATTGTTTGGTGGAGGAACGTTGCCGTAAGATGAATGTTACAAACGGCGCAATCGCAGGTTACGGGCGAAGGTTGGGGAGATGGTGCCCTGAACAGGTGTTAAACCTGTATAACTCTATGTGTTGTTCTAAAGTCACTTATGGGGCAGAGGTATGGGGCTTTGTGAATATTTGCCAACTGCAACGGGAGGAGAACAAATATTTGCGATCCGTCCTGAAAGCCCCACAAAGTTTAGCTGCAGTAATTGGACATAGGGAGTTAGGGATACCCTACCTTGAAGATTTGGTAAAGGTCAGGCCAATTTTAGCTTGGCTAAAAATCTGGGTTAATCCAGAGGCGACCTTAAGCAGGGAAATCCTGAATGACTGCCTGGGCAGAGACAAATGGATGCGAATCCCGTGGCTCAGTTATGTTAAGACTGCACTAGAAACCCTGGGCTTCGGGAATCTCTTTGTTGACCCGGCAGTGATTATACCCCAGCATAAAATGATTGGAAAAAAAGCGTTCTTGGCACACAAAGTTACACGGAGAACAGAGTTAGAAAGGGCTAAAACCACGGTGTGTGCTTATGACCTTGTTAAGATCACAGAGGGAATGGAGCCATATCTATACCTGATACACAATGCCCAGGATAGGTTTTTAATGTGCCGTTTAAGGCTCAATTTATTACCGTATTTATTGGCGTCACCACTAGGGTTTTCAACTACAATTGAGCAGAATGGAACCTGCGGCTGCGACAATAGGTCTCCGCAGGACTCCCTTCATTTTGTATTGTTATGTTCATTTTATTCAAAGCCTAGACGTAGATTCTTGGTTGATATTTTAAACAAGCTAATATGAAATGTGCCCAAGAGGCCTTGGTGTATCTACAACAAGCGACTGACCCTCTCACACTGTGCTGTATCATTAATTTTATCAAAGTGGCGGTTCGATTAAGGGCAACCAGGGGGGGAGGACTGCAAGATTTTAGCGATCGGTTTTAATGTCTACAAATGTCATTTTTATATCCAGTGACTTTGATTGTATTAATATTGGGATTCATATGTCAATTTAATTGTTTTTTTAAACAAATATATACTGTATGTTTGTGCTTTTATGGTGATTTTTAATCATCGAATAAAGAATCCTGACCTGAACTGAACTGAATGAATATTAATGAGCCACTCGCAATCTGCGACCCCTTTGGTAATGGCTGGCCCTCCCAGGGATGGTGGCCTGCTGGGCTCAGCAGACCTCTATGCCTGGGACCGCTCTTCAATAAAGCATTTTTTTTAAATGCAGCTCAGCTTAAAGGAAAATGGGCTGCATTTAACCGCATGCGTGCGGGCGGAATTCCGCCCGTACGCTGGGAATCTGTAAAGTGCACTTTACATGACGAGCTGGGCTCGTCATGAGCGTGCGAGGAGGCTACCTCATGACGAGCCCAGCTCGTCATGAGCGTCGAAGGGGTTAAAAAAGAAATGAAACATTTTTGTTTCATTTTTAAGGGGAGGTAGTGGTCCCTGGGACCACAGCCTGCCCTGAAAAATAATTTTGGAGCCAGTCACAAAGTTTACTGTTTTAAACCAATTTAGTTTATATGTCATTCTTGTATGGCCTTCTATTTTACTTTCTGCACGCTTGTAAGTTGTTATTTTTGTAAGCCAATTTAGTCAGTATGTCTTGCTTATATGACTTTCTAGATTGATTTCAGCTCTCTTGTATGTCATGCTTATATAGATCATTTTACTTTTATATTACTAACTAGCCTACCTGGCACGTTTTGCTGCGATCTGAGAAGAAAGGAAATTGAAGGAAACCTGTTATGTTAACATTTAATTTACATTGTGTCATTTTTATTGAAACTTATTCATTTTAATATGGAAAACATTTTAAAGTGCTGTTCTAATTCTGTTTCTTTATTCAAGTGCTTGTGGATACATGGTATTTTTTGTTTTTCCGTCTGGTGCGTACACGAATAAATCAGAAGGTTTTCCGACGCGTGAGCTGGCCACATACACTTGTCCATGTGAGATGCACAGATTCTCCAAATCTAGTCCACACACTTGCAGCGATTGTCCTTGTGCTTTGTTGATGGTCATTGCAAAAACGAGTCACACTGGAAACTATAAATGTTCATTATTGGTACGATTATGAGGGCCCCGAGGGGCCGATATTTAACAAATGTTTCTTCTTTTTTTTCCAGGAACCTTTGTGGGAGTTTACTCAACAACTTTTAACAATTTTTTTAATTTTTTTAATTTTTTGGGGGCCAGAAACCTTTGCGGGAGTGTACTCAACAACTTCCTAAAGTTTCATGCCGATCGGATGAATGGTGTAGTAATGCATAAAGGACAAACGGACATACTTTCGATTTTATATATATAGATTCTAGCTCTGGTGTGTAGTCTAATTTTGTGTTCTATCTATCTATCTATCTATCTATCTATCTATCTATCTATCTATCTATCTATCTATCTATCTATCTATCTATCTATCTATCTATCTATCTATCTATCTATCTATCTATCTATCTCTATCTATCTATCCATCCATCTATCTATCCATCTATCTATCTATCTGTCTATCTATCTATCAGTCTATCTAGCTATCAGTCTATCTATCCAATCATACCTGTCAGTCTGACTAATTACCTCTCTGCATGTTTGTATGCCTATCTAGCTATCTGTCTGTCTATTTATCTATCTACTTGTCTGTCTTTTTGTATGTTTGTCTAGCTACATGTCCATCTACCTACCTGCCTGTCCATCTACCTGTCTCTATATATATCAACCTGCTTCTCAATCAATCAAACATTTGTAGAGCACACTAGTCAACTGCGAGGGTCTCAAGGCGCTAAGGGGGGGGGGGCTGCAACTGCTCGAACAGCCAGGTCATGAGCAGTCTTCTGAAGGTCAGCAGGTCCTGGGTCTGACGCAGGTTGTTGGGGAAGGTGTGTCCCCCAGAGGGTGTTCCATGTCTCTACCAATCAACCTGCCTATTTAGCTATCTATCTTTCTACCTGGCTCTGTAAGCCAATTTAGTCCGTATGTCTTGCTTATATGACTTTCTAGGTTGCTTTCAGCACTTTTGTATGTCATGCTTATATAGATCATTTAACTTTTATATTACTAATTTTAACTCTGTTGTTTAGTCAAATTTTGTTGTCTTTCTATCTGTCTTTCTGTATGGCCGTTCATCTGTACGTCCGCCTATCTATCTATCTATCTATGGGAAGATGGCTCTCTGTATAGTGCACTACAATGAAGTACACTATTTAGAGAGTCCAATGGATGCCTTATTGGTGTATAGAGGCAAAAGTAGATTATAATAACGCTCTATTTGTGGTAACGTGGGTGGGCAGTTAGGCTTATGGGAGGATAGTGCTAAGCATTTGCTGTTCTCACAGACACAATAAATGAGACACACACTCAAGAATACATCTGAAACCAATTTGCAAAAATAATTTCGACTTTTATGTACTTTTTGAGACAAAGAACTTCATTCTACAGTAAGCACTTTTAAAGTGATGGATTTTTAGAGTTCACAAAATAAATCACTTGTGCACAGTTTCGCACCATTGAGATCGATGGGGAAAAATACACAAATGCATATACAATTGTACAGTTGACCTTTAATTTCACCTCTTGGATCTCAGTAGGTAGCAAGGCCAGGTGTAATTTTCAACCAGCAGATTCTCTGGAGAGTCCTGGATTCAGCCGGGAACAGGGTGCTGAGGTTGCGGAGCAGGTGCGCTATGGTGAAGGAGTCCTTTGGAAAACTCACTGCATAGTTGGACTTAAAGGTGAGCCTGGGGGGTTCCAGTCAAGGAAGCAGGTCACAAGGTCATCAGAACCACTGGAGCACAGCCGGTTTGTTGGTACCCTGGCCGGTACTGTGTAAATAGGTCAGCCAAGTGTTGCGCATCAAGATGCCCTCACGGTCAGGAGCAGGCAAGTTGTAGAGGTGAGTCCTGGACTGGTGAGAAACTCATGGAGAGGGTCTCAGGGGTCTCAATGACCCTCATTGGGTGCTTACTTCCTTTGCAGTTGGAGTCCAGAGTGGACCCTTTCCTTGGTGTATGCTGCAGGTGGGTCCATTACCCCGAGTATTAATGCAGCATGGCTCCAGTAGATCTTGCCATCCTAGAACTTGGAAAGGGGGACAGATCCCCCCCTCCGGAGGTGGTGTACCACCTTTGGTCCGGGTGATGTGTTGGAGTTGCCATGGAGCAGTAAATCAGAATCCTGAGTCTGCAGTTTGGTGCTTGCTGGTGCTAGGGAGTAGAGCCACTACTCCCAGAGTGGTTCTTTAGTAATTTGGTAAAGGCTGGAGTGGCTCTGTGGTGCTTGTAGGCCTCTAAGGTGCAGGACAAGGCACTAAAACCACGATTGTCTAGTCCATGAGGAAGCAGGCAGGGGTTGGCGCTATTTTCTCAGCAGCAGGGCTTCAGTTCTCTCATCAGTAGCTTTTCAGTGTCTGTATCTTCTTTGTCTCCATCAAATCTGATAATCTGATTTCAAAGGTCCAGGAATGCCACCTAAATGATAAATTCAGGGGTTTTAAAAGGAGTGACAGGTATTAGTCAATGGACTACTTACCTTTATGGTTCCTACACGCTCTAAGTTACCACTTTCTGTGTGAAGGGACACAACCCTAGACCTGTTAAGGCATTTTCTACCATCTCAAGGTGGAGAAATGTAAAAAGTTGTGACTACATCTTCTGCCCCACCTTAGGGGTGGTGCTTGCTGAATGAGGGCACACCTCCTCATTTAACTCATTTTCACTCCTTTCTTCCCACAAAAGTGGAGCAGGAAAGAAGGGTTTGCATCCTCCACTATCTGGCACTCTCTGGGTTACATTTCAAAGGTTGCATCACCTTTGAAGCTTTATGCTCTGGAAGGTTATTGCTGCCTGGAGGAGGTGTGAAGCACCAACACACAGAGCAGGATATGTTCCTGGTATCTGAGAGCTCCAGCCCTCACCCCATGAGGTCAGAAATGGGAAGCAGCATTTACAACTGTCATTACATCGCAAGACTATTACAACGCGGTCGTTACAACGATTGCGTTGTTAGTATGTGATGCATTTACATCACAAGTCATTACAATGACTTGCTGTAGGGGGCCCTGAGGTATAAGCAATGAATTACAATACCTTCCCTACTGTTGCCCAAATTGGAGTAGGAATAGTAAATAATACAATTTCTAAGTCCAGCATGCCCCCTACAGCAAGTCGTTGTAATGACTTGCGATGTAAATGCATCTAATACTAACAACCCAATTGCTGTAATGACCGCGTTGTGAAAGCACGCAATGTAATACATCGCATTGTAATGTACTGTATTCGTCAGAAACATGTCTGGTGGTGGCAATCTGGCAAAGAGTAGTCAGAGCCTACACCAGTGCTTGGTAGGTTTTCATCAGCCCTTCTAAAGTGTACCCTGTGTGCATGTATCAATAAATCCGGTACACAGTCAAAATATCGAGTTTAAAATTTCGACCTACCAAAATATCGTGTTTGAAATTTCGAAGGTACAGAATATCAATGTCAAGAATATCGTAGGACAGAATATCGACCCTAAGGTAAGTAATATCGAATTTATTTATGTCGATGTAAGTAATATCGAAGTTAGTAATATCGATAGCATATATATCAATGTAACTAATTTTGATGTCACTAATATCGATATTTGTATTATTTTTATGTTTTTTATTATGTATGTGTTAGATGTTTTTGTTAAGTATTTAAATTAATTTATATTATATGTATATTATTTTTATATATTAATAAATGTATTTTTAAGTAAATTATATGTTTTAGTACCGGAGCGGGTTGTGGGTTTATAGGGGAATAGGGTGGGAAGTAATTTAATTGTAAATAATTAATGATTTTTTTATGTGTAATTCATTTTTAATTTAATTATTAATTGGCAATTATTTATTTTACTTGATAAATTAATTATTTAATTGGTAATTAATGTTAATTTTTATTAAATGTTATGTTTTAGTACCAGAGCGGGTTGTGGGTTTATAGGGGAATAGGGTGGGAAGTAATTTAATTGTAATTAATTAATTTTTTTATGTATAATTTCTTTTGTAATTATTTATTAATTGGCAATTAATTATTTTAATTGATAAATTGATTATTTAATTGGTAATTAATGTCAATTTTCAGTAAATGTTATGTTTTAGTACCAAAGCGGGTTGTGGGTTTATAGGGGAATAGGGTGGGAAGTAATTTAATTGTAATGAATTAACTTTGTTTATTTATAATATATTTTGTAATTATTTATTAATTGGAAATTAATTATTTTAATTGATAAATTAAATATTTAATTGGTAATTAATGTTAATTTTTATTAAATGTTATGTTTTAGTACCGGAGCGTGTTGTGGGTTTATAGGGGTATTGGGTGGGAAGTAATTTAATTGTAAATATTTAATTATTTATACATTTTTTGTTAGGGATAGTTAATGTATTAATTTGCAAATAATTTTTTTAAAACATAATTTATTTAATTGGCAATTAATATTTTTAATTTGTAGTTATTTTTTATTAACTAGAAAAATTCATTAATTAATTGGTAACATTCTTTTAATTTTTTTATATTTTGTATATTGTTTCTTAAATTTTAATTGTGATTGAAATTAAAAAAAAATTATTTTTTGATAAATAGTTTATTTTTTTATAATTATTATTTGATGAGTAATATTTAATAATTATTACTTATTTGTGTTTGTTGTTGATTTATTGTCAATTAATTATTCAAATGTAATTGGTTTTATTAATTATTAATTGTTTTTTATAGATGATATATTAAAAAAATGAATTATACATTATTTCAAATAAAAACATTATTTATAAGTATGTTAAAATAAAATTCTACGCTATTAAACGCTATCCCTACTGTTGCACCCTTTGGAGTTGGAATAGTAATTTTTCCCCCTACGCTATCCAAAGCTTCCCCTAATGTTGCACCCTTTGGAGCTGGAATAGTTATTTTTCCCCCTACGCTATCCAAAGCTTCCCCTAATGTTGCACCCTTTGGAGCTGGAATAGTTATTTTTCCCCCTACGCTATCCAAAGCTTTCCCTACTGTTGCACCCTTTGTAGTTGGAATAGTTATTTTTCCCCCTACGCTATCCAACGATTTCCCTACTGTTGCACCCTCTGGAGCTGGAATAGTAATTTTCACCCGTACGCTATCCAACGCTTTCACTACTGTTGCACCCTCTGGAGTTGGAATAGTAATTTATACCTGTACGCTATCCAACGCTTTCCCTACTGTTGCACTCACTGAAGTGGGAATAGTAATTTTCCCCCCTACGCTATCCAACGCTTTCCCTACTGTTGCACTCTCTCGAGTGGGAATAGTAATTTTTCCCCCTACGCTATCCAACTCTTTCCCTACTGTTGCACCCTTTGGAGTTGGAATAGTAATTTTTACCCTTACGCTATCCAACGTTTTCCCTAATGTTGCACTCATTGGAGTGGGAATAGTAATTTTTCTCCATACGCTATCCAACGCTTTCCCTACTGTTGCACTCTCTGGAGTGGGAATAGTAATTTTTCCCCCTACGCTATCCAACGTTTTCCCTACTGTTGCTCCCTCTGGAGTTGGAATAGTAATTTTCCCACCTATGCTATCCAACGCTTTCCATACTGTTGCACCCTTTGGAGTTGGAATATTAATTATTATTTTTACGCTATCCAACGCTTTTCTTACTGTTGCACCCTCTGGAGTTGGAATAGTAATTTTTACCCATACGCTATCCAACGCTTTCCCTACTGTTGCACTCACTGGAGTGGGAATAATAATTTTTACCCACCCGCTATCCAACGCTTTCCCTACTGTTGCACTCATTGGAGTGGGAATAGTAATTTTTACATACACGCAAGCCAACGCTTTCCCTACTGTTTCACTCACTGGAGTGGGAATAGTAATTTTTCCACTACGCTATCCAACGCTTTCCCTACTGTTGCACTCTCTGGAGTGGGAATAAAGTAATTTTTCCCTCTACGCTATCCAACGGTTTCCCTACTGTTGCATCCTTTGGAGTTGGAATAGTAATTTTTACCCTTACGCTATCCAACGTTTTCCCTACTGTTGCACCCTCTGGAGTTGGAATAGTAATTTTTCCAACTCCGCTATCCAACGCTTTCCCTACTGTTGCACCCTTTGGAGTTGGAATAGTAATTTTTACCCTTACGCTATCCAACGTTTTCCCTACTGTTGCACCCTCTGGAGTTGGAATAGTAATTTTTCCAACTCCGCTATCCAACGCTTTCCCTACTGTTGCACCCTTTGGAGTTGGAATAGTAATTTTTACCCATACGCTATCCAATGCTTTCCCTACTGTTCCACTCCTGGAGTGGGAATAGTAATTTTTACCCACCCGCTATCCAACGCTTTCCCTACTGTTGCACTCTCTGGAGTGGGATTAGTAATTTTTACTCTTACGCTATCCAACGCTTTCCCTACTGTTGCACTCACTGGAGTGGGAATAGTAATTTTTTACCTCTACGCTATCCAACGCTTTCCCTACTGTTGCACTCTCTGGAGTGGGAATAGTAATTTTTCCCTCTACGCTATCCAACGCTATCCCTACTGTTGCATCCTTTGGAGTTGGAATAGTAATTTTTCCCTCTAGGCTATCCAACGCTTTCCCTACTGTTGCATCCTTTGGAGTTGGAATAGTAATTTTTACCCTTACGCTATCCAACGCTTTCCCTACTGTTGCACCCTCTGGAGTTTGAATAGTAATTTTTACCCTTACGCTATTCAATATTATTTATATTTATTTATGTATTTAATATGTTACATAATGTTGTATTTAATGAATTTTTAAAATATTGAAAGTATATTTAATTGTTGTTATTTATTAAATATAATTATTTATTATTATTTATGTTATTATTTTATGAGTGTTGATGTATTTTTAATTTGTAGTATTTGTTAATATTTTTTAATTAATTTAAAAAAATGTATATATTATTATTAAGTATATATTATATATTGTATGTTTAATTTTAATTAAATGTTTAATATTAAATATGTATTTATTCATTTTAAACATTATAACAATTTTTCAAATACATTTAAATTATATATAAATATTATTTACTTAATTTAACTTTTTTTTTTACAGAAAAAAAAACGATATTTTTAATTACAATATTTTTAACATTAATATTTTAGTTTCGATATTTTTGTACTTACCATGTTGTAGATAGGGTGTTGATATACTTGCCTTCAATATTCCAGCATCGATATTTTGTCTGGCGATATTTTAACCCTCGATATTCTGTCATAGATTCAATAAATCCATCACTGGCATCAGTATAGATTTACAAAACAGAGTTGTTTGGTACACATCTTAGGGTACAGTGGCCGGCAGCAGGAAATCAATCGCCTTAAGCGAGTGAGAAAACGCTTCATGCTCAGTGAAAAAAGAAGGGAGCTTGATGTTAAGTGGATAGGGCTGAGGGAAGCCGCAAGGGCCACGGAATCAAGAAAATATTGGCACTTGATCGCTGAATATTGCGATTCAAGGCAGAGAGCTACACCGATACCGATTCCAGAAAAGGAATGGGTGGATTACATCTCTCTATTATATGGAAATAATAGCCCAGTTTCTCCTGTGTTGACTGGCGGGGTTAAATCCGCATCTGCTGAATTTACTGAATTTGGCCCCCATCAGGAAAGGAATTGGTAAATTATATAAAGATTGCTAGAAACTCCGGTGCACAAGGGCCAGAAGGAATCCCAATTGCACTAATTAAAAAGGAGCCAGAAGTATGGGGTGATTTTCTAGAGCCACTCTTTAAAAATTGTTTCTTTATGAATAAAATGCCCCCCTCTTGGAAGGGGAGCATTATAGTCCCCATGTATAAAAAAAGGACCAAAAACGGTGCCGATTAGTTTTAGACAGATTGCCCTCCTGGATGCCTCAGGCAAATTATTTGCAAAAAGCATATTATGCCATTTATAACAATGGGTTTATGATCAGGATATTCTTCCACCAGAATAAGCTGGCTTTAGAAAGAACCATGGCACCCTGGATAATATAGCGGTTGTTCAAACAATTGTAGAGAAATATGTTTTCACCCAAGGGATGCTAATTTATATAGCCTTTATTGATTTTTCCACGGCAATTGACAAGGTGGACCCCCAGACCCTGTGGAGAAAACTTGTCTTCCTTGGAATACCAAATCATCTGTTGGATCTGATTATGGAATTGCATACAGACACCTGTTGCCAGGTTCTGATGGGAGGTTCACGGGGGTTAACATGTAAAATTAGAACGCATAATGGGCTTAAGCAGGGTTGTCTATTAGCACCACTTTTATTTTCTTTGTATAGCGCGGATCTCCCTGGCCCTCTGAACTCTGTGAGGGAGGATGCCCCTGAAATTGGTACAATGTCCATTGGCTCTCTATTGTATGCAGACGATGTTGCGATATTTGATCTAACGCCCATTGGCCTGCAATGCCGTCTGGACGCCTTAAATAAATATGCAGAGGCTCACTTCTTAACAATTAATATTGCCTAAAAAAAAGATTTTAGGTTTCCGTAAGAAGGGGCTCAGAATAAAGAGGTGTCTAAGATGGATGCTTGGTTTTGAAAAATTGGAACTGGTTGACGCGTATGTATATTTAGGGAAAGTTTTTTCCAAAACAGGTCGAGATTTGGAGCATACTAAACATTGTGTTAGTAAAGCTGTCTCCCAGGCAAGTGCAGTAAACAGATTTTATAAAGCTGGCGGGAGACGCCATTTTAGCTATGTCTCATCTGTTTTTAAGGTCAAAATCCCACCCTCGTTAATATATGCTGCTGAGGTGTTGGACATGAATTATTGACTCTCGTTTGATAAGGCGGAAGGATGAATTATGCACTAAATTTGCAATTTAAACTCTTTGGCTACCCCACATGTACTGCACCTTGAATTTGGATTAGTCTTGCCCTTCATCTTAGCCCAGGCAGCGGTTCTCAGGTGGGGTAACTCCTTCCTTTTAAGGGAAGAGGGTACACTTAGGGTAGCCCTGAGAATAGAAATCTTTGGCACACTAAAAGAATAATCAACGTTTTTTAGGTCTTTTGTATGTGCAAATGGTACTTTTGGTCTTAGTTTAAATCCCGTTTCTCCTATTTCTAAATCTGGTTTGAAACAGTTCTTAAAGAAGTTTAGATCCCCTATCAGTTTGGTGAGAGACGCTGCGCTAAGCAAGTCCAGGTCCAGTAAAGTGGCGGTCAGTGGGAGCGCTCTGGGGAATGAACCACAACCTTATTTAACTTGGAATATCCCTCACGGGATTAGAAGGCTGATACTCCTACTGAGACTCAATCTTCTGCCTTTAAGAGATGTTACTGGTATCTGGAATAAAACACCTAGAGAGAAGAGAATTTGTGAATTGTGCCAGTTGCAAATCCAAGATCTAAATAATCTCCTATTTGTGTGTTCAAAGCTGCAAAGTGCCAGGCAAGTGGTTTTAAAAACAGTTTTTATCAGATTTAATATTCACTCTGCTCAGGACGCACGTTCTTTATTCTTGTCCCCTCCGAATGAAATGGTTTGTTTTAAGATATATCAATTTTATAGAACAGTTTTGCTTATTTATTAGAATATTGTCTAAAAGTAGTTTTCTGGTTACAATTTAATACCAATTGGTTGGTTATTTGATTATTTCATGTATTCATAGCACTAGTTGCACATTTCTAAGTATGTTTGATATAAGAATTTTTTATCTCTCGGTTATGTGATTGTTTTCTTTTTTTTTTTTTTGTGATATAATTTTTTATTAGTATTTCATGTACAAAAACAATGCATATAAAATATTTAACAGTATTAGTCCATATGTGAAATAAATAATAAATTACATTAACTCATTTCAATATACTATGGAAAGGAAAATGTGTAGCATGTTAATTACACTGTCTAATTATATAAACATTGCATTAGATAAAAGACACTATCTGTAGGTCAACACATTAGAAAGTAAAAAGATAAATCATGACAAATATAGTAAAATCTAAATTATACAATAGAAAATTTAAATAAGATAAGAGAGCGATATGTATATATTATAAGAGATGCTAATATCATCAATCTAAGCAGAAAAAACTAAAACCGTTATAATCTGAATATCATATTAATAATGTGATAGAAGAGGAAAACTGTAAACATAGCTAATAAAATAATTTCCTTGCAAGATAGAAAAGATTCCATAAAAAATAGGAAAGATCTTTCAAATTGATAATAGATTAAGATGTATTGGTATGTGACATAGAAGTAGAAGAAGCACTATCTCTCACTGAAGTATCATCTAGTGTGAAGAAGGGGGCCCAAATTCGATTAAACAGATCTAACTGATTATTTACATTATATATAACTCTTTCATGGGAAGCAGTTTGTATCATTGTTGTAAGCCAGGATTCTGGAGATGGTGGAGTTGGAGATTTCCATAATCTGAGTATGCAGATTTTGGCAGTTGCTAATGCAGTATGCAGATTGTTTTATGTATTATAGCATTATCTGCACATTTCTCAGTATGTCTGATATAATTTAATAGCAATTTATATGGGAGAATTTTGTATTGTATGTAAAGGTTGTCCTTTTAATTGTTTTTGTGGACCTCCGTAGGAGTTCCAAAACAAATTAAATAAATAAATAAATTGAATAGGGTACAGTGAAGCCATTATGGAGCTAAGAAACTCATAATGACAAGTATCCAGCCCGTGTACTCTCTATGGCTTCCATGTGCACTCACAATATCCAAGAATGGACTGGATATTGCAGGGTCATATTTGCTCATACAGATATGTCCACACATGGAATATAGTGCACCCAGCCTTAAGGCTATAAGGTCTGCTGTACAGGATACTTGCCTACATCTCATGCAGTGTCTGTGGGCATGGCATATCTCGGATGTGTTCCATATTGTCTCTTCAGTTTCTCTGCACCAAGACAAGCATCCTGCAATGGCAGTTTGTATGGTCTTGGTGAGGGGTCTCTAGGGTGGCACAATTTGTGATGTAGCCCTAGAGGACGGTCTTCAGCACCAATGCCCTAGGTACCAGAGGTACCATTTATTAGGGACTTACAGGGTTTGCTGAAGTTGTGCCAATTGTGGCACAGTTTTAGGAAAAGAATACTGGTACTGAGACCCTGGACTGCAGGGACCCAGCACTATGCAGTCCAAGTTGCATTAGAAACCAGGCATACAGTGTGGAGGGGTTATTGCAACAAGAACCCAGCTTCTTACACTATATGTCTAAGCAACTCTCGCCATCTATGCAATCTTCTCAATGCATGCAAATCTATCTATCTATCTATCTATCTATCTATCTATCTATCTATCTATCTATCTATCTATCTATCTATCTATCTATCTATCTATCTATCTATCTACCTATCTATCTCTCTCTCTAAGCAACTGTCACCATCTGTGCAATCTTCTATATGTATGCAACCCTGTCTATTCAACATAGACTATGAATGTAACTCTATTTATCTATCTATCTATCTATCTATCTATCTATCTATCTATCTATCTATCTATCTATCTATCTATCTATCTATCTATCTATCATCTATCTATCTATCTATCTATCTATCTATCTATCTATCTATCTATCTATCTATCTATCTATCTATCTATCTATCTATCTACCTATCTATCTACCTATCTATCTACCTATCTATCTTTTTCTCTATCTATCTATCTATCTATTTATCGATTTACCAATATATACAGCTCATTGTCTGTATTACCAAGCCTCCTTTTTTAACCATTTTTTCAATGCTTCTTATCTTTTTGTAATAAAGAATTGCAAAATCATTTAAAAAAAAAAAGGATTAGTAGAGACGTTTCCAGCCAATCGCAAATCAACTGACTTTTTTTTAGTTCTGATGTTATCCAAGACCTTTCAATTTTACTAAATGAAAGTGTGTAACATAGTTAATGAAGGGATTTCCAGCCAGATTTCATTCATTAGTCTGTTATTGTGCTATTAACATTCTTTTCCACCCACTGTAACATGCATCATGAGGCAATGAGCCAGTCCCCTTCATCTATTGGTTGACTTCACTGTGAGTTAGGCAGGCTGCATTTTCACAAGGAGTACATCCACAGAAAAAATAGTTCTCTTTGGTGTTAGGGACTACTGCAGTTATGTGTGTTTTTGCAGACCCCAAACATTATTTAGTTGTTAACCACTTGTGTTAGATTGATAAGGACCCTGCAGCTTCCCGAACAAAAACGATTTGCTAAATCCACCACAGAGAAAAAACTAAAATTGACAAAGCGGAAAGGCTGGCAGTCAGCACCAGACCTCTTGGCTTTGACAATACCTACTTAATTTACTATAGGAAGACACAAATAAAAACTCCAGATTTAGTCTACCAGAGGCAATTTTCCTATGCTGGTCCTATTTGTTCTGCACATTCTATGAAAGCAGAAAGCCTTCGTTCAACCTACCTGTAAATGGTGAAAACTCACTAAGAGCCCCACCTACATTTAAAGCCCAACCCACCCACCCATGCCTGGGCATCATATGCAAATTCTGGGTGAAGAGCAAAATACTTCACTCAAACATGTCCCAAAGGTGGGGGAGGGTTATATGTCCTTTTAAGTAGGGAGGTCATGCAAAAAGGTTCTATCCAGCTTAGTAGACTAGGCCTGGGTGAAATTTTATTTATTAAGGAGTAATTTCTGTAATTACGTATTACGTTTGTACGTATTACGTTTGTGATGCACAATTACATAAATTGCACAATTATGCCAGCTGTAGTCATTAGGAATAATTTGGAGCAAAAATCCAACCAAAAGAGCACAGGAACAACAAACTAAGAGAGAGCAAGCAGCTGCTGTCTACTGCTGTTTGTGTCATGTAGAATGTAATGTTATTTTCTTTGCATTGTCTTGCTCGTTTTTGCCTGTAAGGGTGCATTTTACGCTATGGAAAGAGAATTAAATGCTAGAATACACTTCTCACTAAATTACAAATAATTATGAGTAGTTTTGTGCTAATTATGAGCATTTACACAGAGAGAATTATGCCAGTAATGCCCACCCATAATATAGACAAACCTTCATAACTACTGGCCCCACTTATTGTACCTTGCAAACACATACCAACAGACATTACGGGTTCAACGTATTGAACTTATCTGTGTGACAAGCAAACGATCCATTATAGTAATTGTCGCTTCAGGTGCAGAGCTTTTAATGGTCCGGTACTCACTGAAATTGAGTACCAGCACTTCCTAATTTTAGCACTTTGAACACCGGCACTTTTCTACTGCACAGAAGAGTACCAGTAAGCATGAAAGGTAGGCTCATTGATTGCTAGTGAGCCATAAGCTGTCAGAGTGGAATCTGTCTTTGACGGCCAAGGTACTACTGTAGCCATGACCTGAGCTGCCGCTGAACTATTCAGCATGGGCTCATTGGCGGTTCACCTTCACGCTCTGGTAGCCCACTGATAGTGGCAATTACAACAAGCAATTACAATGCAACGGTTTCGCCTTTGTAAAAGTTAGAGCTATTGGCATTGTAAATGACACATTTTGTATTTATGTGTTGGTTTTGAAAAGAGATAAATAAATGGCATTGTCATTTACAATGCCAATAGCTTAATCTCTCACAAATGCGAGACCTATTGCATTTGCACACACACACAGCACAAACACACACACAGAGCCACACACACACACACAGAGACAGAGCCACACAGACAGAGCCACACACACACACAGAGCCACCCACAGAGTCATTCACATAGAGCCACCCGCACACACAGAGCCATCTACACAGAGCCACCCTCACACACACAGCCACCTACACAGAGCCACCCTCACACAGACAGAGCCACCCTCACACAGACAGAGTGGGGGGACGGACACCTGCACAACTAAGAGGAGCGGGGGTGGGGGGGAGGGACACCAGCACAGCCAGGAAGAGCGGGGGTGGGGGGGGACCTGGATGAAGGTGTGACTCCAGCCACCGGAAATAGTGTACTTCTTAGCTTGGGCTATGAGGTGATAGATTCTTGAAGATATAGCTCTACGTCCTGCAGGTCAGGATGAACTCCCAGTACTCGATCAACTGCAAAGGGCCAGAGCCCTGAGAGAAGAACGGAGGCTTTCTAGCTAGTGAGGCAGCAACCAATCATATCCATGTCCATGTCAGGGTCGAATCGAGGCCTACTTCCGGCAGAGCAAGCGTTCACACAGTGCAGAACCAGAGCTTGGTACTGGCGAGGGGGGCCGGGCCCAGTTCAAGAGAGCTGTGAGGTCTGTAAGGCCAACTTGAGGGAAGCCTTTGTCTAGAGAGCACAAAACAAACGCCAATGAAAGCGTCAGGGCCAGTGCGAGCAGAACCAGTGGTCCAAGCAGCACTGCGCAACACGGTAAGTCCTCACGCAGTTGAGCCAAGTTTGGGTCCAGAGATTACAAGAGTCAGTGCGTTGTGGTCACTGAGGTGAATGGTGTTCAGAGCTGGGCTCCAGCCCCAAAGAGACAGTCCGTGAGATCCACCAGGGTATGGCCTGATGCCAGAGGAGTCCGGGGCCAGCAGGGGAGCGTGGAAAAAACAAGCTGTCAAAAAGACTTCAGATCTTAGTAAGTCTGAGGTTTCCAGTAGAGGGATGAGATGGGTCTCGAGACGCCCACGTCACGGCCTCTCATACATATTCAGCCCCGTCCCAGCAGATCCCAAAGGCATCCATCGCCCCCACACCTGTGGCAAGGCAGCGGTCGCAGCGCTGACCCCCACATTCCAGGGTTGGCCTCGGCTCCTCACGGTTTGGTGCACTCCAGAGTGGAAAGAATAGCAGTGTTCGATGAAAAGCCAAAACACAGGAACAAAGGTCAGTCCTCAGAGCGCTCTCAGTCCTTGCTCCCTTCTCAGCTCACATCCACCCATGCAGCCAGGCTGCAGAGCTGGGACTGCTGCGTGGAAACGGCCCACATACAGATGTTGCTTTTTCCAAACTGAGGAATGGGGGGGAGTGGAGAAGGAAGAGGCGAGGAGCCTGGAGAGGCCGCCAGAGGAATGTGTCTTACAGGCTGGGTCCTCGGGCTGCCAATGACACGAGTCAGAGGGTGGAAACTGTGGGCTGGGCCGAGAGCTGGGAAAGCTGAGGGAGGAACGGAGAGGCATTGGGAGGAACAAGGACTGCTCGCAGCCCTCATTTACAGCACTGAGCCCTCGCGGGCAGCAGACACCCGCAACTGAGTGTATAGGAGCACAGGGTGACACTCGCAGACCAGGTGTAGAAACAGGCTGTCCGCAGCTCATGCGCACTCTACAGAGACCTCACGGTACCAAAAACATCCCTCGGTGAGTGTACAGGGGGCGGCTGTGCCTAGGGCCCTCACCGACTGCTCCCTGTGAGCAGTCACTCTGAGGGAGCAAATGGTCCTCGGTGAGTGCATAGGAGCACGGGCTGTGCCCAGGGCCCTCACTGACTGCTACCTATGAGTCTGCTGCGGACAGTCTGTTTCTATGCACATTGCTCACGACCCGCCCTCCACTGAGTGCATAGCAGGGCAGGGTGTGTATAGCGCCCTCACAGTTTGTGCACGAAATCACTGCCGTCACTGATAGCAAAAAAAATCCAAATTGAGCGTTCGCCTGCATATTGCAGGCGCCTACCGGCGATTGCACAGAGCAGTAAATAAGAGGAGTAAAATGGCATAAACTGTGGGCAGGGCTGAGAGCTGGGACACCGTGGGAGGCGAGACAAACATGTCACATTATTAGCATGAAGGCCTCGGTCCTTACAACCCTCCCCTTCAGCCCCCGCTGACCCCCCCTACAAAGACACACGCAGTGGATCAGCTGATGCATTCAAGAGCATGCCAGAAACACCACCCGAGCTACAACACTCAGAAGGAAGCACAGCGCCACACGTCCAGCTTCGCACGCATCACAAACAGTGACGTTGTGTGGGACACTCCACTGTTTTAGCTAGGTGGGGGTCGGCGGATTCACTGGCGTCACAGACATTGTAGTCACAAAACACTAGATAGGGCAGCCAAATTTCACAACCTTCTAATAATCAGGGAATACACACAGCCTGTAATAAGACACTCGCGTGGGCGGAGAGCAGGCTCTGGAGAGCGATGCTCTTTTATCGGAACAAGCAACTCAATGTGAGCCGGAGTTGTGTCCGCTGCCGAATGTCGGGGTGTGCGGTTGGGGCACTCGCTGCCTCTCCGAGTATTGCGGTAATGAAAGTCAAATGTCCACTCTGCGAGCTTTCGGCCCCGGACGCCTCACCTTTGTCGTCCACAGCTTGACGGTCCAGTCGAAAGAGGAGGTCAGGAAGAGATGCGAGAAGTCGACGGGCCCCGACGCCATCTTCGGAGGAATGAAAAAAACAAACCTTTGCAAAAAAATAAATAAACAACCGCCCACCGCCGCAATGACGTTCTAAAAGGGGCGGAGAGAGAAAAAATCAGCGGAACGCCCACGAACCTGCTCGGACAATTACGGACAGATCTCTCTTCCAATGGCTAGCCTCCATTTAAGGAGCTAGCCAATGGAAGATAGAGGCGGAATAAAGCCCCTACTGAAAAACAAAAGATTTCGCCTGCGCGATACTGCTTGCGCAGTAAACGCCAGGCGAAACCTAAAAACCATGGGAGATAAGGAGTTTAAAATGGCTAAAATCCCACCGGAGTCTTTTGTGTGAGTGTTTGCTTATGTCTGTCTGTTTGCCTGCTTGGGCATATGCGATTTTATGTGAGAGAAAAGCGAGAGAAAGAGGTAAAGAATTTGGACACTCTCAGAAGGTATTTTAAAGGAAGTGTGTGGAATGCTTTGTGTGCATGTCTGCTTGTTTCTTTCTATGTTTGTGCACACTCCAGAACATAGAGTTTTGTGCCAAACAGCAAATAACAGTATGGAATTAAGAAACTGCAAATATTACAAAACAAGGAAATGTTAACATATCATTGCATATGGCTTTAATTTTGTGTAATGAGTTAAAAAAAAATGTTTATATAAACACATTTTTCTGTGTTTTGGTATGTGCTGCAACTGGTATAGAAGCCCTTAACTATCATCAAGTCTTGCCCTTAGCACCACCCCTAGACCCGCCCACTCCCCACATCTCTAGCATCCAAACCAGGAACTGCTGCGTCCAGATAAGCCTGGCAACCCACAAGGCGCGGCGCAGACCCCAAACTGTATTCCAGAAGAAGTGTCGTCCAGAGGGGCCAGCATGACTCCCCCCAAGGCCGTCAGGGAGGGAGTCAAGGAAACAGGCAATGTCCCCTGCCCCCCAGCAGCAGAAAACTGTAATAATGCAGGAGTCTCCTAGGCTCCTGCTCGTCCATAACCCGGTCGATAGACAGCAAAAGGAATAGGGGGAATGCTGGGTAGGGTACGGTTATGTACTCCCAAAGGGAGGGGGAGTGGTGGTGCCAACATTTCTTTATTCTGTCGGTGAGATAGGATTATCTCACTTGTTACCAATGAAGGGGACGAGGACAGGAGGGACCTGGGGTAATGAGCATCTGCACTTATTGTTTTCCTTTTAAAGCTCTGTTCAGGTGTCAAACAAAAACACACCTTAGTGATGGAAACAAAACAGACTGAAAGCACTTACACTTCTACGATGGTTACTGTCCAGGTGTTTGCTCGAGCTCATGGTGGAGTCTGCAATTATTCTTTCTGCTATTCACAGTCTTCTTTTAAGTAATAATTACCTGTAACAATTGGAGAACAGTGAAACCAAAAGCGATTTAAAATGACAATGGCAACTACAAAAAAAGTGAGTGATTTGCTCTTTCTCAAAATACCTCCCATGGACAGTAAAGCGGAATATCCTGTCACATAACTGACATAACCAGCACACATTGAGCTAATTGTACAGCTAGAGAAGATAAACTCCACAAACCTTCCCACCTTTACAGACACAGCTTATGCAATACTGAGGCAGGTGCTATAGTAACAGGCCGTTGAAATGCATTGCCTAGTTTGTGTTTTTAAGGAACCATGGGCCATATTATCAAGAAAGGGCGATACATTATCGCCGCTTTTATCGTTCATGCCGATAAAAGCGGCGATAATGTATTGCCCTTTCTTGATAATATGGCCCCATAATTTAAGAGCAGCACTGCTCTTTGGCCCAAACTCTGAATTTTTATAACAATAAACAACAATTTTGGCAGGTTATCTGATCTTTTGACACTTTTGGCATTCGACTTCATCTGTACTTAAGATGTGTACTTTATACCTGATTTCGCCTCAGAGAATGATAAAGGAATGCAGTGGTTATCTTGTAAATGTATTTACTTTTTTGACAAGCCGAATAAACAGAACTAGAACATGTTGTTCATCACTGTTTCAAATACAGGTGGGAAGTGGCCGTAGTTTCGCTCTACCCTCTCTTCTTGGGTCACAACCGGGTTCCACGCCAGCCTATACCAACTTGCCTGCTTGTATCAAGGGCCACTAGAGTTAAACGGCATGGGACGATCACATTATGCAGCAGGGCTGACTAAATTAGTAGCATAATAGGCACAATTATGGCTTAATGAGGCACATTTTGTGATATTAGCACACTTGTTAAAATCTTTTTTAAACATTTACTATCTGGGCAGGGGTTTCACCTGATTAGGACCAGTTTGAAACCCACAGACATCAATAAGCAACTGAAAAATAAGAAGCCGACCTATGCGAAAGGCCTTACACTTTTGATGCATTTGAGATAGAAGCATTTTGTTTTGTTAAAATCTGCAAGTCATGCAGCAGGTGATGGATTGTGCGGCAAATGCAGTAAATCGATAATTATACTGAAAATGCCACTGCTGCATACATTATAATTCCAGTAGCCCTACTTATAGCTTGGTGAAGACGGCTCTGAGACCCATGCAGCGCATGCACTGCCTGCTTTGCCAGTGGAGAAGCAGAGTGAGGACTTAGGGGCATATTATCAAGGGGGTTTATCTCCGCTTTTTTGGCTTTAAAAGCCAAGAAAGCGGAGATAAAATTATCTCCCTCTTACCTAGCTGTCGCTAACACCAGTTAGCGACAGCTAGTAGGAGATAGCGACCATCTTGGGCCCCACTTTGCATATCAGAGATATTTATCACTAATGACATGCAAAGTGGGCGTGCCAAGATGTTGGCGACTGGAAACAGTCGCTAACATCGCTATCTCCTATTACCAACTTTTAGAGATATTCACGCTAAGCGCGAATATCTCCAAAAGCTAACACCTGCCCTGAGCAGTTCTTAGCCATGTTATCCAATGGGAGGTGGATAACATGGCTAAGAGCATTTGCTCAGTAATGCATGAATATCGCTGACTTTTCAGCGATATTCATGCATTTTGGCCGATTTGTATCGCTTAGGAGATAAACCTTGATAATATCAAGGCTCCTAAGCGATAAATATCGCCGCAGCACGGCAATAAAAATATTGCCGCTAAGCCAACATAGCGATAATTATCGCTAGTTTTTGGTAATATGCCCCTTAATTACGAGTTGCCCGATAATTACTGATATGTGTGTTGGTGTTGCTGCATACATTGATTTTGAGTATTTCATTATACATTGTCCCCGCTATATAGTGGGTGCGATAAAACATGCGTCCCACATTGAATTACATCAAGTTAAACCTGCTGGAATTGAAGAGGTGATAAATGCTCAGAAGTTATAATCACATGCGGTTTTTGGTGAGGTCAGCACTAAAAATAATGCAGTCAAACATAAAGCGAGAAGAACATTTTTAAAGTGAGTTTCACTTTTTGTGAGTCTCATATGTGATTTTAACATACAAATGTGAAATTTAGCTGGAAGTGGCCGAAAGTGACAGCATTTAAAAACAAGCATTTGCAATGCAATTGGTCGCACATTTTGGAAAGTTTGAGCTATTGGCATTGTAAATGACAATACCTTTTATTTATGTGTTTTGAAAACCTGCAAGCGACGCGTAAACACACATGTGGTACTTATAATCATTGCTTACGAGAAGCAAGGCTGGCAGTAAAAGAGGCGCATATACTGCGAATAGCTCAAACTCTTGCACATGCAAGACCTATTGCATTGCAAATGCTTGTTATTGCTGTCTGAAAGCTATATGCACAAGGAACTCTGCAGCAGGTGCTTTTGCTTTTAATTGTACAGCACCATGCAAGGAAATTTGAATTAAAAAAAGTGATGCTTACTTCTTTTACAGATTCTGTTACATTAATGGGGATACTTTCCGATATGTAACTTACTACAAGAATATTTCTCTTTATTTTTAATCATAATTTATGCTTCACTATAAGTGTTACACCAAATGCATGAAGTGTGACTCATAAGCACATTTAAACGACAGTAATGTCACACATACACAATCTGAAAACTTGGCAGCTATGGGCGAGTATGATAATTTGACAAGTTTTTCATCTAAAGCACCTACTGGCTTTTAGTCAAATTGTTAGCAAGTATGTCAATGGGCTGGTCACATGCTTATAAGTCCGGATCCTTTGGTAAATTATATATTTTCTTCTGAATTTATATGCTCACCTTTCTTTATAAGTATTTTGAATTTTTCGTTCAACATCCTCTTTCTTACATACAGTGTTTCTAATTATGGTCATGTAATGCACTTCTTTTCAGGAAACGTGCCCAAGCCTGTGAACGGTTCTTGAAAATGTTAGTAAACTGGGTTGAACATTTTCAGGTAGAAAAATGCCCTATCATTCAGTCTAGTGTTAAGTGAAATTTTCATCGAAGACACCTGCACAAATTGAATAAAATAAAATTCATATTGATACTGAAGCTTGCCTCGTAGGCTTTATTTCATTCAGTGGAAGCGCTCTAACTCTCATTACAAGTAAAACAAGGCAAAATCGCCGCACATTCGTTTCTCTGCAAACAGTTCTGGTGTTCCTACCTCCTATTCCACTGCTCTCGTTTCACCCTCCCTTTATGCTGCCACTTCATTTCATGTGCTAGGTGTGTCTCTGTACTCACCACTCCTCTGCCCCGCAGACTACCACCTCCCCTGGGCACACTTTTTTAATAACTAATAGGGGAGAGGCCGTAGGACCTCCTCCCCTGCCCCAGGGACTGCCACCTCCTAGGGCACAAACTTTATGAAAAAAAGCGGGGGCGGCTCTACGGCCTCCCATCAGACCCAGGGATCGCCACCTACCTGGGGCACTTTACATTATGAATGCAGGGGGGCTTTCCGGCCCCTCCTACACCCCTGGTGATGTCACCGTCCCAGGGCACAAGTACACTAATGAAGGGGGTCTATTGCAGGCCCCCAGTCTGGGGGAACACCACCTTCCCAGGGCATACTTTACTTGGGGGGGCACACAACCCCCCCCCCCTCCTAGAGCCCTACATGGCCTTTGGGACTGCCACTGCCATGGGCTGGCTGCACCAATAGTCTGGGGTGCCCAACCCGGGACATTGCTGTTTGCTATGGCATGGCAGGAGCACTGTTCCTGTCATAACAGTGCAAACGATTGGTCCACTTTGAACAAGAAAGAGCATTTTGCTCTTGCTTGCTTAAGGCAGATCACTTTGCTTTTTACACACAGGGAGCTACATGTCAGCAGCTCCCTTGGTGTAAAAAGCGATGCCATCTCCCGCAGAAGGCATGGAGCCAGTAGGGACCACGAGTGCCTTCAGGCACCCCGTGGTCCCCAGCCAAGAGGCCAGGCCCCGGGGATGGTGTCCTAGGGCCAAAATTGGCACAGGGAGGGGGGCCACGCGGGACCCCTACCTATTAAAAAAATATTGATGTTAAGGCAGCACAGCCCCCTCCTCTTTAAAAAAAAATAAGTATAAAGGCCTGTCCCCGGTGGATGGTGTCTGCATGGCCAAAATTTGCATGGGTGGGGTCACATGGTCCACCTACCTTATAAAAAAAAAGGGGCAGGCTCCTTGGCCGAAAATGGCCCGGGAAGGACAGCTAATTGGCCCCCTTCCCTTTCACTATTAAAAAAAGTGAAAAGGCCTGGGAATGGGGTCCCCAGAGCCAAAACTGGTGAGGGGGAGACCACGAGCACCCCCTCCATTTCAATTACAAAACAAATCAAGAAAAAGGGTCAGGCCTCGGGGTATGGGGTTCCTGGGCCCAAAATGGTCCAGGGAAGGGGGCAATAATACAAATAGAAAAAAAATAAGTAAAAAAAATACCAGCAACTCTCCAGAGGCCTCGTCCCCTTTCTCCACCACTCTGCAAACACGCTTCCTGGTGCGCTGCTTGGGGGGGGGTGAAGTCCCCTTGGCTGCTGAGTGTCTTTAGGGGTTGTAAGGTCACCTTTTTGCACACCCATTTAGTACAATAGAATGTTTTATAGTCATAATCACCTTGCTATGCAAGTAGGGTTAATCTCATGTGGGGTATGTCTCATCCCCTTAGTTCAATACTCCTCATCCTCTTATTCTCTGTATAATACAAGATAATTTTAGA
Organism: Lissotriton helveticus; assembly: GCF_964261635.1. Taxonomy (NCBI): domain Eukaryota; kingdom Metazoa; phylum Chordata; class Amphibia; order Caudata; family Salamandridae; genus Lissotriton; species Lissotriton helveticus. The sequence continues at coordinate 366,819,762 of NC_136071.1, forward strand.
TCAATAACAATTCTAATTTGACTACAATACCATCTTCTACTGTCTCGACTGTATTTCGAGTAAACATTATATTCAGTTCATTCGATCTAAACCAAAGTTTAAGAAATCACTACTATGATATTTTATTTTCATGGTACATTTCCTTCTGACTCACCAACTAAATTATTTCCAACACCTTCAAATATACATGACGGAAATATATGACGAAACCTGGCTGCACGCCACTAATCAATCTCTGTAATAAATAAATGTTCAGTATCAGACGCTAGAGTATCTAAAAAGAGGTGCAATGTTTATCTAAACCAACCAATCTTCCCCCTTACCAATAAATGTACCACTTTGGTATAAGGTAATTCCCAGTCACAAAAGTACTCGTATCTGTAAAGGGAGACATAAACATATCGTCTCTAACAACACGTGTCTCGACAGCCAATATTTGGCGACTATAATAAAATTTCCATATTTGTACGTTACCAACCTCAAGTCTTTTCTCCTAAGTATCAATGACCTGTCAAGTTAAAAAGTATAGGAGAGAGGTTCACTTTAACAGTTCTAACTGCCATAAACGTACACCATTATCCTCGCCAGTCCTCCAAGAAGGAGAGTGACACAAATTCACCGAATATCCTCGTTTGTACGTCAAATCTATTTTAACATGTAAGAGATGAACAAAAGACAAAATATATATACGAAAGTAGGTATTATTATTCACCCAATCTGAATGGTCAGTTTTACTTAAATAAAATTAACTGGAGTCGTATCACTCACCAGAAGGTACTATATCCACGTCTATCGGGAGACCGGCGTGCAGCTCGGTCGCCATATTGGAGTGTCTTTAAATACTATCTAATCGTGAGCGCCATCTTGTAATGGTCAATTATTCTCGAATTCGTTCGGTTATTTACCAAATTATAAGTGTTACTAAATTATGACAATTTCTATACATACAGTTAACCTTCCGATCTCTACTGAGCTCAGATCCTTCGAAAAGTCCTTACGTTTTTCCCTATCTGTTTAGTTAGCTCTTGTAGTGTTAATGCCACCATTCGGTAACTTATAGTCGTTCGTGTTATTTATAAATGGACAGCTCTAAATAAAGATAACAATAACATGTCCCAATTCAGAATAGAGGTATTTGTAAAACCTCAGCCAGTATAATCTAAAATAAAATGCTATGGTTCTTTCCAAAATAGTATCTGAAAAGATTACCGCAGCCTCGAACCTCCTATTCTCTGATCTTCACTTTATCTCTGACTTGATTTGCCTCCTTCTCTTAGTGCTACACGTGAGTCACTGCTGGTTGTGTTATCGAATTCATATCTATATCATTAAAAAAGAGAGAAGATATTCATCGTATTTCTTAGTTACAAATTACATGCATCAAACAGTATGGCCATACTGTTTGATGCATGTAATTTAAAACAATAGAAATTAATTGTACATATAAGTGTAGTTGGAGATCAAAAAGAATGGACAGTTGATGACTAGCGATATAAATGAATTGTTTATCAATCTTAGGTAGTATGGCAGAAATACGATGAAAATCTTCTCTCTTTTCTAATGTTTCCCTTATTATCTGACTAATAGGATCTATTTTAATACTGCTGTTACTCTAATTTTGACTCTACCTGAAACCTACTGTCTCTTCTTTTCTCCTTTTCAATAAGGAATTCAGGGTCCTTACAACTCCGATTATACTGAGCCTTGTGGATAGATACAGATATCCCCCTACTGGGGTTCGATACGATAATGATATAGATATGAATTTGATAACACAACCAGCAGTGACTCACGTGTAGCACTAAGAGAAGGAGGCAAATCAAGTCAGAGATAAAGTGAAGATCAGAGAATAGGAGGTTCGAGGCTGCGGTAATCTTTTCAGATACTATTTTGGAAAGAACCATAGCATTTTATTTTAGATTATACTGGCTGAGGTTTTACAAATACCTCTATTCTGAATTGGGACATGTTATTGTTATCTTTATTTAGATCTGTCCATTTATAAATAACACGAACGACTATATATTACCGAATGGTGGGATTAACACTACAAGAGCTAACTAAACAGATAGGGAAAAACGTAAGGACTTTTCGAAGGATCTGAGCTCAGTAGAGATCGGAAGGTTAACTGTATATATCGAAATTGTCATAATTTAGTAACACTTATAATTTGGTAAATAACCGAACGAATTTGAGAATAATTGACCATTACAAGATGGCGTTCACGATGAGATAGTATTTAAAGACACTCCAATATGGCGACCGAGCTGCACGCTAGTTTCCCGATAGACGTGGATATACTACCTTCTGGTGAGTGATACGACTCCAGTTAATTTTATTTAAGTAAAACTGACCATTCAGATTGGGTGAATAATAATACCTACTTTCGTATATATATTTTGTCTTTTGTTCGTCTCTTACATGTTAAAATAGATTTGATGTACAAACGAGGATATTCGGTGAGTTTGTGTCGCTCTTCTTCTTGGAGGACTGGCGAGGATAATGGTGTACGTTTATGGCAGTTTGAACTGTTAAAGTGAACCTCTCTCCTATACTTTTTAACTTGACAGGTCATTGATACTTAGGAGAAAAGACTTGAGGTTGGTAACGTACAAATATGGAAATTTTATTATAGTCGCCAAATATTGGCTGACGAGACACGTGTTGTTAGAGACGATATGTTTATGTCTCCCTTTACAGATACGAGTACTTTTGTGACTGGAAATTACCTTAACCAAAGTGGTACATTTATTGGTAAGGTAGAAGATCGGTTGGTTTAGATAAACATTGCACCTCTTTTTAGATACTCTAGCGTCTGATACTGAACATTTATTTATTACAGAGATTGATTAGTGGCGTGCAGCAGGTTTCGTCACATATTTCCGTCATGTATATTTGGAGGTGTTGGAAATAATTTAGTTGGTGAGTCAGTAGGAAATGTACCGTGAAAATAAAATATCATAGTAGTGATTTCTTAAACTTTGGTTTAGATCGAATGAACTGAATATAATGTTTACTCGAAATACAGTCGAGACAGTAGAAGATGGTATTGTAGTCAAATTAGAATTGTTATTGATCTAAAATTATCTTGTATTATACAGAGAATAAGAGGACGAGGAGAATTGAACTAAGGGGATGAGACATACCCCACATGAGATTAACCCTACTTGCATAGCAAGGTGATTATGACTATAAAACATTCTATTGTACTAAATGGGTGTGCAAAAAGGTGACCTTATGGCCCCGGTGGCGTTGAAAAACTCTCTCTTAAGCTTTATTCCTCATAAAATCACTGGGATATAATAAAGGTGCTTTAGCAATTTCTATCTTTACTTTTTTCTCTTTTTTTTTCCTTTACTGCCTTTAGTAAATAAAGTGTAACAGGGCAGTTTATTGATTGTTATTTATTTGATGTTTATATAACAGCCCTGACAAAGTCTATGGCTAAATGTGATAAGCCAGACGAAACACGTGTTGGCTGTTGAATGAAGTTTGATACATCATTTCAAGATTTCCAGTAAATAAAGAAGATTTCTATGCTTTTCAGCATACTTTGTGGACTGTTATTTTGGACAATTCTCGATATTCTGGATGACTGTTGATATTTTGGACCAGGATTTGAGGAATAGTAATTGTGCACCTCTGTATCCAGGGACATTGGTTACCCTTTATGTTAGAACAGTACTATAAATACTTGTGGTAAAAGTTGGTTGTATTTAGAATACTAGATATAGACTTGATTTAATATTGAGGAGCGCAGGTGAGATCACTTTGCTTTCATTGTGAGAGTGTGAGTGATAGTTAGCTCAGCTAACTATAACTGCTGAATTTCTCTGGTTTTGTACAAGTGAACTGTCCGCCTAACTATAATGTCTCTGTAACCTTTGTTTTTTAGTAGAAAAAAAACATTTTAAAAACATATATATAAGTAAGCAGCACGGACCACAGAATCAGCGCAGCTTTGTTTTTATTCAGCTCCGCACACATCTCCAACAGCATGAACCGTTTCGATCCCCAAGGGATCTTGATCACATATATATATATATATAAATAAATATATATATACATATAGCATCTCAACATTGAGTGTAAATATAGCATCTCAACATTGACTGTAAAGTAGTCTAGTCTCTTTTACATAAGCAATATTACAGGGGTGTGGTGTCAAGTAAGTTCACTGCAAGACATCAGTACATATGCTAATTAGGCCCTCTTATTTTTATGGTCTGGTTTTACAACGCAGCACTCACCATACAATTATGTCACCATCACATGAGAGGGGCTTTGACTTCACCAACCTTTTGGGAGTCATAAGTACATGTTTTGATTGGGCAGAAGTTATGTGCTGTCACAAAAAAGTGCTTGCCATCCACAGCTATGGTTACTTTGTTTATTTATCCAGTTTATTAAGGTTGAACGTTTAGGGGCACTTGATAAGGTATGTTGTTAAAGTGACTTAGATAATTTGATATCTTATGTTGTTTTCTCTAGCAGCAGCACAGATGGGAGAAGGATAGTTATTAACCGACATGAGTTTTTAGGTCTGACTTGACAGTGCAACTGTAACCTGACCCTTTAACATACACCACGGGTACTCATAGTACGGCCCGCGGGCTGCCAGCGGCCCGGCAAGCCTTCCGTGGCGGCCCGCGGACCTTGCAGACATCCTCTCTGTGTTTAAAAAAAAAAAAATAGTGTTAGAAAACACTGCGATAGCCCATCTCTGAGAGACTCTGCTCTTTGGGGGCCAGGGGATTGCAGTGATTGTCAGCGTGGAGAGGCAGGGGCGGTAAGAGGTGAAATACAAGCAACAAAGCTTTATTAACATGTAAATGTTCTTCTAAAGACCTGTGAAGTACTGGGTGTGGCTGTGTGTGTGCGCCGGGAAGCTGTCTCAGCCCGGGCTGACACACAAATGGGGTGGGATGACAGAGGGTGACAGAGGGAGGGAGGGAGGGATGGAGAGGAAGGGAGACAGAGAGAGACAGAGGGAGGCAGAGGGAGGCAGAGAAGGAGGCAGAGAGGGAGGGAGAGGGAGGGAGGGAGAGGGAGACAGGGAGGGGGATGGAGGGAGGGAGATGGAGGGAGACAGAGGGAGGGAGACAGGGAGAGAGACGGAAGGAGTCAGAGGGAGGGAGACAGAGGGAGAGAGAAAGACATAGAGAAAGAGAGTGAGAGACAGGGAAAGAGACAGGGAGGGAGACAGGGAGGGAGACAGGGAGGGAGACAGGGAGGGAGACAGGGAGGGAGACAGGGAGGGAGGGAGACAGAGAGAGAGAGGGCGGGAGACAGAGAGAGAGAGGGCGGGAGACAGAAGGAGGGAGAGAGAGGGAGGAAGAGAGAGGGAGGTATAGAGAGTGGGAGACAGAGAGGGTGGGAGACAGAGGGTGGGAGACAGAGAGGGAAGGCGACAGAGGGAGGGAGACAGAGGGAGGGAGACAGAGAGGGAGGGAGACAGGGAGGGAAGGAGACAGGGATGGAGACAGAGAGAGGGAGACAGAGAGGGAGAGAGAGAGAGGGAGGGAGAGAGAGTAGGAGGGAGACAGAAAGGGAGGGAGACAGAGGGGGGAGACAGAGGGAGGGAGAGAGAGTGGGAGACAGAGTGGGAGGGAGACAGAGTGGGAGACAGAGAGGGTGGGAGACAGAGAGGGAGGGAGACAGAGAGGGAGGGAGACAGAGAGGGAGGGAGACAGGGAGAGAGAGAGAGTGGACGACAGAGGGGGGAAGACAGAGAGGGAGAGGGAGACAGAGAGGGAGGGAGACAGAGGGGTGGATACAGGGGAAGAGAGAGAGAGAGGGAGGGAGACAGAGGGAGGGAGATGTAGGGAGGGAGAGAGAGTGGGAGACAGAGAGGGTGGGAGACAGAGAGGGAGGGAGACAGAGAGGGAGGGAGACAGAGAGGGAGGAAGACAGAGAGGGAGGGAGACAGAGAGGAAGGGAGACAGAGAGGAAGGGAGTCAGAGAGGGAGGGAGTCAGAGAGGGAGGCAGACAGAGGGAGGCAGACAGAGGGAGGCAGACAGAGGGAGGCAGACAGAGGGAGGCAGACAGAGGGGGACGGAGAGGGAGGCAGACCGGGAGACAGACAGAGGGAGGAGGGCAACAGTGGAGGGAGGGAGACAGAGGGATGGAGACAGAGGGAGGCAGAGGGAGGCAGACAGAGGGACGGAGATAGAGGGACGGAGACAGAGGGAGGGAGACAGAGAGCGAGAGAGGGAGACAGAGAGAGACAGACAGAGAGAGAGAGAGAGAGAGAGAGAGACAGAGACAGAGAGAGACAAACAGAGAAAGGGTGACAGAGAGGGAGACAGAGTGGAAGACTGAGAGAGAGAGAGAGAGACAGAGGGTGACAGGGAGGGCAACAGAGGGAGGGCGACAGAGGGAGACAGACAGAGGGAGACAGACAGAGGGAGACAGATGTATGGAGACAGACGGAGGGAGACAGACGGAGGGAGACAGACCGAGGGAGGGAGGGAGAGAGAGGGGGAGAGAGAGGGAGAGAGAGAGGGGGAGAGAGACAGAGGGGGAGAAAGGGAGAGAGAGAGAGAGAGAGATACGTGTGTATGCCGGGTCTGCTGGCTTAGTGGACGAAGACGTCTGTTGCAGGGACCTGTGTTCAACCTCATGGTCACAATTTTTTTTTGCTTTAGCCCTGCCCCTCCCCCACTGACCCCGCCCCCACCGGTGCGGCCCTCAGCCACAAACCACAATGTAAATTTGGCCGGAGAGAAAATGTGTGAGTACCCATGACTTACACCAATATTATCCTACAGTTCTTCACTTCCACAGAAATGCATATCACTTCCCATACTATTTACTTGTAATACTATACATTACCATACAATATTCAGTTAAAGCCAGTCCAATTGTCATTGTTAATGCTTGTTTTAGGACTTGTGTCTTGTAAAGCAGACCCACTAGCCCTCTGAACTATATTAAGATGACAATCCAAACTTTTGACCAGCGAGAGCCCACAGATTCTCCTGCAAATGCATTAATTACCAGAATTAACTTACCAGTATTATGGCCTGAAACTTGCTTGATTCACATATGTCTCTGAAGCATGTGAAAAAACCCTGTAAAAAAAATTAGAATGCAATCTGTTTGTGACGAATTAAGTATGCCAGAGAAGCTGTACTTCAACATTTTTCTTTTTTGCCTGTTTCTTTTGTGCAGAATTTGTAAAATATTGCATAGGCTGACCGGTGGCTCGGTTCCTCATGAGCCTTTCCCTCTTGATTCTGCTTCTCAAGATTCAAATACTTTCGGTCGCCAACATTAATTGTCGCCTGCCGAAGTAAATATTTTCTCATTTCCAGAACCGTGGTCTGACTTTTAAACTGAATGCTTACTGTACGAGAGTCACACACTGTGCAGAAATGAAATTGCACTTAAGGGTGTTGTCACAATTCTCAGGGCTTTCTCTCTTATCATTCCAAATGGGAATGTCTAACAGGAAATCTCTTTTTAGACATAGCCCTGACTTCACTGATCTCGAATCTGTACAGGTCATCCAACAGCAGCATCCTACGAGGCCAGCTGCAGTAACATTATAGTCAAGTCGCTGATAAACATAGTTAATTTCATTACTCACCCGGATCGAGAAAGAATCCAGACAGAATTCAGCGCGCTGTGGAGCAAATAAAAAATAAAGACTCTCGAGTACTCCAGTATCTGAGTGCTCCGGTACTGTTGTGCAGCTCTGCTCTCGAGACACTGAGAGCGAAACTGATAATGGACTAATTCACCTGCTGCCTAGAAAAAAAAGCCTTCGTCAAATTGACGAGCGGTAGGTTTCCTCCCCAGCAACAAACCTGTGTCCTAAACCAGAATGGAGAGCTTACTGAGAGACACTTTGGTTGTCAATACACAAAGGTGTTTATCTATAATACCTCGAACTTTCCACTCAATGTGTCATTTAGTGAGACATTATTGAGACACAAAACAGGTGTCGCATTTCAATGAACAATGTTTTTGTTGGGGTTTGTATTTTGAATAGAACCTGGAGTGAAAGATTTACTTCGACGTTCACGTTATGATATTTGCACTAGTGAGTCATTGAAAAGGTGCACTGTGCAGTTATACAAAGGATCTCCTTGGTGAGCAGCAACTATTGCCCATGCTCAAAAAGCTAGTTAGCAGCTGCTTAGACAATATTTTTTTTACTCTTCCACAAAAATGAGAGTACGAATTTCCAGATATACTTCTTACTAGAATTTGAATAATCACCGTCACTGGCAAATTGTGGACTGCAATATCAGTATTCACACTAGAAAATGTTGCTAAATGCGTCAAAACTCTCTTCAGATTATGATATGTTATAGGCATTTATAGAGCGCAAACAGCTCACTTCATAATGAGTATTTCGACGCTGTAGCCACAAGCTACAAATAGCTTAATGCAGATGGACAAAAAGGCAGGCCTTTTGCTAAAATATATGAATTTATATATATATTACCTACTGGCGGTCGTCGGTCAGTAGTTAAAGTGAGGACCTAGTTTCCATAGGAAAAGCATTTTTTTAACTCGGCTATAACTTTGGCATCGGTTGACCGATCTGCATGACATTTTGCCAAAAAAGTGTCACGTGGGTACTAATGATTGGGAAAGTTTGGGGGTGATATGTGCAGGGGGACCGAAAATTTGGGGCGTGAAATAAGTTTGCGTTTGTAATGTTAATCCCCTTAGGAACCTTTAGCCACATCTACAGTATGAGCCGCTGAGCGAAATTACACCAAATTTGGCAGGGAGATAGATGTTGGTTCGAGGAAGTGCCTTTTGCTTATTTGGTGTAAATGCGTTCAGTAGTTTTTGAGACATTTAAGCTGAAAAATGTAGTGATATCTCTTACCGTAAATATTTTGCAGATATTTTGCAATGACTCGAATGCACGCGCCAAGGGGAATGCTCTGATTGGCTGGTTGCAACCTGACTAGAAAGTCGCGTCCGCCATTTTATCTATGGGGAACTGTTCCCAGGGCTGAAAATAGGTGTGAAAGCTCACATAAGGGGCCAGGAGGGAGATACTCTGACCCCATGGTTGAGAAATGGAGGTTTTAGTGTCCAAAAATAAATTTTTTAATCACATGCGATATTCACGATGACACCACAACCGCTAGAGTGACCCCCTGTGTACAGTCGGTAAACAGTCAAAATATCGAGTAAAAATATCGAATGGACATAATATCGAGTTTAAAATATAGAATGGACAAAATATCGAATGGACAGAATATAGACATAAAAAATATAGTTTTTAAGGTAAGTAATGTAATATCGAATGTTAAAAATATAGAAAGTTAAAATATCGAAGTATATATTATAGGTTTTTAAAATTATCGAATTTTTAATAATATCGAATTTTTTATAGTGTTTTTTATGTTATTATATGTGTGAAAAGTGTGTATTTATGTTATAATTTATTTTAATTAATGAATTTTGTTTTTTTAATTTTTGCGTAATTTAATTCTGTAGCAGGTTGTGGGTTTATAGGGAAATAGGGTGGGAAGTAATTTACTTATAATTAATCAAATATGTACATTTATTTATTGGTATTCATTTTTAATTAATTGTTAATTAATTTATATTTTGTAATTAATTAAATTTTAATTGGCAATTAATTTTAATTAATTGCTAATTATGTTAATTTTACTAATTTATTTTCTGTAGCGGGTTGTGGGTTTATAGGGGAATTGGGTGGGAAGTAATTTATATATAATTAATTAAATATGTAAAATGATGTATTGGTATTTATTTATAATTAATTAATCAATTTTTTATGGGCAAGTAATTACATTTTAATTGCCAATTAATTTTATTTAATTGATTAATTGCTAATTATGTTAATTTTACTAATATATTTTCTGTAGCGGGTTGTGGGTTTATAGGGAAATAGGGTGGGAAGTAATGTATAAGTAATTAAATAATTCAATTTATTTAGTTGTATTTAATTTGAATTAATTGTTAATTGATTTTTAATTGTTAATTAATTAATTGTTAATTTGTAATTAATTTGTATTAATAGGTAACTAATTGTAATAATTAATTTTAATTTGTAATTTTAATTGATTAATTATTATATTATATTAAATTGGTAATTACTTTTAATTAATTTTTTATAGATATTAGTTTATATTTTTTTAAATAATATACGAAGTATTTACTTTCCCTACTGTTGCACTGTCTGGAGTGGGAATAGTAATTTTTACCCCTACGCTATCCAACGCTTTCCCTACTGTTGCACTCTTTGGAGTGGGAATAGTAATTTTAACCCCTACGCTATCCAATGCTTTCTCTACTGTTGCACTCTATGGAGTGGAAATAGTAATTTTTACCCCTACGCTATCCAATGTTTTCCCTACTGTTGCACCTACTGGAGTGGGAATAGTAATGTTTACCTCTACGCTATCCAACGCTTTCCCTACTGTTGCACTCACTGGAGTGGGAATAGTAATTTTTACTCCTACGCTATCCAACGCTTTCCCTACTGTTGCACCCACTGGAGTGGGAATAGTAATTTTTACCCCTACGCTATCCAACGCTTTCCCTACTGTTGCACTCTTTGGAGTGGGAATAGTAATTTTAACCCCTACGCTATCCAACGCTTCCCTACTGTTGCACTCTTTGGAGTGGGAATAGTAATTTTAACCCCTACGCTATCCAACGCTTTTCCTACTGTTGCACCCACTGGAGTGGGAATAGTAATTTTTACCCCTACGCTATCCAACGCTTTCCCTACTGTTGCACTCTTTGGAGTGAGAATAGTAATTTTTACCCCTACGCTATCCAATGCTTTCCCTACTGTTGCACTCACTGGAGTGGGAATAGTAATTTTAACTCCTACGCTATCCAATGCTTTCCCTACTGTTGCATCCACTGGAGTGGGAATAGTAATTTTTACCCCTACGCTATCCAACACTTTCCCTACTGTTGCACTCACTGGAGTGGGAATAGTAATATTTACCCCTACGCTATCCAACGCTTTCCCTACTGTTGCACCCACTGGAGTGGGAATAGTAATTTTTACCCCTACCCCTACGCTATCCAACGCTTTCCCTACTGTTGCACCCACTGGAGTGGGAATAGTAATTTTTACCCCTACGCTATCCAACGCTTTCCCTACTGTTGCACTCTTTGGAGTGGGAATAGTAATTTTAACCCCTACTCTATCCAACGCTTGGCTACTGTTGCACTCTTTGGAGTGGGAATAGTAATTTGTACCCCTACGCTATCCAACGCTTTCCCTACTGTTGCACTCTTTGGAGTTGGAATAGTAATTTTTACCCCTACGCTATCCAACGCTTTCCCTACTGTTGCACCCACTGGAGTGGGAATAGTAATTTTTACCCCTACGCTATCCAACGCTTTCCCTAGTGTTGCACTCACTGGAGTGTGAATAGTAATTTTTACCCCTACGCTATCCAACGCTTTCCCTACTGTTGCACTCACTGGAGTGGAAATAGTAATTTTTACCCCTACGCTATCCAATGTTTTCCCTACTGTTGCACCTACTGGAGTGGGAATAGTAATGTTTACCTCTACGCTATCCAACGCTTTCCCTACTGTTGCACTCACTGGAGTGGGAATAGTAATTTTTACTCCTACGCTATCCAACGCTTTCCCTACTGTTGCACCCACTGGAGTGGGAATAGTAATTTTTACCCCTACGCTATCCAACGCTTTCCCTACTGTTGCACCCACTGGAGTGGGAATAGTAATTTTTACCCCTACCCCTACGCTATCCAACGCTTTCCCTACTGTTGCACCCACTGGAGTGGGAATAGTAAGTTTTTACCCCTACGCTATCCAACGCTTTCCCTACTGTTGCACTCTTTGGAGTGGGAATAGTAATTTTAACCCCTACTCTATCCAACGCTTGGCTACTGTTGCACTCTTTGGAGTGGGAATAGTAATTTGTACCCCTACGCTATCCAACGCTTTCCCTACTGTTGCACTCTTTGGAGTTGGAATAGTAATTTTTACCCCTACGCTAGCCAACGCTTTCCCTACTGTTGCACCCACTGGAGTGGGAATAGTAATTTTTACCCCTACGCTATCCAACGCTTTCCCTAGTGTTGCACTCACTGGAGTGTGAATAGTAATTTTTACCCCTACGCTATCCAACGCTTTCCCTACTGTTGCACTCACTGGAGTGGAAATAGTAATTTTTACCCCTACGCTATCCAATGTTTTCCCTACTGTTGCACCTACTGGAGTGGGAATAGTAATGTTTACCTCTACGCTATCCAACGCTTTCCCTACTGTTGCACTCACTGGAGTGGGAATAGTAATTTTTACTCCTACGCTATCCAACGCTTTCCCTACTGTTGCACCCACTGGAGTGGGAATAGTAATTTTTACCCCTACGCTATCCAACGCTTTCCCTACTGTTGCACCCACTGGAGTGGGAATAGTAATTTTTACCCCAACGCTATCCAACTTTTTCCCTAGTGTTGCACTCACTGGAGTGTGAATAGTAATTTTTACCCCTACGCTATCCAACGCTTTCCCTACTGTTGCACTCATTGGAGTGGGAATAGTAATTTTAACACTCTTGCTATGCTACGGTAATAATATTGTATATTATTTTAATAATATTATAATAATATATATATATATATATGTTTTAACAAATAAAATTGTTTTTTTATAACTTAAATTAATTATTTAATAATTTTAAGGTTATTTAAGTATATTTAAGTATATTTTAGTTATTTATTTGTAATATTTTTTAATTTTACATTAATTTTAATAAATTTGATATTTTTACAAAGTACATATTTTTAAACAATATTTTTGATTCGATATTTTTGTACTTGCCTGTTTGTAGATAGGACTTCGATATTTTTGTAGTCGATATTTTGGAGTCGATATTTTAAATGCCTATATTTTTGTAGTCGATATTATGTCAGTGATCCGCCCCGTTGCGTGTACATCATGACTAACAACGTTATCGCGAATGTTGGTTTTTATAGAGTTATTCATATAGTGATGTATTGACTGTGATGGTTACAATTAATTAGAAAGTTATGATTTTTTAATATGGTGGTGGCTATTGAAGTCCTGCTTTTGCTTTCCGCTTTTGAGATGTAACTGCTGGGATCGCGATGAGCAACATCATCAAGATCTCCGGAGTCACCTCGAAAATGAGAAATACATTTTAGAGATGGTTGTAACAATGAGCGATGTTATTGAGATCTCCGGAGTAACCGCCGAAATGAAAAAAACTTTTTAGAGATGGTTGTTCTAGAAATACACTAGAAAAACCTGAGTTTGAAGTGTACAATTAGAACCCTCTAGTGTGTAAAATACTGTAATGTGTGTGCATTTATGTGTTTTCACTTTATGGAAAAGTCATGATGTCGCGGTTAACAATGTAATCACGATGTCCTGAATAACCGCAAAAATGGAAAATAGGTCTGAAAGATGGTTTTAAAAGAAACTTAGTTAAAAAATATGGCTTTAAACATGATTTGGCATAAGTATGTATATAGTAATATGTGTAGTGCAATTTTAAGAATGGATTTCAGTATATATTATTTTTAGATGTGTTGTTGGACATTGAATGTCTGCTTTTGTTTTCTGTTCTCGCAACTTACTTGCAGGGATAGCAACGTCATTGCGAAGATTCCCAAAAACGAAAGGAAAAAAACTCTAGAAAAAACTTTACAATATTTCAGATACTAGGGTGGCTCTGACAAGAGCCATTGCATTGGTTGTGTGTGCATGCCTGCAACACATAAGAGCAGAGGCAGAGTTTCAGGTTAGTTAGAAACACTGTGTTGCCTTCATCTGTAAAGTGCACTCCATCATTTCTATAAATTCCATGCATGTCAAAATGCAGATTGTTGTTATAGATACAGAACAGCCCATGTGATGTTCTTTGAGGATTACAGAAACAGTTTTGTTAACATGTTTCCTGGCTTTGTCCATCTGTGGACAGAATTGATTTGATCACTTCAATTTCTGTCTTTGGAATATATTAGTGTACACCAAGACAATGTGTGGGAAAAGCGACATCAGATCTACAAAGGCTTCTTTCATTAGGATTTCCAGTCCTACCCCAGTCAATGTGCCTAGGCCATTGCCATCACAGTGCATAATCATGCAGCGATGAGGTTGGGAATCCACAAAGGATTTAACAAAAGCCAGCAACTGATGAAGCTTTAACCCTCTCTGTCCAAACCAAGTAATCTGCACATTTGGTAAACCCAAGTCTCTGTCAATGCCACTCTTTTTTGCAGCCTCTTTAGCTGTGGCCCACAATCCATGCTCCAAGCATTTTGAAGTGAAGGCGAAATAGCAGGCAGGAGAAGGTTGGAGCTGAATAAGGTAGTTTTCCAAATAAAAAGCAGTTAAAATGGAGGAGTGTTTTTTTTAAATACATATTTCATTGGATGCTGTCAGCATGAAAGTAAAGTCAATTAGGTTTTGTGTTGGATACCTTAGCAAGAAGTCTTATTATTGGCTGTTGTTTAGAAAAAGAAATGTAATACAGATATTGATATGCTTTTGAATCTGTGGAGTAAGCAACACCTGCTGTATCTCATTTGGAAGTAGCATGTTCCTTCTAGAATGTGCTGTGAATTTGTGACCTACTAGTTCCACTGGGTTTGCTAGGTACACTAAGCTAAGACTGTATTGGGGGGAGGGTGTTAAAGAGATAGATTTTTTTTAAAAACACGACGCAATGTAAGTAATGGCAAGTTTTAATTAACAACTCATGACTATGTAATAAACTGTGGTGCAGTGTTTAAATTCCAGAAAATTGAAACTAGATATAGGTTTGGACTCTCAATTATTCCAAGCTTATCGCCAAAATATCGCAGAAACGTGCTGACAGGAACCTCATTTAGGAAGAGAGGGAAAGTTAACAGATGCTATCAGTCTAAAATGAAAGACATGATTTTATTTCCTGCTTTTCTCATGATGATAGAGTGGAAAGTTGAAGAGCTTGACATTTTAGAGTTGCTTTGTGTGAGAGTGGTGTACTGCTCTTGTGCTTAGTTTTTACATATCTTAACAGAGACACAACTATGCAGAAAGAGCTAAAACAACAATATAATCTACAAACTAAGTTCAGTGGTATGTATTATTATGTTGAAAAATGTACATTAGAAATGTAGATGTATACTGGAGTCTGAGTAAAGAAGTATCATAGTGATGAGAAAAAATATATCAGAGGAACTGTATGTATTACGCAGGGTTCTTCAAACCGGTCCTGGAGGGCCGGATCCATGCCAGATTTTTACAATAACTACATGTATCTAAATGGGGATATGCAAAAAATCGGAGGGTATGTGTTTAAGAGATTAGTGGTGATTCTTTTGGGAAGTAACAGAAAATGAATTAGTGCCTCTTTATTACATTGTGTATTTTAATGAAAAATAAGAGTATAATCTTGAGAAAAGTTGCAATGAGGAACGCAGAATGTTTTAAATGTCTAAACATCATGAGTAGAATAGGTACATCAGTTATTTGCATTCTGGGAGTTGCAGTACTTTTAGTAATGATGAAGCAAAGCTTCGCATTTGCGACTTGCCGAATTCATGAACCTCGTTCATGTGTAACAACGTAATAATTTGTACGTCTTACTAACGTTTATTTTATGTTTAAACGAGGTCCACGAAGCTTGCTTATGTGTCTTCCTAATACGATTAACTTGAGTCCTAAAAATGGCCGCTGCTTTGAAATAAGTGTCTGCGCATGCGTCAGTCACACTCACGTGTCCTGATGTGTTTGCAGGTTTGGAGGGAAATAGTTGCGCATGCGTAATGCATAGCTTTGCCAGTAACGTGGTACTGCTCATGCCACTGCTCTTGTGTTCGTATATATGTAGCTAACATTTAGACTGCATAAGTATATTTTTCTGTGATAAGTTGGAAGTACAAACCCAATGCTGTGTTTTCATATCGTTATTTCTATGTATTAATTTGTTCTCGCTTACTTTTCATGTACCGCGGGAAATGGGGGTCTGACTGAGCCGAATGCCATCTTGGAAGTCCTTATTGCGCATGACCGTCCGCCTGGGGAGAAATCAACCTTGGCTGGTGGAACTTAGCCAGCTGGCAGGGATGGGCAAGATGCTCCTGAGAAACTGACCTGCGAACTCAGCAGGACAGAGTCATGTGTCCCCATTTTGAAACAATGTACACTTGTCACTGTATTTCCCTGGACTTTTCTCGTGAGAACCCCAATCTCGCTAGGCGGTACCCTGAGATGCAAAGTAGGCATCCTAATAGTGTGTTCTGATTGGTGTGTTACCCAAATCCTACCTTAGGTCCAATCCAAATTGAGGGATTCTGACACTTTGCAACATTGGGGGGTGGTACACCGTCCCCAAACTGTTTATCTACCCTGGGTTCACCTAGGGAAATTGTCCGACTTGTCTGGTTTAGCTGACCTGTTACTGACCCATCGCACTCAATAGGTGACTGAAGATACAGAGAGCTGCGGAGCACTCTGTCCGAAATTGACCATAGACTAAGGTTCTACTGAACCTTAAAGTGCTGGCGAAGCACTTTGCTGGGAGTTCGCTGACCCAATCGGGGTCTTGATCGATAGCTGCAGAGAGGGTGGAGCGCAGGCGTTGCTTCCAAACTGCGGGTGCGGTCCTGTCCTGAGGGTTTCCTGTCCTGTCCTGAGGTCCTGTCCTGATTCCTAATCTGAGGGTTTCCTGTCCTTTCCTGGGTGTCCATTCTGCACCTGCTGTCATTTGAGGGGTATCCTTCCTTGAGGGTTTCATGTCCTTAACTGACCCGTGGCCAGGGTTTGGTTTCCACACCAGTCTAGGTAAATATTGCTCTAAACTCTTTAAACTTGCACCTTTCTATTTTTCTGTCTTTTGCTTCAATAAAGACACACCTTTGCATATGTTGATTTTTTCCATGCTTTTGCCGCAACTGTTGAAACGTAAAGTAAATTGCATAAATTCATAACGTGTTCCATGTTACCCTACCTTTTAGAAATCATATTTTGCATTGCAGTTTGTCATTTTCTGGTATGGTCTAGAACGGCCTTACTTAAACTGTCCAAAGAACTTTTACCCTGAATGCATAGCGTTTTCTGTTGCATCTCATATTAGCATTTCCATGATTACCCTGACTTTATTTCTCTATAGTTATGTACTTTTCATTATCTTGATTATTGATTGTCTTATTCTTGTAAATCTAATGCTTACTGAGAACGAACTTTAGATAAAGACTTTAAAACTTCCAGTTGTCCGTGGTCATTTTACAACAGTATTGAATGTCATTTTAAGTTTGTATTTTGCTGTCTTTCCTTTTACAGCTAGCTCCCTGATCTGTTGTGGTCATAGGTACCCGTGTCGGTGGATGGTAAGTCGGGTACGCTGAGTAATAACAGTAGGGAATTCACACAAATTGGTAGCAGCCCGTGAAGTCATCCGTCAATGTATATTGTGAATTGAAATATATGGGCCCGAAGCCGGAAACGGCGAAATTATTGGTTGGGTGACCTCGCGCGCTCTATCAGTTTTTCTGGCTAGCAGAGGATGGTTAGGGACTAGCTAAAGGTTAGGCAGGATTAGTCAGACTAGTTAAGTCGGTAGCTGCTAGTATATTAATGCTGCTATAAAAGCGGCCGTTCCAAGGGACCTGATCATTCTCTTGTGAATACGCTGCTTTGAAATTCATGAATTGTTTTATCATTGTTATTCTTGTTCTTATATTGTTATATCTATTAATCCATGCATTTGTAAACCGTCTCGTTCATTGTTGTCCGAACTCCCCGGGGAATTGAAAAGGCAAGTGGTGAATAGAATCCATTGCCTTGAGGTCGCAGGCTTAAGGAAAAGTTAGGTGCAGGTTAGGATAACCGGGAAGCACTAACTAGGGTTTTTCTGAATACGTGTGTGAATAAATGTCAGTAACGAGGTTCATTGGCAAAATTCCCATAGTGACGTAACCTAGTAAGGGTCACATCGGAAGAGTAGCAGGTTCCTCGGAGCTTGGGTGAAAGCAGAGGGGTCCGCTGGGAAACCTTAGACTCGGATATATCCCGGAGAAGTGGATGAGTTTAGGGGAATAACAGGTTCACCGATGCTAGAGTGAAGGGTAGGCGGAAGAGATCTACCCGCAGCGCATGAAAAGTAAATGGAAGTAGTTTACTTGCAGTAAAATAACCCTTTCTCTGTCTAGACACTTGAGCACTGCGGCGAATGTGTATTTGTTGTAAAATAACCAAGCACTAGCACTTTAGAAAGAAAGAAAGTTTCCGTTACCTTGTGAAGGGAGGGAGTCAGTCGCGAAGCGCCTCTGACGTCACTCCGTGCCGCGCTGGGATTGGTAGAAGCAGCGGGCGGGTAGCGGGGCTGAAATTGTAAAGGAGGGGTGAAGCGCCGGAGCGTGAGGACAGTCTCACGAAGGGGCCGCGCACCCATTGGCTGAAAATATTTGAACGCGTGCACCCCATTGGTCGCACGGAATTGCAAGGCGCATTCTGATTGGAGGTAACTTTGTAAACAAAGTTAAGCGTAGAAATCGTATGTGGCACTCGTATTGTCCAGAGACTAGACCCGATCCAAGAAACCAAGGGTTTGAAAGGGATCAGTGGAAAGCCAATAGATACGATATTATGTACGGAACTAAGAGAAAAATGTCCCTTGTAAATAGGGTAAAGAATTACTTCAAAACGGACAAACCGATTAAATCCAGAGAGGGCGTTATTGTTCCACCACCCAATACTCCCGCCTCGTTCATGATGTTTGACCGAGGGTACAATACCTGTGTGTGGTTGGAAAATTGGGTGAAGTACACAAAAGATGACGGAATATTGGCTTTTCCGTTAGACGGTACTTTCAATGGTAGGATTTTATTTAATTTGAGGACCCGAATGAATGAATTGCATCCCAGACCGAGACTAACGCAGTATGAGGCATTAGAGGAATGGGAGATTGAGGCTTTTGAAAGAGAGAAACCTCGGATGGACAAAGGTCTGACCAAGTGGTACCCAAGGCTGAAACAAGAGACCAGGGACAAGAGGATGAAACAGTGGAGACAGAGCATGATTGTTGAGGGTCTGTTTCCCATGATGCCAGCAGGTACCCCTTCTGAGGGGGAGAAAAAGACAGAAAAGAGTAAGCATTGGGGAGTTCTTGGGGAGTCAGACGATGAATTATTAGATGACATTTTTACGCGAAGCCCGCCCCCTTATAATGAGGGAGCCCGACCTTCCAGTGTAGGAGAAAATCCCCAGCGTCCATCTATTAAGGAGGAGGACAGATCCCTAAGTAGGGGGGGAGGTGGTCAGGTACTGCCCTATTTTGAGAATCCCGGACCCGCAGAGGTACGAGATATATATCCTAGAGTGCCCGTGAGCCCGGAAGAAAAATATTCCCGTGAAAGAGCCTTTTTCCCCAGACCTCTTTATGAAAACGAAGAAAAACAATTGAGTTCAGGAATGCCATTTTTACAGCCTCCGTATGGGGAAGAGCGTAGGTCAGTTGGCACAGGAACTTTGTTCCCTAAACCAAATTATGGTGGAGGACCAAGTGAAACGCATCCTACTGCCCCGAGTTTTACCCCTCACCTGACCCCACAGATAATACCTGACAGAACTTTAGGAAGGATACTAGATGAAAGGGAGCAAGAGGCCCTAGCTAGACAGAGAACAGAAATAATTCAGAAAATCTCCCAGTTAAATAACAGTCCTGAGGCTTTGACTATTCCGGTAACAATTGGACCAGTGGTTCCGTTATATGGGAATAATCAGGGAAGTCCAAACCCTCAAGTTATGAACCCAATCATGGCCCCGCCGAGGCAGGAGCCCCTACTGATAGACGATCAGTCCAGTGAGTGCGAGTCCGAAGTTGTGTTCTTGGACCTGCCAAACAAACAGACCGGGAAGGGAGTGCAGAAGAGGCATAATCCTTTTAATGCGAAAGAAATTAAATTAGAATCAACGTCAGGTACTAGGAGTGTCTCTCTGGTAACTCCGGAAGAAATTGAAAATTGGAGTCGTGAATTAGAAAAACAGACTCCGCAAACGAAACCTTTAGACCTCTACAAACTGAGGGTAGAAATAGAGGAATTAATGGCAGGAAATGTGGGATTAGACAGATTAAATACCTACTCTGAAGAAGAGTTGCTGTTTATGTGTAAAAGCCTTACCAGAAGTACCAGAGTGCTCCACGAAAAACTGACAGACACTGCAGCTAGTATGGGGGTAGATATTTCAAGATCCAAGCCTTTGCAAAAACCCTACAGAGCTGAATTCTCAGACAAAGATATAGAGAACTTGAATGTGTCAGGGAAAAAGTTGCAGATTAAAGAGTTGCTAGCAATTCTGCAAAAATGGGGAGATGTGGAAAAATGGAAAAGCAGGTGGGCACGAAAGAAAGATGAGGCTCGATCCAGACAAGCGACCCCTGAGTTCCCTTTGAGAGAAGTAGACAAGCCTGAAACATTATGTCCCATGCGTGAAGTACCAGGTGGGAGGTATGTGCAAGTTCCATGGTCCAGACAGGATATTGTGTCCTTTACTAACGATTTCCCGAAACTGCGCGAAAAGCCAGTTGACTGGTACCGGCAGGTGGAAAGGTTCGTAAAGGTGCAAAAATGCCTGTGGAAAGACCTGGATGGATTTTTCGACATTGTGGTCCCGGTAGATCTATGGACCGAGTGTAAAATAGCCATAGGCTGGCCTAGTGAGGAGTACCCGAGGGATTCTAACACAGGGGAGCCGTCGATTGAAGTGATGAAAAAATACGAACAAGTAATTCTGCATTTGAAAAATAAGGTGCCCGCAAAGGAAACTGATTGGACAATGATAGATAGAACCACGCAGGAGAGAGACGAGACAGTGCACTCCTATTATGAAAGGCTGTTGCAGGTGTTTAAAACATACAGTGGTATAGATAACATCGAGATGAAGGATATGACGCATTTCATTTACAGGTTTGTAAACGGTTTAAGGCCTGAAATTTGTCAGTGGATAAAAGATAACAAAATCTGTTGGCACTCCAAAAAGATAGACGAGGTCCTGCGGTACGCAAAGTACTGCGAGGACGAGATGGCAGAAAAGAAAAATGCTCTCAAGGAGAAGGTCATGTGGGCTCAAGTGAAGCTCGCAGAACAGCAGGAAAAACAGTTGAGTAATATGGTCAAAAACACTCAGAACCAAGGTCCTGGGGGTGGGGGAGGAGGTAAGCCCCGGCCCAAAATGAGCAGGGAAGAGGCTATGAAGAAATTTCCCTGTCACCAGTGCGGAGAAATTGGACACTGGCGTAACAAGTGTCCTTATTTGCCTGACGATAACCCCAAAACACCTGATTTAACTCCACAGACGCAGAAAGAAAGACCAAGAAAGACTCAACCACAGGTAAAAACGGTTCAGGTGCCCCGAGCTCCAAAGCAAGTACATAGGGGAAAGGCGACAGAGGGTGACGAAATAGAAGTCTGGGAAAGCAATGAGAACAGAAATGCAGCAACTTCGCAGTATTTGTTAAACGATACCTTCCTTTGTGATGACCAGTACTGACGGGGCCTGAGAGGGGAGGACGAGGAGTGCGTACTTGGCACCTCCTTGCCGGTAGACCAGTCCGGACCATACATTGAAGGAAAGGTTGACGGAAATGATGTCACTTTTCTGTTGGACACTGGTGCTACCCGTTCTACTGTGAGAACAGTGGACGGGAGAAGCCATCCAAGTAGTAGGTGTATCTAATCAATTGATTAGTACTCCTGTTACCAAGCCCATGGAGATCTCAATTGGAAACTTTAAGGAAATGCATAGATTTGTCGTTTGCGACACCAGTCCAGTGAACTTACTGGGACGTGATTTGCTGTGCAAAATGAACTGTACCATCTTTTGCACACCAAAGGGTGTTGAAATTCAGACCCCAGATGAAGACGGCATTTATAAATTAATGTTAATTAGACCTGACTCAGAAATTAAACGAATGACCATGCAGGATTTGCCCAAAGAACTCCAAGAAGCAGTGAAGCCAGAGGTATGGGACTTTACTGGGAAAGATGTAGGGTTAATGAAAAACGTGGACCCCATACAGATAGCAATCAAGGACAATGCAGTATACCCCAATACTAAACCCTACAGGATGAATGCAGAAGTGAGAGCAGGTGTCACCCTGGAAATACAGAAATTGCTAGAAGGAAACATCATACAGGAAGTAATGAGTAGCCCATGTAACTCCCCGATTATGGGCATCAAGAAGCCTAGTGGCAAGTACAGAGTAGTGCAGGACCTACGAAAAGTCAACAAGATAGTGGTCCCCTGCTGCCCTATTGTCCCGAACCCAGCAGTGATTCTGTATCAGATACCCTGGGATGCTGAGTGGTTCACTGTGATAGACCTATGTCATGCATTCTTTTCCATTCCCTTGCATCCAGATAGCAAATTTATTTTCTCATTTGCCTTCAATGGTCACGTGTATGTCTGGAACCGGGTCCCTCAAGGGTACACAGAGAGCCCCTCTATCTTTAATCAGATCTTTAAAAAATGTTTGGAAACTTTGGTCTTACCTGGGAACTCTGTCCTAGTGCAATACATAGACGACCTCTTGGTGGCGTCTAAAGGTCATAGGGATTGTGTGATTGACACCATTGCCCTACTGAATCACCTGAGTGAGAAGGGACATAAAGTGGCCCCTGACAAATTACAGTTCTGTGCAAAATCAGTGAAATATCTGGGGCACCAGATAGAGAAAGGTGTCAGGAAAGTGACATCCGAAAGGGTGAGAATAATTCAAAAGATGCAGTTACCCCGTACTCAGAAAGAGATCAGAATGTTCCTGGGAGTGATAGGATACTGCAGGCAATGGATTCTGGGATTTGCAGTCCTAGCTAGGCCTTTGATAAAAATGACCAAGAGAGGAACACGAGATGTTGTAGAATGGGATGATGAAAGCTTAACAGCCTTCACCAAACTACGAGATTGTCTGTGTACAGCCCCTGCATTGGGAATGCCAGACTATTCCAAGGAGTTTGCCCTATTCTGTGATACTCGCGATAATTGCGCGTTGTCAGTCCTGACTCAAGAACATGGCACGACCAGAAGGCCTGTGGCATATTTCTCTGCCACCCTGGATCCAGTGGCTGCTGGATTACCAGGTTGTCTGAAAGCAGTAGCTGCTACCTGTGCAAGTTTAGAGCAGAGTGAGTCCATTGTCATGGGACATCCTGTAACTGTGTATGTTCCACATGGAGTAGTAATTTTACTGACCAGGACGAAGACTCAGTATCTTACCCCTAGTCGGCTGACTAAATACGAGAGGATTCTTGTGGGCGCTGCAAATGTAAACATTGTTAGGTGCAGTATTCTGAACCCCGCCACTTTGCTCCCCGACCTTATGGATATGGAAGGTGGGGTGGATGATGAGCATGATTGCATTGATTTAACAGAATTCAACTCCAAGCCACGCCCAGACATTAAAGAAACACCATTGCCTGTGCATGATAAGGAACTATTTGTGGATGGTTCATGTCTAAGACATGAACAAGGAGGCCTGAGTGCTGCCTATGCGGTAGTCTCCTTAACGAAAATTGAAGAAGCAGGTTATCTATTTGACGTAAAGTCTGCACAAGTAGCCGAATTGATCGCTATGATAAAAGCTTGCAAAATTGGGAAAAACCTAAGCATAACAGTGTATACTGACAGTCAGTACTGTTATGGGGTTGTGCATGACTTTGGCCAGTTATGGCTACAGAGGGAGTTCCTGACTTCATCAGGTACCCCTATTCGAAATGGAAAAGTGGTTCAAGACCTTTTAGAGGCAATCCAGTTACCAAAGGAACTGGCAGTGGTAAAATGTGTTGCTCATAAGAAGGGCATGGACACTGTATCACTGGGAAATGATTTTGCTGATCGAGTGGCCCAATGGTGCGCCAGAGATCGGTATATCATAAATCCAAAACGAGGGGGGCCAGGAACCAGCTGCCAACTTCAAGTGTTTGAAGAAGTGCCTACATGGGATGAAGTGAAAGAGTGGCAGCAGGCGGCACCTTGGCAAGAGAGAGAGAAATGGAAGGAAGATGGGTGTAGACCAAGACGTGTGGATGGTGTCATCTTAGGCCCAACTGGTATGCCTGTGTTACCTAGACACTTACTTAGCACGATGGCGAGATTGATACATGAAGGATCACACATTGGTAGGGACGCCATGATCCTAGTTTTCCAACTGACTTGGTACAGTAAAAAGTTCAGGAAAGTAGCAGAGTCCCTCTGCCAGAGGTGCCTGCCATGTCAAAGGATGAACGCAGGCAAGAAACCTGCGGTGGAATTGGGAAAAATTGGGAGGTCAGGGGGTCCCTTTGTGAGAATCCAAGTTGATTTCATCACCATGCCCCGTTGTGAAGGGAAGCGATATGTCCTTGTCATGGTCTGCCTATTCTCGAAGTGGGTGGAAGCTTTCCCTACTCCCCAAAATGACGCAATGACAGTAGCTAAGTGTTTGCTGAAAGAACTGATACCTAGGTTCGGGGTTCCAGTCACTATTGAATCAGATAGAGGCCGACATTTTCAGAATGATGTGATCGACGAACTCTGTAAGGCCTTTGGAATCTCACAAAAGCTTCACTGTGCATACCGTCCAGAGGCTTCTGGAATAGTGGAACAAGTAAATGGAACTATCAAAAACAGACTAGCAAAACTGTGTGATGCATCTGGCATGACCTGGGTGAAGGCCCTGCCCTTGGACCTGATGGGACTCAGAAGTGTTCCTGACCGCAAGACAGGCCTAAGTCCCCATGAAATC
Organism: Lissotriton helveticus; assembly: GCF_964261635.1. Taxonomy (NCBI): domain Eukaryota; kingdom Metazoa; phylum Chordata; class Amphibia; order Caudata; family Salamandridae; genus Lissotriton; species Lissotriton helveticus. The sequence goes on from NC_136071.1 coordinate 366,844,487, forward strand.
CTGATGGGAAGAGTGATGAGACAAGCATGGGTACCAGGAAGCAAACTGTTGAGTATTACTGATGATTTGGTGCTTGAATACTGCAAGAGATTAGGTGACCAAGTGCGTTCTATCTCTCGCCAGATCGGAGAAGACGCCATCCTCAATCCAACGACTCCTCTCCACAAGCTGGTCCCGGGGGACTGGGTAAAGATAAAGAAGCATACTCGGAAGAGCTGCCTGGAACCAAGGTGGGGAGAGAAGCGTCAGGTGATCCTGGTAACAACCACAGCAGTAAAGTGTGCAGGGGTTCCACATTGGGTACACGCCAGCCACACCCAGAAGGTATTACCAGACGAGGAGCCTGAAGAAGAAGGGCGTCCAGCAGAGGACTCTGCAGGAGCCAGACCGGAAGTAGCTGACGACGTACAGCCCAGTACCAGTCGAGCTGCAGAATCAGCAGACGTTGGCCCAGGAATAGTTGATAACGAACTACCAAGAGTCCAGCCTGCTGAAGGGGTCCAAGAAGCTGAGCCAGAAGTAGCTGAAGACGAGCTGCCGAGCATATGGCCAGAGGAGTGGATACCATTGATTGATCTCACCGAAGACCCGGTCAGAACAAGTGAGCGACTTCGGGAAGGTAGAGAGTGGACTAGAGAGGAAAAGCAAGGCACAGGCGAAGAACTTCAGGATCTTGAGATTCACATCAAAACTGAGGAAGGAGAAGGTCAGACAGGGACAGAGCAAGTGATTGATACAGAACAAGTGAAGGATACAGAGCAAGTGATTGATACTCCTCCACTGACTCCTGATGTCGAGAAGGGACAGACTAGACATAGCGTGATAGTTCGAGCAGAAGAAAGTCCAGAGATCGAAGTGCTTGAACAGGATCAGATAGGATTAGAAAAACGTGTTCAGGAAACAGAAACAGAGACATTTGAAAACCAAACGCAAAGCTGTCCTGAACAAGGCCAGATTAGTAACCAGGCGGAAGAAATAGATGCTAGCCCTGGAAACAGTCAGATAGAAGAGAGAGAAACTGAAGCAGAATTGCCACCGACTAATGAAAACAAGAGGGCAAGAGAAGAAAACGAAGTCCAAGTGCCAACTAAAAGACTTAAGAAAAGAAAGCACATTGAGCCTGGCTTTGTAAAGAAATTGAGGCTAAGGATAAAAACAGTGGAAGAAAAACGTGCAGAAGAAAGGAGAAGTGCTCGCATAGCTGAGCAACAAGAAGGTACCTCCAAAAGAAGGAGTGATCGACTAAAGAGACAAAACAAAAAGTACAAGTCACCTGAATGGACACTTGTTTTGGAAGAATTTGAAGATCTTGATCTAACTGACGAAAGCGACGGAGAACCCATCCCTGAGTACTCTGCCGAAGTAGAAGACGAGCCACCGTGAATTTGCACAAAGTAAGCTACTCGTGTAAAGTCACAAAGAGGGGTCGAGAAACTTCTTCTGAGCCAAAATGTCTGATTCAACTGTGAGTGGTAGACCTAGTTGCAGTCGTTGCAAAACATGCTGCAAGGTATGTGTATGTAGTATAGTTATAGTGATATTACTTTGGATAGGACTAACAGTTTTCATTCCTTTTGCGGTGAGCAAAAATACTAATATTGACCCTACTGAGATTGTAAATACTGAGACAGAAGAACTGACAACACAAAGTGTAGCAAGACATGAGAGAGCACTCAGACAAACAAAAGAAGACCTAGAAGCATCAGATGAGGGAGGACTACATTATCATGGAGTAAAGAATAAAACGCATTTAAATGTTTTCGCAAACTTGTTAATACACTATGTAGAGACTATGGAAATTGAAGATTGCTATGTCTGCATGAAGCTACCTACCTCTGTGGCTGAAGGCGTGACATACCATCACCTGCCCCTGACATATGGAATATCCTGTAGCATTTTAGCAAGCTTATTTTACAAAAGAGGACCGTTACAGTACTATTACTCAAACAATGACGTGATCTTTTCTGAACTCCCTATACGTGGGAACTTGAATCCTGTACATACTAAAAGTGACGTTACTCGCTATATGGGCGAATACTTTCTGACTATAGGTAATATAGACATAGGTGACGCACACAGAGATAACTTGACCTGTTCTTTGCGTGAGCAGGAAAAGATGTTCCTGAACATGGCAGAGAAAAGGAGAATAAAAATAAAAAGAAAGGCAGATGACGAAACACAGAAAAGGCCAAAATGGGCTGAGAACACGGAAGGCACCTCAAATGGTGGAGCGGGTCCTGCTCTATTGCTGGATTTTGAAAAGAAAGGCAAGCTATGTCTTCACCGCGAGAAGACTAGCTATTATAATAACATTTTCATTGGTTCCAGTGAATGTGAACATAATTACAAGGTAATTGGAGGATGGGGTTTCAAAAATGGGTCAGAGCCTGTGTTTCCTGGAATTTATTATATTTGTGGGGACAAGGCTTATTTCAAATTGCCGGATCACTGGTATGGAAGCTGCTATTTTGGCATTGTCTTCCCGAAAATATACCATGTGAACAAAGTTGCTGGAAGCAGTGAAAATACTAATGGCTTAGTGCGTAGTAAAAGAGAAAGCATAGGTGAAATAATGGGTAGTATTTTCAGTGCACTGATACCTGGAGTGGGAGTGGTTCTAAACACTCACAGAATTTGCAAATTGTCCACTATAGTGGATGTGTTGTCTACTGACACAGCTCATGGATTTCTGCTGGTCAATACCGAACTGGTTGCGATCAGATCAATGGTTTTGCAGAACAGACTTGCTCTTGATACCTTATTAGCAAAAGAGGGCGGAGTCTGCCGGATGTTGAAGGCGCAACATTGTTGCACTTATATTCCGGACAAAAGTGTGCAGCTCAAAAGATATGTGAAAAACATTACTAATTTGGAAAAGGAACTCAAACCACTCGAGGTTGATAGTGCCTGGAAGAGACTGGTAGATGGTATCTCAAATGTAGGTCATTGGTTTGCTAGCTCAGGTAAAAGCTTATTGTTCAAGGTACTGATGCCAATTGGAATTATAGGTCTTATCCTATTTTCCATATTTGTCTGTTGCAAGTGTCGTAAACACACCGGAAAGCATCAAGTGAATGCCAGAGGAGTGAAGCGAAGTGTGGATGAGCTTGAACTGGAGGAAATGAATAATCAGATATACAAAAGGGTGAAGAATTCTCACCCTACCAAAAATGAAAGAGAGAAGCTGAATAGTTTGCTGGAAGAGATAGAGCTGTATAAAGTGTGAGAAGTTGGCATCTGGTTCCATTTATTTTGTGATGATAGTAAATATCATCAAAGAGGGGATTGATGAAGCAAAGATTCGCATTTGCGACTTGCCGAATTCATGAACCTCGTTCATGTGTAACAACGTAATAATTTGTACGTCTTACTAACGTTTATTTTATGTTTAAACGAGGTCCACGAAGCTTGCTTATGTGTCTTCCTAATACGATTAACTTGAGTCCTAAAAATGGCCGCTGCTTTGAAATAAGTGTCTGCGCATGCGTCAGTCACACTCACGTGTCCTGATGTGTTTGCAGGTTTGGAGGGAAATAGTTGCGCATGCGTAATGAATAGCTTTGCCAGTAACGTGGTACTGCTCATGCCACTGCTCTTGTGTTCGTATATATGTAGCTAACATTTAGACTGCATAAGTATATTTTTCTGTGATAAGTTGGAAGTACAAACCCAATGCTGTGTTTTCATATCGTTATTTCTATGTATTAATTTGTTCTCGCTTACTTTTCATATACCGCGGGAAATGGGGGTCTGACTGAGCCGAATGCCATCTTGGAAGTCCTTATTGCGCATGACCGTCCGCCTGGGGAGAAATCAACCTTGGCTGGTGGAACTTAGCCAGCTGGCAGGGATGGGCAAGATGCTCCTGAGAAACTGACCTGCGAACTCAGCAGGACAGAGTCATGTGTCCCCATTTTGAAACAATGTACACTTGTCACTGTATTTCCCTGGACTTTTCTCGTGAGAACCCCAATCTCGCTAGGCGGTACCCTGAGATGCAAAGTAGGCATCCTAATAGTGTGTTCTGATTGGTGTGTTACCCAAATGCTACCTTAGGTCCAATCCAAATTGAGGGATTCTGACACTTTGCAACATTGGGGGGTGGTACACCGTCCCCAAACTGTATATCTACCCTGGGTTCACCTAGGGAAATTGTCCGACTTGTCTGGTTTAGCTGACCTGTCACTGACCCATCGCACTCAATAGGTGACTGAAGATACAGAGAGCTGCGGAGCACTCTGTCCGAAATTGACCATAGACTAAGGTTCTACTGAACCTTAAAGTGCTGGCGAAGCACTTTGCTGGGAGTTCGCTGACCCAATCGGGGTCTTGATCGATAGCTGCAGAGAGGGTGGAGCGCAGGCGTTGCTTCTAAACTGCGGGTGCGGTCCTGTCCTCAGGGTTTCCTGTCCTGTCCTGAGGTCCTGTCCTGATTCCTAATCTGAGGGTTTCCTGTCCTTTCCTGGGTGTCCATTCTGCACCTGCTGTCCTTTGAGGGGTATCCTTCCTTGAGGGTTTCCTGTCCTTAACTGACCCGTGGCCAGGGTTTGGTTTCCACACCAGTCTAGGTAAATATTGCTCTAAACTCTTTAAACTTGCACCTTTCTATTTTTCTGTCTTTTGCTTCAATAAAGACACACCTTTGCATATGTTGATTTTTTCCATGCTTTTGCCGCAACTATTGAAACGTAAAGTAAATTGCATAAATTCATAACGTGTTCCATGTTACCCTACCTTTTAGAAATCATATTTTGCATTGCAGTTTGTCATTTTCTGGTATGGTCTAGAACGGCCTTACTTAATCTGTCCAAAAAACTTTTACCCTGAATGCATAGCGTTTTCTGTTGCATCTCATATTAGCATTTCCATGATTACCCTGACTTTATTTCTCTATAGTTATGTACTTTTCATTATCTTGATTATTGATTGTCTTATTCTTGTAAATCTAATGCTTACTGAGAACGAACTTTAGATAAAGACTTTAAAACTTCCAGTTGTCCGTGGTAATTTTACAACAGTATTGAATGTCATTTTAAGTTTGTATTTTGCTGTCTTTCCTTTTACAGCTAGCTCCCTGATCTGTTGTGGTCATAGGTACCCGTGTCGGTGGATGGTAAGTCGGGTATGCTGAGTAATAACAGTAGGGAATTCACACAAATTGGTAGCAGCCCGTGAAGTCATCCGGTCAATGTATATTGTGAATTGAAATATATGGGCCCGAAGCCGGAAACGGCGAAATTATTGGTTGGGTGACCTCGCGCGCTCTATCAGTAACATTATGAAACAGGAATAGTGTAGTGAGAAATAAAAGATGAGTACATGTTGTCCGCCTGTATATGAATTAGAAAGAAGTAATACTTGTGAGGTATTTATTGGAAAGTAATTGTCAATGTCATTTTTAACATATATGGCACCTTTTCATATCTATCTCAGCCCCCTGAGCACATAGGAAGATGGGAGATGTATCATTGGAAAGGTGAGAATCCCCAGTGGATCCCTGCTTGGGATCACCTTAGGAGGGCGATCCCCAAACAGGGACCTACCCGCTAGACACCAGGGAGGGCGGAGTGGCCCCTTGGCCAAGGGCCTTTGCTCCCCCCAAAACAATTGGCAAAATTTAGTCTTTCTGCACCCCAGGGGGGGCAGAAAGCCGATTAGACAACAGGGACTTTTTTGCTGGCAATTTTAAATAGTGTGGTGTCTGCCCAAAATGGGCAAACCAATGCCCCCACCCTGCCAATATTACAGCCTTTTTGCCCCCGGGGAGGGGGGGGGGCAAAAAGCCCTCTAGACACCAGGGAATTTTTGGGGCAATTTGAACTAGGGTGGGGGCTGCCCAAAATGGGCATGCCAATGCCCCCACCCCCCTGCAACAACTACAGTCTTTGGGGACAGTAGCCCCTAATCTGCCCTCCCGGGGGAGCAGAAAGCCCACTAGAAGCCAAGGATTTTTTGTTGGCAATTTTAAATAGCGTGTGGCCTCCACAAAATGGATATGTCAATGACCCAACCCCCACCAACATTAGAGCCTTACTGCCCTCCGGGGGGGGGCAGAAAGCCCACTAGAAACCAGGGATTTTTTTGGGCAGGTACAATTAGGAGTGGGAGCTACCCAGAATGGGCATGCCAATCCCCCAACCCCCAGAAAAATTACAGACTTTCTGCCCCCCTGAGAGGGAGATGGGGAAGTAGCCCCCAATCTACTCCTTCGGGGGGCAAAAAGCCCCCCAGACGCCAGGAATGTTTTTGGACCAATTTGAAATAGGGGTTGGGGCTGCTCAAAACAGGCATGCCAATGCCCCCACCCCAGCAATTATTACAGTTTTTCGGCCCTCCATTGGGGGCCAGAATGCCCACTAGTAAACAGGGATTTTTTTGTTTTCACGTAGAGGTGGGGGCTGCCTAAAATGGACATGACACTACCCCCACTCCCCAAGAGAAATTCCAGTTTTTCTGCCCGGGGGGCAGATGGTGGCCCCTGATCAGCTCCCCGGGAAGGCAGAAAGCCCCTAAGGCACCAGCAGTTACCAGCTGGCTTTTTTATGCATGGGGGCTGCCCTCACCCCCCTAAAAAATAGCCACACTCTTTCTGCCCCATTGGGGGAATATCGGGGTAAATCCCCCCCTGTGGATTATGGGCCCTGGCACAGCCGGCACATAGGGAAACCTAGCAAACCTGTATATTTTGAAAGCCAGGCACCTAGGGCAATCCATGATGAAGTGACTTGTGTTCCTCTCACCAGGTTCTGTTACCCAGAATCTTTAGCAAACCTCAAACTTAATAAAAAAAGCCCACATTTTCCTCAAAGTTCTGTGATAGTAAGTTTTGGGATCTGCGTGGATCCACAACATTCCACCCACCCCAAATTCCCGAAAGTCTTCCCAGAAAATGGTACCTCACTTGTGGGGTTAGACCTTGTGCCCGCGACAGGAAATGGCCCAAAACGCAACGTGGACACACCACATTTTCTCAGTGAAAACTGACCCTTTTTGTGCAAAGTGCCTAGCTGTAGATTTTGAACCCTAGCTCTGCCATAACCTAGCGAAACCTAGAAAACCTTTACATTTTTTAAACTAGGGGAATTGTCAGGCTCTCACCAGGTTCTGTTACCCAGAATCCCCTGCAAACCTCAGAAATGTGTAAAAAAAAAAATCACATATATGTGGTGGAAAGTTCTGGAATCTGCAAGGATCCACTAAATTCCACACTCCCTGCATTCTCCAAAGTCTTATGAGAAAAATGGTACCTTACTTGTGTGGGTAGGCCCAGTGCCCGCTACAGAAAAGGCCCAAAACGCAATGTGGACACACCATATTTTCACAGTGAAAACGGACCCTTTTTTTGCAAAGTTCCTAGCTGTAGATTATGAACCCCAGCTCTGCCAGCACCTAGGGAAACCTAGCAAACCTTTATATTTTTGAAACTAGACACCCAGGGAAATCCAGGATGGGGTGACTTGTCTGGCTCGCACCAGGTTCTGATACCCAGAATCCCCTGCAAACCTTGACAATTCTCAAACAAATCACATTTTCCTCACATTTCTGTGGTGGAAAGTTCTGGAATCTGCATGGATCCACAAAATCCTACCATCCTCGCATTCCCCAAAGTCTTCTGAAAAAAATGGTACCTCACTTGTGTGGGTAGGGCTAGTGCCCGCGACTGAAACAGCCCAAAACGCAACGTGGACCCACCACATTTTCACAGTGAAAACTGACTCTTTTTTGCAAAGTGCCTACCTTTAGATTTTGAACCATAGCTCTGCCGGCACCTAGGAAAACCTAGCAAACCTATACAAGTTTACAAAATAGACACCCAGGGAAATCCAGGATGGGGTGACTTGTCTTGCTCTCACCCGGTTCTGTTACCCAGAATGCCCTGTAAACCTCAGAATTTGTCCCAAAACACATTTTCCTCGCATATCTGTGGTGGAAAGTTCTGCAATCTCTGTGGATCCATAATATTCCACCCACCCCGCATTCCCCAAAGATTTCCGAGAAAAATTATACCTCCCTTGTGTGAGTAGGCCTAGTGCCTGTGACAGGTAATGGCCCAAAACACAACATGGACACACCACATTTTCACAGTGAAAATTGACCCTTTTTGTGCAAAGTGCCTAGTTGTAGATTTTGAACCCTAGCTCTGCCGTAACCTAGCAAAACCTAGCAAACTGATACATTTTTTAAAGTAGACACCCAGGGAAATCCAGGATGGGGTGACTTGTCTGGTTTGCACCAGGTTCTGATACACAGAATCCATTGCAAACCTCAACAATTCTCAAACAAATCACATTTTCCTCACAGTTCTGTGGTGGAAAGTTCTGGAATCTGCATGGATCCACAAAATTCCACCCTCCTCGCATTCCCCAAAGTCTTCCCCTAAAAAATTGTACCTCATTTGTGTGGGTAGACCTGGTGCCCGCGACTGTAACTGCCCAAAACGCAACGTGGACCCACCACATTTTTAGAGTGAAAACTGACTCTTTTTTTGCAAAGTGCCTACCTTTAGGGGTTTGAACCATAGCTCTGCCGTCACCTAGGAAAACCTAGCAAACCTATACATTTTTAACAAAATGACACCCAGGGAAATCCAGGATGGGGTGACTTGTCTGGCTCTCACCAGGTTCTGTTACCCAGAATGCCTTGCAAACCTCAAAATGTGCCCAAAAAAACACATTTTCCTCACATTTCTGTGGTGGAAAGGTCTGGAATCTCTGTTGATCCATAACAGTCTACCCACCCCGCATTCCCCAAAGTCTTCCGAGAACAATGGTACCTCCCTTGTGTGGGTAGGTCTAGTGCCCGTGACAGGAAATGGTCCAAAACACAATATGGACACACCACATTTTCACAGTGAAAACTGACCCTTTTTGTGCAAATTGCCTAGCTGTAGATTTTGAACCCTAGCTCTGTCGTTACATAGCAAAACCTAGCAAACCGATACATTTTTCAAACTAGGCACCCATGGGAATCCAGGATGTGGTGACTTGTCAGGCTCTTACAAGTTTCTGTTGCCCAGAATCCCCTGCAAACCTCAGAAATGTATCAAAAAATATATTTTATTCACATTTATGTGGTGGGAAGTTCTGTAATCTGCAAGGATCCGAGAATAATGGTACCTTACTTGTGTGTATAGGCCCAGTGCCCGTGACAGAAAAGGCCCAAAACGCAACGTGGACACACCACATTTTCACAGTGAAAACGGACACTTTTTTTGCAAGGTGCCTAGCTGTAGATTTTGAACCCTAGCTCTGCCAGCACCTAGGGAAACCTAGCAAACCTTTATAGTTTTGAAACTAGACACCCAGGGGAATCCAGGATGGGGTGCCTTGTCTGGCTCACACTAGGTCTGATACCCAGAATCCCTTGCAAACCTGAACATTTTTCCCAAAAAACACATTTTCCTCACATTTTTGTGGTGGAAAGTTCTGGAATCTACATGGATCTACAACATTCCAACCACCCCGCATTCCCAAAAGTCTTCCAAGAAATATGATACCTCACTTGTGTGGGTGGGTCAAGTACCTGTGACAGGCAAGGGCCCAAAACCTATTGAGGGGACATTAACATTTTCTATCACAAAACAACCTGGTTTTGCAGGAGGGTCCCATGAGGTTTTGGGCCCGGGCTCGTTGGCCATCTAGGTAAACCTACCAATCCCACACATTTCTGAAAACTAGATACCCGGGGGAGTCCAGCAAGGTATGGCTTGCGTGGGTCCCCCAGCCTTTCCCTTCCCAGAAAACCATGCAAACCTCACATTTTGTTGAAAAAATCAATTTTTCCCACATTTCTGTATGGAAAAGTTGTAGGATCAGTGAGCTGACACAAATTTCCTACCATGCAGCAATTCCCCAGGTCTCCCGATAAAAATGGTACCTCACTTGTGTGGGTAGGCATAATGGCTGCAACAGGAAATGGCCCAAATAGTACTGTGGAGACTTCAAAATTGTAACAAAACTACCTGGATTTGAGGGGCACCTAGTTTTTTGGCCCCCGTCTTGCCGCCATCTAGGGAAACCTACTAAACCCACACATTTCTGAAAACTAGACACTCTGGGGAGTCCAAGGAGGTATGGCTCCCTGGCTATCCTACCCAGAATCCTCTGCAAACCTCAAATTAAGCTAAAAAACAATGTTCCACAGACGTTTGTGTGGAAACACTGTGCCAGCACAAATGTCCTAACCCAAAGCGTTGCCCTCAGTCTCCCAAGTAAAATGATACCTCACTTGTGTGGGTGTCCAATGCAGAATTTGGCTAAAAGCTTATTTTAAAAAAATTGTAGCGCTTCGAATTCTCTGTGCTATACCCTTAATCCCTATGTTTTGGGCTCTTCCCAGTCACAGGCCCTTGCCCCACCCACACAAGTGGGGTATCATTTTACTCGGAAGACTGAGAGGAACTCTATGGGCTAGGACATTTGTGCCAGCATGGTGATTCCACACAAAAATATGTGGAAAATTTGTTTTTTCAGCTAAATTTGAGGTTTGCAGGGCATACTGGGTGGGAAAATGTCAGGGGATCCATGCAAGCCATACCTCGCTAGACTCCCCCACATGTCTAATTTTCAGAAATGTGTGGGTTTGGCAGTTTTCCAAGATGGCCGCCGTGCCCTGGGCAAAAAACTCAGGTGACCCCCCTTGCAAAACAAAGTTGTTTTTTTGATAGGTAGTTTTGGGCCCTTGCCTGTCGCGGGTACTTGCCCTGCCCACACCAATGAGGTATAATTTTTATCAGGAGACCTGGGGGAATTCTGGGTGGTAGGAAATGTGTTGCTCCACGTAGATTCGAGAACTTTCCCACACAGAAATTTGAGAATAAAGTGATTTTTAAGCTAAATTTGAGGTTTGCAGGAGATTCTGGTAAGAAAACGTGGGGGACCCACGCAAGCCATACCTGGCTGGACTGCCCTAGATGTCTAGTTTTCACAAATAAGTGGGTTTTGTAGTTTCCCAAGATGGCAGCCGAGCTCTGGGCCAAAAACCCAGATGACCCCCTTGCAAAACCAGGTTGTTTTGTGATAGGTCATTTTGATGTCTCCTCAATAGGTTTTGGGCCCTTGTCTGTCGCGGGTACTTGACCCACCCACTCGAGTGAGGTATTATTTTTTTCGGGATACCTGGGGGAACACTGGGTGGTAGGCAGCTAATTTTGAGGTTTGCAGAGGATTCTGGGTAGGGAAACATGTGGGATCCTCACAAGCCATACCTCATTTGACTCCCCAGGCTGTCTAGTTTTCAGAAATGTGTAGGTTTGGTAGGCTTCCCTAGATGGCGGCAAGCCCGGAGCCAAATAACCGGGTGCCCCCCCAAAATCAGGGCATATTGTTATAGGTAATTTTGAAGTCTCCACAGTATAATTTGGGCCATTTCCTGTTGCTGCCACTATGCCTACCCACACATGTGAGGTATCATTTTTATCAGGAGACCTGGGGGAACGCTGGGTGGTAGGAAATTTGTGTCAACATGGTGATCCTACAACTTTCTGACACAGAAATGTGAGAAATAAATATTTTTTTCAACAACATTTGAGGTTTGCAGGGAATTCTGGGTTGGGATATGTTGGTGGGGGGTTGGTAGGTATCCCTAGATGGCCGCCGAGCCCAGGGCAAAAAACTCATGGGAATACCCTTGCAAATCCAGGTTGTTTTGTGATAGGTAATTTTTATGTCGCCTCAATAGGTTTCGGGCCCTTGACTTTTGCGGGTACTTGACCCACCCTCACGAGTGAGGTACTATTTTTACAGGTAGACCAAGGGGAACACTGGATAGTAGGAAATTTGTGGATCCACGTAGATTCCAGAACTTTCCCACACAGAAATATGAGAAAAAGCTGATTTCTTTCCCCTAAATTTGAGGTTTAAGGGGATTCTGGGTAGGAAGACGTTGGGGGAACCACGCAAGCCATACCTTGCTGGTCTCCACTGTGTGTCTAGTTTTCATGAACATGTGGGTTTAGCAGATTTCCCAAGATGGCCGCCGAGCCTGGGGCAAACAACACAGGTGACTCCCCTTACAAAACATGGTTGTTTTGTGATAGGTCATTTTGATGCCTCCTCAATACGTTTTGGGCCCTTGCCCATTGCGGGTACTTGGGGAATCCAAATGAGTGAGGTACCATTTTTATTGAGAAACCTGGAGGAATGCTGGGTGGTAGGAAATGTGTGGATTTATGTAGATTCCAGAACTTTCCACGACAGAAATGTGAGAACAATTTGTGTTTTTTGACAAAGTTTGAGGTTTGCAAGGGAATCTGGGTAACAAAACCTGGTGAGAGCCAAACAAGTCACCCCATCCTAGATTTCCCTGAGTGTCTCGTTTTCAAAAATATATATGTTTGCTAGGTTTCCCTAGGTGCTGGCAGAGCTAGGGTTCATAAACTACAGCTAGGTGCTTTGTAAAAAAAGTGTCAGTTTTCACTGTGAATATGTGGAGTGTCCATGTTGCATTTTTGGCTCTTTCATGTCGCGGGCACTAGGCCTACCCATGCAAGTGAGGTACCATTTTTCTCTGAAGACTTTGGGGAATGCGGGGTTGGTAGAATTGTGTAGATCCATGCAGATTTCAGAACATTCCACCTCAGAAATGTGAGGAAAATGTGTTTTTTTGACAAATATTGAGGTTTGCAAGGGATTCTGGGTAACAGAACCTGGTGAGTACCAGACAAGTCACCCCATCCTGGATTCCCCTGGGAGTCTACCTTTCAAAAATGCATAGGTTTACTAGGTTTCCCTAGGTGTCAGCAGAACTAGGGTTCAAAATCTACAGGTAGGCACTTTGCAAAAAAAGGATCAGTTTTCACTGTAGAAATGTGGTGTGTCCACGTTGCATTTTGGGCCATCTCCTGTCATGGGCACCAGGCCTACCCACACAAATAAGGTACCATTTTTCTCATAACACTTTGGGGAATGCGGTAAAGGTGGAATTATGTAGATCCACGCAGATTCCAGAACATTCCACCACAGAAATGTGAGGAACATGTGATTTGTTTGAGAATTGTTGAGGTGTGCAAGGGATACTGGGTATCAGAACCTGGTGAGAGCCAGACAAGTCACCCCATCCTGGATTCCTCTGAGTGTCTAGTTTACAAACATGTATAGGTTTGCTAGGTTTTCTGAGAAGCCGGCAGAGCTAGGGTTCAAAATCTACAGCTAAGCACTTTGCTAAAAAAAAGTGTCAGTTTTCACTGTGAAAATAAAGTGTGTTCAAGTTGCATTTTGAGCCGTTTCCTGTCCCGGGCACTAGGACTACCCAAACAAGTGAGGTACCATTTTTATCGGGAGACTTAGGATAACACACAAGTGTAGAGCAACTGTTATTACCTACTAACGTTTGATGCATTTCTGCCTTCCAAATTAAAGAAATTGTTTAAAAAAGAAGTCACTTTGAAAAATGTCCTATAATTCTCATGGTTGTATGGGTAGTCACAATTTTGGAAATGTGCAAATATCTACTGTTTATAAACTCTATATTTTGTTCCAGTTTGTGAAATACATAGATGTCTTTCATTCCGATTTTTCCATGTATATATTTTCCCAAATTAGTTGCTAAATACCCAGTACATAATAAAAAACCATTGCAAGATGATTGCAAGATGATTCTCAGTTATTGGCTCTGGGTTTGGCGGGTTTTTGGTGAACCTATAAGTCCCATATATCCCCATAACCAAAAAGGTCCAGCAGATGTAACAGTATATTGCTTTCAAACAGCTGTCTCAATTAGAAGAAGTTACAGGTGAAAACGTTTGCACAAATGGCTGTTTTTTTCAACTAATATTCAATTTTCCCTGTATTCAACTGTTAGTTTCTATAAAGAAACCTTAAAGGATCTACACAAATGACCCCTGAATTCTGTATACTTTTCTAAAATGTATAGCTTTCCAGGATCCATGATTGCTTTTATGCCCATTTCTACCTTTAACTGGAAGAAGGTTGAAAGCACAAACAATTGCAAAACTAGGCTTTGTCCCAGTAAAATGCCAATACTGTGTAAAACATTTTGGTTTTCTGACAATAGTCTGCTTGTCCCTAAAAGCTGGAAAAATGGTGATTTCATCCCCACAAACCTTTTGTTGATACCATTTGCAGGATAAAAAACAGACACTTTGATTTGCAGCACTTTTTCCCCATTTCCCCCTCCCCCATAAAAAACTTACCTGTATTTTGGCAAATTTCTGGGCATTTTGAGACAGTTATAGGGAACGGACTATCACATCTTGCACGCAAACCTTCTGATAATCCATATTTTTCCAAGGAATTTTGCAACTCCACAAGCTACTAAAGGCCTACAATCTTATTTTAAGATGTGGAGCGCTTCCTGGTGGTAACAAGTACCTAGTAACCTGCAAACAAGGGTTAACAACGGTTGTCTTGGGGAGTTTTAGAGAGGACAAGCAAAGAAAATATGGGCATTTGTTTCATTCATTATGGGGCAGCACGGACAGTGCTGTGTAGTGAACAAGGGTTGACGCCAAGCAGAGAACCTAGTCTGATCTGGATATAAAGTTTCCTCTCCTGCGGGATGGTGATATAATCCAAGTAGGCTTCAAAGGAGCATTATATTTTAAATTCCATAAATTCTAGCGTAAGGAGACCCACTGATAATTGTGCAACAAAAAACTGTGCTACCCAACTCCAGTATTGGGTTTTAACCACTTATTTGCTTGGCAATTGGCCTACATCTCTAGTTTCCCAAGAACTTCTTAGAAATATCACTATCAAAAGTGATCTAACTTCATGAAGCCACCTAATCTTTTTAAAATGATCAAGCTTGGAAACCTCGCCAAGCACTGCAATATAATGGGAGAGCTCAGGGGTTAGCCTAAGACGCAACCAAAATAATAGGGGGCACAGCCTAGCTTTGTCCACAATTGAGCGTCTACCCATATCTGACCGCAATGGATGAAGTGGTGTGCTCTGGGGGAGTGGACATAAAGATGTTAAATATTTATTTTCTGTAGTAAGTGAGCTTTCAGTGTTTTCGAATCCCCAGAGTTCGGCCCCATAAAGGGTGGAACTCACTACCTTCTGGTCATAGATCTGCAAAGGAGCAGCTATTGGCTTAGTTTGGGAAGCTCAATGTTCCCTAATCAGCGCCCCAATCGTGTGTATCTGCTGAAGGTTCGGCTTAATAATGTGATCTATCCATACCATTTACTCAGATAGGGTAATGCCCAAATATTCAAAGGTAGCAACTCTCTCAAGCAGTATCCCCCCAAGTAGTATTTTGCCCTTAAATGTTCTGTGTAGATTCATTAACAAAAGTTTAGTTTTTGAGGTATTAGATCACAAAAGGCCTTGAAACGATTTAAGTACAATTGCAGACCACTGGGCATTTTGGACACTATCAATGTGTCGTCCGCAAACAGAAGAGTTGTCACTTTTACTCCCACCAGCGTCGGGGCGTCAGCTGATACTTCCACTACATATTGGACAACACTATTGATAAATAGTGAAAATAAAGTGGGGGCCAGCACTGACCCACCTTTCCACTCTGATTGGGTCTGACAACTGCCCCTGGTCTCCCCAGCGGACCCTGGCATAGTTGTCCTCATGAAGATGGAGGACTAACGCCAGGATCTCAGGGGGAAGACCCAGCTCCTGCAGGACATGCCACAACTTTCACCTGGGAATGAGATCAAAAGCAGACTTCAGAATGATGAAAGCAATATATAAACTCCCCTTTTCAATACTCACAGTTTTCCAGGCCAGTAAGCTAAAATGAAAGACCTCGGTGATCGTGATAATCCTTCTTCTGAACCCTGCCTGGAAGGGGAAAGAATGTATTCCTCCTCCATCCATGTGGTGGGTTTTGCTAGAAGTGACTGAGAAAAAACTTTCTGCGCATCATCAATCAGACTGATGAGCCTGCAGTTGGTTGCTAGTTAGCGATCACCTTTCTTGAAAACTGAGATCACCTCAGCTCCCTTCCAAAATGATGGAATGGGAGCCTCTGCAGCAATGCCATTTGCCAGAGCCCTGATGTATTTGGACCAATTGGGAATATCACTTAAAACACATCACCAGGGATGCCATCAGGCCCTGGAGCCTTAACCCTTATGATAGATTTTATGCTAAGCATAATTTCAGCTAAGGAGAATAGTCTTGAGGTCCGATGGCTGCTATGGTCAATAAAAAAAGCTTCATTAGTCATATCCCCTAATCCAGTATATACCGCAGAAAAATGGTCATACCAAGTCGAAATAGAAATATTGTTAACGGGTGGATTTGGTTTTTACGCCCCCCCCTTGTCACTAGAAGCCAAAACTGTTTTGAGTCTTTCCTCATATATGCACGACTGATCTGGAGCCATCGGTCTTCCTCCCAAGCTATTGTTGCCCTGATTATTGCAGACTTATAATTTCTCCTTACTTCTCTTATTTCTGTAAGAATGTTTGCTCTAATGGCGACAGTTAATTTCGATCTTATGGCCCTACACTCCTCATTAAATCAAGAGGCGCCTGCTTTGACCGGTTTGGGTTTGCCCTTGGGCCAATGGGGCATGGTAAAATAGGACATCAGTTGTTTGAATAAAGCTGAGTGGCACCCCGTGATCTTGGAAAGCCCCTCTTGCTGCTCAAGTAAACTTTCCAACTCACTGTAACTACCTAAAAGTCCAATCTTTATATTTTCGATTGTCGCTGTGTCAATTGTGACTCACTCCTATTTACTTTGCCTGTTGTTATTTGAGGGCAGATCTCCCTAGTTATGAGTTGTATGCTTGGGGTGGTGGGTGCCCATCCCCACAATGAAGACATTGTGAGCTCAAGAGGGTTATGGTCACTGTCAATGGTCGTTCCAACCACCATATCCAACACCTGAGGCCACAATTTGACATTGAATAAGAGATAGTCAATGCAACTCATTCTAACTGTCCTGTTGTAAGTATTCGCCCCCTTCCTATATGACCTGGTCTGCCCATTTGAAGCTCTGAGCCCGTATTCAAGTGTTAATGCATGAAGTTGCAATTCTGTACATGTCCATTTTTTAATGGTTGGTAAATGTCATGGTTCGTATGTGTGCCTCCCCTTCCCTGTCACCTGATTCATGTGTATGTTTGGCGCTGCTCATGTGGGACGCGATATCCTCACTTCTGGGTACCTGCAGCTTAGCGGTCCAGCCTTCCTGCCGGGACGGCTCTGACGTCACCAGCGCTTCCGGGGGAATCCGATAACAGCTGCGGTTTCCCCCGGTCTGGCACTTTGTGTAGACGCCCATCCTGATGTCCATGCCGGCCATCTGCTTCAGGATACTTCCGCAGGTAAATCCGCTCTGTTGCGTTGGCGCGCTAGTCCTTGTCTGCAACGCCCGCTGGAGTGCATATTCTCTGTTACTGCATTGCCGCGCTGGAGCACTTGAGGTTCTGTTCAGGACTTTGTTTCTGCCCACGCTCATTTTCTTTGATACTGCATTGCCAC
This sequence comes from Lissotriton helveticus, assembly GCF_964261635.1. NCBI lineage: Eukaryota > Metazoa > Chordata > Amphibia > Caudata > Salamandridae > Lissotriton > Lissotriton helveticus. The sequence goes on from NC_136071.1 coordinate 366,861,900, forward strand.
GCAGGAGCGCTTGGGGTTCTGTTTGGGACCGTGTATCTGCCCATGCTCATTTTCATTGATACTGCATTGCCATGCATGAGCGCTTGGGGTACTTGCGGGTAACCTGTCTGGCTTTCTGGTAGTATTGGTTCTCTTTTCTATGCCCTGGAACTCTGGGGTGCTTGTTGAGAGCGCTATAGCTTGCACAGGAGCGCTTCTTCGTGTTTATTTTTCCCTTACATTTTCTCACCACTCTGGAGCACTTATTTTCTTTTGGGTTCTCTTTACCATAGCGCAGGAGCGCTGGTTGCTTTTGTTGTACATAGCGCAGGAGTGTGTGTTACTCTGACTTGCCTTTCTTTCTGTTTATCCTATTGATGATGGCAAACGTATGATGTCCACACCTGAGGTAACTACTGAGTGTATGTTAGTGATTGACACAGGTTGTTGGCGCAGTTGCTAAGAGGTGTTCCTTTGTCTCTCTGTCCAGCGGGTACCTATGGTTTATCAGATCAGAGGGACGCCCTCCACTACCTTCACAACATCATCCTGCCATTCTTTAAATACCTTCCCCATTCCCATCTTCATCCTAGTTTGTTGTCAGATCTAGAGTAGGGTAAGGTGGGCGTTGGAGCGATAGCCCATGTCGTCTATGCTTGTAGGAAGGTAGATATCTGACTATATGGTTACCCCCACTTTTTGCCTGGTGTTTTGCTGGTTTTTGACTTAGTTGGCATGGGATCCTGCTATTCAGGGCCCCCGTCTATCTGCTTTCTCTATAAAATGGACTCCATGTACTTTAGGTACATACCAGATTGGTTTACTGGGTCACCCTTGTGAGCCCCTGTATAGTGTACCCTAGGTACCCAGGGCATAGGTGCACCCTAGGCCTACCAGAGGCTGCAGCATGTATTGTGCCACCCCTGGCTTGCCTTTCAAACTGACACCACAGGTCTGTTCACACAGCCTGGGTAAGGTGGTGTAATCACCCCTTACTTAGGTATAGTATATCTATATTTACCTTATATATAGACACATAGTAACCTATAGGCCACTCCTATGGAAGGCCTTAGCAATCCTGGAGGCAGAGTGCTTGGTTTTATGTAAGATGGCACCCTAGCATGAGCTGAGCCCCTCTGCAGCTTTCGGAACCATCTCCTTATAGCTGTTCTATGATATAGCCATACCATATACTCTTAAGTGCATTATAATCCTCGCGGTTAATGCTAACTTTGGTTTGGTTTTATCAAAACATGTCATGTAAGGTGTCAAACAGTTTGGAATACTACCCCCCCACACCAGTCCTGGCGGCGGGGGTAGCATTCCACCCTTCTAGAGGGAGAAGACATGCAGTTACTGGTAAACCCGGTTAAAGATAAACAGAGCCTCAGCATCACAAAATGGATGCTGCTGCCACAGATACGAGCTGGACGAAACTTCGCAGGGGAAGCCTGGACAATAGGTTTCCTTTCCAGGGAGGTGCTGGCACCTCTCCAGACAGGTTTTTGTGTGTTTGGGGCAGGGAGGTCTGCATTCAGTGAATGTTTCCAGACACTGCCTTGGCCACACAAGGAGCTCCATGCATAGCCCAGTTCAAACCAGTTGCTGGGGCACTCAGCCCCAGCTCTGGTGCAAAACTGGACAAAGGGAAAGGGGTATAACTACCCCCTTCCCAGGTCTACCCATAGGAGGGACCTTACAGGTAGTCCAACCCCTAAATTGAGTATAAGTATAGGAGCTGTGTCCCTAGGACTTTAGATTAACGTGGACAAAACTTTGAAATATAAATCCTGGACCTTCGACATTCCATTTTGACTGGAAGACAGAAGACATCTCCATTGTGGTCAAGGAGTGACCACCCTGTTCAAACAGGCACCAACAGCAACTTTGCGGGTATGCATTTTTGAGGCTCCCGCTGGAACTCAAAGACTCTGTGACACAAGACATGGACTTTCAGACATCTCTGATGCTGCTCGACGTTCCCAGCAAAGCGGAGACCCGTGGCGGACACGAGTGACGTAGGACTGGAATTCCTGGACATCCTGCATTTTGCTAACTGCATCAACTCCCAAGGTATCTCGCAGTTGTGCATTGGGATACAAAAAGCCCCAGCCTCGAGCACCATTTGTACTGAAGCTCATGCTCCCACACTCCACGAGTGACCCGTGGGGTCCGCTCCTGCATTTCAGCTTGATGCATCTTCCCGGTTTCTAGTCTGTTGGCTAGTGAGCCCCCTGAAGACTTACTTAGAAATCTAACTTGCTTTCCTGGTTGCTCCCGGCTTCCTCCAGCTTCTCTACAAAGGAGAAGTGCCACAGACCTTGCTGGTCTGCACCGAAGCCAATCTTGACATCTTGCGTGGATTGCGTTTCCAAGGCTTGTTGGGTCTAATCCGGATACTGAGACCGCAGTCAACTAGATCCTATGAGGGACAGCTTGAATCCAGCTCCTGATTGTCATAGACACCTCCTGGACTTTGTGGCTGAAGAGACAAGCTTCACCTCCTCACCTGAAATCACCCAACATTACCTGGTTCCTTCCTGGTTCCATCCTGGTCACTGGCAAGTGACCGGGACTCTGTCCCTTCTGCTTTCAGGTTCTTCAGATCTCTGATCCACCCTTGGATCCCCCCGGAGACTTTTCCTCTGGTCGCCTGCAGCACTTCTTTGCATCTCTCCATTGAAATCGACGACGAAACCTGACATCAAAAGACTCCTATGCACCCGACTTCCGTGGGTGAGGTAACACTGATACTTTGGTAGTGTCAAGGTGCTTGGCCCTCCAAGGGTCCTGGTCTAAAAGGGTTTCATCGTACTTAATCTAGAAGTGTCCTATATCTTTAAATTTGTAACTTGTTTATTTTCCATAGAAAGTCAATGATAACTGTTGGGATCGAATTTTCGATACCATGCATTATTGGCCTAGTATATCCAATGTAATCTCGTAATTATATAATCGTATACTTAGAATATACTATGAACGCTTAGTGACTATTGATTCACTTTTAACTCGCTTGTTCCTATTGATATAACCAGAACCATTTTGTTTCTTTTCCCTATGGGCTTGCGTTTTTTCCCAGAAATCACGTGATCACGTTTGCTGCTCGAAACTATGACAACAGTCAAGCTGCTTACTATAGTTGTTAGCCGGTAGCTCAAGGAAACCCAAGGTCACATCTGCCTTTCTTGTGGGATGCGCACATTCTAGCAGAGCCCGTTCCTGTACTCTCCTGGCTACAGATAGACAGAGAGGCACCTTACTGACCTGCCCCCGGAATAGCTTAGGCCTAGGCTACTAGCAATAAATTGTGCCTTATATGGGTATTCCTCTTGGAATACGGACAAGTTGTATCTTTCCTTGTAGGGTATCATCTTGAACACATGAAACGTATATATGCTTTGTGTTTTGAACATGTAACCAGTCTCCTCTGCGCACCTTCGAGGGTCGTGTAGACTGAGGCTCCCCTGCCAGGGCTTGTATTTGATTGAATAAACGATTGAACCTTCTCCATTGCCGACTGAATTATTATTATTGATAAAGGTATATGGGCTATTGGTAAGTATAGCCCGATAGATTAATTTGGAATCCTTCAGTTGGCGACTCCGCCGGGACTCCGCGATAGGGTCGTCCCCTCCTGTAAACAGGGGTGACGGGACAGGGAGGAGTTTTGGCCGAGTGGGTGGACGGAAAGAGGATCCTGATTTGAGACACCCGTTTGCGGTACGAAAACAAGCTTGTTCCACCCTCGAGCCCAGTATCCCTCCCAGCTTCTGAAGACCCTACGCCGGAGTCCTACGGGCTTAACCCGAGAGAAGAACAGACTGTGTCGGTCTGTCTAGGTGTCGGCAGTGGAGAATTCGCAATCTACCTGAGTGCACCAGGTGAGTGATATTTGAAATTGAATTGGATAAGAATCACTTAGAGGAAGTGTTTCTTTTTTGGATAACAGTTAACTGTCTTTGTTTGAAGGTGGCCGGTGAAGCCGGACCACGAGGGAATCTGGGGATCTATCGTTGCGGCGAAGGGGCTGCATGAGTAGAGGCCCCACAGACTTGTTTGGTGAATAATTGAGATCACTTCTGATGCCTTTGCAGAGTACGGTGTTGCTCGCTCGGCCGAATTCTCTCCTGGAAAGCCCTGGGAGCAACTGGGTAAACCAGGGGGTCTGGAGACGTGTCTAGATGCCCGGCCCAACCAGAACAGGACCATGGGATGGCTTGTGAGAGAGTTCGTGGTTCACCTATCAGATGCTCTCAGAACAGTCTGATGACTGTTCCCTTTGGTGAAATTTTGTTGGTCTGGAATTCATTTGAATCGATTCCCCGAACAGGAGTCGACGGGCTCTGTTCGTACTTGAAGACGTCATTTGCATAAAGTAGTATCTGAGAGGTGTTTTTGTCTTGCACTGTTTTACAGCACTTTTCTGTGACTCTGGAATAAAAGGTGTATGAGTGGATGAGAAAAAGGACGCGTCCAAATATGCAGGTATTGTGAGATTTTTGTGACTGAAAGTAACGTGAAAGTATCATCATAATGTCGTGTTTTAGTAAAATATGTTTTGGGTGTTGTTGTCGGAGAGGTACACAGCTCGAAGAAAGACAGCCTGCCCCTCCCAAAGGCAGCCCCAGTTTAGATATGTATACCAAACATGGTTTACAGCCGATTCTTTTTAATACTCTTTGGAACAAATACACCAAGGATAATTCGGATTTACAATGGCCTCTCACGGGGTCTTTTGATGAGAAAAAGATTAATTATATACAGAATAAATTGTTTATGAAGAAGAGTCGTCAGTCTATGTTTGATTCCTTGAAATTATGGTTGAAGGAAGCAAAAAGACGACGAATCCGGGAAGAGAAGCTTGGAAAGATGAAGTCGGGTCAAACGGTTACACAGAAGGCCATAGCGTATGATAAGGGAAAGGTGGAAAAGAATATTGAATGAATGGATAGGCAGTTCCGCTTGGAAACTGATAAAAGCTATGTGGCCAGACCAGAGACAGGGGATGAATTAGAGGAATTGCCTGGAAACCCGACCACCTCCCCCTTATGCCCCGCAAGGCTTGTATCCAGCTGTGCCTGTGGTACGAGTTAATCAAGCGGGTGCTATCTCGGCCGCCCGACCACCATCGGGAATGATCGCCACGGCCCCCGTTGGTAGATCAGGATCCGATACTCTGATTTCCCCTCCTTCTCTTCGACCAACTACCTCACCCTTATTATCCCTTCGGCCGGACGCAGCTGTCCCTTCTCCCTTGCACCCTGTATTTCTTTCTCCTCTGACTCAGACCACTTTAGATCTTCGAAATATAGTTGGTCCAGGTGCCACGCCCAAGCGACCGATGTCTGACTTGAGTGATCAGCGAGCTTTCACTCGGTCGCTGTTGGGACAGGAGGAAAGGAGAGCTATTATAATTCAGGCATCCCAGTGGATGCGGAATCCTATTTATACTTTGGAAGATATTTGGAGTACTATGAAGGATTTTGAACCCGTTGCACAACAACTGGCCCTAGAGAGCATGACGATCCGATTGATTTCACTATGGGAACAGTGTTTCGAGGAAGGATTACCTCCTCAGCTACTGCGTGACATCAGGGATCATGCTCATAAATTCCATCTCCAAATCGAGGAAGTGTACCCTTTTGCATTATAGGGAAAGGATGCACCGAAAGAGTGCTGAATGGGGGCGCAGCACCCCATGAGAGAGGTGCATTCTCTTTTCTTCCCGGAACTACCTGAAATAAGGGATAACGGGGGCAATGTCACAAGAGCACGAGTGGACGCTACACTTCAGGAACAATGGGTTTACACCCCTTGGAAACGAAGTGAGGTCCTTACGTTAAAAGCCCATCTCCCTGACCCCCGTAAAAATCCTACAGCCTATTATAAAGAATTGACGGAAGCTGCCAATTCGGCCATTATGACTACAGCTGACATCGAGCTATTTTTCGGTCTCCTAATTCCAGTGGATATTTGGAGACAGATACATGATACGGACCACATTCCTGAGTTGGGGGGAACTTGGAATCAATTAAAAGATTGGGATAAGGAACGAAAGCCGGGTGAGAAACTCCGGGATGAAATATTAGCAGTACCAGAAAAGATTGTTACCTATATGCAGACTCTTCTCCCTCCAAGGAAGGTAGATTGGGATAAATTGACAGCATGTAAACAGAAAAAGGACGAAAATGTGTCAGATTTCTTCACCAGGTTAGAGAAGGTGTTCATAGATTTTAGTGGTCAGGACCTCTCTACGGAGGGTGGAATTCGATTATTTGTAAATAGATTTGTCACAAACTTGCTTCCTGAGGTTATGACTCGTCTCCAATCGGCAGAAAGCACATGGACTACGGCTGCACCCTCTGTTATTCTTAGCATGGCCCAATATTATGAACATCGAGAAAATGAGAGTAAGGAGAAATCAGAGAAAAAGACTAAGGATCTAAAAACTAGGGTACTACTGCAGCAAGTCAGTAGAGGAAATAATTCAGGATGAGGAGTACGAGGTTCCTTTCAGAGAGGTCAAACAACAGGAAGAGGGAAGGGAGGCCCACCAAATATTGGAATAAATCAATGTTCTTATTGTAAGGAGGAAGGCCATTGGAGAGTAGATTGCTCTCTGTTACTGACAAGGAATGGACCTAGTAGAGGATGAGGTAGAGGCCGAGGGAACATAGATCGGAACAGCATAAGAAGAGAGGAGTCACAACGTGAGGGTTCTCGGAAAAATTATTTCGATGACCCACAGAACAGACAATATTACGAGAATTACCAGGATGATAGATACGATGAACGGGATTATGCATGAGACAGCCATGGACAGAGCGGGGGCCATATTACAGTACCAGTTGACCAAGAGGGACATTATGTACAAGGAGAACTGTTGGGTACATCGGGAACGTTTTTAGTGGATACTGGGGCGATGAGTAGTTCAGTCGCTCGTACACTGGTCCCAGGGGCAGCTCTGTCTGGCCAAAATAATGTATCAGTGGGATTCTCTGGAATACCGGTAGTGAGCCCTGTTTCAAAACCTCTGCCTTTTACGATAGGTCCCATCTCTATGCACAGCCCCTTCCTTCTGACTTCTAATTGTGGTGAAAACCTCTTAGGGTTAGACATTCTCAAATGATTACATGCTCGCATTTATTGTTGCCTGGATGGTGTCTTTCTGACAATGCAGAAACCATCGGTGACAGAGGCCCAATACTTTGCTAAAAATTAGACTTTGCCCTCTGAATTCTCCACCATTCCTCGGACATTGTGGGCAACAGGGGACACTGATGTCGGTCTGTTAAGAATAGCTCCTGTGTCAATAACCCTGAAACCAAATGCGCAGATGCCACGCATTCCCCAGTATAAGATTTCACCAGAAGGTGAACAGGCCTTGTTGCATATCATTCGTGACCTCATTGACAAAGGAGTGGTGGAAGAAACAGCTGCTAATGTGTGTAATAGTCCCATTTTGCCATTTTTTTAAAAGGACCCCAACTGATGGTGCTCCCGATTATAGGACTGCCTATCGTTTTGTAATTGACCTTCGAGCGGTCAATAAGATAGTAGTCCCTCAATACCCAGTGGTGCCGGACATAACAACCATTCTTACAATGATTCCCCCTACGGCCCAATATTTTTCTGTGATAGATTTAAAGAACGCCTTCTTTAGTATTCCAATCCAAACTGATAGCAGACATATCTTCGGATTCTCATTAGGAAGCCGAAGCTTTAGATTTACGCGTGCACCCCAAGGCTACACAGAAAGTCCTAGCATTTATAGCCAGGCTCTAAAAGCGGTTCTGGATGAATTAATTTTGCCTGTGGGTAACGCAATTATCCAATATGTGGATGACATTTTGGTGGCCTCTGATACAGAGGAAGGTTGCAAAGAGGCAACAGTGAAATTGTAGCAAACAAGTGAAGAGAGTTCCCTTGAGTTCCTATGCCTTAATTATTATGGAATTAGAGATCTTGAAATATATCCCTTCTAAGGATCTAACTACAATTTAAATGACATACATACATTCTATTCTTTCAAACCTAAATGGAACCACAAAAAGGCACTTACAGTCTAAAGTTATATATACTACGTAGCCGGTGTATTTTGTATTATGACAAAGTTCTTTATCTATACTACTATTATAAAGGAAGAACTTTGAACCTTTGAGGCGGGTAAACTCGGGAACCACAGCGCCAATCCACACACCCGATACATCGTTGTAATCGTCAGGGTGTGCAGATGGACATAGGCTATATAAACCTAATAAATATACGTAATTTCAAAAATTTACCCCCAAAAAAAGTAGTCCCTTGGAAGAAGCACCGGCCGCGACGTGCGTGTTGACGTTAGGAGCGCGGGGAGGAGCAGCGTACAGGAGCGCGAAGAGGACCGGCAGACATGAGCGCGGGGAGAGCGGTGAGGAGCGGCGGACAAGCGGTGAGAAGCGGCGGACCGGCAGTGAGGAGCGGCGGACAGGCAGGGAGGAGCGGCGGAAAGGCGGGGAGGAGCGGTGAGCGGCGGATGAGGTAGGTTATTTATTTATTTATTTAGGAGCGGTGGGCGGCGGCAAAATACAAAAGCAAACGCTACATTAAATGAAGCAAAAATGACAATCGTGAGCCAACAAAATAAAAGAGGAAGCAAACGGTGCATTACAAAAGTGAGCCACACGGTGCACTACAGGAGGAAAAAGTGACGTGTGCAGGTTACAAAAGCGTACAAAGTAAGCAAACGTTACTTTAAATCAAGCAAAAATGACAATCGTGAGCCAACAAAATACAAGAGGAAGCAAACGGTGCATTACAAAAGTGAGCCAAACGGTGCATTACAGGAGGAAAAAGTGATGTGTGCAGGTTACAAAAGCCTACAAAGTAAACAGAGGTATAATACTGCATTACAGGAGGAAAAAGTGACGTGTGCAGGTTACAAAAGCGTACAAAGTAAACATAGAGGTATAATACTGCAATATATGGAGGAAGGCTCCGGGGGACCCACGGACAACGTCGGGCCGGACGGGGGCCCTGAAGCCTAATTGCTCCCGGACAACGTCGGGACGGGCTGCTAGTTGTTTATGTTATGTTATGTTACAGCTGCTTATATAGCGCAACGGCTGCCCCAGCGAAGGGGCGTCCCGGCGCTGGACCAGATAGGAGAGAGCGCCACATACCACAAGCTTTAGGGTCAGCTTAGCAGAACAAGTGGGTCTTAATTGCCTTTCTAAAGGATAAAAGGTCATTTATGCTTCGTATCAACAGTGGTAGTGCGTTCCATAGTTTAGCAGCCATATATTGGAAGGAGCGTCCGCCCGTGCTGGCGAGTCTGACACGAGGAATCGTGGTCAAGCTTTGTCCTTCGGATCTGAGGGGTCTATTGGGAGTGTAATATGTTATAAGATGACATAACATGGGGGTGAAGATTTTTTTAGGATCTTAAAGGCCAAGCACAGGGCCTTGAAATTGATTATTTTTTCCACTGGTAGCCAGTGCAATTTTACCAGAGTGTTGGTTACGGACTCAAACCGGGGAAGCCCTGTTAGGGCCCGTGCTGCCGCGTTTTGGACATGCTGCAGACTTTTTTTTTCCCGCTTGATTGGCTCCCAAGAGTAAGGAATTGGCATAATCTATGCGAGAGAGGATTGTGGCTTGAATAATCAACTGACGTGTGGAGGGGTCAACATTTTTTAGTATAGGTCGCAGGTTACGCAGGATACCAAAACTAGTGGCAGCAATTTTTTTTGGTGTGGCCGACAAAGCTCAAGGCTGAGTCGAACCACACCCCCAAGTTCTTTACCTCTATTTTGGGGTCAGGGGGAGGGCCAAGAATCTCCAGCCACCCTTCCTTTCCCCAGGCTTTGGTATCTTTTCCTACTATTAGCACCTCCGTTTTGTCTGCATTAAGTTGTAAATAATTGGCCGTCAACCATTCAGTTACTGCAGCGAAAAAAGCAATTCCATGTATCATAAAACAATTTCAATAAAAAACACACACATATATGTATTCCTTTAGCAAGTATTTCATGTGTATATCAGCATACTGTTAATCGTTTCTGTACATTCTTGTTGTTGAAACACTCTCAAGAAATACGAATTAAAAAAAATAATGTTTTTTTACATTTAATAATGCAATCAAATAAAATAAATCCAAGTCGACGCAATTCGGTGGAACTTTGCTGTGCACCACCTTCCTCAGGACAATTTAAAAACAATTCTGTGAAGACAATTATTTAAAAAACAAAGTCATACTTTGTCCTCTGCATAAGTTTACAAAGCTATAAATATATACACTTATAAGACCATTTCTAACCACAATATATATGATTTACACCCTGGAAATATTCATACTTTAGATGGTATCCTATCACTTAAAAATATTGCTTATAGATACAGAACTAATCTTTTTTATAGGGCAAACTTATATCTCACATTTCAGGATTCTTTATCTTGTGTAGGTCTTATTTCGATCATACTTGGGCCTTTTCCTGTGCTCATTTCGTGTTCCACTTATCATACATCCATCCCCACATTCATAAACACTGTTGCCCATTCGGACAACTCTTGGGATGTCCCAACTATTCCTAAGGCCAACATTCTACATTCCTGGGGTGTAGACCCACCTTATTAGCTGCCTTTAATCAATCCGATAATCAGCCACGATGTCTATTCAGGCGCTGATTCCTGACAGTTGATTTACTCCTGTGTTGATTACAGATAGATGCATTTTAATTATTATTCTCTCCTTCTATTCAAAATCACTACGCTTATACGCTAAATACTTACTAGTTAAACTGTGATGAATCTCAGTTTAAGCGTTATTGTCTATGTTGATTAGTAGTTTCAATCCGCGTTATCGGCGTATTTATTTCTTAAATATGCATATAGGCACCTATTTGTGAAAAAACATGAATTCTTTTAGGGCACTATTTTTATATTCATACTATCCCTTTGTCTAGTTATAAAGTTATCATGCCTTACCAGAGTTAAAATGATTTCTAGTTTAGCATCTCCTGATGATTAAAAGGTTATTTCATTTCCTTTCTCGTATACTTTCGCCGGGGAGTTCTTCAATTGTCCCACTTTCAGCATATAACTACATCAAACAGAATGTTAAGTTTAGAAACATACTTCAATGCCTGTCAGTAAATTCTGTTTAGTTGTAAACATCCTGGCGGCATTCACTATTCTTATTTAAAAGACTCCTTATGTTGCACATCACATTTAGTGGTACACTTCTTCGTCCCTAAGTGTTTACTGATTTGCTATGTTATTACATTATACTTTTTGCATTGTTGTTTCTTATTTGTCTCTAATATCGTATGGTCCCCTGATTTAGCGTGATCGATGTAGGGTACTGTTTATCATGGGGTTACACTCTTTACTTTATTTTCCCCAGAGCAGTTATTTAAAGTTAGACAATTATCTTTCCTCATCACTATTCTTTGTGTTAAGGCTCACATTTAAAAAAGGGGAAGGGATTTAAACTTCTTTGTTATTAATCGGATTTCCCAGTGCCACAACCACTTAGCCTCTAAAGGAACTTAAAGACGTGGTCCTTTTTTTTGCGATTCTACGGGAGAGTTTTCACATTATTTCTAATACCAAAGATTCATTACGTTAAGCAAAAGCCCTGGGCGCGACCTACTCTTACCTGGTGCCTCCTCGTTTGTGTCTCTCGCGGTTCGTGTTCGATAACCCGGTTGCCTCGCTTCCTGTTTTTGAAGCGATCGGGTAGGTCACATGGTTTTTTCTCATTATCCACGTGGTATACAGGTTTAAAACCTGTCGGCCATCTTAGATCGATGTAAATATAACATCATGCATCATTCTTTGCGTGGAGAGACACAATAAAAAAGATTTTTCTAAATCAATAATCTACTTATTGGGATCTTTTATTTATCTGACAATATTTTTAGTATATAATTTCCGTTTAATATGTAGCGCTCTCTCTCGATACATTAATAAAGGCCTTCTGTTCTTTATTACTTAATGTAAGGGTCTCATTTTCTCGAACCTATTTTCCTGCAAAATATTTGTTATTATTCTATCGAATTCTGCCACCTACATTATTTCAGTATCGTGTTAAATCTATATGTTCCCAGTTTATCTGTTCTGGTCGCCATCTTAGCCTGGTTTCCCTATCAATAAACTCATTATTATTTCATTGTGCGCTTTGCACACCAGGTTTTGTTCTTTCATTTAATATACAGACCATAGATGTTTATCGAGGATATTTCAATTTATGCTTTCTTTAGTTATTGGATTCTGAGTTATTTTAATTAACTATCCATGTTTATAAAGAAGAGCTTTATCAGACTGTGGGGGATCTAGTTCTTCGTGGGACCACCCTTATTTCAGTTCATCCATACATTCTTTCCCACTCTTCCCGATTTATTCTCAGTATTGCCACCTCGTTTTGACAGTTCTATCTTTTCTATGATGCACCATCTGAGGTCTTCTACTTTGTGTTTACTGTTGTGCCAATGTTCAGTGAGGGGAGCATTACATTTATTGTTTTTTAACGCTGATCTATGTTCATTCAGTCGTGTTCGGATCTCTCTTCCGGTCTCACCTATATATCCTAGGCCGCAAGGGCACTGAATAAGGTAAATGACATTTTTAGTTCTGCAATTGAACATCTCCCTGGCTGTATGGTCAATATTATTTATTGTTATTTTTTGTCCAGTGATTATTGATTTACAGTTTACGCAACCACTGCATGGGTAAGTGCCTATTACCTTTTTGTTGGTATCTATACTTTTTTGGTAGCTGGTGTTTTTTTCTTTATAGGTCTTCACTAATCTATTTCTGATACTTCGGTTTCTTCTAAAAGAAAACAGTGGTTTTTCCAAGGTTGCCAGATTCTTATCCTGTAACAGACTCCAGTTTCTGTTAATAATGTTTTTGTTTTTATTACTCAGTAGGGAATAATTGGTTAGAAAGGTTATTCTGTTCAACTCTGTTTTACCGTTCCTCTCAGTCTCAAACAATGAATCTCGATTATAATATGTAGCTCTTTTATAAGCCTGCTTAATGATTTTTTTTGGGTAACCCCTACTAGATAGTTTCCTTTTTAGATTTCCTGCATGTTTCTCAAAGTCTTTTTTATCTGAGCAGTTCCTGCGTAAACTCAGAAACTGCCCAAATGGGATGTTATCTTTTTGGCATCTAGGATGTTCACTATCATAGTGCAGCATAGTATTCCTGTCGGTGGGTTTTACAAATAAATCAACTCTAAGTATGTTGTCTTTATTCAGGATTTTAATATCTAGAAAATCACAATGATCTTGACTGATGTTGCATGTAAATCTTAGGTTGGGGTCGCCACAATTCAACCAATCAATGAATTCCAGCAGGATAACTTTATCCCCTGTCCAAATCACGTTTTCAAAAAAAGGGGCCGCCTCATTATAAATGTGTTCATCCTCAAAGGCACCAACATAGAGACACGCTAGGCTCGGCGCACAGGTGGCCCCCATGCTGGTGCCCTTGGTCTGACAATATAGATCATCCTCAAAGATAAAAATTTTATTCATGAGGATTAATTCAACCAATTCACTATGAAGTATGAGTGTTCAGATAGATCACCATTCTTATCCATTAAAATTTCCTTTATTGTGTTTACAGTAGCTTTCTGGGGAATGTTCGTATATAACGCCTCGATGTCGAGGCTCACCATCAATTGATTACTGCCATTAAATTCCAGCCCTTCTACCTTCTTTATCATATCGGTGGTGTCTTTTATATAAGACTTTTGTAATGCCACCAGTGGTCTTAGAAACTTGTCTACATAAATGCTTAAGGGTTCAGTTGCTGAATTTAAGCTTGAGACAATTGGTCTTATTGGGGGGTCCGTTATGTTCTTCTGGACTTTAGGTAGTCCGTAGATAGCTGGAAGGGTTGGATATTTATTAGATAGGAAATAATACTCTTCAGTACATATAATATCATCCTCTTTTGCAAAGTCAAGAACTCTTTTTATATTGACTTGCAAATGCTTCCATTCCTCTCTGGTTGATTTCCTGTAATGCTCATTTATACATAGCAAAGACATCATTCTTTTCCTATAATCATCAGTATCTAACAACACAATGCTCCCACCTTTGTCTCCAGGTTTTATCGTAAGTTGATCACATTTTTCTAAATTTGTTAATGCATCTCTACACTCCTTAGATAGATTATTATTATATATTTTCAGGTCTACGTCTAATAGGTCTTCAATATCTTTTTCAATAGCTCTTTCAAATAATTCCACATTTTTATATACCATCGTACGAGCTGGTGTCCAAGTGGAAGCTGGCTTTAAACCAGAGCAATTTGTTTTTTCATTTGATTCTTTATTTCAGAAAAAATATTTTAGCCTAATTTTTCTGAATAGACTTTTTATGTCTTTCTGGATGTCATAGCTATTGGGTTTAGACGTGGGTGCAAATCCTAGGTCTAAAGTTAGTACCATTTCTTCTGCCTTGTTTAAAACTTTTTTAGATAAATTGATAATGGGAGCTTTATCTTGAGGTATTAATCCCATTGTTTCTGGCTTCTCATTCTCATGTAGGGGGGTCTGTATGTTTGTGCTGGTCATTGGAAATTCCCACGGCCTCTCCCCCTGTTTCCTTGATTTTGCCTGGGTTGTTGCTGTCCTAAAAAAGATCTTTGTTCCCTGTGTTGTCCCTGATGGTTTTCATTTCTATTCTTGTTCATAGGTTGACTTTCCTCCTCTGATTCAGTACTTGCATATGAGGTGTCAGAAAAACTAACATTTTTCTTCATGCCTCTAGGGCGATATGGATACCAGGTCTTTTTCTGATAAGTTGTATCTTGTACGGGGGCATCATAATATTCTTTCTGTGTGTAGGGATAAATTAATTCTCTGCTAAATCTAGACACATCTTTAATTAATGTATTTGTTTTTTTATTTATTAGATATTCTCTGTACCCTTCTACATCAGTTTCTAGTTCTTTGAGTTTTCGTTTCGCCTCATCTAGTGCATTACTCATATTGGTTTTTAATTCATTTTCCAATTGGTCTAACTCTCTTTTTTCCACTAGAATAAATTCTTGCGCCGTTTCAATTATTAACCGCATCCAATCCCTGCTGCATCTATTCGCTATCAGGGTCCAGTGCTCAATGAATTTATCGTTTTTGACAAAAAGACCAGGTTCATTCTTTACCTGTAGTCCAATTGGGATAATGCCTTTCCTACAGTATTCAATAAGGAACTCTGCGTGTAATTCTGTACGCGTTACCTTCTTTTTAAGATTCCAGAAGGTGTTCCACTTTTCTGCATTGCTGTCCGTCAAGGCAGAAGTATTGATATTTTTTGAGCTCCCAATAATTTTAGAGAATTGGTCTTTTGTAAAACCAAAGATTTTTATCGTGTCCATTGTGATTAACACAATGTTGTGACCACCTCTCCGGCTCACAATCTGTACAATTACAGTATCAATCAAAAAGAGAGTAACCCTTCTGTATCAAGGGAACAGGGTAAATAGTAGCAAACAAGTGAAGAGAGTTCCCTTGAGTTCCTATGCCTTAATTATTATGGAATTAGAGATCTTGAAATATATCCCTTCTAAGGATCTAACTACAATTTAAATGACATACATACATTCTATTCTTTCAAACCTAAATGGAACCACAAAAAGGCACTTACAGTCTAAAGTTATATATACTACGTAGCCGGTGTATTTTCTAGTATGACAAAGTTCTTTATTGTTTATAAAAGCAATTCCATATCTCATAAAACAATTTCAATAAAAAACACACACATATATGTATTCCTTTAGCAAGTATTTCATGTGTATATCAGCATACTGTTATTCGTTTCTGTACATTCGTGTTCTTGAAACACTCTCAAGAAATACGAATTAAAAAAATATATATATTTTTAAAATAAATCCAAGTCGACGCGTTTCGGTGGATCTTTGCTGTGCGCACCACCTTCCTCAGGACAATTTAAAAACAATTCTCTGAAGACAATTATTTAAAAAACAAAGTCATACTTTGTCCTCGGCATACGTTTACAAAGTTATAAATATATACACTTATAAGACCATTTCTAACCGCAATATATATGATTTACACCCTGGAAATATTCATACTTTAGATGGTATCCTATCGCTTAAAAATATTGCTTATAGATACAGAACTAATCTTTTTTATAGGGCAAACTTATATCTTACATTTCAGGATTCTTTATCTTGTGTAGGTCTTATTTCGATCATACTTGGGCCTTTTCCTGTGCTCATTTCGTGTTCCACTTATCATACATCCATCCCCACATTCATAAACACTGTTGCCCATTCCGACAACTCTTGGGATGTCCCAACTATTCCTAAAGCCAACATTCTACATTCCTGGGGTGTAGGCCCACCTTATTAGCTGCCTTTAATCAATCCGATAATCAGCCACGATGTCTATTCAGGCGCCGATTCCTGATAGTTGATTTGCTCCTGTGTTGATTACAGATAGATGCATTTTAAGTATTATTCTCTCCTTCTATTCAAAATCACTACGCTTATACGCTAAATACTTACTAGTTAAACTGTGATGAATCTCAGTTTAAGCGTTATTTTCTATGTTGATTAGTAGTTTCAATCCGCGTTATCGGCTTATTTATTTCTTAAATATGCATATAGGCACCTATTTGTGAAAAAACATGAGTTCTTTTAGGGCACTATTTTTATATTCATACTATCCTTCTATCTAGTTATAACTTTATCATGCCTTACCAGAGTTAAAATGATTTCTAGTTTAGCATCTCCTGATGATTAAAAGGTTATTTCATTTCCTTTCTCGTATACTTTCGCCGGGGAGTTCTTCAATTGTCCCACTTTCAGCATATAACTACATCAAACAGAATGTTAAGTTTAGAAACATACTTCAATGCCTGTCAGTAAATTCTATTTAGTTGTAAACATCCTGGCGGCATTCACTATTCTTATTTAAGAGACTCCTTATGTTGCACATCACATTTAGTGGTACACTTCTTCGTCCCTAAGTGTCTACTGATTTGCTATGTTATTACATTATACTTTTCGCATTTTTGTTTCTTATTTGTCTCTAATATCGTATGGTCCCCTGATTTAGCGTGATCGATGTAGGGTACTGTTTATCATGGGGTTACACTCTTTACTTTATTTTCCCCGGAGCAGTTATTTAAAAGTAGACAATTATCTTTCCTCATCACTATTCTTTGTGTTAAGGCTCACATTTAAAAAAGGGGAAGGGATTTAAACTTCTTTGTTATTAATCGGATTTCCCAGTGCCACAACCACTTAGCCTCTAAAGGAACTTAAAGACGTGGTCCTTTTTTTTGCGATTCTACGGGAGAGTTTTCCCATTATTTCTAATACCAAAGTTTCATTACGTTAAGCAAAAGCCCTGTGCGCGACCTACTCTTACCTGGTGCCTCCTCGTTTGTGTCTCTCGCGGTTCGTGTTCGATAACCCGGTTGCCTCGCTTCCTGTTTTTGAAGCGATTGGGTAGGCCACATGGTTTTTTCTCATTATCCACGTGGTATACAGGGTTAAAACATGCCGGCCATCTTAGAGCGATGTAAATATAACATCATGCATCATTCTTTGCGTGGAGAGACACAATAAAAAAGATTTTTCTAAATCAATAATCTACTTATTGGGATCTTTTATTTATCTGACAATATTTTTAGTATATAATTTCCGATTAATACGTAGCGCTCTCTCTCGATACATTAATAAACGCCTTCTGTTCTTTATTACTTAATGAAAGTGTCTCATTTTCTCGAACCTTATTTCCTGCTATATATTTGTTATTATTCGATCGAATTCTGCCACATACATTATTTTAGTATCGTGTTAAATCTATATGTTCCCAGTTTATCTGGTCGCCATCTTAGCCTGGTTTCCCTATCATTAAACTCATTATTATTTCATTGTGCGCTTTGCACACCAGGTTTTGTTCTTTCATTTAATATACAGACCATAGATGTTTATCGAGGATATTTCAATTTATGCTTTCTTTAGTTATTGGATTCTGAGTTATTTTAATTAACTATCCATGTTTATAAAGAAGAGCTTTATCAGACTGTAAGGGATCTAGTTCTTCGTGGGACCACCCTTATTTCAGTTCATCTATACATTCTTTCCCACTCTTCTCGATTGTTCAAACCATGTGTAAAGGTTTTAAATTTACATATGTAGACTTGTTCTCTTATCTTCCTTTTATTCTCAGTATTGCCACCTAATTTTGACAGTTCTATCTTTTCTATGATGCACCATCTGAGGTCTTCTACTTTGTGTTTACTGTTGTGCCAATGTTCAGTGAGGGGGGCATTACATTTATTGTTTTTTATCGCTGATCTATGTTCATTCAGTCGTGTTCGGATCTCTCTTCCGGTCTCACCTATATATTCTAGGCCGCAAGGGCACTGAATAAGGTAAATGACATTTTTCGTTCTGCAATTGAACATCTCCCTGGCTGTATGGTCAATATTATTTATTGTTATTTTTTGTCCAGTGATTATTGATTTACAGTTTACGCAACCACTGCATGGGTAAGTGCCTATTACCTTTTTGTTGGTATCTATACTTTTTTGGTAGCTGGTGTTTTTTTCTTTATAGGTCTTCACTAATCTATTTCTGATACTTCGGTTTCTTCTAAAAGAAAACAGTGGTTTTTCCAAGGTTGCCAGATTCTTATCCTGTAACAGACTCCAGTTTCTGTTAATAATGTTTTTGATTTTATTACTCAGTAGGGAATAATTGGTTACAAAGGTTATTCTGTTCAACTCTGTTTTAATGTTCCTCTCAGTCTCAAACAATGAATCTCGATTATAATATTTAGCTCTTTTATAAGCCTGCTTAATGATTCCTTTTGGGTAACCCCTACTAGATAGTTTCCTTTTTAAATTTCCTGCATGTTTCTCAAAGTCTTTTTTATCTGAGCAGTTCCTGCGTAAATGCAGAAACTGCCCAAATGGGATGTTATCTTTTTGGCATCTAGGATGTTCACTATCATAGTGCAGCATAGTATTCCTGTCGGTGGGTTTTACAAATAAATCAACACTAAGTATGTTGTCTTTATTCAGGATTTTAATATCTAGAAAATCACAATGATCTTGACTGATATTACATGTAAATCTTAGGTTGGGGTCGCCACAATTCAACCAATCAATGAATTCCAGCAGGATAACTTTATCCCCTGTCCAAATAAAAAAATGTTGTCAATAAAACGTGACCAATGGGTCACGTTTTCAAAAAAAGGGGCCGCCTCATTATAAATGTGTTTATCCTCAAAGGCACCAACATAGAGACACGCCAGGCTCGGCGCGCAGGTGGCCCCCATGCTGGTGCCCTTGGTCTGACAATATAGATCATCCTCAAAGATAAAAATGTTATTCATGAGGATTAATTCAACCAATTCCACTATGAAGTATGAGTGTTCAGATAGATCACCATTCTCATCCATTAAAATTTCCTTTATTGTGTTTACAGTAGCTTTCTGAATGTTCTACACTCCTTAGATCGATTATTATTATTATATATTTTCAGGTCTACGTCTAATAGGTCTTCAATATCTTTTTCAATAGCTCTTTCAAATAATCCTCCAATCAAGGCCTCGCCAAAGTCCCGCGTATCCAAAGGTCCACCATGGGAGGTAGATCCTTCTCCTACTTAGCGGCCAAGACCTGGAACTCACTCCCCACTCACCTCCGCCTCACTCAGAACCACATCTCCTTCAGGAAAGAACTTAAAACCTGGCTATTCGATAAATAATGAACCCCCTCCCCAAGCGCCTTGAGACCCTCTGGGTGAGTAGTGCGCTATACAAATTCTTGAAATTGAACTTGAACTTGAGGCTCACCATCAATTGATTACTGCCATTAAATTCCAGCCCTTCTACCTTCTTTATCATATCGGTGGTGTCTTTTATATAAGACTTTTGTAAGGCCACCAGTGGTCTTAGAAACTTGTCTACATAAATACTTACGGGTTCAGTTGCTGAATTTAAGCTTGAGACAATTGGTCTCATTGGGGGTCCGTTATGCTCTTATGGACTTTAGGTAGTCCGTAGATAGCTGGAAGGGTTGGATATTTATTATATAAGAAATCATACTCTTGAGTACATATAATATCATCCTCTTTTGCAAAGTCAAGAACTCTCTTTATATTGACTTGCAAATTCTTCCATTCCTGTCTGGTTGATTTCCTGTAATGCTCATTTATACATAGCAAAGACATCATTCTTTTCCTATAATCATCAGTATCTAACAACACAATGCTCCCACCTTTGTCTCCAGGTTTTAACGTAAGTTGATCACATTTTTCTAAATTTGTTAATGCATCTCTACACTCCTTAGATCGATTATTATTATTATATATTTTCAGGTCTACGTCTAATAGGTCTTCAATATCTTTTTCAATAGCTCTTTCAAATAATTCCACATTTTTATGTACCATCGTACGAGCTGGTGTCCAAGTGGAAGCTAGCTTTAAACCAGAGCAATTGTTTTTTTCATTTGGTTCTTTATTTAGGAAAAATATTTTAGCCTAATTTTTCTAAATAGACTTTTTATGTCTTTCTGGATGTCATAGCTATTGGGTTTAGTCGTGGGTGCAAATCCTAGGCCTAAAGTTAGTACCATTTCTTCTGCCTTGTTTAAACCTTTTTTAGATAAATTGATAATGGGAGCTTTATCTTGAGGTATTAATCCCATTGTTTCTGGCTTCTCGTTCGCATGTAGGGGGGTCTGTATGTTTGTGCTGGTCATTGGAACTTCCCACGGCCTCTCCCCCTGTTTCCTTGATTTTGCCTGGGTTGTTGCTGTCCTAAAAAAGATCTTTGTTCCCTGTGTTGTCCCTGATGGTTTTCATTTCTATTCTTGTTCATAGGTTGACTTTCCTCCTCTGATTCAGTACTTGCATATGAGGTGTCAGAAAAACTAACATTTTTCTTCATGCCTCTAGGGCGATATGGATACCAGGTCTTTTTCTGATAAGTTGTATCGTGTACGGGGGCATCATAATAATCTTTCTGTGTGTAGGGATAAATTAATTCTCTGCTAAATCTAAACACATCTTTAATTAATGTATTTGTTTTTTTATTTATTAAATATTCTCTGTACCCTTCTACATCAGTTTCTATTTCTTTGAGTTTTCGTTTCGCCTCATCTAGTGCATTACTCATATTGGTTTTTAATTCATTTTCCAATTGGTCTAACTCTCTTTTTTCCACTAGAATAAATTCTTGCGCCGTTTCAATTATTAACAGCATCCAATCCCTGCTGCATCTATTCGCTATCAGGGTCCAGTGCTCAATGAATTTATCGTTTTTGACAAAAAGACCAGGTTCATTCTTTACCTGTAGTCCAATTGGGATAATGCCCTTCCTACAGTATTCAATAAGGAACTCTGCGTGTAATTCTGTACGCGTTACCTTCTTTTTAAGATTCCAGAAGGTGTTCCACTTTTCTGCATTGCTGTCTGTCAAGGCAGAAGTATTGATATTTTTTGAGCTCCCAATAATTTTAGAGAATTGGTCTTCTGTAAAACCAAAGATTTTTATCGTGTCCATTGTGATTAACACAATGTTGTGACCACCTCTCCGGCTCACAAGCTGTACAATTACAGTATCAATCAAAAAGAGAGTAACCCTTCTGTATCAAGGGAACAGGGTAAATAGTAGCAAACAAGTGAAGAGAGTTCCCTGGGGGTCCTATGCCTTAGTTATTATGGAATTAGAGATCTTGAAATATATCCCTTCTAAGGATCTAACTACAATTTAAATGACATACATACATTCTATTCTTTCAAACCTAAATGGAACCACAAAAAGGCCCTTACAGTCTAAAGTTATATATACTACGTAGCCGGTGTATTTTGTATTATGACAAAGTTCTTTATTGTTTATAAAAGCAATTCCATATATCATAAAACAATTTCAATAAAAAACACACACATATATGTTTTCCTTTAGCAAGTATTTCATGTGTATATCAGCATACTGTTATTCGTTTCTGTACATTCTTGTTGTTGAAACACTCTCAAGAAATACGAATTAAAAAATATATATATTTTTACATTTAATAATGCAATCAAATAAAATAAATCCAAGTCGACGCGTTTCGGTGGATCTTTGCTGTGCGCACCACCTTCCTCAGGACAATTAAAAAACAATTCTGTGAAGACAATTATTTTAAAAAAAAAGTCATACTTTGTCCTCGGCATACGTTTACAAAGTTATAAATATATACACTTATAAGACCATTTCTAACCGCAATATATATGATTTACACCCTGGAAATATTCATACTTTAGATGGTATCCTATCGCTTAAAAATATTGCTTATAGATACAGAACTAATCTTTTTTATAGGGCAAACTTATATCTTACATTTCTGGATTCTTTATCTTGTGTAGGTCTTATTTCGATCATACTTGGGCCTTTTCCTGTGCTCATTTTGTGTTCCACTTATCATACATCCATCCCCACATTCATAAACACTGTTGCCCATTCCGACAACTCTTGGGATGTCCCAACAATTCCTAAAGCCAACATTCTACATTCCTGGGGTGTAGACCCACCTTATTAGCTGCCTTTAATCAATCCGATAATCAGCCACGATGTCTATTCAGGCGCTGATTCCTGATAGTTAATTTGCTCCTGTGTTGATTACAGATAGATGCATTTTAATTATTATTCCCTCCTTCTATTCAAAATCACTACGCTTATACGCTAAATACTTACTAGTTAAACTGTGATGAATCCCAGTTTAAGCGTTATTTTCTATGTTGATTAGTAGTTTCAATCTGTGTTATCGGCGTATTTATTTCTTAAATATGCATATAGGCACCTATTTGTGAAAAAACATGAGTTCTTTTAGGGCACTATTTTTATATTCATACTATCCTTCTATCTAGTTATAACGTTATCATGCCTTACCAGAGTTAAAATGATTTCTAGTTTAGCATCTCCTGATGATTAAAAGGTTATTTAATTTCCTTTCTCGTATACTTTCGCCGGGGAGTTCTTCAATTGCCCCACTTTCAGCATATAACTACATCAAACAGAATGTTAAGTTTAGAAACATACTTTAATGCCTGTCAGTAAATTCTGTTTAGTTGTAAACATCCTGGCGGCATTCACTATTCTTATTTAAAAGACTCCTTATGTTGCACATCACATTTAGTGGTACACTTCTTCGTCCCTAAGTGTTTACTGATTTGCTATGTTATTACATTACACTTTTCGCATTTTTGTTTCTTATTTGTCTCTAATATCGTATGGTCCCCTGATTTAGCGTGATCGATGTAGGGTACTGTTTATCATGGGGTTACACTCTTTACTTTATTTTCCCCGGAGCAGTTATTTAAAGTTAGACAATTATCCTTCCTCATCACTATTCTTTGTGTTAAGGCTCACATTTAAAAAAGGGGAAGGGATTTAAACTTATTTGTTATTAATCGGATTTCCCAGTGCCACAACCACTTAGCCTCTAAAGGAACTTAAAGACGTGGTCCTTTTTTTTGCGATTCTACGGGAGAGTTTCCCATTATTTCTAATACCAAAGATTCATTACGTTAAGCAAAAGCCCTGGGCGCAACCTACTCTTACCTGGTGCCTCCTCGTTTATGTCTCTCGCGGTTCGTGTTCGATAACCCGGTTGCCTCGCTTCCTGTTTTTGAAGCGATCGGGTAGGTCACATGGTTTTTTCTCATTATCCACGTGGTATACAGGGTTAAAACCTGTCGGCCATCTTAGAGCGATGTAAATATAACATCATGCATCATTCTTTGCGTGGAGAGACACGATAAAAAAGATTTTTCTAAATCAATAATCTACTTATTGGGATCTTTTATTTATCTGACAATATTTTTTGTATATACTTTCCGTTTAATATGTAGCACTCTCTCTCGATACATTAATAAACGCCTTCTGTTCTTTATTATTTAATGTAAGGGTCTCATTTTCTCGAACCTTATTTCCTGCTATATATTTGTTATTATTCGATCGAATTCTGCCACCTACATTATTTTAGTATCGTGTTAAATCTATATGTTCCCAGTTTATCTGGTCGCCATCTTAGCCTGGTTTCCATATCATTAAACTCATTATTATTTCATTGTGCGCTTTGCACACCAGGTTTTGTTCTTTCATTTAATATACAGACCATAGATGTTTATCGAGGATATTTCAATTTATGCTTTCTTTAGTTATTGGATTCTGAGTTATTTTAATTAACTATCCATGTTTATAAAGAAGAGCTTTATCAGACTGTAAGGGATCTAGTTCTTCGTGGGACCACCCTTATTCCAGTTCATCTATACATTCTTTCCCACTCTTCTCGATTGTTCAAACCATGTGTAAAGGTTTTAAATTTACATATGTAGAATTGTTCTTTTATCTTCCTTTTATTCTCAGTATTGCCACCTCGTTTTGACAGTTCTATCTTTTCTATGATGCACCATCTGAGGTCTTCTACTTTGTGTTTACTGTTGTGCCAATTTTCAGTGAGGGGGGCATTACATTTATTGTTTTTTATCGCTGATCTATGTTCATTCAGTCGTGTTCGGATCTCTCTTCCGGTCTCACCTATATATCCTAGGCCGCAAGGGCACTGAATAAGGTAAATGACATTTTTCGTTCTGCAATTGAACATCTCCCTGGCTGTATGGTCAATATTATGTATTGTTATTTTTTGTCCAGTGATTATTGATTTACAGTTTACATCCCAAGAGTTGTCGGAATGGTCAACAGTGTTTATGAATGTGGGGATGGATGTATGATAAGTGGAACACGAAATGAGCACAGGAAAAGGCCCAAGTATGATCGAAATAAGACCTACACAAGATAAAGAATCCTGAAATGTAAGATATAAGTTTGCCCTATAAAAAAGATTAGTTCTGTATCTATAAGCAATATTTTTAAGCGATAGGATACCATCTAAAGTATGAATATTTCCAGGGTGTAAATCATATATATTGCGGTTAGAAATGGTCTTATAAGTGTATATATTTATAACTTTGTAAACGTATGCCGAGGACAAAGTATGACTTTGTTTTTTAAATAATTGTCTTCACAGAATTGGTTTTAAATTGTCCTGAGGAAGGTGGTGCGCACAGCAAAGATCCACCGAAACGCGTCGACTTGGATTTTTTTTTATTGCATTATTAAATGTAAAAATATATATTTTTTTTAAATTCTTATTTCTTGAGAGTGTTTCAACAACAAGAATGTACAGAAACGAATAACAGTATGCTGATATACACATGAAATACTTGCTAAAGGAATACATATATGTGTGTGTTTTTTATTGAAATTGTTTTATGATATATGGAATTGCTTTTATAAACAATAAAGAACTTTGTCATAATACAAAATACACCGGCTACGTAGTTTATATAACTTTAGACTGTAAGTGCCTTTTTGTGGTTCCATTTAGGTTTGAAAGAATAGAATGTATGTATGTCATTTAAATTGTAGTTAGATCCTTAGAAGGGATATATTTCAAGATCTCTAATTCCATAATAATTAAGGCATTGGAACTCAAGGGAACTCTCTTCACTTGTTTGCTACTATTTACCCTGTTCCCTTGATACAGAAGGGTTACACTCTTTTTGATTGATACAACAACAGTGAAATTGTTACATCATTTGGCTGATAAAGGAAATAAAGTCTCCCTCTCTAAATTTCAATATTGTCAACAGGAAGTGACCTACCTTGGCCACTTACTGTCGAAAGCGGGGAGACGACTAACACCAGACCGAATATCTGTAATTACTAATATGTCTGTACCTCGTACTTAATGTGATGTTCGTGCTTTTCTTGGCATAACCTCTTACTGTCGCCAATGGATTTCTAACTATTCACTTCTCTCTAAACCCTTGTTGTATTTGACAACTAAAGATGTGCATGAACCCCTACCCTGGACGGATGAATGTCAAGAAGCCTTTGACTCTTTGAAATCTGCTTTGTGTTCTGCACCTGTTTTGGGTACTCCGGACTACCGGAAGCCTTTTTCACTTTATGTGAACGAGGTTTACGGTTGTTCCCTTTCAGTATGAACACAGGATTTTGGTGGGAAGCAGAGACCCTGTGCTTTCTTTTAATCAGTATTAGACATGGTTGCCCACGCCCTCCCCAGTTGTCTGAGGGCCACTACGGCGGAAGCAGTGGCCATCCGGCAATCGGAGGGTATCGTTTTGAATACGGAACTCACAGTCTTGGTACCACATGTAGTAGATATTCTTTTAAATAGAACTAAGACCCAGCACCGTACGAGTGCTCGTTTGACAGGATATGAATTAACATTGTTTGCACCACATATTACAATCAAAAGATGTGCTACATTGAATCCAGCCACGTTATTGCCCCTCCCTTCCAGTGCTGAGACAAATGATGCCCATGATTGTATATTCAGAACTGAAGAAGAAACAAAAGGCCGTGTAGACCTAACCGACACCCCTTTACCAGAACCCCAAGGAGAATTATATGTGGATGGTTCTTGTTTTAAATTACCAGATGGTACAGCCACAGCTGCATATGCCATTACAACCTTAAAAACGGTGGTGGAAACCGCTAGGATTTCACATCACTCAGCACAGGCAGCTGAACTAATAGCCTTGGTTAGAGCCTGTGAGATCAGTAAAGGCTTAAGAGTAAATATTTACACAGACAGCCAGTACGCCTTTGGGGTCGCCCATAGTTTTGGGATGCTGTGGAGGGAAAGGGGTTTCTTTACCAGACATGGTCAGAAAATTCAACACAGTCCTTTAATTGATCATTTATTGCATGCCTTGACACTACCAGACAAAGTTGCCATTATCAAATTTAGTGCTCATCAAAAAATCATTGATTCTACAGGAAAGGGAAATGCATATACTGACTCAGTAGCTAAAGAAACAGCGCAAACTAAGATGACTCCTATGTTCCCTAGTGCTTCAGCCCGGTGGGTGGCAGAAACATCTGTGTTTGATAATACCATTGAGAGCGTAAAAGAATTACAGAAGGAAGCTACCATAGATGAGACGCAGAAATGGGAACAAGAAGTGGGTCAATTCGACAAAAATGAATGTTGGATAGATCGAACTGAGAAACAGCGTTGGTTACTCCCTAATGCATTGGTATATGCTGTAGTGACCATGGCCCATGGTCCAGCACACATAGGGGCAAAAGGTATTTGTGCAGTGTTGGACCCAGTTTGGAATAACCCAAATATTTCCAAAACAGCCGTACATGTGGTTAAATATTGCCCAGTATGCTTACGTTACAATTCGGGGGGCAGAGAGGCGGTCCTGAGTGGAAATTTTGCACCACCATCTTTACCCTTTGAAGTTCTTCAGATTGATTACATACAGATGGAGAGAGTAAATAATTTAAAATATGGGCTAGTGGTGGTTTGCGCGTTCAGTAAATGGGTCGGAGCCTACCCCACTAAGGAAGCCACCGCAGTTGCCACTGCTAAAGCTCTGATTAAAGAATATTTTCCCCGCTTTTGTTTGCCCCGAATTATCTGGTCTAATAATGGCTCACACTTTAATGCCTCCCTGGTTCAGAGTGTTTGTGATGGACTACAAATTAGGCAAAAGTTTCATGAAGCCAGACATCCTCAGTCAGCGGGCCTGGTCGAAAAATACAATGGCATATTGAAGTTAAAGATGGCCAAGATCTGTGCTAGTACGGGATTGAAATGGCCCGATGCCCTCCCTTTAGCCTTACTGTCTCTGAGAACCACCACGCACACAAGAACAGGTTTATCCCCCTATGAAGTAGTTTTTGGCCGCCCGCCAATGTGTGGGAAGTCCCTAGACCCAGATCTTTTAGAGATATTGATTATCCTTTGATGACAGATTACTTGTATGCGTTGACTAAAGATCTGCGTTCTATTCATCAACAGGTATCCGAGACATTGCGGCCACTACCAGAGGGTCCAGGACATCGGTTGGAACCAGGCCAGTGGGTCCTGGTGAGGAACTATCAACGGAAATCGAGTCTGGAACCAAAATGGTCTGATCCTTACCAGATCATACTCGCTACAAGGTCGGCGGTGAAGGTGCATGGACGAAAGCACTGGATCCATGCGAGCTATCTGAAGCGCCTTCCGCTTCCTTTACCTTTTGATTTGCAAAACCGTGAAGGAATTCCTAGCCAGGAAGGAGAGTCGCCACAGAGCTTTGTGCCTTTTTCTGAAGCCCGAGAGGAGGGGCAGCCAAGAGAAGCGTTGCCCTCCGGTGACAAGGAGGCGGCTCAGACAGCGGAGGCCGTTATCTCTGCTATATCACCGGGGTCAAATGCATCTGATGCCCCTGCAGCTGAGTTGTTTTCTGACCAGGAGCAACCTGGTCGCTTTAACTACGACCTGCGGCCCCGAAAACAGCACGGTACCCCAGTTTTCCGTGGAAGAAGATAGGGAAAGACTTCATTTGAAAAATATCAGATAGTTACACTGGGGTACTGAGCGAGACACTGGACTGAACTCGTTGAGTGCTTGGAACACTGTGTTAAGCAGATCTGTTCAGAAAGAAAGACTGAGTTGGGGGCCGCGGTTGTTTTCCCAGACGAAGGAGATCATTTCCTTTTTCACTTGATGGACGATGAGAGTCTGCCTGTGAGGCTCTAGAACAGACACAGGGAGAAGATCCCCTCTGGTGGCGTGCGTGCTTTGTGGATACAAAGATAGTTAAACTTGGACTTATAGAGAGGGAACGAGTTAAACTTGGACTTATAGAGAGGATGTTTTCCTTTGCTCGATATGCGATGGAGGATGAAAGGCCACTGGCCCCTCGTCGATATGTGGATAATATGCATTTATTTTCCGGATGGTCCACCAGAGTGAAGGTGGCATTCGTTGCTTTCATTGTTATCATTACAATAATTATGATGTGTGTATTCATATATTTAGAATCTCAGCACCCAGCACAGAAGTTGTTAGGAACTACTGTTGCCCTGGAAGAGCATCTCTTCTATTATTTGCCCCCTCACAAGGCCACACATAGAGAAACTTATATGAAAAATGCTTTTATTGAAATGTTGCACTAGACACACAGCACCACAAATAAGACGGACTGTTGGGTATGTGGGTTACTTCCTTCAGTCATGCACCAGCATGAACTGTTTATCTCCTTGCCAATGTCATATTTAGCTAGTTGTGAAGCCTGGTTCCAGTTGCTATCTTTAATGTATTCACATTATGTAGCTGAACCGAAAATCTATACTGAAAAGGATTATGAAGCCATTTTGAAATATATAGAAAAACATCAGGGATTTGATGCAGCAGGAAACGGGGGAGAGGGTTCTTTAGACCCTAATGCTTGCATGAACGTGTATACAGATTATAAGAATGTTACATGGCTAATGGAGGAAATGCAGGATTTTGAACTCTTTAATGATACTATGTATTTCCAGCATTTTAAGGAAAGAAATGTTACGAATGACAAGGCCTTGCCGATTCCCATCATTAATACAACCTCTCCCTTTTGCATACAGGGACGAGGTCATGTTAAGGTAGGAAAGAGCAGATGTAATTACACATACACTTTACAGATATATAGTACCCCACCTATGATCACTCCCCCCGATGTATATTTCGTCTGTGGTGAGAATGCATACACATGGCTTCCCCGGGGATGGGCCGGAAGTTGCTATCTCTCATTTCTCTACCCGCCTTTGTATATTGCCCCGCCCGACTATCATCGAACTCATCAGCTAGTCCAGAAAGAGGCAGGAGTTAGCAGAAATGTTAGTAGTTATGACACTGACAATACAGACCAAACTGATACCTCCTTGCAACAATTCGAAGATTTTGGTAAGGGTCTTATCCCCTTCTGGAGACCCATATTCAATAGCCGCAGCATACGACGCCTGTCTCGGATAGTTGAGAACGTGGTCTAGACCACTACTGGGATTTTAACTAATATCACTGTAGAGCTTGCAGCGACGAGGCTTGTTTCGCTCCAGAACCGGATGGTTCTTGACGTCATCCTCGCGGATAGGGGAGGAGCCTGTCGTGTGATCGGCAGCTCTTGCTGTGTGTTTATTCCAGATTCGGCCCCTACCATTCATCTAGCTATACAGAAACTACATCGATTAGCCAGTGAAGCCCATGTGGATAACGGTACCTGGTCCCTTAGTTGTTGGTTCTGGGGTCTTTTAGCCACCTGGGGTTGGAAGATATTCATGGTGCAGGCCGGAGATTTTGGAGTAATATTTACGTGTTGCATGTGTCTCCAGTGTGGCCCGGCTTGCTGCTCGTTCTGCGCAAACAGAATGACATCTGCTTTGAATTTTTCTCGATAAGTGAAGGTCGAGAAGCAGATGATTCAGAAGGAAGTATCGGATCTCATGCAGATCGATGAAGGGATTTTTGTAGAATGAATTGTATTGGCTATAGTAGGCCAAAATGGCCGTCTGTTGGGATCAAATTTTCGATACCATGCATTATTGGCCTAGTATATCCAATGTAATCTTGTAATTATATAATCGTATAGTTAGAATATACTATGAACCCTTAGTGACTATTGATTCACTTTTAACTTGCTTGTTCCTATTGATATAACCAGAACCATTTTGTTTCTTTTCCCTATGGGCTCGCGTTGTTTCCCAGAAATCACGTGATCACGTTTGGTGCTCGAAACTATGACAACAGTCAGGCTGCTTACTATAGTTGTTAGCCGGTAGCTCAAGGAAACCCAAGGTCACATCTGCCTTTCATGTGGGATGCGCACATTCTATCAGAGCCTGTTCCTGTACTCCCCGGGCTACAGATAGACAGGGAGGCACCTTACTGACCTGCCCCCGGAATAGCTTAGGCCTAGGCTACTAGCAATCAATTGTGCCTTATATGGGTATTCCTCTTGGCATACGGACAAGTTGTATCTTTCCTTGTAGGGTGTCATCTTGAACACATGAAACGTATATATGCTTTGTGTTTTGAACATGTAACCAGTCTCCTCTGCGCACCTCCGAGGGTCGTGTAGACTGAGGCTCCCCTGCCAGGGCTTGTATTTGATTGAATAAACGATTAAACCTTCTCCATTGCCGACTGAATTATTATTATTGATAAACGTATATGGGCTATTGGTAAGTATAGCCCGATAGATTAATTTTGAATCCTTCATAACCCGCGGCTGTGTTTAGACACTGCACGCATCTCCTGTGGGCCTCCTACTTCCTAACCTTTGGTTGTTTAGAGTAGCCCCAGCGACTCCACAGACCCCAGGCCTGCTTTATAATTCTGACGTGGTCCTTATACCACTATTTTAGTATATGGTTTGTGAGGCCCCTAGGGCAAAACGTATACTGTGCAACTTATCGTATGCTAATGAAGAAACTTGTATTGTACTTTTACCTCTGACCTCATAAAGAGTGCAGAGGGGTTGTATTTAGAATAAATACATATATATTTGATATATACCTTGTGTGGTGTACTTTCATTTGGTACTCAAGGGATTATAATTGGTAAATCAACTTGGTTTAATGCGCTCTCTGGAGTCTTACCCTGATGACTGCTGGTCCATGCTACCACTAGGATAGGTTTCAACAAAGTTGACTTTACAACCACCATCAATACGGGTCACTTAGACTGGTGCAAGGTGCCCACTAGAACTAGTGGACATCATATGCCAGGCTAACTTCTCACACTGCTGGGCGACAAAAAATTACATACCCAGGTATAAAAACATGAGTGGTCGACCAAGTTTCCTGTAAAATACATATTGTTCTATGTTTTGAACCCAGTGCGCATGTGCCATTTTGGTCTGCATTCCAGCTATATTCCAAGATACCACCCTAAGCTTTGTTATGGGACCTTCTGTTGACAAACTTAAGGGGTAATTCCCTTTCAGGTCACAATTTGGATGCGGGTCTAGGGTTATCTCATGTGATAGACTGGGGCCTTCTATGAGGACACCAGTACCGGTCTGTGAGTAGTCTTGATGTACTTCACCTGTGCCTTTCTCAGATGTTAACATATGATTGATTATAGGCCTAGTTTTTGCATAGGTCAGTCAATCAACAGTGGCAAGTGAAGAATCAGACCCCATTAGGTTATCAGTGCCATTGGTGGTTTGCGACTTAGTTGAGATAAGAGGGCTATATTTTATTTGGATACCGGTAGGCGTCGAGGAGCAGCATCTAGCCTCTAGAGCTACAAGGTTGTAAATCAATGTAATCCAGAGGTGTGATCAGCAAGTCTTTTGGCCCATAGGGATCTATGTTCAGTAAGGCAGTTTAACATTTCAGGTATATGGTAAGGGTAGTGGTTTTCTTTGAACATGGTTTGTTTAACATTGAGAAATATTTATAGTGTAGAATGTTCTTGAGAGTTCTTGTGCTAGCCTCATTTTTAGTGTAACATTGGTTTGGGATATGCTGAATATATATTTTAGAAGCAGAAGAAGTATTTGAGAAACATGTAGGTATAAATATCGCAAAACGGTTTGAGCTTTGAATTTTTAAAAAATGTTTTCCATTTTAGAAGCATACTGAAGCATGTGAACGTTTCTAGAAGGCCATGTATGTAATCATATATCAAGTATGATACCTAGATTTCACTGAATCAAATCTCAGAAGAAAAGCATGTATACAGTCAAACAGGTAGTTTAATACTGATGGAGGGTAATAACAAATGAGTCAGACATATAGTGACAACTGTTATGTATGCAACAGCAATGAAGGTACTTTCTCAGTCGTATTGTAGTCAGGCACTCATGGAATCACCCAGCCACTACTCAGGCAGTCATAAAATGGCAGAAATTATTTTGTCATTGAAGTATGCAGGCACTACGTATACATTCATCTAATCACCTAGTTTACCAACTATGCAATCATTATGACAATTACGCAGAGCCTATGCAGCCATCTAAACACTCAATTGCAACCCATGCATTCATTGAAATACTGAGGCACAAACATGCACTAATGAAAAACTGGCTCTAGTCATGTAATTACAAAGAGAGTACAATTGTAGTAAACTTATCACTCATCCAGTACCTATGCAGTCATTTATTTATTGAGTGAATACTCTTGCACTAATAAAATCACCCCAGCAGTATGCTTCCTACCATCTAATCTCTCAAGCTTTAACGATAGAATCATGCAGTCATTCGAGGCCAGATGTAGGTAGCCAAATATCGGTCGGTAACGGCCGAAAATATCGAATTTCGGCAGTTACCGACCGGAATTGGCTTCTTGAGATGTAGGAGCCCAAAATAGACCGATTCGGTAAATACGAGTCGGTATTTTACCGACTCGGAATTTGCCGAATTCTTATTTACGAATTCTTATTTACCGAATAGGTAAATAAGAAATGGTAAAAAATAACCATTGAGCTGTAGGAAACCTCAAAAATACTGAATTTCATGAAATTCGGTAATTAAGGGTCGGTATTTACCATGGAGTTAAAGCAGGTGGTAACCAGGTGCAGGATATAAAAAAGGCCCCAAAATACAACAGTTTGACCA
Organism: Lissotriton helveticus; assembly: GCF_964261635.1. Lineage (NCBI taxonomy): Eukaryota > Metazoa > Chordata > Amphibia > Caudata > Salamandridae > Lissotriton > Lissotriton helveticus. Next base: position 366,895,305 of record NC_136071.1, read on the forward strand.
GAATGGCGGCATTCTACGTCATTGCAAGGCGGCTACCACTACAGGCAGCAGGAGAGAGGGTCTGGAGAAGGGAGGAGCAAGTCTACAGGCAGAGGATTATGCTTTTCCAACTCACTGAGCCCGAGATATTGCAAAGGTACAGGCTTGACCCTCAAACCATCCTGGACTTGATCAGGGACCTACACCCACTCCTGGAGCACCTACCACCAAGGGTGCACGCCATCCCACCCCATGTGCAGGTGCTATGTAGCCTACACCTGCTTGCATCTGGGAGTTACCAGAGTGTGATTGCTGCGGTAGGTGGGGTGTCCCAGAGCTGCCTGTCCCGTTTCTTCAGGAAGTTCCTGGAGGCCATGATGCAGAGAATGCATCATTACATTAGCTTCCCTGACACACATGCGGAACTGGTGAAGACCAAAACTGATTTCTATCAATTGGCACACTTCCCTCACATCATAGGCTGTATAGATGGCACCCACATCACAATCAGCCCACCTGCAGCCACAGAATACATATACAGGAACCGGAAGTCAACACACTCAATCAATGTGCAGGTGATATGCAACGTTGGCAACATCATAACAGACATTGTGGCCAAATTCCCTGGGAGCACCCACGACTCCTACATATTCCAGAACAGTGGAATCTGCACACGCCTTGCTGCTTGAGATTTTGGGGAAGGATACCTGTTAGGTAAATAACTGTGACACACCCTGATAGTTACTGCAGATGAATGTATGATGAGTATGTAAGTAATGGCACTATATTTTCCACATAGGTGATAGCGCTTATGTTGTGCGGTCCTTTGTGCTCACCCCTACCTTAATCCATCTACCAGGAGTGAGAGGTGTTACAATGTGGCACACAGATCAACACGCAGCATTGTAGAACCCACATTTGGACTTCTAAAAAGGAGGTTCCGCTGCCTCCACAAGAGCGGAGGTGCACGGCAGTACACTCATATCATGTGCTGTAAGATCATTGCGACCTTTGGCATGCTGCACAACCTTGCCACCAAGAAAGGCACAGAATTGGAAATGACACATCATGAGGACATTGATGATGGAACTGAACAGCCAGAGCCCTATGCAGCAGGAGCAGCGCCAGCCACAGAAGGGAGATTGAGACAGGCAGAGATCACACACAGCTATTGCTAAGTAAGTAAGGAGGCACAGCCATGCTTTGTATGTGAATGACGTAGTTCAATGGGCACTACGACAATTTACTGATAGCACACCATGCTACTTCAATGTCTGAATACCTCACTGGGTGGTCACAGGTTACTTCACCCTGACATGTCCTGTGGGTTGTGGGCAGCATTATTGTTTGCACCCACGCACAACAGTGCGGGATGCTCGAGGCTGGGTGGCAACGGTGGCAGTGGAGCCAGGGTTAGCAGATTTTCACCTACTGTTTCTTCGAATGTTGGGTATGGGAGTGCTACAATTGCTGGTGGAGTCTTCAGTGTCCCCCACACCTGTGTCCCCAGCATTGGCTGACTGATTTGTCAGTAGTAGTTCCATGGCAGAGGTTACTCTCCCTATCCCCCTAGACAAATCCATGCAGCAGTGCACAATCCCATCTTGCATGGCGACAGAGCGCCGACATAGCAGGAAGGTGGCTGTAGCAAGCCGGTTCATTGCCTTGGTGTGTTGCCGCATACACTGCCTATCCCGGCGCCTCTCTTTGTGGTCTGAATCTAGTTTCTCACAGAGAGCCATCATGCACTGCGACATGCCCCTCATTCCCTCTGCCATGTCTTTCATGCTCTCTGCCATGGAGCCAATGTTGCCCATCTTGGTATTTAAGTGGCGCACCTGTCTCTGCACTACTACTATTCCCTTTGCTTGCAGGCACTGCACTCTGCATAGTGGCCTCTAGCCCACAGAAGACCACCTCTCCATCCTGAGCATCGCTTCTCTCCCGTACCCTTTGGTGTCTGTCAACGGTACGCACACCTTCAGATGCGGACTGCTGCACAGCGTTGTCTCCATCCAGTGGATCTGTTTGTGTGTCACCCTCCCCATCATCCTCATCGGACGTCTCCAAGATACTGAGAGGGGGCACATCATGCCTCCGTGGCCTTACCAGTTCTGATGAAACTGTAGTTGGTGTGGGGGAGAGAGCTGGTGGGTCCTGCTATGGTGAGTTGTACAGCAGAGGCAACAAAGGATGTGCTGTGGTGGGTCGCTCTGGTGTTGTTGCTGCCTGTGCTGTGGGTGCGGGTGGTGGATCAGTGCTTGGCCCTGCACTTGTGCCTGCATCCTCACTCCTCTCCGTTGGCGGTGCCCTCTCCTCCCTTTCCTGCGCTGTCCTGCGCGATGACTCTCCTGTGGGCAGATATGAACATTGGCTCAGTGGTGATATTCACCTGTGTGTCATCATTATATCACATTCCTGTCACACAACTGCATAGTCCTCAACTGCTTCTGGATATAGTGTGTGGCAGCCTTGATGTTTTCTGTGATGAATGTATTGATGTATGTTTCTCTGACTACGTCTCACATGATGCATTGCAGGTAAATCCTAAAACCTGCACTGGAGTGTGATACACACAACCACATTGGGGAAGGGGGACAGGGAAGGGGGTGAGGATTGATGTCCATGCAGCTTACCTTGTTTTTTTGCAGCTCTGGCTGAGCTGTCAGCATCCCCTATCCCATGGACACTCTTTGGCTCCAGGGTGGACTCCACTAGCTGCTCCAGGTCTGTTAGTGCAGGTGCCCGGTTCCTTCCTCCCCCTGTGGCACTGGCTTCTTTTTTCTGCACTGCCAGCTTTTTTTTGGTTATGATCCTAATATCATACCACCGTTTTTTCAGGTCATCAATTTCCCTTGTTGTGACCCCGATGGCATTCGCCTTGGACTGTATCCCCAGCCAGGTGTTTCTTTTCACAGACTCTGTAACATGCAGAGACTGCTTACCAAAGAGCTGGGTGTGGTGTCTCACAACCTCCTCCACCAGCACCTGCAGTTCAGCTGTGCGGAATTTCAGTTTCCTTTTGCGCTCTGCTCCATCCCTCTGTGAATCCTGGGACTCCATTGTGCAGCCCAGCTCAGCTCAGGGCAGCCTGTTCCTCAGTGTCTCACCGCTCTCCAGACTGTTCAGTTACTCTGCACCTGCATGGGTGTGGCCACTTCCTGGTAGTAGGATGGGGTATATGCATTTGATTGGTTGGTTCCTCTGTTGCTTTGTTGTGGGGTATGGTGGATGATTCTGATTGGTTGACAGGCTCAATTGGGTGTAGTTTGTATTTCCGAATCGGTATTTACCGATTCGGTATTTACCGAATCCGTAAATACCGATTCGGTAATTCCCATTCATTCCTATGGGCCTGGAGGCCAATAAGGTTAAATGGGTATTACTGAATCGGTATTTTCCGAAATGGGAACTTGCCTTTTTAACAGATGTGACATAAATCTTAAATGGCCTCAATTTACAGCTCCAAGGCAAGGGAAAATTAATCAGTGACATGTATTCCCACGTCAAAGCATTTGAGGTTAAAATGGCACTGCTTGTTGGACAAGTGCAAAAACAAGATTCAGCCATCTCCCTGCTACTCGGAGCCTCGTAGCTGAGGAGCCAGCGGTCCAGTTTCCAACCAAGAAGTGCAAGGACACACTGGAAATGCTGAGAGCGGAGTTCAGTATGCGGTTCCGTGAGCTTCATGCCCACGTTAAAGAAATTCGCATATTCCAGGACCCTTTTGCTGCCGACATTATTGACACCCTGCATTCTCTTCAATTTGAACTGGCTGAGTTGCAGACCTGTGAGGTGCTGAAAGACGTATTCAAGCCCAACTGTCTCATAGAGTACTATGCTTCCCTCCCAAAGGAGACCTACCCCAACATCAGAAAGCACGCTATGAAGATGCCCACAGTTTTTGGGAGCACATATATCTGTGAGTAAACTTTTTTCACGCATGAAGCTGATAAAAAATCGACAAGATCAAGACTCTCAGATCAACACCTGCATCAGTCTCTGAGACTGGCTGTAACTGGAATGGAACCTGATATTAAATCTCCTCACCAGTCAGAAGCAAGCCCACAGCTCACATTATATTGTAAGCCTGCTGATTTCAGTAACTTTGAATATGAAAAAATGTCAGTATAGTAATGCTCTTTTTATAGGCAACATGTTTCTTGAACAGTGATGTCACATACAAAATGAGACTGCAGCATGTCATCTGCTGATGGGCTGCTTGTGTTTTTTTATCTGCCATTCCTGAAGGGCCTGCATGCTTCCAGGACCACCCTAAAGTCAGCCTGTTTATTACAATTATTCCCTATTAATGTTATTTCACTGTGTGGCAAAAAAATTATCATCAGCTTGTGTTTTTATTTTCAAATATAATCTATAAAATAAAAGGAGTATCTGTGGTACTACAAATAAACACGAGAAGACTTTCTATTACTTTTTTTTGCAAACCAACAGGTGGTGCCAAGGCCCAGCGAAGGGCAGCTGCAAAAAAAATGTCATTATAATCTCCACAATAATACTTGTTGTCACTTTGGCCCATATCATTTCCTGTTATAAGACTGACCACGGCCCCCCATCACAGAAAGGAAAGTTGATGTGACCCTGCCGAAAAAAGTTTGGGGACTACTGACCTAGGCACTACCTATGCACTCATTGAATCATCCAGGGAGTATTGATGTATTCAACCACAAACCCATGCATTTACAAGTTTTAATTAGGAATATGCTGTCTTCCGACAATATGGGTGAAAGGCTTACTACAATGGCATTCTCTACATAACTACACAAGTGCATGAGTAGAGCCTGAGTGTTTCATCAGTGCACATGTGTGCCTCAGCATTTCAATGACCTCACTGGTTATATGTGGGTGTTTAGATGACTGCATAGGGCCTGCTCAAATGTTATAATGATTGCATAGTTACAGCCTTGTAACTTTAGTGAGAAATTTTAAAAGCTGTAGAAGAAGGAGAGATGCAGTGAAACTGAAAAGAAAGAGTACTTAATAAGGCCTTTGCTTTGAAGAGGTAGCTTTTCATTTTGAATCTAAAATGAATGAGACTTTTAACAAATTAGTGTTATGCATGAGACAAAATTAGAAGAAAATATTAGTGAATAGAAGTATCTGTTGTACATTTTTTAGTGGAGAGTGGATATATACTTCTAGTATAGAGCTTTTTTTAATGAAGAAAGCTATCTCAAGGATAACAGATTAGTTCATGGTATTGGATAGGATCTTCACTTTCTTGTTTTTTAAGGGTGCGCCCCCACGTTTCCTTTTGGCACTCGACTCTGCTACTACCTTTGTGGCCTCAGGTTTAAAGTTTTGTTTCGATCTCGTCTTTGGCCTTAAGTCTGGCGACCCAGAATCTTCATGATTAGGGTGAGATGTGCTAGGTGGTGCAGCTTTCCTGCTATCTAAGAGAATACACAAATCTTCGCTGCCTTGTGCTTGATTTCCCTCCTTACTGTTAGCTCTTATTAAACCAGTGGCAGTCCCCAATTGGTGATTTGGGGACACTACATACAACAGTGGGCCCAAAGATGACCTTTTATCAAAAGCGGAATCCAATGACAACCTTTTTTCAGTTAGTTCTATTTCGCGAAACAGCACAGATGATGCCCTAGTAATAAAATTATCCAAGGTGCCCATAAGTGAGCCATTGATGTTGGACTTCCTCCCCTTCTGTTCCTTAGTAGTGGCCATAGCGGAGTGTAGAGGAAGAAACCTTCCCAGATAAATACTAATATAATTGCCACTCCGTTTAGATGCACTAACCTTGATTTACAGGTGAAAGAGGGTGGCCCCGTCCCGTCCACATCCGGTCTCGAACGGGCTAAAACGGGCCAGCCCTTGGCCCGGGCTTCGCTCGGCGCGTGCCCGCGCACTTCCCGCGACGTGCAGGAGATGGTGCGCTAAATAGCCAATGGAGATGGTTTGAAGATGCGGCTCAGGTGCGGGCGAGTCACTGTTATAGGCAGGAGATGGGCTGAAGATGCGGCTCAGGTGCGGGCATCTCCTTTGGCCCCCTGGGTCATAGAGTCCCTCTACACAGCGTCCAGAGTCCTTCCTCTCAGCAAAGCACACGCAGCGGCTCATGGTATTGATTAAAAAGGACAATGTTATGAAATGAAGAATGGTAGTCCTAGAGCAAAAGAGGTGATGGTACCTAGAAATGTAGAAGAAGTTATTGCAGAAGAAAGACAAGAAAGGTATAGTCAAGGTACTGTATGCAAATGTAATTATAGCAGTGTTTCTAGTATTAGACAGCAATCCATTGATATATTAAGAAATTTCATAGGTATCTTTCCAAGGCGAAGTTTAAAACACAACAATGCGAACTTTAGGCACAATGCTGTATTATGTGAAAACCCTTTGCTTTATGTTTAGGAGAAATTAATAGAGCACTATTGCATGGTAGTATGCCAGATATAGAAAAGGTTTGTGGTGTTGTCCAGTTTTGTTTCTTTGATTCTGAGCAGGATTCTAGGGAAAATGAAGAGTTGTTAAGAGGAGGAGTTGCAGAACAAGACAAATATTACAATTAATAGTTCTAAAGAAGGGATGCCAAAATTAACAGTGTTGTCTAAAAAAACAGAGTATGTTTGTAAATGCTGTTGATGCACTTACTGAAAGATTTAAACACATACTGGTGACTTAAATTTATAAAGTGAAAAAGTAAATAATGATAACTGGCAAAAGTTACCTGTGTATTCATTTATAGATGGACGGTTTAACTTATCTATATGGCATGTTAAATGTAAGTAGTGTTCCAATAAATTAGAAGATAATAAAATGAACAACACATGGATATAAGATCCCCATTTTATAAGATAATAAAATGCATGCTAATGTAGAAAAACTATGAAGGTAAATTTTGTTTTTAAAAACCAACATTTATTATTCTTTGCAGCATTGTGACGGGCCATTATGGACTGCTCTTCAACAATCTCTATAACTCCAGAATCCATGCAGTATGATGCCATTGAGAAACACTTTGAAGCCAAATCTTGAAGCTGTGATTGGGTTTTTTAATGGACTCAGCTTCGGTGTTGTGTTGCCATTGAATTTGAGGGTCCTTCAGCTTTGCATTGCCTTGTTGCTGCTCACTATGAACTTTTCTTATGAAATGTGTATAAAAGGGGTAACAATATTACCAAGTATTAATTTTGGCAGCATTGCCAGGAGCTGTAACACATGGCTTACAAGCTGTTATAACAACACTACAGTCAGTCCATGCAATATGTTGCTACTCTTGAAAACTCTAGAGCGATATCTATTGTAATAGTCTGTACCTCTAAAGGGACTTTGTGGCCAGGAATTATTGCTGCTGCCACTGAAGTAAGTAAGTAATCTTTATTGACTGTGCAATTAATTAAAATCTTTACATTATAAAACACATGAATGTCCCCCCCCCCCCAGAAAGCCCTTCGCCCAATAAAACCCTGTGTACAACTTTAAAATGACATAATGAGTATTTTCACTACTTTATGACCAATAAAACTTCTGTTAAAAAAAATAAAAATAAAATTGTTTGGTCCTGGTCTTCCCACCTTTGAGAATTTAGAGCTTGTGTAGGAGTTCGACGTGGTAGTTCTCGACACAATACCAGCTGTCAGTCGGAGTGTTCTTCATGAGGCCCTAAGCCAACCCTGCTTTGATTTTTAAGTCCGGTGAATCCACTTACTTTACAATCTAAATTAACCGACAGCTTATATGGTTGGGGTTCCAGATGATACTCCTTACACAATATCAGGACCCTTAGGGTCTGTGGCCTTTTGGTGGAACTCAAGTGCCATTCTTACTTTGTGGATAAACTTTCCGACCCTTGCTAGAAGGCAGGTCGTAGTTACCGAGAAGCACCAGTCCGAGTCCTCTCTACAGGTTCTGTAGCCTAGGTTCCGTAGGGCCGGGCGCAGCAGACGATGTCGATCGCTGTCCAGCTTGGTACAGCAACACAAAAGATGCAAACCAGGATTCTCTGCGGTAGCTGCATAGCCGGCAGGCGATGGCACCATCCGTACGTGCCCATTTTGGATTAAAGTCCACAATCCTGAGGGCCAAGAGACGCAAATGTAGAATTTTCTTCCTCGCTTGAATTGATAGCAAGTCTTGCAAGTATGGTTGAGGTTTGCCTGGGATATAAGACTTATCCAGGGCCAGAGTTAATGTATTGTGCCGAAGTGTTGAGCAGTCAAGCTCAAATGAGATGATCTGGACTTGGCGCTTTATGGCTTGGGCCCAGGCAGAATAGGGAATTTCAAGGAGGGGTAAGTTCTTGCCCTCGATTTTCAGTGAGGCAATACCTTTTTCCACCATAGCGTGCCATGGGGTGCCCGCTTGGCCAAAAATTGATTTTAAAAAGTGTTTAAGGTTATTTTCGGGCGCTTTCAGCACTCCGATGTAATATTTTCACAAGTCCCCCTGTAGTGTCAGTTCTGGGCTTTTCAAGCCTATTTCTAGACTTAGCCTGTTGTTCCTTGCCTGTTTTGGGGCTTGTAGCACGAGTTTATACGCTTTCACCTGGGCCGCGCTGATCTTTTTCACAAATGCTCCTGGATAGGCTATGTGGCCGTACGAAATTGAGGGGATCAGTATTGCCCTAAGTACGGTCAGCATAGGTTCTACTGAAGGGCTGGCTAGGCGATGGCTTAATCGTCTCAGGGACAGAATTATTCTATCGATTCTAGGTTTTAACTCCTTTAGATGTTTGACTGCTGTGGCCCTCTCTGACACCCAGACACCCAGATAATTGTAGGAACGGGCTGTACTGATTCGGTGCTCCCCCAAGGACCATGTTGCTTGTTTTTTGTGGTGGTATTTGCCGAAGATTACTATCTTTGTCTTGCTCTCGTTGATCGGAAGGCTATTTTCCTTATTGTATGTTGCCAGACTGTTTAAAGCTCTTTGGAGCCCCACCCTGGTGTGGTCCATGACCACCGTATCGTCTGCGTACTGAAGGGTACCCAGGGCCTGCTTCCCCAGTCTTGGGGGTACTAAGTTTGCATCTTTCAAAGCTTGCCCCATGTCTGCTGTGTACAAGTTGAAAAGTAGGGGGGCCAACACGCACCCCTGCTTAAGTCCAGAGTTGGTGTGGATTCTTGCTGTTGTAATTGTGGGACTTAATTTCACCTGGATCCATGTCCCCTCATAAAGAGCTTTTATGGCTTTAAGCAGAATTTGAGGGAGCCCCCAGGTCTCAAGCTTTGCCCATAGCCGACTCCTGTTTACTCGGTCGAAGGCGGTAGAATAGTCTATGAAACAACAAAACAGGGGCAACTTATTCCTCGTGTTGGCTTGCTTCGCAAGGTAAGAGAGCGCTATGATATTGTCCAATGTGCAACTATTGGCCCTAAAGCCAGTCTGTGAGGGCGGGAGAATGCCGTTCTTATCTACCCAGGCCTCCAGGTCCCTTAATAGTAGGCGGGCGTATACCTTGGCTTCTATATCTAGAAGCGCTATGAGCCTATAGTTGGCCGGATTCGAGTGGTCACCCTTCTTATGTATAGGAAATAGGACCGAGCCTTTCCAAGATGTTGGCAGGATTGCAGTGGCAAAAGAGTGATTGAATAGCGGGGTGAGTATGGTTGCAAAAGAGGCTGGGGCAGTTTTAAAGACCAGGGCAGGAATACCGTTTGGGCCGGGAGCCCTGTCTGTTCTTATAGCCCTAATGAACTTTAAAATCTCCTCCTCTGTGTACTTTACGGATTGGCTGAGCCCCGGGGAGTCTTTCGGCGTGCTTTGAGTTGTAATAGTTACGGCAGCCTCCTTGGACCACTCTGAGCTGCCAGGGATGGTCTGGTTTACCCCACTGGTTTACAGCCCCTTTGAGTATTCTTCCTACACAGCCCCTGCAACACTGTTTTCCTTATGCTCGCCTCAGGCGTCAGGCTATTAATAAAACGCCATAGCTTGCTGTTGTCCTTTTCTTTCATTAGAGAAAACACTTTGAGCCAGTTCTTTTCTGACCACTGCCTTTTCAGCTCCCAGACTTTTTTTTGTGATTGGCTCGCAGGGCAGAGATAGGAGTCTTCGCTGGCAGGTAAATGCCTTTCTTTTTTTCCTTGATTGCCTTATTAAGCGCTTTCGTGCTTAGCGTCAAACTCCATGGTTTTTTACGTCTTGGCCTGGTGTTATTTTGATGGTTTCTTGGTTGGTTGGAGTTACCCAAGCTCTTCAGTAAATCCATGGTCAGTATTTCCCAGTAGTATGTGATGTTCTTTATATCTTGTGACTTTAGATCTACCTCCCTGCTCGCTACAAACTGTGACAGGCTGTCGCTGAGGTTGGGCGACCTTTTATTCTCTTGAGGACTCGAAGGTGTTCTTTGCCTGAGGTTGCTCCGATTATTTGCTGAGCTTCCACCTGTCCCCGCACCAGGTTGAATGTGGCGCGGAGGGGCCTGTGGTCGCTTTCCTCTCTATCGTCCACAGTGAAGTCACAGAGTTTATGGGCCAGCCCTTCGTTAGTAAAGATATAGTCTATGGTGGATATATTCCTGAAGGTCGGTTTAGCGGTCCAGGAGGGATGTCGCGTTTTTTGTGACCCATGAGTAGGATGCAGGTTAAAGTTTGTGAGAAATTCAGTCAGTGGGGCTGACTTCTTGCTTGAGGACGCAGCGGGGAACAGACCCAGGCCTCTAGTGTTGAAATCGCCCGCTATTATCACTTCATGATGCTCTAAGCTTATAAGTAGATCTTCCAACATGGTAACGAGTGCTTCCATGGCCTGATGCATTTGATATTTAGTTGGATTGATGTAACAGTTGATTAATAAAAGGGGGTGGGACTTTTGACCCGTTTTCAACCCCTCTATTGTAATGGCTTGAAGATCGGGTGATGCCACTTTTAGTTCTGTGATCTTGAATTTGCAGGTGTAGCTTACAAAGATTGAGAGGCCCCCTGACGGCCGTCCAAAGATGGTCCTTTTGGTCGCTGATTTAAAATATTCGTAGAAGCCTCCAATTGGAGTGGTTGACCTCGCCCAGGTCTCCTGGATGCCCAATATGTCTCCCTGTGCGAGGTATTCAAGTGAGGCTATGTCTCCGAAAATGTTGCTTAGCCCTGCTACGTTCCATGAAATGATGGTGAGCTTACGGTCTTGACCCCTGGCTGGATGGAAGTATGCACTATTTCCATTGGTATATGTTTGGTTAGGGACCCTGTCTCTGTGTGACCTCCAGGTAGTCCAGACTTTGCTGAATCCGCTGCACTCTCCGCTGCGTGTCTTTATGAAAGATGTTAATTTTTAGCGGAGTTCTTGGCCTCCCCCCTATTTTCGGTCTCCCGTCCAGGCTTATGGGCCTGGTTCCTTTGAGGACTGAAGTAGATCCTTGCTGGCCATGGTTAGGCGTGAGAACATGTGGATATTTTGGCGCCCTGGGGGCAGTGACTTCGATGCCCCATTCTGCGAGTTGTGTGGCTTCCTTGAGGACCGCATATTGGACCTGCTGTTGTGCGAATCCGAGTAAGGTGGAGTCGCCATGGGTGTCCGTCTCCATACTTTTGAACATTACCCACTCGATCTCGTCTGAGGTGATTTGTGCCAAGGATGCAATGGAGCCAAAGAGGCGAACAATATTAGACCTATTTAAAATGTTGTAAGAGCATTTGGCAATGTATCTGGGAGTCAGCAGCACCTCGTATATGGCAGGTTGGTATTTATGTTGATGAGGGCGCAAGGTCTGCCCTTCTCCCAGAGTGATGTGACTCTGGCAGTTTGTGTTCAGAGGGTTTTTATAGGTGACTCCGGGCCGCAGTCTGCATGACACCTCATTTGGTGAACCATCCTCTCTTTGGACTCTTAGCAACTCACCCTGGTTTAAGTTGGAGTTTATTACAGTCTTGTGTAGGTGCACCAAGCCAGGGGGGCTAGGGGCGCTGGGTTGTGCACTGAACCTCCTCGTCGTGTCTATTCTCCTGATGGGTGATCTGAAGACTTTGGGCCTTATCTGGGACTGGAGGAGCATCTCTTGGCTTCGTGGCCTTAGTTTCCTGTTTGAAGTTGAAAATGGGATAAAGTGGTTTTGGACTGCTTTATTTACCGTGTCACCAAAAGTTTGTGTTACTGGTAATATTTGTCTGCTTTTAACTTTGGATTTCTTCATTTGTTTCTTTAATCTTTTTTTGGCCCTCCTTGACAGTGGAGCTTTCATTCCTGCTGACGCACCTTCGGCCTTCGCCGCTGGGGGGGCAGTGTCAAATGAGTCATCACTTGTAGTATCAAGAGCCAAGACCTCGAGCTCCCCATTCCCTTGTGCTACGGAAGAGATGTTATTACTTAGCCCTGTCTATGACTCCTTTGATGGGCTGCTAGCCGCAATGCAATAGTTAGACGGTTCGGAATGCACCGTCTTCAAGGCTGATGGCTTTTGAGTAGCTTGTTCTGGGGGGGACGTCTCACTTTGCCCTTTGGCTAGTGCCAACATGTCTTTTAAAACTTCAGGTAGACTTGCCCATTTTTCAATGATGGCAGCATTAGCGTCGGTGTTAGCCACGTTGGCGTGTTGGGCTTCGAGTAGGACCTCTAGTTTAGCCAACTTATCGTCTTGACGCGCCAGATGCTGAGCAATTGAGTACAGCAGATCGAATTGTACTTCCATCTTTGTGGACTGCCATAGCAGAGCCCTAGACATGGTGTCCTGTACTTCTCTTATTGCTGACAGATTTAACTTTTTGAATGTGACTTCTTCTGTTGCGTCTTGCTGGTGTGCTAGGCCCAGCGGGCTCCATCCCTCTGTTTGAGACGTACCCGGGACGGCAGTTCTACCCGGGTTAATTGGTGTTGCTTTCAGTGTTCGTTCGATAGACTGTTCTAGTTTTTGCAGGAATGATGTTGTTAGTGCGTCCATTCCTGGGGGGGTTGTCTTCTGTTTTTCGCGAGGTGTCTCCATTGGGGTCGGTCGTATGCGTATACTCTTTGGGGAAGTAGCTGCAGCTGCCTCCTTATGCTCTTTCTCCTCTCTCTCCCTCGCTATAGGTCTCACATGAATGTCAGCTGTGATCCATGTCGGGCTCTTCGCCCTAGCGACAGGCTGGAGGCATGCCTCGGGACTCCCAGTTTTCTGAGTGGCAACAAACTCACAGGGATGAGGACACCTCTGATCTTTAATTGTCTTTAGAGGACCCAGTTTAAGGATGATCTCTGGCACTGACTCTGCTTGTCCCTCATCCAAGGCTGTAGCGCCATTGGAAGCCTGGAAAAAATGAGTGATGAGTCCTTGAGGGAGGGTATTGCCATTAACTGATTCCTGGGATTTTTGAGATCTGATGCTCCTTGTTATCCGTCTTTGTGCTATGCTTTCAGAGTCCACCTCCAGCCCTGCCTCCGTGCTTGACTGGGTCTTCTTGAGCGACATCCTCAGGCACCGAAAGCTGGGGCTCAAAGCGCTGTGACTCAGTGCTTATGGGCCTCCTTGTTGAACAGTGGCCCCTGTGTTTAATTTGTATGCCTGATTCTGCAAGCACACAGTCACTGAGGGGGACTACAATACCCAGAGACCTTTGTGTCAGCAGTTAGTTGCCCGAATTGGAGGTGGGTGTCATGGGGTGGATCGTGGTGTAATTGCGACAGCTTTAAGTTTGAAATGAACACGTAATGGTGCTCTTGGTAAAGGGGTGCTGAAGTTGACCCGATGAAATAATTGGCCTTGGCCTTGGCCTGCCTTCGAGAGCGGCAATGAGAGTGTAAGGGGATGGCGGAAGAGGTGCAGGTGGTGGGCCTTAGGAAAGTCAGGAAATGTCAGAACGAGTCTGTGCAAAATTTTTGAACAGGTTCTGGACGAGACTGATCCAAAATGTATTGTTCGCCTGAAAGGGGAGGAGAGGGCAAGCGGTGCACTTAGGGGAAACCGCGGGCTGGGAGACCTAGTCAGGCAGCCCCTCGGTCCACCCCCGGGCTCTTACTTCGCAGCCGCCTCTATCGGCGGCAGCGCTCGCCTCCAGGACTTACCTCCCACGTGGAGCAGGCTGGGCTGCTCCTTCCACCGTGACTCGCCACTCGCTGTTCTCTCTCACCTCTCCCGCCTCTGTTGCAGGTTTTATGCCGCTCTCACCGTCTCTCTCCGGCGGTCCTGCTGCAGCTGCGGGTTTGGGGCGAGGCTCACGCTCTCCCACGGCTCCCACAACTCGAGGCGCTTGCCGGACCCCCCGCGGCCCGCGGTATGCTGCAGCCGCGTTTCTTCAGCCGTGGATAGCTGCCGCTTTTGCCCTATAGTTCGGCGCTGCGGCTTCTCAGCTCTCCGCAGCCGGTGCCGAGGCTTCAGGCTGGGCAGTGTGGTCAGTGAAGGCGGTGGCGATGGCGGCTCTACTACTTGCTGCTCTGCTCCGTGAGGAGAATGGGCGTCAACCTTGCAGGGCGGTCAGTTTGATTTACATAGCCGGCAGCTCTCAACAGGCTTCTGAATGTCTGAGTGCCAAAATTCTATAGAGGTAGAGGGGAGCGAGAGCAGGATCAAGGGTCCAACCAGGACTAAGCCCTGATGCTCCACCGCTAAGCCACCAGATAGCTTCCTCCCCGCTCTACCTTTGTTGTGTGGGTGCTCCGTGGGTCTCGGCGTGCAAGCCAGTTTGGGTAGCTTGCTGCACTTTGCGAAGCAGTGAAGGCTCGGCGGCTTGGCTGCACGGCTCTTCCGCCTCCTCTGCTGTCCTCTTTGAAGCGTGGGTGGTCCGGGGGGGTCTCGGCATCTCGACAAGCAAGCCGGCTCTTCCCCCTGGTTCTTCCTCCTCCTCTGCCGTCCGGGGCTTGGCGGCGATCAGGCCATCAGGCGTTCAGGGCTCGCTGTGAAACACGGAACCATCAGGCGTTCAGGGCTCGCTGTGAAACACTGAAGTAGATTATATGTCAGATTCCCCTTGCTAGATTGCCAGTTAGCTATCTTTTCTATGTTAAGTATTAAGATGACACACCATGGATGTTATTCCACATGAGCATTTTTTATTCATTTCTCTACAGTGGAACTTTTCACAAAGTAGGCATTGTACTGTTTTTGGAGCAGTTTTTGATTTCTGTTGACTTTTTTGTTAGGAATGGGTAGTTTTATGGGTGTTTTGTAGTTATGTTCTATTTGTGAGTTCAGATGTTGAATGTTAGGTAAAATTATTGTTGTTGTTAAATGTATTGTTAAAATAAAGTTAAAAAATAATGTTACTAAACAGTGCTAGACTCAAACCTTGTGTAAAATATATTTAAATATCTGTTTTACATTTTGTCATTTGTATTTGTGACTACTGATGTCATTGCGACCTTCAATGTTGCTGTGGAGAAGGAAAATGCAAAATTAAGTTTAATTAGTATCTTACTAAATGTAATGTAATGTAATTTGGAATTTGTAAAGCGCGAACTACCGCTCCGTAAGGAGCATCCTGGCGCTACGGAGCAAGAGAGTCAACAGAAGTGAGAGCTAGATGGCAACCAATACAAAAGCATCTGATAGATTGAATAGCCAGGTGAAAGTGAAAGTTTATGTAAGATATGTCTACATGTGTGTTTTATACTTTTTCAAAAAACACCCGGTATTAACAGTCTATCCTTGGCAATGGCACTCAGAATCATGCAGGCTCTACCTGTGCAATATTCAAGGACACCCTTTCTCCATTACTCTGCAAATGTGCCTCCTTGCATAGTATTAGTTAGGGGATAAAGTCTCCTTGGCTATTTAGGGTATTTTGGGGACAAGTTTTCCTTTTGTTACCTCTAGCAAGTTGTACAGTAAGTTTGCTTAGAGGTCTTCAGAGGCCACACCCCCTTTCTGTAGCACTCTGCAAACATGTCTGCTGGCATACTACTGGCTGGGGAATAAAGTTGTCTTGGATGCTAAAGGATTTTGGGGACTAAGAAGTCCTCATGGTACCTTTTATATCTCCTACTCAGAAGGATTTCTGAGACCTGGTCAGAGGCCCATCCCTTTTCTACACCTGTTAGAAATGGGGGTCTCTAGTTGACAGAGGTAGTGAGCTTTGTCCAAATAGAGGCCCTTGCTTCTAGTCAGGGTAACGGGGATACACACTTTAGATGAAATATTCATCAGTTCCTGAGACCATGATAAGGCGATGCAACAGTTCTGCTGCTTGCAGGAGAAGTGATGCGCCAAATCTGGTCTTTAGGGGGAAGTGATGCGTTGACTCCAAGACGGTTCTGGTTCTCTGTGATTCGTCGGGAAAACTTGCTGCACAGCTACGATGCTTAGAAATCCGGGATGCGTTGGTGATCTATGCGGAGGCATCAAGCGGTGGTGCAGCGCTGCATGGAGATTCTTCTCGCACAGCGGTGCTGCATCGGAAAAACAGCCACCAGAAGAGTGATGCCTGGATTACTTCAGTTCTTTAAGTTTCTTTCAGCTCCCAACAGCAGGAACAACCTACAGAGGACCAGAACTGGAACAGGCACCTCGTGGCAGGGCAGAACTCTTAGAAGTAGAGTTCAGGGGAGCTGGGGTTGAAGTCTTTGTGTCCCTGAGACATAAAAACAAGAGGGAAGCACACACAGGCCCTTGGAGAGCTTCTTCAGGCAGGTTCAAAACAAGTTCCAGTCTTTGTCCTTTCCTTGGCAGAACCAGCAACTGCAGGCCAACCTCTCAAAGCACACCGCAGTACTCCTCCTCACAGCTCTTCAGCTCATCTCCTAGGCAAATGTTCCTCTTAAGTCCAGAAGTGATCTAAAGTGCTGGCGTTTTAGGTCTGATACTTACACCCAAACATGTATGTGTTCTCTTTGTGCAAGTGTCTTTGAGCCCAGTCAAAAACAGTTCTGTCCTCACTGGTGCAGTATGACCACAGGGGGTGGAGACAGCATTGTGCAAGGGAGACCGGCCCAATTCCGGTGCAAGGAAAACTCCTCCCACTACTCTAAATTCAGCTCTGCTCTGAGTCACCCAGCAAGGGCCAGGCACACATCAAACCCCCCAGTCGCTGTCTACACTGAATGCACATCCCCAGCCCCTGTCACTCCAAATCCAGACAGTCAATACACAAACAGGGAGAGTCACACAGAAGGGTTAAACAAGAAAAGGCCCACTTTCTAAAAGTGGCATTTTCAAACACGCAATTTAAAAAAACATCTTTACTAAAAGCTGTGTTATAAAATTCTGAGTTCAGATTGCCTAAACGTTATTTTTCTCTCTTGTCCCAATGGAAAGTTATACTTGTAAGATATTACAATGTATTTCCCATTCTATCCTATGTGATAGATAGCCTTTCAACAGTGAAAAATTAAATTGGCATTATTTCACTATCCGGACATGTCACACACACCAGTATGTGTCCTACCTTTCACATATATTGTACCCGGCCCATGGGGGGACCTTGGGCCTACCATAGGGATGTCTTACAAGTAAGTAAAGGGAAGGTTAGGGCCTGGCAAATGGGTGCATTTGCCAAGTCAACAAATGGTGCTCAGACATTGAAGTGGGAGGTCTGAGATTCCTCTTCAGGGCTACTCATGTGGATGGCACAATCAGTGCTGCAGTCCCACTACTAGCATTTGATTTACAGGCCCTGGCACACTTCAGTATACTTTACCAGGGGAGTATCAGTAAATCAAATATGTTAATGAGGTATAACCAATTGTAATAACAATTTAAACAGGAAGCACTTGCACTTTGACACTGATCAGCAGTGGAAAATTAACCAAAGCAACTAAGCCAGCAAAAACGAAATCCAGCACAACATAAAAAATACAGGCGGAAGAGACAAAAGTTCAGGAGGAACCATGTCAAAGATGCCAAGTCTAACACATGTCTCCTCCAGCTGAAAGGTGGGGAGAAATACCTACCCTCATGGGAGCTCCCATCACTAAGGCGGAAGAATCTGGACAGACCATCCACAATGGAGTGTTCGGTACCAGGGCAGTGTTCCACTGTAAAGTCAATTGCCTGTTGGGAGATGGACCACCTCAACAGTTGGATTCTCTTTCCTCATTTGCATCAACCATCTGAGGGGCTTGTGGTCTATCTGGACCCGAAAGTGAGTCCCAAACAAGTAGGGTCTTAGCTTCTTCAGTTCCCAGACCATAGCAAAAGCTTCTTTCTCAATTGCATTCCACCTCTGTTCTCTGGGCAGTCGCCTTCTATTAATGAAAGCTAAGGGTTGGTCCAAGCCCTCGTCGTTCGATTGTGAGATTAATGTTCCCACACCATGCCGTGAAGCATCTGTCTGTACAACACATTTTTAGAAGAAGTTGAGTGCCTTGAGCAAGGGCGCAGTGCACATGGCAGATTTCGGGCAATCAAATGTGGTCTTAAAGTCATTGGTCCAGATCACTTTCCTTGGCTGTTTCCTGGAAGTCAGCTCTGTCAAGGGGGCAACAGTGGTGCCATTCCCCTTGACAAACTTTTCTGTAGTACCCCGTGAGTCATAAAAAGGCTCTCACCTCCGTCTGGGTCTTGGGGGCTCCCAAGCCAGAATGGTATTAATCTTAGGTTGTAGGGCTGCTTCCTACCTAGTGGCCTAAGTACACCACAGATCCCTGCCCTAGCTGGCTCTTATTGCCTTGACTATTAGGCCTGCTTTCTGCAGAGCTTTCAAAACTTCACAGAGGTGTTGCAATTGTTCCTTCTAACTGGATCTGACCACAGCAATGTCATCCAGGTAGCCAGCGCTGAATTCCTCCAGCCCAGACAGTACTCGGCTGATCAGCCTCTGGAATTTGGCAGGGGCGTTCTTCAACCCAAAGGGTATGACACAGAAATAGTAGTGACTATCCGGCGTTGAAAATGCAGATCTCTCTGTTGCCCCATCTGTCAAGGCAATCTGCCAGTACCCAGATGTTAGATCAAATGTACTAAAGTACTGGGCAGCTCCCAGCTGATGAATAAGCTCAACAGCTCTAGGGGTGGGGTACGCGTCAGTCCATGCGATGGAGTTGAGCCCATGGTAGTCTACACAGAACTGGAATTTAGGAGTAGCACCAGTTGCACCAGCTTTCGGAAACAAGACCACTCGGCTAGCACAGGGGCAGCTGGAGGGTTCTAGAACCCCTAACACCAATATCTTGGAAACCTCTTCGGGGGGCATGGCTAAGCAAGCCATAATGGCGGTTGTGTCCCGCTGAGGCTCCGTGATCGGGCCGGCATCCTACCCGGTTCCCGAGGTCGCCTAGAGCCGCACACACCGGAACCGGCAGTCTGAACTTACTCAGCACCCGGAGCTACCCTGCCGTCCCCTGCAATCCGCAGTACAGCAGCGGTAAAGACAATCACACCACCGGAGGCGCGCACCGAGTCTCAAGATGGCACCTGTGATCCCTTGACTCTGCGCCTGCAGCCCCAGTCAGATATTGGGAGCCCAGCGCCTACCGGCCGTCACACTTGCAGGATCGTGAGAGCGATGGGGGCCCACTTCTGGGAGACCCTTCTGCGGCGGAACCCTTCAAATCGGCGAAACAAGGTCCCGGACAGGTGCGAACCCGCCATTTTGTCTGGGACGAACTGCCGCCTTCATGACCAGAGACCAGCTCCGAGGGTCCACGACAGTGGCACCACAGCCCAAGGGAGCGCCAATTCGCAGGTGCCAAGATCTGGGGGCCCGCCAGCGCCCACTGTGCCCCAAACATCTTCCTGGGGGACTCAGAAAATCGGCCCGCCTGACCCCAAGATGGCGCCCGGAGATGGTCGCGAGTAAGGGAGCGGACGCTGTAGCCCCCAGAGAGCGCCTACATAACTGCTGCTTGAAGGTGAGCCGGGCTCCACATCATCCCCTCTGCAGAGCTTCCTGGGTTTGGGCAGCCCCGCCTGGACCTCACTGCGGGGCTGCATACCCCCTCCCATGAGGGCAACAGAACTTGCCTGACCTCAACATGGAGGGGTGACAGCTCTCCCTCCTTCCCATATCAGACCACCCTCAACACTGGACACAGGGCCAGGCCCCTGCACTGCCTACCAGCTGCGTACTATTTGGAGGCCCTTTCTCCCCCCCCCCATTCAGGGCATGATACTTTGGAGAGATCAGGGTGCTGAAGCGGACTTACCCTGGGAAAGGACGCTGACACGCCAAGCTCTCACCGGGAGTCTCAAGATAGACTGGTGTGCACCGATCAGCCCCTCGCTCCTTTTACCCGGAAAGGAAACCCACCGTGCAACACACTCCTTGCAGTATCTGACGCCGTGAGGTGTTCCCCGTGATAGTTGCCATGGGGAAACCGAAGGTGCCGCAAACAACTACTGTGCTGGAAACTGCCCCAGAAAATATGCCACACACGTGGGCATGGTCGCACACAAATGCGTCGCAGGCTAATCCAACTGGATCAGCCAAACTGGACCAAGTGCTAGCGGCCATCGAATTATCCTGGTTGTCCATGGAAGAGCGACTAGGCACCCAGGCGACCGATATCACCCTAATCCGCAATGACCACCGGAAGCTCGCGGACAAAGTAAAAGACGGAGAGAAGACGCTAGCCAACATACAACCCATGGTTAAGACACATCAAACCACACTGCAGGAGGTCCTCCACCGCATGGCTGTCATAGAAGAGCGTGCACACGATTTGGAAGGGCGATCGAGACGCTGTAACATCCACGTACTGGGTCTGCCGGAGGGAATTGAGGGGTTGCACCCCCTGGACTACATGGAGACATGGGTAAAATCTTTTACCCCTGCCACAGACCGGACTGCATTCTTCTCCATCGAACGCGCCCACAGGGTTCCGGCCCGGAGACCGCCACCAGGATTTGCCCCGAGACCAATGCTTGCAAAGTTCCTACACTTCCGCGACAGGGACGCAGTGCTCGGGCGGCCCGAGCAGCAGGTCCCTTGCAAGTGGAGAACAAGCAAATAATGATTTTCCCTGACTATGCACGTGCAGTTCAACAACAGAGGTCCTCCTTCCTTGATGTAAAGAGGCGGCTTTGCACAAACAATGTTCAATACTCCTTGCTGTATCACGCTCGCCTGAAGGTCCTACACAAGGGTTCCGCCATTTTCTTCGCCACCGCCGAGGAGGCACAGGACTGGGCGGACCAGCACTGCCCACTACAGTCCAGAGCAGAGACCCAGCGCAACTCCAGCCCCAAGCCCCCACGATCCAGAAGACGCGGCCCGAAGCGACCCCACAATGGCACCACCAGAAGGTCCGGATCCTCCCCCCAAGAGTCTCCAGATGTGACACAAATAGTATGGGAACGCCGAGAGGCACTACAGGCGGTGATTGATCTGCAAACATCACCCCTCACACAGGACATTGATCGACCCCCACATATGTTCACATTGGAGGCGGAAAACGACCGACGGCTCCATCACACCCCCCCTGATCACCCCACAAACAGCCGATGCTATTCTAGATGGACAACTGGGTGCCTCTTCAATGTGAGCAGATCCCACGGACATTATCACGGGCGCCCGGTTCACACTGGACTCCCATTGCATTGCGCGAGTGCTAACATTATGATGTACTGGCTCTAGCACCACATCCACTGACTGTAAAATTCTTGGGAAAATATTGGCTGACAGATATATACAAATTAAATCTCCCCTGGTTCATCCGGACCAATGCAGGTTCGTCCCCGGCAGAAACACATCCCAGAACATTCGTCGCATCTTTCATGTGCAGGATCAGGTGAAAGACACACACCCCCGTTCAGCCTGTCTCATTCTAGACCTTGAGAAGGCTTTCGACACCCTCACCTGGCAGTATCTGGCAGTATCTATTTTCCATCTTACACCTCATTAACATCGGCCCCATTCTTCTAGCATACACGCGACTATTATACACAAAACCTACCACACGGGTCTGATTAGGGAGACGCATGTCCACAGAATTCGAGGTCCGGAAGGGCACGAGGCAAGGTTGTCGCCTCTCACCCCTCCTTTTCGCCCTAACGGTCGAACCACTGGCTATAAGACTACGGCAGGAGGGCGCACACTGGTCACCCCACAAACAGTCGATGCTATTCTAGATGGACAACTGGGTGCCTCTTCAATGTGAGCGGATCCCACGGACATTATCACTGGCGCCCGGTTCACACTGGACTCCCATTGCATTGCGCGAGCGCTAACATTATGATGTACTGGCTCTAGCACGACATCCACCGACTGTAAAATTCTTGGGAAAATATTGGCTGACAGATATATACAAATTATACCTTCCCTGGTTCATCCGGACCAATGCAGGTTCGTCCCCGGCAGAAACACATCCCAGAACATTTGTCGCATCTTTCATGTGCAGGATCAGGTGAAAGACACGTACCCCTGTGCAGCCTGTCTCATTCTAGACCTTGAGAAGGCTTTCGACACCCTCACCTGGCAGTCTCTGGCAGTATCTATTTTACGTCTTACACCGCATTAACATCGGCCCGTTCTTCTAGCATACACGCGACTATTATACACAAGACTTACCACACGGGTCTGATTAGGGAGATACAAGTCCACAGAATTCGAGGTCCGGAAGGGCACGAGGCAAGGTTGTCGCCTCTCACCCCTCCTTTTTGCCCTAACGGTCGAACCACTGGCTATAAGACTACGGCAGGAGGGCGCACACTGGTCACCCCACAAACAGCCGATGCTATTCTAGATGGACAACTGGGTGCCTCTTCAATGTGAGCGGATCCCACGGACATTATCACTGGCGCCCGGTTCACACTGGACTCCCATTGCATTGCGCGAGCGCTAACATTATGATGTACTGGCTCTAGCACGACATCCACCGACTGTAAAATTCTTGGGAAAATATTGGCTGACAGATATATACAAATTATACCTTCCCTGGTTCATCCGGACCAATGCAGGTTCGTCCCCGGCAGAAACACATCCCAGAACATTTGTCGCATCTTTCATGTGTAGGATCAGGTGAAAGACACGTACCCCTGTGCAGCCTGTCTCATTCTAGACCTTGAGAAGGCTTTCGACACCCTCACCTGGCAGTATCTGGCAGTATCTATTTTACGTCTTACACCGCATTAACATCGGCCCGTTCTTCTAGCATACACGCGACTATTATACACAAGACTTACCACACGGGTCTGATTAGGGAGACACAAGTCCAGAGAATTCGAGGTCCGGAAGGGCACGAGGCAAGGTTGTCCCCTCTCACCCCTCCTTTTCGCCCTCACGGTCGAACCACTGGCTATAAGACTACGGCAGGAGGGCGCACACTGGGGCATCCCAATCGCGGACGTCACTCATATCGTCTCCATGTACGCCGACGACCTCTTAATATATATACGGGATATCACAGATGACCTGACACCTATATGGGCAACGCTCACTGAAATTGCGGACGCCTCCGGACTCAAAGTAAACTGGGACAAATCCACAGTGTACCCATTCCATCCGAATTTACCCCATCGCGACATATGGATGGGGACTCAGAGGGTGTCCTGGAGTACTGAAGCTCCCCGGTACCTTGGGATCCATCTTTACCACTCCCCAGCTGATATTTTTGAGGGCAACCATTGCAGGGCACTTGCTGGCATTCTGTCAGCAGTCGGATTTTGGAACAGACTCCCGTTGGCCCCAATTGGCCGAGTGGCCTTGGCTAAAATAATAATGCTCCCCCGGCTATTATACCACTTCACGAACCTACCGGTGATCCCACCCAGAACCTTCTTTCGCGACCTTAACTCCCTTCTTGGCACGTTAATTTGGGGGTCTGGCAGACATGGGAAAGCAAAGAAGACACTGCAATTACCTACCACTCAAGGAGGCCTGGGAGCCCCATCCTTTGAGTCTTATTTTTTAGCAGCACAACTCCAATGGTTATCTTATTGGACAGCGGACAGACACCCAAATGAGACACACACTCCGATAGGCAGGGTTCCCACCCCGGAACTTGTGTCCGCCTCCCCGGCATCAAGCCGCGGCGTACTTACCCCTTACAAGTAACGGTGGCACGCCGATGCATGATGCGAGTTCACCACATGTCGCCCGGGACACCCCCGTACTCTCCATTGTTTCCACTGGTTGGCTGGCCTAGGCACGAAACACACTATACAGATAACATGCTAACGACGTGGACGGTATGCGGGATCACAGACATGGAGTCCCTCTTTGAAGACGGGCAGATTAAATCATTCCAACGCCTCGTAGACGAGTACGATCTTCCCCCGGGTCAGTTCCTACACTATCGCCAACTCCTTGAATGCTTTTGACTACATCACAACCACCTGGCCGGGGAACCGAACACACACCCGGTCATACATACAATCCTACACATGGTGGTCGGGCGACACTTAATTACCTGGCTATACAGAGCGCTTCGTGAACTTGCAAACACACCGCTAACAACTTTACGCACCACCTGGTAGGACAAAATCGGACGTCCACTACATGAGTCGGAATGGGCCAGAGCCCTTGAACTTCCGAAAAAGGTGTCTAGAAATGCCTGATTTAAAAATATACAATTTTACATCCTCCACAGGGCGTATCTGACACCGGTGCGCTTACAAAAATTCTACCCCGGCACGCAGTTCCTCTGTCCCAGATGCCATTCCCCAGAGGCTGACTTTCACCACATGTTCTGGAGCTGTCCTACTCTTTGATCCTTATGGCAAACTGAACACGACACTCTAAGAGACCTCACGGGACTCACAACCCTGGACACCTGGGAGGCTTACGCGCTGGGCATATTCAGGATACAGAAACACCTTAAGGCGCACAAGCGTTTCATCTCACTAGCACTATTATTAGCCAAAAGGAGTATAGCCATGCACAGGCGTTCCCCCACGGGCCCCTCATTAGCGGCATGGGTAGGAGCGGTATACAAATGGGCGGCGGCGGAGGAGGAAGCACTGCGCGAAGAAGAGGTCAAGGGAATCCGTAAACACCCCATCTCCATGGAGTTGGCCATACTACTACACCGCTTTAAACAATTAACACGCAGTGACGAGCCGGATGCCGGTCCGTCCAACCCCACCGCCCCCCACCCACTAACACAGGCCTCAACTGCAGCCCCTGGACCCCCCCCCCGACGGCACACTCGCTCTGCTGACAACTGCACCATACATCCTGTCGTACTAGACAATTGAAACCCCGTCACTAGCCCATGTAGCCCTTCCCCACGCGGCACTGGTATGCAGCTGCACAATCCAGCGAGACATACACCACCCAGACCCGTATCATATCTCCTATACCCGTGCTTCGTACCTACATGCACCTCTCCCCAGTTCACGCCCCGGTTCCAAGTACCACTGTTGCATGAAACCTATAGTTCCGTCTCACACGTCACTGATGTCATAATGGATTATTACAAATGCAGTATCTTTTATTGCTTGTATGTCTTGTAACATGACTTGTTAAGTTCAAATTACAAAATGCCAATAAAAACAAGTAAAAAAAGAAAAAATCTTGGAAACCTCTTCCTTGATGCTGGCCCTGACTTTGTCAGTTACTCTGTAAATGTTATGTTTTACAGGTAAACTGTCCACAGTGTCCACATCATTAACACACCATTTGTGATTGCTGGAGTCATGGGGAACAGGGAGGCAAACTGTCCCAGCACCTGGCGACAGTCCCTCTGCTGCTCTAGGATCAGGATGGGAGAGAGGTTAATTCCATCCACTGACCCATCACATTCCTTGGCTGACAGGAGGTCAGGAAAAGGCCTGCTCTCCTCTTCCATTCCCTCATCTGTTGCCAGAAGCATTGTCACTTCAGATCTCTCAAAGTGAGGTTTGAGGTGGTTCACGTGCAGGACTCTCAAAGGGTTCCTAGGAATCTGCAAGTCAACCAGGTAGGTTACATAATTCTTGCGCTCCACCACCTCAAATGAACCAGTCCACTTGTCTTTGAGCACACAAGGCTCCACTAGTGTCATCACCCACAGTTTTTGACCAGGCTGAAACTCAACCACAGTGGTATTCTGTTTGTACCATCATTTCATCTCATCCTGGCTGGCTTCCAGGTTTGCCTGAACTATTTTCCTGAAGCGCAGCGTCTGGTTTCTGAAGGCCAGCATGCAGCTGAACACATCTTGAGGGGTCTTACCAGGAGTTTTCTCCCAGCTTTCCTTCACCAGACTCAAAGGTCCTCTAACAGTGCCCCAAACAGTAATTCAAAGGTACTGAACCCTAAGGATCCCTGTGGTACATTCTTGTTGGCAAACAACAGGCATGGTAGGAAGATGTACCACTTATGTCTCATGGGTTCTGCAATACCCTTTATATTTCCTTTCAGGGTTCGGTTGAATCTTTCAACCAATCAATTTCCTTGGAGATTGGTAAGAAGTGGTGAATTTGTACATTACTTCGCACTCCTCCCACAGTGATTTCAAATACCGGGAAATAAGGTTTGCTCCTGTGTCTCCTAGAGCCTACACCCTCCTCCCATTGATGGTCACCCATTGCAGGTACTTTTTATTGTTATCCGGCAGGCAGGTTTCCTGGACCACCTCTCTATTTCCTAATGAGATAAGAGTCATCACAGCTGGCTCCCCACCCTCACTAGGAAACAACTCCTCCCCTAGCACTACACTAACTATCCCGGTGACGGTGCACCAGTGGGTAGTTGTGGTGTCTTGGGGCACCTGGGATCATTCTGCATGTGACCCTCCAGACCACATGCATAACATTTGCGGGGGAACCAGTTGTCAGGCCTACCCTTAGGGGGCCAGGGCTTCTTAGAACTGGGATGCAGGGAATCTTTACCCTAGGAACTATTTTTGGATCCGTTAGAGTACTTATTTTGGTTACCCTTGTCCCCCTCCACTCTTCTGCTGTGGACCCTGCCCACCCTTGTCTCTATTTCCCACATACCTCATCCAGGGGTCCACCTCCTGAGCACAATTCCTGGGGTCAGTCAGCTTACTATCCATCAGATGCTGGTACAGCTCTGGAATACAAAGACTACTCAAGAGATTCAGTCAGATTGTACAGCCCCTGGTAATCAGTTATCTTGCTGCCCTATATCCAACCATCCTGAGCTCTGCAATACAGATTCAAACATTCAACCCACATATTGGATTCAATCTTCCCGAAAGACCTAAACTTTTCTCAGTACTGCTTCTGTGTGAGCCACACCAGAGACATAAAGCCTTCTTCATATTGGGATAGGTCAGAGCACCCACCTCCTCCAAAGGTGGCAGGGTGTTCCTCCCATTGGCCTCAAAGTGTCTCCACAGACCTGCCCCCCAAATATTCTCAAGGACCTCATTCATATGCAGGGCTGTCTCATAAGATGCAAACCATGCATAAATATCCGTCCCTTCTGGAAATTCTGTAGTAGGCCCTTGTAAATGTAAACATTACCCCCTTGCACTGGTTGTACGCTGCCACCATTTGTACTGGACTTCACCTGCTTGGCCTTGATGTTCTCTTCTCTCATGATTAACTCATGGGCCAAAATCCATTTATTTTCCTCCAAGGCACAAGCATTTGTGTTCTACTCTGCCTTGGTCTGGTGCCTCAAGACCTCCAATTCATGATCCCAGGCACTGCGTATTTCCTCCATTTTCTCTGGCTCCCAATTCTTGGAACAATGATTGCTGCCAGCCCCAGAGGCTGCTTTCCCAGCAGGCAAATCCTGGGATCTGAAACTGCCTTCTGGCACACCCCCATCCACATCTGCATCATCTGTCTCCTCAGCTTGTCAGACCTCCCACCAGACCCCTAAGGCCTTCTGTAGCTCCTCTTTCCTGAGTTGCTCTTCATGGGACAGCCAAAGCTCTTACTGAATTGCTTGAGTTTCTCTACTTTATACCACTATTCATTTCAATGTCAAACTCCAATTCTGCAGCCCCACTTGCTGATTTACGATTTAGCAACACGGTATGTGGATACTTCAAGGGTTAGATCAAAAATAGAACCAAAAATAAAACACAGAATATGGTTGCATAGTGGTCTGCACTAAACTAGTTATATACACCAATGACTTTGGGTCAAGTACAAATACAAGTTCAAATCCTCGCCTCTGACTACCAATGTTAGGAATTGGGGTCTCTAGTTGGCAGAGGTGGGTAGCTTTGTCCAAAAAGAGACCCTTGCTTCTAGTCAGGGAAAGGGGGATATACACTTTTGATAGCCCCTGCTCACCCCCTTGGTAGTTTGACATGAGCAGACAGACTTATCCCAAAGGCAATGTGTAAATTATGTGTACTCAAAACACACAGTAATACAGTGGTAACACCACAAATGGACACCATATCACTTTAGGAAAAATAAAGTATCTTTATTTAAACTAAACAAGTCCAAAATGACAAAAATCCAACATACATGTAATAAGAATATGACTTTAAAAAGGTTTCAAGGAACTGGGTCCATAGAATAGTATGGGTGTGTGAAGTACCTTTAGATGCGTCAAAATTCACAGGTTAAACAGCTGCAGAGATGGGAAGTGTCGAGAAACAAAGAAATCTGTCAGATCCTGATACCATGGTGAGGCGATGCTGCACACAAGAGAAGTGATGCGGCATTCGGGTCTGTAGGGGAAAGTGATGCATCAACTCCAAGACGGTTCTGTTCTACAGGTGATGCATCAGGAAAACGTGCCACGCAGGTACAATGCGTGGAAATCTGGGATGCGTCGGCGATCGATGCCGCAGCGTGGAGCGGTGCTGTGTCGTTTTTTTCAGCTGCGTTCCCTCAATGCATCGGTTCTTGCAGAGACAATAGGTTATGCTTCGGCAGCGGCACAGCGATTAATGGTGATTCTTCCTGCATGCTAGTGCTGCGTCAAAAAACAGCCAAAACAATAGTGACGTGTTGATTTCTTTAGTTCTTTAGGTTTCTTCCAGCTCTCAACAGCGGGAACAACCTCCAGAGGCCCAGAACTGGAACAGGCACCTCCTGGCAGGTCAGAACTCAGCAGCAGAGTTCAGGTGAGCTGGGGGTGATGTCTTTGTGTTCCCGAGACTTCAGAACAAGAGGCCAGTACACACAGGCCCTGGGAGATCTTCTTCAAGCAGGTTTCATTACTCAGACACTCTTTCTGAGTAGCTGTGTGCTCTAAAAGAGAGAAAAAAACTAAAAACATACACTGCACCCTGTTTTTAGGGGTACATTGGGCCTACCATAGGGATGTCTTACATGTGAGAAAAGGGATGGTTAGGGCCGGGCAAGTGGGTGCACTTGCCAAGTCGAAATGGCAGTTAACAAACTGTGCACAGACACTGCAGTGCAGATCTGCGATACCTTTTTAGGGCTACTCATGTGGTTGGCACAATCTTTGCTGCAGGACCACTAGTAGCATTTGATTTACAGGCCCTGACACACTCCGGTGCACTTTACTAGGGACTTACCAGTAAATCAAATATGTCAGTCAGGGAGAATCAATTGTAATAACAATTTAAACAGGGAGCAATTTAATTTTGACAGTGATCAACAGTGGCAAAGGGCCCAAAGCATCTAAGCCAGCAAAAACGAAATCCAGCCCAGGCACTAAAAACATACAGGAGGTAGAGGCAAAAGTTCAGGAAAAACCACGCCAAAAATGCCAAGTCTAACAACACTATTCTGCAAAGACCATTGCAACTTAATAAAACTATGGAAATTCACTGAAAAAATTAAAGGCTACAGGGCTGTTATAGTTAGGAAATAAGATTTAGGAAAATCTTAGATATTCACTGAAAAAACCAAAATATACACTGCCTATAGTACCCTATAAAGCCCAAAAAGGAGCTTACCTCCTTCTTTGTGGTTGGTCTGGGGATGGACTGTATGGCCTCTACTTTGTTTATTTGCGGCTTCACGTGTCCTTCATGAATGGTGTATCCCAAATACTGTATTTCGTTTGTGTCTAACAGCGATGTCTTTGGGTTGATGGTAATACTAGCGCCCTGTATTTCCGAAAAGATGGCGTTCAGGCGTTCCAAGTGTTCCTCCCATGTTTGACTAAAAACCACGATATCATCAAGATAAGCGGCTGCGTATTCTTGATTGGGTTTTAGGAGGTGATCCATTAACCTCTGAAAGGTTGCTGGTGCCCCATGCAACCCAAAGGGAAGCACTCGGAAATGATATAGGCCTGAAGGGGTTGCGAATGCTGTCTTTTCCTTGGAATTGGCAGCTAACGGGATCTGCCAATACCCTTTCATTAAGTCAAGGGTTGACATGTAACGTGCCTTTCCCAGGCGTTCTACCATTTTATCCATTCTAGGCATTGGGTAAGTGTCAAATTTAGTGATGGCATTTACTTGCCTGAAATCAATGCAGAAGCGTAAGGTGCCATCCAGTTTTGGCACTAGGACCACTGGAGAGCACCAGTTGCTTTGGGAGGGTTCTATAATTCCTGCTTGCAGCATTTCGGACACTTCTTTCTCTACAGCCTCTCAGCGCGCCTCTGGGATCCTATAGGGTTTCTGTTTTACAACTTTTGGGACCAGGGATGTTATTTCATGTTGGACTAGGGATGTTAGTCCAGGACAGGAAGAGAATAGACCAGGAAAAGTTGTTAGCTAGGCCTCAATCTGGGTTTTCTGGGTAACTGTCAACACCTCTCCGGTAGGTACTGGTTGGGCAGGGGGGTCCTTTACGGGTGAGAGAGGGATGTCTATTGGTGGGGAGGAACAGACTAATAAGGCTGTACTTGTCACCTCTGGGGACGGTGGGGCATCTACCCATTTTTTTAATAGGTTTACATGGTATATTTGTTTACCTGCAGCACGATGGGGTAAAAACACGCTGTAGGTGACCGGTGTTACCTTTTTCTCTATTTTGTATGGTCCCTGCCATTTCATTAATAGGTCATCCTCTGTGGAGGGGAGCAATATAAGGACCCTATCCCCGGGTTGGAACTCCCTAAGTTTACTGTTACAGTCGTAGTACCTCTTCTGTGTTTCCTGTGCCTCCTGCAAATTATCGTGTACCATTCCCCAAAGTTTTGTCAGAGAGGTCTTAAGATCTGTGGCATATCGCAACAGGGGATTCCCTTCCTCATCTTCCTGTTCCCACTGTTCAACCGCCATGTCTAACAGCGTTCTTGGCTTCCTTCCAAGCAGTAATTCAAAGGGAGAAAATCCTGTAGACCTTTGTTCATGTGCCCGTAGGGCGAAAAGAACCAGGGGCAGCTTTTGGTCCCTGTCCCTCCCGGTCTCTGAGACGGCCTTGTGAAGTAGGTTTTTGAGTATTTCGTTATATCTTTCAACAAGACCGTCTGTCTGTGGGTGATAAACTGATGTTCGAATTCTATGAATCCCTAGAATGTTACAGATTTGACCCATCATTTGAGAGACGAAAGGGGTCCCCTGGTCTGTTAATATTTATGAGGGGAAGCCCACTCTGGAGAACAGGGTGATCATTGCTTGGGCCACTGCCGAGAGGGTCATGCTTGACAACAGGGAAGGCCTCTGGAAATCGGCTAGCATAATCAATTATGACCAATATATAGCAATGTCCTCTGGCTGAGGGTGTCAGGGGTCCTACGAGGTCCATCCCAACCCTTTTGAAAGGGATGTCAATAATGGGTAGGGGTTGAAGGGGGGGCTTTTTGGATGCCCCCGGGACTCGTGTATTGGAATCTCACACAGGTCACACAATGCTTGGCGGCGTCTTTATACTCACCGGGCCAGTAAAATCATTCTAGCAGGTCTTTGAGGGTATTTTCCTTTCTTTAATGTCTACCCCGTATTTTATTATGAGCTAATAGAAGGACATGTTCTCAGAAAAGAGATGGCACAACAAGCTGGGTTTTAACTTGGGAGTCTTTTTTTTCTGTTCTATATAACAACCCCTTCTTCATAAGGAAATATGGTCCTACCTGCTCTGGTGGCTGTACGTGGACCTGTTCCCAGGCATGTATGAGTGACTCGTCTTCTCATTGGGCAGTTCTGAAGCTGCAATGCTCTGTTTCGTCGGTGTCTGAAAGGGGAAAAGGAAGAGCGGTACAAGGTACCTGAGAATGGAGGAAGTCTTTTTTTTCCATTCGCTTTTCACTCCTACTTTTCTTAGCTCTGGGGTCTGATTGCTCTATTTCCGTAGAAAAAAACGGGTCGTCCTGAAGCCATGTCTGCATGTTTCTCCTTTTTCCCTCCAGATAAGTCTCAAACTTAGGGTGGTCAGTCCCTATAATCACAGCCTCTGGTAGGGAAGGAATTACACCCATTTTCTTAAGGTGGGGGTCATTATCTACTTCCAGTAGGACTTCTGCAACGGGATAGGACTTAGTATCCCAGTGTACGCATATTACCATTACTTGTTCCGCGCCCTGTAGCTGGGGAACCCCGAGGAGGGACCTGTCTATAACTGTAACATGGCACCCGGTGTCAAGCAAAGCCTGCCTCTTTTTCCCATTCAGGAACACCTCTGTTTTATATCGCTGGGGCCGTCTTTGGTTAAGAATATCCTATCCCGGAAATATCCTACCTCCATG
Source organism: Lissotriton helveticus (assembly GCF_964261635.1). Taxonomy (NCBI): domain Eukaryota; kingdom Metazoa; phylum Chordata; class Amphibia; order Caudata; family Salamandridae; genus Lissotriton; species Lissotriton helveticus. Next base: position 366,927,506 of record NC_136071.1, read on the forward strand.
GGCTCTACGTGAGGGTGTTTATGGGGACATTGTCTGGCTATGTGGCCCCACTCTGCACATTTAAAACATTGTGGAACCTGCCCGCTGGTACCAGAGGGGGTCATGGTTGGTTTAGGGGCAGGGCGAGATAATACCATTGGTTTTGGGTCGGGTTTTACAGGGAACCTGGGGTTAGAATAAGAAGGCGTTCGTGAGAGTGGAAGGGAGACCTGGGGCCGTGTGTTGCCTGCTCTGAAATCCGGGGACCTATGGAAGGCACATGCAATGTCCACTGCTGAGGAGCAATTTAGGTTTGGATGCTGCTTCACCCATGAACGTGTAGAGGGTGGCAATGTATCTAAAAACTGCTCCAAATAAACCTTTTCAACCACTTCTCCCATAGTGGATATATGGGGAGTCAGCCATCTATTTCCCATATCCCGTATTCTGTAATACAATGCATGAGGATTGTCCCCAGCAGACCACTTTTCTTTCCTGAACTTAATTCGATAATGCTCCTGGTCGAATCATAGTCTCTCTAATATTGCCTTTTTCAAATCATCATAAGCGGTGGTTCCAGTCGGGTTGGCGGCTTGGTACGCCGCTTGCAGTTCTCCTGAAAGAAGCGGGGCGATGTATTGGCACCAGCTCTCACGAGGCCAGGCCGCAGTGGAAGCCACTCATTCAAAAATGTAAAAAAAATAGTCAGGGTCTTCCCCTCCTGATATTTTTGTAATACGGTTCCAGGGACAATCGGGTGTACCCGGGCATTGACTATCGCATCCGTGAGCCTTAAAATAGCTGTGTCTTGGACCTGCTGATTGGTCGAAGTTATGGTGGCCTGATCCTTCTGAGCGCCCTGCAAGGCTTCCCTTTCTAGTCGTGTTTCCTGTAATTGTTGTTCAAGCACTAACTGCAGATGCCTTTGCCCCTCGGCCAACTGCGTGACCATATCATTCAGAGGTATGGGCTGTGTCATGGTTAGACACGTGGACTGGGATTAATCCCACTTCTGACACCACTTTTGAAGGCTGTCCGAGTGTCGAACACAAGAACGGGGTCGTTTTTAGACTTTTAATCAGTTCCTTTTATTTTCAGGACTTTTTTAGTCTATTACTGTATGGGAAGTTTCTTTCAGAGAATATATAATAAAGAAAAGAGAAACAAAATAAATGATGAAGAGGGTCTTGTGTTGATTTCAAGGTAGGCCGTCTACTTCTTGGGCTTGGCCTCTGGGCTTGTCTTGCTGCTTTTCGGACTTCTCCCCCGTCAGGCTCCACAGAAGGGGAGAGAGTAAAAGAAAGGGACCGGGATTAATCACACCTGTCTCTCCTTTGTTATTTGTGTGGTAGCATCACCAGGCATAGTGAAAAGGGGGCTTAAAGAAAAATGGGGAAAAGGGCAGGGTGTGCAGGAAGGGAGGCCGACAATACTGCTGACGAGCACCAACCATCGCTCCTCAGCCAAGCCAGCGTTAAGATCACTTCATTGGCTAAAGATAAAAGAACGGGTACACCTTAAGGCCCTCTGTATTGCCCATAAAAATCTGCAAGGCAAAGGCCCCCCGATCCTTACTAACCTGATTAAACCATATAAAATGCCCAGAAACCTCCCCTCCAATGATCTCAACCTGGCCGCCTCTTTTCTTATTACACCTCAAAGCTATAGAACTCTCTGCCCCTCCCCCTTCGTCAGGAATCCAATCATCTTTCCTTCAGCAAGAAAATAAAAACATGGCTTTTCCCCGGAAACTAACTAATAACTGGATCCCATCTCTCACTATCAGACCTTCTGTTGTCGCAACTTCAAGCGCTGGGATGCCTCCGGGTAGCCATGCACTATAAAAGAATCATTTTCATTAATTTCATTCAATATCCGTGAGTTTTACTACCCCTTAACGCACCACCAACCCCACCAGAATACACCCCTCAATGGCACTTGGCTTGGGCCATGACCCGTCAACAGGGCCGTGGTGTCCAGACCCGGGGCGTGCTCTCCCCTCCTTGGGCCGCCGGGTATGTGTGCCTCGTATGTTCTTGTGAGGCTTCCCTCCGTGCTCTGCTCCCTCAGCAGTTTGTCCCTGATGCTCGGCTCCATCAGCAACTAGTCTTCGGGTCTTGGCTCCTCCTGCATCTCGCCTCTGACGCTCGGCTCCTCCGGCAGCTGGTCTTCGGTCCTTGGCCCCTCCGGTAGCTGGTCTTCTCCTCCTCGATAGCTGGGCTCCTCGTCTCCCGCCTCTCTCCAACTTACTGCCTCCTGACTGTGCCGTCCTTCCTTCGTTGTCGCTGTATTTTTATTGTCCCTCAACCGTTTCCACGATCCCATGTCATTTCGCAGAGCTAGACCGCTGGTGGCTTCCGGTCTGTTTTAGGAGTCCTCGCCCGTTATATTACACTTCCGGATGGGGGATCCCTTGTCATTCTCACAGTCCGTTAGTGTGTAAGTGACTGCATGGCTTGGTGAGTAAGTACATGAGTTTCTGTATGGGTTATTGATTGGTTGTCTGCGTACCTGTATGGGTGTATTTACTGTCTGTGTGGGTGAGAACGTATGTGACTCTGCATGGATGAGTAAATGGGTGAATCACTGGCTGTATGGATTCATGAGTGCATCATAAAGGTGCGTATGGCTGTGTTGGTGAGTGAATGGATGTATCACTAGTATATGGGAGAGGCACTGCATATGTAAAAGGCAGTGTAATTGAGTGTTGGAGTAAATACATGACTGTATGGATGAGTGAGTGTTTATGAGAGTGGCTGTATGGGTGGGTGTGTACTTATGTTGGTGACTTTATAAGTAAGTATGTGTTAGTAACTGTATGAATAAGTGACTTGGTGTGTGTATAACTGTATAGGTGGGTAAGTGATTGTATTATTGACTCTATGGGTGAGTGAGTAGGTATGTGAGCAGCTGTATGAGTGTCTGACAGTGTGTAAGTGGCTGTATGGGATTATGAGTAGATATGTCAGAGGCTATATTACTGAATGAATGGGTATATGAGTGGCTGTATGGGTGAGTGAGTAGATGTGTGCATAGACCTATGAATTAGTGAGTGGGTATGTAAGGACTGCTAAGGGTATGTCAATGGTTTTGAGAATGGTAGCGTGAAAGTTGGAGTGAGTGTATGAAAGTTTACATCGGGGTGTGAGTAGTGTGTCAGGGATTCTGTGGATGATCTCATCAGTCATGTCATTTGAGATGTCATCAGTGATGTCACTGGCCATATTAAGAGTAATGTAATATGTGAGATCTTAAGCAGTGCATTACAGGAGCGTGGGTTATAGTTAGCCCAGCTTGGTATAACTGCTGAATTTCTCTGGTTTTTTACGAGTGAAAAATTTGCCAAACTATAACGCCCCTTTAACCTTTGATTTTTTCAGATCAGGGCTATAGAACAGTGGATGGATCTGTAATATTCTAGCTTTCTGTCCATGCATGCTCTGCCAGTGGAATGTTACAGCATGATGATGTATTATGGAACGTTGGGTGTCTCTCAAGAAAAGCTACAGTTATGATGGGGCTGAGCAGCATGTTGGCTGCTCCTGGTGGGGCTCATCTAGATATCTACAATTAATCATCATGAACTCAACAATCTGTCTGGACTTCATTACTACATTTTTATGAGGACGATCTGGAAACTTATCCTCGTTCTACGTGCTCAACAAAAAAATTCAACACCAAAGAAGTCAAGGTTTTTCAAAAGAGCCAACCAGAAACTTCAAACTACGAATTTAATAAGGACTCTGTCACCTTGAGCCCCACCAGTGACCACAAGTGACTACCAGTTACCACCAGTTACCACCTCACCTGTTGCCCCCAACGTGCTTGTGCCAGATCGGTCAAAGTGGATGGAATACTCAAGCCATTTTCAAGAACAGTACTACTTCGTGGATGGTTCTGTCTTCAAGCTCCTCTCAATATTTTGTGTGCACCTACAGTGCTTTTTCAATTCCACATTCATGCCTCTTATCTACAGCCTTCTGATGCGTGCAGCGTGCCAACTCTTTCTCTGCAAGGCTAGAATTTCTTCATGGAGTTTGGCAAGAGCGACTACTTTTGAGGGAAGTGATATTTGTTATTTGATCACGCTGTTGGGTGCAGTGAAAACAACATCATAATATCGGGTGTAGGGCACGCCGTATTAACTGTTTATCATTCTACTTTATTTACAGATTGAAAATTCCGAATTGAGTTTGTAAGTTGCTCTTGCTTTGGGTTCCTTTGACTGTGTTTTCTCAGAAGTAATCACATATGAGCAAAGTATAAATGTTTGTCTGTGGTTTTATTGTATAGGGTCGACCACTGCGAACACCAGCTCCGAGTGAGTATGATATTGAGGTGTTTGAGCTACACCAGTTTTAAGCATTGGAAAAAACTCCTTTGTAAATAATAGGTAGCTTTTTCATTTTTTCAATATTTTCAATGTAATGTAATGTATGTAATGTATGTATACTTGTAAAGCGCACTGTTACCTCGTTACGTGGTGTCCTGGCGCTGTATACCGCTGGGGAACCCGTCCTGGCTTTCCCTGTGAGAGGGCACCCCAAGGTGAAGCCAGGCATCCCCGGCGTTGCTGGGGCCGTTGTGGAGATTAAGCAAGCTATTGCCCAGAGTTGCAGAGTGGGACCCATGGTTAGCGCAGGCACCTAAGCGAGAATTATCGAGTCCGCGGACAATGACCCAAGACCCTGCCGCGTCGGGAATTGAACCCTGGTCCCGGGCCGACCTCTGCTTCAGGGTCTGCCGCTTCTAACCGGTGAGCCACACTTCTTCTTCTATCTAGAGAACAGTCATATGTTCTCTAGATAGCTGGACACTGAGGTCCGCTTGGCTAATTTAAACTTCCGGCTGGAAGTATTAGGTGAGTTTTTAGAAATATTGGGTTTCTGGCTTGTATGTATTATGAGTCACACTGTGGGGGAGCACTCCTTAAATAGACAGATAGATATGTACCTACACGGTGTCACAGGATTCATAGCTTATATTTTCACCTTTTGGGTGTCTTTTGTGGTGAGCAGACGATACTTTTTACAGGGATACAATGAGTGGTTCTTTATTCATTATGTTTATTTTACATTGTAAATAGGGATGTCCAACGTTTTCGTCCTGAGGATGGTCCTGGGGAATGTTTAACCAATATTGGACCGAAACGTCGACGTTAAACATCGATTTGCTTACAAATGAACCTCTGTGTTATTTTGAAACAGTCATATGTTCTTTGAAAAATCTGTGATGTATGGTATTTTGTTTGTCCATACAAATGAAGCAAAAGATGTTGTATACTACTTACAATAAGATCTGAAATGTTAATAGTATTGTTGTTGCCATATTGAATTTTGATCAGAATAAATAATACTGTTCGGGAAGAATCACATGTATTGTTTAACATATGTTCACTTATTGTGACCATTTACAAACAAGAAATAATTGAAAAATAATTACTTAGGGGACACTTATGTAGATTTGTTAATATTGTACCCAGTGCTCGAGGGATAATTGGGTGGCTCTGTCTTTTTTACTTTTGAGGGAAAGCAACATTGCTGGTCTCAACCTGTGTTCTCATTTGACTTTTGTATTCATCTCCCACATATCGATGTCTGCACTGTCTGGGAAAGAAGTGTCAAATCGTTTGAATGTGCACCAGCCATTGTGAGAGCACAATCCGGATGTTTCTTGGACTCAAACTGCTCAAAAGCCTGTGGCAGGGTATGCTCAGACGTGAGTCCCTTGCTCACTTTGCCACTGGATTCAAGCAAGCCGGGCTGAAGACGTCTGGAATGCCAGAAACCGGTCCTCGGAAGCTTGTTTCCGGTCCAGGGAAGGCTTGGCTTGGCAGTTCGGGCTGGACTGTTCCCATGAGGCACAGGGTCAGACTGATTTTCATATAGCCATGTCTGAACTGGGATGGCAGAGTGGGCTAAAGAACGGTGATGGATCAAACCCATATCTTTTGACTGGGTGTGAGTGTTTGATTGGTTCAGATACTCCGTCCATCACCACCCCAATTTGTACCGCTTTGGCCGCCATAAGTGTGGCAGGGTATGCTCAGACGTGAGTCCCTTCCTCACTTTGTCACTGGATTCAAGCAAGCCGGGCTGAAGAAGGCTGGAATGCAAGAAACCGGTCCTCGAAGCTTGTTTCTGGTCCAGGGAAGGCATGGCTTGGCAGTTCGGGCTCGACTTTTCCCATGAGGCACAGGGTCAGACTGATTTTCATATAGCTATGTCTGAACTGGGGTGGCAGAGTGGGCTAAAGAACGGTGATGGATCAAACCCAGATCTTTTGACTGGGTGTGAGTGTTTGATTGGTTCAGATGCTCCGTCCATCACCACCCCCTTTTGTACCGCTTTGGCCGCCATTAGTGTGGCAGGGTATGCTCAGACGTGAGTCCCTTGCTCACTTTGCCACTGGATTCAAGCAAGCCGGGCTGAAGACGGCTGGAATGCCAGAAACCGGTCCTCGGAAGCTTGTTTCCGGTCCAGGGAAGGCATGGCTTGGCAGTTCGGGCTGGACTGTTCCCATGAGGCACAGGGTCAGACTGATTTTCATATAGCCATGTCTGAACTGGGATGGCAGAGTGGGCTAAAGAACGGTGATGGATCAAACCCAGATCTTTTGACTGGGTGTGAGTGTTTGATTGATTCAGATGCTCCGTCCATCACCACCCCCTTTTGTACTGCTTTGGCCGCCATTAGTGTGGCAGGGTATACTCAGACGTGAGTCCCTTGCTCACTTTGCCACTGGATTCAAGCAAGCCTGGCTGAAGACGGCTGGAATGCCAGAAACCGGTCCTCGGAAGCTTGTTTCCGGTCCAGGGAAGGCATGGCTTGGCAGTTCGGGCTGGACTGTTCCCATGAGGCACAGGGTCAGACTGATTTTCATATAGCCATGTCTGAACTGGGATGGCAGAGTGGGCTAAAGAACGGTGATGGATCAAACCCATATCTTTTGACTGGGTGTGAGTGTTTGATTGGTTCAGATACTCCGTCCATCACCACCTCAATTTGTACCGCTTTGGCCGCCATAAGTGTGGCAGGGTATGCTCAGACGTGAGTCCCTTCCTCACTTTGTCACTGGATTCAAGCAAGCCGGGCTGAAGAAGGCTGGAATGCAAGAAACCGGTCCTCGGAAGCTTGTTTCTGGTCCAGGGAAGGCATGGCTTGGCAGTTCGGGCTCGACTTTTCCCATGAGGCACAGGGTCAGACTGATTTTCATATAGCTATGTCTGAACTGGGGTGGCAGAGTGGGCTAAAGAACGGTGATGGATCAAACCCAGATCTTTTGACTGGGTGTGAGTGTTTGATTGGTTCAGATGCTCCGTCCATCACCACCCCCTTTTGTACCGCTTTGGCCGCCATTAGTGTGGCAGGGTATGCTCAGACGTGAGTCCCTTGCTCACTTTGCCACTGGATTCAAGCAAGCCGGGCTGAAGACGGCTGGAATGCCAGAAACCGGTCCTCGGAAGCTTGTTTCCGGTCCAGGGAAGGCATGGCTTGGCAGTTCGGGCTGGACTGTTCCCATGAGGCACAGGGTCAGACTGATTTTCATATAGCCATGTCTGAACTGGGATGGCAGAGTGGGCTAAAGAACGGTGATGGATCAAACCCATATCTTTTGACTGGGTGTGAGTGTTTGATTTGTTCAGATACTCCGTCCATCACCACCCCAATTTGTACCGCTTTGGCCGCCATAAGTGTGGCAGGGTATGCTCAGACGTGAGTCCCTTCCTCACTTTGTCACTGGATTCAAGCAAGCCAGGCTGAAGAAGGCTGGAATGCAAGAAACCGGTCCTCGGAAGCTTGTTTCTGGTCCAGGGAAGGCATGGCTTGGCAGTTCGGGCTCGACTTTTCCCATGAGGCACAGGGTCAGACTGATTTTCATATAGCTATGTCTGAACTGGGGTGGCAGAGTGGGCTAAAGAACGGTGATGGATCAAACCCAGATCTTTTGACTGGGTGTGAGTGTTTGATTGGTTCAGATGCTCCGTCCATCACCACCCCCTTTTGTACCGCTTTGGCCGCCATTAGTGTGGCAGGGTATGCTCAGACATGAGTCCCTTGCTCACTTTGCCACTGGATTCAAGCAAGCCGGGCTGAAGACGGCTGGAATGCCAGAAACCGGTCCTCGGAAGCTTGTTTCCGGTCCAGGGAAGGCATGGCTTGGCAGTTCGGGCTGGACTGTTCCCATGAGGCACAGGGTCAGACTGATTTGCATATAGCCATGTCTGAACTTGGGTGGCAGAGTGGGCTAAAGAACGGTGATGGATCAAACCCAGATCTTTTGACTGGGTGTGAGTGTGTGATTGGTTCAGATGCTCCGTCCATCACCACCCCCTTTTGTACCGCTTTGGCTGCCATAAGTCTGGCAGGGTATGCTAAGACGTGAGTCCCTTGCTCACTTTGCCACTGGATTCAAGCAAGCCGGGCTGAAGACAGCTGGAATGCCAGAAACCGGTCCTCGGAAGCTTGTTTCCGGTCCAGGGAAGGCATGGCTTGGCAGTTCGGGCTGGACTGTTCCCATTAGGCACAGGGTCAGACTGATTTGCATATAGCCATGTCTGAACTGGGATGGCAGAGTGGGCTAAAGAACGGTGATGGATCAAACCCAGATCTTTTGACTGGGTGTGAGTGTTTGATTGGTTCAGATGCTCTGTCCATCACCGCCCCCTTTTGTACCGGACTAGGGAAACGGCTTCTACGCAGGAGCCTCGGCCAAACTCCTGAAACAACTTTAAAGCATTCAAAATGCCTCTGCATGCCTGATCCTCGATATCCCTCACTGCAGCCGCATCACACCCCACCTGAGAAACCTGCACTGGCTCCCTGTCAACAAGATGATCACCTTCAAGCTTCTCACCTACGCACACAAGGCACTCCACAACACTGCACCAGCATACCTCAACAGACGACTCAGTTTCTACACCCCCAACCGCCAGCTCTGCTCCACCGAGCTTGCCCTCGCCACCGTCCCCCGTATCCGAAGAGCAACCTCCGGTGGCAGATCGTTTTCCCACCTTGCCCCCAAGACCAGGAACATCCTCCCCATCATCCTATGGCAGACCCCGGACCTGCTAACCTTCAGAAGACTCCTCAAGACCTGGTTATTCAAGCAGTAGCAGCATCTCCCCTGCCAGTGCCTTGAGACCCTCACAGGTGAGTAGTGTGCTTTACAAATGTTGTGATTGATTGATTGATATGCATCTATGTTTGTTGCACGTTTTATGATGCACTGTTCTCTCAAGTTTTACCCTCACAAGATTGTTGTGTTTTATTTTAGCTCTACGGGGTACATATATGGACCCTAGACTCTCTCTTCTGTTTGAATATTCAATGATCTCGATTTACACGCATTAATGCAGTTTTCGGTACCTTGGGATAGCAAAGGGTATTAGTCCCATTTGTTCTATTTAAATTTACCCATTTGTACTACTCACTGTTTCAAATCTGTTTTCAAGTATATTTCATAGGTTTTACCCTCTCTTTTGTTACCTGCCCATGGGTATACTCACTCATTTTTCAAGGTATCTCACTTTTAAAGGTATGTTAGTTTCAGGTTCTATGTTCAATTATATCATTGCTCCACACTGTATGTGTATTATGACTAATGGTTCAATATTCAATTATATCATTACTCCACACAGTGTGTGGTATGAGTTTTTTTTCTATTACAGTATACAGCAAGAGATCTCTACATGAGGTTGTCCTTACATGGACATCAAGTGACCTCTACAAGAGGTTGTCCAGGTTGTGCTTACACGCACGTCAAGTGACCTCTACATGAGGTTGTCCAGTTCAACTCACACACAGTGTGTCCTATGGGTTTAGTTTCATTATTTCAATGTACAATATGTGACCTCTTTACGAGGTTGTTCAATGTCGATATTTCATTGTTATGTTGTTTTCATGGAAGTAGGAGTGAAGTCATTTATGCATTCATTCTTTCTTCATCCTGTTTAAATTAAACTTCATTGTTTTACAATGTCCATTTTTCATTGCCATGTTGTTTACAGGGAAGTAGGAGTGATGTTATTTTATTCATTCTTTCTCTTCTCTCTTTTTCTTATTTCTCATGCTGTTCTTTGCCTCCTGTCATACCTGTCTGGCCAGTGGGTGTGTCTGGATGTAAAGTCTGGTTCTCTCTTGTTCTTTTTTTGTCGCTATCTCTTCTGTTTTATTGTAGAAGAAAATGAGATATTTAGTATTCTAGCTTTCTGTCCATGCATGCTCTGCCAGTGAAATGTTACAGCCTGATGATGTATTATGGATTGTTGGGTGTCTCTCAAGAAAAGCTACAGTTATGATGGGGCTGAGCAGCTCCTGATGGGGCTCATCTAGATATCTACAATAAATCATCATTACCTCAACAATCTGTCTGGACTTCATTACTACAGGACCATATTGTATTTCAAGTAAGATACATAGATGATCTGTTTATATTATGGAAAGGCACACAAACACAAGCAGAACAATTAGTTGAAGAGTTTGATTGTAAAAAAACTCAATTTGACGTTCACAAAAACATTAGCCACTCAGAAATTGAATGTTGAGATGTACTAGTTAAAGAGGAGGGTGACAAACTGATGACCACAGTGTACAGAAAACCTACAGCAGAAAACACTATCCTACATGCCCTTAGTTTCCATCTAACCCACCTGATTAAAAGTATTCCCTTTGGGGAATGTTTCTGAACCAGTCACTTGTGCAACACAGATGAACAATATGACAGTACAGAAGCAGAAATGATTGTATTTTTATTTTCATTTTTACAGCATGAATGGTTTTGGTACATACCAGTATATTGACATATACATGAGCAAAGTCTGAGGCCCTATACCTCAATTTTTATGTATCATTCTATATAATAAAACAGAAATGAAATACTAATGAACTGTTGGATATACATTTAGCCCACTTGTGAGTAATGATGATGTTTTCGTGGACTGTATATTATAAATGAATTCAAAACCCACAAGGGTGAGATAAGAAAACAATACCATTTTTGGTTATCTATAATAGGGACATACATAGTTACATTTGGGGAAAAGTAACCAAATTACATAAAGCAACACTATGTTATTGCAAATTATTCATTCTAACAATATGAATCAGATATAGAATCATAATCATAAAATAATTGATTTGAACCTTTGGATGAGTCAGTAAATGTGATTAATATGTCATTTTCTTTAGGGTCTCACCAATGTTTGCTTTATATACATGACTACTCTAATATGGCCACATAGCATAATTCTCCAAGTGGGAAGCTTCACAGTACCACATGCCTGTTGTTTATGTTTACACACGAAAATGAGTTATATAAAACATGAGAAATTCAAAATGGTGCTTTATCGTGAACCAGGTTGGTGTGCAACAGAAACACGTTGATGTTGCTTGCACGGCAATACATTAATGACATTTCCAAAAACTGTTGGGAGTGCTGAGTCCTTGTTTTTATGGTGTCGAAGGATGTTGGTGATAGATAGCACGAAGGCGGACAGATGCACTGGAATAAAGGCACCGCTGATGGTTGGGCTACAAGCTTGCATTCTCCACAGCAGGAGGATATTAAACACATGCACTTTTTCAATGTTACACCACAAGCACTTTAACAATCAGGAGAAATGCCCACATTTGTTTACATTGAAAGCTAATGACCAGCCAAAATTTGGACATTTACCGGATAACAGGGTTAACACAATACACTTTAGACATACAAGGAACAAATGTTTGTCATATGGTATACACTTGTTCTGTCAGCAGCTTTTTTGCACAATATATATATATTGCAGAATTTGTAAAAGTGTTTGTAAATCAGCTAAATATTTTGTGGAACCCAATGTGGTTATTGTATTTATATATGAATTTTACAACGTATTTTAGCCATGTTTCCCACTATACTGAAATGTCAAATAATGTCTAAACAACAAGTTAGAATTGATAAAAATCTAGAAAATATATTTATGCAACGAACCAAGGAAAGTGTGTACTGTAGAAAGAAGACTCACTAATGTAAACAGCAACATGTGGTATGTTATCTATGTCTATGACTATAGTTTTAGAGGCACTTATCACTTTAAGTAATGAAAGAAAAAAAGGCATTAAAAGCGAAACCAAAATGTGTAGCGGGTCATGTGATCAAGGCCCCTTGTGGGCTGAAAAACATAATGGCTGACTTGCACACGAATAAATAAAGATATTCTGCAGCACCTATCTGGTGGTCCGTGCTCCTATCTTTTAAAAAAACAGATGGTTTGGAGTGTTCCCAGAAATATCGATAGCCGGTACGGTTCCTTCCGGCTAAACACACACCCCCTCTCGGCGAAGGGCAATGGAGGATTCACAAGGAGCCATTAGTCTGGCATCGGACTTCTTTTTATTTAATCCGGGAGGATTTCTACACCTTCAAGCCCCCCAGTAACAAGATTTACGACTCTTCATCCACTTGGAGGCAGGCGGATCTGGGTCGGTGGACACGAGCGAATGCCGGCAACAAGAGGAGGTAGGAGCTGCTCTCACAAACTGGGTAGAGAGGTGTGCATCTGATGCACACTGAGTAACTTCAATCAAGCAGTTTACGGCCAAGGTATCAGCATAATTTAATTTAAACACACTCCAAGTGAAAGTGCATTGTATCAGCTGACAGGCTTAGTGATCGGGAGGCGAAGGAGGCAGAAATCCTTAATGAGGAACGTGGAGTATAAACTCAAACTCCCACAATGCTACAGCAGGCAACATCAACACCAATCTCAGAGACCAAGTCAAAAGGCTAGAAAAGCTGTCAGTCCTGGTGTGTTTCCTGACCTTCTCCTTTGAGAACCTGCTCCGAGTGTTGACATTTCAGAATTTTCATTATCTGACGTGTTTGTGTGACAAGCGCTGACTTGGGTTGCAGTATGCCGTTCGTGTGCAGAGTTTCTATGACTATCAGTGTATGACGCATTTCTGCTGAAGTGGATCTCTCCGAGTGTGAGGTATCCTTGGCAACCAGCGTCTGGCATGAGGAGAATTCTCATAGAAGTGTGTGGTATCCCCGGCAACAGCGTCGGACGTGAGCAGAAGTCGCACTTAAGAGGAGTTCCATATTTACTCGATGGCGACTATCATGTTGGGTTAAAAAGAGTGTTTGATGTCACCTAGAGTTCCTTTTGTGTATGTTTGATTCTATTGTCAGTTATATCTCAGGCTGAGCAGCAGGGCAGCTGCTCCCGGTGGGGCTTCAATTAGGACTTTACTGAGTTACATCCTTGCTTGCATCCTGTGCATCAATTCTTGATTACTAAGAATAAAGCCACATCTGGACGCAGCAACACACGGACTCATCCATTTATTTTCTCAATGAATACACTTTTTAAAAAAAGGAATTATTCCTTTAGCACTAGTCAACTGTTTTTGATGTTAACAGTCCTTTTGTGCACCATCTGACTCTAAAGTTTCTGAAACTTTTGTTATTATTCATTCATTTATTATTTATTATCATTATTTATTTATTAAGATTTTACAAATACAATACATAAGCCATAGAGTAATAGGTGGGTAACAAAATCAAAGAAAACATATGGCATATGGAAGATGTACAATATAGACTAAAAAGGGAAATAGGAAAAGGATAGGAAAGTAGGGAAAGAGGGGCGAAAAGAGAAAAAGAGAGAAAAGGGAGAGGGAGAGAAAGAGAGGTCTAATTCAAGAAGAAAGAGGAATATTTGCAAGATTGAGAAAAAGACCATATGATTATCTGGAAGATTTAGATGAAAGATAAGTGGTAAAGGGGAGCCAAAGAAGATCAGATTTAATTTTCAGGGAAACAGAAGAAGAGGAGGCGACAGAAATCCTATGTTCATCACAAATGAAATCCCACCAGGTAACTACAGATAGTTTGGCGTTATCTTTCCAACACGATAAAATCACTTTAAAAGCAAGGGCAATGAAAAGATCAAGTAGTCTAGCATTAGAGGATACAATATCAATATCAGGTGATAAAGAACCTAAAAAAACATTCCATTCAATAGGGATAAAGGGGAGGAGCATTGAAACATTGGCATGCAAATATTCCAAACAGAATTCAAAAAGTTAAAACAGAAGGACAGTCATATAATTGATGCTTAAGAGTGCCTGTTTCTTTTGAACATGACCTACAAAGTGGGGAAGAAAGTGGTGAAAACTTATAAATGCTAACAGGTGTAATAACAGCTCTATGGTAGATTAAAAAAAACAAAGATTGAGTGATACGTGCAGCAATAGAAACTTTAAACAATTTGGACCATAATCAATACCATGTGACAACAGATAGAGAAACAGACAAATCAGTTTCCCAGGCAATCTCAACAACTGATTTAGAATGATCAGGAACAGTGGATAACAATATGTTATAAACAAGGGCAGCTTTAGGTTGATGCAACGAAAATAAAGGATATAGAAGAGTAGATGGAGTGAAAGAAGGTAAAGTAGAAGGTGCTGAAAGAATAGACATGTGAGATTGTATGGCAGTGATGATAATGGAATATTCTGTAAGGCAAGAGGTAGACAAGTGGTACATGTTTTGCAGCTCAGGAAAAGGAATACAAAAATCATTGGAGAAAAATTGATGAGCAAACAAGATATCCTTTTCTTTCCAGTATGCATTATACCACACAATGGAGGATACAAAACTTTGGAGAGGGGAAGGTCTGTAAGAAATGTATTATGAAGTAGTGTTTGGGAGTATTTTAGAACAGGGTGTTTGGCTAATAAAGAGCAATTTGACATAAAAACAGTGTGCTGAAAGGAAAAATCCTTTAGAAGTGAGCGTTCAAAAACAACCCAACTGGGTATTGGAGTGGTCAGAAAATCATAAGCTAAGGAAAAGGATTGTTTAATCAAGAAAGCGAGGCATATTTGAAGCCAGCAATCTTAGGGTTAGTGCAAATTTGTTCCAAAAAAGGTTCAAGGCAGAGAATAAATAATAGAGGGGAGAGAGGACAGCCTTGTATTATACCTCGAGATAGGGAAAAAAATCTAGAGAATTGATTGTTAACAAAAATACTGGCACGAGGGGAAGAGTAAAGGAGTTTAACCAAGGAAATAAAAGAGGGGCCAAAACCAATGTAGGGTGCGAAACATAAATTGCCAATTGATGCGGTCAAAGGCTTTCTCAGCGTCTAAAGACAAAGCTGCTAGAGGGGTTTTAAAATTCTTGCTATGCGAGATAATATTAGAAAACATACGAGCATTGTCAGCAGCAAGCCTACCCTTCACAAAACCAACTTGATCCGTTTTAATTAGAAGTGGAATAATGGATTCAAGACGGGAGGCAATGATTTTAGCAAAAATTTTACAATCATAGTTAATTAATGATATAGGACGGAAGTTTTTACAATGGGAGTGATCTTTGTCGGGTTTGGGAATTATAATGATTAGAGCATCCATGAAAGACCCAGAGGCCTTAGCGTCAGTAATGAAGGAGTTAAAAAGTTGTAATAATTTTGGCGCAAACATTTTGTGAAAGGTAGAGTAGAACTCAACTGCAATCCGTCAGGACCCGGTGCTTTTGATTTTTTCAGGGAATTAATGGCCTGAAGAACTTCCTGAAGGGAAATATCCTTCTCTAATTGGTGAAATTCATCAGGGAGCGACGTTGGTGAAGGGAGACCATCGAAGAAAGATGCTAAATTCTGAGCGGAGGGGTGTGTGTCATCAGTATAAAGAGTTTGATAATAATTATGGAATACTTCTGCAATGTCTTCATCAGACGTGATAAGTTTATTAATGGTGGTATTAAGAATAGGACCTATTGTTCTACGTTCAGATTTTATTTTTAGATAATTTGCCAACATTTTACCAGCCATGTTTTGACCCCCATGGAATTTGGATTTAACTTTAAGCAAAGTATTACATGCTTCAATAGTAGCGATCTTGTTAAGCTCAGTTTTCGCTAGTATTAGGTCGCGGAGAGCAGTGGAAGACTTAGAGGAGAAATAAGAATGCTCAAGCCGTTTAATGTTCTGGAGTTGATCTTCATATTTAGTTCTGTTAAGTTTCTTTTTTCTTGAGACAGAAGATATAACGAAGGCCCGTAGAGCAGCCTTAAAAGCATCCCAAGTATTAGGGATAGAGGTGTCCGATGAGGTATTAAAGGTAAAAAACTCATTAATAAACACAGTAATTTCTTTTACTAAAGCAGTATCGGACAGGAGGAATGTATTGAGTTTCCAGCGACTAAATTTAGAAGAGGTAAGGGAAAGGTCAATGGAAGCATAAACAGGTGCATGGTCAGAAATGAAAATGGAACCAATTTCAGATTTGAGAATTGAGGGGAGGAAAGATTTACTATCCAAAATGTAATCAATCCTTGAGCGGGTATGGTGAACATTTGAGAAAAATGTATATTCAAGGGAGTCAGGATTACATGTTTTCCACACATCATATAATGGAGGAGAGGCAATGGCAGATTGGAAACATTTATGGGATTTGTCAGGTTGAATTTTACACAAGGAAAGATTATCTGAAAAAGGATCAAGCCATTGGTTGAAATCACCTGCAATTACAATGTTTGGGTACTCAATTGAGGAATCAAGGATTTTAATATCAGTCCAATATTTGGGATCAGGACTAACAGGACCATGTATGTTCAATAAGACCAATGTTTTATTCTGAATCACAACCTTAGCCATTGCCCAACGGCCTTCATCATCATTCTGAGAAGAGAAAATTTGAACGGACAACACTTTATGAAACAAAATAGCAACACCTCCTTTTTTGTTAATAGCAGGAGAAAAAACAACCTGACCCACCCATTGTCTTTTTAGTTTAGTCGATTCAACATCCGTACAGTGGGTCTCTTGAAGAAAAACAACCTGTGAATTAAGCTTGGATAAATGAGACAATACCTTTTGATGCTTGACAGGATGTCCAAGACCTCGAACGTTCCACGAAAAAAAATTACACATCGTGGAGGGTAAGGATGATGGGAGACATTTGGAGGAGACACACCTGAAAACGACAACTACAAAAAAGGACACAACAAACAAAAGCATTACAGATGAATAAAACTCCCAATACACTCACATAAGTAGAATAGCGAAAGCACAAAGTCATAATGAACAACCACATGGAGTACTGAGATAAAAAAGAGATTGTTCAGGGAAAGAATAGTAGCAGACAGCACATGACAGGAAGGAAGGACATAAAGAGAAAACGCACGATAGGAAGAAAAGAAAGGGGAAAGAGATCAAGAGGAAGAGAAAAGTAGACAGATCAAGGCATAGAAGCCAGGTCTGAAAGAAAAAGAGAAACCAAGACAGCAGGGGCGAGGAGATGCCATAGAGGACATGGATTCCAACGAGCATCAGAAGAGCAGAGAGAAGGGAAGAAGAAAAAAAAAGGATGAAAGAGAGAACAGAACCTCAAGAAAGGAGTCAAGAAATAGGAGAATCAGAAAGAAGCCATATTAATCACATAGAGCATAACAGTTTCAGCCAAGGAAAAAAAATGAAAAGAAATAATAAATATTAGTGTCCATGGTAAATGGGGAGACACTGCAGGTATGCGCGGAGCTTCTGAGGATCATCAAACGAGCGGGTACGACCATTGTGGGTAATCTTACAAAAACATGGATGTAAAATGCCATATTGAATGTTCAACTGTCTCATCTGAGGACGAAGATACAGAAATTCCTTACGGCAGGCATTTGTTGCATTTGAAAGGTCTTAGGAGATAAAAATATTGTGACCAGACCATAGGAGGCGTCGTTTGAGCCTGGCAGCTTTCAAAACATTCATTAACTCTGTAAATTCAAGGAACAGCAGAATGATGCCACAAGGTTTAGACGCATTGGGGTTAAGATGACCTAGACGATGAGCCCTCTGGATGTTGAGAGGATGAGACGATGGCTGGAGATCCAAAAGTTCATGCAAAAATTTCCATATGAATGACACCATGTCAGACCCCTCAACATTTTCCGGAATGCCATAAACACGTAGGTTGTTTCGTCGATTGCGGTTTTCAAGGTCCTCAGTATGAAATTTCAGCTTGTGAATCTCTTGCTCCAATATAGGTATTTTAGAGGAAACATCCTGAATGTCACTTACTCGTTATTCTAAGTTCAAAACTTTGCCTTCCATAACGACCCATCTTTCCTCTATTTGCTTAAGTTTTTCATTGGTTTCAATCATGAAAGGTTGAAGACCCCTTACCTCCTCCAAAATAGAATCCAAAACACTATTTTGAGAGGTATGAATGGGGGAAGGTGGGTCATTTTTTAGTCGCTTTGGCTTTGTTCCGGTGTGGGAAGTCTTTGTGTTACTTGCATCATGCGCCATGGTGGGAGTGAGAGAAGGCAAACAAAGTGAGTTGAATAATGGAGGGCTAGGTAAAAGTAAACACTCCAGAGAAATACTGAGGCAGAAAAAGCAGAAATGTCTCTGAAGGAATCAAAAATATAATGAGCGACAAATATGAGCGGTCAGAGAAAGGCAGTATAGTGCCAGAGAAATCAGCTCCAAAGTGGAAGGAAGGCAGGTGTCATCATTGTACTAGCAGGATAATGACAAGCAGAAAAACGAATAGCTCTGAAAAAAGGCAAACAGAGGAAAGCTCTTAGACTGAAAAAGGGGCTGCAGTAAAAGGGAGAGTCAGCTATACCAAAGCGTGGCTCCACCAGTGATGTAAAACGGTGTAGCAGAGCAACAGAATAAGATCAAATGTTCGCGCCAAAATCTAAAATGGCGGCCGGTCGCCTCAGAGTCTTACAAAAAATTGGTGCAGCTGAGAGAAAACATGACGAAAAGTAGAGCGAGAATATCGTGATTTATGTAATACCTGAGAAGATGCTGGAAAAAAGGTAGTAACGCGATAATGGTACTTGTCACGGAGGCATCTCACAATAGGAATGTGCTGCAGCAGGCTAAGTGAGGACGCGGGCTCAGGGCACAAAATGGCGGCCGCCCGCGTCCAGGAACAGAAGAAATCCACCGTTGCCCACAACTTTGTGAAACCGGCAGGAAACCGACAAATGGAGCTTCCCTTAGACGCGGACCATGTTCCGCCAGCAGGACGACCACAAATTAGGCTCCCAGTGCTGTCAAATAAGGTCCGTATGGGAAGAGGAATCCCGTAGCTCGACAGAGCTCACATGGAAGCCGCCATCCTGCTACGGCGCGTAAGCCACGCCCCCCACTGTGTGACTCCTAAGTATTTTTTTAATCCCTCTACATTCCCTAGTACTGGCTTTAAGGTGACTGTGTAATATTGCTATTTTGTATTTATCTTCTTCAAAACATTTGTGTAAATCAAAATGCAAAGTGTTCAAGCACCTACACCATTTTTACAGCTTCCAGGAGACCCTCCAGTGAGATGGATGGTGTGGTACAGAGCTTTCACAAAATATTTAGGAGCTTAGGGGGCCTTTAGATTCTATGCAGAATGTAGGAGATGTATTCTGGAACACAATTTAGCTTTAGAGGGTCAAGCTGTTCTAGAAAATGTACCCCCTCTGGAAGTCCCAGATGGTGAAGAACCTCTTAATGAGTTTGACCAAGCAGTAGCCATGTTAGAAAAGCAATTCGATGTAGAAGGGAGTTTGGTTGTAGCAAGACATACATTTTTTACAAGAAAACAGGAGAGTGAAGAAAGTATTGTAGCTTATGTTGCTGCGTTACGTTTTCTTGCATCTGAATGTGAATTTGAACACTTTACCTCACAACTTATAAGAGATCAAGTTGTTGCACATTGCAAAGACAAAAACGTGCAAGAGAAGTTATTGATGTTAAAAATCCATCGTTAGAAGAGACTATCACTATTGTAAAAAGTATTGAACTGTCTCAGTTAGCGTCTAAAGAGTTGAACACAGATAAAGTGAATGTTGGGGCGGTAAAGGAAAATAACGAGCCTACTGATAAACAAGTTAATGTATTGTGTGGGAACAAAAACACATTCTACAGACCTGAGAAGAAGTTGAACATTCAAAAGAATGTGTGCACCAAGTGTGGTTTTTCTACGCACTATCCCATTGCTTGCATTTGCCCAGCTAAGAATGTGTTGTATCGCAAATGTGGGAAGATTGGTCATTTTGCGAAAATGTGTATGTCAAAGAGTAACCCTGTTAACTCTTTCCATGAGGATATTGACAGTGTTGAACAAATGGCTGATATGTTGAGTTCCTTGAGGGATTTGATTGTAGAGGTTAAAGATGAGGCTGATGAGTGTGTTGAACCGGTCGTAGAAATATTTGTGGATGGTAAGTCCATTCAACTGTTGATTGATTCTGGGGCACGCATGACCATGATCACAGAAGAATTGTTTGAGAGTGTTTGGCAGGACAAGCCTTTTGAGCCACCGGATAGAAGTCCTGTATCCTATGAGGGCAGGAAAATTGAGCTTAAAGGGTTTTTTGAGACTAGCTTGATTTTCAAAGAGAGGCGCATTTTTGGGAAGGTCAACGTGGCAAAGAAAGCACTTAACATTTTGGGGTGGTATCACCAAGGTTTATTTGGTATGACCCTTAGACCAGGAACTAAGGAGCAAGTCTCGGTGGAGGATGAGTCTTAGCAGCCCGAGTGTGTCTAGTGGTGTGATAAGTACAAGAGTGTGTTTGCTGATGGTTTGGGGTGCATTCAAGGATTTAAACACCTTATTAAAGTGGAAGATCAGGCTACCCCCGTGAAGCACAAACTGCGTAATGTGCCGTATAGTGTGAGAGATGATCTTTCATGTGACCGGAAAAGTTTATGTGAGTCTGGTGTTATTTGAGTCATCCTTATGGTTGTCTCCATTGGTTGTCGCCCGTAAGAAGGATCAAAGTTTAAGACGGTGCATTGACATGCGCAGTCTTAATAAAGAGATTTGGGTTGACTCCCATCCCCTTCCCCGAATTGATGATATTCTTGGGAAATTTGCTGGATGAAAGTTCTTTTCAAAAATTGATCTTTCATCTGCCTACCTCAGGTGGAGTTGGATCTTAGTTGTAAGCATGTGACAGCTTTCGTCTCACCTATTGGCACATTCAATTTAGGCGCATGCTTTTTTGGGCTTGCTTCTGCTTCTTCATCTTTGCAACGCATCATAGAGAGTGTTCTGGAGGGGTTGGAGGACACTGTTGTCTTTCAAGATGACATTCTTGTTGCTGGGAGGTGTAAAGATTCACATGACAGACAACTTTCTAAAGTCCTTCAAAGGTTACAAGCAAAAGGCATTGTCGCTAACAAGCGGAAGTGTGTCTTTGGGCAGCAGTCCATTGAATACCTGCGACATTGTATTTCAGGTCAAGGTATTCAACCCAGAGAAGGGTTGATTGAAGCTATCCGTAATGCTCCCTGTCCTGAATCAAAAGAACATGTTGTTTTCATTCCTGGGTGTGTGTGAGTTTTATTCCAAATTCATCACCAATTTTGCCGCCAAGACTGTTCATTTACGGGAGCTTCTCAAGGGGAATGTTGTTTTTGTGTGGGATAAGGTGTGCCAAGATGAGTTTTTCACTTTAAGGAAGAGTTAGGTACATGCAAGGTGCTTACACCTTTTTTCTTTACATTTTTATTGAGATTTTGTGCATAGCATACAGTCATAGGCAGTTCTTATAATGAGCTTGTTCGCTGTTAGTGGATTAAGAGAGGATAGAAGGAGAGGGATGTATAGTATCAGTAGATGCCAGTCTTGATGGTTTGGGTGGTATGATTACTCAAGTGAAACATGGTAAGGAGCATACGATTGGGTTTACGTCTAGAGCTTTGCGCCCTAGTGAGTAGAATTACTCAGTCATAGAAAGAGAGTTATTGGCCTGCTGCTAGGTGGTTGACAGGTTTAAGTGTTTTCTTTGGGGAAAGTCTTTCAAATTACTAACTGACCACAAGCCTCTTATTCCTATTCTCACCGGTCACATTGTTAAAAAGCATACTCCAAGGATAGCGAGATTGAGTTCTAAGCTGTTGCAAAACAATTTTGAAGTTGCACACATCCTAGTTGCGAGAAATATCGCGGGAGATTTTCTGTCAAGATCACCTCTTCCTCTCTCATTCTCATTTCAAATCTTTATTTCGGCTTTACGCCATAAAAGAACAGTTTAAGCATTACAATTCAATAAAAAAATAATGACATTCAGTTAAAATATTAAACACATTCTATATAACTGTGCAACACATGTTGGAAGACACTTGGAGCATGACAATAAAATCATATGAGACTGGAGGACACCTCAATAATTCTAGAAGCAAATTCAGTTAAGTGGTGCTATTAGAAGCAAATTCAAGTCCATAATTCAAGTCCATAAATAAAGGAAGCTCGGTTACAGCTGATAGCCCATTTTTTTCCTGCGGTAGCAAATAGAAAGTAAAAATCTACTAACACTAAATGTTATCTGTTGCGAAGTGTTTGTAGTTAAAATTCTCAGAGCCTGAGGGCAGGACCTCAAGCCTAATAGTAGGCATATTGGTTTGATCCATCTTTTTCTTTCTTGACCATACAAGGGACAGAAGAAAAGAATATGCTGCTCATTCTCTATTTGATTATTTTCACAAAATGAGCAAACTTCGTCCAATGCCTCGGAAGATGGATCACGGTTCCTTGCCCAACGTGCCAAAGTTGATTTTAATAAAAGATTACCATATCTGAACTTTAAAAATAATGTTTTGGCAAGTGGAGGCTCTATTTCGTCCATAAAGGTCTCATAAAAGGGTTCGTCCTTAAAATTTAGAAATTTTGAAACTAATGAGCCACTAGTTATGGTATTTACAGTCATATTTGCTACATAGGACCAAAAGGCTCTTTTCAGGACTAATTTGGGGTTAGATGGTAACAGCTCAGGGTTCTCCCAAAAATGTTTCAGACCTATGTTATTAAACCAAGTACTAACATGTCTAAGCCATGGGATTTTTTTCTGGCTGTCCAGCGCCATGATCTCTATCAGCCCTTCTCTATATGCTTGAAGTTCAGGGACATGCCACAATCTTACCCATAGCATAAGCGGTCTAATAAGAACATGATGGTCTGTTCTTTTAAAATTAAGGTCCAATTGCAGAGGTACTAATGGTGTTCCTCTCGGAACCCTTACCAAGCTTCGCATGAAATTATTATCTTGGACGCTGAAGGTCTCCTTGGACCCGGACCCCCATAATTCTGCACCGTAAAGCACTGATGATTGAACTTTGAATTTAAAAAGTTCCATTACTGGAAACACCGCTTTACTAGTGCTTAAGCTTTGCTCTCTAAGTATTGGTTTGACATTCTGAGCAAATAGCAATTTGCTTTTTTCCAATTGTGCTTTCCAGGTGAAGTTTGAATCTAGTGTCACCCCTAGATATGAAAAATGAGGCACTGATTCCAACTTTATCCCTTTTCGAGTTAGACAACCCTTGTCTGGTTTGGTTGGGTTTAGGGCCATGTATTTCGTTTTCTTTACATTAATCTCTAGCCCCTTTTGACTACAATAATCGTTAAAAGTATTCAATAAAGTCTGCAAGCCATTTTTTGTTTGGGATATCAGAATAGTATCGTCAGCAAATAATAGAGATGCTACCCTTTCGCCGTTCAATTTAGGTGCGTCATTTTTGCATCTTTCTAAGTATGAGGGAATATCATTCACGAAAATAGAAAAAAGCGTGGGGGCCAGGACGCATCCTTGGCGAACTCCACGTTCAATTGGAATTTTTCGTGATAATTCGCCATTTGGACCCCATCTGATTCTCGCAAAGTTCCCTTCGTGTAATTTTATAATCTGAGCTACTATATTGTTTGGCATGCCCGCTGCACTCAGCGTTTTCCACAGAAGATCACGTGGCACCAAGTCGAATGCTGCCCTTAAGTCAACAAAGGCAACATATAGATGGGCCTTTTTTATCTTTACGTACTTCCAATAGAGGCAGCAGAATCTAAAGCACTGATCTATAGTGCTGACTTTTGTTCTAAACCCGGCTTGAAATTTGGTCAAAAATAAATTTTCATCCAACCAATTACTCACTCGTACTAAGATATGGCGTGAGTAAATTTTCTGGAGGATGTCCATTAAGCTTATTGGCCGATAGTTACAGGGATCCTTCCTGTCTCCTTTTTTATATATTAAAACAATTTCAGCTCCCTTCCAACTTTCAGGAAATTCTAAGCTGTATGATAATTTATTGCACAGATAATTGATATAGGGTGCCCATATTTTTGAATCATGCTTGTAAAGATCCCCGGGGATTTTGTCCAAACCTGGAGCTTTCCCAGTTTTTACTTGGCTTATAGCCAGCTCTGTTTCCCCCAAGGTAAAAACAAGCGGATCTACTGGAGTTTCATAACTTACTGTGTTGGATGCTATGTGAGGATCATCATATTTTCTATACAAATTAGTAAAATGGGTTACCCAAGTTTGCTCATCTAGAAAGGTGTCCTTAACCACCCTTCCTACATTATTCCCATTTGCTACCAACCTCCAAAAAGCTACAGTATCGCGTGATCTTGCGGCTAACAACAATTCTGCCCATTTCTCTTCCTCCCACGCAATTTTTGATGTCCTTTGGACAGATTTGTAGTTATTTCTAGCTTTTTGTATATCCAATTGCGACTTGGATTTGATCGCAATTAAAAGTTCCCTCTTTGACTCTCTACAGGATCTGTCATACCAAGGCTTACTGTGAGACAGATTCTGGGTCTTCTGCTGGTTTTTTTTTGGCATTTTAGTTACCAATAATTTTAATTTAAGGAAGAACTCCTGATGTATTGTCAAAAAGGGGTTTTTTACTTCCTCCTCGGGAGTTAAACTTAAGTATGAAGCAAAGGTCCCAGCAAAAAGTGAGTATATTTCGCTAAGAATATCACTATGATCCAAAATAAATGGCCATTTTAGCGATATCCTGTTGTTACTAATATGGATCTCATTACTGTCACCAACATCTTCCTCAGATGAGAGTGGTAAAAAAGGATCACTAAATAGTGCAACATCTAAGGTCAAATTTAAGGGGAAATGATCGCTTTCGGCCCTCTCCATTATTTCGAGATCTATAAGATACGACCAAAGGGGGATGGAAACTATCACAAAGTCCAAATTACTCTTATAGGTGTTCCTACTAAAGGTTGGTTTTTTTAAGATGTCAGACGGTAACCGACCGTTACAAGCCCTAAGGAAGTGCTCTGTGCATAGATTGATGAGCTGGAGAGCCAAAGTGGAACATTTAACTGATTTAATATTCCCGAGGAAGGGGATTTTATTTGCCTGATCTTCTTCCTCAAAAATCTCACTTAGGCCCGAAACTGGCTCATAGTTACAATTCAGATCCCCAGCCAAAATAACAAAATCCTCCCTAGGATCCAACCCTCTCAAAAAACAAGCTAGCTTAGAAACAGTTGGAGATTCCTTTGAAGAGGAAGTTGGCCTGTTGTAGATATTTATTAGGAATAATTTATTCCCATTGGAGGTTGTTATTTTTAATACTAGGATATCTACAGAATTCACGTCTATCACCTCAATATTAACCTTTAGATTGATTTTTACCCAAATCAAGAGACCCCCCCGACGACCTTCCACTTCTAGAGGGGGTTGCCCCAATACCATAGGTCTTATAGCCTACCCTGTGGGGAGTATCAACTGCCCATGTTTCCTGGAGTAAGCAAAAATCAAAAGATTCTATAAAAGTAGCCCACTCGGGATCCCTCAGATTGCTAGCAACCCCGGCTATATTCCAGCAAACCAGGTTAACCGGCACCCCAAGTACAGAAGGCACGGCAATATTGACCCTTGGCGTCTTATCACCAGTGTGTGTCACCAGTTGGGTTGCCGAGGATATTCCCTCGGAAGGTGAGTAGCTTAAAATGCATGTTGGTTTTACCTGTTCTTCAGGAATATTTATGTTGTAAATTACAGTTTTAACCGGAGATCGGGATACTAGAGTTGACAATGAATTACGCTCATTTGCAGCCTCCGGAACAGTGGGATTCCTTATGTCTCTTCCCTCATCCCCCCCGTTCGGGAAACTTCAATCACAGTTATCAAGACCACTGAAAACATCAAATCGATTTGATGTTTCAAGTGGTGTGAAGGGTTTTAGATGGTCCATCCTTCTATTTTGAAAATTTTGATTTCTAACTGGAACATAGTTCCATCCCAAGGGGTCTGTCACAGGGCAAGGGGCATAATACGTACTTCTCATACTCTGTTGGGTCGGAGGATACTGAACATATTGATTACTCCCAACATTCTGTACAAGAGGGTAATTAGGTGGCTGAGTTTGGGTTATACAGTGTGAAGGGGGATACTGAGATGGAAACACCACTGACCTTGGATAAAAGTACGTTAGGGGTCTTGGAATTATAGTGTTATTAGAACTGCCTATCTGCCAGTTCAGTATAAAATGTACCGCATTGGGATCCCTGAAATTCACAACCACCACGTCACCATCGATGTCTTTGGTTCTGCCCCCCAACCATTCAAGGCGACGGACGTGAACTATTTCCCCATTGATATGATTTGCGATTGGCCTATGCATTCTCAGCCAATGCGTTATCTTATTTTTTAATTGAAAAAAACCCTCCCTCTTATTTTGTTCATGGACCGGCACACCTGTTAGAACTACCACGTAGGGTACTGCCTCTGGTGGAAGTTCGGGCAACGGAACCCTTTTTGGTTTCCCCCAGGTGTGTCTAGTTTCCCTCGCCTCCCTTGTTGGGGTTGTCAAAACTAGATTAGATATATTACCAATACTTTTAGATGTATTATCACTAGTTTTGTTTGTGACATTACCCAACAGTTGATCAGCAGTTTTTAATTGAGGTGGTCTGGGGGATACATGGTGATGAACAATAGCTGATACTGTATTCCCCGTAGTTTTAGAGGCAGATATAGTTGAGGAAGGGATAGGAACAATACAAGGGGAAGTAAATGTAGGTGGTTGGACTGTAGATGACAAGATTTGTGGTGCGTTGTTAGATGCTTGACTGGCTACATTGATAACACCTTTATGGCCTACAAGATCTTTTTTGACCAATGCATTCTCAATTTTAGACAGTCTACACTCCACTTCCATTAACCTCTCCAAAATAGATGCAGAGTAAGATTTGATCAGGTTCTCAATATCAAATAGGGACACAGGACCCTTATTCTCAATATGAACATCATCAATCACACTAGTGTCCATACTGTCCTCCTTGTCTGCAGATGTATTAGGTAGGACTGAGGATGTAGATATGGTGTGGATCCCCTCTAAATCTGATTGTGCAACACAGGGATTCTTGGCAACCATAGTCAATTTTTTGCCAAAGTCAGAGCAGCTCAATTTAGGTTGCAACGGATCCCACCTTTTCCGCCGTTTTTTGTTCGGCGGCGGACCATAAATTTTCCCCGTAAGTGGCAATTTTTTGGCCTTATTACGGGCTGCGTGCAATTGTGACAGAACATCTCCCTTTGGTGTCGTTAAACTACTTGCGATTGGTGTTACAGACAGGCCAATCGTGTCCGACCTAGATACGGTATCTGGTGAAAGTACAGCCATATTTACTTCCGGGAGTAGACTATCCAATATAAGAATCGACTCATTGGCTATTATACCAGTAACAGTGTCAAGAGGTCCAATCACGGGAGTTAAAGGTAGTGAAACAGACCCATTCTTTATACTTTCCACGGAACGGCGGCGATCTGCCCGCCGCTCCGCCAGGACAATCTCCCTAGCAATATCAGGTGATGATTTGGGAAAGTAATTATCCAAAGTCCCATTGAGCAACAAACCCTGTTTATCCTGCATGGGTTGCTCAATGTTAATGGTGGCCATCTATAGGTGATAGGGAGAAGTTGGCAAAGTAATTGGCGGTGATGATACAAAAAGTTCAGAAACAGTCAATACCTGTAGACAAATGGATATGCCCAGTCCGGTCTCCTCGGTTCTCGGAGGGTCTCAGAGGGTCCGCCCTTAGTCCGGGCTTCGTCCCGGGATCCGTCCCGCACACGCGTCCCGCTGACGCGTTATGCTTCCTGGTCTTATGCCGGGCATAAATTAGGGGGCGGAGACGCGGGAAGAGGCGGCAGGTGTGCTGGATGGCTCACGCACAGACTGGTGGGCCTCGCAGTCCCGTCCTCCTGTAACAGCAGTAGGTCTGTCTCCCACTCGGCTTGTGATACCGGGGCTCCAAACAGCTGATAGCAACACAACGTCCAAGACTCCAATGCGAGCGGCTCCCGCGAAGCGGGGGCCGCGAGGAGTTTTCAGAGGCTCAGAGCAGGGGGGCGGAGGCGTGGGAAGAGGCGGCAGGTGTGCTGGATGGCTCACGCACAGCCTGGTGGGCCTCGCAGTCCCATCCTCCTGTAACAGCAGTAGGTCTCTCTCCCACTCGGCTTGTGATACCGGGGCTCCAAACAGCTGATAGCAACACAACGTCCAAGACTCCAATGCGAGTGGCTCCCGCGAAGCGGGGGCCGCGAGGAGTTTTCAGAGGCTCAGAGCAGGGGGGCGGAGACGCGGGAAGAGGCGGCAGGTGTGCTGGATGGCTCACGCACAGCCTGGTGGGCCTCGCAGTCCCGTCCTCCTGTAACAGCAGTAGGTCTCTCTCCCACTCGGCTTGTGATACCGGGGCTCCAAACAGCTGATAGCAACACAACGTCCAAGACTCCAAAGCGAGCGGCTCCCGCGAAGCGGGGGCCGCGAGGAGTTTTCAGAGGCTCAGAGCAGGGGGGCGGAGACGCGGGAAGAGGCGGCAGGTGTGCTGGATGGCTCACGCACAGCCTGGTGGGCCTCGCAGTCCCGTCTCACACAAGAGGAGTTATGTCAGGGTGACGAAGATGAGGAATGTTTGATTGCAGCAGTTGAAGTTTGTGGTGTCAGAGGTTTTTCTGAGAAAGAGAAGTTTGAAGCTATGCAAGCTGATTCGGTTTTAAAGAGAATGAAAGAACACATTGTTTCAGGCTGGCCTAAAGAGAAGCGTCTTGATGCTGAACTTCACCCCTTTTCCAAGATTTCCATTGAGCTTAAATTGGAGGGTGAAGAGTTAATTTTACGTGGTGAAAAGTTTATTCCACCAGAATCCTTGAGGTCACGTATCATCACTTTGGGCCACGAAGGTCATTTGGGACAAACTAACACTAAGAGAAGAATTTGTTTTGTTTAATGGTGGCCTTCAATGGACAGGCAGATTGACGAGGTTGTTAAGGAATGTATTATTTGTTGCTTGAGTGACAAGGTTATCAAGATTGTTACTCCCCCTGTACAAGAGTTTGAACCTCCTACTGAACCGTGGATGAAGTTAGCTGTAGACTTTGCAGGGCGTTTTAATTAAGTATGGGCGAATTTTGCGGATCTGCGGTCCGCAAATTCGAGCGAAATCGCAAA
Source organism: Lissotriton helveticus (assembly GCF_964261635.1). Lineage (NCBI taxonomy): Eukaryota > Metazoa > Chordata > Amphibia > Caudata > Salamandridae > Lissotriton > Lissotriton helveticus. The sequence continues at coordinate 366,956,736 of NC_136071.1, forward strand.
CAAATTTGCAATTTCGCGGATTTTACTGCGAACTCGCTGATTTTTTTGCGATTTGCACTGGAGTACTTTCTACTGGCTAATCCAGTAAGTGCTACCTCGCTGGGTAAATGTATAGTGCTTTTCCTACACTGGAGCTGCGTAAAGGGCCAAAAGATTTGTCTCCACTGACCATGTGTGCCTGTAACTTTGCCACAGCGCCAAAAGGCGCCGATGTCCCTTGAGTGAGCTGTCCATCATAGTTGGGAAAGGGCAGGAAGATGTTTGATACCGCTAGTGTGTGCTCCGGGGCCATTGGGGCGTGGCTTCTATGCATGTTCTCATGAATCTTGTGTATAAAGGTTCAGAGAGCTGGCAGGGCAGCAGGTGAGGAGAAAGCAGCCTCCTGGTCACAGGAACTACACGGGGATTGCGCTAGAGAAACTCATGGATTCAAAGACCTCCCTCGAGGATTAAAGCTAATTTTCGACGGCAGATATGGGGTTAAAGCACACTTAGCCAGCCTCGACCGTGCTCACTAATGTTTTGGGCTGATTAAAACGTTACTGAATTTGAGCTTCAACTCGGACACCTGCTTTATTTATATCTGTAAGTGCTTCCTGTTGAGGTTTAATTTTTGTGACAGGAGCCTCGTGCCAGAATGAATCCTGCCCTGCATAGTTATCCACGAAGATGCCACCATTTTGTGCAATACCTTTACTCAACTGGAGTATTTTCTACTGGCTAATCAGTAAATGCTACCTCGTTGGGTAAATGTATAGTGCTTTTCCTACACTGCAGCTGCGTAAAGGGCCAGAAGATTTGTCTCCACTGACCATGTGTGCCTGTAACTTTGCCACTGCGCCAAAAGGTGCCGAGGTCCCTTGAGTGAGCTGTCCATCATAGTTGGGAAAGGGCGGGAAACATTTGATACCGCCAGTGTGTGGTGCGGGGCCAAACGGGCAGGGCTTCTATGCGTGTTCACATGCCTCTTGTGTCTAAAGGTGATGAACATTGAAACCTGAAACAGGGGTCCCACTGATACTTAGTCCATTTAAACCAACAAAGAAGAAATTGGCACAGAAGCTGAAATATAAAAGTACATCTTTAATAACCTCAAATGAGTGAGACTATGTCACACAGAAGCCTTAGCAACTGAATGAGGCAGTCTAAGGTGTACAGAAAACTGGGACTTTATATATGCTTAGGGTTACATAGTAAGCATAAAACCAAGGGGCAGTCCTGGCTCATGTAAGCATTCAAAATAACTAAGATGGGCATACAAGATCTACTTGCTCAACAAAGTGGGAGGAGAGCTACTTCTCCATAAAGCAGCAAAAATAGCCTGACAGTTATACTAGAGAAGCAGGTGCATTCTACTAGCTAGGCCCTTCTGGGCATGTGCAAAGGTAGAAGATGCTGAATATAGTTTGTCTCTAGGCAGATTTCAAGAGCAGTTAACAGAAAGGTAGGACAGAGTACATGGCGAGGACATGGCAAACAAAATTGCTGCCAGAAATACAAAATGGCTTTCACAAAGCTGATAAGATAACTTCTAAATACAGGATGGCTTCAGCTAAATGCTAACCCATTGCTGGCAATTTATGATAGACGACCATTTTAGCATTAGCTGAAGACATTCCTATGATCCAGTAGGAACATAGAAAATATTTGCACATTAATTTTTCATAAATTTATCATTATCCTAATTCATTGGTAGGTGGGCATTTTCCATTCTAAACATTTCATTAAGCGGGTAAATGTAAGCTATAAGCAGGAATACAAAGAGAACGGAGCATTGGGTCATAATTAACCTACAGATAGCAGGAGAGAGTAATGACCACTATTACAAACAGAATTATAATTTTTCTAGTCCTAAGCTAAAGCAAATCCTAAAATCATCTGGTAGACATTTTCAAGGCTCCTATACATTTCAGTGACTATTCATTTTAAATTTCAGAATAGCTAACAGTACATATCTAATAAAACCTTTTCCAATTGACTGTTACATTTTCCTTTTATGAGGGCTAGAACATCAATATCTGGGACCAGGAGGACCACACAGGCCATAGGAATTAGGACAAAGAGCTGCAAAGGGCTGCTCCTCCTCAAAAATGGGACGACTAAAGGGGTACATTATTGACAAGAAAAAGAAGAAGTCCTTGGGAAAATTGAAGCCGCTGTACAACCAAGCCAGAGGGGAGTCTTCTCCCTGTGTCTGTTTGAGCCTCACAGGCAGGCTCTTGTTGTTTCCCCAGTGGAGCTGCACAACTCGCAATTTAAAAATCCCAGTCCAGTTTCAAGGAAAAAGTCTCTTCTTTCAGGATAGGGCAGTCACCCAACAGGCAAATGCTCTTAGCGATCCTGTCCAGTGTCTCAGGCAGTGCACCAGTTTTCTTCACTTCAATCTAACAGGCACCAGAGACACAGCACCTGTACCCTAATCTCAAGCCCTTCCCTAACTCCTGTATTGCTCTGCTGGCGCACTGTTCATTCGTTGGGGCCACATATTACATCCAGTGTACCCAGGTATCTCTTAACCAACAAACAAAGGAGCATACTTGTATTCACTTTGGGACCAGAATTCAAAGGCCTGATGCTAGGATCTCTGAAGCAACTCTTGTTTCAAAAGGGGTCACCTCAAGCAAAGCCTCCTTGCCATTCTGGTCAGTCTGTGACTCTCAGCTGGGCATCAACCACAATTTCTCTTTTCTAATTTGTGACTCCGTCTTTTGCCCAAGACAGTGGCAGGAATACACACTTAACTTCCCAGTGCTTCCACCTTCACTGAGGTCCTAGTTGCCAGCAATGCCTGTACTGGTTACCTTCACTTTGGATTCAAGCTGGACTGGCGCTGACGCTGATTCCCCAGGCTGAATCTGATGTCCGGGCCCCTCTGGTAGTGGTTTGTACAGCAGCAAATATCTATTGGTGGACAGAACAGAAGATCTTTAGACAAGGCACAGAAACAGTCTATCAACAGAGAGGATAGTTAAAAAAACTACTTCCTAGTCTTGGGATACCCCATATATTAGCAAGGCACCCAAGAACCACTTTCATCTATCTATGAGAGAGCAGACATACTCTAAATCCTTACATTGGTGTATTCCTGTGTACTAATCTGAAAACCCTCAAAAAAGGAAATGTTCTACACTTTTGCTCATAAACTTTACATTACTTATTCAGGACTGCAGACACTTCTAAAATGATTCTTAATAAAAAGCACCTATATTGGACGCTTAGGACCATGTTCTCATGTTATAGGAGCAGCAGGAAAATCTAAAACTGCTAATTTAACAGGAGTTCTTATCTATAAAACAACATTTTTTTCAAAACATTTTTTCCCTAATGGTCACATGGACATCTTCCCTGAGTTCTACTTTTCATGATCCAAACTATACAACATCAGCTCTAATAAGGATTGTCAGTTTATTTACACAGACTAGCTAATAAAAAAAACTAGCAATGCCCTTGGACAACTACAATAATGGTATTCTCACCTAAGACTTGTAGAACAAAACTACCCACATCTAATTACCCTTAAAGATCAAAGTAAGGGAACAACAATCTAGACTACTGATCCTGTCATAATTTCGTCAAACAGGATGTGCAGTAATAAAACATATATTTATTCATTTTTATTAATGCTAACAATGTTTAAAACAGTATTACTGAATAGCCAATTCAATGTCTCATTGCTATTTCAACACTATCAACCCCTATTTGTAGCAACTGGCCATAAACAAAGTTATAGTAGGTACATAGCACTTTTGAGAGGGCTAAAAATCTTTTTAGCAAATGTACAAATGTAATTGCCTCAGCTTTTAAGCATTAGTGCTGTACAAATATGGTAACACTTATCTGTTAATCTAAGTTCACATATACCATTATATCATTGTCTATCACATGAGTGCATAAAGTACTTGTTTTTTTTGCCCAAATAAAAAGGTGAAACTTCTCCTTTTCCCATGCCCTCTTTCAAAAAATGTCAGAGGTCAAAATGGCAACGCAGACCTTGCTCTGCGAGCCATGCTATGCTACTAAATATGAGCTGGCATTTAACTCTTTCCAGCTGTCTTATTCTGTATTAGGGGTGTCCATGCGGCTGTCCCAATTCGCCTAGAGACAGAAAGCTGGAAAGCACTTATCCCCCTGTTTGTAGTTAAAAGAATAACTTCTGCTGGTTTTATACATATTTTCAATTATAAGCAGGGTGCAGTATAGTTTTGCAGCAATATAAAGGTCAGCTATTTGTTTTATACCTAAATGTGTGCATTTACTGAAGCCTAGGGCACTTTAAAAGCTACTCTAAATGAAAAAAATGCTGTTTAAATAGTGCTTTTTGCCCAATTTTGACTTTGATATTTGGGGCACCTAAAATGTAATATCCTATCATTTTTTTGCATTATCTTCATTATCAGAATGTTCATTACATAGCCCAGGAGTTAGAAATTGAAAATAATCATATATATCTTTATAAAAATGAGTTTTTTACGCCTGCGCAGAGTGATATTTCATATGCAAATGTCCTCATTATGCGGTACAGCACAACTTAAATTGAATTTTAATGGTAGGATATCACAGTATGAGCATTAAGCTTTATAAATATTAAAAAACGAATTCAAAGCACTTATTTTTTGAAATAATTATTCATAATTAATGTTTTTTTTATAAAACCAATAATTTTTGATAATTTCACAAAGGAAAAGCAAGCTGCATCCCTTGCCTATCATATTTAGACACATTCATTCACATGCCTAAGCACAGAAGACTAACTTGAAGCATTAACATTTTTGCGCCACTTTTTTTTTAAAACGACAATTATTTAACATCAAAACCAAGAATATGATTATAAAAACGGCTTTAAGAAAGGAAATCCTCAATTTAGATGTTCGCCTGTTATCCAAAAATAATGAACCTGATTTTTGTAACTTTTTTTAAAACAGCAGTCTCAAATGCAAGGTTTTACCCCGTGTTTAACTGACACAGTCCTGGCTGAGTGAACATTCCTGTCTCTCTGTGGCCTACAATCAAAACAGCAGCTGCTGCTAAGCTTTTTTTAGTGTTAAAATGGAAGCACGGTGACTGTCTATTTAAAACTGAGACCTTTCAATGCGTGTTCTTTAATATGCATTTTAGTTCAGCAAAAACGTACTTCAGATGAAGTGTTTGCCTGTTAATATCTAATACAATGTATCTAAGAAAAATGCTGTAAGTTTATAACTGTTGATTTATTGTAAAATACACAATTTAGTTTTTGAGGCCTTTTTATTCCTATTGAATGTGAATTCTAATGTTATCTTTTTAGCATCAGCAGTTTGTACATGTGCATAGTTGCTTACTCTATAAATTAAATAGTAAAATATCATTATTTTAGCATATCATATGGTTCATTTCTGGATGTTTATTTAATTTTTATTTAATATTAATTAAATGACATTTTTCATAACAGACTGATAACAACAAGAAAAAACACAAACACACACATTGAGCTTATTTTAGACATATACAGAAGGGGTCAAACACTCAGGACACATAATACAGCGCACTTAATAGCCATTTTTCCATAAATAGCGCAATTGCTATTTACTTACAGAAGTATCACTAATGTGAAACAACTAACCACATAGACATTTAAACACACATTTAACCCACAGATCAACACTTAGGACAGAAACAAAAGACAGCCCACAGACTGTACTTAAACCAAACAATTTGGAAATACTAGTTGTAAGTCATATTTACAAGAAGCGCTTCTCAATAGTATTCCAAAAGACTGCAAAAAAAACAGCCCAACAAACTGTTTTATTTCCAAGAAGCCAAAATACACTCAATTCACTAGCTTTATCTGGCAGAACACCATTTATAAATGTGCGCAGAAAAAGGATCCTTCTCTTTTATTATGTCCATATTTTAAATCCCTGGGGAAACGGAATCACAAAGCGGATAAGATAACTTCTAAATACAGGATGGCTTCAGCTAAATGCTTACCCATTGCTGTCAATTTCAATTTCAATAAACTTTATGATAGAAAACCATAAAAGTTACAATTCATCTAAAATAAAAACTAAAATGTACAGAGCGCATAAATACATAACTGGACATACAAACAGATATTCCAAGTTATATACAAAAATGTCTACAATATAAAAGACAACACATTATTACAATTTAAAAAGGTTAATTCATAAAATACAGCAATAACATCCAACTTTTTAGGGTTCCAAACAATTTCTCTACCTTAATGAACATTTCAGAAAGCCAACCTACAAATGGGATACATTCTGGCTGTAATAATTGTAAAAAATAGAGAGCGGGGCGAACCTGTAAAAAATGTAACTTTTTTAAGAAAGATTTTAAATAGAGCCTTCGAGGGGCTTCATAAAAACTAAAAAAGAGCACAAAGTGCTGCAGGTCCTGTGGAGACAAACTGTTGCAGCCAAAGGTGCTAGCACTTGTCCGTTGTGACTCCCCTTCGGTACGGCTAATAAAAAATGGAAATAATCCAATCGAAACCTGATCAGTAGGAAACGCTCGTGAGCCGCCAAAGGCCACGAGAGATATGGCTCCATATCTAGAGTGATTTTGAGCATCATGTGCTTATGAACACTATTTTTTAACAGTTTCATCACCTCTCTTTTTGCTTTCTTTCACAAGATAAAAGACTGTTTCACAAAAGCCATATCTGCTCTGGTAATACGGTCAGGTGTTAAAAAAGGTCCGGACGCCCTAACTCTCTAAAGGACCCCTTTAAATACTTCAACCATGGTATTTCGATCATACGGTCCAGGCTCAAAATCTCTTTTAATAACTCTTGTGTAGGGAAAGATCTTCATTCAGACAGCATAAGAGCCAAAAAAGCAATGGGCGCATAGCCAGAATGTCACAAATATATGTAAGACCGGTCTCTTCATGAACAATTAAGTTCGAGGTCCCTTTTGGGACCCCCAGCAACTGCTTAAAAAAATTATTTTCTGCCACTTGAATACCCTCCAAACCTATATAACCCCACAATTCACTGCCATAGCTGGCAATCGATACACTCTTGGATTGATACATTTTTAACATCGCAGCTATTGGGCGCTTGCCCATTTTAGTAGCGAAGTTAAAAATCGCTGCATTGGACCTGTACACCTCCCCCCTTTTTTTCTTAGTTAGAGGGCCCCAATCAAGACGGTCGTCCAGTAGGACACCCAAATAGGAGAAGGTCGAACATATGGGCACTATTTCTCTGTTCACCTTAAAGGTGTACTGCCTCTTGGGGCACAGCCCGACCTGCATTACGTAGGATTTCAAATTATTTATGGGCAGATCTCGCTCTGCCATAAACCTCCGAAAGGTATCAAGCAGGATCTATAAGCTTTTAGGATTACGTGCCAGGAGAACTGCATCGTCTGCATAAAGCAAGACGGGCAGGCCCCTGCGTCCCACATATGGAAAATCAGCCCCAGTTTCTGACAAGATCTTATCTAAATCATTGATATAGAGGTTAAAGAGAAATGGGGCTAAAATACACCCCTGGCGTACTCCCCTTTCTGTACTAAAGTCCCTAGAGACCCTCAAATCCTGAGCGTATCTAATGTTTGCCCTAGTATTTCTATGTAGGTCCAACAGAAAGTCCACCAAATTTGCCTCCACCCCCATGGCCCTCATGTACTGCCACAACCTCCCTCGATTGACACAGTCAAAGGCGGAGGAGAGGTCCATGAAGGCCATGTAGATTGTCCCCTGGCGGGCAACAGTTTGCTTCCCGAGGATCAGGTAGACATTGAGGCATTGTGCCATAGTAGAATGACCTGGGCGGAACCCATACTGAATGTCAGAGATGATCTTATTTTCTTCCGCCAAGGCTATCAATCTATTTAATACGACTCCGCCTATAACCTTAACCCATTGCTGTCAATTTACGACAAAGATTCAGAGAGCGAGCAGGGCAGCAGGTGAGGAGAAAGCAGCCTCCTGGTCACAGGAACTACACGGGGATTGCGCTCGAGAAACTCATGGATTCAAAGACCTCCCTCGAGTATTACAGCTAATTTTTGACAGCAGAAATGGGGTTAAAGCACACTTGCCCAGCCTCGACCGTGCTCACTAATGTTTTGGGCTGATTAAAACGTTACTGAATTTGAGCTTCAACTCAGGCACCTGCTTTATTTATATCTGCTACCTCGTTGGGTAAATGTATAGTGCTTTTCCTACACTGGAGCTGCGTAAGGGGCCAGAAGATTTGTCTCCACTGACCATGTGTGCCTGTAACTTTGCCACAGCGCCAAAAGGCGCCGAGGTCCCTTGAGTGAGCTGTCCATCATAGTTGGGAAAGGGCGGGAAGATGTTTGATACTGCTAGTGTGTGCTCCGGGGCCAATGGGGCGTGGCTTCTATGCGTGTTCTCATGAATCTTGTGTATAAAGGTTCAGAGAGCTGGCAGGGCAGCAGGTGAGGAGAAAGCAGCCTCCTGGTCACAGGAACTACACGGGGATTGCGCCCGAGAAACTCATGAATTCAAAGACCTCCCTCGAGTATTACAGCATTACAGCTAATTTTCGATGGCAGATATGGGGTTAAAGCACACTTGGCCAGCCTCGACCGTGCTCACTAATGTTTTGGGCTGAATAAAACGTTACTGAATTTGAGCTTCAACTCGGACACCTGCTTTATTTATATCTGTAAGTGCTTCCTGTTGAGGTTTAATTTTTGTGACAGGAGCCTCGTGCCAGAATGAATCCTGCCCTGCATAGTTATCCACGAAGATGCCACCGTTTTGTGCAATACCTCTACTCAACTGGAGTACTTTCTACTGGCTAATCAGTAAGTGCTACCTCGTTGGGTAAATGTATAGTGCTTTTCCTACACCGCAGCTGCGTAAAGGCCAGAAATTTGCCTCCAGTGACCGTGTGTGCCTGTAACTTTGGTCCCTTGAGTGAGCTGGCCATCAAAAAAAAAAAATCTGCCCGCGAGCGAATTTGCGAATTTTGTGGCAATTTCGAGAGATTCGCGGATCGCGAAATTTCCGAAAATCTGCAAATTTCGCGAGCGGAACGGATTTTTGGCCCATACTTACTTTTATTGCTCTTGGGCACCCTTGCCCATTTACCACTTGCTTCAAGCAAGTGATAAATAGATGCAGATTTTAATCCGTTATTTTCTCCAGAATGGGTTAAAAAACACAGGGATCTTGATCCAGCCGGGCTTATTTATTGGCTTTTGGTGTAGGGCAGCACAAAAAGGCACCTTGTTTATTGCCCTACGCCAAAGTGAAAGTACAGGAATGCATCAAATTCAAGCAATACGGTTCATTCCTTTCCTTTTTCCCTGTGTTGACCCCATTTTGGCAGCCTAGCAACAACGCAGGCACCCTTGCACCATGGTGCAAGGGTGCCTCCATTGCTTGCAGAATTGTTTTTGTGCAGTAAGAAGTACCTTCTTGCACTAAAACAATTCAAAGAGCCGTTTTCCTCTTTCTACATGTGCTGCAGAATGCAAAACACATAGAAAGCAGAACCAAGGAGGAGAAATGAACATATTTCTCCTCGTTATGCATCAGCTCAGGGGCGTAAGGTTTTGGTGCTCCCTGCATCAAATCCCATGGTTGTTGTATGGGAAAACCGCCAACAAAGCCCATGGAACGCCTCCCGGGCATAGAGCAAGGTGACACAGTGATTTGTGCTGTGTCTCCTTTCTCATGATTTCTGGGAACCTTCAAATCCATGCAGGGTGGCTTTGCGTGGCTTCATAAGTTGAAATGAGAGCCCTGCACCTCGCATGTATCACTTTACATGGTGCAACAGTGACACAGGGCTCTCATAAATAGGCCCAAGTATTTCTAAATCTGTATATTATTTCCCATTCCATTTGGAAAGAACTCCATAATCCCTGCATTTAGGAGCAGAACTGTAGATTTTCCCTGCCCCCCAGTAGCCAACACTAAATTTGCTTTACTCTTCTTGAGGGCCCTTATGTCAAAATAGAAATCCAGAGAAAGAAAGAGAAGGGGTGGTAAGGGAGTAGGGTAAGTGATAGTGAAAACTGAATGGTAGGGTAAATCACTTCCTATAAACCCAGTAACTCAGTTTATATTACACTTTTATACATTTATTGTTCAAGCATTTGGTATCCAAGTCCCTTTGATTCGCAGTATGTGTCTGCCGTTCTGGGTTTGCCAGTGCTTAATTTGTAAAATAATAAGTGACAGGGCCCAGACAATGAGCCCACTGCAGCTTGCACCACCCATTGCTCCTGTCATCGCTGCCAATGGCGGTACCAAAACAACTAATAACCATCCCTCTCCTGCAAGTATGACAGTTCAGACTGTTCCAGGCCCCCAAAGCTAAAGGAATGGCTGGGAGACAAGAATATTATTAATTTTGTAAGTATATTGTATTAGTAAACAACTGTTGGTCTGCTCATTACTAAATTAGATTAGCAGTGCTACATTGTGGCAGGCTGTTATAAGTTTGGTGTAGACAACTAAGTGCCCATGCCGAACCCTGGAAAGTAATTACGAGCCGGTGCAGAGCACCGGAAACCACTGGCTCAAACTATGCACTGGGGTTTTCCCACTGGAGAGCTTCCACGATGAGAAGGATGTCAGTATGTCAGAAGACAACCAGACCCTGTTGAGTGAGCGTAGGATGGTGGTCGGTGTTGGGGTTTTACAACAGTTTAATTCTGTGTGGGCGGGATAATTTAAGGGTGGGAATTATGCATATTTGAGGTGATCTCTACCCAGAGCCTTGTATTGAGGCTATATGTCTTATGATCACCCTCTTAGCCTGTGTTAACCCTGAATATGTAGTCCATCTATTGTCCATCTATCATGGTGTTTGGATCTCATTATTTACTCCATGGCTATTGCTCTTTCATAGGAACTGGGTGAGAGATTACGCTTGTGGTCATTCTGTGGTGTATTTTGCTGGCAGCACTGGTGGAGGTCTTCCATATCAGAACCCTGAAACATAAGGAAGATATATTGCACAAGATCCCATGTCCCATCTTTTCATCAGGGGAATTTTTGTCCATGACCAATAATAAAACAAGTCTGCTTTTATAGATTTACTAAGGTTAAAGTTACTAAATTGCACCAAGACATAAATCAGTTTGGCACACAAGACTGTGTTTAAATGTTTAAGGTAGTACGGGTATCTTTCCTTGATGTTTTGTTTCTAAAATGATCGGATACAAAAATTTCATCTGACATAAATATCACAAATATCAAATACCTTTTCATTTATTCAAGTATTGACCAATTGAGAGTACATGTTCAAGTATTGGCTCCAATGTGGTAATATATTTGTCAGCAAGATTTAGGAGTAGGGGCCAGATGTACAGCCCTTACATTTTGCGAAGCGCAAATTGCGTTGCTTTGCGACAAAATATAATTTACAACAGTGTCTCAGACAGTGTTAGCGATCCCTAATTGGGTTGCAAATTGCCTGCCTCATTATTAGTCATGAGAGTTTAACAACAATGGGGTGACCCTGTGTCCCTCAGAACCTGGGTATATATAAGTAAGTAAAAGAAGGATCTGTTGGCTAGAAGGTGGTTACTTTCTAGAGTACTGTATGACCATAGTTATAATTTATAGCAACCGTATCTCAACCGCCTGGACAGAGAAACAATTTATTTATAAATAACTAAAACGTGACTCAAGAAACTGTCTACTTTTTTTCTTTATCAGAAGTAAATCATTCATATATTCACAATTGTGGTAGATTGAGGTTGTCAACATAAAATGAAATATTTACAAATAGAGGTGATCATGTGACATAAGTGCTCAGTGCTCAAAGAGTGTACAGTATATACAAGGTGGTCAAGGTTGTATATACATGTGAGGGATAGGCCAGATAATTATGTAAGACAAATGGCTCTGTACACTGATAATGTTCTTTGCTATGTGCAGAGTCTTGCTCAATCTGGGCCTTGTGTAATCGTCGACGTTTCAACCCATAATGTGCCCCGTTCGGTAGTCACGTAAGGTCTTCATCAGGACAAAGCGGGGGATGAGGGGCGCAGTGACAGTCTAAAAATGAAAACAGGCGCATATTTTACTTGTTGGGTTGCTTAATGGGTAGAGAGATGCGGGTTGAAAGACAGGGCGGATTACTCCCCTTAGGTAAGCCGGACAAAGTCCTGGCTGCAGTGGCAACAAGAGCGAAAGACCACTGGCGGTAGACTCAAGGTGGACCCACGCGTCGGTTTCTCTATGGGGAAGGAGGTGGTTATGTTTAGAATTTCATATTGCATACCCTACAATTCCTACAGTGTTGGTAAGTGGGACCAAATGTATTTGTTAGGCCAACTATGGCACGCGCAGGACAGTTACGTGAATCGCTATTGTCTAAAGGCGCGATTCAAGTTGAAACCTGACGGCCTAGCACAGCGCTTGATGTGAACTGCTGATACGTATGGCTGTGAGAAGCGTACGCGACCCTATTACAAAATGCGGCAATTAAGGAGCAGCGTACAGGTGCCTAATGGGGCACAGAATGGTGATTCTAATACTGAGGCCAGGAGAGAAGTGGCGAGATGGCCTAGAACTAAAAGGGGAATTTAGGTATTTAGATGCTATGACATGGGATAGGCAGTGATGTGGTGTGACGACTAATATGCAGCGCTCATTGATCGACGCATGAAGGGCACGGGTTAAAAATTGTGGGAAATCGTACAGGTTAAAAATTGCGGGAAATCGTATTTGGCGTGCAAGTAAGTGAATTAGGCATTGAGATAGCCCTGTGGCGCATCTGCTTAGCAGCTGATTAAATGACTACATCGCTTAAACCGTAACTGCTATGGCCGACTTTGAAAGAATAATCAGATGTTGCAGATCGTTCCGGGGGGGGGGCGCAGTGGAAGCTCACCTTACTTGTGTAGAATCAATCAGTCTTGTGGCGGGGGGCAAACAGGCATCAGGCCTGTACTGCCACTGCTGAACGTCAGTGAGTCTCCATGGTGCTGGATGACTCTTATATATATATATATATATGGGGAGAGCGTACCAACGTGAAGTCAGTGTGCATGCTACATACGTGCATGGGAGACCCAGTTGCCAGGCAACGGGGCGAGTCTCTCTGCTTCCTAGGGAATCCGTGTGCTCCAATCTACCCTGGCCCCTGGAACTGGTGGTGTGAGAGTGGCAGGAGATGTTTACACAATTATGCAAGAACATTGTTAGCGGTATCAAAGTAAATTGTACAGTTATGCTTTACTGCCTTAATATTCATGAGGCAGGTGCTATTTGTTTCCCCATTAGGAATGGCCAGCACTCCGAGGGAGGGTGGCCTGCTGGGGTCAGCCGACCACCATGTCTGTGACTGCTTCTTTTAATAAAGCAGTTTTTTTTTAAATGCAGCATTTTTTTCTTAAAGGAAAATGGGATGCATTTAAAAAAGAAAAATGAAACTTTTCAGTTTCATTTTATAAGGGCAGGCCGTGGTCCCTGGGACCACTGCCTGCTGTAAAAAAATACTTTTGCACGCATTCACAAAGAGGAAGGGTCCTCTGGGGGCCCGTCCCGTTTGCTAAGTGCTTACCATCTACTTGAAGTAGTTGGTAAACTGCGAACATTTTGCGACCGGAAATGCGGTGGCAAACAATGGTAAATACCATTTAGACTCACTATTATGAAGGGATGCCTGTGGCACGCCCCTTCCTAATATTGAGTAGTAAACCCTATTTTGCGAGTCAGTAACTGGTTACCGACTCGTAAAAAAGGGTTTGTACAATGACCAGACCAATTTTTCCATTGCAAACGAGCGCAAAAAAGTGTCGTACATCTGGCCCTAGATATTTATGCCATCTGATATTCTGATTAGATATTCTGATATTATACTACAGGACTTTCCCTCTCAGCAACACTCGTGCTGCTCATTCTTTGGCAACTTGCCACTCAAATACAGATGACCAGTTAATCAGGCACCTGGTAACCAGATTTGTACTACATGTCATTAAATATTTGCATTGAATTGTGGGAAATATTGCTGGGATGCAATAATTACTCTGAAGCTTGTGAGTCAGAGCCCTGCACAAATGCAATGTTGTCTGTTATGTCATCTGCAGTGCATTTAGGGGCAGTTTATTTATGAATTTCAGTGATTTCCAACTGACAATTACATCCATACCTTCACTTAAATTGTATTTTGTTTTGAGCAGAAGAGAACATAACGAAGCCTTAACACATTGAATTAAGCAAATATTTGTTGAAAATATTTTAGACCTAAGTCCAATATTTCAACATTCCACAATGACAAACCCTAAGTACAGCAACATGCCTTCGAGCACAGCCTTTGACCTTTTGCAGTGGAATTTGTCTAGGTTCCTTTGTCCAACCTCCAATGCAAGCAATCACTCACTGTACCTGGCTTTCAGCTATGAGCAAGGGAGTTAGTCTCAGGGCCTGGCCTGTTGCCAGGCTCACAATGATCCCCTAAGGGTCAAAGCTTTTGTCATGGCACTTCTCTGAGGCTAGAGACCATGTAGATGCCATGATAGCCAGATGTATATTGACCTTTGGCATCTCAGGAAAATTGTCCGAGCACTCCTCAATAGGGTATATTTGGTTTACTAACAGAATATCGATCACAAAAAAAAGAAGACAAAATATTGAAGCACAAATATAATATACAAAAATATTGACTGCCTATACTTAAAAGGTATGTACAAAAATATCTAAAAAAGAATATCATTTACAATAATATAGTTGTATTAATTAGCGATTTTTAAATGTATATAAATAAAAATATTAAAATTCGTATATATTAAGGGAAGATAATGGAGCACTCACAGGGTCAATTGCAAATATTTTTATCTGAGCAGACGCATTTTGACTTGTAGCCTTTCTCAATGCCCACTTTCAACAAACTCATACAGCTGATGATACTTTTTAAAATACAGATTGTGCATTACCAATGGAGAATATAATATAGTACTCAAAATAGGACTGCTGCCATCCAGATTGCTATTCAAAGTTCTTTGGCAGCCATGTTTATGTGGTGAAAATTCCCATGATCTTAAAAATGGTAACATTGGCAGACAGCCACTTACACAAATCCAGTATCCGCGGCCAGATAGTTCATTAACCTTGTATAGGTGAACAACTTCGAGCGACAGGTATCCAATTACCACCTTTATGGCGGATTTCACGCAGTCCATATTTACAATGCTTGCCTGTCACTGTTTCAGCTGTATCGCATTGCTTGCTATCATTATATGCCCCTCGCCACATAAGGATGCCAAAGTATTTTGAATAACAAGCTGGATGGCAGCAGTCCTATAGTGAGTAGTATTGTTTGAGATGAAAATATTTGCAATTGACCCTGTGAGTTCTCCGTTATCTTTCCTTTGGGATTTCGGCAGGTCTATGTTCGAGGGTCCACCCCCATGCAACGGAAGCACCCGCCCTGAGTGCAGCTGGCTACAGGTGTAACTTAGGAAACAAATATATATATATATATATATATATATATATATATATATATATTCACTGAAAAAACCATAGGTTATAGACCATATATAGTTAGGAATTAGCATTTAGAAAACCTTATTTTACTCACACAAAACCATTGAAATTCCATATATAGTTAGTTGCACTAACTATATATCGCGCACCCGCAATCCACTGCTGATGATGTCACATATTACATCATTCATGACATGGTCAGTGACATCACTGATGACAACATCCAGTGACTGTATGTTTCTGTAAAGTTAAAATATGTCTTACATATTGAAGAATGAGTGGATGTATAAGTGTCTGGATGAAGGATTTAGTAGGTGCATGACTGACTGTGAATGAATGAATGAATGAAATTATTTGTAGAGCGCACGATGGCCAAAGCGGCTTCCTGGCGCTGAGAGCTCTAGAGGACAGAACAGACAGGGCCAGGAGGTTTAGCGGGGGTAGGCCAGGGCAAACAGAAAAGTTTTTAGCGCTTTACGAAAGTGTGAGAGAATGGGGATAGAACGCAAAGAAAGAGGAAGGGAGTTCCAGAACCGGGGAGCAAGAACAGAAAATCTAGTTCCACCAGTGCGAGATTTGTGGAAACGGGGAACAGTGAGGAGGGCAAAAGAGGATGAACGAAGAGTGCGGGCAGGGATGTGACGAGAGATCAGAGAATTGATGAAAGCCGGTGCAGAGTGATCAAGGGCCCGATAAACAAGGCACCCTAGCTTGAACAAGGATCTCTGCAGAATGGGTAACCAGTGGAGGGATTTAAGGACAGGAGTGATGTGATGGGTTTTGGGTAAGTGAAAGATGAGACAGGCAGCCTGATTTTGGATAGCTTGAAGGCGGCGGGTTTCGTAGGCAGGAATGCCTGCGAACAAGCTATTGCCATAATCCAGGCGGGAAGTGATAAGGGCAGAGATAATGATTTTAAGAGAGTCCAGAGAGAAAAAGCGGGAAATTTTTCGGATGAGCCGAAGGGAGAGGAAGCAAGAGGACACCACGGCGCTGACCTGGCCGTGCATGGACAGGTCCTGACTGACTTTGATGCCCAATGTTTTAACGGAGGGAACCGGAGTGGGAGGGGGGCCAAGAATAGGGGGCCAGAAGGCAGGGGACCAAAGCCTGGATGAGCCGCCAATCAAGACAAGCTCAGTCTTATCTGGATTGAGCTTGAGGTGGTTGGCGCCCATCCACCCAGAAATAAAGACCATAGTGGAATAGAAGAAAGATCGAGAATGAGAAGAAGAAGAAAGATCAAAGACGAGCTGGAGGTCATCAGCGTAATTATACACAGAGACCCCAAGCTCAAGAAGGGAAGAGATAAGTGGATGGATGTAAAGATTGAAAAGAAGGGGAGAGAGGGAGGAACCTTGGGGAACCCCACAGGGCACCGGGAGGGGGGGAGCGGAAAAACCGGGGAGGTGAACAGCTTGAGAACGTCCTGTCAAGAAGGACGTGATCCAAGAAAGGGCAAGGCCTTGTATGCCCGCTGCGCTGACACGGTCCAAAAGAATGTTATGGTCGACCGTGTCAAACGCAGCGGACAAGTCGAGGAGAATCAAAGCTTGGGGAGAGTTGACGTCGGCCTTGGCTTTAAGCTCGTCAAGGACGGCAAGCACCACGGTTTCGGTCGAATGACCCGAGCGAAAACCCGCTTGATGAGAAGCAAGGAGTTGGTTCTGATCGACATAGGCATAGGTGACGTAAGATTCTAGAATTTTAGCAAGAAAGGGAAGAAGAGAGATAGGTCTGAAATTAGAGGGGAGAGAAGAATCAAGACCAGGTTTTTTAAGAATGGGGGAAACAATAGCAGATTTAAATGAAGAAGGGACCAATCCGGTGGAAAGGGAGGCATTGAGAAGGGAAAGAGGGGTGGTAGGACAGGAGGAGAAGAGAGTTTTAAGAATGCGGGCAGGGGCACAGTCGGTGGGAGAGCCGGACTTGGTTTTGGTGAGCAGAGCTAAGAAAGAGTCTAAGGAGAGGGGCGGGAAAGAGGAAAAGGAGGATTTAGGCGCAGAGGGAACAGAGTGAATTGGAGTAAAGGGAGTAGCCGAAATGTTAGATTTAATTTTAACAATCTTCTCGATGAAGAAGTTGTTTAACGAAGAGCAGAGAGCCTGGGAGGGAGTAAAGTGAGGGCAAGCACGATCAGAGGTGGCTAGATTTTTGACCAAGGAGAAGAGTTCCTTGGATTTATTGGCCGATAGGGTTACTTGATCGGAGAAATACTTGGTCTTAGTGGCCAGAATGTCCTTCTTATACTCCTTAAGAAGAGATTTGTATTTGGCCTTGAGGTCGGGGCAGTAGCTACGGCGCCAAAGGCGCTCCGAGCGTCTAAGTTCCAATTTGAGGATCTTAAGTTCCGAGTTAAACCAACGGTGGGCCTCATGAGGACGAATGGACTTGACTAACTTAAGGGGGGCTACTAAATCGCATGCAGAGGAAAGCCAGTTGCCAACTGCAGCGGCCTGTAAATCAAGGGAAATGCCAGTAAGGTCGGGAGGAGAGGAAGCAAGGGAATGAGAGAGGGAAGACAAATCAACACGATTCCAGCTACGAGAGAAAACGTTCTTGGGACGAGGGGGTTTAAGAGGGGAACCAATGTTGATGGTAAAGGAAATGAGGGAATGATCGGACCAGGTACAAGGGAGGATGCTGGGGGGGGAAACTATGTCCTGGGATGACCAGACTTGGTCCAGGATGTGTCCAAGATTGTGGGTAGGGACCAGTACATGGGATTTAAGGTTGAGGCATAAAAGAGTGGCCGTGAGGTCCTTGGACGCTGAGTCCTCCCTGGGGTCGCCAGGCCAGTAATTAAAGTCGCCTAGCAGGAGAACGGAGGCGTTGTTGACTACAAGCGTAGCGAGAAGTTCCTGCAGGGAGGCCACAAACAGAGGCATGTTCAGGGGAGGGCGATAAACGAGGACGACCGTGAGAGGTGCAGAAAGATTAGAGGAACGGGCGACCAGAAAGTCCACTCCAGCTATAGATGATTGGGAGAGAGGCTGGAATTGGATAGTGGATCGAACAATCATAGCGACACCCCCCCCGGTCTTGCCCACGGGGCGGTCAGCCCGGAGGGCATAGTAAGAATCGGGAAGGATGGCAAGAATGTCGGGAAGAGAGGCCTCAGAAAACCAAGTTTCCGTTAAAAACAGAATATCTGGAGAGTCTGTGGTAAGAAGGTGAAACAGTTCAAGTTGGTGGTTGCCTGCCGAACGAGTGTTAAGGAGATAGGCAGAAGCAGTGTGAGGGGGTGATGAGGGTCCAATGGGGGGAGGTCCGGAGTCCTGCGTAGGCAAAGGAGGAGTGGGGCGTGAAGGCACAGCACAGTCTGAATGGGAGACATAGATATCTAATGCCACAAGATGCTGCATGAGGGTGTGGGGGAGAGGCACACGAGCGGTGCAGGAGAGGAGTTGTGCAGGCGTGTATGACAACAAAGGGGCAGGGGGTGAGGTCCCTGGTCCCGGCCCGTCGCGGACGGGCGCAGACGGGCTTGACTTAGGCGCAACTTCGGCGCGCCTTCATCGCGCCCGCTGCGCTCGTCCGCTGCGCGGCAGGGATAGAAGTGCCATAAGTAGGGAACCGGAAGTAGCAGGGCGTGGCAGGGGGTGGAGGGACAGAGGAGCTGCCCCGCCAACCAGAGAGCAGCCCAAGATGGTCACCACGTCCGTCCCCGCCCTCGTGACCTGCCCGTCAGAGGGGGAGGGAACGCTCGGCGTGGGGCGCTCTGGCGGCGACAGAGGAGGGAATCCCAAAAGGATAAGGGGTGCGCGATGACCTCGGCGCAGCCCCTGAAGCAAGAGGCAAGTGAATTAAAAGTGTCCAGGCACTGTTTTTAAAAGAGAAGTTGCGCCGCGCCTCAGCGGCGTTGTTGCTCCCGGCGAAGCCTCGGGAGATCTGTCAGTTCAGTAGAGCTAAGGCGGGACTCGCCCGACAGGAAGGTATTGCCAGGGGGGGAGGGACAGAGGAGCTGCCCCGCCAACCAGAGAGCAGCCCAAGATGGTCACCACGCCCGTCCCCGCCCTCGTGACCTGCCCGTCAGAGGGGGAGGGAACGCTCGGCGTGGGGCGCTCTGGCGGCGACAGAGGAGGGAATCCCAAAAGGATAAGGGGTGCGCGATGACCTCGGCGCAGCCCCTGAAGCAAGAGGCAAGTGAATTAAAAGTGTCCAGGCACTGTTTTTAAAAGAGAAGTTGCGCCGCGCCTCAGCGGCGTTGTTGCTCCCGGCGAAGCCTCGGGAGATCTGTCAGTTCAGTAGAGCTGTATAAGTGAGTGATTAAATGTGTCTCACTGAGTGCATGGGTTAGTGACCAAACTGTTTTAAATTGTGCATTATTGTGTCTGTTGTTCTGTAATCTGATGCATGTGTTGATCAGTAGCTATATGAGTAACTATATGGGTTTTTGATTGGTTGCCCAAGTATTTGTATGGGAGACTGAGTGTGTGTGTGGGTGGCTGGGAGGTGTATGACTCTGTGCATAGATGTGTGAGCAGTTGATTCACTAGATGTATGGGTTCAAAAGTGCATGTGGAAACAGCTGTATGGGCGGTTGACTGTGTGCATGAGTGTATTGGTGAGTGAATGGATATCTCAGTGCTACATGTCAAAGTAAGTACATATGTAAAACACAGTACATGTGATAGTTGACATATATAAATAACTGTGCATAAGAGCCAGTGAATGTGTGAGTGGCTGTATGGATCATTGTGAACTTGTATCAGGGATTGTGTAAGAGAGTAAATATGTGTTAGTATATGTTTGAATAAGTAAGGTGTGTATAACTGTATAGTTGAGGAAATGGAGGTGTGATTGATTCTTTGCGTGACTGACTAGGTGTGTGAGTAACTCCATGGATGAGTGACAGTCTGTGAGTGTCTGTTTACACTGAGTGTATCTAAGGTTATATTAGAGTCTGAAGAGGTTCATCGTATCATCACATGAATGATGTCATCAGTGATGTCATCAGTAATGTCAAATGAGATGTCATCAGTGATGTCATCAGTGATGTCATTTGAGATGTCATCAGTGATGTCATCAGTGATGTCACTGACCATGTCATGAATGATGTAATATGTGACATCATCAGCAGTGGATTGCGGGTGCGCGATATATAGTTAGTGCAACTAACTATATATGGAATTTCAATGGTTTTGTGTGAGTAAAATAAGGTTTTCTAAATGCTAATTCCTAACTATATATGGTCTATAACCTATGGTTTTTTCAGTGAATTTTCAAGGTTTTGTAAATGCTAATTCCTAACTATATATGGTCTATAACCTATGGTTTTTTCAGTGAATTTCATTGGTTTTTTAACAGCTAATATCTGTAGCTGTAAAATGTATTCTTCTTTAAATCCAAAAATATATTTTATATGTTTATTAATAACTTTTTTTTTAAATATTTTTTTTTCTTCGTTCCCGCTTCGCGAATCGGGAAGCTTTCCGTTAGCTGACCTTGATGCCGCGAAATAGACCGCGAGCCGGTAAACGTTTCTTTACCGCAACTGCCGCGTTAGAAAACAACATCGTGACGCCTCCCGTCCGCATGACATTTCGCGTTGTCGCGTGATACGTCATATGACGTGCTACGTTAGCGAACTGGTACGCTTACCGAGTCGCAAAGCACAGGTTTCTGGAAGCAAACCGGGAGGCCCTGCAAAGCGCGTAACGTAAACACAGCAGGTCATGTGACTTGGTAATAACACTTTTCATTGGTTCATTTCACTTTTGGTTTCCTAATGATGTAAGACTAGGTCATATAATCTAAAATGAACACTTTTCATTGGTTGAGAACTATTGTTTTTCCCAAATGGTGAAAATCCCTCCTTCTTTCCTCACTCTGACTTTCATCATTGTGAGAGAAAGACCCTTTGTTACCAGTGAGCAATGGCTTCTTTAGTAGCTTCAGCTGGTGCTTCCCCACCACCTCCACCACATCCAAGGAAGAGTGGACCACCTGCTGAAGTTATAATTCAGCAAGAAGAGGAAGAAGAGGAACAGGACGACGAGCACGAAGAGAGGCACTTTTTGCCTGAGGAGCCCAGGACGTCTCACCGGAAAGAAAACTTCATTTGGCAATTTTTTTAAATTCCCAAAGGTCAGAAAAAAGTAAATGCAAGATACGTAACTTGCCTTATATGTCAAGATAGACTGTCCAGAGGGACCGACAAAAAATACAGTTTCGGAAACTACACAATGCATCGCCATATGACTAGGTGGCATCCTAACAACTACAGTGCTGCACAGTTTCGTAACGACCTAGATAATCTCCCTATTATGGCCAGAAGATCTGTTGTACCGGAAGTAACGGGACCAGAGGGCAGGGAGATGGTGCCAAATATACAAACGAGATTTCGTGAAGTAAAACAAGTCTGCGTACATTGCAGTGGATTCATTTGCTACGGAGAAAGTAGCATCACTCTGATCAACAGAGCTATTGACTATCATATGCAAGTTTGTACGAAACGCCCCAAATAATAAATTCTTTTTTTTGTTTTGTTGCTCCTGTTGAGCCCTTTACAATGAATCGTTTTCGTTGCCCCCTCCGAAAAAAACCCAAAAAAAATATAAAACTGTTCAGAAAAATTCAAAAAAAGTAAACAAATGTTCAGAAAAATAATAAAAAAAATATAAAACAACAAAAACAATAAAAATAAAAGTTCTTTTCAGAACTACCTCCCCGTTATTAAAAAATTGGTACAATATTTGGAACTGTGCCAACCTCTATTTCTCTTAGTTCGCTTCCCAGTTCGCTCCCCGGTACGCGAACCGGAAGCGAACCAAAACATTTTTTTAAAAAAAAGAACAGTAAGTATAAGGGAAGGAAACAGACAGTTATGTTAAAAGAAAGACAGCTATAGGGGAGTAAACTAGAGATACTATTACCCGTAATCCACTGCTGATGATGTCACATATTACATCATTCATGACATGCTCAGTGACATCATCAGCAGAGGATTGCGGGTAACAGTATCCCTAGTTTATTCCCTATAGCTGTGTTTCTTTTAACATAACTGTCTGTTTCCTTCCCTTATACTTACTGTTCTTTTTAAAAAAAAAAATTTAGATCAGTCAGAAACAGTGAAAGTAATGAAATATAAAAGACTACGTAGAATATGAGCACTGTATGCAACAACTTTGACACTTACAGAAGCCTCACCTTCTCCATGCCTCCTACACAGTTCTACATGTACATCATAAATGCAAACAGAACAGAATTAATTATACATGTTAAATGGTTTATTTTTGCTGTTCTCAGAATGTATCAAATTTCACTAAAACAGTGACTTGAAGGTATTCATCATATAACAGCGGGGAAAAAAAAACACAATCAAAATGATTGTGTTTAAAAAACCCATACAACATAACAAATCAGAATTCAGAACTCCTTAAAGGTAACTTACTTTCTATGACGGCCAAGGATGTCCTATGAACAGCTTACACACTGTTGTGCTGTTGTTACTTTCAACCCGCCACTTTCTGAAAGAAAACCTCCATCGTTTTCAAAAACATGTTACATACAATAAATGACTTCTCGCTCTCTACCACACGTTTCCACAAGGCCAAATCGTGTCTGAGCCATTTATAACTCTTAGAATTCTTTTAAGCCAATCCCGTCATGTTGTATTTCCGCAACTTTCACAATTAAAATGTTGAAGATCATTTTCACAATCCTGGACTAGTAATATCTTCCTCTTCTTGCTCAATCATGTTCTACATTTCCTATCACACTGATACTGCTTACTATGAAGCAGACTTACACTACCTTTATGACTAGTACAATTATTTAATTCTCTACATCACTTTTAATGACAAAGCAATGTAAAACAGTAGACAGCATTGCAGACTTACATTCCCTCTACTCCATGTTTTGATTGGCTGCTTCAATTAGCTTATAAAAAGAAACAGTTTTTCTGAACTCATTCAAAGTGCACGTATTTCTCCATGACGTCCAGTGTTATGGTAAGAAGTTATGTCTCTGTACTACACTTATCCTCAAGGCCAAATCGTGTAGGACAAGAGTTAGTGGTGGGAGAGGCACTCCAGTTTCTTACAATAATAAATCTTAATTTAACTTATTCTCTAAGCGTGCTGCAGAGGAGGACGCAATGCCCATACTGCGCCTTGAAAAATAGACATGAAAGAATCAAGCTAAACAGCTTGCCATCTGCGCACTGTAACTATTGCCCTTTTGGATTGCGAATAGTGATGCTAAACGTTTTCCATATGAAATTCAAAAATAAATAAACACAACACAAAGTGTGATTTCAATCACATTGAATTATATTCTCTGTAGTTATTCACTCTCATATGAGTTGTACAAGGAATTCATTGAATTTTTTAATTTTGTAATCACATCTATCATTTACTTATATCTTACAATTTTACAGCCATAAGTGATCATGCCCAATGCATTTCGGGCCACGCGGCCCTTCGTCGGGGGCAGTACCTGAAAGACAACATAAATCTTGTTGTAGTCTGATGTACCGGTCTGACATCATACAGTGTTACAGTTGGCCACAACAGAATAAAGACATAATGAAAACAAACATGATAATTGCATGATTAAACTTGGATACTCCAAAAGAATTTTTTTTTAAACAACTCTAAGGAATTTAAACATGAGCATACATTGTCAATAGAGTACATTTGAGTGAAAATATGCATTTGAACGACAAGCACACAGCGTGTAAGGTAAGTTGTGTCACAGAAAGTGTGAAATGACTCACTTTTTGGCCTGAAAAAATGCAGAAGTCTGGGGGTTCTGTAAGACGGTGTTTTTTTTTAAAAAAAACGTGGTCGATCAAAGCTGCATTATTTCTATGTACTGTAAAAGAATAACGAAAACGCGAATAAATGCCCCCACTCTTAAGCAATATATATGAAAAACAATAGTTAAGTGCTAGAGAGTACACACTCACAAGAAGTCTGACTATGGTTTCCTCAATTTGACGAACCGGGGTGGAATAATGATGATTCAAAATCAACTCGTGCCTCCGACCTAAAGAGAACAAAAATAACACTAAGGTGAAACGTGCGCACTTCTGAACAGTTCCGATAATCTCTACTCCGAGCTGTTTAAAACACACGTGTAGACGCGGTCTTCACTTCAAGGACCAGTGCCATGATTCAACTCTAATTGATTTACAAACTGACCTTAGTGCTAGTCCAAAAGCAACCCACAACTTGTTCTGTGTACTATTCTTCAGCCGACTATCTAAAGGACGGAAGAAACCGCAAAATTTAGAATGTGCATGCGAATACTAACAAGATACGCCCTACACCCAAAGTAACCGAAATACACGCTATGTACCTTAACAGTTCGACGAGAAGCCTCCACACAACCCGATCCGCTTCCACCATTCGATCCCTCTCCCCTAACGTTGCACGGCGCCATTAAATGACGTGCTCTGCATAATGAAAACAAATAACGGACCCGAGATCAAAGGCGAACAAAACGCAATGTTTTGTTTAAAACTGAGTTTACAGAACTCCATGAGCGCCATGTTGTAATGGAAAAGTACATGTAAAAAGTGAGTCATTTAGAAAGTGAAGTAAAAGTGTGTTCATGACAATGATATGACACTTAAAAACGAAAAATCAAAAATGTACATAACCATACAATTTATATGTGCTGTTTCAAGTACCCTTCAGCATACAGTTATTGTGCAGTATCCTATAAATAACAAATAAGATCCACTCTATCATTTATCCTTTTTGGGATCTTGTGTTTGTAATCTACGGATCCAAAAAATTTCTCTCTGTAAAAGAGTCTTGGTAAGACTTTTGCCCGGTGTTGGAGTAACCATTTCGAGGATCTGCAATTTAACCTGTGCAATCGTGTGTCTATGGTTCTCCCAATGTACAGCCAAACTGCTTTTCGGATTCTTGTTTCTGATGGTACTCTTATGTCCTGAAATGCGAGTTTTAATTTTTCTTTCTGTCTTGCCTATGTACAAAAGTCTGCATGGGCACTTAATAGCATAAATAACATTGGCCGTGTTGCAGTCTGCACTGATTCGTACTGGAATTGTTTCTCCTGTGTGAGGATGTTTTACACAATCAGTCACGATGACATTATTGCAGTGAACGCAATTTTGACATTTCTTCATGCCCTTATTTACTCTCGATGGAATCATAGGATGGCGTTTCAACATTTCCTTTAGGTTTCTTGAACGTTTATATGCAAAAATTGGCCTATCCTCAAACAAATCTTTGAAATCAGTCTCATGCCTGAGTAGTTCCCAATGTGTGGTAATGCTCTTTTTAACCTCATATGAACTGGTCGAATATTTGGAGACAAATACCTGGCGATGTTGTTGTTTTTTCATTTTTGGAATCAGCAGAGATTCACGTGATAATTTATCAGTTTTGTCCTTGGCTGTTTCTAGCACAATAGGAGGGTATCTCTTGGATGCATACTTTGCGTTGATAATATTCAGATTAGTTTGATATGTCTCTGCTTGTGAGCAGATTCTCTTGGCACGTAGCATCATGGAATAAGGTAAGTTGTTGATAAGGTTCTTTGAATGAAAACTGTTATACATCAAGGCTGTGTTCTTGTCAGTCGCTTTGTGATACACCTCAGTTTGTATGGTGTTATCTTCTATCTTCACCAGGACATCCAAGAATGCAATCTTTTCTCGTTGAATGTTGCAAGTAAATTGAATATTTTCATCGTACAAGCTCATTTGATCGATTTTTTGTTGGAGTCTGTCCTTTGTGCCCTTCCAGATCAGAAAAATATCGTCAATGTAACGACAATACATGAGTGTGTTATTTGTCCATTCTCTGTCATTCATTAGAAACATATCTTCATACCTTGCCATGTATGTATTGGCATATGCCGGTGCACCAGAAAAACCCATAGTGGTACCCTTGTTTTGCAAATAAAAAGCCTCATTCCACTTGAAATAACTGTGGTGTAAACAAAAATGCAAAGGTTCTAACAAAAAGATTTTTTCTGCCGGTATCTCCTCTTGCTTCAGCAAGGCCCATTCTACCGCCTCTATACCCTCAGAGTGTGGGATAGAGGTGTAGAGAGCCTTGACGTCTAGCGTGCAAATCCACACATCTGGAGTTAACTGGATGTCCATGAGTTTTCTCAAAAAATGAGTAGTGTCCTTAGTGTAAGAATACCAACTTTGTACAAAGGGTTGTAAGACCTGATCTAAATATTGACCCAGAGGCTCGAAGATGGTACCGCACCCGGTGACAATGGGACGGAACGGTGGGTTTGAAAGATCTTTATGGACTTTTGGTAGCATGTAGATTCCCGGTTGTTTTGGAAAGGAAACTGTTAGGAATTGGCGAGTTTTTTTGCTAATCCATTTCATACATTCTGCTCGTTCTAAAATGCTTTCCAAGGTGGTCTGCAATTCTTTGATAGGATCTTGGTCCAATTTAAGATAGGTGTTACTGTCGGATACATGTTCTAAAACTTTGGAATCATAGAATCTTTGATCCATGACGACGATTGCGCCGCCCTTATCTGCTTGTTGGATGTGTATCCTGGAATCTTCCGCCAATTCTTTGAGGATCATTCTATCATGTTTTGAAAAGTTGAATCGACAACTTCTCTTGGTATTGATTGATTTCAAATCCTTGAGTACAAGATTTTCAAATGCGTCTAAAACTTTGTGTGATGTTGGTGCCTGAAAAGATGATTTAGACTTGAACTCAATGTATTCAGGAGGATCAATCTCTGTAGATGGTTCAGGGAGAGTTGAGAAAAAATACTTCAGTCGCAAAATCCTCATGAATTTAAAGAAATCCACTTCTATTTCTAGAGAATTTGTTTGATAGGTCGGTACAAAGTTGAAACCTTTGTTGAGAACTCTGGTTTGTCGTGTGGTCAACTCTTGTGAAGAAATGTTGATCACTAAGTTTGTTTGGTGCTCCTCAGATTGGGTTTTACCACCTCCTTTGCCTCTCCTTGTTTTCCTTTTGCCTTCCCTGGCGGTTGTGTGGCATCCGCATCCTGGGCGGAAAAAGACGTTTTCGAGGAAGAAGCTGCTTCCATCGATGTTGTATCCCTGTTGTCAGGGTTTTTTTCAACTACCTTGGGTGGTGGTCTATTGATGTTCGTGTCCCCCTCTGATGCCACACTCTCTTGTGACGAGGTATTAGTTGGTCGTTTAACAAAGGTTCTCCTCTGGGCATATACCTCTGCCCAGGTATACACTTCGTTTAGTTTGTAGTCCAAAGTGTCTCGTTTATATTTCCTCAGTTTCCCTTCTTGAATTTCTTTAGTGTGTTTATCCATTCTAGTGTTCGTTTCCTCAAGAAATTTTGACCATTCTTCCGGATCCATTCTATTCTCAAGATCTGATTCAATGATTTTGATTTCATCTGTGATTTCTTTGATCACCACAGATAATTGCTCAACCAACAATAAAATTAAATCCAGTGAACATTTGTTCAAAACTGCGTACCAGCGGTCCATAAAGTCTTTGTTCATATGAAACCGGAATAACATAGGTTTTATGGGCATTCTTAGTCCTCTTGGGATTCTTCTTGATCTTCTTGATCCAAAAGGGCAATAGTTACAGTGCGCAGATGGCAAGCTGTTTAGCTTGATTCTTTCATGTCTATTTTTCAAGGCGCAGTATGGGCATTGCGTCCTCCTCTGCAGCACGCTTAGAGAATAAGTTAAATTAAGATTTATTATTGTAAGAAACTGGAGTGCCTCTCCCACCACTAACTCTTGTTTTGTTCCCTGTCCACAGGGAGTGAGCACCCATTCTAAACATGCAATTCGACACCATCACAGGTCTTACCGAAAATCGAGCGGAAACTCTAGCCTTTACCAATGATCAGGCCTCTGAAATATATTCCCTGATTGATGATATTCGGTCCTTCACTGTGCAGGGAAGCAGTTTGCCGCAACAATTGAAACAGCTTGAATTTTTAACAAAAAGACGTCTAAACCAACGCCTTCATGCATCCACACTTGTGCAGTATCATCGATCAAGAAGAATCCCAAGAGGACTAAGAATGCCCATAAAACCTATGTTATTCCGGTTTCATATGAACAAAGACTTTATGGACCGCTGGTACGCAGTTTTGAACAAATGTTCACTGGATTTAATTTTATTGTTGGTTGAGCAATTATCTGTGGTGATCAAAGAAATCACAGATGAAATCAAAATCATTGAATCAGATCTTGAGACTAGAATGGATCCGGAAGAATGGTCAAAATTTTTTGAGGAAATGAACACTAGAATGGATAAACACACTAAAGAAATTCAAGAAGGGAAACTGAGGAAATATAAACGAGACACTTTGGACTACAAACTAAACGAAGTGTATACCTGGGCAGAGGTACATGCCCAGAGGAGAACCTTTGTTAAACGACCAACTAATACCTCGTCACAAGAGAGTGTGGCATCAGAGGGGGACACGAACATCAATAGACCACCACCCAAGGTAGTTGAAAAAACCCCTGACAACAGGGATACAACATCGATGGAAGCAGCTTCTTCCTCGAAAACGTATTTTTCCGCCCAGGATGCGGATGCCACACAACCGCCAGGGAAGGCAAAAGGAAAACAAGGAGAGGCAAAGGAGGTGGTAAAACCCAATCTGAGGAGCACCAAACAAACTTAGTGATCAACATTTCTTCACAAGAGTTGACCACACGACAAACCAGAGTTCTCAACAAAGGTTTCAACTTTGTACCGACCTATCAAACAAATTCTCTAGAAATAGAAGTGGATTTCTTTAAATTCATGAGGATTTTGCGACTGAAGTATTTTTTCTCAACTCTCCCTGAACCATCTACAGAGATTGATCCTCCTGAATACATTGAGTTCAAGTCTAAATCATCTTTTCAGGCACCAACATCACACAAAGTTTTAGACGCATTTGAAAATCTTGTACTCAAGGATTTGAAATCAATCAATACCAAGAGAAGTTGTCGATTCAACTTTTCAAAACATGATAGAATGATCCTCAAAGAATTGGCGGAAGATTCCAGGATACACATCCAACAAGCAGATAAGGGCGGCGCAATCGTCGTCATGGATCAAAGATGCTATGATTCCAAAGTTTTAGAACATGTATCCGACAGTAACACCTATCTTAAATTGGACCAAGATCCTATCAAAGAATTGCAGACCACCTTGGAAAGCATTTTAGAACGAGCAGAATGTATGAAATGGATTAGCAAAAAAACTCGCCAATTCCTAACAGTTTCCTTTCCAAAACAACCGGGAATCTACATGCTACCAAAAGTCCATAAAGATCTTTCAAACCCACCGTTCCGTCCCATTGTCACCGGGTGCGGTACCATCTTCGAGCCTCTGGGTCAATATTTAGATCAGTTCTTACAACCCTTTGTACAAAGTTGGTATTCTTACACTAAGGACACTACTCATTTTTTTAGAAAACTCATGGACATCCAGTTAACTCCAGATGTGTGGATTTGCACGCTAGACGTCAAGGCTCTCTACACCTCTATCCCACACTCTGAGGGTATAGAGGCGGTAGAATGGGCCTTGCTGAAGCAAGAGGAGATACCGGCAGAAAAAATCTTTTTGTTAGAACTTTTGCATTTTTGTTTACACCACAGTTATTTCAAGTAGAATTAGGCTTTTTATTTGCAAAACAAGGGTACCTCTATGGGTTTTTCTGGTGCACCGGCATATGCCAATACATACATGGCAAGGTATGAAGATATGTTTCTAATGAATGACAGAGAATGGACAAATAACACACTCATGTATTGTCGTTAGATTGACAATATTTTTCTGATCTGGAAGGGCACAAAGGACAGACTCCAACAAAAAATCGATCAAATGAGCTTGTACGATGAAAATATTCAATTTACTTGCAACATTCAACGAGAAAAGATTGCATTCTTGGATGTCCTGGTGAAGATAGAAGATAACACCATACAAACTGAGGTGTATCACAAAGCGACTGACAAGAACACAGCCTTGATGTATAACAGTTTTCATTCAAAGAACCTTATCAACAACTTACCTTATTCCATGATGCTACGTGCCAAGAGAATCTGCTCACAAGCAGAGACATATCAAACTAATCTGAATATTATCAACGCAAAGTATGCATCCAAGAGATACCCTCCTATTGTGCTAGAAACAGCCAAGGACAAAACTGATAAATTATCACGTGAATCTCTGCTGATTCCAAAAATGAAAAAACAACAACATCGCCAGGTATTTGTCTCCAAATATTCGACCAGTTCATATGAGATTAAAAAGAGCATTACCACACATTGGGAACTACTCAGGCATGAGACTGATTTCAAAGATTTGTTTGAGGATAGGCCAATTTTTGCATATAAACGTTCAAGAAACCTAAAGGAAATGTTGAAACGCCATCCTATGATTCCATCGAGAGTAAATAAGGGCATGAAGAAATGTCAAAATTGCATTCACTGCAATAATGTCATCGTGACTGATTGTGTAAAACATCCTCACACAGGAGAAACAATTCCAGTACGAATCAGTGCAGACTGCAACACGGCCAATGTTATTTATGCTATTAAGTGCCCATGCGGACTTTTGTACATAGGCAAGACAGAAAGAAAAATTAAAACTCGCATTTTGGAACATAAGAGTACCATCAGAAACAAGAATCCGAAAAGCAGTTTGGCTGTACATTGGGAGAACCATAGACACACGATTGCACAGGTTAAATTCCAGATCCTCGAAATGGTTACTCCAACACCGGGCAAAAGTCTTACCAAGACTCTTTTACAGAGAGAAATTTTTTGGATCCGTAGATTACAAACACAAGATCCCAAAGGGATAAATGATAGAGTGGATCTTATTTGTTATTTATAGGATACTGCACAATAACTTTATGCTGAAGGGTACTTGAAACAGCACATATAAATTGTATGGTTATGTACATTTTTGATTTTTCGTTTTTAAGTGTCATATCATTGTCATGAACACACTTTTACTTCACTTTCTAAATGACTCACTTTTTACATGTACTTTTCCATTACAACATGGCGCTCATGGAGTTCTGTAAACTCAGTTTTAAACAAAACATTGCGTTTTGTTCGCCTTTGATCTCGGGTCCGTTATTTGTTTTCATTATGCAGAGCACGTCATTTAATGGTGCCGTGCAACGTTAGGGGAGAGGGATCGAATGGTGGAAGCGGATCGGGTTGTGTGGAGGCTTCTCGTCGAACTGTTAAGGTACATAGCGTGTATTTCGGTTACTTTGGGTGTAGGGCGTATCTTGTTAGTATTCGCATGCACATTCTAAATTTTGCGGTTTCTTCCGTCCTTTAGATAGTCGGCTGAAGAATAGTACACAGAACAAGTTGTGGGTTGCTTTTGGACTAGCACTAAGGTCAGTTTGTAAATCAATTAGAGTTGAATCATGGCACTGGTCCTTGAAGTGAAGACCGCGTCTACACGTGTGTTTTAAACAGCTCGGAGTAGAGATTATCGGAACTGTTCAGAAGTGCGCACGTTTCACCTTAGTGTTATTTTCGTTCTCTTTAGGTCGGAGGCACGAGTTGATTTTGAATCATCATTATTCCACCCCGGTTCGTCAAATTGAGGAAACCATAGTCAGACTTCTTGTGAGTGTGTACTCTCTAGCACTTAACTATTGTTTTTCATATATATTGCTTAAGAGTGGGGGCATTTATTCGCGTTTTCGTTATTCTTTTACAGTACATAGAAATAATGCAGCTTTGATGGACCACGTTTTTTTTTTTTTAAAAACACCGTCTTACAGAACCCCCAGACTTCTGCATTTTTTCAGGCCAAAAAGTGAGTCATTTCACACTTTCTGTGACACAACTTACCTTACACGCTGTGTGCTTGTCGTTCAAATGCATATTTTCACTCAAATGTACTCTATTGACAATGTATGCTCATGTTTAAATTCCTTAGAGTTGTTTAAAAAAAAAATATCTTTTGGACTATCCAAGTTTAATCATGCAATTATCATGTTTGTTTTCATTATGTCTTTATTCTGTTGTGGCCAACTGTAACACTGTATGATGTCAGACTGGTACATCAGACTACAACAAGATTTATGTTGTCTTTCAGGTACTGCCCCCGATGAAGGGCCGCGTGGCCCGAAATGCATTGGGCATGATCACTTATGGCTGTAAAATTGTAAGATTTAAGTAAATGATAGATGTGATTACAACATTAAAACATTCAATGAATTCCTTGTACATTTCATATGAGAGTGAATAACTACAGAGAATATAATTCAATGTGATTGAAATCACACTTTGTGTTGTGTTTATTTATTTTTGAATTTCATATGGAAAACGTTTAGCATCACTATTCGCAATCCAAAAGGGCAATAGTTACAGTGCGCAGATGGCAAGCTGTTTAGCTTGATTCTTTCATGTCAAATCATGTAGGAGCCATTAGAACTTCTTGAAATTCCTCAGAGCACATCCCGAGATTCTTTCCCTAAAATTTTGGTTTTAAAAACACCAGGTAAGAGTTTTTAAGGTCATACGGCAATTTTTTTTTGAAAATTAAAACAGAATCATTGCAGAATGACCAGCCATTTCTACACTTTAAATAAGCTGTATAATGTCCTGATGTTATTGAAGGACCATCATGATATATAATTGCTACAGTTACAAAAGTCCTTCCTGATATTGACAACTGTGAAGCCACAACATTTTTAATTAAAGTTGTCAATTTTGTTCCATCAGGCCTACATCGTTGGAACATTAAAATGACATACTGGCCATATGTTCGTATAAATAATGTGGACATAATTTCAGATTTACATTGGCTACACTCCATGTTGTGATCAGCTGCTTTTACTAGCTTATTAAAAGAGACTGATTTACTGTCTGGCAAAGTTAAATATATAAATCTTTCTGAGTCTACACTAGTAGTACTTGATACCCTACAGTTCTCGCAGTCATGCTGCCATTGATAAGAAAGCCCAAACAGGTGATCTACATCTACACCTTCATCATGCAATACATCAAGCATATACATTAAAAACTCCTGACAATCTTGCTGACTATTTTGAGAGAATTGTGTTTGGCCTGAACATCTGTCTAACAGATTTCGAATTTCAGACACACTTTCTATGTTTGTTCTATCAGTGCTACATTTCTCTAACACAGAATTTAACAAACTGCAAAATCTTTGATCAGAATTGACCACAATCTCTTCTTTTACATTTTCTAGAGAAAACAAAACATTAACCACTACATTAGCATAGCAGTTGACACCAGAACTGTTTTCAAATTGAAAACCAACAACATCTTCAACAGAATCCTTTTTGTTTCTGCTTATAATTTCAGGTTCATCGACTTTTCGTCTTTTTGCTACAACCTCCCCAGTATTGGTCACATTTCTTCGTTTCCGGCCTACCACACATTTCTCAAACAAAGGATACTGAGGCAAATGTGGCGCATACTCTCTTCTTAACCTATTGTATTCCTTAACACAATCTAGATCCGCACAAATGTTTGTGACATCACACTCAATCAAGTACAATCCCGATAAAGTTCTAACTCGTGACAATGCCACATATGCCATACCCTCCTTGAACACAGAACTGCCAATATTCACCAATGCACAGTCTATACTTAAACCTTGAGATTTATGGATTGTCACCGCATATGCCAAGCAAACAGGAACCTGCTTACGACGAACATATAAGTCTTTTACAAGCAAAAATCTAGCAGAACAACGAGCAATTAGCTGTACTTCCTCAATGCCATCAAATTTAATTTTTAAAAATTCAATTCCATCTCTATTTCTGTATTTCACAAAATCAACAACATTACCCATTGATCCATTTACCAGACCTCTTTCAACATGTAAATTCCTTCTTAAAATTATACGGCAGTTCAAGCACACATTCAGAGTCTTTTCAAAACCCGCAGTTTTAGATATACTCTTCTCTAATGAATCCAATTTTGTTTTCAGATTCTCAGACAAAATAATTGTTGATCCCATATGCTCTACTCTGTCAATAGCTTCCAGTTTCACAATCTCTTGCTTTTCTAAATGCAACATTTTTTTGTTGAATTTGGCACATTCTGCAAGAGTTGGCATCAAACATATTCCAGATTTTTTCTCAGTAACTTTCTGAAAAATATTCTCAGGCACAACATCTTCGTCTGGATATAACTTTGTCAGTAATCGTGCATGTAAAGCTTCTTTCCCATGCTCGGTCACTTTTCCAATTCTAACATCTTGTAGAATAGTCTTGTAAACTTCATCCTTTGCCTGACGCATATTTTCATGCAGTTCAGCATAATTGAAGTTTAACCATATATTGACGTTGCCAATGCTCCCTAAGCACTTCCTGGTATCTTCATGCGTGAGCATTTTGAACACAGGTTGCCCTTTCACTGGTGTCAGCTGCAGAAGATCTCCGAAAACAATGATGTGTTTGCCACCAAATAACACATCATACTCTGTTTTGAGAACTTCTTGCATTCTCAAATGCACAAAGGCAAGCATGACATTGGAAACCATGCTTACTTCGTCAATGATAAGAAGTTTCATTTTCCTCAAGACTCTTGAAACTTCAAAACAAGCATCTCCAGATAGCTTGTGATATTCTAATTTGTTGTCATGCTCCACTGGCAGCATCAGTAAACGATGTAAAGTAATCCCTTTAATGTTATGTGCTGCCAGTCCAGTTGGAGCGGTGACAACACAAGACAGCGATGACTCTGTCCTTTCCTGCAAATAACATGAAATTGCTTTAATAAGGAAACTTTTTCCAGTTACCGCTTCTCCACTCACGTACAGTCGGACAGGCTTCAACGACGTACATGAGCACTCTTTCTTGTCATGACTTAATCCATGATCAATTTGCATGGTAAGTTCGTCATATATTTTCCTCTGCTCAACGTTGAGTTGTCTTTCCAACTCTTCTAAGTTAACCGCATCCTCCTGAGCATGTGCCATGGCTCTTTCCACTTCATTCATAGCAGTGGCAGCTTCATTTTCGATAAGAGGTCCTCCTAGTGGATCCTGACTCAATGAAGCAGAACTCTGACTGTCCTGAGAACTGTCTCTGGCAATCTCGGCTGCAATCGTTGCTTCCTGCTCAATTTCCACTTTCAACATTTCTACATATTTGGGAAAAGCAGGACATTCTATGGTCTCCTTGGCAGCATTGAATGAGTCTTCGTAACAAAGGAAATCTCCAAGCAGTTCCTCTTCTGCACGCCAAGGCTTAAAAAGTTGCAAAAGTGCTAAATAGAAAAATTCCTTTTTTTCAGGAGATTCGCCACTCAATTTTCGATGGTTTATCAAGTGGCATTTTCTTTGCTTGACCAGACATCCCTCACTTCCTATTACAGCATACACTCCTTTCTCAGTATCTTCTTTGATGTTCCTCTTGAATATGTAATTTTGCAGAACCTCATACAGACAAACATTCTCGAGGTGACTGCTTCGATTTGGATAATATGTATCCAACATGTTGCTCTTCAAAATGTCGGTACTGTTTGGCTCCTTTTCCGCCAAATACTCAATTTCCCGCACAGGTTTCAGAACTCGATTACGCGTTGCAGCAAGACCAACACTCGCCCAAACGATACTCCTGGACTTGGCATAGAGACTTGCTGAAGACAACCGGTCAGAACATTCGTAAGCTCCGATTTCTCGATGCGACAACATCTTCAGACTGAAACTGTACAACTTCTTGCTGAGGCTCTTTTCATGGGAAATGTCCTCCCACATATCCTTCAATTCTGTCTTCTCTTTTTTGGTGATGTAAGATGTCACATACCGAGCCACAGCCATACAGTTATCAGCCACAAACTGTATATCCACGTTAGCATTCCACATGGACAAAATCACCGGGTTGTAGTCGTTGATGTACTTAGACTCTTCGTTCCTCTTCAAATTGTATGTGTTTTTAGGTGATTTCTTCATCACATTATGTCGCAGCGAAGACATCAAACTGTTCACTCTTCCTTTAGAAATCACCGGTCATGGAAAGCCGAAACGACATTTGGTGTAGAACTTGTCTTTGTTCCGGAATTTACGACGACAGTACTTTCCACATCGATGGCTTTGGAAACGTAGAACTTTTTCTCTTAGGCTTTTTTTCTCCTTTGCGTTTGGAACAGCACACGTAGAATACTGTTCTATGAAACTCATCACTGAGTCTTCTGCATCCATTCCAAATTTAGGTGCATCCTTGATCCACAGCAACATATGTATATGAGGAGCACCTCTTTCTTGGTACTCCTTCCTCCAGAAGAAATCCAACACCTCTCCAAGAGGTGGATTCTTCTTATTCATGATGAAAGACATCATACCTTCAAATCTATGATTGAAGTACCTACATACATTGACTGGATCCAAAGAGCACAGTTCTCCGGGTGTCTTGAATTCGATGTTTTCTACGTTAGCATTTGCCTCTCGTAGAAATTCAAGTAAGTCTTCCCAGCCATACTCAGCACAGCTCAAAGTGAGGAACCATGTGGGAGTTCCTAAGTTCCTCAGCATACATTTTAAATCACCATGACGACGGTACCAGTACTCATTAGTACCACGCTGACACGCCATGAGATTAATCAGGTGAGAATCCAAAATACTGTCTTGGACATTGACTTTATCCATAAAGTCACTTGCCGAGATGTTTTGCATGTGTATACCACTTTTCAAGATGTGGTTCACTGCATATGACAGTCCAGACAGATCGCTTTCAAACAGGAGATGAAACAAATAAGGAATGCATTGTCGAAACCTAGGATCTACTGCATACAATCGCAAAGTCCGGTATTCAGAAGCAGGAATTTGATGAGGTCGCTCATCATATCTTCCTCCCTGACATGTTGGAAAAAGCTGTGGGAAACACCGAGCTTCCAAACTTTCCTCCCAAACACTAATGGGACTCCCTTTCGCTTGTTTCATTTGAAACAACTCAATAGCATTCCCCATGACTTCCTTGGAATGCAAAGGATGAACACTATAATGTTCATATATTTCTTCACTAGTACAGGGTTCTACTTTCTCAATTTGACCAGCACACAAATCGCTATCCTCTTCCTCACTTACTTCCTCTTCTGCAACATATACATTTTTATAGTATTTATTATATTTTTTCAAATACAATGTTGCCCTTTTGACTTTCCTAACATCTACTAAATCTTGCCATATTTTCTTATTCTTTGTCGGAACCCCATTAACTAAGATAACAAGAGGTTCCTCTTCCACTTTTTCTACTCCAATTGTGTTAATGTTTTTCTTCAAATCTAGAGGCAAATAAACAACTCTTCCCTTTAATCCTCTCTGTAAATCTGATGGAGGCAATTTCCCTGTCTTTGGCTCCATTCTTACAATAGCCTGAAAGGGATGGATACTTTGAATCAAAATAGATTCATAAGTATTTAAATCCTTCAATTCAGAAGGAATCTCAACCAATTCCAGATTATTATGAACTGCTCTAGCAGGCATCTGGTTTTGATTTAATTTGTTACAACAATAAGTACACACACGTTGATCCAATCCCAAATCAAAACAATTTTCTACCATCAAGTATGTTGTAAAATCCTTCCATTCACTAATATTTTCCCTTTCACTTTTTCCATATAAATCCACTAACTTAGTCTGATTCTTATAATAAGTGCGTCGACAACACACACAAGTGAAATTTGGCCTCTCACTTGATTTCACCTCAAACGTCGCAATTTCCCTCTGGAAATTATCTGTACTGGAAACCTGTACACTATCTTCCACATTACTCTCTTCTTCTTGGTCAATTTCAACATTCTCCTCTTTACTTCCAAAGTAACAAAACTCAATTTCTTCACATATATTCTTCACATCTATTTCAGAACCATGCAAAAGAGCAGCGCATAATTGTTTAAGCATAATTGCTGGACTCTTAGCATAATGCAACATTCTAACTAATTTCCTCACTTTATTATGATGCACTGCTAGCATCCTGAAATGATGAAAAACACTCTGGCATACTCTCCTGGAAAGACAAGCCAGTGAATGACCATGCAAACCTATCACTTCTCTCACTCTGCAAGGATCTAATTCTTGCAACAACTTCATTTTCTGCTTCAAACTTTTCTTATTAAATGACCGTATGAAATCACAAAGCAAATTGATGGAATCCTGTCGTA
Organism: Lissotriton helveticus; assembly: GCF_964261635.1. Classification (NCBI taxonomy): domain Eukaryota; kingdom Metazoa; phylum Chordata; class Amphibia; order Caudata; family Salamandridae; genus Lissotriton; species Lissotriton helveticus. The sequence goes on from NC_136071.1 coordinate 366,995,241, forward strand.
CACTGCAAATACTACTACACTTCCAGGTGTACACAGGACCCTTAGGACGTCTCCCTAAAACCTAATTACCTAACACCTCTTCTATCTCTGTTGTCACAAGTTTTTCTTTTTCAACTGGACAACCATCTTTCACTTCATAAGCTCGACCACTGGTGTCAACTGCATGCACCAAATCATTATCCTGGAAATAACTCTCCTCATTAAAAAATGCCTCAGAGCTTGAACTATGCATCCATTCTCCAGAAAAAACTTCACAAAAATTACTACGATTAACTATTCTCTTCCATCTACTATTTCTTTTGAAATCATAAATTGCCTTGTTTAGCTTCCTAATTCTATTGATTGTCAAAATAAATAACTTACGTTTAATTTCAAATGCCTGATCAATAACTTTCTCAACTATTTTTTTTCTCTTATAAAAAAACACTTTCTGTTGACCTTTCTTAATATTTTTTAACAAATTGCCAATTATCCTGTTGCGGAACATTCGTTTACGAATGTCCCTAAACTGTTGTTTCCTTCTACTTTCATGCATAGAGTTATCTCTTACTCTAGCAGTAACATTTCTCATTGGCCTTTCCTTACCGTTTGAATTGCTTCTCTTTTTCTGGACTGAAACATTTTCTGTAGTAATATTTTTTTTTACTAGAGATATTTCTTATGAATGTTTTTGTACTCTTACCCGGTGCTTTCTTGGTGACTTGACAAATCTTTTTGTTAGAGGACTGCTGCTTTTTTTCATTCACCTGCTGTCTTTGACGTTTTGCAGCCTTTCTCACTCTTTCTTTGCTTGGCATCCTAAAATCTTGAAATAATCTGCAGTTGAATCTGTGGTAAAATAATAAAAAATGTTATTAACCACTATTACCCAACAGTAAATTAATAACAGTCATCAAAAACTTAACACACTACTTAACATTTTTACATAGAAGAATTTTTTGTACATGGCAAATTTAGAATACAGAAATAGCAGAAAAGAAATGGAATTTATATTCATTTTACCTGTGCTGTTTTATATATGAATCTGATCTAATTTTATGACCATATTTTAATATTTTATTGAAGACACTACACATAACCTGTTTTTGAAGGTGTCTTTATTTTTAAATTAAACGGTTTACATATTTACTTTTTATTTATTATAAATTTATAAAATAAATATTTATAGTTCCATAGGCTCAAGCACGTCAGCTTCCCATCCTATGTCATACAATTCTGACAAATCTGCATCCTCATCACGTTCTTCTTCATCCTCAGGATTGAAATCATCCAAAGGATCAACATCCACTGATGTTTCAATTACGAGTTCAATGATGAGGTCGAAATCAACTGATTGCTGATTGTCGCTCATGTTGATGTTGTCTTTATCTTTAAAGAAAGATAACAACAATGAGATGTTGCACAGTAAGAGACAAATCTCAGAGATTATAATAGTAAAATTGTTTAACAAGAGTAACATTTTGCAGCTATTATTTAACCATGTCCAACGATGCTGAGGAGCAGAGGAGGTGAAGCCTATCTCCAATTTTTCACTGAACAGGACTCATCTCTTCTTAACCTTGGATAAACCTCACCGACTCTGTGTCCCCTGCACATAATTAAATGTAAAGGGGCAGATTTATATTAACTAGCACATCCCCAGGGATGCACCAGTTAACGTGCACCGCTGCTCTGCCACCCACGGTGTGCCGCATTTACAATCAGATAGGACAAAGCTGCATCAAAACCCTGCGCCTGCTTGAAGCAGGCATAGATCTTGACGCAGGTAGGCTGAAAGCTAAAGCAACAACTAAGTGTCGTGTGCAGAAGTTGCAAAAAAGGAAAAATGGTGTTTAAACCAGTAATGAGCCCATGCTAACTTAACACAGTGTAAAGATATCCAGGATCTACATCAGTTTGGGGTTCACGAACCTGGCAGGTACAAGGCACTGAGGCTTTGCACCGTGCATGTCTCATCCCAAATCATATGTTGTTTGTGAATGAAACAATTTCCCAGACCAAATGCTTTGGATTGGCTACTTCTAAAAAATTAAACACCCCTACTATCCCGGAGTTAGAGGAATATGATGGTTGGAGTAATTTTACTCGGTTGTCCATTAAAGATTTACAGGCCCTACTCCATAATTCTTCCTTTAACATTTCCAGTATAAATCCAAAAGGTTGGCTGCTTTGGCAACGTGCCTTATCCACGGTTTAATAACGCTGCCTTTTGCTTTATATAAGTTTTCAAATTGTATGAAATATATACCAATAGGTCGTTATGAACCTTTAGGTAGTGGTTTTCTTCATGAGGTCTGGTCGCTTCCATACACATACAGATTTTCAAAGATGATCAAGAAGTTTATCTGAATGGAGAGGAATGCACTGAGACGCCGGATCATTCACTAATGTGTAGGCACATACAGTTACACGGTTCATGCAACAAACACCGACCAAATATGGCTTGCGTGTTGCAAGGCACGCCAGTTCCTGCTATCATCCCCACGTTCAAGTTGTTGGAAAATGGTAGTTATTTGATGCTCAATAATGAAGATTGTTCTGGGTTAATTAAAAGTATTCCTTTTATCGTAACAGTAAGTGAACGGGTTATTTGCTGCAGAAATGTTCTATTTCCTCCCACACATGAACATAGGGAGTTTTCAATCTAGCCACAAATACCAACCTTGGGAGCACATTTCAACGGCATGGCAAGAATAAGAGCTCTTTTGTCTCAGAGAGAGGTGGCCTTGAGTTCGGCCCGTGAAACTTTCGTGCTTCACATAGCGAACACCCGTACAGAGGTGCAGACCCTTTTAAATACTGATTCGCCTTTGCATTTCAGCGACATGGTTCGGACTATCTTTAACGCGTCCTCCACAAAGGGCCTGGCGCACTTTTTTAAAGTTGTTACCAGTGGTCTCGTGACTTCATTTGAGAAAATCTTTGGAGTCATCCCTGCTTTCTTTCATTCTATTTTTTCCACTGTGCTTGGTGGATTCCCATTTTTACTTGCATTACCAACGGACGCTCTTGTGCTTTTTTACATTTTTAAATATGGATGTCCCTCCTGTGCAAGCTCCCGCCCTGCAGCTGCTGACGCTGTTCCGCAATCGCATGCTTGAATATTATGGCACAATGCCGTTGGCGATATTAAGCACGGCATATGGATTATCTTTTCGATTCTCCTACTTCACCTGTGTCCAGCCTGTATTTCACTGCCTGACCTGTGATTTCGATTGGGCCATTGATTTGTGTCTCTGCGGACCGGTTTCTCCTGACGTCGACTTTAATCAGCTGATGACTCCTATCATTACTCACGAGTTGGTTTGTCCTGGCGAAAGGATTATGGCTGTGGCATTGATGCATGGACTAATTGGTCCCTGGAATTTACTGGCGGCAACACAGTCTTTCTTGGAACAGAGCTTTCTTGAAAACCCACCGAGCTGTCCTCTGATGGTGATAGAGGATCCGGTGCTGGGAGAGCACGTATGTTCTTTTCCGCTTTTAAATTGGATGGCTGAACTCTTTTCGGATTAAGACGGTGACTTCCTATTGGAGGCTGTTGCAGCTTATTTTGCATACACAGTTATGTCATAGACCTTTTTCATGTTTGATATGCTGAGTACTAGCATTTCATTGACAATTCATTGACTTATTTGTCAAGTTTTTATTATTTAGCTTGCCAATTGGCTTAAGCCTCGATAAAGTAGTTGGCTGTTTTATTTTTCTTTAGCATTAAATTTTGCTAGTTTTTAATGTTTTACCTTGCGGACCGTGCACATATAAAGTTGCAATCTGCTCTCATGAGATGGCACTTCTATTATCTTATTCAGTTCGTTTCCGGATCATGGGGAGGTGTCATGTAGATCCTGGATATCTTTACACCGTGTTAAGTTAGCATGGGCTCATTACCGGTTTAAACGCCATTTTTCCTTTTTTGCAACTTCTGCACACGACACTTAGTTGTTGCTTTAGCTTTCAACCTAATAGTTCATCGTGATTTACATGAGAATAATATGTTATTGCTCTACTATCTGCTTTACTTGTTAAACTATATCTGTACAGCGAGTGCTGAAGTTTCAAGAACAACACGATACAGAATTGTTATGAGGTCTGATCTCCACGACTTCATACTCATAACATAAGTGCAGCTTCTGCCAATTCTGGGCATGAGGCGGGTTTTATATTGCTTTGCCGAACACACATACACAACACTTGATGCGGTTCACATGAAGAGAGAGCTGGTGTATGCTGATGTGATTCCTTCAAATCTAAGACACTAAAGTATGGGCACGCCCTAAACCAACACAAAGAGACCTTCTTAGCAAATAATATAATATGTGTATTAGGGAGGGTGAGATATAAGCAGCCGCGGGCCGTGGAGGGAGTTACGGTGGGGCAGGGAGGCGGGGAGGGGGAGGGGCAGGGTGGAGCCCTCTCCACCCTGTCCCTCCTCCTCCCCTCCTCCCTGCCCCACCGTAACTCCCTCCACGGCCCGCGGCTGCTTATAAGTGTTGCTAACTCTTATTCATTTACAGCATGTTAACATACTGTCACCATTCGCTTTTTATGTACTAGTAACTATGCTGGTAATTTTGCTACTGATAATATGTGTACTTGTATTATCTGAGATACTACGCCTGAGAAGACGGCATTAGTAAATAAACATTTCAAATACACATGTGTTCTTCTTAACTCCATGTTCTGGTTTCTAAGAAATATATAACGACCGACTGTTCATGAGTTCCACGTATCCTGAGGTACTATAAGTTCATATTCTGGATTGTCTAAACATTGAGAGTTTGTTATATCCAATGTGACACTGTACCTAGCTTGCTAAGGGGTTTTTGATTACTAAGATGAGTTTTGGGGCACCCTAATTCGCCGAGGTTCCAATCCTCTGTCCACAGTTCTGTGTGAGAACAGAAACCCTGCGACAGGGGCACCCCTGAGCCTTGCTGGAGCTTCATCACACTTGCGATACAACTCCAGCAATGCGCCACCTTTACGGCACAGATACGTCACGCATCTGTGCTGTTTTTGCCCCATGATGCGCCGCATTGTAAATGCAGCACACCATAGGTGACGGAACAGCGGCACAGAATGACTAACACATCCCTGGTGATGCGCCAGTCATCATAAATCTATCCCTATGTTTCTTATCTTGTTAGAGATGAACCGCCATATGTATCATCAAAGTTTTTTGCATTTCCTAAATAGCGAACTTTAAGGAATAAATAGCGATTCTTTACCATTCCTAGTTTGCGATGAGCTATTTGCTCATTACAAATTACCCATTCATTTCCATGCAGCAGGAGGCCCATAGGAATGAAGGTGCAATTTGCGATTAGCAATTACCTCATCGCAAATTACGAATTTTTCCGAGGGTGCAGGGGTGTCTCAAGAACACCCTGCTGCACCCCTGAAAAAGAAATTTGGGGGCATATGGCGCACATAAATTTTGAAAACATTCCTTTACCTCAAAAACGATTTTCAACTCATAATTTGAAAACACTGCACATGGGGAAATGACTTAAAATGCCCTTAAGACACATAAAAGCGTTTTTTGATTGCCTTTGCAGCATGTTTCAGTCACCTTTAACATGCCTATGTAACGCAAACATTCAAAATCTAAATTTGCCATGCACAGGTGGGAGCATATTTACAAGCAATTTGCTCCACAGACAAACTTCTTACATTGAAATGGGAAAAATAACATCAGAGACTCTCAATTACCTTATAAAGAAGCAGACACCATTATGTCCTTGTCATCAATATTAAAACCATTGCTTTTTCTCAAAAACGATTTACAAGTCATAATTTGAAAACACTCCACAGCTCCTATGCACATAAAAACCCTGTCAGTACTAATACTTCACATTTTCTCCAATTACAATTTCTCAAAGAAACAAAATCTATTTGTAAAACACTTGAGACAAAGCAACATTTGAAAAACACAACTTTCTTCATAATTTTCTCCTTAAAGCACACTATTTTCTATCTAAATTAAAGAAATCTTTTCTCACCTTAGCAAATACTTTGAGTTTCAAAACAGTCTCAGAAACACACCAATTTGTCTTCAGCAGAGCAAAAGGTATGCACTCCAGAGTCTGCAGCTATCAAAAGCACAGAAATGCTGTAATTCTTCACACATATCTCTCATGTCACCCAATCAAAACTCTTCCCTCACTTTTTTTCAAATCAAAACCCTTCCCCCCTCTGCCCCCTCTCTGCTTTTTCTGCATAGCAACCACCTCTTGCAAGACCTCTGGTGTTTCCAAGTTCACACAACAATGTTGCAATTGAACTCTGAACTCTCAGTGCACCTGCATATCCAGTGCAATCTTTCATTTAATGATTTTTTCTTCGCCACTCAAAATACATCTTTCAACGAACTCATCCATGCACCCTAACTTTCTGTTTTCAGCAATCAAAATCCACCAATCACTCTTACTGCTTCATTAACACAGAAACTCCTCAGTTTTTTTCATTTTACACTCTCATTTTTTCAACTGCCATTTCATTGCCACACTTTATCTGACTGCAGGAGAACCTTCTCTCGCCATGTTTTCTGTCTGGATTGTTGGACATAGTTACATCTATTGGGCTCAGAGGTACGCTGAAAACAGGAATTTACCTAACCTCAATTTACAAGATGTGGAAATTAAGTGGTTTGGCCACAGAGGATTAAAATGTCACCAATTGATACCATTGGTGAAAACCTTTATGCATTTGCCAAAACCTGACCTGTTAATTGTGCACTGTGGAGGTAATGATTTGGGCACTTTGACTGGGGTAGGTCTGGAAATGCTTTTAAAGGACACCTTTGAGCAATTGATGGCACTTTTTCCTCAGACTGCCTTGGTATATTCAAATATATGCCAAAGACAAAAATGGAGGTGGTCGAACCAATTTTGTCCACAAATTGAGAAATCGAGGAAGCATCTAAACAAATCTGTTTCAGCTTACATGAGAGACCATGGAATGGGCTCCCTGTACAACAATAACTTGCGTTACTACATGCAAGATATCTACAGAGGAGATGGAGTTCACTTCTCAGATGAGGGCAACAGAATTTTCATTCTGAATTTAAGAATGTGCATTGGTACCTACTTATAAGTACCTAAATGTACCATAAACCCAAAAGCTCTTCTCAGAGCTACCCTACATCTGATCACTCACAATTATTATTTTACTCTAACTTTTTTCACTAATTTTCAAGAAAGTACGCTCCCCAGAACGCTTCCCGGTTCGCGAACCGGGCGCACTCCACGCAAAAAAACTAAAAAAACGATATATTTTTTTTTTGCCCTGCGAGACCCTTTTAAAGCCTCCACATCAAACCTAGGGGGTCAGGGAGGATCTACTATGCCCCCTTATGGTCATTTGCCCCTTCGCTTTGGCCTCCTCTTGTCTCTCGATCCTACCGAGAGACAAGATGGCGGCCGCTACGGACTGTTTGGAATGTTTACAGACGCCGAAGAACCAATCAGCTTCGCAAAGCTCCGTAACGCGAAAAGTACGCGAAGCGGAGCGCTGTTACAGATATATATCTTTTTTTGAACGTTAATTTCTCAAAATCCACTGGAGCACATATATTGAGACCTAGCAAAGGCACATCGGGCTACCAGTCCCTACAATTTTGCCAAGTTTCGTGCAAATCCATTCAGCCGTTCGATTATTATTATTTTATTTTTTTTTGCCCCGTGGGGCCCTTTTAAAACCTCCACATCAAACCTAGGGGGTCAGCGAGAATCTACTATGCCCCCTTATGGTCATTTGCCCCTTCGCTTTGGCCTCCTCTTGTCTCTCGATCCTACCGAGAGACAAGATGGCGGCCGCTACGGACTGTTTGGAATGTTTACAGACGCCGGAGAACCAATCAGCTTCGCTTCACAAAGCTCCGTTGCGCGAAAAGTACGCGAACCGGAGCGCTGCCCGGTCCGCTGTTACAGATATATATCTTTTTTTAAACGTTAATTTCTCAAAATCCACTGGAGCACATATATTGAGACCTACAAAAGGCACATCGGGCTACCAGTCCCTACAATTTTGCCAAGTTTCGTGCAAATCCATTCAGCCGTTCGGGCTAAAAGTGAGGCCAACCGCCCTATGGAAAACTCAATGTTAAAAACATGTTTTGGGACCCCCCTTTTTTCTCGACCCCCCCTGGACGAACCCCCCCCCCAATTTTCAGGGGCTGCTCAGAAACAAAATGTGCCATTTTCCTGAAAATTTCAGCCAATTCCGTCCAGAAACGCCAAAGTTATTAGACATAGAATTTTCAAAAATCCCATAGAGAAAAAATCCTAACTATATATACCTACTGGCGACCGCCAGTAGGTAATATATATATATATATATATTCGTTTCCACTTCCTCCAACTTAACCGGGACGCCATGACAGCGGTGCACCACAGGGTCAGAGGTTTCCCTGTCAATTGTATCCAATTTCACCAAGCACAAAACACTCCAATCCAAGCGTAAATCACCACTTCAGTAAACGTCTTTGTGGTTTAAGGATTATTTATTTCAATTCATTTCCAGCATGTTAAATCATGGCAGTGAAAAAACAACCCAATGTGTTTCAGCAATCAGCTCGCCTTGCTCACGGGTGATTTGTGCATGGAGTAAGAATCAATAAATAACGTTTTTCAAACAAAGTCTTGTGAAGTTACCAGTGTATAAACACCAACATGGGACTAAAACCCAAACAAACCTCTTTAACGGCCATGTTGGAATTGTGTATTGGTTAGGAGCATGAATCTACTGTTTGTTCCAATTAAACAATACACTTGGTATCGTATCTTTTTTTTTTTAAACATTATTGTCAAGTTTTTTAAAAATAACCAGTGGTCAATGGGGGGTACAGTTACATGAAAGGACGCAGTCATCAGTTTCTCAGTACAGGCTATCATATCATCTCATGAGTCAAATAGAGCAATCAATAGGATAAGACACATAAAGAAAAGCATTTCAAATCACATTTTTTTTTGCTAGACATTGCGGAGGCAGTATAACGTGCAGTGGAATGTAGGTAGCCACAACACACTCTAGGGGTATTGTTGAATCTAGTCACATTGTACATTAGCCCATTACATGTAGCATAGGAGGATCATCACAGTAGCGTCTCAGCAGTGCATATCAACATGGACATAGTCTAAGTAGCGTTTCACAGTTGCCCAGAAGAGCGTCCCTCATATGTAACAGCTTGGTGGTCAGCACAATGAGTATATGGCCAGAAGATGCAACCCATCATCGCTATTGTGACAGATGTTCCACGCCCTTACCACCAGAATCGGCATAAGTCAATAAGTAACATTGTAAGGGGCCCATATATCAGTGGGCCGCGAGGTCAATGGCATTAACTCAGCATATGATGCAATCTGTTCTTGGCAATATACAAGGTCGGTCAGCCAGTCCTTAAATTTGGGCGCTCTCCCCCTACCCCATCTACATGCCACTCTCCGCTTGGCCATGAGTAGGGCTAGTGCAACAAATTTACGATGTGATACACGTATCGATTCTACATACCCCAACAGTGCCAAAATAGGCGATGGCTCCAACTCAACATTGATCATTTTAGAGAGGGCACCAAACACCTGCTGCCAATACTCCTTTACAGCTGCACAGCTCCAAGCTAAATGTAGGAAATCAGCACCAGGGGCGTGGAATCTATCACATTCATCTGTTTCACGCAATTTATACCTATATAGTCGTGCAGGCGTGTAATACAATCTGTGTATGAATTTATAATGCAATATTCTAAACCTACTACTAGACGAGATACGTTCAGTTTGTTGCACGCAGAAAGTCCATTGTTCGTCCGTCAGCACCGTTCCCAATTCATGGTCCCACCGCGTTTTCGCATCAGGAGGGCATACATCTGTAAGAGAGCGGACTAACCTGTATATGGTGGACACCAATCGCTTTGGCGTGGCATTTGTGCAGAGGTGCGAACACCTAGGGTTCATTTGGGAAATCGGGCGTTAGTGACCTAAGGCCCTGACGAGGTCGAAACTATATAAAGAGGTGTCAAGGGGTGATCGCTGAGCGCCTGTAGTCAAGTCCTCTAAGGAGCGGAACGTTCCATCTTTATATAAGTCCCCCCACTTCGTAACATGCATGCTTACTGACCATGTCATGAGTGTTGTAATATGTGACGTCACCCGCAGTGCATTGCGGGCGCGTGAGTTATAGTTTGCTGAACTAACTATAACGGGGGAATTTCAATGGTTTTCTATGAGTGAAATGTCCAGCTGACTATAACATGTGTGAAACCTATGGCTTTTTCAGTGAATTTCTAAGGTTTTTTAAATGCTTATTCCTAACTATAACGTGGCTAAAACCTATGTTTTTTTCAGTGAATTTCAAAGGTTTTGTAAATGATAAATATTAAATGTATTAAGTATTATATTTCTTTATTTTTCTACTAATTTGTTACATTTTTAATATAAATAATTAGATTTATTTTATTGTTTAAATTATATTTCATATTCTTATTGTAAAATAAAAACAAAACTACATTGCAAACTATTTTTTTGATAATTTTTTTTCCAATATATTAAAATTGAATTCTATATAATTCCTTTTTCATTGTTGTTTTGGTAATCGTACGGTACGCGTACTGTAACGGAAATTAATGCACATTCATTCTGAGAAAATTTTATACACTAACTTAGAAATATAGTTCTTTCTTTGACCAGTGAAGGTAGTTCTAAAAATAACTGTTTTTTTGTGTTTGTGTTCCTCCGTCTTGCAGTTCGAGCAAAGTTGTTGGGGTGCAAGTTCTTCACGTGTCGAACCATATTTGAGGTGCCAAAGGAGTATTTTTCAGATGGATCACCCCTTGAAAGAGTTGTTTGGCAAATTCTACAGGTTACTTTTGGAGCATTAACCTTTTTTTGCCCTTCTGTAAAAGTAAAAAACTTCCAAATTAGAGCTTCTTTGCTCTTTTTTAGAGGTTCTTCAGGAATGAAATGTCACTCTGAGGAATGGCTGGAAGATGAGTCCATTGCTGTTATTATGGTGATCTTCCTTCTATTTGACAAGATTATCAGAAGAGATGCTCTTTCTTAGAAAGTCAAAGTCGAATGATTAAAATGGGACGGAACTTTCAACAGTTGCAAAAGGAAGTGGTAGGAACCAATCAAATCTCTTCTTTTAAAGTCACATGGCTTTGCGTACGCTTATGATGTGCTTACGGTGCTCTTACGATACGAGTATGCATGACGTTCTACCGTGATTTGTGTAATTGTTTTTAAAAGTAATATACGATAGTTAAAAGTTAAAAAAAACTGTTTTCATAATTATCCCAGATAATGTCTTCCCTTAGTATGTACATTAAATACATAAATATATGTTTTTAAAGAACTAGAAACATTAGCGCCTTTTGCGTACAGTACGCCGTATGTGACATCACACAAAAGCTTTGATGCAACGCAGTGTCATATAGATATGCTTTACCTATATGCTGTGTTAAGTTAGCATGAGCTTATTAGGAGTTTAAATCCCATTTTACCTTTCTGCTGCTTCTGCACACGACACATAATTGTTACTTTAGCTTTGAGCCTAGTAGAGTGTTTTGATTCACACGAGAATAATATGTTGTTACTCTGATATCAGCTTTACTTGGTGAGCTGTGTCTGTACAGTGAGTGCTGAAGCCTTCAAGGATATCTCGACACAGTGGTTGTTGTGAGGTCTGATCTTTGCACATTCCTAGACATAACATACATGCAGCTGCGGCCAAATTCTGGCTTTAGGCGCGTTTTCTATTGCTTTGCACAGAGCATACACACACACTTGATGGTGCTTCGCATGCAGAGAGCTGGTGGAAGATGATGTGATCCCTTACCACTAGGATCTGAGGTATGGAGCCGCCCTGCTAAAACCCAAAGAGACCTTCTTAAATATAATATAATATACTAGCAAGGGAGGGTGAGAATTAGGTGTTGTTTAGCCTTCTTTGCTCTAGCATTTTAACATGCTTTCACCTTTTGTATTCTATGGACTAGTAACTATGCTGATTACTTTGTTTCTTATAATATGTTTGTTTGTATTAGCTAGGATACTGTGCTTGAGAACACAGCATTTGAAAATAAACATTTCAAATGTGCACGCGTCCTCATTTACTCCTTGTTCTGGATTGAAATGATTCTATAACGAAAGAGTGTTCATGTGTTCCACGTTACCTGAGGTGTACTAAGTCCATGTTCTGGTTTGTCTAAACATTGGGAGTTTGTAATAACCAATGAGACACTGTAGCTAGTCTGGTAGGGGATTTTGGGTACTAAGCTGAGTTTTGGCACACCCTAATTCACTGAGGTTCCAAGTCTCTATGCACAGTTCTGTATGAGAACGGAATCCCTGCGACAGCGGAACATCAAAGCATATTCGTACCGTATTCGCGGGTACACTGAATATGATTAGCAGTACAAAGTATGGTGCAATCACCCTCTCAGTGACAAATCTGAGCAGAGGGCGTGCTAACGAGATTGATTAGAAGTGGTCACTCATTGGAGATCCGATTCTGGGCCTGCCTCTGCGCACATGATAACCCCGCACGTCTCTCTCTGTTGTTAATTGTCGGTGCATATACTCCCCAGATGCCACCACCTAGGATGCTCGCTATCAATAAGCCTGGAAAGCAATACATTAACCAATGAGAGGTCCCCAAGGGACATCATTCTTGTAGCGCGCGAAAACGCTACCAATGACGGCCCTGGACTTAGTCAGCCCCCGCGGTACCCAGATAATATGGGCACTGACATGACCACGCTCTCTTTTGCCTGCCTGTGCTGGGATGACAGAAACACTGTCGTGGTCGATTTTACTACAAACTGTTTGGTTGAGCGGAGGAGGACTCGTCACACTCGACGTGGTGTCACTGTTGCTGCCGCGCAGCCAGAACACCATAGGCATGGAGGTGGCGGCACCCGCGCGCAGCCCACCCCAGGCCCAACCAAGCCCCAGCCTTTGAAGACAAGACAAGAGAAGATCGAAGCAAAGGTAGGCAAAGCCGTCACAACATCAGCCTCCGCTGTAAATTGTACCTGCATGATAGTATTTTTTTACTGCGTCACGTGGCCCTCCCAGCTCTGATTTGGTTTACTTGTGCTTCATCCTATTTGCTCCCTCCTAATCCTCCCGTGACTTTTACTATTTATTGTTACCTCACGTGGCCTTCCCAGGCTTCTATTCTTATTGATCATACTTGGATGATTCTATTATTTAATTCTTTTTGCATCATAGGACCCTGCTAGGCCATGTGCTTTCGTGTCTGTTCTTAGAAATTGTACGTGCTTGATGGTATTTTTTTTCTGCGTCACGTGACCCTCCCAGCTCTGTTTTGCTTTATTTTTGTGAGGTACATGCTTTGTGGTTCATCGTATTTGCTCCCTCCTAATTCTCCCATGACTTTTACTATTTATTACTGCCTCACGTGGCCTTACCAGGCCTCTTTTCTTATTGATCGTACTTGCATGTTCCTATTATTTAATTCCTTCTGCGTCATGGGGCCCTCCTAGGCCTTTCCTTAATAAATTGTGCGTGAATGAATTTCTGAGTCGTATTTTTGAAGTGTGTCACGTGCTTTCGTGTCTGTTCTTAAAAATTTTACGTGCTTCATGGTATTTATTTCTGCATCACGTGGCCCTCCCAGCTCTGTTTTGCTTTATTTTTGTGTGGTACGTGCTTTGTGCTTCATAGTATTTGCTCCCTCCTAATTGTCCCATGACTTTTAATATTTATTACTACCTCACTTGGCCTTCCCAGGCCTCTATGCTTATTGATCGTACTTGGATGATCCTATTATTTAATTCCTTTCGCGTCATGGGGCCCTCCTATGCCTTTCTTTAATAATTTATGCGTGCATGAATTTCTATGTCGTATTTTTGAAGTGTGTCATGTGCTTTTCTGTCTGTTCTTAGAAATTTTACGTGCTTGATGGTATTTTTTTCTGCGTCACGTGGCCCTCCCAGCTCTTTTTTGTTTTATTTTTGTGGGGTACATGCTTTGTGGTTCATCGTATTTGCTCCCTGTTAATTCTCCCATGCCTTTTAATATTTATTACTGCCTCACGTGGCCTTCCCAGCCCTGTATTCTTATTAATCGTACTTGCATGATCCTATTAATTCCTTCTGTCACAGGGCCCTCCTATGCTTGTCTTTAATAAATTATGCGTGCATGAATTTCTGGGTCGTATTTTTGAAGTGAGTCACGTGCTTTTGTGTCTGTTCTTACAAATTTTACGTGCTTGATGCAATTTTTTTCTTTGTCACGTGGCCCTCCCAGCTCTGTTTTGCTTTATTTTTGTGGGGTACGTGCTTTGTGGTTCATCGTATTACCTCCCTCCTAATTCTCCCATGACTTTTAATATTTATTACTGCCTCACGTGGCCTTCCCAGGCCTCTATTCTTATTTATGGTACTTGCATGTTCCTTAATTTTTATTCCTTCTGCGTCATGGGGCCCTCCTATGCCTTTCTTTAATAAATTGTGCGTGCATCAATTTCTGGGTCGTATTTTTAAAGTGTGTCACGTGCTTTCGTGTCTGTTCTTAAAAATGTTACGTGCTTGATGGTCATTTTTTTTGCGTCACGTGGCCCTCCCAGCTCTCTTTTGCTTTATTTTTGTGGGTTACGTGCTTTGTGGTTTATTGTATTAGCTCCCTCCTAATTCTCCCATGACTTTTGATATTTATTACTGCCTCACTTGGCCTTCCCAGGCCTCTATTCTTAATGATCGTATAATTGTTTTCTTTCTGCGTCACGGGGCACTCCTGGCCTTTCTTTAATAAATTATGCGTGCATGAATTTCTGTTTTGTATTTTTTTAAGTGTGTCATGTGCTTTTGTCTCTGTTCTTATAAATTTTACATGCTTGACTGTATTTCTTGTACTTCACATGGCCCTCCCACCTCTGCTTTGCTTTATTTTTGTGGGGTACGTGCTTTGTGGCTCATCGTATTATCTCCCTCCTAATTCTCCCATGACTTTTAATATTTATTACTGCCTCACGTGGCCTTCCCAGTCCTCCATGCTTATTTATCGTACTTGCATGATCCTATTATTTAATTTCTTCTGCATCATGGGGCCATCCTAAGCCTTTCTTTAATAATTTATGGGTGCATGAATTTCTATGTCGTATTTTTGAAGTGTGTCACATGCTTTTGTGTCTGTTCTTAGAAATGTACGTGCTTGATGGTATTTTTTTCTGCGTCACGTGGCCCTCCCAGCTCTTTTTTGCTTTATTTTTGTGGGGTACATGCTCTGTGGTTCATCGTATTTGCTCCCTCCTAATTCTCCCATGACTTTTAATATTTATTACTGCCTCACATGGCCTTCCCAGCCCTTTATTCTTATTGATCGTACTTGCATGATCCTATTCCTTCTGCGTCACGGGGCCCTCCTTTGAATTTCTTATAAATTTTACGTGTTTGATGGTATTTTTTGTGCGTCACGTGGCCCTCCCAGCTCTGTTTTGCTTTTTTTTTCTCCCATGAATTTGAATATTTATTACTGCCTCACATGGCCTTTCCAGGCCTGTTTTCTTATATATTGTGCTTTCTTAAACATATATGTTGCATTTTTGTGCTACGCCACGTGCTTTGTGTTGCAACATACGTACTCTCTCCTAATCATCATATTTGCTCCCTTTTAATCCTCCGCTGAATTTTAACATTCCTTGCTTCCTCACGTGACCTATAGTTGTGTTTTTTAAGTGCTCTAGTTGGCCTACGAAAGATTTGCCGTCTCAGACTAGCATAGTTCTAATTCATAATAATTGTTGGATTTATAACCTTGACACTACGGTGTTTTATTGGCCCTTTATTTGGCTTAGGTTCCCTAGCCATTTTTCCCTCTATCTCACATCTTTTTATGACATGCTATCGCCAAAATACATGTTTTGGACACTTCACCACTTCATGATTAGTCTTTAAGTGCAATTGCTTCCTTTTGAAAGTGTAATGGTAATTGTTTGTCCATGATTAAACATGTTAGTCTTGATAGTGATGGATACTGTGTACACCAAGGCTGCTCATGTAAATGCTACTACTGGGCCTACAGCTTTAATTGTGCCATCCACACAAGAAACTCTAAATATAAAAATGAAGCCTATCACTGCAGGGCCTGAGCGCCCTTTGTTAAACTGTCATGTTCTCAAACTGCATCCATTTGACAGGCCTTACCTCTGTATTTGTATGGACTGTACTCTATATCCCTCGCTTAAACTTTCTGCACACAACATACCATACACCACGTTCTGCTACATGTAAATTGTGTATACTATGGCTAATAGCGTATGATGTACATGTTGGTTTCTCTTTAGAAGCTCATGTGCTTTCATATATTTTTACAAGTAATCAATGCCTTCCTCTCAAAAATATGTCTCAACACCAAATATATGTATATTTTTATTCCTATTACAGTTACTTATCTTTAAGTAATAATTTCCCATCAATGTGTGTACTGAAATTCTCTACTCTGAAACCTATGATTGCTTTAACATTCAGGTTCGACTTTTGCTCAACATATACATTTGTTATTATGTTTTCAGTTTGCAGAATGCTACCCAACTCAGCAGCCAGTTGCCCAGATTTTTACTAATGTAATATTTCTGGGGAATTATAGACTGAAAATTGCAATGAACCTAATGGAGTCATCACGTTTGACTTTAACATTTCAATGATAATAAGGTCTCACACTCTAGTGTTGTCCTGAACATTGCTTTCTTCTTTATTTTGTTTTTTCATACAAGATCTTTCATAGATAAAGACATATCATTACTTTTTAACATAGTATAGTAAGATATTGTCATTATAGTTGTTAATTTTCAATTTCGTTTGTAGTGAAGCCACTTGAATATGTTTGCAACAGTTGTAACTGTCTCTAATCCTGGATCTGAAAACACCTAGACACCTGAATTTCTATGTCGTATTTTTGAAGTGTGTCACATGCTTTTGTGTCTGTTCTTATAAATGGACGTGCTTGATGGTATTTTTTTCTGCGTCACTTGGCCCTCCCAGCTCTTTTTTGCTTTATTTTTGTGGGTTACATGCTTTGTGGTTCATCGTATTTGCTCCCTCCTAATTCTCCCATTACTTTTAATATTTATTACTGCCTCACATGGCCTTCCCAGCCCTCTATTCTTATTGATTGTACTTGCATGATCCTATTCCTTCTGCGTCAATGGGCCCTCCTTTGAATTTCTTATAAATTCTACGTGCTTGATGGTATTTTTGTGCGTCACGTGGCCCTCCCAGCTCTGTTTTGCTTTTTTTTCCCATGAATTTTAATATTTATTACTGCCTCACATGGCCTTTCCAGGCCTGTTTTCTTATATATTGTGGTTTCATAAATATATATGTTGCATTTTTGTGCTACGCCACGTGCTTTGTGTCTCCACATACGTACTCTCTCCTAATCATCATATTTGCTCCCTTTTAATCCTCCGCGGACTTTTAACATTTCTTGCTTCCTCACGTGACCTATAGTTGTTTTTTTATGTGCTCTAGTTGGCCTACGAAAGATTTGCCGTCTCAGACTAGCATAGTTCTAATTCATAATAATTGTTGGATTTATAACCTTGACACTACGGTGTTTTATTGGCCCTTTATTTGGCTTAGGTTCCCTAACCATTTTTCCCTCTATCGTACATCTTTTTATGACATGCTTTCGCCAAAATACATGTTTTTGACACTTCACCACTTCATGATCAGTCTTTGAGTGCAATTGCTTCCTTTTGAAAGTGTAATGGTAATTGTTTGTCCATGATTAAAATGTTAGTCTTGATAGTGATGGATACTATGTACACCAAGGCTGCTCATGTAAATGCTACTACTGGGCCTACAGCTTTAATTGTGCCATCCACACAAGAAACTCTAAATATAAAAATCAAGCCTATCACTGCAGGGCCTGAGCGCCCTTTGTTAAACTGTCATGTTCTCAAACTGCATCCATTTGACAGGCCTTACCTCTGTATTTGTATGGACTGTACTCTATATCCCTCGCTTAAACTTTCTGCACACAACATACCATACACC
The DNA here is from genome assembly GCF_964261635.1 of Lissotriton helveticus. NCBI lineage: Eukaryota > Metazoa > Chordata > Amphibia > Caudata > Salamandridae > Lissotriton > Lissotriton helveticus. The sequence continues at coordinate 367,013,263 of NC_136071.1, forward strand.
ACGTTCTGCTACATGTAAATTGTGTATACTATGGCTAATAGCGTATGATGTACATGTTGGTTTCTCTTTAGAAGCTCATGTGCTTTCATATATTTTTACAAGTAATCAATGCCTTCCTCTCAAAAATATGTCTCTCAACACCAAATATATGTATATTTTTATTCCTATTACAGTTACTTATCTTTAAGTAATAATTTCCCATCAATGTGTGTACTGAAATTCTCTACTCTGAAACCTATGATTGCTTTAACATTCAGGTTCGACTTTTGCTCAACATATACATTTGTTATTATGTTTTCAGTTTGCAGAATGCTACCCAACTCAGCAGCCAGTTGCCCAGATTTTTACTTATGTAATATTTCTGGGGAATTATAGACTGAAAATTGCAATGAACCTAATGGAGTCATCACGTTTGACTTTAACATTTCAATGATAAATAAGGTCTAGTTTTGTCCTGAACACTGGATTCTTCTTTATTTTGTTTTTTCATACAAGATCTTTCATAGATAAAGACATATCATTACTTTGTAACATAGTATAGTAAGATATTGTCATTATAGTTGTGAATTTTCAATTTCATTTGTAGTGAAGCCATTTGAATATGTTTGCAACAGTTGTAACCGTCTCTAATCCTGGATCTGAAAACACCTAGACTCAGGCATAATATATTGCAAACTAAGTTTTTAATTGTTAGCATTGCTGTTATGATGTCCTAATGTACATCTTTTTTTACATTTAGAGTCTGTTAAAAAGTATTGTGGTGTCTGCAACCAAGATACTTCAACAACATACGTGCAAAAGTTAATGGTGAGTACCCTCAATAAGTGTAAATGCAGAATATCCAAATTAAGTGATATAAGTCCTTGGAGTCTTTAGAACGCATTAGGTCTCCAGTTCACATTTGTCTGATACAGGGTGTATATTAGTATGACTCAGATAACTGAGGGATTTGCAAGGCTCTTTTAAGAGTTACGTCCACCATGTTGGAAAGCTGGATATGCACCCTTCCAAGTTATGTAGTCATTACCACGTTTCCAATAAGTGTTGCGAGAGCACTATGTTTACTATGTAAATACATATAAAGTTTTCATTTAAAAAAGCTATTGACCTTTAAACAATGCAACTTCAATAACAAGTTACTTTTCACTATCTTCCCAACAGGCCCAATGTTTTGAATGCAGCAGATGACTCCACCTTGAATTTACAAAACCAAATATAAATCCTACTTGCCTTTTACTGGTTAGATATGTACAAAATGTATGTTTTTAAGTAACACATGATCGCATGCAAAATGTCTAATTAGAAATTTGCACACTCCTGCAATCTAGTGTTGTGTCCAGATTATCATAAAAAGTAATGTTGAGACACACTTCTTTCAGCTGTCACGATTTGCACAATCCTTTTAGAGTTGGACCAGACTTCCTCTAACATTCCTACTTAATTTTCTTTTTGAAATTGAGCAATTATTTTGTTTAGCTGTTGAAATATAAATTTAAATCTTCCTCCTCTTTGAAGGTCAACAAGCAATACCGCTCCTCTACACATTATTGTTCATTGGTAGTCTAAAAAGTAGTGGTAATTCCACTATCACAAAGGTAGACATCTGACAATAGAATCTATGATATAGTTACACCGCTATTCCATGGTCATAATCCAAAAGGTGTGTTTAGACTCAACAAAAAGAACAATTATGCACTTTTTATGCTGGACAGTATTGCTTCTAAACACCCTTTCACTGCTTTCTTCCATACCTTCAAAAAAGATTTCATGGATTTACATGCATAGTCTTTCAGGTCTCTATATCTCTCATGTAAAACAAGTGTACTTGTTTTTCTTTTCTTTTGTCACTGACATATATAAACTCATCTGTCATTCCTTTGGTAAGCCTTTACAAGACTGAATGCTGATTGCTGGGTTTCGTGTGAGAGGATGCCCATGCATAACCAAGCTAAGTTTTCTTTAGCTGCATGCAAACATGTAGTGTAACATGTCAAACACTTTGAAATGCTACCCATCCACTAGTCCTAGAGGTGGATGTAGAATTCAACCGTTCTTCATAAAATAGAATTGGATGCCACTAAGTACGTGTTTCTGTATTATGCAAGCCCTAATGTAATTAAAAACAGGAAACAAGAGCATTGCTATCCTCCACATTAGTCTTTAGACATTTATCGAGCCTTTTTTTGTATCAACTACCCCGGCCGAAGGCAGTGGTAAATTTGCGCACTTGCTCCCTTTCTTGTTTGGGGTTATCAATTCTTCTTCTTGTAATACAAATTTAAAGTGCGGGCCCTTTATTGAGCCTTCTTGGTAACTGTTACTCGTGGCAGTAGGTAATTTCCACACTATTATTACTTACATTATTCATCTTCCACTCAATCAACACATCATATACACATACACACACCTACTTGCAGCCTTTCTTGGCTATAGTTAACAACTATTCTTCTATTTCATATCTGTATTCAAAGTGCAGGCCCTTTATCAAGCCTTTTTGTTGTAACAACTACCTTGGCTGAAAGCAGTGGAAAATTTGCACAGTTGCATCCTTTCTTGTGATGCACAATCTGTGTAATGAGCTGGGTATCCAAAGATCTACTTCCCTGATAAGACAGTTGTTACTTTGCACATCTGCACTCTTTCTAACTTTTTACCGTATTCATCTTCCATTCAATGAACACATCATCTACACATACACACACCTACTTGCTGCCTTTCTTGGCTGTGGTTATCAACTATTCTATTTCATATTCATATTCAAAATGCAGGCCCTTTATCGAGCCTTTTTGTTGTAACAACTACCCCAGCTGAAGGCAGTAAAAAATTGCACACTTGCTGCCTTTCTTGGCTGGGGTTATCAATTATTCTTGAATTTCATATTCTGATTCTAAGTCGAAACTCTTTATCGAACCATTTTGTTGTACCTGCTACCCCGGCCAAAGGCAGTAGGAAATTTGCACACTTGCTGCCTTTCTTGGCTGGGGTTATCAATTATTCTAAAATTAATTCAAATTCAAATTGCAGACCCTTTATTGAGCCTTCTTGGTAACTATTACCCGTGAATGACAGTGAGTAATTTGCACACTTGCATCCTTTCTTGCGTCCTTTCTACCGCACAGTATGTGTACTTAGTGCACTTGCATTGTTTGCTTAGATGTGATACTCATTTCTCAGGCTCCCACTGCAGAATCAGACACACAGTCTGAGTAATGGACTGGAAAACCAAACACCCATTTCCTTTACAAAGCAGTGGGTACTTAGCACGTCTGCTGCCTTTCTTAATTTTCACCTTATTCTGCATCCACTAGCAGAAACACTCCTACCTCCTGTCTTTTCCAACTATTATTCTAATTCAAAGTAGAGGCCCTGGAAAGAGCCCGCTGTTGTTATTTTTCAGCACTACCACCCAGAGTGCACTTGCTTTGCTTCCTTAGATGGGTAGTCATTTCTCAGCCTCCCACTGCGGAATCCGACACCCTGTCTGCATAATTAAAAGGATATCCAAAGATCCACTTTCCTGACAAGGCAGACAGTAGTTTGCGTATCTGCAGCCTTTCTTATTTGTCACCTTATTCATCTTCTACTCGATCAAGACATCATCCACACGTACACACACATACTTGCTGCCTTTTTTGGCTGGGGTTATCAATTATTCTTCAATTTTATATTCTGATTCAAAGTCAAGTCCCTTTATCAAGCCTTTTTAATGTAGGTACTACCCGGCCAGAAGGCAGTGGAAAATGTGCGCACTTGCTGCCTTTCTTCGCTGAGGTTATCAACTATTGTTCAATTTAATATTCTGATTCAAAGTGCAGGCCCTTTATTGAGCCTTTTGTTGTATCGACTACCCCGACGGAACGCAGTGGGAAATTTGCACACTTCCTGCCTTTCTTGGCTGGTGTTATCAATTACTCTTGAATTTCATATTTTAATTCAAACTCATGGCCCTTTATCGAGCTTTTTTGTTGTAACTAAAGGCACTGGGTAATTTGCACACTTTTGCAGCCTTTCTTATTTTTTACATTATTCATCTGCCACGCAATCAAGACATTATCTACACGTACACACACCTACTTACTGCCTTTCTTGCCTATGGGTATCAACTATTCATATTCGTATTCAAAGCACAGGCCCTTTATCGAGCCTTTTTGTTGTAACAACTACCCCAGCCGAAGGCGCTAAGAAATTTACACACTTGCTGCCTTTTTGGCTGGGGTTATCAATTCTTCTTCTTGTAATACAAATTAAAAGTGCACACCCTTTATTGAGCCTTCTCAGTAACTACTACCCACAAATGGCAGTGGGTAACTTGCGCACTTGCAGCATTTCTTATTTTTTACATTATTCATCTTCCACTCAATCAACACATCGTCTACACATACACACACCTACTTGATGCCTTTCTTGGCTATGATTATCAACTATTCTATTTCATATTCGTATTCATCTTCTACTCGATCAAGACATCACCCACACGTACACACACTTACTGGCTGCCTTTTTTGGCTGGGGTTATCAATTATACTTGAATTTCATATTTTGATTCAAAGACAAGGCCCTTTATCGAGCCTTTTTCATGTAGGTACTACCCGGCCAGAAGGCAGTGGAAAATGTGCGCACTTGTTGCCTATCTTCGCTGGGGTTATCAACTATTGTTCAATTTCATATTCTGATTGAAAGTGCAGGCCCTTTATTGAGCCTTTTCTTTTATCAACTATCGCGGCTGAACGCAGTGGGATATTTGCACACTTCCTGCCTTTCTGTGCTGGGGTTATCAATTATTCTTGAATTTCATATTCTAATTCAAACTCATGGCCCGTCATCAAGTCTTTTTTTGTTGTAACTACTTCCCCGGCTAAAGGCACTGGGTAATTTGCACACTTTTGCAGCCTTTCTTATTTTTTACATTATTAATCTTCCACTCAATCAACACATCATCTACACTTACACACACCTACTTACAGCCTTTCTTGCATATGGTTATCAACTATTCTTCTATTTCATATTCGTATTCAAAGCACAGGCCCTTTATCGAGCCTTTTTGTTGTAACAACTACCCCAGCCGAAGGCACTAAGAAATGTACACACTTACTGCCTTTCTTGGCTGGGGTTATCAATTATTCCTCTTGTAATACAAATTAAAAGTGCAGGCCCTTTATTGAGCCTTCTCAGTAACTACTACCCGTGAATGGCAGTGGGTAACTTGCGCACGTGCAGACTTTCTTATTTTTTACATTATTCATCTTCCACTCAATCAACATATCGTCTATACATACACACAGCTACTTGATGCCTTTCTTGACTATGATTATCAACTATTCTATTTCATATTCGTATTCAAAGCACAGGCCCTTTATCAAGCCTTTTTGTTGTAACTACTTCCCCAACTAAACACACTGGGTAATTTGCACACTTTTGCAGCCTTTCTTATTTTTAACATTATTCATCTTCAGGTCAATCAACACATCGTCCACACCTACACACACCTACTTGATGCCTTTCTTGGCTATGGTTATCAACTATTCTTCTATTTCATATTCATATTCAAAGTGCACACCCTTTATCGTGCCTTTTTGTTGTAATACCTACCCCAGCGGAAAGCAGTAAGAAATGTACTCACTTGCTGCCTTTCTAGGATGGGGTTATCAATTATTCTTGAATTTCATATTCTGATTCAAAGTCGAAACCGTTTTTCGAGCCATTTTGTTGTACCTACCACCCCAAGCCGAAGGCAGTGGGAAATTTGCACACTTGCTGCCTTTCTTGACTGGGGTTCTCAATTATTCTAAAAGTAGCTACAAACTCAGGAACAATATTTTCATTTGGAAACAAATTGCAAAGTAATCGTATCTGTAAAATGTCTTTCCCATGTTCAGTCATTTTTCCAATTCTTATATCTTGTAGAATAGTTCCATAATCAGCCTCATTTGCTTGTCGCATATTTGTAATAAATTCCTCATATTTAATATATGACCAAAGGTTAACATTTCCAATGCTACATTACATCTTTTACTTATACTACCTGTGGAGCATGACAACAAATTGCAATACCACAAGCTATCTGGAGAAGCTTGTTGTGAAGACTCTTGAAGAAAATTAAACTTCTCATTATTGATGATGTAAGCATGGTATCAAACTTAATGCTTGCCTTTCTGCATTTAAGAATGCAGCAACTTATTAAAACAGAGTATGACACATTAGTCTCAATTTATTTAAGGCAGAGACAATTGTACTATGTCCTCAGATTCTGTTAACTGAACAAAATAGCATTCATCGATGGTTGTGTCCAGTACTACCTTCGATATACATTGCAAACAGCAGACTTCACAAGTTCAAATCAGCTTTGCATGTAAATTTCTCTTCAGTTTGTGTGCTGAGAACTGCCTTCAATCAATTCTGCGCTCAGTAGAGTTGACAACTAGATACCAACAGCACCAGCTCTACAGAAAACATTCAATACAATCTTTATTTATTTAAAACAGAGACCATTTCACAATGTCCTCAGATTTTCTTAAAGTTTGAACAGTAGGAAATTCTGCCTTCATTTCTTTAATTTATAGATATTTCTACTGTATGTCTTCAGATTTTGTTTAAATAAGTGACAAAAAGCATTCCTCCATGTCTGTGTCAACTACTGCCTTCGATCTACATTACGGCCAGCAGGGTTCACAACTTGAAATCAGCTTTCCATCTACACTATGCACAGCATTCAAATTAGCCTTCATTTATGTAAGGCAGAGATAATTTTATTAATGGATGGCACAAGAAACATTCCTCAATGTCTGTACTAAGTACTACCTTCAAATGTACAATACGAACAACAGAGTTTACCTCTTCATACCACGAGTCACATCAGTACTACAGAAACCATTGAATCCAGCCTTCCTTTATTTAAGATAGAGACTAATGGATTCTATGTCTTCCGATTTTGTAAAAGAATGTGACAAATAGCATTCATCTATAATTGTACTTACTAAACCCTTCAATCTACACTGCGGACAGCAGGTTTCACAACTTGAATTCACCTTTCCATCTACACTAAGGACAACATTGAATCCAGCCTTGCTTTATTTAAGACAGACAATTGTACTGTATCCTCAGATTCTGTTAACTGTGACAAAATAGCATTCATCGATCTTTGTATCAACAACTGCCTTCAATCTACACTGCGGACAGCAGGGTTCACAACTTGAATTCAGCTTTGGAACTAAATTTGTCTTCAATATCTGTGCTGACAACTGCCTTCAATATATTCTGCGGTCAGTAGAGTTCAAAACTTGATAGCAGGAGTTCCACTACTACAGAAAACATTCAATCCAGCCTTGCTTTATTTAAGGTAAAGACTAATGGATTCTATGTCTTCCGATTTTGTAAAAGAATGTCACAAATAGCATTCATCTATAACTGTGCTCACTAGATCCTTCAATCTACACTGTGGACAGCAGGGTTCACAACTTCAATTCAGCTTTCCTTCTACATTAAAGACAGCATTGAATCCAGCCTTGCTTTACTTAAGGCATAGACAATGGTACTCTGTCCTCAGATTCTGTTAACTGTACAAAATAGCATTCATCAATGTTTGTGTCGATTAGTACCTTCGATCTACATTACGGACAGCAAGGTTCACAACTTCAATTCAGTTTTGCATGTAAATTTCTCTACAGTATGTGTGCTGAGAAGTGCCTTCAATCAATTCTGCGCTCAGTAGAGTTCACAACTAGATACCAAGAGTGCCAGCACTACAGAAAACATTCAATACAATCTTGATTTACTTAAAACAGAGACAATTGCACAATATCCTCAGATTTTCTTAAAGTTTGAACACTAGGAAATTCAGCCTTCATTTATTTAACGCAGACAAAATTCTACTATATTTGTTCACATTTTTGTTTAAATAAGTGACAAAAACCATTAGTCTATGTCTGTTAACAACTGCCTTCAATCTACACTGCACAGGGAACGTACAAGATCAGCGCCAAAGAGACTACTTACTCAGTGCACCATAAATCATCACAAAGAAGAGTGAACACTTTTATGTCACAGTGAGACATACTGTCCCTTTTAAATGGAATTGATGCAGAATTCAATCAACAAAAGACATTACTTCAATTACTGTACCTCCCCCCGACCACACATCATCACAGGGTACGTTCAAGCTCAGCTCCAAAGGTATTACTAACTCAGTGCACCACAAATCATCACGACGTGACCGTATTGAATGAGATGACTTATTTAGAAAAAAATATATCATACTTTTTGAAGATATACTTCAACTTACTTCTGTGAATGGACAACCAATATTTATTAGAAAACTTGATTTTAAAGACTTTGCTACCAATGCCTCCTGCTTGGACCACGCATCATCTCACACTCCACAGAACTTTGTTGCTTTAGATGCACACTTGCTTCCTTTCTTGGCTGGAGTTATCAATTATTGTTCAATTTGATATTCTGATTCAAAGTCAAGGCCCTTTATCAAGCCTTTTTCATGTACATACTACCCTAGCAGAAGGCATTGCAAAACTTGCGCATTTGCTGCCTTTCTTCGCAGAAGTTATGAACTATTGTTCAATTTGATATTCTGATTCAAAGTCAATGCCCTTTATCTAGCCTTTTTGTTGTAACTACTTCCCCGGCTAAAGGCAGTGATTAATTTGTACACTTGCAGCCTTTCTTATATTTGACATAAGTCATCTTCCACTAAATCAACACATCATCTATACGTACACACACCTACTTGCTACCTTTCTTGGCTACGGTTATCAACTATTCTTCTATTTCATATCCATATTCCAATTACAGGCCCTTTATCAAGCCTTTTTTATTGTAACAACTACCCCGGCCGAAGGCAGTAAGAAATGTGTGCACTTGCTGCCTCTCTTGGCTAGGGTTATCAATTATTCTTGAATTTTATAATACAGTTGTGACGAATTTAATTGAGAAAGTGAAGAATTTTTTAAAAAAAACGAATTTTATAAGAAAAAGAAAACTATAGAAAATCTACTTGAGAAGGCTTTCGAATTGATGTTTTTAAATTTGTTTTAGTGATCAATACAATTCAATCACTAGATAAACCAATCCCTTTAATGAAGGCCAAAAGTAAGTGGAAAAGAGTAACTAACAGAAGTAATTTTTCAGAGGTTTTTTTGGGTGAACGGAACCATAGTTCAAGTTCTGAGCCTTTTTTAATGATAAGAGTAATCTTCAGAGTAATGATTTGCTGCATCCAGATGACACTAGTAGTCGTGCTTGTGAGGTTAGAAATGGTTGTGCTATTGAGAAAGAGAACATTGTTCCTAGAAATGCAGAAGACGTGTTAGCTGAGGAAGTTTTAGGGAGACGTCCTAAAGCTCCAGGGAACACTTGCAATTGTAGTAGTACTTATACTGTAAGTCAAGAATCTATTGATTTTTTACACAAATTCTTACATAACTATATTAAGAAAAGTGTTAAACAAAAGATTAAGATGTTGCAATAATAAGACCCTTGCAGAGTGACAGAAAATACTGGCTTGTCTTTCTAAAAAAGTTTGGCGAAGTGTTTTTCACCAATTCAGAATGTTACCAGTTCATCATACTCATATGAGGAAATTAGTCAGAACATTATATTACGCGAAATGTCCGGCACTAATGTTAAAAAAAGTTGAACAGTACTCTTTTCCGTGCATCTGTATCAGATGTAACGAATGTTTCTGGTGAAATTCAGCTTAGTTTCTTTGGTCCTCAGGAAGACAGTGCAGAAACTGAGATATTAATAGAAGAAAATGTGAACAAGAATGTATAATGTTGTACTGTACACATTTTTGAGCAAGATATTACAAAGTGTAAGGTGATTTCACGTGAAACGCCAAATTATTCTTCTATTTGTTTTCAACAAACTCAATATAAAAATCAAATCAGGACTGTTCATCTGTATTTAAAAAGTAAAAAAGGAAAATAATAATTAGTGGAAGCATTTTGCAACTTATTTGTTTGCAGAGAATTGTTTTGATTTGGGTTCTGATCAGTGTATTTGTAAATATTGTTATAACAAATTAGATGAGAACAAAATGCCTGCTAGAGCTGTGCATAATAATCTTGAGTTGGTAATTATTCCTTCTGAACTGATGGATTTAAATACCTATGAGTCTATTCTTATTCAATGTGTGCATCCATTTCAGGCTATTGTTCGTATGGAGCCTAAGACAGGAAAATTGCCTCCTTCAGATTTACAAACAGTATTAAAGGGAAGAGTTGTATCTTTGCCTGTAGATTTTTTATAAAAAATTAAAACAATTGGTGTAGAAAATGTAGAAGATTAACCTTTAGTTATTCTTGTTAATGGCGTTCCTACTAGGAGAAAGAAAAACTGGCAAGAATTAGTGAATGTTAGAAAGTGAAAAAGGCAACGTATCTGGTAAAAAAACTAATCAATATTATAAAAATGTGATGTGAGCTGTGCTGAGTACGCTTGGGATGATTTACTTCAATTTCTTTGAGACACAAATCCAAAGATACTAAATATTGAATACAAGACACCTGGAGAATTGTGCTATTTGTATCCAGTTAATGTATGCAGGTATTGCAATCATAGATTCGAAGCTGTAATAACTTTTATCACCAATAAAAAAGTTCTCCTCTTAGAAAGGTTTTGGATTTCTTTTGTTGAAAAGAGTATCAACCGAAAGATGCTCCTCACATACATATGCTAATATGGATCAAAGATGCTCCCAAATTTGCTACTGAGTCAGATGATACTGTGCTGTCTTTTATTGGAAAATATGCTACATGTGATATACCCAAAAGTACACAAGATAAGGACTGAAGACAACAAGTCTTACGATTACAAAGCCATCTTTGTGGGAAATACTGTTGTCCAACCTACAAATTTAAGGACAAGTTCTACACCAAATGTCATTTTGGATTTCCACGTCCTGTAATATTGAAAGGAAGAGTGAACAGTTTTATGTCATCTTTGCTACATACTATCTCAAGAAAGTCTCCAAAAAATACATACAACTTAAAAAGAAATGAAGAGACAAAATACATAAATGACTACAACCCAGTAATTTTGTCCATGTGGAATGCTAACATAGACATTCAATATATTGCAGACAATTCTGTTGCCGTTGCTCGATATCTAACACCCTTCATAACAAAATCAGAAAAGACAGAACTGAAGGAGATGTGAGAAGAAATTTTCCTACAAGAGAAGTCTAACTAAAAAATCATATAGTTACAGTTTAAAGATGTTATCTCATCGAGAAATTGGAGCTTATGAATGTTGAGATCGCTTATCATCTGCAAGTCTTTACTCCAAATCTAGAAGAATCATTTGGCTGAGTCTAAGTCTTCATGCAACACGAAATCAAGTACTTAAATCTGTACAAGAAATTGAATATTTAACTGAAAAAAGCCAGAAAGTATACGTATTATAGTGTATTGGTTCATAACACTTCCTATTCCAACTGTTCAAAGATCCCTCCCTTTTTATTCATTCTACTTTGACTTCCTAAGAAGGACCATCTCTTCTGAGAATCATGTCAAATACAAGGAAGATCACCATAATAACAGCAATGGACTCATCTTCCAGCTTTTCTTCCGAAAGAGATTTCATTCCTGAAGAGCCTCCAAAGAAGAAGAAAAAAGCTCTAATTTGGAAATTATTTACTATCCCTGAAGGGCAAAAAACGTTAATGCTCCGTTAGTAACCTGTAAAATTTGCCAAACAACTCTTTAAAGGAGTGATTCATCCCAAAAATACTCCTTTGGCACACCAAGTATGATGCGACATATCAAGAACTTGCACCCCAATAACTTTGCTTGAGCTCCAAAGCGGAGGTTACAGGAAAACCCACCTGCTGCTGCACCAAGCACATCGATTGCCGCAGCAGCATATTCAGCAAGCAATCAACACCCAAAAATGTATCCTGATTTCGGTGAAATTAACATTATATGCATTTATTGTGATGAACTTTTGTCTTACGGGGAACAGTCTATCAACCGAATAAAATGCAGGGAAGAGGAGCATCGCTGTGCTCAAAATTACTTTTTTTGACATTATCTTTTAATTGGTATCAACTACCCCAGCCGAAAGTAGTGCTAAATTGGCACAGTTGCTGCCTTTCTTGGCTGCGATTATCAATTATTCTTCAATTTCATATTCTGATTGAACGTCAAGGCCCTTTATCGAGCCTTTTTGTCGTAGCTACTACTCCAGCCAAAGGTTAATGCTCCAAAAGTAATCTGTAAAATTTACCAAACAACTCTTTCAAAGGGTAATCCATCCAAAAAAGACTTCTTTGACACAGCAAATATAGTGCGACACGTGAAGAACTTGCACCCCAACAACTTTGCTTGAGCTGCAACACAAAAATTGCAGGGTAACCCACCTGCTGCTGCCCCAAGCACATAAACTACTGCAACAGCATCTTCGCAAAGCAGTCCATACTCACATATTAATCTTGATTTTAGTAAACTTAAATTTCTATACATTTATTGTGATGAACTTTTCTGTTACGTGAAATAGTCTACCAACTTCATAAAAAATAGAAGCAGGAACATATCTGTCCTCAACATTACTCATTAGACGTCATTTATCAAGCTTTTTTGTTGTAACTACTCCGACCAAAGGCAGTTGGAAATTTGCACACTTGCTTCCTTTCTTGACAGGGATTATCAATTATTCTTCTTGTAATACAAATTCAAAGTGCACACCCTTTATTCAGCCTTCTTGTTAACTACTTCCTGTAAATTGCTGTGCGTAATTTCTACACTTGCATCCTTTCTTCCTACGCACAGTGTGCGTAATGAGCTGGTTATCCAAATATCTACTTCCATGATAAGGCAATAGTTACTTTGCGCATCTTCAACATTTCTAACTTTTTACCTTACTTATCTTCCATTCAATGAACACATCATCCACATGTACACACACTTACTTGCTGCCTTTCTTGGCTGCGGTCATCAATTACTCTTCAATTTCATATTCTGATTCAAACTCAAAGCGCTTTATCGAGCCTTTTTAATGGAGATAGTACCCCGGCAGAAGGCAGTGGTAAATTTGCGCACTTGCTGCCTTTCTAGGCTGGAATTATCAATTATTGTTCAATTTCCTATTCTGGTTCAAAGTCAAGGCCCTTTATCGAGCCTTTTTCTTTTAACTACTTCCCAGCTAAAAGCAGTGGCTAATTTGCACACTAGCAGCCTTTCTTATTTTTTACATTATTCATCTTCCACTCAATCAACACATCATCTACACATACACACTCCTACTTGCTGCCTTTCTTGGCTACGGTAATCAACTATTCTTCTATTTCATATTTGTATTCAAAGTGCAGGCCCTTTATCGAACCTTTTTGTTGTAACAACTATCCTGGCCGAAGGCAGTAAAGAAATTGCACACTTGCTGCCTTTCTTGACTGGGGTTATCAATTATTCTTCAAGTAATTCAAATTCAAAATGCATGCCCTTTATTTAGCCTTCTTGGTAACTGCTTCCCGTGAATGGCAGTGGGTAATTTCCACACTTGCATCCTTTCTTGCGACGCACAGTCTATGCAATGAGCTGGGTATCCAAAGATCTACTTCCCTGATAAGGCAGTGATTGCTTTGCGCGTCTGCAGCCTTTCTTACTTTTTACCTTATTCATCTTCCACTCAATCAACACATCATCTACACGTACACACACCTACTTGCTGCCTTTCTTGGCTATGGTTATCAACAATTCTTCTATTTTATATCCGTATTCAAAGTGCAGGCCCTTTGTCGAGCTTTTTCGTTGTAGCTACTACCCCAGCCGAAGGTAGTGGAAAATTTGCACACTTGCCTCCTTTCTTGGCTGGGGTTATCAATTATTCTTCAAGTAATTCAAATTCAAAGTACAGGCCCTTTATTGAGCCTTCTTTGTAACTACGACGCATGAATAGCAGTGGCTAATTTGCACACTTCCGTCCTTTCTTGCATCCTTTTTACCGCACAGTGTGTGTACTTTGTGCACTTGCATTGCTTGCTTAGATGTGGTACCCATTTCTCAGGCTCCCACTGCGGAATCCGACACACAGTCTGTGTAATGGACTGGAAATCCAAACATCCACTTCCCTCACAAGGCAGTGGGTACTTTGCGCATCTGTAGCCTTTCTTATTTTTCACCTTTTTTTATCTTCCACTCAATCAACACATCATCTACACATACACACACCTACTTGCTGCCTTTTTTACTTGGGTTATCAATTATTGTAATATTTCATATTGTAATTCAAAGTGCACGCCCTTTATACACACCTACCACGGCCATGCTCTCCCTCCCAGCATCTGCCGGTAGACACTACAGCAGGGGGAGCAGGGGGTACCCTGAGTGCAGCCTGGGTTGCGGGGTGCATCAGTCACTCCTAAAGTTAGTGCACAGTGTGCTGCCTGAAATGATGGATGTGTGCAGCGTGTCAGTGACTCCTAGAGTTAGTGCACCGTCTGCCACCTGGGTTGCCGGGTCCGTGTCAGCCACTCTTAGAGTTAGAGCACTTTGTACAGTCTCGGTTGCCGGATCTGTGTCAGTCACTCAAGAGTTAGTGCAATTGGCCAGTATTTTTGAAATTCTAATGACAGACCCCGGAAAGGAGCCAATATTGTTATTTTTCAACCCTACCACCCAGTGTCGGGAGTGTGTACTTTATGCACCTGCTTGCTTACTTAAATGTGATAGCCGTTTCTCATCACTCTCACTGCGGAATCCAACTTCCACTCTCTGTAATGGACTGGAAATCCAAACATCAACTTCCCTAACAAGCCAGTTGGTAGTGTGCGCGTCTGCTGCCTTTGTTATTTTTCACCGTATTCATCTTCCACTCAATCAACATATCATCTACACATACACACATGTACTTGCTGCCATTTTTTCAGAGGTTATCAATTATTTTTCAATTTCATATTCCTATTCAAAGTGCAGGCCCTTTATTGAGCCTTTTTGTTGTAGCTACAACCCCGGCCTAAGGCAGTGGGAAATTTGCACACTTGCTGCCTTTCTTGGCTGAGGTTATCATTTATTCTTGAATTTCATGTCCTGATTTTAAACTCATGGCTCTTTAATGAGCCTTTTTGTTGTAACTACTTCCCCGGCTAAAGGCAGTGGATAATTTGCACACTTGCAGCCTTACTTATTTTTTACATTATCCATCTTCCACTCAATCAACACATCATCTACACATACACACACCTACTTGCTGCCTTTCTTGACTATGGCTATCAACTATTCTTCAATTTCATATTTGTATTCAAAGTTCAGGCCCTTTATAAAGCCTTTTTGTTGTAACAACTACCCCGGCCGAAGGCAGTAAAAAAATTGCTCACTTGCTGCCTTTCTTGGCTGGGGTTATCAATTATTCTTGAATTTCATATTCGTATTCAAAGGGCAGGCCCTTTATCGAGCCTTTTTGTTGTAGCTACTACCCCGGCCGAAGGCAGTGGGAAATTTGCACACTTGCTGCCTTTCTTGGCTGGGGTTATTAATTCTTCTTCTTGTAATACAAATTCAAAGTACAGGCCCTTTATTGAGCCTTCTTGGTAACTACTACCCGTGAATGGCAGTGTGTAATTTGCACACTTACAGCCTTTCTTATTTTTTACATTATTCATCTTCCACTCAATCAACATATCATCTACATATACACACACCTACTTGTTGCCTTTCTTGGCTATGGTTATGAACTATTCTTCTATTTCATACCTGTATTGAAAGTGTAGGCCCTTTATCAAGCCTTTTTGTTGTAGCTACTACCCTGTCCGAAGACATTTGGAAATTTGCACACTTGCTGCCTTTCTTGGCAAGGGTTATCAATTATTCTTCAAGTAATTCAAATTCAAAATGCAGGCCCTTTATTCAGCCTTCTTGGTAACTACTTCCTATGAATGACAGCGGTAATTTCCACAATTGCATCCTTTCTTGCAACGCACAGTCTGTGTAATGAGCTGGGTATCAAATATCTACTTCCCTGATAAGGCAGTAGTTACTTTGCGCGTCTGCAGCCTTTCTAACTTTTTACCTTATTCATCTTCCATTCAATGAACACATCATCCACACACTTACTTGCTGCCTTTTTTGGCTGGGGTTATCAATTATTCTTCAATGTCATATTCTGATTCAAAGTCAAGGCCCTTTATTGAGCCTTTGTGTCATAGCTACTACCCCAGCCGAAGGTTAATACTCCAAAAGTAATCTTTAAAATTTGCCAAACAACTCTTTCAAAGGGTGATCCATCCAAAAAATACTTCTTTAGCACAGCAAATATAGTGTGATATGTGAAGAACTTGCACCCCAACAACTTTGCTTGAGCTGCAACACAAAGATTGAAGGGCAAATCACTTCCTGCTGTACCAAGCACATCAACTGCTGCAACAGCATCTTCAGCAAGCAGTCCATACTCTCATATTAATCTTGATTTTGGTAAACTTAAATTTCTATGCTTTTATTGCGATTACCTTTTGTGCTCCGTGAAACAGTCTATCAACCTCATCAAAAACAATAAACAGGAGCATCTCTGTCCTCAACATTAGTCATTAGACATTTATCAAGCTTTTTTGTTGTAAGAACTACCCCGTCCGAAGGCAGTGGGAAATGTGCACACTTGCTGCCTTTCTTGGCTGGGTTATCAATTATTCTTCAACTAATTCAAATTCAAAATGCAGGCCCTTTATTTAACCTTCTTGGTAACTACTTCCCGTGAATGGCAGTGGGTAATTTTCACACTTGCATCCTTTCTTGCGGCACACAGTCTGTGTAATGAGCTGGGTTTCCAAAGATCTACTTCTCTGATAAGGCAGTGGTTACTTTGCCCATCTGCAGCCTTTCTTACTTTTTACCTTATTCATCTTCCATTCAACGAACACATCATCCACGCATACACACACTTACTTGCTGCCTTTTTTGGCAGGGTTTATCAATTATTCTTCAATTTCATATTCTGATTCAAAGTCAAAGCCCTTTATCGAGCCTTTTTCATGTAGATACTACCCCGGCAGAAGGCAGTGGGAAATGTGCGCACTTGCTGCCTTTCTTCGCAGGGGTTATCAACTATTGTTCAATTTCATATCCCTATTAAAAGTGCAGTCCGTTTATTGAGCCTTTTTGTTGTAACAACTACCCCGGCAGTAAAGATATTTGCACACTTGCTGCCTTTCTTGGCTGGCGTTATCAATTATTATAGTGGGTAATTTGCACACTTGTAGCCTTTCTTATTTTTTACATTATTCATCTTCCACTCAATCAACACATCATATACATACACACACCTACTTGCTGCTTTTTTTTAACTGGGGTTATCAATTATTCTTGAATTTTGCATTCTAATTCAAAGTCAAGGCCCTTTATCGTGCCTTTTTGTTATAGCTACTACCTCGGCCAAACACAACACGACATGGCAGGACTATGAAAAGCATCTAAATCTACAGCACTACATGCCACAAAGAAATGCTTACTGTATAAGTGACATTTTCCATTGTTAAAATATAAAATCTGTCAATAGAAAAATTTTATCAGTGAAGTGAAATGACTTTTTGTGATATATTGAAACTATTTTCACAACTTCTTTATTGTAGCATGTTGTTACAGTGTTTTTGTCCTCCTCACGTTCAATATCTTATGCTACACTGCAACTATTTTCACAACTTCATTACTGTAATATCGATATTTGTAGTACTCACATAAAACATTTTATGACACCTTGAAACTATTTTTAAAACTTGTTTCCTATAATATCAGTGTTTCAACTGCTTTCGTAAAACTTTTTGGGATATATTGCAACTATTCTAAAAAAATGTTTACTGTTATATCAGTGCTTGAGTTGGTACCAGAAAATAAATGTGATACATTGTACTGTGTGGATCACTACAATATTAAAACAGAAATGTGCTAGGGTTTGCTGGATCTGTGAGGATACAGACCGGGGTATTCAAAGTATAAAACACAAGTTTGACGGTGCATGGAAGAGTGCATACATAGTCTGTCAGAGTTTGAAGCAGTTCATGCCTTTAGGCCCACTTTGCATCATGGGTACTTCAGTACTACCTGAATGATTCCAAATATGCAAGAAGTGTGTCTCAAACCATTATTATTTTATAATAATACATTTATTCTTGTAACATCTCATAATTTATTAGAACTTTTAAAATAATTTCAACATGTATTTCATTTTCCTGCTTATCAATTTCAAAAGTCATATAATCATACTCGGTCATCTAATGCTTCCACAAAATCAGCATCCAAGATTTCGTCTACAAAATTACAACTGATATCTGCAGCATTCATTTCTTCCTCTTCATTGTAGCTACTTACAAAAAATATGTTCAGCTCTTCTATGACACTGCTATTAATTTCGAAACCGTCTTCCAACTTGTTTTGTTGATTTTCCATACTATTTTTCTTATTTTGTAGGTCCTTCTACTAAAACATAAACACTTCATTTTATCCTGACTGTAATATTAGCATATTTTGTACTTGAGTGTATATTATTTTGAAAACATTCGAAAAATAAATACAGTGTCACTATGCATTGTGTTGAGTGCTTTACTTAGCATATACAAGAATATGTTACCTTTCATTGTAATCACATACAAACCAAAACAAGATACAACACTGCAACCAAAGCACATTACATACTGGTACAAAGCATCTCATTGGAATGTTGGGTATTAGGATAACATACACAACTCACATATAAAATGATTTTAGAAACTTGTTACTTTTTCGATGATAAGGATTAGTAATATCTTTGAGAACATTTGAATATTTAAAAGGGTAAAGTAAGAGATGAAGAACACAAGTAAGGAGAGACATCTCAAGATGCAAGAATGGATGAAAAGGGTGGTCCAAAATCTCAATGTACAATACCCAGTGGAGACGTTTTAAAAGTGGATACACTGAAGGAATTCTATAATGTGCAATAAGTGTTGACGATAACACCACACAGAATGGGCAAGAACAGATAAAATAATGGATTGTATGTGCTTGGACTATGATGAGAATACACTGTAGAAGGACCACAGTCAAGTGCAAAGATTAAATACTTAAGACATAGCAAACGAAGTGACAACAAGAACCAAGAGGGTCCAAGAGTGGTGGAGGATGGGTTTCTTAACCCGTGTCCTACCTACTGTGTTGTAAACTTAAAACAGTGACAACAGCAGTGCCTTACTTACACTCCTCCCATTACGTTGTCAATTAGGGTGGAGGGAGAGAAAGGAAAGGAGTAAACTACATGTCTACAGATGTACTGCTATGTTCAGAACACTGCATCAAGCACTGAATAAACAAACTCAGATACAAAAGAAAATACACAAAACATACACAAAGAAAAGCTACACAAATAAGACGGTGAATCTTGAACACAAACTGGTAAGTCAACAAAACACAAAAAGGCTAAGGACACTGCAACGGATGCTATGCTGTAGAACTCATTGTCAGGTTCATGAAACTCTGCGGGCAGCTGGTAGGAGCCTACACATGACGATGGCAGTTCGAGGCCCCTGTAGAAGCTTAGAAGAGTGGCGGTCCCAGGGGCTACAAGGTGGGGCCGTGAGCCCCCCATACTTCAAAATAAAACCCCGGTGGGTGGCGTTCCCAGGGCTCCGAGGGCCCCAGGGCTCCGAGGGCCTTACAAGCCACCCATTATGGTAATAAAATGCCCCCCGGACTTCAGCCCCCAGGGGGCTAATTAAGAATGAAACAGACTTATAGTTTTTTTCTTTTCTGCCGTGTACGCGTACGATACACGTACCCCGCGATTTTTATTTTTTTTTACTAAAAATTGAAATCTAAAGATCCATGTAGGACCCCCTGACCAGGCCTACAGGGTCAGGATGTTTCTACCCTGCCCCATTTCCTTATTTTTCAACTTTCTTTTACTGTTTTCTTGTCAATCGGTTCTACCGAGGCACAAGATGGCTGCCAACACTTCCTGGTTTGAGGTGTTGACACACAGTAAACATCCAATCAACATGCAGCTCGTGCTCGTAATTGTACGGTTTTTGGTACACTTACTGTACGCATGGGGGAGGGGGAGAGGGGGGCAGCTAAAAACATATTTAAAAAAGAAAAAAGCCCCGAGGAGGTAGCGGTCCCCGCGTGGCTACGGGGAGGGCAGCCGTAAGCCCCCCCCCCCGCAAACTTCAAATTGAAACCTCGGGGAGTGCCATTCCCCGGGACACCAGAGACCTTACAAGCCACCCATTATGGTAAAAAAATGCCCCCCGGATTTGGCCCATCTAAAACAAACTTCTACTTTTGTTTTTTCCTTTTCCACCACATACACGTACGATACACGTACCCCATGATTTCTTATTTAAGAACAAAAATAAAAATTTGGACCTAAAGATCCATATGGGACCCCCTGAACAGGCCTACAGATTCAGGATGTTTCTACCCTGCCCCCTTTCCTTATTTTTCAACTTTGTTTTACTGTTTTCTTCTGACTCGGTTCCACCGAGGCACAAGATGGCCGCCAACACTTTTGAGTGTTGACAGACAGTTGACATCCAATCAGCATGCAGCTCATGCTCGTAATTAAATTGATCTCCGTACGCGTGCAGTACTTCGTCTCTAGATATCGCTATGATTTTACTTGTGATTTTCTCAGGAACTACTGAATGGATTTATACCATTTAACAAAAAGCACAATCTGCGAACCGAACTCTACTTCTCTGTCAAATTTGGTGTAATTCCGTTCAGCCGTTCGGGCTGTAGCCCTGGCTAAAGGTACCTATGGAAAATTGCATGGGGAAAACATGTTTTGGGAACCCCCTTTTTTCTCTGCCCCCACTTGACGAATCAGCCCCAAACTTTCAGGGAAACAGCGGAGCCTAGCAGGCCATTTTCTTGGAGAAATTCACACAGATTCATCCACCAGTGCCAAAGTAATTCCAAATAGAATGTTGTGGATTTCCTATGGAAACTAGGTCCTAACTATAACTACCTACTGGCGACCGGCAGTAGGTTTTATATATATATATATATGGACTGTTGGTAACAAGATCATTGCGCATAGCGTATGCTCGTCTGAAAGTGACTGTAGGCACATTGAGCATTACATCTCTAAGGACTTGGTCAGTGGTGAGCCGCGTTACAAAGCATTCACAGTCGAAGACCAGAATTGTGTCAGCCGACACAAAACAGGAGCACACTCAAGTCCGTGAAAATGTTTGTTTCATTCATGTAGATCCGCCCCTCAGCGCTGACAGACGCGTTTCACCGCTCTGGCTTTTGTCAGTAGTATATATATATATAACCTTGCTACTTGCTATTTAGCATTTCCTTTGTGGCTATGTTTCTACTATGTCTATGATTGCATTTTAGAAAAAACTCATACAGCTGTAAATGGTTTGCAATCAACCGTTTTAATATATATACCCTCTTCTATGTCTGTGACACATCATGTGATCAAGCCTCTGTGGGAGGTGAAACGCGTCATGGCATTTTGCTGGCTGAACTTTTTGCACGGAATAAAGCACTGAAAATATCGCATTTGTGGTTTCGTTCCGACGTTGTTTGCCCGAGTGGTAATGGAGCGTGATGGATGGCGTCTGTTGAGCATCTAACCAGCACCTAGCAGTTTCCGCGGTGCGAACGAAACCCCTCTCTGATTGGGCAAAAGCGGCAGGAAGCTGTGGATCTGGGGACCCGGAACCGATACTGTAACTCCGGTAGGAGGAAGCCGCGCCAGCCCCTGCGTGATAGGCATACACCGCCTGAGAGTGAAGGAGCCGGCGTCGCATTGAGGATTTCTTTTTTCTCTTTGGACTGGCGGGCAGCCTGGCTCAGGTAGGAGAAGCCTACGAAAAACGTAGTAGAGAGTGTGCCCGGTGAACGTTACTTCACAATCTGTGAAATTGTACGATTACTGGATTTTCAGTGTGGTGCACTTTTATTAAGAAGCCAATACATGCAAAAATGTCCAGCGATGTGTTGAGACGGAGGGAGGAAGCTTCAGAATCGGTTTTTGTGCCCCCGGCTGGGGGCGGGGAATCGAGCACTCAGTATACAGACAATTCCAATTTGAATCCCACAGCCAGACAATTATTCCGTAAACTTGAAAAGCTTTCTAAAAAAGAACAAGCGAAATGGTGGGAGAATAAGTCCCTGACCCGTTATTTAGAAGCTGGCCGTGTACCGAGGGGGCTGCGAATAACTCTGGCGCCAAGCTACGATAGTCCCGACCCAGACCTGCTTGAGCGTTGGGCAACAGCTAACTTGGAACACTCAGCCAGGTTAATGGGATTCCTTGTAGAATCAGCAGAAAAGGACCGTTTGAAACTACAGACTGAGATTGAAACAATTGAGGAGGAACTCAAATCAATGAACAGTGATGACATCACCAAAAAAATGAGAGAGGATATGCAGAAGCGCCTGGAAAAAGAGGAGGATATTATAAAAAAACGCAAGGCGTTCAAGTTTGAAAGAGACAGATTGGATTATCCTAACGGTCGTGTTTTTACATTTGCCCGTAGGTATGATAATATAAAAGCACGAGGCGGCAAAGCAATTTACAGCACACAAGGGATAGCGTCCACGTCAGCCTCATCAATTGATCTGAGCTCAGCAGCTGAGAGTGACGCAGAAAGTCGCCCCACAAGAACGGAACAGTTGGGGTTTACCAAATTATCCCTCGCCCAGGAAGTCAACTGCCTGTGCGAGGATCGGAGGGACACCCTGAGACCCAGAAAGAAACCACATGCCAATGCCACTCAAGGCGCCAAAGAGCCAACCGCAAGCGGCTCGAACGACGCAAATGCCGCAGGATCAAACAGGGGCGGCTTGAGAAGGAACAAACGAGGCAATTGGAAGAAAAAACAGTGAGCAACTCCGGGTCCAAATCTGTTATTAATCTAACTAATGTGGTGTTGTCTGAGAAGGAGGTAGCGATTCTTGGTTAGGACTGTCATACTGTCCTCCCAGGAACTTTGATTATGCGACTACCCGCTTGGACGCCTTTAGATTTATAAGGAAGCTCAAGCTGAGCAAATTTCACCGGATACAACCATACAAGAGGGCAAAAAACATGCAACTGCAAAATCCATCTCCTCTAACGGCAGCAGATACATCCTCCTTCAATGAGATATGGTCATTGCAGCAAGAGGGAGCAGAGGTCAGTCTCATGGAAACCCCACTGACAGGGGCAGGAACAGAGACGGGCACTACCCCATTCAAGGCAAAGTCCACTTTTCTTCCGATCATGCCTCATGATAATTTGGATGTCTATCATGACTTCATCATAGATGATCTTAAAAAACTGTATACCACCACAAGTAGAAAACATGTTGCGATTTATAGACAAAATCAAAACTATCAAAATCTAGTAAAGAAACTTAACAAGAATAAGAACATTGTGGTTAAACAAGCCGATAAAGGCGGCAACATTGTGCTGTGGGATCGAGATCTCTATGTAAAGGAAGCTGAAAGCCAACTGGGGGACCAACTATGCTACAAAAAAAGTAATTTTGGGGCAATTAAAGCTGCATGGAATGATCAAAATTCGAAACTCATAGCTTGGAAAAGTGGTGGATTAATAGTTACGCCATGAGTGATGTCACTGACCATGTCATGAGTGATGTAATATGTGACGTCATCAGCAGTGCATTGCACGCGCAAGTTATAGTGAGTCCAACTAACTATAACGTGGGAATTTCATTGGTTTTATGCGAGTAAAACTTCCAGCTAACTATAACTGATGTGAAACCTATGGTTTTTTAAATGAATTTAATAGTTTTTTTTAATGCTAATTCCTAACTATAACTGGTGTGAAACCTATGGTTTTTTCAGTGAATTTCAATGGTTTTATAATATCAAATCTTTATAGTTATAAAAAATAATACATTTTAAAGCGACTTTTATATTGTATAATTATGTCAATTTAATTTTTTTTTTTTATTTTTAACCCGGGGCGCTCCCGGGGCGCTTACCGGTGAACGCACAGGTAAGCGCAATATTGTGGCGCGCCCAGGGCGCGTTCCGGGGAGTGTCCCATTAGCGCTATTGCCGCGATCGAAAAAACCACATCGTGACGCGTCGCGTAAGTGTGACGTATCGCGTAGCCACGTGATGCGTCTTTTGGCGCGTCGCGTAAGCGCGACGTATCATGTTGCCGCGCGATGTGTCTTATGACTCGCTGCGTAAACGCACCCGGAAGCGCTCCACGGCGCGGCCCGGTGCGCATAGCGTAAGCGCGCCGGAGCGCGTAACGTAAGCGCATCGGGTCATATGTCGGGTCATGTGACCTGAAAATAACACTTTTCATTGGTTCTCATAATTTTTTTCTCCAAATGATGAAAGCCCCCTCCTTTTTTCCTCATTCTAACTTTCTTCATTGAGAGAGCAAGAGCTATTTTTGATCACTGCAATGGCATCACTTGGAGCTGCAGCTGGTGCACCCCCACCACCACCACCACCGCCAAGAAAAGAAGGTCCACCACCACAGTTCCTTGGAGGAGAAGAAGAAGAAGAGGAAGAAGAGGAGGAGGAGGAACAATCAAGGCGCTTCCTGCATGAAGAACCAAGGCAAAGGCACGTTAAAGTGCACTATATTTGGCAATTCTTTTCAATCCCTGAAGACAAAAAAAAAGTCACCTGTCTAATTTGTGGCTCAGTCCTCTCCAGGGGCAATCCCCTAAAGAAATATTCATTTGGTAATTTTACCATGATCCGCCACATGGAGAGGTTTCATCCCAATAACTTAGCCCACGCTGAAGTACAGGAACTTCAGAACAACCCACCCCCTGTGGCCAGCACCTCCTCTACTGAAGACTCACTTTCTGGTCCTGAAGCACGTCGAATGGTGCCAAATATACAACAAAAATTTGGCACCATAAAAATTGTTTGCATTTTCTGTGGCAAAACGTTGTGTTATGGTGAACTTAGTGTCACCTTAATAAATAATGCTGTGGACAACCACCAATGCTACAAGAAAAGGAAGCACTAATTCTTTTCGTTTTTTTGCTCCTGTTGAGCCATTTCCACTTCCCTGTTTTTTGTTTGTTCCCTTAAAAAACACAAAAAAATATAAAATTGTTCAAAAAAAAAAAAATGTTCAGTAAAATAATAAAAAAAATATAAAACAACAAAAAGAATTTAAAAAAAGTTCTTTTCAGAACTACCTCACATTTATAAAATTAAACCTATATTTCTAAAGGATCTCTGTCAATTTTTTGTCCTTGGGGTACGCGTACCGGGGCGCGCCCCCCCGAAAAAAAATAAATTAAAAA
Source organism: Lissotriton helveticus (assembly GCF_964261635.1). Taxonomy (NCBI): domain Eukaryota; kingdom Metazoa; phylum Chordata; class Amphibia; order Caudata; family Salamandridae; genus Lissotriton; species Lissotriton helveticus. The sequence goes on from NC_136071.1 coordinate 367,038,482, forward strand.
AAAGCAGTTAGCATGAGGGAAGGACACAAACAGAGTTATGTTAAGAGAAAAAGAGCTACAAGATGACCACAGAGATTGTTTATTACATAGTAAAAAATAGAGAAGGTGTAATTGGATGAAAGTGAGAAAAGTAAAATGACTAAAGGTGCGAAAGAAAGGAAGAGAGAGGAAGAACACTAAAGTAGAGATAGTGTGAGACTGTGATTGGCTGTTAAAAGAAAAAGAAAGGACAGTAAAAAATGGAGAATGAAGGGTAGTGGCTGAACCACGATAAATGAAGAACGATGAGGGAAAGTGAGAAAAGACCAGGTAGTATAAGTAAAGAGGGATGAAAGAGGGAGACAAATTTAATTAGGATAACACATGGGGAGTGACAAAGAGAGAGGACAAAGAGAGTAAAGGAAACAGTACCTGAATGGGCTTGAGTAAAACAGCAAAAAAAGATAAGTAATGCAGTGTGTGTGACTTATAGGGAGTCAGTGGGTGTAGGTCGCGTTGTGGGTGTCTAAGGTGTGTCTGTGGGTGTGGCTGTGTGGGGTGTTTCGTGTGGGTGGAGGTGAGGGTGTGTGAAATATGTGTGAGGAGTGTATGAGTGTGGGGTGTACATGTGTGCGATGTATGTGTGTGCATGGAATGTGTGTTTGTGTTTGAGGAGTGTGTGTGGGAGGATTTTTTATGTGTATGAGGTGTGTGTGTGGTGTGTGTGGGGTGTATGTTACAGGTGTGTGTATGTGTTGGAAGGGGGATGAGGTGTATGTGTAGGAGTAAGGTAAATAATTAAGAAAAAGAGAATGAGGGAAGAAGCAAAGGAAGGGAACAGAGGGTAAGTGAAGAAAAGAAAAGGGATTGAAAGAAGTTGAATATGAGATGGGAAATCGGAAAAGGGGAGTAAACATGTAGAATAAGAATAAGTGAGGGAAGCAGAGTAAAGACACATGAGTGTGGTAGATTGAGAAAATGTTAGTGAGCTTAAAGCAAAGGGTGATGACAAACTACCTTTTTTTAGTCATACTTACCATATAATAAATATAACTTTAATTAATTTTTTTAACTACACTTTGTATCTGTGAAAGAGGGAAGAAAAAATACGTTGTAATTAGTAAAATATGTATTTTAAATTAAAAGATACAAATGAAGAGGTTAAAAATCATAACGCTCTATTTAGAAATAAAGTTAGAGTGAAGAACATAGAAAGGGAAATAAACTAAGGTAGAAGGACAAAAAGAGAGACAAAGAAATAGAAGAAGAGGAAATTACAAAGAGTAAGGCATATAGATTCACTGACAAAAAGAGAGAGAAGAACAGAGAAATGAACTGAAGGTAAGAAAGATACTAAAACAATGTGAGTTAGCAAAACTAAATCAGGAAACAGAAGTAAGTAAAAAGATAAGGACTGAGACAGAAAACAGTCTAATTATGAATGCATTTAGAAGAATGAGGAATAGAAGATAACTGAGAGTAAGTGAAGAACAGTCATAGAGTGAAAGTATGAAGGGAGACAGGATAATATACAACGATTGAGGGAAATGGACTGAGGAAGTTATAAGGTAGACACACTAAGAGAAAAACTGAGAGAGGTGGAGTACAATGAGTGAGAAATGAAAATGAGTAAGTGAGCAAAAAGAAGGAAAGAGAGGAGAAGACGACTAAAACAGTGGTACTGAGAGAAAATAATTTGGTGATGAAAGTAAAGAGAAGGACATTGAAAGAAAGGAAATGAGGGATAGTAATGGAACCAGAGTAAAAGAAATGGGATGAAGAACAATGAGAGAGGAGCAGTGAAGTTGTTGTAAAAAAAGTGATAGAAGGTAGATAAACACAAGTGAAAATAACAGAAGTAGAGTGAGGCACTGAGGACATAGAAGTAGTGAACGAAAAATAGAGAGAAGAGGTCAAAAGTAAGGAGCAAACAAAGATAAGCTAGGGAGAGTGGGTAATTTATAGTGATAGAGTGCAATAATACTGCTGAGTGAGTAAACAGGAATTACTAAAAGAGCAAAGGAGGAAAATACGGAAAAGAGAAGTAAAGCATAGAGACTGAAAGCTGAAAAGTTATGCAAGGGAGAGACGGGATACACACAGTTGAAATGAGAATGAGGGTTGTCAAAGAAGTGGAGTAAGGGAACGGGGGTTACAGAGAGTGAGAGAAAGACATTATAAATGAGTAAAAAGAGCTGAAAGAGGATGGAAAAAGGAAAGTAAGTGTCACAGAATGGGAATACAATTTAATTTACACAATCCAAAGTATAAAATAACTAACCCTGGGCGTAGTGGGCGGAGTGGGGCTCCGCGGAGCTACGTGAAGTGGGCGCACAACTACGCCCACCCACGCACTCCGCGTAGCCCCACTCCGCGCCGCCCGCCTCCCTCCCGCCCTCACTAAATACATAAATAAATGTATAAAAAGCTTTTTAAAACACTTACCTTGTCTGCCGCGTCCCCGGGGCTCCCTCTCGCCGTCCGGCCGTTCGCGCCACCACCGAATCGGATCCTAATGCGCATGCGCGGGCGGCCGCGCATGCGCATTCCTCACGAGAAATGCGCATTAGGATCCGAAATGGTGGCGCGCATCGCGGGACGGCGAGAGGGAGCCCCGGGGACGCGGCAGACAAGGTAAGTGTTTTAAAAAGCTTTTTATACATTTATTTATGTATTTAGGGAGGGCCGGAGGGAGGCGGGTGGCGGCCGGCTACGCTCCGTCTGCGGAGCGCGCGTAGTGCCGCCTGGCTACGCCGGCTACGCAAAATGCGTAGAAGGCGGCACTCCGTGCACGGAGCGTAGCTGGCCGCCCAGGCTTAAAAATAACTTGTACAACATGTTACATAACAATCTAAAAGATTGTGTTTTAAAAAAACCTTAAATACTGACTAATGACAAATGTACGCTAAAGTTAGATTGACTTACTTTTCCTTGAGGCCAAATAATGTGTCATGGTGGTCCTTTTCTCGTTGGAAAGTACTTTGCTGTTCACTTAAAAATCCATTTAATCGACTTTCTATAAGAAAAGCTCCTAGAACATCTGAAATATTTTCAATATTTTCATATACTCCTTTTTTTCAGTCATGACTCTTTACTCATTCCTGCACCTTTCCATTTGGCCAAATAGTGTCAGATGTATGAGTATATGTTCAAATTAATTCTAAGGCACTCTGAAATGACCTTTTTCCCGACGTTCTGAAAGAAAGGCTCTACAACATTTTCACAATATTTAAGTATTTGTAAAACCATCTCTGACTCACTCATGTTCATCATTTTGTATAATACTAACATCACTTACTATGAGATCCACTTACAGTACCTATATGACAAGTCAATTTTTTATATTGCCTGGATCACTTTTACTCAGAATATATTTTTAAACAGCAAAATAACCTTTATTAACTGCTCCCGTCTTCAATAGCCAATTACTTTGACCTAAATTTCGTCTGTAAAAACACTAGGTATGAATTTATAAAGCCAAAAGGCAAACGTTGTTTGAAAGTCAAATGAGTGTCGTTACATTGGGTCCAACCTTTAGAAGTTTTTAAATAGCATGTGTAATGCCCTGATGTTGTAGAAGGACCATCATGAAAAATAATAGCTACAGTTGCAAAGGTTCTTCCTGATATCGATAACTGAGAAGCCACAAAATTTGCCATAGAAGTTGTCAATTTAGTTCCATCAGGTCTACATCGTTGGAACATCAAAATGACATAGTGACCATCATTTTGTAGAAATAATGTGGACAGCATTGTAGACTTACATTGGGTACACACCATATTGTGATCCGCTGCTTTAACTAGATTATTAAAAGGCACTGATTTGCAGTCTGGTAAAGTCAAATATATAAATCTTTGAGAGTCTATTCTAGTACTACTTGATGAAGCACAGTTATCACAGTCATGTTGCCATTGATAAGAAAGGTTAAAAAGATTTTTTATATCTACTCCTTTATCTTCCAATACATCAAACATATACATTAAAAATTCATGACAATCCTGCTGAATTATCTGTGAAAATTGATTTTGACCTGAACATATGTCTACAAGATTCCTAATTTCTGAAACACTTTCTATTTTTCCTCTATCACTACTACATTTCTCTAACACAGAATTCAATAAACAGCACAATGTTTGTTCCCGATTTTCAACAATCTGTTTTTGTAAATTTTGAAGAAAAAAAACAACATTAACTACTACATTAGCATAGCAGTTGACACCAGAACTGTTTTCAAACTGAAATCCAACAACATCCTCAACAGAATCCTTTTTTCTTCTGCTTACAATTACAGTTTCATCTACTTTTTGTCTTTTTGCTACTACCTCACTGCAATTACTCTCATTTCTTCTTTTTCGGCCTACCACACGTTTTTCAATCAGAGGATATTGAGGCAAATGTGGAGCATACTCTCTTCTTAACCTATTGTATTCTTTAACACAATCTCGATCAGCACAAATCTTTGTTTCATCACACTCAATCAAGTACAATCCTGATAAAGTTCTGACTCGTGATAATGCCACATATGCCATACCCTCTTTAAACCAGAACTTCCAATGATCACCAAAGCACTATCTACACTTAAACCTTGAGATTTATGAATTGTCACTGCATATGCCAAACAAATAGGAAACTGTTTTCGGTGAACATATAAGTCTTTCACGAGCAAAAATCTAGCTGAACAACGACAAATTTGTTCTATTTCATCAATGCCATCAAATTTAATTTTTAAAATTTCAATTCTATCTCTATTTTTGTAATTCACAAAACCAACAACATGACCCATTGCTCCATTTACCAGACCTCTTTCAACATTTAAATTCCTTCACAAAATGACACGACAATTCAAACACACATTCAGAGTCTTTTTAAAACCAGCAGTTTTAGATATATTCTTCTCTAATGAATCCAATTTTGATTTCAAATTTTCAGACAAAACAATTGTTGCTCCCATATGCTCTATTTTATCTGTAGCTTCCAGTTTCACTATCTCTTCATTTTCTAAATTTAACATTTTGTTGTTGAACATGGAACATTCTTTCAGAATTGGCATCAACCATATGGCAGATTTCCTCTCGTTAACTTTCTTAAAAATATTCTCTGGAAGAATGTTTTCATTTGGGTACAAATTTGAAATTAACCGTCCATGTAAAGCTTCTTTCCCTTGCTGACTTATTCTTACTCTTACATCTTGTAAAATATTTTTATAATCTTCATCCTTTGCCTGCCGCATATTTTGAAGCAGTTCTGCATATTTGAAGTTTACCAATTATATGTTGTCGCATCGAGAAATTGGAGCATATGAATGTTCTGATCGATTGTCGTCAGCAAGTCTCTATGCGAAATCTAGAACCATCATTTGGGTGAGTCTAGGTCTTGCTGCAACACGAAATCGAGTTTTGAAATCTGTACAAGAGATAGAGTATTTGGCGGAGAAAGAACCAGAAAGTACAGATATTTTGAAGACAAACATGTTGGATACATATTATCCAAATAGAAGTCATCACCTTGAGAATGCTTGTCTCTATAAAGTTCTGCAAAGATATATTTATAAGAGGAACATCAGAGAAGATATCAATAATGGAATATATGAAGTCATTGGATGTGAAGGATGTCTAGTGAAACAGAAAAAAGGTCATTTGATTAATCATCGAAAATTGGGTTGTGAAAATCCAGATAAAAGAGAATTTTATTATTTGGCTCTTTTGCAACTCTTTAAACCATGGCGAGAAGAAGAGGAACTACTTGGAGATTTTCTCTGTTATGAAGACTCTTTTAATGCTGCGAAGGATACCATAGAATGTCCTGTTTTTCCAAATTATCTGCAAATGTTGAATGAAGAAATAGAGCAAGAAGCAAAAATTGCTGCAGAGATTGCGAGAGACAGTTCTCAAGGCAGTCAGAGTTCTGCTTCATTGAGTCAGGATCCAATAGGAGGACCAATTATCCAAAATGAAGCTGCCACTGCCATGGATGAGGTGGAAAGAGCTATGGAGCAAGCTCAAGAGGATGTAATTAATTTAGAAGATTTGGTGAAACAATTAAACCGCAGAAACTGATATATAACGAAGTCACGGAACAGGTTGAACATGGATTGAGTCATGAGAAGAAAGAGTGCTCATGTACATCATTTAAGCCTGTCCGACTGTACGTGAGTGGAGAAGCGGGAACTGGAAAAAGAATTCTGATTAAAGCAATTGCATCTTATCTGCAGAAAAGGACTGAATCACCGCTGTCTTGTGTTGTTACCGCTCCAACTGGGCTGGCAGCACATAATATTAAAGGGATTACTTTACATTGTTTACTGATGCTGCCAGTGGAGCATGATAACAAATTGCAATATCATAAGCTATCTGGAGATGCGTGTTCCGAAGTTTCGAGAGTCCTGAAGAAAATGAAACTTCTTATCTTTGATGAAGTAAGCATGGTGTCAAATATAATGCTTGCTTTTGTGCATTTGAGAATGAAAGAAATTCTTAGAACAGACTATGATGTTTTATTTGGAGGAAAACATATTATTGTTTTTGGAGATCTTCTGCAGTTGACTCCAGTGAAAGGACAACCTGTGTTCAAAATGCTCATGCATGAAGATACCAGGAAGTGCCTAGGAAGCATTGGAAACGTTAATATATATATTTTTTTATTTTCCCCAAAATCGTTTTTGACATCACATTTAGGAAACACAGCACAGGTCCTATGTACAAGCATCTGCCTCACAGCAGGGATAAGACTGAGGCAAACGCTTTCACATGGAGCTTTCCCCATGTGATAGGATTCTGACACCTAAGAAGGAGTGCAGATGAGATGAAGACTGTCCAGGGGAGCACAAAAGGTGAGGCTCGTGTCCAAGAGTGCAGTGGACAGGACTAAACTGGAGTAGTGTACAAAAAAAAGAATCTCATTTATGAGGCCCTGCGTCAGTTTTGCACTGCTGATGCGTCACTTTTTGTGACGCATCGGCGGCATAAAACATGTACCTTTTTGCGCCATATTTAAAAAATGAAGCATTTAGGTAGATGCATCACTTTTTAAACCTCTGCGCCACATTAAACTCAAAAATGTAAAAGCCATTCATTTTTCCCAAAATCGTTTTTGACATCACATTTAGGAAACACAGCACAGGTCCTATGTACAAGCATTCCATGTCATTACTGAAACCTCACTAGTTTTCAAAATACAATTCCTCTATGCAAACAAACTCAATATGCTTCCTACACTGAGTTAACACAGGTAACATCATAGTAAAGAGTCAAATTTACGCCTGTGTCTAAGAGTGCAGTCAGGGATAGGCTTCATGAAGCCTAGTCCACTGCACTCTTAGACACAAGCCTCACCACCTACGCTCCCCAGGAAAGCCCAAACATGTACCTTTTTCCGCCATATTTAAAAAGTGACACATGTAGGTAGATGCGTCACTTTTTAAACCTCTGCTCCACATAATACTCAAAAATGTAAAAGCCATTCATTTTCCTCATAATCGTGTTTGACATCACATTTAGGAAACACAGCACAGGTCCTATGTACAAGCATTCCATGTCATTACTGAAACTTCACTATTTTTCAAAATACAATTCCTCTATGCAAACAAACTCAATATGCTTCCTACACTGAGTTAACACAGGTAACATCATAGTAAAGAGTCAAATTGACGCCTGTGTCTAAGAGTGCAGTCGGGGATAGGCTTCATGAAGCCTAGTCCACTGCACTCTTAGACACAAGCCTCACCACCTACGCTCCCCAAGAAAGCCCAAACATGTACCTTTTCCCGCCATATTTAAAAAGTGACGCATGTAGGTAGATGCGTCACTTTTTAAACCTCTGCGCCACATTATACTCAAAAATGTAAAAGCCATTCATTTTCCTCAAAATCGTGTTTGACATCACATTTAGGAAACACATCACAGGTCCTATGTACAAGCATTCCATGTCATTAGTGAAACCTCACTATTTTACAAAATACCATTCCTCTATGCAAACAAACTCAATATGCTTCCTACACTGAGTTAACACAGGTAACATCATTGTAAAGAGTCAAATGTATTTCTTTAAACATGCACACATTCTTTATTCCTTTTAAAAAATGTAAAAGCCATTCATTTTTCCCAAAATCGTTTTTGACATCAAATTTAAGAAACACAGCACAGGTCCTATGTACAAGCATTCCATGCCACTACTAAAACTTCACAATTTTACAAAATACAATGCCTCTATGCAGTAAAAACTTTTTACCAAGCATTATCAAAAAGCATGACACAAAGCAACATTAAAAAACCACAATTTGCTTCCAAATCTTCTCCATAGAGTATACAAGTCTCTATGTATATTAAATGAATCATAACTCACCTTTACAAATGCTCTAGGAGATTCACAACAGTGTCAGATACACACACCAATATTTCTTTAGCAGAGCAAAAGGTATGTTGTCCAGGCACTGCAACCATTAATGGCACAGAAAATCTCTAAATCTACCCACATATTCCTCATGGTAACCAATCAAAACTCTTCTCTCTGTATTTTCAAACCAACACCCTTCCCCCCCTCAGCCCTTTCTACCTGTTACCATAGCAACTCCCTCCTCACTGAGCTCCAAGGATTAAAAGTTTATTCTACAATGTTGCAAATCACCTCAGCAAGGATGTTTGACCTGCGAATACACCAGCTTATCTGGTGCAATGTTTCTTTAAATGACTTTTTTTTAACCATACAAATTACTTATTACACAGAACACAACCATGCACCCTAACATACAGTTTTCAACTATCTCAATCTACCAATCATTGCTTGTGATTCAAGAGCACTGAAACTCCACAGGTTTTTTTTTGCAAACTCCTACTGTTCCAACTGCCATTTTATTCCTACACTTCATCTGACTGCACCAGAACCTCCTCTACCATGTATTCTGTCTGGATTATTGGACATAGCTATATCCACTGGGCTCAAAGGTATGAAGCTACCAGAATTTTTCACAACCTTGATTTACCAAATGTGAATATTAAATGGATTGGCCAGAGAGGATTGAGATGTCACCAATTGATACCATTGGTGAAAACCTTTTTGCATTTGCCACACCCTAACCTCATAATTCTGCACTGTGGTGGAAATGGCTTAGTCACTTTGACTGGGGTAGGTCTGGAAATGCTTTTAAAGGACACCTTTGAACAATTGATGGCACTTTTTCCTCAAACTGCCTTGGTGTTTTCCAATATATGTCAAAAGCAGAAATGGAAGTGGTCCAACCAATTTTGTCCACAATTTGAGAAAGCATGGAAACATGTGAATAAATCTGTTTCTGCTTACATGAGAGACTATGGAATGGGTTCAATATACAACAACAACTTGCGTTACAACATGCAAGATATCTACAGAGGAGATGGTGTGCACTTCTCAGATGAGGGGAATAGAATATTCCTCCTGAATTTAAGACTGTGCATTGGTACCTACTTGTAGGTACCTTAATCAGCCACAGAAGCAAAAAGCCATTTTCAGGGCTACCCTATCTCTGATCACTCCAAATGATTATCTTTTTCTAATTTTTTTCACTGTTTTTTCACTAAAGTACGCTCCCCGGTACGCTCCCCGGTACGCGTACCTGTCGCTCCCCCCGCGATAAATAAATTTTTTTATTTTCTTTTGCCTATTAGGGCCTCCTAAGACCCCCTCAGAAAACCTGGAGGGTCAGGGAGTGCCTACGATGCCCCCTTTTACCCATTCCCAACGTTGTTTGTCCTCCATTTTCTGTCTTAAATCTACCAAAAACAAAATGGAGGACTGCCGTCGCGCTGCCGGTACGCGTACCGGGGCGCGCACCGGGAAGCGCTCTAAAAAAAAAATTCAAAGTTAATTTACTTAAAAACCACTGGAGACACTTTCACCAAATATAAAATAGCTCATACTACATACCAATCCCTACCATTTTCCCAAATTCGATGGAATTCCATTGAGCCATTTAGCCTGTAGACCTCTCTGAATACCCTGAGGTAAATTACTTCACAAAAAAACATCTGAAGTGTTAGAATTGACAACCAATTAAAATGTTACTTTCATTTTCTACTTTTTTTACCTGACATTTGATTGGTTATGTACATGAATATATATAAAGAAAGAGAGGGAAACACAGCCATTTTGACTACTACTTCCTGGTGTACATTTCAAAAGGATTTTCACTAATAACTTCAACTTCTTAAGGTAAGTTGTTATTTTGAAAACTGAAGTATATTGTGCACTTTAAGTTAATATGGAAAACTTTTTCTGGTAGTTATATACTATCCCTCTGTAATAGTTATAGATTTAGATAGACTTCTCTGTTATGGTTATGGATGGCTTTAGGCTTGTCTTGTATAATTATGAATTTACTTAGGTTTCATCACATACACTTTTTTATATTTCTACTTCCAGTCTGATACCATACACTGCCCAAAGATAAATTCACTGTTAAATACTACCTATCTAAACTTAAACCCAACAGTGCCCTATCTTTACTGATATATATTTTTTTTTGCAAATTTCAGCCAAAATGGAAGGAGAACAAAAAGTTTAATTTGAAATTGTCCTTGCAAAGAACAATGAAGAAAACATTGAACCAAATGACATTGAATTCATGGACGAATCACGAGACCATGAACTTCTACAATGTGTAGAATCTGTGGATTTCCTCCTTCAAAATGAGGACATTTCGGACAGTCACATGTTAGACGTTATATTTAATTTGGAAAATGAATCTCAAAAATAAATTTATATTTAATAATTCGAAAATTGTTTGAGACATTATTCATTTTTATATGTAATTCTTAAACTAGTACCAAATTGGTTATAATGTAAAGTCAGACTTATAGTATACCGTGCAACTTTTTTGTGTTACATAGTAATTTTGCTCATAGATACTTCCTTTCTCCCACTATATTATCTCCAATGTGTATTTGACATCTCTTTTTCATCCCCTGCCTCCATGTTCTTTCTGCTTTCCTGACAGACTATGATATGGATTCCATATAGCACAATAACTTCTGTAACAACATGCAAGATATCTACAGAGGAAACGGTGTACATTAAATTTAAGACTCAACATTGGTACCTACATGTTGGTACTTAAAACACCCAAACAACACAACAACTCTATGCAGAGCTACCCTACCTCTAATCACTTTGAATTATTATTTTCCTGTTTCACTCTGTTTTCCCCGTAGTACGCTCCCCGGTCCGCTCCCCAGTGCGCGTACCGGGCGCTCCCCCCCGCGGGACCCTTTTATGGCCACCACATCAAACCTAGGGGGACAGGGGGGGTCTACCCTGCCCCCTTTTGGTCATTTCCCCCTTTGTTTTTCGCCACCTCTTGTGTCTCGATCCTACCGAGACACAAGATGGCGGCCGCTGCGGACTGTTTCGAATGTTTACAGACATCCGAGAACCAATCAGCTTGCTGTGCGCCAGTCGCGTAGCACGCCCGGAGCGCTCCCCGGTACGCGTACCGGGGCGCTGCTATAGATATATACATTTTTTTGAACCTAAATTACTCAAAATCCTCTGGAGCACATATCTTGAGACATAGCAAAGGCACATCGGGCTACCAGTCCCTACAATTTTGCCAAGTTTGGTGAAAATCCATTCAGCCGTTCGAGCTAAAAGTGCGACCGACCACCCTATGGAAATTAACATGGGGAAAACACGTTTTGGGACCCCCCTTTTATCTCGGCCCCCGCTTGACAAATCCCCCCCAACCTTTCAGAGAAGGAGCGGAGCGCCGCGAGGCAAAGTTGCTGAAAAATTCAGGCAGATTCCTCAACCGGCGCCAAAGTTATACCCAATAGAATGTTGCAATTTCCCTATGGAAATCAATCCTAACTATAACTACCTACTGGCGACCGCCAGTAGGTAATATATATATACATATATATATACTACTGTGACAAAAGCCAGAGCGGAGACACAATTCTGGTCTTCGACTGTGAATGCTTTGTAACGCGATTCACCACTGAGCGAGTCCTTAGAGATGTAATGCCCAATGTCCATACAGTCACTTTCAGACTCGCATACGCTATGCGCAATGATCTTGTTACCAACAGTCCAGAAACTGCCAACACAAAGAACTGGCTTTCGCCCTGGAAGGGATTTTTTCATTGCAGCTCTTGCAGAGCATGCAAATTCGGGGTTAATACTACCACTTATGAGACCCCTTTTGATGCAAACCCTATAGCCCTGAGAGGCCACTTCACATGCCGCACCGAACTTGCAGTGTATGTTCTGAGGTGAAGTTGCAATCTGCTGTACGTGGGCAGCACCAAGCTGCTTGTCCACCTACGCATTTTGCAACATCTAAGAGCCATTGTCAATGCCGATCAAAGCTACCCTGTGGCGCGGCATTTTCAAACGACCCATGGGCAAAATCTTGCACACCTAAAATACTTCGTAATAGATGCAGTGAATCCCAACAAGAGAGGTGGCGACAATGAAAAAACCCTCAGACAAATGGAATCCAGGTATATAGTACAGCTAAATAGTAAGGCTCCTGGAGGGCTCAACATGGGAGAAGATCAGAATAACTTCCTGTGATCTATATAGTAGTTTTTGTGGAAATATTGACACACTGAGGGGCCAAAACCCAAAAAGCACCAGTATCATATAAAGATGATATAATCCCAACCGGGGATCAGTACTAACTGTTAGTTATATGATGCCTACATACATATATATGCAATCATTCCCAAACCCTATCTTAGTAGAGATGAGATATTTGATTATTTATAGAACAGCACAATGCACTTTTTGGAGATACCTTATATACGACACCATCCTTATATTATTTGAGAACTTTTAAGCACCATACTTTAGTTATACAGGCATAATACACCATTAGCGCCAGGAATGATACAGAGTAGGACGGAATTTTCTTTGCATTCATGTCCAACATAATTCCAATATATACTGTTTTTGAAATAAGCAGATATATTCCATTGGAGGATTGTGACACATGCGTATATAAAGTTGGAGTTGCATCAACCCATTGCAGTATTTGCTCAATAGATAAATGTCAACACATTCCTATTGCATGTAATGTGTACAGTGATAAACCCATTGATAAGTTTGCACATTATTGTATTTATACAGAGAAATGTTTACAGTTAGCATGATGCACTGTTTTATTATCATGTGGATAAATTTATCTCTGTCCTATTACAATGGACTAGGAAGTAAATGCACACAATTTGATCTAAACTGTATTTTGATATACGCATGGACTAGTTTGCACACCCCCGTATTGAAATCATATGTAATTAATTTGTTTTGCTGAGATAAGCATGGACAAGTTTGCACACTCTTGTATTTGTACCGAGATATGTATACGCATGGACAAGTTTGCACATCCCCGTATTTAATTCAAATGCACTTAATTTGATTTGCTGATATACGCATGGGCTAGTTTGCACATTCTCATATGTGTACAGAGACATGTATACCTTTTGCATTTTGCAGTTGAAGCCCTCTTGTTAGGCACTGCGCCGTTCATGTTCCATGTGACAACAGTTAATTGGATCTAGGATGTATATCAAGTTATCCTGTTGGCCATATGCAATATTGGGCATTATGCACTTTAATGACTGTCATATAATGTTTCAGTTTAATACATATGGCACTTGTTTAATGTAACTTGACCAATTTACATCCATACCAATACTGTATAGGAAAACAACTCCAATATGGCACCGGCACCTACTGAAAGGTGAATGTCTGTTAACACAGTCCTACAACTCTTTTTATCATGCAATGCAGTTTGGCGCGCAATGTGATTTTTGCCGTTTTAAAACACAGTGGTAGCTAACCGTCAGATATCAGTGAGCAAGGGCACGGACGTGCCCGAAACGCGTCTGATGACATGCACCATTAAATTGCCAAAATAAAGCAACCGATGTAAGAAGTCTGGCTGTGGCTATCGATTCCTTGCTGTCTGCGTACCTGTCTGTGCACAACGCACACAGAAGGCGAGCTGGATTATATATATATATATATATATATATATATATATATATATATATATATATATATATATATATATATATATATATATGTATATATACATACATACATATATATGTATATATATATATGTATATATATATTACCTACTGGCGATAGCCAGTAGGTATATATAGTTAGGATTTTTTTCCTATGGGATTTTTGAAAATTCCATGTCGAATAACTTTGGCGTTTGAGGACAGAATTGGCTGCAATTTTCAGGAAAATGGAACATTTTGTTTCTGAGCAGCCCCTGAAAATTTGGGGGGGTTTCGTCAAGGGGGGGCCGAGAAAAAAGGGGGGTCCCAAAATGTGTTTTTCCCATGCAATTTTCCATAGGGCGGTTGGCCTCACTTTTAGCCTGAACGGCTAAATGGATTTAAACCAAACTTGGCACAATTGTAGGGACTGGTAGCCCGATGTGCCTTTGCTATGTCTCAAGATATAGGCTCCAGTGGTTTTTACGAAAATTAACTTTGAAAAATATATATTGGGCTACATTGGGCTATATATATGTTGGAGCCCAAATGTAGCCCAATGTAGCCCAATGTAGCCCAAAGATGGCCAGCAGAGACAAAAAAAACCAAATGTAGCCCAAATATCAGCCAGATGTAGCCCAACTATAGCCCAATGACAGAATGTCCCAGAGTGTTCTAAAGAACAACTAGAGTGCTAACAGTCCTACTTATTACAAAGGTATGGCACACCTGAAGCCATCTTGATTGGAATAAAGTGGTAACTCTTAAAACATTTAATTTACAAAGGAACAAAATGAGGGGGTTCATTTTGCCATAGAAAGTATGATTAGCGAATATATGACGAAATCCCGCATACCATCAGTCCGCAAAACAAATCCCGCATGTACTATTAGGCCGCAAATTAAAATAACGAAAACTTTTAGAACGAATATGCCTTTAGCATACACTAAACAACTAAACTACCCTAAACCCTAAAACACTACCCCCAGCATGACCCTACACTACACAAACAGTACAACACTACCCTAAACCCTAAAACACTACCCCCAGCATGACCCTACACTACACAAACACTACAACACTACCCTAAACCCTAAAACACTACCCCCAGCATGACCCTACACTGCGCAAACACTACAACACTACCCAAAACCCTAAAACACTACACCCCAGCATGACCCTACACTACGCAAACACTACAACACTACCCTAAACCCTAAAACACTACCCCCAGCATGACCCTACACTACACAAACACTACAACACAACCCTAAACCCTAAAACACTACCCCCAGCATGACCCTACACTACGCAAACACTACAACACAACCCTAAACCCTAAAACACTACCCCCAGCATGACCCTACACTACGCAAACACTACAACACTACCCTAAACCCTAAAACACTACCCCCAGCATGACCCTACACTACGCAAACACTACAACACTACCCAAAACCCTAAAACACTACACCCAAGCATGACCCTACACTACGCAAACACTACAACACTACCCTAAACCCTAAAACACTACCCCCAGCATGACTCTACACTACGCAAACACTACAACACTACCCAAAACCCTAAAACACTACACCCCAGCATGACCCTACACTACGCAAACACTACAACACTACCCTAAACCCTAAAACACTACCCCCAGCATGACCCTACACTACGCAAACACTACAACACTACCCTAAACCCTAAAACACTACCCCCAGCATGGCCCTACACTACGCAAACACTACAACACCACCCTAAACCCTAAAACACTACCCCCAGCATGACCCTACACTACGCAAACACTACAACACTACCCTAAACCCTAAAACACTACCCCCAGCATGACCCTACACTACGCAAACACTACAACACTACCCTAAACCCTAAAACACTACCCCCAGCATGACCCTACACTACGCAAACACTACAACACTACCCAAAATCCTAAAACACTACCCCCAGCATGACCCTACACTACGCAAACACTACAACACTACCCAAAACCCTAAAACACTACCCCCCAGCATGACCCTACACTACGCAAACACTACAACACTACCCAAAACCCTAAAACACTACCCCCAGCATGACCCTACACTACGCAAACACTACAACACTACCCAAAACCCTAAAACGCTACCCCCAGCATGACCCTACACTACGCAAACACTACAACACTACCCAAAACCCTAAAACACTACACCCCAGCATGACCCTACACTACGCAAACACTACAACACTACCCAAAACCCTAAAACACTACACCCCAGCATGACCCTACACTA
Source organism: Lissotriton helveticus (assembly GCF_964261635.1). Classification (NCBI taxonomy): domain Eukaryota; kingdom Metazoa; phylum Chordata; class Amphibia; order Caudata; family Salamandridae; genus Lissotriton; species Lissotriton helveticus. The sequence goes on from NC_136071.1 coordinate 367,054,734, forward strand.
CGCAAACACTACAACACTACCCAAAACCCTAAAACACTACCCCCAGCATGACCCTACACTACGCAAACACTACAACACTACCCAAAACCCTAAAACACTACCCCCAGCATGACCCTACACTACGCAAACACTACAACACTACCCTAAACCCTAAAATACTACACCCCAGCATGACCCTACACTACGCAAACACTACAACACTACCCAAAACCCTAAAACACTACCCCCAGCATGACCCTACACTACGCAAACACTACAACACTATCCTAAACCCTAAAACACTACGCCCAGCATGACCCTACACTACGCAAACACTACAACACTACCCTAAACCCTAAAACACTAGCCCCAGCATGACCCTACACTACACAAACACTACAACACAACCCTAAACCCTAAAACACTACCCCCAGCATGACCCTACACTACGCAAACACTACAACACTACCCTAAACCCTAAAACACTACCCCTAGCATGACCCTACACTCACAAACACTACAACACAACCCTAAACCCTAAAACACTACCCCCAGCATGACCCTACACTAAACAACCACCACAACTCTACACTACACTAACACAACACTACACTACACAACACTACACTACACTACACAATCACTAACCCACGAAAAAATTAACACAAACCCACTTACCTCTCTCGTCATCGTGGTTTTCACAACGCAAATGCATTTACCATACATGCCTTTAAAACGTAATTCTTTGTAAAGGCATGCGCGATAAATGCACATGCGTTTTGAAAAAATGCAGGATAATGGTATGCGAGGTCAATGACCTTGCGGGATAATGGTATGCGGACTGAAAGTCTGCGGGATAAAAAATGCGGGAAAATGGCTGCAAACCATGATTAGCAGCAGACTTCCCTGGTGAGCACTATCTTTACTACAGTGATCTAATGAGCAACTAGAGTGCTAACATTCAGAATTTATGGCAAATGTGTGACACATCTGAATGCCTTCTTGATAGAACCAAAGTAAACAAGCATTGAAAATGCAATAGATCTCGCCCTCGTTTAAGTTAAAGCCATTCTGTTTGTAATGAGGTGGCTTTTTAGCTTTGCTTTTATTAGTGTTTTTAAAACTTTCATGTAAATAACATGCATATGTATGCATATATGTATATGTATGCATGCATTTATATTTATATAGATATGCAGATTATATATGTTTATATATGTATATTACCTACTGGCGATAGCCAGTGGGTATATATAGTTAGGATTTTTTCTCTATGGGATTTCTGAAAATTCTATGTCTAATAACTTTGGCGTTTGTTGACGGAATTGGCTGAGATTTTCAGGAAAATGGCACATTTTGTTTCTGAGCAGCCCCTGAAAATTTGGGGGGGTTTCGTCAAGGGGGGGGCGAGAAAAAAGGGGGGTCCCAAAACGCGTTTTTCCCATTCATTTTTCCATAGGGCGGTTGGACTCACTTTTAGCTCGAACGGCTGAATAGATTTACATGAAACTTGGCAAAATTGTAGATATAGTTTGCCCGACGTGCCTTTGCTATGTCTCAATATATGTGCTCCAGTGGATTTTGAGAAATTAACGTTTAAAAAAATATATATATCTGTGACAGTGCTCCGGTTAGCGCCCCGGTTCGCGTACCTGACGCGTAACGGAACTTCGCGAAGCTGATTGGCTCTCCGGTGTCTGTCAACATTCTAAACAGTCCGGAGCGGCCGCCATCTTGTCTCTCGGTACGATCGAGAGACAAGATGTGGTGAAAAACGAAGGGGGAAATGAAGGAAAGGGGGCAAGGTAGACCACTCCTGACCCCCTAGGATTGATGAGGGGGATATTAAAGTGCCCCGCGGGGCAAAAAATAAAAAATAAATGTTTTTTGCGATTTTACGCCGTAGAGGCGCGTCCCGGTACGCGAACCGGGCAGCTCACCGGGCAGCTCACCGGGCAGCTAACCGGGCAGCTAACCGGCAGCGTAGCTGTCAACATTGTAAACAGTCCGGAGCGGCCGCCATCTTATCTCTCGGTAGGTTCGAGAGACAAGATGTGGTGAAAAAAGAAGGGGGAAATGAAGGAAAGGGGCAAGGTACCCCTCCTGACCCCCTAGGATTGATGAGGGGGATATTAAAGTCCCCCGCGATTTTTCGCGGTAGAGGCGCTTCCCGGTACGCGAACCGGGCAGCCAACCGGCAGCGTAACGGGAGTCCGCCATCTTGTGTTTTTGGAGCGTCCGGTTCGCGTACCGGGTAGCGTCCCGGTAAGCGTACCAAGGGGAAAACCAAGAGAAACAGTAAAAAAAAAATGATGGGAATAGATTTCCAGCAAACTTGGCAAAATTGTAGGGACTGTTTGTTTGATGTGCCTTTGCAAGGCCTCAAGATATGTGCACGTGTGGATTTTGTCTAATTAAGGTTAAAAAAAATATATATATCTGTAAGCGTGCTCCGGCACGCTTACGTTACGGGTTTTGTTTGCGCTGCAGAGCCGATACGTCGCGGTTATGCGACGCGTCATGAGGCGTCTTACGTGGCTACGTGATACGTCACGTAATAAAGAATATATTTTACAGCTATAGATATTAGCTTTTAAAAAACCAATGAAATTCACTGAAAAAACCATAGGTTATAGACCATATATAGTTAGGAATTTGCATTTACAAAACCTTGAAAATTCACTGAAAAAACCATAGGTTAGAGACCATATATAGTTAGCTGGACATTTTATTGACATAAAACCAATGAAATTCCATATATAGTTAGTTGCACTAACTATATATCGCGCACCCGCAATCCACTGCTGATGATGTCACATATTACATCATTCATGACATGGTCAGTGACATCACTGATGACATCACTGATGACATCTCAAATGACATCACTGATGACATCACTGATGACATCTCAAATGACATCACTGATGACATCATGACACACCAATACCAGTTACTACATACGCACTCACTGATTCCTACGTCTACACACACATTCACTCATTCACCCATACAATCACTCATACATACAGTCACTCATTATTACAACACTATCATATGCACTCATACACCTATGCAGACACTCACACACTGCCACTCATCCATGGAGTCACTCACACACCTAGTCAGTCCTGTAAAGAATCAATCACACTTCCATTTCCTCATCTATACAGTTAAACACAGAACACCATACTTCAGTGACATCACTGATGACATCACTGATGACATCTCAAATGACATCACTGATGACATCTCAAATGACATCACTGATGACATCATGACACACCAATACCAGTTACTACATACGCACTCACTGATTCCTAAGTCTACACACACATTCACTCATTCACCCATACAATCACTCATACATACAGTCACTCATTATTACAACACTATCATATGCACTCATACACCTAGTCAGTCCTGTGAAGAATCAATCACACTTCGATTTCCTCATCTATACAGTTAAACACAGAACACCATACTTTTCACACATATACTAACACATACTTACTCTCTTATACAATCACTGATACAAGTACACATTGATATGCACAGAGTCACACACCTCCCAGCCAGCCACACACACACTCAGTCTTCCATACATCCACTCATTCTTCAATATGTAAAACATATTTAAACTTTACAAAAACACACAGACACTAGATGATGTCATCAGTGACGTCATTTGAGATGTCATCAGTGATGTCATCAGTGATGTCATTTGAGATGTCATCAGTGATGTCATCAGTGATGTCACTGACCATGTCATGAATGATGTAATATGTGACATCATCAGCAGTGGATTGCGGGTGCGCGATATATAGTTAGTGCAACTAACTATATATGGAATTTCATTGGTTTTATGTCAATAAAATGTCCAGCTAACTATATATGGTCTCTAACCTATGGTTTTTTCAGTGAATTTTCAAGGTTTTGTAAATGCAAATTCCTAACTATATATGGTCTATAACCTATGGTTTTTTCAGTGAATATATATATATATATATATATACATACATACATACATACATATATATATATATATATATTCACTGAAAAAACCATAGGTTATAGACAATATATAGTTAGGAATTAGCATTTACAAAACCTTGAAAATTCACTGAAAAAACCATAGGTTATAGACCATATATAGTTAGGAATTAGCATTTAAAAAACCTTATTTTACTCACACAAAACCATTGAAATTCCATATATAGTTAGTTGCACTAACTATATATCGCGCACCCGCAATCCACTGCTGATCATGTCACATATTACATCATTCATGACATGGTCAGTGACATCACTGATGACATCACTGATGACATCTCAAATGACATCACTGATGAGATCACTGATGACATCTCATTTGACATCAATGACCACATCACTGATGATATCATTCATGTGACAATACAATGCATCTCCTCACATTTTAATATAACCTCTGTTTCACCCAGTGTTAAATACAGAGTATAATTTTTGAAACCATTGACACACCAATACTAGTTACTACATACGTACTCACTGATTCCTACGTCTACACACACATTCACTCATTCACCCATACAATCATTCATACATACAATCACTCATCTTTACAACACTATCATATGCACTCATACACCTATACAGACACTCACACTCTGCCACTCATCCATGGAGTTACTCACACACCTAGTCAGTCCTGTAAAGAATCAATCACACTTCCATTTTCTTGTCTATACAGTTAAACATAGAGCACCTTACATTTTCAAACATATACTAACACATACTTACTTTCTTATACAATCATTGATACAAGTACACATTGATCTGCACAGAGTCACACACCTCCCAGCCAGCCACACACACACTCAGTCTCCCATACAAATACTTGGACAATCAATCAATAACCCATATAGTTAATCATATAGCTACTGATCAACACATGCAGCAGTTTACAGAACAACAGACATAATGATGCACAAATTAAGACAGTTTAGTCACTAACCCATGCACTCAGTGAGACACATTTAATCACTCACTCATACATTCAGTCATGCACCTACTAAATCCTTCGTCCAGACACTTATACATCTACTCATTCTTCAATATGTAAAACATATTTAAACTTTACAGAAACACACAGTCACTGGATGATGTCATCAGTGATCTCATCAGTGATGTCATTTGAGATGTCATCAGTGATGTCATCAGTGATGTCACTGACCATGTCATGAATGATGTAATATGTGACATGATCAGCAGTGGATTGCGGGTGCGCGATATATAGTTAGTGCAACTAACTATATATGGAATTTCAATGGTTTTGTGTGAGTAAAATAAGGTTTTTTAAATGCTAATTCCTAACTATATATGGTCTATAACCTATGGTTTTTTCAGTGAATTTTCAAGGTTTTGTAAATGCTAATTCCTAACTATATATGGTCTATAACCTATGGTTTTTTCAGTGAATTTCAATGGTTTTTTAATAGCAAATATCATAAGCTGTCGAATGTCAAGTACGTGGTAAGTGAAAACATTTTCGTGTTTATGCACACTGATCTGCTTTGAATGGTGCCCCCCCCCCTCATTTCTATTAGGAGTACTCTCTCTTTGCACATAGTGAAGGGTAGTTAACGCAGGCCTTTGCCCCCGTTGTAATACGTCGTGCCTGCTTCTCTCTCCATTTGATTGATTGTTATCCAAGTATTTACTGTTTTAGAATTGGTTCTCTTTGGTTCATTCTCTATTTACAAACAAACACAGAGTCGCAATACTCTGTTTAGTCTTCGCAGATAACGAAAAATCGTGTAAAAAAAAAAGAAAAGGAATCGAGCAAAATCAGTAGGCCACTAATGGGATCTCTTTTTGACCTCGCTAAAATAGAAACATTAGGAACAACCCCTCATGACAAATACAAAACTAGTGAGATGAACTGAACTCCACACAATGATGGCTGCAAAACAGCTTGGCTCCGCCACCCACCCCGCCCAAAATAACGATAAAGAGCGGCTGCCATGATTGGTTGCGGAATGGCAACGACGGAGCTACGAAATGGTGCTGCTCTCATGCTAACCCCAGCTTCAGTCTGAATATCCAGAAACACTGTAGACTACCAATTCGATCAGTTCCGGTAGCGCCCCAATGTAACCCGGTAGAGAAGAACTAGCCCTCCCCTCTTTGACTGATGGTTCTTGTTGCCTGTCCCTTCTGTTGTCATTTAACAGAACTATTTAGCCTGCTGAAAGGGGTTGTGTTCCAACCGCTGGTTGGTGGAGACATTTTGACTATATTCTGGACCTGCGTTGTCGCGTAATGCGTCATATGACGCGCCGCGTTAGCGCATCCGGAAGTCATCCGGGGCGCGCAGCGCGTAACGTAAGCATAACAAGTCATGTGACTTGTTAATAAAACTTTTCATTGGTTCATTTTACTTTTCTTATTCTAATGATGAAAGGCTTGGTCATATGACCTAAAAATTACGCTTTTTATTACTTCCGAACATTATTTTTTCTTAAATATATGTTATAATGTTCCAGGCTAATGTACTTTCCCGGAAAATTTACAACTGTCCTGCAAGTAAAATATATTCTTTTTTCGAGAAAAAGAGCGTTTCTTCGTCCCATGACGGAGCCGTTGAGCAAAAGAGGGTCGACCTGCTGTCTTAGTCGCCGATACGCCTGAATATGAGATTCTTATCGATCACTTTATGTTGCAGGAGTAGAAAACACAACAGCCCTTGACCATTTATCTTTACTGCGTTCCTTCGAATTATACCTTTTACCCTTCATGTAATTGGTCTGCTTTATTTCACTTGCCTTTTACTGATTCTAAAACAGTGACTATTATTAAAAACTTTACCAATGTATATACTACTACCATGCTTTCTTTTAAAAACCTTTATTGTGAAAATTTCATTATACAAATACGAGCCTATAACCACGTGGGCCGGCCACGGAGCAAACTGTAATCGTATATGATGAGTAGACATTTACACTGTAGAGGAACGTAACGGGCGGGCCATTAGGTTGCAAGAACTAAGGTGTCTAACAGTTACGGAATCGGTGGACATACATTTTATAATTAAAATACGACAGGGCCAGTTACAATAAAATTATCTAGATATACATTTGCGGGCAAGTACCATGGGTGACGTTAATTCGAACTTTCAATAGTACAGTAATCAATAACACATCAGAACTTAATATCAATAGGGATGTCGAAATATTCAATCAATTCTCGTCCCCGCCCGCCATGTGCTTCAAAACTGCATACGTATCTCGTGATTTCAAGGTTCTGCAACCAGTACACAACAAGGAGTTACGAGTCCCATTTATTCCGGCGCCATTTTGGGCGAGGACGGGCAGGTCCAGGATATAGTCAAAATGTCTCTACCAACCATCGACTATGATGATGTTCATATGCTGTATTATTAGAGTAACACTCATCTGTCCACATGAAATTAATTTGCCACAATCTAAACATGTCATTTTAATCTTTCCAAAGTTCTTCTAAATATTTGGGACCGTTTCCCTTGCCTCTGATGCTGTCAGTGCCACTTCTTTGATGAATGTACTAGCAGGTCAGGGGTTCTCCTCCAAATCTCTCTTTTATGCAGCACTATAATTAATTGGTGCCACCTCTCCATATGACGATGCATGGTATAGTTACCATAACTATATTTTTTTTCGGTTCCTCTGGAGAGTTCATCGTGGCAGATGAAGCGTGTAACGTACCGGGCATTTACCTTTTTTTGCATGTACAGGAAAGGAAAAAAAAAATCGAGCGTCCGAGTTCTAAGGTGTCCCAGGGCCATTTTAGTGGACCAGGCCCAAATCCAAAGAACAGGCCGCCATTTTGAGAGTCCTGTTGCAGCCGCCTGTCGCTGTAGCATCAAGAGCAGCCGAAACTCAGCTGAATGGCAACTGAAACGGTAAAGGGGCGCCCCACTACAGCAGACGAGCCTCCACCTAGGAAGGCCCGTTCACGCCGCCTCCCCCCCCCCCTTCGGGCACCCCACGCCGTTATTCGGAGCAGTATTGTAGGATGGCCACACCAGTGCGGCAACTTGCTAGACATCACCTCGGTGGTAACCGAATCTCAACGCCTTGTGGTGTCTTCTATTCAGAAAACATTGTTATGCTGCCTTCGACCTATTCGCCGCAAGTGCGCACACAACTCAACTGCATAGCTTGCTAGACACCACCTCGGTGCCATCCGAAACTTGGAATCTCAGCGCCTTTTGGTGTCTTCTCTTCAGAAAATATTGTTGCGCTGCCTTTGGCCCCATTCGCACATCGGTCCGCTACTGACGCCATCTCACAGGCTAATGGGGCGCCCCACGCCGACTTTCAGCATTGTAGGATGACCACACCAGTACAGCAACTTGCTAGACATCACCTCGGTGCCATCCGGATCTCGGCGCCCCACTGCAGATGAAGTGCCTCTCAACTATGAAACCACCACGGTGACATCCGGATCTTGGCGCGTTGTGCTGCCTTCGGCCTATTCGCACATCGGTCCGCTACTGACGCCATCTCACAGGCTAATGGGGCGCCCCACGCCGACTTTCAGCATTGTAGGATGACCACACCAGTACAGCAACTTGCTAGACATCACCTCGGTGCCATCCGGATCTTGGCATCTCAACGCCTAGTGGTATCTTCCATACAGAAAATATTGTTGCGCTGCCTTTGACCCCATTCGCACATCGGTCCGCAACTTAGACATCACCTCGGTGCCATCCGGATCTTGGCATCTCAGCGCCTTGTGGTGTCAGTCAGAAAATATTGTTGCGCTGCCTTTGGCCCCATTCGCACATCAGTCCGCTACTGACACCATCTCACAGGCCAACAGGGCGCCCCGCGCCGACTTTTACCATTGTAGGATGGCCACACCAGTGCCACAACTTGCTAGACACCACCTCGGTGCCATCCGGATCTTGGCATCTCAGCGCCTTGTGGTGTCTTCTATTCCGAAAATATTGTTGCGCTGCCTTTGGCCCCATTCGCACATCGGTCCGCTACTGCCGCCATCTCACAGGCCAACGGGGCGCCCCACGCCGACTTTCAACATTGTAGGATGGCCACACCAGTGCGGCAACTTACTAGACACCACCTCGGTGCCATCCGAATCTTGGCGCGTTGTGCTGCCTTCGGCCTATTCGCACATCGGTCCGCTACTGACGCAAACTCACAGGCCAACGGGGCGCCCCACGCCGACTTTCAGCATTGTAGGATGGCCACACCAGTGCTGCAACTTGCTGGACACCACCTCGGTGCCATCCGGATCTTGGCGCCTTCGGCCTATTCGCACATCGGTCCGCTACTGACGCCGCCTCACGTGCCAACGTATTTTCTCCGCATTTTATACCCTATGCCGCATAACAGGTCATGTGACTTGTTTATAGAACTTTTCATTGGTTCATTTTACTTTTGGTTTCCTAATGATGGAAGGCTTGATCATAGGACCTAAAAACAACACTTTTCATTGGATGAAAACTTTTTTTTTTTCCCAAACGATGAAAGCCCCACCTTGTTTCTGGATGTTTCAGACTGAAGCTGGCTTCAGCATGAGAGCACCACCATCTCGTAGCTCCGTCGTGGTCATTCCGCGAGCAATCATGGCAACCGCTCCCCACCAGAATCCTACAGGAGTCGGGGGCCCCCAAAACTTTTGATAAATCCTCAAGGCGGAGGGGACGCTTTCGAGAATGGGGTCCAAGACCTAGCAGACAAGCGTCCGATTTCCAAGGTGTCCCAGGGCCATTTCAGTGGACCAGGCCCAAAAAGGAAAGAGCCTGCCGCCATTTTGAGAGTCCTGTGACAGCCGCCTATCGCTGCACCGCAAGAGTGGGCGCAACTCAGCTGAATTGCGGCTTTTGACACAGTGGACCAAAAACGGACGGAATGGCAACTGAAACGGTAAAGGGGCGCCCCACTACAACAGATGACACTCCACCTGGAGAGGCCCGTTCACGCCCCCTCCCCCGGGGCGCCCCACGCCGTTATTCGGAGCAGCATTGTAGGATACCAAAACCAGTGCGGCAACTTACTGGACATCACCTTGGTGCCAACGTTCTGCTGCCTTGGAACTATTCGCACAACAGTTTGCTACTGATGACCCACCCCCCGCGACGCCCCACGCCAGAAATCTGGACGTTGTGCTGCGTTGGGACTATTCGCACAGCCGACCACTACTTCGTTGTTTTTCCCTAAAAATGTTTATATGTTATTACTGTTTTTGTTTTCTTGTATATATTTATAAGTTATTAAAGTTTTATAATCTTACTACTTTGTTGGAGTGCTATATATTTTTAATGTGACACATAATTGTAAAAACTTTGATGTACAAAGAGTCATCCCTGGAATCTTCCGCTTCAGGCTCGGTCCCCTCCCCAATCACAATACAGGATGGTTTTCAGATAATAGGAACGCGTCTGCTGTGACGGATCTCATCGAGTGTGGGCCTTGATCTACTATAACTCCTTTGAAGAGGGGTGATTCTTTACAGCTGGGGCCATAAACTACATCTGCAGGGCTAGCTGATACCCTAGGACCGGCCTGGACAATCGGACACAGAGGAAAAGGAGTGTCAGAGGGTGCGGTAGTGAATAGGGCGAAAGGGAGGTGTCGGGCGGGCACAGGGTGTGATTCTCAGGGAAGAGCAGCGCAGATGGGGGGTGGTTTATTACCCATGCATAAGACAGAGAGCGGGGGTGACCACTGCCTGGGGGAGATGCTTGCGAGGGTGGGGAGTCATGCTAAGGATCAACAGCGTGCACAGAGTGGGTCTGGTCAAGGCATCTAAAATGACTGCCGTGCACGACAAAAGTGTGGCATTTGAAAAAAGGCAAGATGGCGCAGACAATGTTTTTCAACACTTCCTGATTTCCTTCGAATCGAACGTTAACAGACGTTGGGGCATATTACCAAAGTTAAGCGATATTTATCCCTAACGATGCTTAGCAACGATTTTTTTACCGCTAAGCATCGTCAGAAATTATCGCAGATAAACCTTGCTATTATCAAGGTTTATCGCAAATACGATAAAAAACGACCGCAATGCATTAATATCGCTGAAAACTCAGCGATATTCATGCATTACCGAGCTAATGCTCTTAGCCATGTTATCCTCCTCCCATTGGATAACATGCCTTAGAACTGCTCAGGGCAGGTGCTAGCTTTTGGAGATATTCGCGTTTATCGCGAATATTTCCAAAAGTTGATAATAGGAGATAGCGATGTTAGCGACTGTTTCCAGTCGCTAACATCTTGGCATGCCCACTTTGCATGTCATTAGTGATAAATATCACTCACATGCAAAGTGGGGCCCAAGATGGTCGCTATCTCCTACTAGCCGTCGCTAACTGGTGTTAGCAACAGCTAGGTAATACAGATATAATTTTATCTCCGCGAAGCGGAGCGCTGTTACAGATATATATCTTTTTTTGAACGTTAATTTCTCAAAATCCACTGGAGCACATATATTGAGACCTAGCAAAGGCACATTGGACTACCAGTCCCTACAATTTTGCCAAGTTTCGTGCAAATCCATTCAGCCGTTCGATTATTATTAATTTATTTTTTTTGCCTCGCGGGGCCCTTTTAAAACCTCCACATCAAACCTAAGAGGTCAAGGAGGATCTACTATGCCCCCTTATGGTCATTTGCCCCTTCGCTTTGGCCTCCTCTTGTCTCTCGATCCTACCGAGAGACAAGATGGCGGCCGCTACGGACTGTTTGCAATGTTTACAGACGCCGGAGAACCAATCAGCTTCGCAAACCTCCGTTACGCGAAGCGGAGCGCTGTTACAGATATATATCTTTTTTTGAACGTTAATTTCTCAAAATCCACTGGAGCACATATATTGAGACCTAGCAAAGGCACATCGGGCTACCAGTCCCTAATATTTTACCAAGTTTCGTGCAAATCCATTCAGCCGTTCGATTATTATTATTATTTTTTTTTTTGCCCCGCGGGGCCCTTTTAAAACCTCCACATCAAACCTAGGGGGTCAGCGAGGATCTACTATGCCCCCTTATGGTCATTTGCCCCTTCGCTTTGGCCTCCTCTTGTCTCTCGATCCTACCGAGAGACAAGATGGCGGCCGCTACGGACTGTTTGGAATGTTTACAGACGCCGGAGAACCAATCAGCTTCGCTTCACAAAGCTCCGTTGCGCGAAAAGTACGCGAACTGGAGCGCTGCCCGGTCCGCTGTTACAGATATATATCTTTTTTTGAACGTTAATTTCTCAAAATCCACTGAAGCACATATATTGAGACCTACAAAAGGCACATCGGGCTACCAGTCCCTACAATTTTGCCAAGTTTCGTGCAAATCCATTCAGCCGTTCGGGCTAAAAGTGAGGCCAACCGCCCTATGGAAAACTCAATGTTAAAAACACGTTTTGGGACCCCCCTTTTTTCTCGGCCCCCCCTTGACGAACCCCCCCCAAATTTTCAAGGGCTGCTCAGAAACAAAATGTGCCATTTTCCTGAAAATTTCAGCCAATTCCGTCCAGAAACGCCAAAGTTATTAGACATAGAATTTTCAAAAATCCCATAGAGAAAAAATCCTAACTATATATACCTACTGGCGACCGCCAGTAGGTAATATATATATATATATATATATATATATATATATATATATATATATACAGCCAAAAACCTTCTCCAGTTTATGAAAGGAAATCCGGGCCACTTGGAAATGCAAAGCGTATTTATTTAATGGCTTTCTCGACGCGTTTCGCAGGTGAAACCTGCTTTTTCACGAGACAGAAACCAAACATGAAGTGCTCATTATATACAGTCACGTGTTGTTCTATTCACATACATGGAAGACAGACTTGTTGGTATATCTACGGGCTGAGTTCGCTACTTTCAGACCTCGTCAGGCAACAAAAGTAAAAGCTGCAAAAACCGTTAAAGTAACACGCAAGATGCAATTTAAATTAAACCAAACTGAAAATTGTTTTCAACCTGAAAATGGATAATTAGCATTGCAGGGAGTATGTAAATTTCACTTGTGAAATTATATCAACAGTTTTTTCAATCGATTGAAGCATATGTAGTACATTCTTAAATGCATCAATACCCAATATAGCCCATGTGGGCTATTCATTTATCGTTAAAGGTTCGTACAGTACCACATCATACTTAAAGCTGTCCAACTTTCTTTCAATAAAGCCCAAGTGGGCATAAAATGCTCATATTCCCATTCTGGTGGTCCATTCAGACAGTCTTATGTGATCAGGTGCTCCCAAAGGTCGAACAGATTCCCAATTATGATCACCAACAAGCTCTGTAAACCAGAAATTAAAAACATGAAATCAGTGACTGTTTTATATGTGATAAAGTGATAAAATAAGTGCTTAGTTAAAAAACAGCAGGTATATATACACAGTCAAACTCACAGGCTAACCCAGATGCACACTAAGTTCCTCATGTAAATTGTGACCATTTGGTTGGGTCGTCCTGTATTTAATAATCAGTCTCGATTCGAGTCTCCTCATCTCCTTAATACGATCTCCCCCTCTTTCCCTCATGGGAACTGTCTCAAGTACACAGAAGGACAGCATATTTGCAATGCTTTTATGGTGTGTCGCAAAGTGTCTCGCGATAGGATATTGTTTATCCCCATTCGTTATCGCCCGCATGTGTTCAAGCACTCTTTTCTTAGCCTGGTGCTTGGAACTGCCAATGTAACATAACTGGCAGGGGCATTTTAGGGCATATACAACATGGTCCGTCAGGCATGTCACATGTTTGGTAATTTTAAATTTGTTTGTGTCTTTAGACAACTGTATTTCTTTCGTGTTTTTACTGTTGCGACAGGCTTTACACCTGCCACAAATGTAAAAACCTTGCACCGGGTTTCTTTGCTTCACAGTCTTAGGTAAAAGAGTGGAGCAGAGAAGGTCTTTGAGGGATTTAGGTCTCCTGAAAGTGAGTTCGGGATGTTCTGAGATTTCAGGAGCTAAGTCTTTGTCTAGCTTAAGTATATTCCAGTATTTGTTAAGTGCTTTCCTCACTTCCTTAGAGTCACAATGGTAGTCAGTGATAAATCTACTCATCGCATTAGGGGATGGTTGATTTTCTTTCTTTTTTGAATTCAGTAAGCTGGTTCTTTCTCTTTCGTTTACCTTAGCCAGGGCACTAGTTATGCATTTACGTCCATATCCTCGTTCTCTAAACCTTTCGCTCATTAGGGTTGTTTCTCTGTTAAAATCATTTTCGTTCGAGCAGTTTCTTTTGGCTCTTAGAAACTCTCCTACTGGGATAGAGTTAATCAAATTTGTGGGGTGACAGCTGGAGGCATGCAACAAACTGTTGCCCACTGTACTTTTCCTGAATAAAGTCGTAGTTAAGCTATTATCTTTACTTTCAACTTTTACATCAAGGAATTCAATGATAGTGGGATTGATGTGACATGTAAAACTCAGGTTATAGTCATTAGTATTAAGGTCTTTGACAAAATCCAATGCCTCTTGTTGGCTTCCATTCCAGACAATAAAAATATCGTCTATATAGCGGAGCCAACACACAATTTTAGTAAGATATGCTTGGGATTGGTAGACCACTCTCTATTCCCACAGTCCTAAGTACAGACAGGCGAAGCTGGGCGCCAGACAAGTTCCCATCGCGGTGCCCAGTAGCTGATGGTAAACTGTATCATTAAAGAGAAAATAATTCTTGGTAAGGCATAAGTATGCCATATCAAGAAGCATCTCGGTGTGAAGGAGGTAGGAGATAGACCGTGCTCTAAAGAAATGTCTACACGCTTCGATACCTTGTTGCTGGGGGATGCAGGTGTAAAGGCTATTAACATCAAGAGTCATGAATAGCCAGTTAGGATTCCAGGACATATCATTAATTTTTTGTAGGAAATGGCCCGAGTCCCTAAGGTACGAGGGTAAATTTTGCACCAAGGGCTGTAGGAAAAAATCTACGTATCTAGAGGTGTTTTCCCAGCAGCTACCTCTAGATGATACGATGGGCCTCCCCGGGGGGTCAGTTATGCTTTTGTGGACCTTTGGTAGGAGGTAGAGTGCGGGTATCTTAGGGTGTTTGTTAAGGATAAAGTTAAATTCCTCCCTACTAATCAACCCGTTCTCCTTCCATTTGTTAAGTTGTTCTGTATATTTTGAAACACAGTCAAGATAAGTTGCCTTACTGCTTTTCTCATACTTAGTGCAGTCGCTCAGTTGTGATAGACCTTCATTAATGTATAGGTCACGAGGTAGCACCACAATATTTCCCCCTTTGTCTGACCTTTTGATAATAATACTTTTATCATCACTTAGAGATTTGATCGCTTTAAATTGTACATTTGTTAAATTACAATTTACATAATTCTTACATCTAGACAGTCTTTCAAATTCTTTGATCATCGCTTTCTCCAAGATGTCAATAGATTCATTCATAATTTGCGGCAAGAATACAGATTTTGGTCTAAAATTACTTTCATATTTCAAACCAATATCAATGTCATCATAAATTTGATGCAGCATAGGACTGTCGAGTGTGTCCAAGTCTCCCTCCAGTTCATGGAGTAGATGCAGCGTTTCCACATCTGCGCCTGTGATACTGGTGGGCACTTGCACCGACTCACGGGTCTCAGTAGTAAGTTTCGTAGCATGCCATTTCTTTAAGCGCAGCTTACGAGTAAAGTAAAATAGATCAATACGACTTTGGGTATAGTCAAACTGGTGGTCGCCAGTAGGTAGTTATAGTTAGGACCTAGCTACCATCGGAAATCCGCAACATTCTATTGGGAATAACTCTGGCGTCGGTTGAGGAATTTGTGTGTAATATTCCAAACTTTTGGCCAGCTCCGCTCCGCTCCTTCCCTGGAAGTTTCGGGGGGATTCGTGAAGTGGGGGCTGAGAAAAAAGGGGGGTCCCAAAACGTGTTTTCCCCATGTTAATTTCCATAGGACGGTCTGACAAGTCTACAGCCCGAACCGCTGAATGGAATTACACCAAACTTGGCAAAATTGTAGGGACTGGTACGCAGATGTGCCTTTGCTATATTTGGTGGAAATTGCTCCAGTGGTTTTTTTGAAAATTAACTTCAAAAACACATATATATCTATAGGCGCGCTCCGAGCGCTCACCGGTACGCTACGGGAGTGCGCGAGCTGAAAGCTGATTGGCTGTCGGGTGTCTGTCAACATTCTAAACAGTCCGGAGAGTCCGCCATCTTGTGTCTCGGTAGAATCGAGACACAAGAGGTGAAAAAGAAAGGGGGAAATAATTAAAAGGGGGCAGAGTAGACACCCCCTGACCTCCTAGGTTTTCTGAGGGGGGCCTAGAAGGACCCTGAAGGGCAAAAAACCTTTTTTATTTTTATTTTTTTTCGCGGGGTAAGCATTGGGTGCGTTCTCCGGTACGCGCACGCTGAGCGCACCAAGGGGAAAACAGTGAAAGAAAATAGTTTAAAAAAAGAATTGGGGTGAGGGGCACTCTACCCTGCTCTCTTTTCAAGTTTTTGAAGTATTACATTTCACTCTTTTCTGAAACTACACAAAATGGCGGCGATAAGGTGTATCAGAGACAGATAGTGAGAGAAAGGAGGCAGGAGATGAAGAAGAGATATCAAATATACATTGGTAAAAATACAGTGGGAGAAGGGCAGTAAATATGAGTAAACTTACTATGTAACATAAAAATTGTGCACTCTATACTGTAAGTATTTAATTATACTACAATCACTTCGATTTTACCTCATAAATTAGAAATAAAAATGAATAATATGTCAACTAATTTTGAATTTGTAATGAATAATTTATTGTTCAGATTTCTCATAATTTAATAGAACTTGTAGCATGTCCTCATCTGGTATTTCATCTTCATTCATATATTTAATTGTTTTGATGATGTTTGTTGGCATTCTATTTCATCCAAACATTCAATTAATTCTTCATCTAGAGATTGATTCAAAAAATCTTTTAAGTCATCTTCTGTTTGTGATGAAATGGTTTTTTCAATATCCATGACATTTTCATTTTCAAGATGTGTTGTTGTAATTTCAAATTTCAAAAGAAAAATCCTTGCTGTCCTCCATTTTAATTTCAAATTTCTTGCTGTAAATTGCAGAAAAAAGTAATCACTTTCAATTATCGTTTTTAGTAATACATAACATAAAAGTAGCTTAATCAAGTATTTAGCTCTTTAAAATTAATTGGGCAGTGTATAGTATCAGACAGGAACTAGAAATATAAAGCACTGCATGTGCTGAAGTCAATCTTAAACAATAATTATAACAGAAGGACTGTAAATAACTAATGGAAAACATTTTCCAAATTATCTTAGAGTGTACAACATAGTTCCCCTTACAAATTAACAACTCACCTTTTTGAAAATAGAAGAGTTAGTAGTGTGTTATTCTAAGTCCAGCAACTGAGCACCCAAATTTTCTTTCAAAAGTACCTCAGACTGGGGCATTACAAAATGGCCGTGTTATCCTCTCATTTGAGATATATACATAACCAATCAATCTTCACCATACACAAATTCAAAACTAAAGTAATATTTTGATTGGTTCTAAATTTCAATACTTTCAAATGTGTTTTCCCCATGCAATTTTCCATAGGACATTTAGACACGCCTACAGCCTGAACGGATGAATGGAATTACACCAAAGTTGGCAAAATGATAGGTACTGGTATGTATTAGGGCCTTTTCTATATTTCTTTGAAATTGCTCCTGTGGTTTTTATGAAAGGCAACTTCAAAAAAACATATATATCAATAGGCGTGCTTCGAGCGCTCACCGGTACGCGTACCGGGGAGCGCATCCGGCGATGATGTCTGTCAACATTCTTAACAGCCCGGACAGTCCGCCATCTTGTGTCTCGGGAAAATCGAGACAGCTGAGGTAAAAAAGAAAGGGGGAAAAGAGTAAAAGGGGGCAGGATAGACACCCCCTGACCCCCTAGGTTTTTTGAGGGAGGCTTAGAAGGACCCTGAAGGGCCCAAAAACTATTTTTTTTATTTTTTCACGGGGTAAGCGCTGGGTGCGTTCCCGGGTACGCTCTCCGGTACGCGCACCCTGAGCGCACCACGGGGAAAAACAGTGTAAAAAAATAAAGTACAAAAATATTGTAGAGTGTTTAGAGGTAAGTTAGCTCTGAAAAGAGCTGTTGTGTTATGTGGGTGTTTTTTGTACCTACAAGTAGGTACCAATGCAGAGTCTTATATTCAAGAGGAAAACTCTATTCCCCTCATCTGTAGAATGCACACCATCTCTCCTATACATGCCAGGCCTGTTGTAACGCAAGTTGTTGTGATAAATGGAACACATACCATAGTCTCTGAGGAAAGCAGAAACAGATTTATTCACATGTTTCCTTGCTTTCTCAATCTGTGGACAAAATTGGTTGGACCAGTTCCATTTTTGCCTTTGGCATATATTAGAAAATACCAAGGCAGTTTTTGGAAAAAGTGACATCAATTGCCCAAAGATGTCCTTTAAAAGCATTTCCAGACCTACCCCAGTCAAAGTGCCCAGGTCATTTCCACCACAGTGCACAATTATAAGGTCAGGGTGTGGTAAATGCATAAAGGATTTTACCAATGGTATCAATTGGTGACTTCTCAATCCTCTCTGTCCAATCCATACAATGTCCACATTTGGTAAATCAAGGTTGTAAATACCTCTGTTAGCTGCATATTTTTTACTCCAGTGGATATAGCTATGACCCACAAACCAGACTTTTGCATTTTGAAGGTAGATGTGCTTCTAGTCAGATGAGTTGTGGAAATGAAATGGCAGTTTGATTATGAAAAAAGTGGTTGAGAATCAGTGCAGTTGAAAAACCAGAAATGATTGGTGCTTTCTGAAAAATCTCCACTGAAAATTAGGGTGCATGCTTTTTTTTTGTAAAAAGTAATTTCAATGGTTGAGAAAAAGTCATTTAAAGAAACATTGCCGTTGATTAGCTAGTACATTGCGAGATCAAACACCCTTGATGCATTCTTTTGCAACATAGTATGATGAACTTGTGAACTGTGTGCTGGGTTAGGAGGGAGTTACCATGGTTACAGGGTGAATGAGCACTGGGGGGATGGGTGAATGTTATGTGAGTTTCAAAGTCTTGAAATGTACAACCAATTAAAATGTGCAGTTTGGTTTTGAATTTGTGTGGGAACAATTTTGATTGATTAGGTACAAGAATATGGGTCTGAAATGTGAAAGTATCTGCGCCATTATTCTCAGGCTCCAGTGAAAGAAGCATTATTCAGAGATTCTGCTTAAGAATATCTGTTGACTGTGACTGACACTGTTTTACATCTTCCAAAGCATTTTTAAAGGTGAGTAATGATTCTTTTAAAAAAGATAGAGAGCTTAAAGATTTTTGACAAGTATCACAGTGAGTGTCTGTGTGAATTAAGGTATTATATTTTTACCTTTTTCCATAATGTTAGCTGTGTGTGCTTACAGTTGGTATTTTTTAGTTTAGAAGGTAGACTTCTTTTTAAATTGTTTTTTATGCTTGGATTCAATGCTGGTATAGAGATAGTGTAATGGTTTCATTGAACTTGTAAATATGCTCCTTTTTTAGAAGCGCCTTGTGCAACCTTTAACATGGGTGGAAGCAGTGAATGTATGGAGAGGGATAGGAATAGCAGATAGAAAACCATATGAAATGGTGTGGGAGATGCATAAAGTATTTCAGTAAATGCATCAATTGAGATGGAATATAAGATAAAGAGGGGCATATTTAAAAGACCCTTGCACAATGTTTGACATGGGTGCAAGCAGAAAATGCATGCAGAGCAATTAAATTGGCACCCAGGCAAGAATATGAAATGCCGTGAGAGATGCTTAAAGGGTTTTTATAATGGCATAAATTGAGTTAGAATATACAAAAAAAGATGTTTACAAGCCCCTTGTGCAATGCTTGACATTAATGCTGGTACCGAGATAGTGTAATGGTTTCATTGGCATATTTACAAGCCGCTTGCACAATGTTTGACATTAATGCTGGTATTGAGATAGTGTAATGGTTTCATTGGCATATTTACAAGCCCCATGCGCAATGTTTGACATTAATGCTGGTATAGAGATAGTGTAATGGTTTCAATGGCATATTTACAAGCCCCTTGTGCAATGTTTGACATTAATGCTGGTATAGAGATAGTGTAATGGTTTCATTGGCATATTTACAAGCCGCTTGCGCAATGTTTGACATTAATGCTGGTATAGAGATAGTGTAATGGTTTCATTGGCATATTTACAAGCCCCTTGTGCAATGTTTGACATTAATGCTGGTACAGAGATAGTGTAATGGTTTCATTGGCATATTTACAAGCCGCTTGTGCAATGTTTGACATTAATGCTGGTATAGAGATAGTGTAATGGTTTAATTGGCATATTTACAAGCCGCTTGCGCAATGTTTCACATTAATGCTGGTATAAAGATAGTGTAATGGTTTCATTGGCATATTTACAAGCCGCTTGCACAATGTTTGACATTAATGCTGGTATAGAGATAGTGTAATGGTTTCATTGGCATACTTACAAGCCCCCTGTGCAATGTTTGACATTAATTCTAGTACAGAGATAGTGTAATGGTTTTATTGGCATATTTACAAGCCGCTTTGGCAATGTTTGACCTAAATGCTGGTATAGAGATAGTGTAATGGTTTCATTGGCATATTTACAAGCCCCTTGTGCAATGTTTGACATTAATGCTTGTACAGAGATAGTGTAATGGTTTCATTGGCATATTTACAAGCCGCTTGTGCAATGTTTGACATTAATATTGGTACATAGATAGTGTAATGGTTTCATTGGCATATTTACAAGCCACTTGCACAATGTTTGACATTAATGCTGGTATAGAGATAGTGTAATGGTTTCATTGGCATATTTACAAGCCCCTTGTGCAATGTTTGACATTAATACTGGTACAGAGCTAGTGAATGGTTTTATTGGCATATTTACAAGCCGCTTGTGCAATGTTTGACATTAATGCTGGTATGGAGATAGTGTAATGGTTTCATTGGCATATTTACAAGCCCCTTTTGCAATGTTTGACATTAAGGCTGGTACAGAGATAGTGTAATGGTTTCATTGGCATATTTACAAGCCGCTTGCGCAATGTTTGACATTAATGCTGGTATAGAGATAGTGTAATGGTTTCATTGGCATATTTACAAGCCCTTTGTGCAATGTTTGACATTAATGCTGGTATAGAGATAGTGTAATGGTTTCATTGGCATATTTACAAGCCCCTAGTGCAATGTTTGACATTAATGCTGGTACAGAGATAGTGTAATGGTTTCATTGGCATATTTAAAAGCCGCTTGTGCAATGTTTGACAGTAATGCTGGTACAGAGACAGTATAATGGTTTCATTGGCATATTTACAAGCCGCTTGTGCAATGTTTGACATTAATGCTGGTATAGAGATAGTGTAATGGTTTCATTGGCATATTTACAAGCCCCTTGTGCAATGTTTGACATTAATGCTGATACAGAGATAGTGTAATGGTTTCATTGGCATATTTACAAGCCCCTTGCGCAATGTTTGACATTAATGCTGGTATAGAGATAGTGTAATGGTTTCATTGGCATATTTACAAGCCCCTTGTGCAATGTTTGACATTAATGCTGGTATAGAGATAGTGTAATGGTTTCATTGGCATATTTACAAGCCCCTTGCGCAATGTATGTGTGACTCTGTCTAAGATCACAGTGATGGGTGAATCAAGCTTCAGTCACAGTGTGATCTTAGGCACATGATCAGAATGTTACATATAATGTACCATGTCTGTCTCTGCCAACCGTATGTGTGAATCTGCCTAAGATTACACTGATGGGTGAATCAAGCTTCAGTCACAGTGTGATTTTAAGCACATGATCAGAATGTTACATATAATGTACCATATCTGTCTCTGCCAACAGTATGTGTCACTCTGCCTAAGATTACATTGATGAGTGAATTAAGCTTCAGTCACAGTGTGATTTTAGGCACATGATCAGAATGTTAGATATAATGTACCATGTTTGTCTCTGCCAACAGTATGTGTGACTCTGCCTAAGATCACAGTGATGGGTGAATCAAGCTTCAGTCACAGTGTGATCTTAGGCACATTATCAGAATGTTATATATAATGTACCATGTCTGGTTCTGCCAATAGTATGTGTGACTCTGCCTAAGCTTCAGTCACAGTGTGATCTTAGCCACATGATCAGAATGTTAGATATAATGTACCATGTCTGTCTCTGCCAACAGTATGTGTGACTCTGCCTAAGATCACAGTGATGGGTTTATCAAGCTTCAGTCACAGTATGATCTTAGGCACATGATCAGAATGTTAGATATAATGTACCATGTCTGCTCTGCCAACAGTATGTGTGACTTTGCCTAAGATTACACTGATGGTTGAATCAAGCTTCACTCACAGTGTGATCTTAGGCAGATTAGTAGGATGTTAGATATAATGTACCATGTCTGTCTCTGCCAACAGTGTGTGTGACTCTGCCTAAGATCACAGTGATGGGTGAATCAAGCTTCAGTCACAGTGTGATCTTAGGTACATGTCCACGATATTACATGTAATCTACCATCTCTGTCTCTGCAAGCAGTATGTGTGTCTCTGCTCATATTATTTCACTGTATCTACAGGCCAAAAACAGGCCACCTATATATAAGCAAGACATAACATTAATTAGTAAATCGTTTTTGACACAAAGCAAAGCACATGTAATGTAAATCAGCCTTTTGTTGTATACTAGTGTCTATATTGTTTACTTATTGTAATTGCTATGTAATATGTTTGTAGTGGTCTATAATATGTTATTTCTTGTTTACCAAAGATTATAATCATCTATACAAACAAACAAAAAGATGTCTTCGAAAGCAAGACATGAAAAAGTTTATAAAAGAAAATTAAGGTCTAAGGAAAAAGAAAATCAAGAACCAACCAAAATAAAATCTTCTGAGAAAAAGAAAAATGTTCCTGGTAAGCAAACAAAAAATTCTCAGGAACTTATTGAAATGTCAAGAAAAAACAAGTTTTTTTGCAAACAAGAATGAAAGACCTGTAATTAGAAAGAAGACAGGATGTCCTTCTAAAAATTTTAGACCTGCACAAGGAGAAAATATTTTGTATTAGAAGAGATGGAGCAACCAATTTACTGAAATTCGTAGACGAATGTTTTACAACAGAATAGTATCACATTTATTAAAAAATTTAAAGAGGTATAAAAAAAAGACCGCTTTTTACAAGAAAAAAAAAACATAGTTAAGATTGTGGATGAAGCATTTAAAGTGAAAAATAAATGGTTTAGTTTAGTAATGAAAAGAATTCGTACACTTGATTAGGTAATCAATGTGGTCAAATCAAAATGTAAGTTAAGGAGAGTAATTAATCAAACTAATTTCTGTGATGTTTTTTCTGGAGAATGGAAGCATAGTTCGAGTTGTGAGCCATTTTTTAATGAAGAAAGTTACTTTCAGGATAATGATTTGGTGCATGCAGTTCACACCAGTGGTCAAGCATATGAGGTGAAGGACGGTTGTCCGGTTGAAAAAGAAGAGATTGTGCCTAGAAATACAGAAGAGGTGTTAGCTGATGAAGTTTTAGGGAGATGTCCTAAGGCTCCAGTGTATACATGGAATTGTAGTAGTATTTGTAGTGTCCAACAGGAATCAATTGATTTGTTTCGCACTTTCTTACGGATATATACTAAGAAAAGTGTGAAACAAAAAATGAAAATTTTACAAGAGTTAGATCCTTGTAGAGTGAGAGAAAAAACTGGTTGGCAAGGGCATTCACTGGCTTGTCTTTCAAGAAAAGTATGTCAGAGTTTTTTTCACCATTTTAGTATGTTAGCAGTGCATCATAATAAAGTGAGGAAATTAGTGAGAAGGTTGTATTATGCAAAAAGTCCAGCACTTAAACTAAAACAGATAAACAGTGCTCTTTTGCATGGAACTGAATTAGATGTCAAAAACATTTGTGATGAAATTGAGTTTTTTTACTTTGGTGAAAAAGAGGTCAGTGCAGAAATTGATACAATAATAGAAGGTAATGTAGAAGAGAATGTAGAGATTTTAAGTACAGAAAAATATGAAAATGAAATTACAAAGTTTAAGGTCAATTCAAGTGAAAGGCCTAATTTTTCTTGTGTTTGTTGTCGACGAACTAATTATAAGCATCAGACTAGATTAGTTGATTTATATGTAAAAAGTGAAAAGATAAATAATAATGAGTAGAAGGATTTTGCAACTTATTTGTTGGTTGAAAATTGTTTTGATTTGGGCTCTGATCAACGTATTTGTAAATATTGCTATAATAAATTAAATGAAAACAGAATGCCTGCTAGAGCTGTTCATAATAATCTGGAGTTGGTAGACTATCCTTCTGAATTGATGGATTTAAATACCTATGAGTCTATTCTGATTCAATGTGTACATCCTTTTCAGGCTATTGTTCGCATGGAGCCTAAGACAGGGAAATCGCCTCCTTCAGATTTACAGAGAGGATTAAAGGGAAGAGTTGTTTATTTGCCTCTAAAATATTGATACAATTGGTGTCGAAAAAGTAGAAGAGGAACCTCTGCTTATTCTAGTTAATGGTGTTCCGACAAAAAGTAAGAAAATCTGGCAAGAATTAGTGGATGTTAGGAAAGTCAAGAAGGCAATGTTGTATTTGGTAAAAATAATCAGTACTATAGAAATGTGTACGTGGGAGAAGAATAAACAACTGTAGAAGAGGACACTGATGTCTCTGCTTGGCAAATAGAAAAAGTTGATGTCTCTAGAAGTGAAGAAATTTATGAACATTATAGTGTTCATCCATTGCATTCCAAAGAAGTAATAGGGAATGCTATTGACTTGTTTCAGATGAAAAAAGCGACCGACCAGTTCAAATTCCTGCATCTGAATACTGGACTTCAAGATTATATGCAGAAGATACAAGGGTTCATCAATGCATTCCATATTTGTTCCATCTACTGTTTGAGAGTGACTTGTCTGGACTTTCCTATGCAGTAAAACATATACTGAAAAGTTGAACACATCTACAAAATGTTTCGGCAAGGGATTTTATGGATAAAGTGAAACTGCAAGACAGTGTTTTGGAATCTCAGCTAATTAATCTCATGGCATGTCAGCATGGTACTAACGAGTACTAACGAGTATTGGTACCGTCGTCATGGGGAATTGAAATGTATGCTAAGAAACTTAGGAACTCCTACATGGTTCCTCACTCTTAGCTGTGCTGAGTATGCTTAGGAAGACTTACTTGAATTTCTACGAGAGGCAAATAAAAACATTGAAAATATTGAATACAAGACACCTGGAGAACTGTGCTATTTGGATCCAGTTAATGTATGCAGGTATTTCAATCATAGGTTTGAAGATATGATGTCTTTTATTGCAAAAAAAAAATCCTCCGCTTGGAGAGGTGTTGGATTTCTTTTGGAGAAAGGAGTATCAAGCAAGAGGTGCTCCTCATATACATATGCTGCTATGGATAAAAGATGCACCAAAATTTGGAACAGATTCAGATGAGAAAGTGATGAGTTTCATTGAGCAGTATTCTACATGTGCTGTTCCGAAAAGTACAGAGGAAAACAATTTAAGACATAAAGTTTTACGCTTTCAAAGCCATCGTTGTGGGAAATACTGTCGTCGAAAATACAAATCCAAGGACAAGTTCTACATGAAATGTCGTTTTGCATTTCCACATCCAGTAACATCGAAAGGAAGAGTAAACAATTTTATGTCTTCTCTGCGACATACTGTGACAAGAAAATCACCCAAAAATACATACAACCTAAGAAGAAATGAGGAATCCAAATTCATAAATGACTACAACCCAGTCGTTTTGTCCACGTGGAATGCTTACATGGATATTCAATATGTGGCTGACAACTCTATTGCTGTGGCTCGATATGTGACGTCTTCCATCACATAATCAGAAAAGACGGAACTGAAGGAAATGTGGGAGGAAATTTCACATGAAAAGAGTCTAAGCAAGAAATTATACAGTTACAGTCTGAAGATGTTGTCGCATCGAGAAATTGGAGCATATGAATGTTCTGATCGGTTGTCATCAGCAAGTCTATATGCCAAATCTAGAACCATCATTTGGGTGAGTCTAGGTCTTGCTGCAACACAAAACCGAGTTTTGAAATCTGTACAAGAAATTGAGTATTTGGCGGAGAAAGAACCAGACAGTACAGATATTTTGAAGACAAACATGTTGGATACATACTATCCAAATAGAAGTACTCACCTTGAGAATGTTTGTCTCTATGAAGTTCTGCAAACCTATATTTTTTAAAAAGAACGTCGCAGAAGACATCAATAAAGGTGTATATGCTGTAATTGGTTGTGAAGGCTGTCTAGTGAAACAAAGAAAAGGCAATTTGATTAATCATCGAAAATTGAGTTGTGATTTTCCAGACAAAAGGGAATTTTATTACTTGGCTCTTTTGCAACTCTTTAAGCCTTGGCGTACAGAAGAGGAACGACTTGGAGATTTTCTTACTTATGAAGATTCATTCAATGCAACCAAGAATACGATAGATTGTCCTGTTTTTTCAAATTATCTCCAAATATTGAACGAGGAAATACAGCAAGAAGCTACAATTGCAGCAGAGATTGCTAGAGACAGTTCTCAAGATAGTCAGAGCTCTGCTTCATTGAGTCAGGATCCACTAGGAGGACCAATTATACAAAATGAAGCTGCTACTGCCATGGATGAAGTTGAAAGAGCCATGGAACAAGCTCAGGAGGATGTAGTTGACTTAGAAGATTTGGAAAAATAACTAAACGTTGAGCAGAGACAAATATATGACGAAGTCACAGAACACATTGAGCATGGTTTATCTCATGAGAAAAAAGAGTGCTCATGTACATCATTTGTACCTGTCCGACTATATGTGAGTGGAGAAGCAGGAACTGGGAAAAGTTTCCTAATTAAAGCGATTGCAACATATTTGCAGAAAACAACGGAGTCATCGCTCATTTGTGTTGTTACTGCTCCAACTGGGTTGGCAGCACACAACATTAAAGGGATTACTTTACATCGCTTATTGATGCTGCCAGTGGAGCATGATAACAAATTACAATACCACAAGCAATCTGGAGAAGCTTGTTGTGAAGTTTCAAGAGTCCTAAAGAAAATGAAACTTCTTTTCATTGATGAAGTAAGCATGGTATCAAATGTAATGCTTGCTTTTGTGCATTTAAGAACGCAAGAAATTCTTAAAACAGAGTATGATGTGTTATTTGGAGGCAAACACATCATTGTTTTTGGAGATTTACTGCAGCTAACTCCACTGAAAGGACAGCCAGTGTTTAAAATGCTTACGCATGAAGATACCAGGAAGTGCTTAGGAAGCATTGGAAATGTTAATATCTGGTTATATTTTAAATATGCAGAACTACTTCAGAATATGCGACAGGCAAAGGATGAAGATTATAAAAATTTTCTACAAGATGTAAGAATTAGAAAACTAACTGAGCATGGCAAAGAAGCTTTACATGGACGATTAATTTCAAATTTGTTTCCAAATGAAAATATTCTCCCAGAGAATATTTTTTTTTTAAATTGCTGAAAACAAATCTGTCATATGATTGATGCCAACTCTGCAAGAATGTTCAATTTTCAACAACAAAATGTTAAAGTTAGAAAATCAAGAGATTGTGAAACTGGAAGCTATTGATAAAATTGAACATGAAGGAGCAACTATTATTTTGTCAGAAAAGTTGAAATCAAAATTGGATTCTTTAGAGAAGACAATATCTAAAACTGCTGGTATGGAAAAGACTCTGTATGCATCTTTAAATTGTTGTATAATTTTACGACGTAATTTACATGTGGAAAGAGGTTTAGTTAATGGAGCAATGGGTCATGTTGTGGATTTTGTGAATTACCGAAATAGAGATGGAATTGAAATTATAAAAATTAAATTTGATGATATTGAAGAAGTACAACAAATCAGTAGTTGTTCTGCCCGTTTTTTGCTAGTGAAAGTTGTATATGTCCGCAGAAAACAGTTTCCTGTTTCTTTGGCATATGCAGTAACTATTCATCAATCTCAAGGTTCAAGTGTTGATAGTGCTTTGGTGAATATTGGAAATACTGTGTTCAAGGAGGGTATGGCATATGTTGCTTTATCTCGAGTCAGAACTTTATCAGGATTGTACTTGATTGATTTTGATGAGACAAAGATTAATGCAGATCTAAATTGTGTAGAAGAATATAATAGGTTAAGAAGAGAGTATACTCCAAATTTACCTCAATATCCTCTATTTGAAAAGCGTGTGGTAGGCCAAAAAAGAAGAAATGAGAAAAATTGTAGTGAAGTTGTAGCAAAAAGAAAAAAGGTAGATGAACCAGTAATTGTAAGAAGAAACGAAATGGATTCAGTTAAAGATGTTGTTGGATTTCAGTTTGAAAATAGTTCTGGTGTCAACTGCTATGCTAATGTAGTGGTTAATGTTGTTTTCTTTCTCCAAATTGTACAATAACAGATTGCTGAAAATCGTGATCAAACATTTTGTTGTTTATTAAATTCTGTATTAGAGAAATGTAGCAGTGATAGAACAAAAATACAAAGTGTTCCTGAAATTCGAAAGGTTTTAGACATATGTTCTGGTCTAAATCCATTTTCACAGAATATTCAGCAAGATTGTCAGGAATTTCCAATGTATATGCTTGTTGTATTGCAAGATGAAGGTGTAGATGTAGAAAATCTTTTTGGCCTTTTTTATAAATGGCAACATGACTGCGACAATTGCTCCTTTTCAAGTAGTACTACAGTAGACACTGAAAGATTTATACATTTCACTTTATCAGATTGCAAATCAGTGTCTTTTAATAATCTAGTTAGAGAAGCAAATCAAAACATGGTCTGTACTCAATGTAAATCTGCAATGCTGTCAACTTTATTTTTACGAAGATATGGACAGTATGTTATTTTAATGTTCCAACGATGTAGACCTGATGGAACTAAATTGACAACATTAATTAAAAATGTTGTGGCTTCTCAATTATCAATTTCAGGAAGAACCTTTACAACTGCAGCAATTATTTACCATGAAGGTCCTTCAACAACATCAGGACATTACACAGCTTATTTAAAATGTCAAAAAGGCTGGAAACACTGTAATGATACTCAATTGACTTTCAAACAACGTTTGCCTTTTGACTTACTAAATTCTTACCTAGTGTTCTTACAACCGAAATTTTAGGGTAGGTAATTGGCCTATGAAGGTTGCAGCAGTTAATATAACTTAATTTGGTGTTCAAAATTACTTTCTGAATGAGAGTGATGAAGATAATAAAAAAACATGTAGTTGTCATAGAGATAGTATATGTATATCATATAGTGTGTGATGTGAGTATTAAAGAAATTATTTATAAAAAGTAAGCTAGAGGTGGATATAAAACTCTTGTTTCATAATGTAAAAGATGTTGGAGCTTTTCTTTCAGAAAGTCAGGTAAATGACAAATAAAGAATACTCTGGACTAATTTCCAAAGAAAAGGACTTTCCATATACTATTTGGCCTCGTGGAAAAGTGGATGGATCAAAAGTGAGTTTAGATAAGTTTGTTCAAAATTTTTCATTATTTAAGAAAAGATTTCATGGGTTTTTTAAACACAATCATTTTGATTGTGTTTTTGTTGGCCCGCTGTTATATGATGAGTAATATTGAAGTCACTGTTTTAAGTGAAATTTAATATATTCTGAGAACAGCGAAAATAAACCATATAACATGTTGTTGAAATTATTTTGTATTTTCCATTATTAAATATATATTATTTTCCCATTCTCTTATGCTCACTTACCTATTTCCACCCTCTATCACTCCTCTTAACTCACCCTCACTGGCCTTTTTTCACTCTCCCTCTCCTCCCTTTTCCTTATTCCATTTTCCTCACTTATTCTCATTAACCACTCCTTCACGGCCTTTTCCCTCTCTCCTATCCACTACTTTCCAGCTGTCAGTCACTCTACTTCACTCCCCTCCCCCTTGTTTCCTTTTTTTGTGCCCTCAATAATTCCCCTTCTCTCACTCACCTTATTACACTTCACTCACTCCTTCTCTCACTTCCTCTGTCCTCTCACATCCTCACTCCCTTTCCCTCACACCCTGTCTCTTAGCTTCAGTCTCTGGATCCTCTCACTGTCTCACTCCTCTTCCGTCATGCTTTCTCCCTAAAACTCACCCACACTCCCTTACTTACCTTTCTTTGCTCTCTTACTCAGTTCCTTTCTGCCACTCTTTCCTTCACTACCTCTATATTCTCACTCCTTCACTTCCTTTGTCTCAAGCTCACTTACTTTTATCCTCTATTTATTTTCCCTTTTTCATCAACCTCCCTGCCCTTCACTCACCCTCCCTCACCCTTGTTAATCTCCTACTTTGTCTCTTGTATTGTAAAATATATATTATAAATATTGTAACTTATTTTGTTTTGTCCTTCACAGATATCAATTTAAATGAAAATATGAAACTAAGTTTACATTACTTATAAGGTAAGTTTGATGTACAAAATTTACTTTCCCTTTACTCTTTTCCTTAACCTCACTCCTCTTCTCTTATGCTCCCACACCTCTTTTCCTTTATTGTGCTTGCCTCACTTAATCTGAATTCCCATGTTTACTCCCCTTTTCCACACTCCTCTCTTACACTCAACTACTTTCAGACCTTCTCCTTTACTTTCTTTCCTCTCTCTTCTCTTACTTCATTGCTTTACTCTTTTCCCTTCCCTTACTCTTCTTACTCAACTTCACTAACTCCTTCTCTTTCTCCCTCTGTCCTTTTAGTTCTACACTCCCCTTCCCTCAATCTCTTTCTGTTAGCCTCATTCTCTCTGTCACCTTAGTCTCTCACTCCTCTTCTGTCACGCTCACACCCTATAACTCAGCCACACTCCCACACTCACCTTCTTTCAGACTTTCTCCTTTACTTTCCTTTCTCTCTCTTCCCTTCCTTCACTGTTTTCCCTTCCCTTACTCTCCTTACTCTACTTCACTAATCCTTCTCTTACTCCCTCTGTCCTCTTACTTCTACACTCCCCTTCCCTCATTCTGTCTCTGTTAGCCTCATTCTCTCCGTCCCTTTAGTCTCACACTGCTCTTCTGTCACGCTCACTCCCCATAACTCAGCCATACTCCCATACTCCCACACTCACCTTCTTTCAGACCCTAACCTTTACTTTCCTTCCTGTCTCTTTCCTTCTTTTGCTCCTTCACTCTTTTCTCTTCCCTTACTCTCCTTACTCCACTTCACTAACTCCTTCTCTTACTCCCTCTGTCCTCTTATTTCTACACTCCCCTTCCCTCATTCTCTCTCTGTTAGCCTCATTCTCTCTGACCCCTTAGTCTGTAACACCTCTTCTATCACGCTCACTCCCTATAACACAGCCACACTCCCTCACTTATGTTTCTTTCCTCCCTCACTCAGGGGCATATTACCAACGTTAAGCGATATTTATCGCTAACGATGCTTAGCAACGAATTTTTTAACGCTAAGCATCGTCAGAAATTATCGCAGATAAACCTTGCTATTATCAAGGGTTATCGCAAATGCGATAAAAAACGGCCGCAATGCATGAATATCGCTGAAAAGTCAGCGATATTCATGCATTACCGAGCTAATGCTCTTAGCCATGTTATCCACCTCCCATTGGATAACATGGCTAAAGAACTGCTCAGGGCAGGTGTTAGTTTTTGGAGATATTCGCGCTTAGCGCGAATATCTCCAAAAGTTGGTAATAGGAGATAGCGATGTTAGCGACTGTTTCCAGTTGCTAACATCTTGGCACGCCCACTTTGCATGTCATTAGTGATAAATATCACTGACATGCAAAGCGGGGCCCAAGATGGTCGCTATCTCCTACTAGCCGTCGCTAACTGGTGTTAGCGACAGCTAGGTAATAGGGAGATAATTTTATCTCCGCTTTCTTGGCTTTTAAAGCCAAAAAAGCGGAGATAAACCCCCTTGATAATATGCCCCTCAGTCTTCTACTCTCACTTTTTCTTTCACTTTCTCTATCTCTTCACTCACCTTGTATCACACTCACTTGCCTTTATCCAGTCTGTAACTCCACTCTTTCCTCAACATCACTGCTCTTTTCTTACCCTTCCACACCCCCGTTCCTTTACTACATTTTCTTCACTTATCCTCATTCCCCATGTTCACTCTCATTCTCCTCACTCACCTCCCACACTCACCTTCTTTCAGTCCCCCTACTTCACTCCCCTTCCCCTCTCGTCCCTTTCTTTGCTTTCTCACTCATTTTCCTCTCCTCTCTCACTGCACTCCACTTCAGTTACTCTTTTTGATTTTTTTAAGAATACAGCTCTTTTTTGAGAATTGGAGGTAGTTCTAAAAAGAACTGTTTTTTCTTCTTTTTTCGTTTTTTTCTCAACAAAAACAAAAACAGGGAATGTCAAACTGCTCAACAGGAGTAAAAAAAAAAGAATCAAAATTAGGGCTGGGGACGGCAGCGGTGATTTTCTCTGGTTCGGACAATGTTTATAATACTTTGTTCACCACAACAAAGTAGTTCACCACAATCTTTACAGTTGTTTGTGATGCCGTGAAAAACAGGGTGAATATTTGGAATCAGCTGCTCTGGTCGCCCCCTCACCGATGATACAGTTGCTCCTCCAGTCGAAGTAGAAGCACCATCCCTTGGAGCATCTCATGCCAGAGCTCTGACATTCTCCCGGGCATAGTTCTGGGGGTGCCTGCGTTGAACATGGCGAATCATTGTTGAATTTCCAAAACTGTACTTCCTTTTGGGGTCTCCTCGGGAAAGTACAGTATGGCAGATTTTACATTCAACTTTGGGAGCATTCACCTTTTTTAATCCTTCAGGTATTTCCAAGAACTTCCAAATAAAATGTTCTTTCACCTTTGGGTGAGGAGGCTCTTCATCAATGAAACCATCTGATTCCTCACTGCTGCTGGATGCTCTGGCAGCCATTCTTTCCACAAATTGTTAGGACAGAAAAAAAGAAGTCTTGCTCTCACCAAAGTGAAAGAAGAAGTGAAGGAAAAGGGTGGGGTTTTCATTAGTTGTAAAAAAAACTGTTAACAACCAATGAAAAGAGTTATTTTAAGGTCACATGACTTGACGCGCATAGGCTGCGCGCACCAGAGCGCTTCCGGGGCGCTTACGCGGCGCGAACGTAGGCGCTTCCGGGGGCGCTTACGCGGCGCGCCTGAGTGACGTTTTGATAGCTTTACGGAAATGCAAAATCATTTTCATTCGGAAAATCAAAAATACTACTTTTATAAGCATGGTACTGAATGTCTTGCATTATTTAGTTTTCATACATTTTTTTTTTTACAAACGCAGAAATAGCGCTCTCGCTGCGCTCTCGGGAGAGCTTACCGGTGCGCGCACCCTGAGCGCTCCAAGTCAAAATGATACGGGTGAGCTTACCGGTGAGCGCACCCTGAGCGCTCCAAGTCAAAATGATACGGGTGAGCTTACCGGTGCGCGCACCAGGAAAAAAAGATTTAAAAAATGTATATATCTTTTTAAAATAAATTAATAATAATTAATACTTATACAAAACAGCTAATAAAAAAACACTAAAAATCGTAGGTTACAAACTCGATATACAAAGGAATTAGCTTTTAAAAAAAAACTTTGAAATTCACTGAAAAAACCAGAGGTTTCACAGTCGTTATATTTAGGAATTAGCATATAAAAAACCTTTGAAATTCATTGAAAAAAACATAGGTTTCACATTTGTTATAGTTAGGAATTAGCATTTAAAAAACATTTGAAATTCACTGAAAAAACCATAGGTTTCACACCAGTTATAGTTAGATGAACATTTTACTCATACAAAACCATTGAAATTCCCACGTTATAGTTAGTTGGACTCACTATAACTCGCGCGCCCTCAATCCACTGCTGATGATGTCACATATTACATCATTCATGACATGGTCAGTGACATCACTGATGACATCACTGATGACATCTCAAATGACATCACTGATGACATCACTGATGACATCATCCAGCGACTGCGTGTTTCTGTAAAGTTTAAATATGTTTTACATATTGAAGAATGAGTGGATGTATAAGTGTCTGCATGAAGGATTTAGTAGGTGCGTGACTGACTGTATGAGTGAGTGATTAAATGTTTCTTACTGAATGCATGGGTAGGTGAGTAAATTGTCTGAATGTGTGCATCATTATGTCTGTTGTTGTGTAAGCTGCTGCATGTGTTGATCAGTAGCTATATGAGTGGCTATATGGGTAATTGATTGGTTGCCCAAGTATTTGTATATGAGGCTGAGTGTGTATGTGGGTGGCTGGGAGTTGTGTGACTCTGTGCATAGATGTGTGAGCAGTTGATTCACTTGGTGTATGGGTTCAAGAGTGTATGAGGAAACAACTGTATGGGCGGTTGACTGTTGCATGGGTGTGTTGGTGTGTGAATGGATATCTCAGTGCTACATGTCCAAGTAAATACATATGTAAAACACAGTGCATGTGAGAGTTGGCATATGTAAATGACTATACATGAGAGCCAGTGATTGTGCGAGTGGCTGTGTGGATCACTGTGTACTTGTATCAGTGATTGTAAAAGAGAGTAAGTATGTGTTAGTATATGTTTGAATAAGTAAGGTTTTGTGTGTATAACTGTATAGATGAAGAAATGGGAGTGTGATTGATTCTTTGCATGATTGACTAGGTGTGTGAGTAACTCCATGGATGAGTGGCAGTGTGTGAGTGTCTGTATAGGAGTATGAGTGCATATGATAGTGTTGTATTGATGAGTGACTGTATGTATGAGTGATTGTATGGGTGAATGAGTGGATGTGTGTGTAGACTTAGGAATCAGTGAGTACGTATGTAGTAACTGGTATTGGTGTGTCAATGGTTTCTGGAATGGTAGTCTGTATTTAACACTGGATGTATCAAAGGTTAGATTAGAGTGTGAGGAGGTGCATCCTTTTATCACATGAATGATGTCATCAGTGATGTCATCAGTGATGTCATTTGAGATGTCATCAGTGATTTCATCAGTGATGTCATTTGAGATGTCATCAGTGATGTCATCAGTGATGTCACTGACCATGTCATGAATGATGTAATATGTGACATCATCAGCAGTGGATTGCGGGTGCGCGAGTTATAGTGAGTCCAACTAACTATAGCGTGGGAATTTCAATGGTTTTGTATGAGTAAAATGTTCAGCTAACTATAACTGGTGTGAAACCTATGGTTTTTTCAGTCTATATATATATATACATATATATATATATATATTCACTGAAAAAACCATAGGTTATAGACCATATATAGTTAGGAATTAGCATTTACAAAACCTTGAAAATTCACTGAAAAACCATAGGTTATAGACCATATATAGTTAGGAATTAGCATTTACAAAACCTTGAAAATTCACTGAAAAAACCATAGGTTATAGACCATATATCGTTAGGAATTAGCATTTAAAAAACCTTATTTTACTCACACAAAACCATTGAAATTCCATATATAGTTAGTTGCACTAACTATATATCGCGCACCCGCAATCCACTGCTGATGATGTCACATATTACATCATTCATGACATGGTCAGTGACATCACTGATGACATCACTGATGACATCTCAAATGACATCACTGATGACATCACTGATGACAACATCCAGTGACTGTATGTTTCTGTAAAGTTAAAATGTGTCTTACATATTGAAGAATGAGTGGAAGTATAAGTGTCTGGACAAAGGATTTAGTAGGTGCATGACTGAATGTATGAGTGAGTGATTAAATGTGTCTCACTGAGTGCATGGGTTAGTGACTAAAGTGTCTTAATTTGTGCATCATTATGTCTGTTGTTCTGTAAACTGCTGCATGTGTTGATCAGTAGCTATCAGGGGGCTGGGGCCGACGGGATCCGGCTGCAGCCGATGAGTCAAGGAACCCGTTCATGGGGCCAGAGCAAAGGGCGTCCGGCCGCCATCCACCGGAGGTCCGGCCCAAAGACGGACGGGACATTTCTTCTTTCTTGAATATTTGCTGCAACAACCCTGGGGGGGGAATGTCTTGCACATGCCTCCGACCCCCCCCCCCTCTCGTCCTCATCGCCTGGTCCGGCCATAACAAATCTCAAGCGAGACGCCGTGGGGTGCACTGGGAGGGAGAAACGGTGCGAACAGGCCTCTCCCGCCTCCCCAGGTGGAGGCTTCCCAGCTGCACCCTCTTCCACTGTGGCGATGCTGCAACGTCTCGCCCGGCAGGGTGGAGCCCGTCCGCTCATTTGACCCCGCGATTGCCAGTAGCTACCGAACTCTCAAAATGGCGGTCGACCTGGCAAGAGCGGGCCCAGCATAAAGAAATGGCCCGGTCACTGGTTGACTCCACCACCGTAGTCCTCCACGACCTTGAAGATTCTAGAGGAGCCGCGGGAGTCCCCGACCCCCGCAGACACCCCCGATGGGGAATGACTGCCATGATCGCCCGTGGAGTGACGAAACTGTAGCCGCGGGACGTCGGCGCTCCCATGCTGGCGCCAGCCTCAGTTTGAATGACTAGAATCCTGCAGACCTCAGTTCCGGTGAAAGCACAGTGTGACCCGGTAGGAAAAATTGTTGCACCCCCTCCCCTTTTTGACTGATGGTTCAAACCACCGATCCTTTCCTTTGCCCTTTTAACGGAACTTTGGACTGCCTCCCCCCCCCCCCGCGGCGCCCCACGCCGTTATTTGCTGGGCGGCAACTTACTAGACATCACCTTCGTGACATCCAGATTTCAGCGCATTCTGCTGCCTTGGAACTATTCGCACAACAGACCGCTACTGACAACCCACCCCCCGGGACGCCCCACGCCGGATACCCAAATCAGTGCGGCACCCAGGCAACATCTTCTGAATTTTCATAATTTGAAAGAACTAGTAACATGTCCTCATCAGGAATTTCCTCTTCAATCATCTCATCAGGAATTTCCTCATGAAAAGTCTGCAATGATGATTCTTGTAACTCTATGGTCTCCAAACATTCGATAAATTCGCCATCAAGACATTGATCAAAAAAATCATTCAAGTCATCTCCTCCTTGTGAGAATATTTCATTATTGGTGCTGTCAATTTCAATAAATGTAGTGGATAATTCAAAAGAAATTGCCACGGTCTCTTCGTTGTTTAAATGTTTTTACTGTTTTTGTTTTGTTGTATATATTTATAAGTTATTAAAGTTTTATATTCCTACTACTTTGTTGGAGTGCTATATATTTTTAATGTGACACATAATTGTAAAAACTTTGATGTACAAAGAGTCATCCCTGGAATCTTCCGCTTCAGGCTCGGTCCCCTCCCCAATCACAATACAGGATGGTTTTCAGATAGTATGAACACGTGTGGTGTGACGGATCTCATCGGGTGTGGGCCTTGATCTACTATAACTCCTTTGAAGAGGGGTGATTCTTTACAGCTGGGGCCATAAACTACATCTGCAGGGCTAGCTGATAGCCTAGGACCGGCCTGGACAATCGGACACAGAAGAAGAGGAGTGTCAGAGGGTGCGGTAGTGAATAGGGCGAAAGGGAGGTGTCGGGCGGGCACAGAGTGTGATTCTCAGGGAAGAGCAGCGCAGATGGGGGGAGGTTTATTGCCCATGCATAAGACAGAGAGCGGGGGTGAGCAGTGCCTGGGGAAGATGCTTGCGAGGGTGGGGAGCCATGCTACGAATCGACAGCGTGCAGAGAGTGGGTCTGGTCAAGGCATCTAAAATGGCTGCCGTGCACAACAAAAGTGTGGCATTTCAAAAAAGGCAAGATGGCGCAGACAATGTTTTTCAACACTTCCTCATTTCCTTCTAATCGAACGTTAACAGACGTTGGTGCATATTGCCAAAGTTAAGCGATATTTATCGCTAACGATGCTTAGCAACAAATTTTTTTACCGCTAAGCATCGTCAGAAATTATCGAAGATAAACCTTGCTATTATCAAGGTTTATCGCAAATGCGATAAAAAACGGCCGCAATGCATGAATATCGCTAAAAAGTCAGCGATATTCATGCATTACCGAGCTAATGCTCTTAGCCATGTTATCCACCTCCCATTGGATAACATGGCTAAGAACTGCTCAGGGCAGGTGTTAGTTTTTGGAGATATTCGCGCTTAGCGCGAATATCTCCAAAAGTTGGTAATAGGAGATAGATATCTTGCATGTTGTAATGCAAGTTATTGTGGTATATGGAACTCATACCATAATCTCTCAGGAAAGCAGAAACTGATCCTTTTGGGACCGCCTGAGAAGGCCTAGGGGGTGAGGGGTACTCTACTTTGCCCCCTTTTCACGTTCCGAACTATTTTATTTTACTCTCTTCTGTAATTACACAAAATGGCAGCGATAAGATGCATCAGAGACAGACAGTGAGAGAAAGGAGGCCGGAGATGAAGAAGAGATGTCAAATACACATTGGAGATAATATAGTGGGAGAAGGGAAGTAAATATGAGTAAACTTACCATGTAACATAAAAATGTTCCACTCTATACTATAAGTCTCATTTTATACTACAATCACTTCGCTACAACCTCATAAATTAAAAATAAAAATGAATAATGTCTCAAACAATTTTTGTATTTCTAAATATAAATTTATTCTTCTGAATTTTCAAAATTTGAAAGAACTAGTAACATGTCCTCATCAGGAATTTCCTCTTCAATCATCTCATCTGGAATCTCCTCATGAAAAGTCTGCAATGATGATTCTTGTAACTCTATGGTCTCCAAACATTCGATAAATTCGCCATCAAGAGATTGATCAAAAAAATCATTCAAGTCATCTCCTCTTTGTGAGAATATTTCATTATTGGTGCTGTCAATTTCAATAAATGTAGTGGATAATTCAAAAGAAATTGCCACGGTCTCTTCATTGTGAGCCATTTTATTTTGAAATTGCTTGCTGTAAATTGCAGAAAAAAATAATCACTTTCATTTATCGTTTTTAGTAATACATAATATAAAACTAACTTTATCAAGTATTTAGTATAACAGAAGGACTGTAAATAAATAACAGAAAACATTTTTCAAATTATCTTAAAGTGTACAACATAGTTCCCCTTACAAATTAACAACTCACCTTTTTAAAAGTAGGAGAAGTGTTAGTACTGTGTAAACCAAACACCAGAAATTGAGCACCAAAAATTCCTCACAAATGTACCTCAGACAGTAGTATCACAAAATGGCTGTGGTTTCCTCTCATTTTAGATATATACATAACCAATTAACTTTCATCACACACAAATACAAAACCAAAGTAACATTTTAATTGGTTCTAAATTTCAACACTTTCAAATGTGTTTTCCCCATGCAATTTTCCATAGGACATTTAGATACGTCTACAGCCTGAATGGCTGAACGGAATTACACCAAACTTGGCAAAATGGTACATCAAACCTAAGAGGTCAGGGAGGATCTACTATGCCCCCTTATGGTCATTTGCCCCTTCGCTTTGGCCTCCTCTTGTCTCTCGATCCTACCGAGAGACAAGATGGCGGCCGCTACGGACTGTTTGGAATGTTTACAGACGCCGGAGAACCAATCACCTTCGCAAAGCTCCGTAACGCGAAAAGTACGCGAAGCGGAGCACTGTTACAGATATATATCTTTTTTTGAACGTTAATTTCTCAAAATCCACTGGAGCACATATATTGAAACCTAGCAAAGGCACATCGGGCTACCAGTCCCTAATATTTTGCCAAGTTTCGTGCAAATCCATTCAGCCCTTCGATTATTATTATTATTTTTTTTTTTTGCCCCGCGGGGCCCTTTTAAAACCTCCACATCAAACCTAGGGGGTCAGCGAGGATCTACTATGCCCCCTTATGGTCATTTGCCCCTTCGCTTTGGCCTCCTCTTGTCTCTCGATCCTACCGAGAGACAAGATGGCGGCCGCTACGGACTGTTTGGAATGTTTACAGACGCCGGAGAACCAATCAGCTTCGCTTCACAAAGCTCCGTACCGCGAAAAGTACGCGAACTGGAACGCTGCCCGGTCCGCTGTTACAGATATATATCTTTTTTTGAACGTTAATTTCTCAAAATCCACTGGAGCACATATATTGAGACCTAGCAAAGGCACATCGGGCTACCAGTCCCTACAATTTTGCCAAGTTTCGTGCAAATCCATTCAGCCGTTCGGGCTAAAAGTGAGGCCAACCGCCCTATGGAAAACTCAATGTTAAAAACATGTTTTGGGACCCCCCTTTTTTCTCGGCCCCCCCTTGATGAAACCCCCCCAGATTTTCAGGGCCTGCTCAGAAACAAAATGTTCCATTTTCCTGAAAATTTCAGCCAATTCCGTCCACAAACGCCAAAGTTATTAGACATAGAATTTTCAAAAATCCCATAGAGAAAAAATCCTAACTATATATACCTACTGGCGACCGCCAGTAGGTAATATATATATATATATATATATATATATATATATATATATATATATATATATATATATATATATATATATATATATATCCAAAACTCTTTTGTCGCTCTGAACCCCTGCCGCTTGCAACGGAGGGCCCAGACGGGAAAGCGAATCCCAAAGTCTTTTCAAACTTGAATCCAAAATAAAGATAAATGAATGGAATGTCCAGGCCAACTTCGTGCAGAATTACGAGCTTTTATATCAGCTCCAAAAAAAAAAAATATATATATTTATATATATCTGGATATCTCCGAACCTCTCTGTGGCGCCCAGCCGGACACAACCAAAGGACGAAATACAGACTCCAAGTAATGTGGAAAAATGCAGGTCTTTATTTTCAGTTTGTCAGACGCGTTTCGAATACCCTTGTATTCTTTCTCAATTCACAAACAAACCGTCCACTTTCACTTTTTATATTGTTTTTTTCTGTGTGATGCTTTCACCTCCCCTCTGTGATGTGTGGAAATAGAGGAAATACTAAACAAGTATGCATGCTGGGACTTGTAGTTGTTGAGAAAGCCAAACTGAATTGCCAGCATTTTGAGTTTGTATAACATTACCGCATGAATGCAGTTTTGTAAGTAATTGCATGAAGCACAATTCTCATGACATTGTTTCAAAATAACAATTTGTTTTTGAATAGGTTGCCAATTTCATTATATATTTTTTCTCAATGAGTATAAGTAAATAAATAAATATATACATTGATTAAAACATGATATGCAAAAATATATTATTCAAAATATATATCTATTGTTCTTCATATGATAAAAAGACAACAAATAAATACATATTTATATATACAGTATAAAAATAGTAATATGCTATTTAAAATACTGACACTCTACAAATTTACACATGGAAATCATGGAGTAAATTCCGAAACCCACGTTTTGGCTCACCTTGTTGACCAAAGTTGGTCAGGTGTCAAAAAGACGTGCAACACTACGCAATGTGCAAAAATACAAACTGAGTGCAAACTTTGCATTCTTTTGTAGCAGCATAAGAGTATTTCCTTAAGTAAAGTGCATAATAGTGATGTGATAATTGCTAAACTTCACTAGATTTGTGCTTCTTACTAAACAAAGTCTTGAGATTTTCAAGACAAGTGTTTTTAAAACTTATAAGCAAAAAGTAAGTTATGCTTATAATGTGAAAGACTAAAAACAATATTGAGACAAAAATGGAATGGAACGGGGGCAACAGTGATATTATCAAGGTACATTTTGGATATAGTAATTTGGAAACATGTAGGAAACATATGGCTAATGGACAGAACATCAGAGGAAGTGATGTAAGTCCTCTGTGTTGTTTAATCCATTTGGCTGTCTGCTGTCCAATTCAATAATGAATTTGGATTCTAACTGCCGCAAACGCTTTTCTCTATTTCCACCTCGCGGATTCTCCTTTACAGCTCCAATAACAAAATAGTTTATATCCCTAGATTATTTTGGTGGATTGCTTTAAAGTGTCTTGCGACAGGGTACGTACTATCGTTATTAACGATGGCACGTAGGTGTTGCAGGATTCTGACGTGTACCTGCTGCTTTGTACTACCCACATACCTGAGCCCACAGGTACACGTCAGAATATAAACTGCATATTCAGTTTTACAGTCATGGCATCCCAGAATTTTTTGCTCTCTCGGACTGAACGGTGTGTTGTATTTCTTGGTTGTTATGCCAAATTTACAAGCCCGACATGAAGAGCATTTGTAGAAACCCTGTTTTTCAGGTAACCAAAACGTATTTTTCTTTTTGTTACTAAGGTCCGGGATGCTTTTAGCTATTTCACTCTTCATTGAGATGCCCCTACGGAATGTTATTGTGGGTTTTTCAGGCAACTCCGGTGTCATGACTGCATCTGTCTGTACTATCGACCAATTTCGATTGATTATAGATCGAATTTGGCGATGCTGGTTGTTATAAGTTAGGATTAACCTGGGTGTATTGGAGGTTTCCTCACTTTCCTGCAATTCTTCTCTTTCCAAATCACACAGCAATGATTCCCTAGATCTACAATTGGCTTTATCCAAAGCTTTTTGTAGACTGCCTGCTGAATAGCCTCTTCTACGGAATCTTTCAATTGCTTCTCGCATGCATATATTTTGTTGTTCTTCGCTACTACATATGCGTTTAATCCTGAGAAGCTCTCCGTAGGGAATGCTGTCAATTAGATGTCTTGGGTGAGCACTCGAGGCATGTAACGTAGAGTTACCGGCAGTAGACTTTCTATGCAAGGTTGTTTTCAGTTCACCATTCTCTACATATATTCTTGTGTCTAAAAATTCTACTTCACTACAGCTTAAATTTGAAGTAAATTTTAAATTCATCTGATTTATATTGATGTCTCGTATGAAATCATTGGCACTTTCATTACTCCCCTTCCACAGAACAAACACATCATCTATAAAGCGTAACCATACTTTTATGTGGTCACCATACCTTGAGAATAGTTCCTGCCTCAGTGTCTCCTCCTCCCACCAGCCAACCACTAAACAGGCATAGCTGGGGGAGAAGCAAGACCCCATCGCCACCCCTCTGCATTGTCTATATATCTTTTTGGCAAATGCAAAGTAGTTGTTGTTGAGGCACCAGTCGATGCACTTTATGATCATTTTATTGTGTTCATAATTCTCGATTGATCTTGTCGATTGTGGTATATAAATAAATAATACCGGATCTAGGTTTTACTGGACATAGCAATAACAGATAGCTCAATAAATAAGAGTCAAGATTCGAGGTAGTAGGAGTTTGCAGGTTTAATACAGCATAAAGGACAGGAACAGGACAACCTGCACGGGAACAGGATGACAGGGCCCGGCAGCTGCCGGGGCTGGATCTGGGATGAGCGCGCTAACATTTAATAACAGTACACAAGCATATATACTAAAACAGTTGCATTACAATGAATACAGTAGGCGGAGCAGTGGGTGTGGTCAATAGCAGTCGCGAAAGATAAGGGTGAAAGTGGGTGTAACAGGAGGCGTATACATGGACATGTGATGTAAACGTAACAGAATATGTCATAAATGGGGCGGAAACATGGAGGGGGCTACCTAAGGAGCCGGGACCTCTAACCTAAATGGTGCGCGCAAACTGACAATGACGTGTTACTAGGAGAAGCTGGGGGCTATGAACTCTGTGCTAGGAGCAGAGACTGAAGTCTGGAGAGTCAGGGCGACATGTACCTAAACCCTATCTAGTATCTAATGTTTAGAGAACATGTTGATATAAACTAAGAGTCAGGAGGGGAGAGGCTAACAGACTCTAAGACTGGAGCATGCATTATTCTACATGTAGTGCGTGATGAAGAATATTAAATGACCATTAAATGCAGTATTTCTCTTACATGGAGACGTAAAGACTAGACTGTGACGGAAACTATTGATGCGATTCAGTAGCTTAGGAATGCAGTGAAGGAGGGCTGAACTGATAACTAGAATCATAACATATTCTTGGCAGACTAGCAGGCAGAGCCAGGCCGAGCCGGGCACTGTGAGGCAGGAAGTAAGTGAAGGGTCAGGAATACAGGTGGGGGCTGTATCGCTCCTCAGCGAGGGCTCAGGAGACAGGAGCTGAATCTGGTGTCCAGGCCCTTTTGAGGCCTAGAAACGGGGGCTTTTCAATGAAATAACGTGCACACTGGGAAACGTGGCAACGTAACTTTATATAGGCCTAATACTCGTAGCTTTCACGAGAACTGGAAACTGGCATACTAGAGATGGACACAACTGTAATTGCGTCTTTAATCAAACATGGGGAATGCATATGCATATTAA
Organism: Lissotriton helveticus; assembly: GCF_964261635.1. NCBI lineage: Eukaryota > Metazoa > Chordata > Amphibia > Caudata > Salamandridae > Lissotriton > Lissotriton helveticus. The sequence goes on from NC_136071.1 coordinate 367,098,938, forward strand.
TCATGCACATATAACATAAGATGGGGAACACGTAGGGACACAGAACATGGCAAAATTTACTTTTCCACATTCCCTCCTTGTCACTACGTTTCCATCAGGAAACATCAATATTCATGATACCATCTATCATTTCATACAGTATCATTTGCTCGTCTCGAATCTTCTTGGAACGGGATTTAGAACGGGACTTGGGACTAGGAATACAAGAGGTAGCACAAATGCCACAAATCGCAGGGCCACATTGTATACAGAGGCAGCAACTGAATATGATCGCTACTGCAATACCTAGAAAAGACAATACTTTCCATCCCCAGGCGGAAATCATATTCCAGAACCAACCGGACCATGTCCAGGTGCCTGGATCTTTGTGTAACAGATGGGCAATTTTACGGAGTCTGGTTATAGCTGAATAAACAGACGGCGCGTTATTAGGAATGAAAATGCAGCAACTAGATCCGATGACTCTACAAGCCCCGCCCCTATCGGCCAGTATGACGTCAAGGACGAGACGATTCTGGAGCACGACAATTCTCATAAAGGATTGCTCTTCGGTTAAGTTACTTAGAGCAGAAGTAGTCTCAATCACTACTGCTTCAAGGGTTCTCGTTAATCTACGTATCAGTTTACTATTCACGACAGTACCTAAATAAGGGAAGACACCTTTATTGATATCTATGTATTGTTCTAGAGCAGTTTCAGTATAATCGACAATCGGGAGATCTCTTTTGTGTCTAGTATGTACTAGGTGGGAATTCCTATGATAGTCGGGTGGGGCTAGGAAAACTGGTGGCAGTAGGAAGGCAATGTAACAGGTTCCCTCCCAATCGAGGGGCAGACGAACATATGCGGTCTGACCACAAACAAAATAAGAATGACGTGAAGTTTTGAAAATAGATTTCCCACTGTCACTATACTTGACAATAGTAGTACAATCACTATGTCCTACAGGTACGGAACCATTCTTTCTGACACATAATTCACCTTTGACTGGTAATACTGACATAGCAGGTAAGTCTGGAGTAGTATCAGACTGAACATTCAGGACCATGAAATTCGAAGAATAATTACCTAGATTATAAACTTCATTTTCTAGATCTAACCCTGTTCTGTGGGGAAGACCTTGCTTGTCTGGAAAACATGTACTGTTAAGAAAAGACTTATCTGTTGAGGATGACGTTAACGTGGACCATGCTCCACACGAACCGTTATGTGAAAATGGATAAGGAAAGAGTGGCAGAACTCCCTTCGGTGTCTGGAAAGGGGGGAGTCGACCACACACCCAACAATTTGTGGCATTGCTGGTCTGGTGTGAATAATGTAACATGCGGATAAAGGAATTATTACGCATAGCAAGACGATAAGATAGTTCATGAGGAGGCAGATCACTAAACGTGTGCTCTACTGTAGCAATAGAAGACTTATTTACATGAGAAACTGGAAAACACAAATAAAATGCATAACCTGTGCAGGTAATCATGAGGCTGAAAAACAATATGAAACTTAGAAAAACGATACATCGGATTGAGTTTTGACTAACTCTCTCACTATGGGGGTCTATTTTATACATGTCAGAAACCGGTCTAACCGTTTCACCTAGGGGAGGACTTAGACAATCAAACTGGCTGACTAATTTTACTAGACCTTAATTTTTGCTTATACTCCTGTTGCGGAGTTTTCTCTAACAGGGAGGGTTCAGTATCATTGTCTTTTGCGGGACAGTCCTTAAGAATAGTACTTTGGCAGTCTTTCAAATCCTGTGAAATGTTCTTAGAAACAGGCTTTAGTCCGTAAAATCTTTTCACATGAGACAGGTGGACCCAGCCCTTCCTGCCTTCCAGCTTGACGGCAGTACGGGTGGCCAGGAGGACCTGTCGGGGTTCCTTCCAGCGAGGCTCCAGCGGACTTGAACGATCAAAATTCCGGACAAGAACCATGCATCCGGGAACGATTTCATGCGGTGCCACCTCGGTATTGTCTGGAAATGCGGCGGCAACCTGTGAACGACAAGAGTGTAGGGCAGACATCAAGGAAGCTAGGTAATCTGTCAGCATATTACTTGAAACATCTGTAATACTTCGGGGTCTAGGTGTACCCCACATATTAGGGGGGCGGCCGAATACGACCTCATACGGGGACAGACCTGATCTGGAATGTGCGACCATGCGCATATAAAACAAGGCGACTGGCAGAGCTACTAGCCAGTCCACACCTTTCTCTTTACATATTTTAGCAATGCGGATTTTCAGGGTCTGGTTATGTCTCTCTACGAGACCGGCTGCTTCAGGATGGCGTACACAATGGAACTTCCACTGGTACCCTAATAAAAGGGAAACATGTTTCATGAGTTCAGATGAGAATGGCTGGCCGTTATCAGAATATACGACTCTAGGGAGTCCATAACGGGGGAAAAACTCACGAACCAACTGCTTGGCAGTGGTCGCGGCTGTGTAATCTGGGACTGGATATGCCTCTGTCCATCTGGACAAAGCGCATACAACTACAAGGACATACTTGAAACCTCGACATCGCTCCATCTGAATATAATCCATCTGGAGGACTTCAAAAGGGTGGTCAGGGGGCTGGAATCCACCTTGTTCCACCGGGACACTTTTACCTGGATTAAACTGACAACATATCATACAGGTACGGACTTTCTGCTTGGCTGCAGCTCGTAAATGCTTGTTGAACCAAATGTTCTGGATACTGTCTATCATGGCTTTTTCTCCTAAATGTGCTGGACTATGTGCGGTATTGATAATGACTTGAACCATTGAGTCGGGGAGAAACCATGTGGCTCTACCCTTAGTTACCCATCCCTGATCTGTCTGGACCCCTCCTTGTTCGGACCATTTCTTAATTTCATCGGGAGTAGCATGTAACTGGATATCTATGACATCTTGAGTGGGGTCCTTAACTGTCATGCATGTAGTCGGATCTGGAGTATGTGCCTGTGTTGGATTAACTGGAATGTCTGGAGTCTGTGCTGTAAGCTTGGCTGTGCGATCTGCCAGATCGTTACCTTGAGAAATAATGTCAGTAACTTTCGTATGTGCTTTGCACTTCATGATAGCAATAGATGTCGGTAAATGTATGGCATCTAACAGAGCTTGAATAAGGAGACCATGCTGAATCTTGGTTCCATGAGAAGTCATGAAACCTCTCTCCTGCCAGAGCACTCCAAAGTCGTGTACAACTCCGAATGCGTAGCGTGAATCTGTGTAAATATTAACTTTCAGGTTCTTGGCGTGTATGCAGGCTTGGGTCAGAGCAACTAGCTCTGCTGCTTGAGCAGACAGGGTGTCAATACGGTGTGTTTCTATAACTTCAGTGTCAGTAGTCACTGCATACGCGGCTACTAGTTCTCCTGTACTTGTTCTCATACATGAACCATCCACATAAAGTGTCAGGTCGGGATCTGGTAATGGGATATCTGTCAGATCTTGTCTTGGCTTTGTCATAGTGTTAACTACTTCCACACAGTTGTGTGTGGCAGGATTCGAAGTAACTGACGGTAACAGTGTAGCAGGATTTAGAACGTTGCAGCGTCTGAATTCTATGTGTGGCTGGAACAGTGTCAGTTCATAACCTGTTAAACGTGCAATTGTCAAGTGTTGAGTCTGTGTACGGTTTAAAAGAACTTCCACGGAGTGTGGAACTTGTACTGTCAAGGAATGTCCTAATACTATGGAATCACTTTGTCTGATAGCTAGAGCTGTGGCTGCAACTGACTTGAGGCACGCAGGCAGAGCCTGGGCTACAGGATCTAGTGTGCTCGAAAAATAAGCACAGGGCTTGTATTGTCCTGCTTGATCTTGTGTGAGAACAGATAATGCTGTACCTTCGCGTTCTGTGACGAAAAGTGTAAAAGGCTTACTGTAGTTCGGTGTAGCTAGAACTGGAGCTTGGCATAAAGCTTTCTTTAACTCATTGAAACTAAGTGTATGTTCAGATGTCCAAGGGAGGACAGTCGATAGGGCTGCCTCCTGTGTCGTTAACTGTATCAGTGGTTTAGCTAGAAATGCATACTGAGGAATCCATTGTCTACAGTAAGAAGTGAGGCCGATAAAAGCACGTACCTCCTTCTGGGTCTTGGGCTGAGGAAGACTCGCTATTAACTGGATACGGTCTGATGTCAACTGCCTACCCCTCTTGGACAGTAAGTGGCCTAAGTAGATCACTTGCTGGACACAGAATTGAAGCTTCGAAGGGGACACCTTGTGCCCCATCTCGGCAAGGAAATACAAGACTGTAAGTGATGCTCGCTCGCAAGCACGTTCAGAACGGGCTGTGATCAGTAGATCATCGACATACTGGAGCAGGGCAGTGTCAGTTGGCATGTGAATATTGTCTAGTTGTCTTTTAAGTGCTTGACTGTAAATACTAGGACTTTCTGTGAAACCTTGAGGAGCTCGTGTGAATTTATAGCTCCTTCCATTTAAACAGAATCCGAAAAGAAACTGGCTGTCTGGATGAATGGGGACACTGAAAAACGCGTTCTTGAGGTCTATGACTGTAAAAAATGAGGCTTCGGAATCAATAGCTGTCAATAGGGAAGAGATATCTGGGACAACTGGATACTGGGGAATAATACATTTATTAAGTTCTCGTAGGTCAATCACTAATCGATATACTGGGGGTGCATTTGGATCAGTACGTTTCATGACTGGAATGATCGGAGAATTACATACATTGGAGTCAGTTTCTACAACTACTCCTTGAGCGATGAGCTCGTCAATAATTTTGGATAAGGCTGCTACAGCCTCAGGTGGCAATCTGTACTGTCTGATTCGTGGTAACACTACACCTGGCTTGAGAGTCACACGATGGGGTGTGATTTGCATATAACCTACATCAGTTGGACCTTGCGCCCATAGATGCTGCGGAACATTAGACAATCTCGGATCAAAATCTCGTAATACATAGTGACCCTTGAAGTCACGTAGAAACAGGCGTATTCCCTCTGGGGAGCAGCAAATAACTGCACCTAATTCTTTCAGTGTTTTAATACCTAACAGATTTTCTGGACATGACTTCGTAAGTAACAGATCAGTAGTGCGGGACAATGGACCTACTTCTAGAGTAACTGGCTTAGATATCTCGTTTACAATAGGCTTTCCTGAAAATCCAAGGGAAACATTTCTAGAGCCTGAGAGCGGAGCCCCTGGAACTTCGGCGTGACTGATAGTCGTCCTACTTGCCCCTGTATCAATCAGAAACTTTCTGTCTTTCCCTAGTACCTGACTATGAACATAGGGACCTTCTTGATCTACAGGAATCTCGATGAGAGGCAAGCCTACCTCCCTCTCTAGGCTGTTTCATGAATATGGCTGATACTCTGGATACTCAGACTGTGCATACTGGTACATCTGCTGTGTAACATGCTGTGTTGCAGCAATAGGCTGCGGTGCTGGAACTGTCTGTTGTGCATTCTGTGGCTGAGAAGTCTGTGAAACTTGTTCTTGTCTAGGCGGACGTGGTCTTTCTTTAGTTTTACCAGTAGCTATATTATGTTTCAGAACTGCACACTCGTTTATAAAATGACCTGGCTGTTTACAATAATTGCATGTCCCTTTAACGGGAGCTGTAGGATGACTGGCTTGATTCGTACCCCTCTTCTGACTGTCTTGAGGAACAGATTGTGCAACTAGTACTTTCATTTTCGTGTCTTTCATACGTTTTCTCTCGTGTTCTTGCTCTTCTCTGATTCTATTCTGATGGTACTGGAGCATCTGTAACATCTGGGACGGGGTACTAGCTTGCCATGTACTTTTGACTTTCAAAACTCGATTCTTAACTTGTGGACTTGAATTCTCGACTAATTTAGTAACAAAGAGATGAGGGTATGACTCGCTACTTGTCTTGAGGCCACTGTTTATAATAAAACATTTTTCAAATCTAGAATAAAAATCACTAGTGTCTTCATCTTGTTTCTGTTTACAGGCTGAGATTGCATCCCAGTCTTCCTTTTTAGTTGCTAATAATCTGGGCAAAACTTGTATTAACAGTTCTGGTAATTCTTTACATTTCTCTCCAAGACCGGTACCTGGTACTCGTATCTTATCTTCAGCTTCTAGAACTGCCCAATCGATCTTTTTCTCTCCCACCTCCCATTCTTTTTCCTTGAGTTTTTCGTATACCCCTGCGGGCAACAGGACCTTTAGCATTTTAATAATATCTGGATACGTGTATTCTCCCATACGGAGCATGTCTTTTAATTCTCGGTGGAACCCTGCTGTATCTTTGTCGTGACAGGGAATTAATTTCTTCATCTCTAAGAGTTCCATCTTTGTAATCGGAGTGTAAACAAACACTCGTTGCATTTCACCATCTGTTGTCCTGACTGGGTGTACTTCTCGTAACGGATTCTGTCTATCTATGTAAAACGGTTTACTTTCTGGAGGTGAGACATGAACAAAATGCGGGTTCAGAAACGTTCTATATTTGTGGCGCTGTTCTAGAATGACACTAATTAAATCGGTACCTAAACCTTTCCATCTATACTGGAGTAACTCGTTCAGGACATCATGTAACGGACCTGGATCAGAATGTTGACCCTCATACAGAGTAATGAGGTGCTGGATCATATACATACCCACCAGTCGTTGCTCGGCTGGGGGCAATTTCAGAAACATTTGTGCCACTATTTCATCTGGAAAAGTGGTAGAATCAGTAATCCATCGGACTGCTGATCGGGCTAGTTCTTGTTCATGCATAGTACTTAACTCACTATAACCGATTCGTGATTTCAGAATTTGATCGGTGGCTTGAAATACTTGTTCTAGAGAACCTTGTTCTGGTGCTGGGTGATGAAAAACTGACTTGTGTTCTAGGCGTAAATGGCGGTCTGGAAATCTAGATTTACCTACATACGCTATTCTGGCGGGATTCTCGTCCTCTACCTCTTCAGTAGAAGAGTCATTCTCTTTCTCGCTTACTTGTGCTGCTTTACGTTGTTCATGTAACTTTATTATTTCCTTACGAATTCTCTTGTACATACTCTCTATACTACTGATAGTTCTGTGCTTACCCTCGGCTATATTATCACTCCACCTTGTCAGGATTCTCATTTCGGCCGGATCTTTGGTCGGGTAATCTTGTTCCCTTATTAAACAATTAATCAGAAACTTTAATAGCATGAGCTGGATCTCAGCTTTCCTTTGAGACATGGCTTCGCCAATACTTTCTGGATCATCCCCTGTACGGATGAAACGATATATTCTGTCTAGATCTTCTTTCATATTCGGTAGGGTATCCAAATACCCGGTCACCCGTCTTACACGGATGGAATATATAACTGTACTATCATCACCTGCAACTGGATCATAGCGGCATTCAGTAAGAGCTCGTCGGATATCTGCAACGGACTTATATTTGGGCGTACGCTGTAACGCACATTCATGTAACTCGACTAACGTTAAACGTTGGTGTGGTGGCGGGGTACCAGGAGGACCTCCTCCTGCGGCCCCTAAACTGGAATCGTCGACTGATACTCTTCGTGCTGGCAGAGTGGGAAATTGTAATGTAGGCTGGACCGGGGGTACCGTAGCAGGTACTCCGGTGTCTGGAGGAGCAGGAATGGCATTATTTACAGGAGCTGGCGGAACAGGATTTGCATATTCTGGGACTGTGTCGTCCAAGTAGGACGAAATGAAAATATCAGCTGCGGTCGGTTTGTGACGTAGCTTGGTCGGAACTAATGGTGGCGGAAAATTACTGGATGCCTCCGGGGTTGCTTTTGGCAAGCCCTCGGCAAGAAGAGGATACATACCCTTAATGAGGGCATTTCTCTGTCTGTCTGACTGTTCGGTTCTGACTCGTTCACCTATCTCGATTAATTCCCTTTCTTGGGCTCGTTCTAAGGATTCTCTACTTAATTCTGACTTTCTGATTTCTTTTTCGGTTCTTTTATGAGATTCTTTGCGCCATAACTCGATGGCATCTTTCTGTGACTGTCTGGCTTTCTTTTTCCATAATGCTTCTTCTACTCGCATGATGCACTCGGCATCCCATGTACCCGATACGGGCCATCTATACTTTTCTTCTAACTGTTCGGTATACTCTACCCATAAATCTAGATATAATATGGCACTGATGCCATGCTTCTGATACATAAAATGACCTGGACTGTCCCTAGGCGGGACAGGAACTGCTTCTTCTAACAGACCTTTTCTAGTTTTTAACTGACGTAGTCTGGAAAATAACGGCATGACTGAACTGTAATCTAGACACAATACAATACACAATGAACACGATAATTACTCCACATTCATACCACGACATTAAAATACATGAAGAACATTTAAAATAACAGTTCGAACAGAATACATGAATTTTCTCGAGAACAGAACTGACTAGAACAGAAACTAGATGCACTGCTGGAACAGTACGAAACTTACCGGTCTCATAAAGAGACACGTCAGGACCCGCATCCACCAGAGTGGACACTTCGTTTTGGGATCTGTGTACCACCAAACCCCACGGACCAGAGACAATTAGATTGACCCTGTCTAGATACTACCCCAGCAACGGTACTCACCGGGCAGCAAGAACGGAAGGCCTCGGACTGGACTGGACTGCTTCGACGCCGGACGGACGAACTTCGGACTTCAGTTACGGGTGGGCCTCCGGATACCTCGGACCTTGGACTCTCGGCTTGGGCTCTGGTCGGAACTCGCCGCGTTCCTCCACCGCCTCGTCTGGATGCTGGACCGCCACCTCCGTCTCCTCCGTGGGCCTGAGGGATACTTGAAGCAGAAATATCTGCACGTGCACGGTATGGTTCCGTCACGGCTGCAGAGGGTCAGGGGGCCGGCGTGGCTTCACCGGCGCGTGGGGAAAGGGCAAGTCCCTATTCGGGCGCCATTATGTGGTATATAAATAAATAATACCGGATCTAGGTTTTACTGGACATAGCAATAACAGATAGCTCAATAAATAAGAGTCAAGATTCGAGGTAGTAGGAGTTTGCAGGTTTAATACAGCATAAAGGACAGGAACAGGACAACCTGCACGGGAACAGGATGACAGGGCCCGGCAGCTGCCGGGGCTGGATCTGGGATGAGCGCGCTAACATTTAATAACAGTACACAAGCATATATACTAAAACAGTTGCATTACAATGAATACAGTAGGCGGAGCAGTGGGTGTGGTCAATAGCAGTCGCGAAAGATAAGGGTGAAAGTGGGTGTAACAGGAGGCGTATACATGGACATGTGATGTAAACGTAACAGAATATGTCATAAATGGGGCGGAAACATGGAGGGGGCTACCTAAGGAGCCGGGACCTCTAACCTAAATGGTGCGCGCAAACTGACAATGACGTGTTACTAGGAGAAGCTGGGGGCTATGAACTCTGTGCTAGGAGCAGAGACTGAAGTCTGGAGAGTCAGGGCGACATGTACCTAAACCCTATCTAGTATCTAATGTTTAGAGAACATGTTGATATAAACTAAGAGTCAGGAGGGGAGAGGCTAACAGACTCTAAGACTGGAGCATGCATTATTCTACATGTAGTGCGTGATGAAGAATATTAAATGACCATTAAATGCAGTATTTCTCTTACATGGAGACGTAAAGACTAGACTGTGACGGAAACTATTGATGCGATTCAGTAGCTTAGGAATGCAGTGAAGGAGGGCTGAACTGATAACTAGAATCATAACATATTCTTGGCAGACTAGCAGGCAGAGCCAGGCCGAGCCGGGCACTGTGAGGCAGGAAGTAAGTGAAGGGTCAGGAATACAGGTGGGGGCTGTATCGCTCCTCAGCGAGGGCTCAGGAGACAGGAGCTGAATCTGGTGTCCAGGCCCTTTTGAGGCCTAGAAACGGGGGCTTTTCAATGAAATAACGTGCACACTGGGAAACGTGGCAACGTAACTTTACATAGGCCTAATACTCGTAGCTTTCACGAGAACTGGAAACTGGCATACTAGAGATGGACACAACTGTAATTGCGTCTTTAATCAAACATGGGGAATGCATATGCATATTAATCATGCACATATAACATAAGATGGGGAACACGTAGGGACACAGAACATGGCAAAATTTACTTTTCCACACGATAGGAAATGTTTGATTGCATTTAATCCCATTTGATGATCTATGCAAGTATATAGGGATTCAATATCCTATGTCATCATTTTCATTCCCATATATTTATATATATATATATATATATACATATATATATAATATACTACTGACAAAAGCCAGAGCGGTGAAACGAGTCTGTCAGCGCTGAGGGGCGGATCTACATGAATGAAACAAACATTTTTCACGGACTTGAGTGTGCTCCTGTTTTGTGTCGGCTGACACAATTCTGGTCTTCGACTGTGAATGCTTTGTAACGCGGCTCACCACTGCGTAAAGGAGGAACGCAGGGTGTGTGGCTGTGACGACGGTGAACCTCTGGTTTCATATATATATATATATATATATATATATATATATATATATATTTACTGAAAAAAACATAGGTTTCAGGGACGTTATAGTTAGTTGGACATTTCACTCATACAAAACCAGAGAAATTCGTCTGTTATACTTAGTTGAGCTAACTGTGACTCGCACCCCCGCAATGCACTTCTTATGACGTCACATATTACATCTTAGTCACATCATAGTTAGCTCAACTAACTTTAACGGCCGAATTTCTCTGTTTTTGTATGAGTGAAATGGCCGATTAACTATACCGTACCTGTAACCTATAGTTTTTTCAGTGAATTTCTTTGGTTTTTAAATCCTAATTTCTAACTATAACGTCCCTGAAACCGATGTTTTTTTTTTAATTTCTATGGTTTTTAAACACTCATTTCTAACTATAATGCCCCTGAAACCTATGTTTTTTTTTCAGTGAAATGCTAATGTCTAACTATGGCTACAGCGGTAGGACATCTGAAGAAAGAGAAAGAAAGGGACAGAAAGAAGTAAGAGAAATACAGGCAGACGCAGCAGAAGTCCAGAAAGATGAAGAAAAGTGCTGAAAGAAGCAAGATATATGCATAAAGAACCAACAGAGGTACAGAAGGATGGTTTGTTGCAAAGTCATCCTGTACCCCCAACTTTTTTCTGACTGGTACTGGTGGTAACTGACTATGACTAACCAGACCCAGAGCCAGTGCTATGCTGAAAGACACTTAGGCTACAGTGAAAACACCTACATACACTAGGGTATACTTTGGATTGGCGTACCCCTGTGATTGGCATGACTATCCCTGTAAGGCCCTAGTACATAATAGGGCAGGGGGATTAAAACTACCCCTAACTCAGAGGCACAGAAAGAGGCAGAAGAGGTACATAAACAGGCAGGAGAGGTACAGAAACAGGGAACAGGGGTGCAGAAAGCAGCAAGTGAGGTACAGAAACAAGCAAGAGCAGTGCAGAAAGAACCAACAAAGGTGCAAAAAGAGGCAAGAGGGGTGCAGAAAAAGGTAGGTGGGATGCAGAAAGAGGCAAGAGAGATACAGAAAGAGTCAGGAGGGGTGAAGAAAGAAGGAAGAGAAGTGCAGAAAGAGGGAAGGGAAGTGCAGGAAGAAGCAACAGAGGTGTAGAAGGAGGCCCAAGGGGTGCAGAAAGAAGGAAGAGGAATGCAGAAACAAGCAGCAGAGGTGCTGAAAGACACAAGAAAGGTGCAGAAACAAACAAGAGAAATGCAAAAAGAGGCAAGAGAATTGCTGAAAGAAGCAACAGAGGTTTGGAAAGAAGCAAGAACAGTATAGAAAGAACTAACAGAGGAGCAAATCGAGACAAGAGGGGTGCAGAAAAAGGTAGGAGGGGTACAGAAAGAGGCAAGAGTGGCACAGAAAGAGGCAGGAGAAGTGCAGAAACAGGCAGGAAAGGTGCAGAAACAGGTAACAGGGATATAGAAAGAGACAACAGTGGTACAGAAAGAGGGGAGTGAGGTGTAGAACAAGGCAAGAGAGTTACACAAATAGGGAAGAGGGATGCAGAAAGAGGCAGGAGGGGTGCAGAAAAAATTAACAGAGGTGCCGAAAGAGGCAAAAGAGGTGCAGAAAGAAGCAAGTGAAGTGCAGAAAGAGGCAACAGAGGTGTAGAAGGATGTCAGAGAGGTACAGAAACAAGCAAGAGAAGTACAGAAAGAGCTACGAGAAATTCTGAAAGAAGCAACAGAGGTTTAGAAAGAAGCAAGAAAAGTGCAGAGAGGCAAGTGAGTTGCAGAAAGAAGCAACAGAGGTGCAAAAAGAGGCAGGCAATAGGGGTGCAGAAAGATGTAGGAGAGGTGCACACAGAGGCAAGAGAGGTATAGAAAATGGCAGGAGAACAGCAGAAAGAGGCAAGAGGGATTCAAAAAAGGGAAGAAGGGTGTAGAAAGAAACAAGAGAGATGCAGAAAAAAGCAAGAGATGTGCAGAAAGAATCAAGAGAGGTGCAAAAAGAGGGAAGACAAGTGTAGAAAGAGATAACAGGGGTGCAGAAAGACAACAGGGGTGCACAAAGAAGCAACAGAGGTAAAGAAAGAAGCACTAGAAGTGCAGAAAGAGGCAAGTGGGCGCAGAAGGATGCAAGAGAACTGCAGAAAGAGTCTAGAGAGTTGCAGAAACAGGCAAAAGGGGTGCAAAATGAAGCAAGAGCAGTGCAGAAAGAACCAACAGAGTTGCAGAAGGAGGCACAAGGGGTACAGAAAGAAGTTAGAAGTGCAGAAAGAAGCAACATAGGTGCTGAAAGAGGCACGAAGGGTGCAGAAAAAGGTGATGGAAATACAGAAAGAAACAACAGAGGTGCAAAAAGCAGCAAAAGGGGTGCAGAAAAAAGTAGGAGGGGTGCACAATGATAGGTACATAAAGAAGTAACAGAGGTGCTGAAAGAGGCGCGAAGGGTGCAGAAATAGGCTGAGAAGTACAGACAGAGGCAATAGACTTACAGAAAGAAGCAAGAGAGGTGCAGAAAGAGAAATGAGGGGTGCAGAAAGAGGCAAGAGAGCAGCAGAAAAAAGCAACAGATGTACTGAAAGATGCAAGTGAGGTGCAGAAAGGGGCAAGAGATCTGTAGAAAAAAGCAACAGGGATACTGATAGACGCAGACTAAACCTGAGGTTACCACTCCACAACACAGACTACCATACCACATAATTATTCTCCATAACACATAATCCCACTCTGCATAATTTCTATACACTAAATACCACATACCTTCTATCCACATAAGTTCACTGCACAGCATACCACATAATTCCACTACACACAACATACATCCACTCCACTCAATTTTTTTTATAAAAAACGATATGAGCCAGCGCGTCTTTTAACTCGTCTTTCAAACCTTTATAAAAAAGGGAGACACGCTTTTCTTCTGGCCAACGTGTCTCGGTGAGTAGACGATTAAAACTAGTGAGATAGGTCAATAAATCCTTGTTACCTTGTTTAAGATTTAAAGGCTCATTATCTCTTGCCTGCATAAAAATGTGTTTTGCAAAAAGGCTGGTCATAGTACGTTTAAATTGATTCCAATCATGGAGGATGGGATCATCTCTATCCACGAAAGGAATTGACCAATTGGCGGCTGTACCGCCCAAATAAGACAAGACGAATGCCACTTTCGTAGCATCAGTAGGGAACTGTTGTGGTTTACAAACGAAGTGTAATTGACATTGATTGATAAAAACATGGAATTTGTTACTATCTCCATGAAAACGTTCAGGTGCTGCTAAAGGCACAGTATTAGGAACATTAACAGTAACCTCAACTGGGGGAAGGAAAGTTGTATGTTTTGCTCACGCCCCTGTCTCTGAGGAGGTTTTAAACAAAGGCGTAAAAGCTGTGATCCACTGGGATTCCTAGGTTTATACCTGCTTAAATCCTGTTTTAAAAAGGTGTTTTCCAACTTTAATTTCTCTATTTCCTCTTGCATATGTTGCAAGATGCCAGACACTGATTCATTATTGTCCAAGTCCTCGTTTAGGGCCTGCGCCATGTCCGTGGCATAAATGCCCGCTGTTTCTTCCCCGGCATTCATCGTCCAACAGAACTGAATATTTTAAAGGCTTGTGCTTCTGTCAAAGCCCAGCTCACCTGAGTTTCTGTTCAGTTCTGATGGAGGTTGAAGACAGTCCGACCCCACCCTGAAACTGCTTGTTCCAGCACACTAGTTTTAAACAGTGCACTAAGAACCAGAAGCTCAAGGGAAGGGGGGAAGTGGATAAAATAAAAAAAGAGAGACGACACCGTTCTTGCGTTTCCACTGTAGAAGTGCTTCTAAAATCTGTGGCCCTCTCTGACTTCTGTAGAAACTGGTGCCTAATGAAACATAAACAAAGAACAGATAAGTGCAACCTATCATTTAAAGAGTTCCTGACTAACCCTTAATCTATTTAGAAATTCTCTTCTAAAAGTACCTCTTGGATCCTGGTCTTTAGCTTCCAGGTTTGGAATGCGTTACTGTTCTGGGATGTGCTTTCTATTACTGTAAAACTTCTGTAAAATCAAACGAATATCATTATCAGAATTACCAACATCTAACACTCACCTTAATATAACTAAAGCCTAAATTCTTAATAGCAAACTCACTTTTCACACATTTCCAGACTTCTTATAAAACAAATACTGTACTTTTACATCAAAATACAGCAGGTAATTTGTGCAAGTCCTTGATTTGCTGTTTGCCTTGCTGTCAATGGTTTCTTCTGTTCGATTCTTAAAAAAGTTCCATGTAAAACAATGTTTATTTCACAAAGTTCCACAAAGTAGTCTTGTAACAAAGGGTTTTGAACAACAAAGTTTGTGGGAGATATCTTGTTCCAAATTGTCTTTACATGAATCCAGAAATTGCCGACAAAGTTCTTTCAGGTAATAAAAAGTTTTGCACTTACTTGTTGCTGAAAAGGGACACTGATCAGTCTAACCTTATCCTCTTTCCCTTTTGCAGGTTGATTGCAGTGGACAGAAGAGGGGCTGAGGCAAGAAGGAGCCGGAAACCGGAAGAAGGAAGAGCCAGCAGCCGCGCCCGTTGAAGCCAATGAAGGTCTGGAGAGAGCAGGAGTGCCAGCGCCGAAGGATCTGTTCTCAGGTAAGTGGGAGGTAGACGAGCACAAGCACTGGGTGAGGCTCAGGGGCTGCCTTTTATAGACAGGGCTGGGTGTGGTTCGAAGAGCTGGGTGTGGTTCGAAGAACTGGGTGTGGTTCTCACAAGCAGGTGTGCAGAGCTTCAGTTATTATGCTAATGAGTTGAAGTAGCACATGGCCTAGGGAGGAGTGCTCTAAATAAGCCTTGGTAAAAGCAAGGTCCAATGTTATGTTATGTTATGTTAATAACTTTTATTCGGCGCACAGCTGCCCCAGCAAAGGGGCGTCCTGGAGCCCTTGAACATTTCGAATCAAACCATCTTTTTACTTGATTAAGTTTGGGCCTGGAGGGGAAAGTTAATTCTAGAGCAACCTGTTTACAGATTGTCTCAAAGGCTACAATAGTTTCCCCTTCCATAGTAGAGCAATCAATACATTTTTGGATTTCGTCATTGACCTTTGTGCTCAGGCTATCAAAGAAGTGCTCTGGGACAATATTTGCCCATTTTACCCTCCTTCCTTGATCTTGGGTTCTGATGTTACTTGGACCTTTACTAATTGCCGTGGTATCTGTGAGGTCAAAACCGTTGTCTAACAGTAATATCACCGGGTTGTGATCACTGAACGGGGAATATATAGCATTGTAAAAAACTACATGCCCTAATAAAGCAGGAGATAGGAATATAAAATCAATAATCGTCTCATTTCCCCGACCCTTAAATGTAGCGACCCACACCTTAATATCAAAAAAATGTGGTTCATAGAGGTCAGCATATGCCAAAAGCTCTTCAAGAGCCTTCCCCTTATGTGTGTGTTCAAAATGGGGTGGCGATGCATGGGCAGAACCATGATTTACCTTAATTCGGCAATTAAAATTACATAAATGGAGGGGAGGAGCCAAGCTCGCGATCGTAATGGTCGCTCTGTAGCTCGGCTCCGTCAGCCTTCCGGCCTGACTCGCAAATCCTGCCATATATCCTGCCCCGGGACGATACACTCGAGCAGAGATTGGAACGCAACGTGTTGCTCTTACTCACCGTCTGACCTGGAGGCTCCTACGTGCCGCGGCTCCGAAGTTGTGCCTCAAGACAGCAATGTCCAAACTTGTGAATACATTGAGCAACATACACAGAAGTCTTAAGGAGGGGCTGCAACAACAAGAAAGGCTTTCAATAGTATGTTTAAAGAGAGCTATTACAGAAACCACTAGTGCAATGAGAGGGGACATGCTCTTTGCTGTGCACAAACCCTAACAGCACCCTTGTCTGACCCCTCTACCAGATTTAAAGTGTCTTGTGCAGGTACCCTCATGAGACATCCTAACGGACGATAATAGATCCCGATGTAGGTCTGCTAGAAAATAGACCAGGCAGGGGTCAATCCCTATGTCTAGTAAAAGTGTCCACAGGTTTGGTCTGTTTACCAGATCAAACGCTGTGGATAAATCCATGACGCCTAAATAAATAGACCCCTTGGATGCTACAGTGTATTTATTAGTTAAGAAATACAAATATAGGCACTGATCTACAGTACTTTTGCCGGATCTAAAACCATATTGGAGGTCAGACAGGATTCTGTTGTCTGTCACCCACTCTGACATCTTGGACAAAATGACTTTACCCAAAATTTTGACAGAGGAATCTATTAAAGAAAAGGGCCTGTAACATCTTGGATCCCCTCTCTGCCCTTTTTTGAATACAGGAATAATAATAGAGTGGGCCCAAGAAGCAGGGAACCCTAAAGTAACGGAAGAATTAAAAACATTTGTTAAAATTTTAGCCCACAATTTGGGGTTACTTTTATAAAGATCGGCAGGAACGCCATTCGGGCCTGGAGCCTTATTACTTGTAGGAACATTTATTGCTCGCTCCTCATCCTCAACATTGAACCCCAGTCTAGGAGAAGAGGAGCTGCTCGTAGGAGCTACAAATGGGTCAAATATCTTGTTACTTGCATATATACTTTCAAAGTGAGTCAACCACTCCTCTTCTGGGATATTAATTTCCAATAAACCATTCTTTTCCCCTTAAAGCAGAGGGCTATTTACAATTGACCAAAACTTTGAGCTGTCCTTAAGGACGTCTTTAGACATCAAACTTTCCCAAGCCTCTGTTTTAATTTCATTCTTACGGTTTAGTAAAATTTGTTTGTATTCTTTTCTGAGGATGGCTATCAGTGTTTTATCCCTGGATTTGATTTTCAGCGATTTTATCAGATTTTGATGAGCCCTTGAACATTTCGAATCAAACCATCTTTTTACTTGATTAAGTTTGGGCCTGGAGGGGAAAGTTAATTCTAGAGCAACCTGTTTACAGATTGTCTCAAAGGCTACAATAGTTTCCCCTTCCATAGTAGAGCAATCAATACATTTTTGGATTTCGTCATTGACCTTTGTGCTCAGGCTATCAAAGAAGTGCTCTGGGACTATATTTGCCCATTTTACCCTCCTTCCTTGATCTTGGGTTCTGATGTTACTTGGACCTTTACTAATTGCTGTGGTATCTGTGAGGTCAAAACCGTTGTCTAACAGTAATATCACCGGGTTGTGATCACTGAACGGGGAATATATAGCATTGTAAAAAACTACATGCCCTAATAAAGCAGGAGATAGGAATATAAAATCAATAATCGTCTCATTTCCCCGACCCTTAAATGTAGCGACCCACACCTTAATATCAAAAAAATGTGGTTCATAGAGGTCAGCATATGCCAAAAGCTCTTCAAGAGCCTTCCCCTTATGTGTGTGTTCAAAATGGGGTGGCGATGCATGGGCAGAACCATGATTTACCTTAATTCGGCAATTAAAATTACATAAATGGAGGGGAGGAGCCAAGCTCGCAATCGTAATGGTCGCTCTGTAGCTCGGCTCCGTCAGCCTTCCGGCCTGACTCGCAAATCCTGCCATATATCCTGCCCCGGGACGATACACTCGAGCAGAGATTGGAACGCAACGTGTTGCTCTTACTCACCGTCTGACCTGGAGGCTCCTACGTGCCGCGGCTCCGAAGTTGTGCCCCCTAAGGAACCAGGGCCTCCGCAGTGATGCAGCCGGGGCCTCGCCTATTGGACCCAGCCTGGCATCGGTGTATGCGTCGGCCCCAGCCGAGAGAGTGAGCCGCTGGCGGGAGACTGTTGTGCAAACATTCCGGTGGCCCTGATCCGGACTTGCCTTGGCGGCCGTGGAGCTGGTGTGGGGCGCGGTGCACCGAGGGCTGATCGTGTGAAGGGGGCCCCCCTGCCGCGGCTCCGTCCATCCATCCTGGAGCCTCGCGCCCGGGATCTGCTCTTCGAACACGCCAACGGTATTGCGGGCTGAACCCCGAATTTGGCGGCTCTCCTTTCTGCACCAAGACTGCATTCGTGGGACCCCCTTGGTTTCTGTGGAGGTCCGCATCTGTGGCCCTGATCCGGGAGTCGTAGGAGGTGGTGACGAGCCTGAATCCACAAAATGGCGGCCATCGGGATAGGCCGTGGATATCCTCCGGACGGCGGACCTGGAATACTGGACTGCACGGGGGCCTGGACATGTGTGCGCGAGCCTACAATTGGCGACGTTCTGGAAGCACTGCGGTCCTTGCATGCGGCCTTGACCCCGTTGCCCCTGGGGGATCGGTGCGGTCCGCCGCCATCTTAGAGGGCCGGTCTCTCACGGCCCCCTCTCGTCTCGGTGATGCTTCTGCCTCACCCCCCTCGGCCGCGCTGAGAGCTACTGCCACTGGCCGTCGACAAGTATGCGAACGGCTGGCTTTGGAACCTCCTGCGCTTCACTGTTTGGAGTTTGGGGGCCCGGATGTCCTGCTGGGGTCTGATCCTACTCGAGTGTCCGAGAACCATGATGGCTTGCTACATCTCTTTGCCTTGATGAGGTCGTGTTTCTGTTCTGCAGGGGAACCCCCGCTTTCCCGAGCGGCGAGACTGAACTCCTGTCTTTTCCTGCCCCTGTTGACATTGTTGGGACACTTGAACTGTATACCCGGACTTTTGATCTTTTGCTTATGGATTGCCCTCCCTGGCCTGCGACTTCATCGGACTACTTTTTGTTCGTGTGATTGCCTTGCACCGAGTTGTTCACTTCTCGCTATCGTATGGTGGGAGTTACTTGTGGCTAAGGAAGGCCTGGGGTGAGATACATTGCTTCCGGTGGCTTGCTGGTATACATATCCGTGGCGAGCTTTCCCGTGTGCATAGTGCGGTGGGTGACCCCCTTGTGCGTTTTATGATGCTCGAGTTTGTATCGTTTTCGTCTATACGTATTAAGATTGACTGGTTGGGCGGAGGGCTGAGGCCGACCATTTTGTTTTTGCTTCTTTACTCCTCCCTCCTATCTTTTTTGTTTTCATATTCTTCTTTTTGTCTCCTTATTCTTTCTCTCTTTCGTGTTTCCTACATTTCGGGTTCGGGTTTAGGGCGACAGGCACGCTGCTGGGGGGGTAGGCCGTAGCCTTCTGCAGGGGTGCTGGGTGGGATGGGTGGGATGGGTTTTCTTTCCCGGTTTATTTTCCTTTGTTCTATGGCCCTTTTGTATCCCTTTATAGGAGCGCCGCGACTGTCCCTGCCTCCCGTGGTATTATAGGGATGGGGTCTAGATTGCTGCTTCTTTCCTTTTTGTGGCTATGTTGCGTTTCGGTGCCGACTCCCATCCCTTCCTTGTTGCTAATACTCCTGCTCTTTCTGTGTCCTTACTGCGGGATGCTTGTCTCGGCGCGGCGCTCCTCTCTTTCAGTCTGTATTTTTCTTTTTCCCCTTTTCCTTCCCCTCCCCTTCTCTCTCTCTCTCTCCCTAGGGTTAGTATGACGGGTTGGCTTTAGTGATGTTAGTGTTCCGGGTCCATCGTTCTATCTCCGCTGTACTATTGGGTGGTAGATGTGCATATGATGAGTCTACTTGTATGTTGATTTGAATTAACCGCATCTGCTTTCGTACTGATGTAGACTGTAGTGCCAATTCTCCGCATTGCTGCCCCTTTAGTTTTCTTATGGCTAATAGATTGCTCTGGGAACCTGGATTCATTTATACTGTATCCGAGCCTGTTATACTCCTTATTGTAATATTATAAAATTAACCTTCATTCTTCCTGTTTGTGGGCCGTCCAGATTCTCCCCCCCCTCGCCCTTTTCGAACTGTATTGACTGTATATTATCCTGATTGTTTCTGTATATTTTGCTTTTGTATTTTTTGGATTGCTCTCTTGTGTCGTGGCTGGCCGGTCTGGTTGTAGGCCCAGATTTGTATTTCCTTTTTGTACAAATAAAGGTTTACAAAAAAAAAAAAAAAAAAAATTACGTAAATGAATGTTAAAATCCCCCATAAGAATAATATAAACAAAAGTGGTTTGTTGTGCTTTATATATTTCTAAAAAACTTTTCAAATAGCAGAGATGTTCATTACAGTGCTCACTCTCCTCCGAATTATAAAGATTAATTATCAAAGTTTTACGACTGTTCGAGGTAGTGATCTCCGCTATTAGACAATTTGGGGAGGCAAAATCTAGTATTTTTACTACACCCTTCAATCTCACTGAGACAAAGAACATCAACCCCCCCTTAGCTCTCCCTGCGGGAGTTGGACGGGCAGGCTGAAAATAGGACTTAAAACCATCCACCCAAAAGTTGTTATCCTTGTCCCAGGTCTCTTGAAGAGGGACAACCTCACAAGCTACAATAGGCTTAAGCCAATTTTGATCATCCCTTTTAGACAGCAACCCTGCTATGTTCCAACTCATTAGTCGATAATTATTTTCTCCCTCAGGAATGGGTTCACTTTCAGGAGGAAGAAATCGGGGGGTTCCTGAATAAAACCTAGTCAATCGATCTCGTTTAACTGGAACAAAGTAGAAAACCTATTATATAGTACTAGAGTGTCATTTCACATGGTTACCTGGGTACACAGGGGTTGGGGTGTGGGGATGAGACCCGTTCTATCCCTATCAGGGCGTTGTTCCCTAATAGTGCTGTTGTGAGGTGGCCAGTCAATAGTTCCAGGGATATTACCACAACCAGGAACAGATCTAGAGTATTCCTTAACCCTTCTTGTGGGGGGGTAAAAATAGCCCAAGGATAATGTCCTAATTTTTCCTTCCTCTCTCTTCAGGTCAGAGGCGTCCCACAGCAGCTGGGGTGCATCATGGGGATTGTTAAAATTTACTATGACACAATCCCCATTAATGACCTTCTGGGTGCTCCCTAGCCAACCCACCCGCCTTGCCATTATAATGTTTGAGGAGATTTCATTGCCACCCGAACAATTACGGTTACACCATTTTTTAGTGGTCGCTAAGAGGGCATCTGTAGAGTCAATTTCTCCCTCCACTAACGGAGGAATCCTTACTAAAACTACCACCAATGGGGCTGCTTCAGGGGTTAGATTAATACTTGGTTGAATAACAATTTTATTCCTGGGCTGTTCATCCAATTCTAACCCCTGACACCTGGATGGACCTGGCTTACTTTGCCGCTCCGTTTTTCTGAATTGGCTACTCTGTGGTTCCTCAGCCCTATTTTGATCAACAGGCCCCCCAGTCAAGCTGTGTCCCTGCCTGGGCTTTCCAACCAGAAAGGGACGTCGTGCCCCATGCCCTTCAACATGAGCCCCCATTTTCATTGTGGCTGAATTGGGAAGACGTAAAGGGGGCCCAGGAATATGAACTGACCCTGAAACACAATTATGCAAATTTAAAACCATGTAAATCTGCACACATTTTTCTAAAAGAGTAGCAACACAAGTGTTCAGGGTATCAATAATGTCCTTGGCTATACTGGTTAAAGCCAGCTCGAACCGGGAGGTGAAAAATTTCTCCATCATGTCCTGTACAGTGGACTCTGTGGTACTTGTTATGGCTGGTCCACAAATCTTTGTAGGATTTTTTGGCTGTTTTTCCCGCTTGTTGGATCTTTTCAGAGCTTTCTTTGGGACAGTACTATGTTTCTATGTTTGGCCTTTATGATTTATAGTCTGAATAGGGAAGTTGCTGGGGTCATTATTTGGGGAGCATTGGGCTCTGGCCACGGCACCAACAAGATCTATTTCCTCTATACTGGTTGGATTGTTAATGATTACCCGTGGTTCCAAGGGGACAGGGTTTTCAAGGGTAGTATCCAGGGGCAGGATACCTGTTATTTGAGTAGTGATTAGATCCAGCCCAAGTTTCCTTTCTGCGGATTCAATTTCTGATGTTAACACTCCCACCGCCGAAGTCAAATAAGAGATAATTGAGGATGACTTCCTAGGGACTTTTGCCTTTGCTCCCCCTGGTCCTGAGAAGTATGTAATTTCCACTTACCCATGCTTGAATTTCACGATGAAGAGGGGGGACCCGGCCCGGCCTCCTCTGGCCGCTGATGGCCACAGATGGCCCGCCCTTTGCCCGGGCTTAGCCCGGCACCGCCCACGCGCGTCCCGCGGGACGGGAGGCGTTCCGCTGTTTAATAGCGCCTCCGGGCGCAGGCGGTGATGTCCCGGGTGCGCCGATGGTCCCCGGGGCACCTGGGATATGGAGTCTTTTGGTGTTGTTCCTGCCGTTGCCCTCACGGCGCTGTCCGGATAAGCTGCAGTGTAGGAGCCGCTGCCCTCACGGCGGGACTGTCAGGTACTGCTGGCTGGCGAGATTAGCACTTACAAATTCACCCAGGCAGTTTCACTAGCAGTGCATTCTTTTTGAATTTACTTTTGTTATTATTTTACATTAAAAATATGAAATGTAACTTTAAAAATAAAATAAATATAAGTATTTATAATAAAAACGTAGGAAATTACTATAAAAAGAAAGAAATATAATAATTAATAAATTTTATAATTATCATTTACAAAATCTTTGAAATTCACTGATAAAACCATAGGTTTCAGGCACGTTATAGTTACTAATTAGCATTTAAAAAACCTTAGAAATTCACTGAAAAACCATAGGTTTCACACATGTTATAGTTAGCTGGACATTTCATTCATACAAAACCATTGAAATTCCCCCGTTATAGTTAGTTCAGCTAACTATAACTCGAGCGCCCGCAATGCACTGCTGATGATGTCACATATTACATCACTCATGACATGGTCAGTGACATCACTCATGACATCACTGATGACATCTCTTATTTTTTTTTTATTTTATTATTTATATATATTTTATTTATATATATATATATATATATATATAAAAATAAAATATATGAATTTTAAGTTATATCAAATATAAATTTATAATATATAAATATCGAGCCTTTAAAATCAAAACTAAAATGTCATGATTCTGTCCCTTACTAGTATGTGCAAATTGTCTCTACCATTAGAAATCTATGGATTTTGTGTTGATATGCCAGCCGTATATATCTATATGCTAAAGTATTTTTTACGAGTATAAGAATTTGATGACAAAGTGTGGCAATAAATATTTGCATATTTTCATGTTGCCGATCTTAAAGGCATGTATACATATCCTCAGTTATGTTCAATCCATTCGGATATTTTGTGTCTAGTAGTAATATATACCTTGTCTCCAACTTTCTTAGTTTGCCTTCTCAATCGTGACCCCGTCTGTTTGGTGGAACGGCATCAATTAGAAAATAAGTGAGGCTCTTGTTGTTAGATTGGTGACATTCTTTAAAGTGCCTCGCCACCGGATATGTGTTGTCAACATTATTTATTGCAAAAACAACAAGTGATGGACTGAATGTGGATCAATGTCACACACTCCCCCAGTCAAAAGATCTGGGCCCAAATCCATCGTTTTTTTGCACTCCACACCACCCTGGGTTAGACAATGGCGATATGCAAATCAGCTCTGACCCTGTTGCCCCATGGGAACAGTCCAGTCCGAACTACAAAAGCCATGTCCTTCCCAGAACGGAATCAAGCATCCGAGGACCGGACCGGTTTCGAGGTAACACCTCTCTTCAGCCCGGCTAGCTTGACTCCAAGTGGTGTGGAGTGCCTGGGACCCACGTCTGGGCATCCCCAGCGCACTTAGGGCGGCAATTGCAAAAACAACAAGTGATGGACTGAATGTGGATCAATGTCACACACTCCCCCAGTCAAAAGATCTGGGCCCAAATCCATCGTTTTTTTGCACTCCACACCACCCTGGGTTAGACAATGGCGATATGCAAATCAGCTCTGACCCTGTTGCCCCATGGGAACAGTCCAGTCCGAACTACAAAAGCCATGTCCTTCCCAGAACGGAATCAAGCATCCGAGGACCGGACCGGTTTCGAGGTAACACCTCTCTTCAGCCCGGCTAGCTTGACTCCAAGTGGTGTGGAGTGCCTGGGACCCACGTCTGGGCATCCCCAGCGCACTTAGGGCGGCAATTGCAAAAACAACAAGTGATGGACTGAATGTGGATCAATGTCACACACTCCCCCAGTCAAAAGATCTGGGCCCAAATCCATCGTTTTTTTGTACTCCACACCACCCTGGGTTAGACAATGGCGATATGCAAATCAGCTCTGACCCTGTTGCCCCATGGGAACAGTCCAGTCCGAACTACAAAAGCCATGTCCTTCCCAGAACGGAATCAAGCATCCGAGGACCGGACCGGTTTCGAGGTAACACCTCTCTTCAGCCCGGCTAGCTTGACTCCAAGTGGTGTGGAGTGCCTGGGACCCACGTCTGGGCATCCCCAGCGCACTTAGGGCGGCAATTGCAAAAACAACAAGTGATGGACTGAATGTGGATCAATGTCACACACTCCCCCAGTCAAAAGATCTGGGCCCAAATCCATCGTTTTTTTGCACTCCACACCACCCTGGGTTAGACAATGGCGATATGCAAATCAGCTCTGACCCTGTTGCCCCATGGGAACAGTCCAGTCCGAACTACAAAAGCCATGTCCTTCCCAGAACGGAATCAAGCATCCGAGGACCGGACCGGTTTCGAGGTAACACTTGTTGTTTTTTGCAATTGCCGCCCTAAGTGCGCTGGGGATGCCCAGACGTGGGTCCCAGGCACTCCACACCACTTGGAGTCAAGCTAGCCGGGCTGAAGAGAGGTGTTACCTCGAAACCGGTCCGGTCCTCGGATGCTTGATTCCGGTCT
This sequence comes from Lissotriton helveticus, assembly GCF_964261635.1. Classification (NCBI taxonomy): domain Eukaryota; kingdom Metazoa; phylum Chordata; class Amphibia; order Caudata; family Salamandridae; genus Lissotriton; species Lissotriton helveticus. The sequence goes on from NC_136071.1 coordinate 367,123,983, forward strand.
GGGAAAGATATGGCTGTTGTAGTTCGGACTGGACTGTTCCCATGGGGCAACAGGGTCAGAGCTGATTTGCATAAAGCCATTATCTGACCCAGGGTGGTGTGGAGTGCAAAAAAACGATGGATTTGGGCCCAGATCTTTTGACTGGGGGAGTGTGTGACATTGATCCACATTCAGTCCATCACTTGTTGTTTTTTGCAATTGCCGCCCTAAGTGCGCTGGGGATGCCCAGACGTGGGTCCCAGGCACTCCACACCACTTGGAGTCAAGCTAGCCGGGCTGAAGAGAGGTGTTACCTCGAAACCGGTCCGGTCCTCGGATGCTTGATTCCGGTCTGGGAAAGATATGGCTGTTGTAGTTCGGACTGGACTGTTCCCATGGGGCAACAGGGTCAGAGCTGATTTGCATAAAGCCATTATCTGACCCAGGGTGGTGTGGAGTGCAAAAAAACGATGGATTTGGGCCCAGATCTTTTGACTTGGGGAGTGTGTGACATTGATCCACATTCAGTCCATCACTTGTTGTTTTTTGTCAACATTATTTATGGCACGAAGGTGTTGGAGAATTCTAACATGGGCCTGTAATTTTGAGCTACCTACATAGCGTAGGCCGCATGGACAGGACAAAACATGTACTGTGAATTCCGTCTTGCAAGTTAGCACTTTTGAAATTTTGTCGGGTCTAGAACTGAATGGAGTTGTATATGTAGAAGTATTGATTCCGTGCGTACATGCCTTGCATGCTTTGCAACGGATAACTCCCTTATGTGTTTGGAGCCAAGATGTATTAGCTATTATTTCGGGATTAGAGACTACCAAATAGTCCCTCATCGAGGGCGCCCTACTATAAGTAATGGACACCCTCCGCGGAAGCAGGGGTCCTAGTACTGGATCACTGAGGACTAGAGGCCAACATGTCTGCACGATTTTGTTGATTTCTCTGTGCTGACTGCTGTAACCCATGATAAGACAAAATTCTGGGTGATTGATTTTTTGTCTTTAAGATTATCGCACCCTAATTGTTCTGGGAGAGTCTTGGCTTCTAGCAATGTGTTGCGGTCTAGGGTGTTTGTTTTTATAATTGCTTGATCAATTACTTTGTGGGAGTATCGTCTGTTCAAAAAGTGCTGCTGCATGAAGCCCACCTGTGGGCTCAAAACTTTTAGGGACAGAATGAAGTGCGAGCAAATCATATCTCCCGCAATGCCCCACTCCAGTCATAGGACTAGCCCATCTGGGGGCATGGACATTGGCATATATTGGGAGGAGGTGTGGAGTGCACAAACCGGATCCATCCAGTCTCTGAGGAAGAAGGTTTATCCTTTGAAACGCGTCAGACATTCAGGATGGGAAGGCTGTTAAACCAGATCGTGCTGCAGGCGATGTTTTTACCTGATTAAAGACCCTGTGTCACCGCTCGTTCTGTGTGCGACTCATTGCGTCAGCAACCTGGAGCTTTCATTTTTGGCGGCGGACCCAGCCGCCGAGACCGCAACACCCTGAGAAACAGGGGGGCCACAGGCTCTGCATATACGGAGCCATTCTGTGTAGTACCGGCGAAGGATATAGGACGGACACTGCCGCATGAGGCCCATCTGTAGGCTCAAAACTTTCAGGGACAGAATGAAGTGCGAGCAAACCACATCTCCCACAATGCCCCACTCAATCATAGGACTAGCCCATTTGGGGGCGTGGACATTGGCATATATTGGGAGGAGGTGTGGCATGCACAAACCGGATCCATCCAGCCTCTGAGGAAGAAGGTTTATCCTTTGAAACGCGTCAGGCGTTCAGGGATGGGAAGGCTGTTAAACCGGATCATGCTGCAGTTGATGTTTTTACCTGATTAAAGACCCTGTGTCACCGCTGGTTCTGTGTGCGACTCATTGCGTGGGCAACCTGGAGATTTCATTTTTGGCGGCGGACCCAGCCGCCGATACCGCACCACGCCGAGAAACAGGGGGGCCACAGGTTTTGCATATACGGAGCCATTCTGTGGCGTACCGGCGAAGGATATAGGACAGACACTGCCACACGAGGCCCATCTGTGGGCTCAAAACTTTCAGGGACAGAATGAAGTGCGAGCAAACCACATCGCCCACAATGCCCCACTCAGTCATAGGACTAGCCCATATGGGGGCATGGACATTGGCATATATTGGGAGGAGGTGTGGCATGCACAAAGCAGATCCATCCATCCAGTTTCAAACTGTCATAGATCAACACTGAAATCAATGAACATAAAGATCTTTTGGTGCTAAAAAAATGTCAAGTCTCCTAAAGGACATCAAAAAAATGTCAAACCATAAAATGGCAGCAGTAAATTCATTGGCTAATGATGCTTCAATCGCAATCAAACCAGACGATTCTCATTATGTCTATCCCAGACTACAAAAAGAATGTCTCTGACAATAGGCTGACTTGAGATATTATATATAGTCCCATCAGCCAGGATCCCACCACTTTACCTACTACTCAGAACAGTTCCTTAGTGCTGATGGCGGAATCCCAGGACTGGATAAGCAAAAATGAGGCGGAATTCTTGGTGAACACCTGTGAGAAGTTGGCCTGATAGGTGATGTTTCCAATTCTGGAACCACCGGTTATCAGACCAAACAATCCCTTATGGTGTCTGGTTGTAAGTCAACCTTGTTAGACAAGCTATCCTAGGGGTAGCATGGACTAAACAGCCTAAAGGCTTAACTTAAGAGGTCGTGTTAAGCGAGCTGTTTTACCACATACAATCCTGTAATATCAAATGAAAGGACACCACACAAGTATATATTATAAAAATATATGTATTTATTACTAAAAACAATCCCCAGTATTCTTTATGAATAAAGGGGCACAAGCGTTAAATCAAAAGCACAGTTTAAACATACAAAGTTGCACAATTATGGATGAGGGCGGGGGGCCACTCAAACCATATACTAAACAAGTGGTATAAGAGATACCAATCGAACAATGGTTAGGCCTAGGGCCTAGGGAATTGCTGGGAGCAGTCGGGACAAGCAATGCTGAAGTCGGGAGAGGCCCACGGGATTCGGGAGCAGTGCGGAAAGCGCACGCATGCACCAATGTTAACCAATGGTGCGTAAAAGTTGTAAAGTTAAAGTTTAAGGACACTTCCGCTGAACCTAGAGGAACAAAACTTAAGACACAGACCCTAGAGATGTGTACCAGTGTGGGAACACCGGTGGAGCAAAGTTACCTCACCCACAGGAAGCGGGTGCACAGGGTCGAAGTTGAGTCGGGTTTCGTCACGCAGGCTCTTGGTGCTTGAAGCTGAAAGGGCTACAGGCGGGGTGAAAGAGAAGTGTCCGGTGGAGTCCAAGGGTGGACTCGAGTCGAAAAGTACCTGAAAGCAGAGGGGACAGAGTCTGGGTCACTCAGCAGTGACCAGGGTGGAACCAGGACGGAACCAGGCAATGTCGGGCGCAATCAGGTGGTCGTGAAGGAGCTTCTCTCCGCTGTCACGTGGGCTCTGGGGCATCTGCGACGTCCAGGAGCGGATCACGATCTGTCCCACGAGGGCTCTCACCGTCGGCACAATCGGCTTCAAGTTTGGAGCAAACAACACTTGGCAAGAGCAATCCACGCGGAACCGGGAGATTGCTTCTCACTCAAACCAGGAGGGTCAGAGTGGGGGCTCCTTTTCAGGGGAGCTGGTGCAGATCTGGAGCAACCAGATTCGCAGGTCGAATTTCAAAGTTCGTCGGCACAGGGGCCACTAGCCGGCTGGCAAGTGACCGGGCCAACGCGTTGAGCCAAAAGAAGCAGAAGGGCCCCACGCAGCACTCGTCGAGTGTGGAGGGCTGAACTTCGGTGCAAGTGTGGCTCAGGGTTGGAGCTTCTCAAACCCCAGTGTACAGCTTCGAGGGTCACTCATGGGCTGCACGGTCAGCGTCTCGTGGTCAATTCAAGATGGCATGCCCCACGCTTCCGGTCGCCTCCACGGGTCTCAGCTCTGCAGGGACTGTGGATCGGGCTGTAGGAAGGCAGGCAAGCTTGATCTCGTCGATCTCTGTCGCTCGAGTTCCGGCGGGAACTGCAACAAAGCAGACGTCGAAGGCTGGGTGGTGCCTGTTTGCACAGGGTGGTCACTCCTTGACCACAAGGGAGATTCTTCAGTCTTCTACGTTGAGTAGGATGTCGAAGGGTCCAGAGTTTCGTTTCTTATGTTTCATCAGGATAATCTGAAGTGCATTGGCACTGCTCCCAGTCTTATACTAATTTTGGGGGCTGGATTACCTGCTAGGTCCCCTCCTATGGGTGGGACCCAGGAAGTGGGTGGATACACCCCCTTCCTTTGATCCAGGCCGCCCTGGCACGAGGGCTGGAGTGCCCCAGAACCGGTTTGGCCGGATTATGCAAGGGGCAGCCTTGTGCGCCCCAAGCAGTGTCTGGTTTCTTTCAAACCTCCCTGCTACAATCCACTATCTCCTGTCTGTAGGGTGGTAACACCCCCCTGCGACAGGAAACCCTTTGTCCAAGCCCCATTTGGCTGAGTTTCGGTCAGCTTCAGGGGGTCAGACTCTTGTCTGTGGCAGAGGCATCCATTTTGTGGATCTAAGGTCCTTTTAGAAATTAACCGCATTTAAGTAAAGTAACATGTCTTACCCCTCTAGAGGGGTTGTATGCTATCCCCGTCGCCAGAACTGGCGAGGGGATAGTATTCCAAATCGTATGACACCTTACATGACATGTTTGGATAAAGCCAAACCAGAGTTGCTATATAACCGCGAGGATTATAAGGCACTTAAGAGTATATGGTATGGCATTATCCTGAAACAGCTTAGGGAGTTGTTCCCGACAGCTGCAGACAGGCTCAGCTCATGCTAGAGCTCCATCTCACATGAAACCACGCACTCTGCCTCCAGGATTGATGAGGCCTTCCATAGGAGTGGCTCACAGGTTAATATGTGTCCAGATATAGGTTTAGATATAGGTATACCATATCTAAGTAAGGGGTGATTACACCACCTTACCCCAGCTGAGTGATCAGCCAGTTGTGTCAATTTAAGAACCAGCCAGGGGTGGCAAAAGATATGCTGCAGCCCCTGGTAGGCCTTGGTGGCCCCTATGCCCTGGGCACCTATAGTGCATTATACAGGGGCTGACAAGGAGTCCATTTCCAATTGTGGTATGTGCCTATAGCACATGTATCAGTAATTTAGTGAGAGAACAGCAGGCTGGGGGTCTGATCAGCAGGCCCACAGCCTCAGTAGTCGAAAACCAGTGAAGCAAAAAGCAAAAATTTGGGGTGACCATAGGATAGCAGACCCTACTCTCCTACACAACCCCCCCCCAAACGCAGGGACATTAAACTAACCTTGACCAGATAAGTCTTCATGTTCTAAGTGGAAGTACCTGGAGAGACCATCTGCATTACCATGGTCAGTCCCTGGGCGGTGCTCCACTGTAAAGTCCATCCCCTGTAGGGAAATGGACCACCTGAGCAGTTTGGGATTTTCACCCTTCATCTGATTGAGCCACAAGAGGGGCTTATGGTCTGTCTGAACTAGGGAGTGAGTTCCAAACAAGTAGGACCTCAACTTCTTCAGGGCCCAAACCACAGCAAAGGCCTCCCTCTCAATGGCTGACCAACGTTTCTCTCTGGGGGTTAGCCTTCTGCTAATAAAAGCAATGGGCTGGTCTTGACCATCTTGATTAAGTTGTGAGAGCACAGCTCCCACCCCAACTCAGAAGCATCTGTCTGTACAATGAACTGTTTGGAGTAGTCAGGACTCTTCAGGATAGGTGCAGAGCACATGGCCTTCTTCAGGTCATCAAATGCCTTCTGACAGCTAACTGTCCACTGAACCTTTTTTGGCATCTTCTTGGATGTCAAGTCATTTAATGGTGTCACTATAGACCCATCGTTTTTCACAAACTTTCTGTAATACCCAGTCAGGCCCAAGAAGGCTCTGACTTGTGTCTGGGTAACTGGAGGAGCCCAGTCCTGTATGGTCTGGATTTTGCTCTCCAGTGGTTGAACCTGACCCCCACCTACTAGGTGGCCCAGGTACACAACCTTACTCTGCCCTATCTGGCACTTAGTAGCCTTGATAGTTAGGCCTGCCTTTTGCAGAGCCTCCAAAACCTTCTTCAGGTGGATCAGGTGATCCTCCCAGGTGGAGCTAAAGACAGCAATATCATCTAGATATGCTGCACATAAGTCATCCAACCCAGCAAGGACTTGGTTCACCAACCTTTGGAAAGTGGCAGGTGCATTCTTCAAACCAAAGGGCATTACCACAAACTGATAATGTCCACTAGGGGTAGAGAATGCTGTTTTGGCTTTTGACTCCTCAGCTAGTCTGATTTGCCAGTAGCCAGCTGTCAGATCAAATGTGCTCAGAAACTTGGCAGAAGCCAATCTGTCAATGAGCTCATCTGCTCTTGGAATGGGGTGAGCATCTGTCCTAGTGACAGCATTGAGACCCCTGTAGTCCACGCAAAATATCATTTCTCTCTTTCCATCTTGGGTATGAGGTTTTGGCACAAGGACTACTGGGCTGGCCCATGGGCTCTCTGATGGCTCAATCATTCCAAGCTCCAACATCTTTTGCACCTCAGCCTTGATGCAATCCCTGACATGGTCAGGTTGCCTGTAGATCTTATTCTTCAAAGGCAGACTGTCACCAGTGTCCACCACATGGGTGCACCAGTCAGTCTGGCTGGGTGTGAGTGAAAACAAATGCCTGTGGGCCTGCAAAACCTGTCTGCAGTCCATCTGTTGCTGGTCAGTGAGGCTGCCTGCCAAGGCTACTCCATCAACTGAACCATTATCAGGGTTCTGAGAAAGCAGGTCTGGGAGAGGGTCACTCTCTTCCTCCTGATCCCCATCTGTGGCCATGAGCAAGCTCATGTGCTCCCTGTCCACAAATGCTTTCAAACGATTCACATGGATTACCCTGTGAGGGCTCCTAGGGGTTCCAAAGTCAACCAAGTAGGTGACTTCTCCCTTTTTCTCAATGATAGGATAGGGTCCACTCCATTTGTCCTGGAGTGCTGCTGGGGCCACTGGCTCCAGTACCCACACCTTCTGTCCTGGTTGGAACTCTACCAGTACAGCCTTTTGGTCATGCCAAGCTTTTTGTAATTCTTGGCTGGCCTCCAGGTTTTTGTAGTGTGGCTCACTAGTTAGAGGCAGCAGACCCGAGAGCAGAAGTCGGCCCGGGACCAGGGTTCGATTCCCGACGCGACAGGGTCGTGGACCTTGGTCAGCGGACTCGATAATTCTCGCTTCGGTGCTTACTCTAATCAGGGATCACACTCGGCAACTCTGGGCATTAGCTTGCCTAATCTCCACAACGGCCCCACCAATTCCGGGGATGCCTGGCTCCACCTTGGGGACTCCCAGCAGGGACCATCCCACAGGGAAAGCCAGGACGGGTTCCCCAGAGTTATACAGCGCCGGGACGCCCCGTTGCTGGGGCAGCTGTGCGCTTTACAAGTATACTACATTTACATTTACATTTGGATGCTCTCTCCATGTATTCAGCCATCCTGGAGCGGAGACCAAGTACATAGTCCACTATGTCTAGTTTAGGCTTTTTGAGAGGTAACTCCCATCCTTCCTTCACCAAACACAATGGACCCCTTACAGGGTGGCCAAACAAAAGTTCAAAAGGGCTGTAGCCAACCCCCTTCTGTGGGACCTCTCTGTAAGCAAAGAGCAGGCAAGGTAAAAGAATGTCCCATTTCCGCCTGAGCTTCTCTGGTAATCCCTTTATCATGCCTTTTAGGGTCTTGTTAAATCTCTCCACAAGCCCATTGCACTGTGGATGATAGGGGGTGGTAAACTTGTAGTTTACTCCACACTCCTTCCACATTGCTTTCAGATAGCTAGACATAAAATGTGTGCCCCTATCTGATAGTACCTCCTTTGGAAAGCCCACTCTTGAGAAAACTGCAATGAGGGCTTTTGCCACCACAGGTGCTGTGGTGGTCCTCAGGGGAATAGCCTCTGGATACCTGGTGGCATGATCCACTACCACCAGTATAAACCTGTTCCCAGATGCTGTTTGGGGGTCCATTGGACCCACAATATAAATTCCAACTCTTTCAAAGGGAACCCCCACCACAGGTAGTGGTATTAGGGGGGCCTTTGTTGTGCCACCTGACTTACCACTGGCTTGGCAAGTGACACAGGAGCGACAAAACTCCTTGACATTTTCTGACATATGAGGCCAGTGAAAGTGTGAAACAAGCCTGTCCCAAGTCTTGTTCTGGCCTAAGTGTCCTGCAAGGGGAATATCATGGGCCAAGGTAAGGAGGAAGCCCCTAACCTTCAGAGGTATAACCAACCTCCTGGTCATGCCAGGCTTGGGGTCTCTAGCCTCTGAGTAAAGGAGTCCATCATCCCAATACACAGTATGGGTACCTTGGGCATCCCCAGCATCCTCAGCAGCAGCCTGCTGTCTGAGGGGTTCAAGGGAAGGGCAATCTAATTGAGCCTGCCTCAGGTCTGCCCTTGAGGGTCCCCCTGTCCCCAGAAACTCAACCTGGTCAGGTTCAAGTTCCTCAGAGACAGTCTCCTCTTGGACTGCAGAATCAGTTTCCTCTGAAACTTGATCCTCAACCTGGGGCAAGGTGGAAGGCTCAGCCTTTCCTCTCTTGCTCCTTCTCTTGGGTTGTGGTTGGTCTATTGTTCCAAGATCCACCACTGGTTCAGGAAGGCACTTCTTAGCCTGAGACCTTGTCACTGCAAGGACATGAGCTGAAATCCCTAGCATTTCTGCATGAGTCCTGTACTCCACTTCTGACCAAACTGAGCTTTCAAGATCATTGCCTAACAGACAGTCTACTGGGAGGTCTGCACTCACAACAACTTTCTTTAGGCCATCTACCCCTCCCCAGGAGAAGTTCACAACTGCCACACTATGGGAAGTAGTGGAGTTGCTTGCATTGGTCACTAGGTAACTTTCACCTAGTACAATCTGTCCAGGGTCTACAAAGTCAGGTGTCACTATTGTGACACTGGCACGTGTCCCTGTAGGCCTGAGCCAGTTTCTCATTAATTAAAGGCGTCTGCCTATATTATCCCAGGTTACTGGGACTCACTGTAGTGGACAAAGCTAGGTCCACATCATATAGGAGAACTGCCTGAGTAGGGATTCTGACTAGGCCAGATCCTACTTCAGTACCCAGGGTCAACCCTACTACACCCTTGGGCTGTGTTCCACCACTGCTGACTGTACTAGGGGGTGCAGGTGCTTTAGGAGCTGCAGTGGTGGGGACTGGATTTGTCTTGGTGCATTCACTGCCCCAGTGTGAAACTGATTTGCAGTTATTACACCAAGGCTTCTCTGGGCCATTATTCTTCTTCTTTTTGTTTCCATTTTGGGAACCACCCTCCTTACCATTAGATTGGGGACCTGAAGACTTCTGGTCTTTTTCTTTATCTTTCTGATTTCCACCCTTCTGGTCTGTTTTCTTCTGGTCACCACCTTGGTTCTGGGGTTTCTGCTTAATCCTTGTTCTGACCCATTTGTCTGCCTTCTTTCCCAATTCTCGGGGAGAGGTCAGATCAGAGTCAATAAGGTATTGATGCAACAGCTGGTTTGTACAGTTATTAAGGATCTGTTCTCTCATGATAAGATTGTACAATCCTGTATAGTCTGAAACTTTACTTCCCTGCAACCAACCATCCAGAGCCTTAGTGGCACAATCTACGAAATCAGTCCAGTCTTGAGTCTGTGCTTTTTGGGTGTCTCTGAACAACAACCTGTATTGCTCAGTGGTTAGGCCAAACCCTTCAATAAGAGCACTCTTCAAGACAGAGTAGTTTTTGGCATCCTCAGGTCTAACTGTGAGGAGCCTGTCCCTCCCTTTCTCAGAAAAGGAGTACCATAAAATTGCAGCCCACTGATCCTGAGGAACCTGCTGTACCATGCAGGCTCTCTCAAGAGCAGTCATCCATTTGTGGATGTCATCCCCTTCCTTGTAGGGGGCCACAATTTTTGTCAGGTTTCTATTATCATAGCTCCTGTCTTTTTCTCTAGGAATATTGCTGCCACCAGTGGCATCTAAGCCACACAATTTCTGCTCTCTTGCCAAGGCAAGTCTAGCTTGAGCCAAGGCTACCTCCTCCCTCTCTATTTGGAGTTTGACAGCCCTCATTCTGGCCCTATGCTCTATCTTCTGAGAGGCAGTCATACCTCTCTGAGATTCTCTTGAGGCACTAGAAATATGAGAGTCCCCTGAGGGAGATCTCACTCTTCTGTTGCCTGGGAGAATGATATGGTGGGATCTGGGGAGGTGCTGGCCCTCTCCATTTCCCAGTAGGTCTAAGTTGGCCTGGTTAAGCCTGGCAACTAGGACCTGGCTACCCCTCTGATCCTGATTCTCTGGGTCCTCTACATCTGAGTCCTCCTCCTCCTCCTCTTCCTCCTCTTCTTCTTCATCCTGTGGAGGGGCATCAGCTACAGGGGGGTTCACTCCTTCTCCTGACTTTAAGGGAACTGCATTTGCCTTCTCTAAGTCATCCTGTTCTAGAATGGCTATCAGGATAGGACTGGTGGGACTTCTGCCCCTTTTTAACCCTCTTGATATGCACAAGGCAATCAAGTCCTTTCGGGTTAATTTGTCATAGCTGGAAGTTGCCTCTGTAAGGTCAACTGTCACAGGAGCAGACCCTGAGGCTTTTCCTGTGTCAGACATGACTCTAGTGTGGTGTAAGTGATGCACCTACCTACACTAAGTGTTTCCCTACTGTACCTTGCTAGTGAGTTGTAGTCAGGGTGTGCTAATCCCTTTAATCTACAACTACTAAGTTCAGTAGAACTTAAGTATGCTAAGCTTTTGATTTTATATGTACCTAGAGGTACTTGATGTGATCTTTCAATTTGATAAAAGATTGCAATGGTAAAACAACAGCAAGCTCAAATCCGCACCGCTGCTCACCAATGTGAGAAGTTGGCCTGATAGGTGATGTTTCCAATTCTGGAACCACCGGTTATCAGACCAAACAATCCCTTATGGTGTCTGGTTGTAAGTCAACCTTGTTAGACAAGCTATCCTAGGGGTAGCATGGACTAAGCAGCCTAAAGGCTTAACTTAAGAGGTCGTGTTAAGCGAGCTGTTTTACCACATACAATCCTGTAATATCAAATGAAAGGACACCACACAAGTATATATTATAAAAATATATGTATTTATTACTAAAAACAATCCCCAGTATTCTTTATGAATAAAGGGGCACAAGCGTTAAATCAAAAGCACAGATTAAACATACAAAGTTGCACAATTGTGGATGAGGGCGGGGGGCCACTCAAACCATATACTAAACAAGTGGTATAAGAGATACCAATCGAACAATGGTTAGGCCTAGGGCCTAGGGAATCGCTGGGAGCAGTCGGGACAAGCAATGCTGAAGTCGGGAGAGGCCCACGGGATTCGGGAGCAGTGCGGAAAGCGCACGCATGCACCAATGTTAACCAATGGTGCGTAAAAGTTGTAAAGTTAAAGTTTAAGGACACTTCCGCTGAACCTAGAGGAACAAAACTCAAGACACAGACCCTAGAAATGTGTACCAGTGTGGGAACACCGGCAGAGCAAAGTTACCTCACCCACAGGAAGCGGGTGCACAGGGTCGAAGTTGAGTCGGGTTTCGTCACGCAGGCTCTTGGTGCTTGAAGCTGAAAGGGCTACAGGCGGGGTGAAAGAGAAGTGTCCGGTGGAGTCCAAGGGTGGACTAGAGTCGAAAAGTACCTGAAAGCAGAGGGGACAGAGTCTGGGTCACTCAGCAGTGACCAGGGTGGAACCAGGACGGAACCAGGAAATGTCGGGCGCAATCAGGTGGTCGTCGAGGTGCTTCTCTCCGCTGTCACGTGGGCTCTGGGGCATCTGCGACGTCCAGGAGCAAATCACGATCTGTCCCACGAGGGCTCTCACCGTCGGCGCAGTCGGCTTCAAGTTTGGAGCAAACAACACTTGGCAAGAGCAATCCACGCGGAACCGGGAGATTGCTTCTCACTCGAACCAGGAGGGTCAGAGTGGGGGCTCCTTTTCAGGGGAGCTGATGCCGATCTGGAGCAACCAGATTCGCAGGTCGAATTTCAAAGTTCGTCGGCACAGGGGCCACTAGCCGGCTGGCAAGTGACCGGGCCAACGCGTTGAGCCAAAAGAAGCAGAAGGGCCCCACGCAGCACTCGTCGAGTGTGGAGGGCTGAACTTCGGTGCAAGTGTGGCTCAGGGTTGGGGCTTCTCAAACCCCGGTGTACAGCTTCGAGGGTCACTCGTGGGCTGCACGGTCAGCGTCTCATGGTCAATTCAAGATGGCGTGCCCCACGCTTCCAGTCACTTCCACGGGTCTCAGCTCTGCAGGGACTGTGGATCGGGCTGTAGGAAGGCAGGCAAGCTTGATCTCGTCGATCTCTGTCGCTCGATTTCCGGCGGGAACTGCAACAAAGCAGACATCGAAGGCTGGGTGGTGCCTGTTTGCACAGGGTGGTCACTCCTTGACCACAAGGGAGATTCTTCAGTCTTCTACATTGAGTAGGATGTCGAACGGTCCAGAGTTTCATTTCTTATGTTTCATCAGGATAATCTGAAGTGCATTGGCACTGCTCCCAGTCTTATACTAATTTTGGGGGCTGGATTACCTGCTAGGTCCCCTCCTATGGGTGGGACCCAGGAAGTGGGTGGATACACCCCCTTCCTTTGATCCAGGCCGCCCTGGCACGAGGGCTGGAGTGCCCCAGAACCGGTTTGGCCGGATTATGCAAGGGGCAGCCTTGTGCGCCCCAAGCAGTGTCTGGTTTCTTTCAAACCTCCCTGCTACAATCCACTATCTCCTGTCTGGAGGGTGGTAACACCCCCCTGCGACAGGAAACCCTTTATCCAAGCCCCATTTGGCTGAGTTTCGGTCAGCTTCAGGGGGTCAGACTCTTGTCTGTGGCAGAGGCATCCATTTTGTGGATCTAAGGTCCTTTTAGAAATTAACCGCATTTAAGTAAAGTAACATGTCTTACCCCTCTAGAGGGGTGGAATGCTATCCCCGTCGCCAGAACTGGCGAGGGGATAGTATTCCAAATCGTATGACACCTTACACGACATGTTTTGATAAAGCCAAACCAGAGTTGCTATATAACCGCGAGGATTATAAGGCACTTAAGAGTATATGGTATGGCATTATCCTGAAACAGCTTAGGGAGTTGTTCCCGACAGCTGCAGACAGGCTCAGCTCATGCTAGAGCTCCATCTCACATGAAACCACGCACTCTGCCTCCAGGATTGATGAGGCCTTCCATAGGAGTGGCTCACAGGTTAATATGTGTCCAGATATAGGTTTAGATATAGGTATACCATATCTAAGTAAGGGGTGATTACACCACCTTACCCCAGCTGAGTGATCAGCCAGTTGTGTCAATTTAAGAACCAGCCAGGGGTGGCAAAAGATATGCTGCAGCCCCTGGTAGGCCTTGGTGGCCCCTATGCCCTGGGCACCTATAGTGCATTATACAGGGGCTGACAAGGAGTCCATTTCCAATTGTGGTATGTGCCTATAGCACATGTATCAGTAATTTAGTGAGAGAACAGCAGGCTGGGGGTCTGATCAGCAGGCCCACAGCCTCAGTAGTCGAAAACCAGTGAAGCAAAAAGCAAAAATTTGGGGTGACCATAGGATAGCAGACCCTACTCTCCTACAACACCCACCCCAAGATCATATATTTCTACGTCCTGCCCAAAATACATAAGGAGTTATCCCCCCCCCTCCATGTAGAGCCATTGTATCAGGCATAGTTACCCTCCTGGAACCACTGTCTAAGTTCTGCGATCATGTTTTACAACCAATGTTTATGAAAACACCATATTTTCTTAAATACACTAGGGATGTCCTTAATCTTATTGATGATAATTTTAATCTCCTTATGACCCTTGACTTAAGGCTCTCAACATGAATATACCCCAAGTTGTAACATTTGAAGTGTGAGAGAACACACTCCTGTCAGAAACCTGGTTCTCATCCACTCCAATAAGCTTTATTACCGAATGTGTTGCCATAGAACTTCAAGAAAATTTCCTCCAATTTGGAAATCAGCTCTATCACCAAACACTTTGCACCAGGTCTGGCATGTCACTACATGTCCAACTTTGAAAAGGAAAAAAATGTTTTGCAAAACGAACCATACTCCAACAATATACCCCTTTATTATTGCTATAATAATGACATTTTGATTTTCTGGCAAGGTGATATTGATGATTGCCACAGTTTCCATTTATGGAATAATTCCCTCAATCCATTCTTAAAGTTTACAAAAAACATCTCTGACAAGGGTCTCCCCTTTCTTGATTTACTAATCAGCTTCAAGACCGGAAAACTCATGACCACCATATACAAAACATTGACGGACTGCAACAGCCTACTACTGTATGACTGCCACCACCCTAAAGCCTTTTTATTTTATTTTTTTATTTATTGAACATGTTTTATATAGCTCTAGCTGGACCCGCTGCAGCCAGCAGCACCGTCCGCAATGGTAAAAGACCAGGATGCACCGACCATTGTGGTGGGCGCATCCTAATTGCACTGTTGGGACTGCCGCACGCATGTCTGGTGGGCAGTCCCTTCACCGTTATGCTGGCGAGCAGACTGATGTCTGCCCGCCATCATAATGAGCCCCCTAGTTATGAGCAACATTCTCTCTGGGACCTACCACCGTCACAGGACATTTCCAATGCAGCTCCTGTGGGGTTTGTGATCTGACTGGGTCCAACAAGGAAATTGTCCTCAACCAGAACCGCACATGTACAAAGAAAATCACACAAATTGTAATACCAGGAATTGTGTTTACATGATCACTTGACCTTGGACCAAAAGATATATTGGCATGACCACCAGACCTGTCAAAGTCAGGATTGCTGAACATCAGAGTGGTATCCGATGAAACAAAGCTACCACCAAAATGGGCACCCACTTTCTCACCCACAACCACACACCAGATAATGTACGGTGGACCATCCTTGAACTACAGCAATACATGAAGAAACAAAGCCTCTTTCTGTAGGAATAACATTGGATATTCCATTTAGCTACAGACAGGGCAGGCCTTAATGTTAACATTCCCTGGTGTGAACTGGAGAATTGAAGCACCCTCTAACATACACCCCCATGAGAGCAGCCACAACAAGGCGGCATCCGTGGTCCTATACAGTGTCCTCCTGACTAGTAATTTACATACTATGTTACTGCATATATGGCTTGCAATGATGATCCTTCCTCTTGTTATATGTACCATCTCACTATAGGCTCTTCAATCTTTTGCTCTAGAGTGTAGGGGTCTGTGGTGGACTCTGCTCCACCGGCAGAGTTTGTGGAATTTTGTCCACTAAAACTCCAATCTGCTTGCTACTTGCCAGTGTTAAGTTAGAAAATGTACTTGAGTGACTGAAAGAAGCAACACCCTCTGGCATGCTGCGTGATGCCGTTCATGTGAATTTTACCATGCAGGACAAGCTCCTGGTGCAAGAAATCGGCACAAGCAGTGCAACTGACCGGAATTCTGCCATTTGTGGAACTTCACGGAATCTCACTGAGTCTTTAGGTGTCTCCATGTAATTCCTCTGAGTAAAACTCTGAGTTTTGCCCAGGCCTACTAAGGTACCTTTATACTCTGAACACATACTACTACTGACTAAAGTACAGAGTCTCTATCCTCCCTTTTAGGTATTTTCTGGAATTTCAACCCAGATACTTCGAATATAGATATATTGAGGCACTATGCCTGTTTGCGCCCCCCTCGTTTTTTGTTGATATCGCCACACCTCCACGCCTGGGTTAACAATTCTTATACTGGACAAACCTGTGACAATTGTACCCTATTGGTTTACATTTTAAAATATTAGGATGTGTTCTAATTCTTGGAATTCAGTTTCCTTTATCAAAAAAATTGCCTCTATGTTGAATTATGTCACATTGTGACTCTGTTCCATTCTTCCTCACAGATATGGCCGCCACTGTGCTAGGGATTGCCTTTAGTTAGGACTCCTCCCCACTCACTTCAAGACAAGCCCGGCGATGTGTCCTGCCCTGCCTTCTCTTCCAGCAGCTGGTCGAGAGCCAGCGACTAAGGGCACACACTCCTCCGGTGAACCCCTGAGTGGGGACCTCCATGGATTTTACTAATAGGATTGATTAATAGAATCATTTTGAAATTTCACTTGTGTCCTCCCAAGATGGCAGCAGAATTGGAATATCGAGCACCAGGTTTACAGTCTAGCTCAACACTGAAGGTGACTACCCACACCTGTACCTCTTCATCACACCTGCGAATGATAATTATCACTCGCTCTAGCATATATAACACCTCTTATGCTCCCTCATTACCTCCAGGGTGGCAGAGAGCATTGGCTGCAGCTTTCCTAGCCTGCTGTAACCATGTGTATTTTGAATAATTCTTAATGTATGTACCTTTCTTCACTATACCAGTGCTGACTGTTGCTTCTCTCTACTAGTTTCACTCGACAGCTAGCGCAGTCTCTGCAATCACCTAAGGGATCATTTAATTACTCAAACTGGGAGAGCCTTACAGCTCATATGGGGCTGTACTGCATTATATCCACACTCATTTGTGTGCATGATGGTGCCTATATCCGTGTGTTTGTTAAACATCACATATGTATCACCTGCTTGTTTACTAATTTGTTGTTTTGCTCTTATATGTATTTGC
Source organism: Lissotriton helveticus (assembly GCF_964261635.1). Taxonomy (NCBI): domain Eukaryota; kingdom Metazoa; phylum Chordata; class Amphibia; order Caudata; family Salamandridae; genus Lissotriton; species Lissotriton helveticus. Next base: position 367,140,658 of record NC_136071.1, read on the forward strand.
ATGCTCACTGATAGGCGTGATTACACCTATGGCAAAAAAAAGCTATAATTGCCTAATGCGTTGCTGTGTAACAATGGGGGGTGTAACCTACAGATTGCCCTCCGTGTTTTTAACTCTCACTCTCTGTATGTCTCTCTGCACTGCAGGTCAGATTTCAGGTATCATATGATATACCCTACACTTTAAGGGTGACTTTTTGTGTTAGGATATTGTTGTCAACTACAATTACTATAACCTTAATCAATCACTCAATCAATCAGGGTCTTGTATAGCGCAACTACTCACCCGTAAGGGTCTCAAGGCACTGCCAATCATTGGTAGATTAAGTTACATGGTTATGAAAAAGTGCTCAGTTTAAAAGGGACTTTAAATAGCACAAAAATAATTTCCTGGGTGCTGTTCTAGATCATTGTCTCCAAGACAGCCACCCTTTGTTGTATTTATAACAAGAAGTCCCATGTTGTAAAACCTTTTAGGGTCTTTTTTAGTTATTTTTATAAGATGCTTACACCAATCTAGACACACCGCACCTCCACTTACCCTTAATTGAGGCATCTTTTTTTAAGAGACCTCTGACAAAGAGCCTCTTTGAGGGGCCTGCTGGACGTTGCAGCACCATCCCAAGGCGGAACTGCCCGATGTTGAAGTAAGACACCCATCTTGGTGTGTGAGGATTTTTCCTTCTGAGAAATCAGATCTTTCGGATCTAATTGCTCAGACCTCTCCTGACCTGCTACCTTTTCAGTTTCCTTTTCTGATTCTTTCAGGAACTGCATTCTCTACTTGTATACATATAGAGTATTGGAAATTCATCAGGAGGTGAAGAGTTGTATTGGGTAAAACATGTATCTTGTGCAATGATTTTTGCTTAGCAACCCAGCATTTCTTCTATGTGCTTCAATAATTTCTGCATCTGAGCCCCTGGTGCATATTTTCATTTGGTTGTCACCTCTTGATCATCATCATCATCCTGGATATTTGCTTTTTGGGTGGTGGCTCTGACAATGCAGCATTCATTTCTTCAATAATCATATTCTGGTGATCTGACCTTGTGAACAATGAGAATCTAGCCATTTTCTAGGGCCTCACTCTCCAAATTGTTCATTGCTTTGCCACTCACCTTCCTTGGTTCCATTTTGTAGTATAGCAGCTCTAAAACAGCAGCTTTCTAGCTATATAGGTTTCATAAGCAACAGACTCTCATCTCACACAATGAGATCCAATGTTTAAGAAATCGTGTGCCTACCTATCATCACTTCTTGTTGACTAAAGCCACCAGGTGACAGTGAAGTAGCCTCCATGTCATCTTCTCACCCTGCTTGTTGGACAACAATAAGTGATGGGTACAACATGAGCCGGGGGTGTTGTGTGCAGCAGCGAGATACCCACAAGGATGGTGGGGTGGAGCAGAAACCGGGATCACAGGCTTTCATGGATTGACTTGAACTATTTTTCCTCTCCTTCTTCCTTCTGGGTGTGCAATGCAGAAGTAGATAGTAAGCAGACAATAAGTAGGCAAAACGTTGTCATGCACACTGCCTGACAAGCTAAATACCAAATGGATTTATGTGAGCTTATCCAAAATGTGTATGACATTGCCTTTAAAGCTTAATGCCAAAAACCCTGAAGAGGGTTGACTCATATACTTGTTACAATGATGTATCACAAAATAATTCATTAATTGTGGATATTTTAGCAAACATGGTTGTTGACGCAGGTCTGGTCTCCTTTCTGAGGCTTCTTAATCACGATCTTTCTGCCTCAGTGAGATATGGTAATGCTGGTGAATGTTCAGAGCAGTTTAGCATTAAGCGCGTGGTGCGCCAAGGATGCGTTCTCACCCCAATCTTCTTTCTCCTTTATACTAATGATTTGGAGTAAACTTTAGTTACGGTTGAGGCTGACGTTCCGCAAGTTGAGACAAAGGCTGTACCAAGGCTTTTTTACACGGATGATGAAATCCTTATGGCTAGTACTGCGATTGGCTTTAAAAAAAATGTCTTTCCAGCTATGTCAACTTTATGAAGGACTTGAGGCTGAAGCAAAATTATAAGAATGTTTTTGTCATGATTTGTAGCCCCAAAAATACTAAGAGCCCCATTACGATGGCAGGCGGACAATGTCCGCCCGCCACCGTAACGGTAAACTGGACCGACCGCAAGAGGTGCGTCGGTCCAGCTGTGCCTGCGACCCCCACCATGGTGGTTGCATCCTGTATATTTAACATTGTGGCGGACAGTGCTATATTCAGCACCCGCCACAATATTAAAAGGGCAAGTTGTGCATTTGCAGGTGCCTGCCACCTTGTGCATGCGAATCTCGGGGGTACCATGGGTACCCCCCCAAGGACAGCCACCCACCCCCTCAACCCCCCGGTGGCCCGCAACGGGCCCCCAAAGGCATTCTCTGCATGCCTTTCTATGGCGGAGTATCTGCCATGGAAAAGCATGAGACCGTCATCATCGTAGCAATGCCACCATATTGCAGGTCTTTCCTGCCCAGTAGGCAATCGGAGAATTGAATACCGGCGGGAAACTGGCGGACGGTCTTTCTATCCGCCTGGGTCCCCACTGCCATCACAATATGGTGGGGGGGAAATGTTAGGCCAGAAGACGGAGATGGCGGGCGGATCGCCACCGCCATACGGTCGGTGGCGATCCATCCACCATCCTAATGGGCCTTCTTGTCCTGTAGCCTGAATATAGAGGGTAAAAATCTGGAAAGGGTTAGTTCCTTTCCGTACTTAGGCCTGGATTTTAATGAAGGCTGTACGTGTCCTACCTACATAAATAATAGAATAACAAGATTCACACGTGCAGTTGGTACTACTTATTCACTTGCAATGTAAAAAGCTCATAGCCCCAATTTTAGAGATCTACAAGCGCAAATGTATTCTGATTCAAACATATGGCATGGGGATCTGGGGATGCAGGTACATATTTGCTTTGCAGTTGGAGGAGAACAGATTTTGCCATAGAGTTTTTGGAGTGCCCCCTTCCTCGCCGCATTTTCCCTTCTACTTGGACTTAGGTCTCAATTATGTAGAAGATACTATAAATGCTGCACCTCTAGCTATCTGGTGTTCTATCTGGAAAAATGAGGAAGCTGATTTTAATCAGGCAATTATTAGAGATTGTTTAAGTTGCACTCATGGCCTTTGCATCCCCTGGCTTCAATATATTAAAACCTGTTTTACAGAACATAGTTACTCCTCCTTGTTTGAGCGCCCAGATCTTATTGGTAAAGGGGACCGACAGAGGATTTTGGTGAGCTTCCGAAAACACAAAGAAGTGTCTAGGGAACTGTCTGAAGTAGCCAAACCCACTGTCAGGAAATATTGCCTTTTACAATTACCTTCTATATTCCCCCCTATCTATTATATGTAAATAATGTGCATGAAAGGAATTTGTTAGCTAGATTCAGGCTGGGGTCTTTTCGGTGGTTGATATGCTTTCCCCTGGGTCAGTATTCTTCGGAATTCATTACTATTTTTCCTTGTGATGAACACTCGAGCCAAACCAATTTATATTTTGTCTTTTTTTGTCAGTTTTATCTTCCATTTACCAGGACATTTTTAATACTTCTTTTGCGCAGACACAAACTTTCCAAGTGCAAAGCGACTTTGTACTTTTTGCGGCAACTCAATGACCGTGATGTTTGCTTTGCCGTTGAGAGCTTTCTGAAGTGTATTTTATCAAAGACAAGATGTATGCTGTTTTAATTTCAATGCATTTTACCACTTTTTGAATAGATTGTATTTGTATTGCTGCTAAAATGCTCACTCCTGCTGCTAACTCCTTTATAGGATTGATTTTCTCATTAATTTATGATTGGATAATATTTGCTGCTATTGATGGCTGAAGTCGTTTTTGCACTATTGGATAATATCTGCTGCTACTTATGAACCCAATCGTTTTGCAGTGTCACTTTAGTTCTGAGAAAAATTACTGTTTTTGATGACCTGTTTGTATACATAATGAACTGCAGCCAAGTTACTCCCCAACATGTGTCTTATGTTTGACACTGTCTTTGATGGCCCAAAGGTGAGGTGTATGGCCGTGTAGCCCTATTGCTCAGGTTACTCTCACACCTTAATGGTCCATTAGCTTTAGGAGACAGTCCAATGCCTTTGCTGAAGTTTGGCTTTGCCTCAGATAGTATGGTCTGGAACATGAAGGAAAAAATCATACAACACAGGTGTCCGATAAGCAGGGCCACTAAAATTATGCAGCAGCAGAAATGTTCATGTAAAGTGACACATAATCCATCATTTGCTGCATAATCTGAAGATTGGCAAAGCGTTTTCCTGTACACTGGAAGGACTTTAACACATTATTATTATTATTATTATTATTATTATTATTATTATTATTATTATTATTAATGTTATTATTATTATTATTATTATGGCTTATTACTGTATTTGGGTGTTAAATTAGTATTCACAAGATAAAATATTTCCCAAGACAGTGTTAACCAAGTGTAAAAATTACAAAATAAGGAAGTAATACTATCACTAAATGTGCCGTAGTAAGAAGCTCAATTTGCCTTTTCCTTTCGCATACTTTACTTAACGCTTACGCATCATTTGGCACTACTATGCACATAATTCCAGGGGCCATGCCGATTGGAAATCTAAGCAAACGATCTTGCAGCATTTTGTACAAGGGTAGAGTAGAGCCGGGTCTAAGGTATGTTACTGTGCGGAAACGTTTGGATGTTAAGCAAATGAAAGTTCATTGTCTCAAAACTTTGAGTTACAAAGCGGGTTTTACACAACACAATTGTAGTACTTGAAGAATGATATATGCAAAGTTTTGCAAATGTTTTTTAAATTCCTTTTTCAAAAAATCCCCAAATGTGGTCCCACTATTTCTGAAGTAAAATTCTTGACGTGTAAGACTTTCCTGTTAATTCCCTTTGTATTAGGGGGCTTGAATCCATTCTCTACAACCACGCTCTTTCGGCTCATTTAACTGGTTCTACGACAACAAACCAGCTCCTCCCTTTTTGTTGCCTTGACAAACACGACTCGCAGTCTAGTCCAGCGACGGGTCGTGTTTCAAGCGCACAACCAGTTTTTTTGGGAGCAGCACAGCAGAGGTGAGCACTTCCATCTTCCGGAGAGGCCACGTGAAGGTTACTCGAACGCACTGCACGCAAGTACTCTATGCTTTTGTACCCCCAATTGGTCAAGTTGTTTGCTTAATGTAAAGCTCATAAGAGCATCTGCAACAAATGTATCCGGCTGGGTGACTAGTATTGAATATTTTCGTGGCTTCTGTGTCAGCGAGTGTGATCTTGGGCATACAGGATAACATCCAAGCGAGGAAAGATATACATTACTCATTTTACATGGTAGCTTGTGTACATCTGACTAAATCAATCATTAAGCAGGTAAAAATCTCTTAGGCGTGAGGTGGGGTCCAGAGATTAATAAAACTGAAATCTGTGTGGCAGCTTGAAATTGGTATTGAACCTTAGCAGTTATATTTATTACACCATGTTCAGAGTCTGAGCGAGACAGGGGGCGGCAGAGAGTTTAATGAGGATATTAGGACGATGTGTGGGTAAAGGGAGATTTAGGAGGGTCAGTGTGGTTGTGTCCATTGTTTTGTTTTTATGCATATCATAAATGCCAAAAGAACTGGGCCTTGTTTATCAGCATTTCAATCAAGGCAGCAAGACACCTTGATGTGCAGGGTGAAAGGGAGAGGGAAGGAATACGCCATAGATCCTGCTCTCTGCATGCGGTGGCGCACAAACTGCTGCCTAGAGCCAATGCAGGCTCCCTTGCACCATGGTACAAAGAGTTATTTTTGTGCTAGGACACCTCCCTGCACAAAACAATCCTTTGGGGCTTTTTCCTCTTTCTACATGTCCTGCAGAATGCAGCACACTTAGAAAGAGGAAAAAACTATGAGAAATACATATATTTTTTCTTGTTAGTCCTCCGCTGGGGAGGGGAAGCATTCTGGCACTTACCCCGGTCTACCAGTGTAGGTAAATCTGGGAATGCATCAAATCCATGGGTGAATATGCGGGTACATGTAAATAGAAAAAGCGCAACCCTGCCAAGAATTCTTATAAAGGTCCCCTAGAGGATCCATATTATTATAATTGGGGTGACATTAGCTATGTGTCAGAGCCTGTGACATCAAGAAGGAGAGTTCAGACCATATTCTGTAAAAATATATTTTTTATTTATGTTTTTATGCGGGTACACCCACACTCCACCCATGCAATACCTCCCTGGGGAAAAGTAACCCAAGGTAGCGACTTGTGCTGCCTTATTATACTCCAGATTTACCAAGCCACACAGGGTCACGGTAAATATCATCTAGGTTTTGCATCGCCCTTGTGCTACCTTGCATGGTGCAAGGTAGAAGCAAACATTGTTGAAAATGCCCCCCAATTCATACAAGTGACTACCAATTTGTGAACCTAAAACATCTTTATTTTAGGTGCTTCCCACCTCTGCTGCAATAGAAACCATTGGGGAAGAACCAACCCACGATTTCTTTGAAAATCTCCCAGTTTGAAAATGTTGGCATTTCTGAGTAATGTCTTTAATACTTCTGAAAATCATTTGAGGCAATGTAGTTTTTAAGGTTAATATAGCCACCCAGAGTGTCTGAAGTGATTCCCTCTCTTTATAATGGTAACCAAGTGCTTCAGTTCCCCCACACATAGGGGTCTTTAAGTACTATAAAAATGTTGCAATGCAACTAGAGCACCAAACACATGCAAACAAAATGATAAAATATTCGTAGTGATGATGAAGTTTACTGTACAATACAGCATAATCATTTTGAAAAAACAAATACCTCTAACCATTCTCATTTTTATTCTTTTGTTTCTTGATTTTTGGTTTCACTCTTTTCTGTTGTAGATAATTATCACACAGAAGAAGAGACATACTTATTAAAATACAATGGCAGGCGTGACCAACCGCGATGATCCAAGGGGTAACCTTAACTACAATGTGAGTGTATTCACTTTCATTTGTTTGACAGCTTTTCAACTTATGGTAAGACTGTTGTATTAAGCTTGTTTGTGCTTGTTGTTGGTCCAGGCTGACAAAATAATGGTGTCAATTTCTTTGTGTGTGCTGGTAGCAGCCCCTTTGAAATGTAAGTGAGGCAGGAAACAGCTTCGCCTCTCCTATTGTAGCATGATAGCCCATCTTTCCAACATCTAGTCCTCCGTGTCTCACTACCTGAATACCGAAGGTCCAACTGCCAACTACACTTATACTCAGGAGTCAGGCTTCATGTGTGATACTTAAACTACAACACCCAGAAAGAGTAGAAGCAAAGGGGCATTGTGCACTCTCCCATACTGCTGTGGTCTTGTCAGGTGATGGGGAGGATTTAAGCCAGCAGCTGCAGTGACTCATTGCTTGGCTTTCTGCGTTTGCTGTTTTCTGCCTGGCTATCTTTGTTTTGGATTCCTGTGACTTCCTGTTACTACCTTCGGAGGATCTTGGATTCGCTGATGTAGTGTACTCTGCTGTCACTACACTACTTGTTAATTGGAACTTTATTGACCTGTCGGTTCGTGAAGCATGTCTCGGCATTGGAAATCCTGCCCCTTCCATTTTCCTGTCAAGCGCGAGGACGTGCTTACTTCCCCAGCCCTTATTCCGCCTCATTTCCCCGTCATCGTCCCTCGTAGCGTGTGTAGCTCACACAGCTATATAAATCCAGTCCTTGTATAGCGCACAAATCACCCCCGAAGGGGTCTCAAGGCGCTGGGGGGCGTTGGGAAGATTAAGCAAGCTATTGCCCAGAGTCACATGGTACTGGGCAGAACCCTACGCCGGAGCCAGGGATCAAACCGCGATCCCCAGCATTCAGCATCAGTCGCCCTAGCCGTGGGGTCACAACGCTATATCCTGCTTCATACTTGCCGTTTTGTTGTAGCGAGGTTGCGCATTTGAAGTGCGTGTGTTTTTGTTTTTGTATGCGGCTGCCGGCTGTTTTAGCGGTTCTGCATCCGCTTTTCCCTGAGACGGTTGCCTACGTTCAGCGGGGGACACCCCCGCCTTCCATGTTTAAACTCCGCGTTTTCGAGTAGTCCAGGCCATCTTTTTCTTAAGCCAAGTTGTGGCTTTATTTTTTTTGTCAATTCAAACACGGGTCTGCGCGTAGGCTCGGGCTATCGGGTCAGTGTTGGTATGTTATCTCGCCCGTATTCCTCTTCCCACGTGTTAAGCGCAGGAGCGCAAGAACTTTCTTTGTTTGCCTGGACATTGGGTGTTTCTACAGAAGATAAACTGCAATTATCAGAGTTCATTCTAACTTTGGCTTTCTTCAATACTTCGATACTCAAAGAGGATTGTTTCAACCTTTAATTTCAAGAGACCATTCATACAAAGACCTACCAGTACTATACAACAAGTAAGTGTGGAAGAGTGCACAAGTGTTACAACTAAGTATAGTTGTGTATGTTGACTATTGATCATTTTTATCTCTGATATCTATTTTGTTGTTCCTTTTATTTTTTAGCTTTCATAGTTATCTGGAATTGTCCTTCTCCTTGGTGGCTGTGATTGGGACTTCTCTGATGGTTCTTCTTGGTCCCTTGTTGTGTATTCTGAACGTAACACTGGGAGACTGTATTTCTGAGAAAGGAGGGGATATTCTCTTCGCTCCCGGAGAACGGTCTAGTGGTGCAGACCTTGGTATTTGCCAAACAGAAGCCAATACTTATTCACATAACCCAGAACATAGGCTGTGTGCAGCAAATGGTTAGGACAAGAAAATGGCAACTTTCTAAAGTGGCATTTTCAAAATTAGAACTTAAAATCCGACTTCACCTTAAAAGATGATTTAAAATTACAATTCTTTTGGAACCACAAATGACTTCTCTATCTGTTTCCAATCACAAAACAGGCACTTATTAGGTGTAATCGGGTAACCCAATGTTATCCTATGGGAGAGGTAGGCCTTGCAGTAGTGAAAACCTAATCTAAGAGCTTTTCAATCAATCAATCAATCAATCATGCCATTTGTATAGCGCACTACTCACCCGGGAGGGTCTCAAGGCGCTTGGGGGGAGGGGTATGCTACTGCTCGAACAGCCAGGTCTTGAGTTGTTTCCTGAAGGCGAGATGGTCCTGGGTCAGCGGAAGGTGGATGGGGAGGGAGTTCCAAGTCTTGGCAGCCAGGTAAGAGAAGGATCTTCCTCCGGCGGTGGCTCTTCGGATGCGTGGTACGGCTGCGAGGGCGAGGCTGGTGGACCGTAGCTGGCGGGTGGGCGTGTAGAAGGTCAGGCGGTCGTTGAGGTACTTGGGGCCCAGGTCGTGGAGAGACTTGTGTGCATGGGTGAGGAGCCGGAACGTGATCCTCTTGTCGACGGGGAGCCAGTGCAGGTTCCTCAGGTGGCTGGAGATGTGGCTGCGTCGGGGGACATCCAGGATGAGTCGGGCGGAGGCGTTCTGGATGCGCTGGAGTCTTTTCTGTAGCTTGGCTGTGGTTCCGGCGTAGAGGGCGTTTCAGTAGTCCAGTCGGCTGGTGACGAGTGCCTGGGTGACAGTCTTCCTGGTCTCGGTCGGGATCCAGCGGAAGATCTTGCGAAGCATACGCAGGGTGTTGAAGCACGATGAGGAGATGGCGTTGACTTGTCTGGTCATCGAGAGGGAGGGGTCCAGGATGAAGCCCAGGTTGCGTGCGTGGTCGGTTCGCTTGGGTGCGTTGCCCAGGGCTGGGGGCCACCAGGAGTCGTCCCAGGCGGAGGGCGAAGATCCCAGGATGAGGACTTCCGTCTTGTCCGAGTTCAGTTTCAGGCGGCTGTCCTTCATCCACTCGGCAACGTCTTTCATCCCTTCGTGTAGGCAGGTTTTGGCGGTGTCGGGGTCTCTGGTGAGGGAGAGGATCAGCTGGGTGTCGTCGGCGTAAGAGATGATGTTGAGGTTGTGCTGGCGTGCGATGGCTGCGAGAGGTTTCATGTAGATGTTGAAGAGGGTGGGGCTGAGTGAAGATCCTTGCGGGACGCCGCAGATGACTTCGGTGGCCTCGGAGCGAAACGGGGGGAGGCGGACTCTTTGTGTTCTTCCGGCGAGGAACGAGATGATCCACTCCAGTGCCTTCTCTTGGATACCGATGTTGCTGAGGCGCTGGACTAGGGTGCGGTGGCAGACCGTGTCGAACGCAGCGGAGAGGTCCAGGAGGATGAGGGCCACTGTTTCCCCCTTGTCGAGCAGGGTCCGGATGTCGTCGGTGGCTGCGATGAGGGCGGTCTCGGTGCTGTGGTTGGCTCTGAAGCCGGACTGCGAGGGGTCGAGGGATCCGTTCGTCTCGAGGAAGGCGGTCAGCTGTCTGTTGACGATCTTCTCGATGACTTTAGCAGGAAAAGGGAGGAGCGAGATGGGGCGGAAGTTTTTGAGATCGGTGGGGTCCGCTGTAGGTTTCTTCAGGAGGGCGCTGATCTCGGCGTGCTTCCAGCTCTCCGGGAAGGTGGCGGTGTTGAAGGAGGCGTTGATGATGTTCCGGAGTTGGGGTGGGATGGTGGAGTTGGCCTTGTTGAAGATGTATGGTGGGCAGGGGTCGGTCGGTGATCCGGAGTGGATGGTGTTCATCGTGCGGGATGTGTCTTCGGTGGTCACCGTGGTCCAGGTGCGAAGGGTGGCGGTGGGGGGCATTAGTTCGACGGTTGGGTGCGTGGGTGGGGTGCCGAAGCTGTTGTGGATGTTGGCGATCTTGCGGTGGAAGAACGAGGCAAGGGAGTCGCAGAGGTCTTGTGACGGAGTGATGTCGTTGGTGCCGGTGCTGGGGTTGGAGAACTCCTTGACGATAGTGAAGAGCTCTTTGCTGTCGTGGGCGTTGTTGTCCAGTCGTTCCTTCAGGGATTTCTTCTTGGTGGTGCGGATGAGCTGGTGGTGCTTGCGGGTAGCGTGTTTGAGGGCGGTCATGTTGTCGGTGGTCCGGTCGAGGAGCCAGGCTTTCTCGAGGGTGCGGCAGGTCTTCTTGGAGTCCTTGAGGTCGTCGGTGAACCAGGATGCCTTCTTGCTTCTGGGTCTGCTGGGAGGGTTCTTTAGTGGCGCGAGGTCATCGGCGCAGGCGGTCAGCCACTGTGTGAAGATGCGGGCTGCTTCGTTGGGGTCCGTTGTGTTGGCGGGTGGGCTCTGGCTGAGGGAGGTGGTGAGCTGGTCTGCGGTGATCTTGCTCCAATTCCTGTGAGGTACCTGTTGCGGGTGGTGGTGGGTCGTGGATATTTTGAAGCTGGAGTGGACGCAGCTGTGGTCGGTCCAGTGGAGTCCAGTGGCGTGGCTGAAGGTGATGTACTTGCTGGAAGAGAAGACGGGATCAAGCGTGTGGCCGGCGTAGTGGGTGGGGGTGTTGACCAGTTGCTTGAGTCCGAGGTTGGCGAGGTTTTCCAGCAGGGCGGTGGTGTTGCGGTCCTTGTTGTTCTCTAGGTGGAAGTTGAGGTCCCCGAGGAGGATGTAGTCAGTGGAGGGGAGGGCGTGCGGGCTGATGAAGTCTGTGATGTCTTCGCTGAATTGTGTGCGTGGTCCCGGGGGTCTGTAGACGAGGGTGCCTCTGAGGGTCGTCTTAGGGTCGGTGTGAATCTGGAAGTGGAGATGTTCGGCTGCGGCGAAGGAGTCGTTGGCGTCGGTCGTGATGCGGATGGTGTTCCTGTGGACGATGGCGATGCCACCTCCGGTCCGGTTGATGCGGTCCCTCCTGATGATCTTGTACCCGTCCGGGATGGCGATGGCGATGTCGGGTGCAGAGAAGGCGTTCATCCAGGTTTCCGTGAGGAAGGCGACGTCCGGTGATGTAGCGTCGAGGAGGTTCCAGAGTTCCACGGCGTGTCTGTGGACGGAGCGGGTGTTGATCAGGATGCACTTGAGGTGGTTGCTGCTGGTGTTTGTCTTGGCGGGTGCGGGGCAGGTTCGGAGGCAGGTGAACTTGCAGGTGCAGCAGGTGAAGGGTCCGTGGGTGCGTCTCGGGGTGGCTCGGCAGCAGGCGTGGGTCTGGCCGGCATTGAGTGCGTTGAGAGTGGCGATGTCGTAGGTCAGTCGGGTCGTCTTTCCTCGGCGGGGAGGGCCAGGGGTCCTGGCACTGGGCGCGGGCCAGGCGCGGACGGGCGCAGACGGGCTTACCTTTGGCGCACCTTCGGCGCTCAATCGGCGCTCCCGCTGCGCGCGTCCGCTGTGCGGTCGCTCTGGGGGCGTCATAAGTAAGGAGCCGGGAGGGAGGAGCAGCTTGGTGGCGGGAGCGGGGCGGCGAATGGAATGACAGGGGGGCGGGGCCGCAGGGATGCAGCGGCGGGAAATTCCAAGAAGCAGCGGGCAGCGGGCAGCGGGAAATTCCCAGGAGCAGCGGGAAATTCCCAGGAGCAGCGGGCAGCGAGCGAAGGAATCTGCAGGCAGGAGGCGGAAAAGGCAGGCAGGAGCGGCAGCAGTGAGTGGGGCGACCAAGCCCTGTGGAGGGCTGAGCGGTCACACTCTGTGGTCCCCTACGGTCCCCTTAAGTAAGGAGCCGGGAGGGAGGAGCAGCTGGGTGGTGGGAGCGGGGCGGCGAATGGAATCACAGGGGGGCGGGGCCGCAGGGAGGCAGCGGCGGGAAATTCCAAGAAGCAGCGGGCAGCGGGAAATTCCCAGGAGCAGCGGGAAATTCCCAGGAGCAGCGGGCAGCGAGCGAAGGAATCTGCAGGCAGGAGGTGGCAAAGGCAGGCAGGAGCGGCAGCAGTGAGTGGGGCGACCAAGCCCTGTGGAGGGCTGAGCGGTCGCTACCATACCATGTTAAACATGTCCTACCTCTTAAATACAATGTTCCCTGTCCCATGGTCTGTTTAGGGCCTACCTTGCGGGTCACTTATTTGTATTAAAAAGGGAGTTTAAAGTCTGGAAAGAGTTTTTTTGCCAGGTTGAATGACTGCTTAAAACTGCACAGAGGTTGCACTTGCAGGCCTGAGACATGTTTTATAGGCCTATTTAACTGGGGCCAATGTTTTACCATGATTTAACCCCTTCGAGGCTGATGACGACCTCAGCTCGTCATGAGTTTTACCTGCCGTGCGCTCATAACGAGCTGACCTCGTCATGAACCTCGGGGTTTTTAAAACTTCAGCGCGCAGCGGGAAAAACCGCCGCGCGCATGAGGTTAAGGAGTGAGCACAAGCACCTTAGCACTGGTTAGCAGTGCTAAAAAGCACAGATCCCTAAGCCAGCAAAAACACATTTGTAGCAACAGGTAGGGTGAAGGCAAACATTTGGGTGGAAGACCACAACAAAGGCTATCTTACATGACATATCGATAGGTTGAATCCATTAAAAACGCACACAACAGAAACTGGTCTGGGCATCCATGTGTTCTCATTCAGAGGGGACATGACCTGGAAGTTCAGGCTGGACTGTTGCTTATGGAATAGGGCCAAGGATAATATGCATATGGACGCTTCAGGTCTGAAGTTGCGTAGTAAACAAAGGATGGATGGACTAGAATGCACTTCAGAGTAATTAACAGTGAAAGATATCAATTCAAGCATTATACCCATTTATTATTTCTCAAAATATGACACCCTAAGTGGAACGTGTATGCCCAGATTTGCGTCGGCTACCTCACTGTTTCATGAGACTCAAGATGCACTTCAGTGATGTGCTTCAACAAGTTTGAAACCGTCTGGGAGTCATTATGTTCACATGAACAGGGGAAATGGCCTGCTGTTTCAGGCTGGATGGTCCCTATTCAAGCAGGACCAAGGCCGATTTGTATATGTTTGCTCCCAGACACAAGTGCTGCAGTGAGCAAAATGTTTGATTGGAATACCACTCAGACTAATTATCAGTTGCTGGAAATAATTCAAGCATTCCAACCTTGACTTTTTTGTTTCCGTAAGTTTCACTCTCAGCATACAACTGCAGCAACAAGACCCCAAAACATATGATAAGAAGTTCCAGTATAATATTCCTTATTGAAGAAAAACCACACTGAAAACCACATTATATACAACAATAATCAATTTTCTGATATAATGTTAAAATGTATTCAAGATCATAGCTCTGGTAATAATGTGGGGTCAGAACTGCAAAAACCTCAAACACACTGAAGGATAACTGTTCCTATGGAGGTACAAGAATAAACTACCTTTTGGGGTATTGTCACAGTATTTTTAGCTCACTCTTGCACTTAACACGCACACTCAACATTATGGCGTACTCCCTTTAAAAGATCTCTGCTAAAGAGCCCCCTTGTGGGGCCAAGGGGGGACTGCACAGCCAACCCCATGAGGAGCAAAAGGGCCCTATGATGAATCTTGACACGTTAACGGGTGTGTGAGGGCAGCTCTTCAAATTTGTTGACTTTTCCCACTATTTATTATATCATAACTGAGACCTATCTATCTTAGATAAGTCATCTTCACTTCCCTATCTCCTCTGCAATACAATATGTAGCCTAGTGGGCCAGTGTACCTCCATAGAAACAATTACCCTTCAGTGTGTTTGAATGTGTTCTTGGGAGCACGGGTACTAGACCTCCTTTTTCTGCTCCCTGTCTCTCTTTGTTAATTATTACTGCAAAAACTTCACATTACACAAGCGCAGCATCTTCCAATATATAGACTTGGAACACAGCCCTTTACTCTGCCTAGCTACACTTTCTAAGCCCCAAATAGGACTAGGCTTGAAAGACGTAGGTTGAGCACAACCACCATATTATAATTTCAATTTCTCATCTGAATATAATTGTAGGGATCTTTGCTTCATGCCAAGCCCTTGCATCCAACCTGTTCTTCATACAGTCACCTGTGATATGTTGAAGGAATGTGTAGTAGATTGAGCATGTTGTGGTTTGAATGCAGGTTCTTAGTGGAGGTCACGCCCTGCCCTGTAACTTTTCAATTGGGTTGGACAGTGAGCTCCGCCGGCAGAGTTAGTGGAGTTTTTGCACTCGGTGCTCTGCTTGAGGTACAGAGTTGGGGAAAAAACTCTACAAACTACAGTGCGGTGAAGTTTAGCTGTACAAACCTACTACACACTTCAATTAATATGGCTTAATCCGTCACATTGTGTTACCCATCTCCACCTTTGTATGGGTTGTTCTCAGTTCAGACTATTTTTTTCACATTTTGCCTTTTTTTTCTATCCACTATGTTACTCCTGGGCAATGTGTGGGTCTTTTAATAAAGCTTGAGACAAAAACATTTGGATACCCTCATGGACGCATAGTTCAGCTGCGCCTCACCAACAGAAATATTCTTGTGTGCTACTGACAGCAGAAGCGGGATTGATGCAGCACACTTGGACATCCAGGCTAGGTCTGAGAGAGGGATAGGAGCTGGTGAGATGCTGCAGGCCAGATCTCGAAAGGTCATCATTCTTCTGGGGTAGCACTCTGTGGGTTACGGTGGCGGCTCCCCCATTTGGGCGTGGGGGCGTTGCCCCACTGCTTTCTCGCAGTGCGAGAAGGCAGAAACAAAAATGGTAATAACTACTATTTATGTTTCTGCTTCTCGCACTGCAAGAAAGCAGAAGTGCGTAGTTGGGGTTGGGCGGTCCTGTTCGAGGGCAGGGAGGAGCCTGAGGCCGCCCAAACAGTCAGTATGCACAACAATGGGCAAGCCACTCCCACCTGCCCTCGAGCAGGGACCGCCCACTCTCCCTTTTCTCTATGTAAGCTGCTGCATGAAGCAGCATACATAGCGAAAATGACCCGGGTGGGGTGCGGCCCCACCAATCACGATGCTGTCATTGCAGCGTTGTGATTGGCAGACGGGAGGGAGGGGGCTGCCTTTCATGATGACGAGTAGAGCTGCAGCCGGAATTCGAAAAGGCAGGACGGGACGGCGGGAAGCTGAGGTGGTGCAGGAAAGTACGTTTTTAAAACTTTTTTTAAATTAAACCCCTCCTGCCTCCCCGCCCCCCACGACAACCCCTTTTCCACCCGCCCGCCCGTCATGCCGGGGTACACTTTGCTTTCCGAAGCCCTATCCTCACAGCCTAACCTAACGTCTCTCCCATTCCCTCTCCAATCTTCCGCGCAGAGACAGGGCGATCTGCACCAGTGGTAAGTGTACCCAAGTGCGGCTGCTTCAGCAATAAGTGCAAACTAAGATGCAGACCTCAGACAGCGCATAACAGACCTCATTCTTGTAGCGCTACCGTAACTGGTTAAATATGCTCTGCCACCCCTGGCCTTGGATAACAGGTGCGCATTACAAGCCAGGACCATGGCTCCTTTCTGTCGGAGGCTGCTTCCTGGCACTGACTGTGCACATATATAATTGCAACAGGCTTCTGATAGCACTATCATAGCAGAGATGTCACTCACGGACTGCCTGCATGCGCAGTGTGCACGAAAATATGAAATCACGGGCCTTGGATAGGAGTCTATTTGCAGGTGCTGTGTACAAAATCATTAAACTTGTGCGGGAGAGGTCACCCTCCCCACCTCCTCATCCCCCTCACGAGGCCTGCTCGATAATGCTGGAGATAGGGTTGAGGAGGAGGGTCAAGGCTCCTTCCACAGGCGCTGTAGAGAAAGTAAAGAAAGTAAAGAAAAAAACCTGGCCTGTGACATCTAGTCATGCATGGGCTTTAGAAACATGGCATTACTGTGAAATATCTAAACTTGTGTTTCTGAATGCTTGGTGTACTGTTTGACAATACTTCTATGCTGCTCCATCAGCAGTTGTTAGTTCTGTACTTTATTTCTAGCACTTGGACAATCATTCCTCCAGCTGCTGCTGTCCATGCGGCATCCTTGTGCACGTGCACTTCGAGCAACCAAAGTCGTGGCCAGTGCAACTAAGGCGATGTTTGTGTGGTTAAACAGAATCCCTCCAGTCGGTTGGTGCATCAGTATATGTAGAATAAACTCATTAAAAGCCATAAAACCCCATATACAGCCAATGGGGTTCTAGGTTTTTAGAGTATGCATGAGGGTCAGTTTGAGTCAACGTGTGCTTTGAAAGGAGAGTAATCCGGCATTATGATGTCATATGATTTTGTGGATTTGTGAGTAGAGTTATGGATAAAGTAAATAGAACATTTCGATGTCAGAGTGAGAGAAAACCAGACAGGTCATTGCTTTGTCAGAGGGTCATGGAAAAGAACATTGGGATGTCAGGGTTAGAGCAAATGGCACGGGGCATTGTGATGTCAGAGGGTGGAGAGACATCTGATGTGACGAGAACATTGTGCTGTCCAAGCGTGATGGGTCATGGAACAGGACATTGTGCTGTCAGGGTTATAGGAAACGAGACAAGGCATTGTAATGTCAGAGGGTGATAGGTTATGGAGACAGGGCATTCTGAATAGGTCATGGAACGGAACATTGTGATGTCAGAGGGTTATGGATCGTGGAACAGACCATTGTGGTGTCGAAGTTATAGAAAACGAAACACAGCATTGTGATATCAGAGGGTTATGGTCATGTGAACAGAACATTGGGATGCCAGGGTTATAGCAAATGACAAAGGGCATTGTGTTGTTACAGGGTCGTGAGTCATGATGTGAAGAGAACATTGTGATGTCCAAGGATGATGGGTCATAAAACAGAACATTGTGGTGTCAGGGTTATAGGAAACAAGACAGATATTGTGATGTCAGAGGGTTATGAGTCATGTGAAAATAACATTGTGTTTTTGGGGTTATGGGTAACAAGACAATGCCTTGTAATGTTAGAGAGTATTGGCACTCTGGTTTAGATGGTGTACTGTGGCTCACTTTATCAATCTTGTTTAGGAATGAGCATAGTTTTTATTCTGCAATTAAGATTTTGCTAAACCTTTAATTTTCGAAGTGCAGTGTGTGCCTGTGGTGTTTGTGTGTTTGCATGTGTGTGTGTGAGAGGAGAGTGTGGAGAGAGAAAAATTATATTTTTCAGCGATATCTATGCTCCATTCCCGTAGGGGTTCTGGTGACAAAGTACACAAAGACAGCTTTTTGTATTGGTATACAGCCTTTACAACGAAACTTTTACAACAAACTAACATTACAACGCAACTTTTACAACGCAAACCATTACAACGCATAGCGCTGGGGGGCGCTCTAGGATAGGGAATAGGTTTAATGTACTATCCAACACCTTCCCTACTATCCACGGGGACTGGAGTTGGAATAGTAAATTAAACTATTCACTATCCAGCGCCCAAAAGCATTATGAGTTGTAATGGTATGCGTTGTAAAACTTGCGATGTAAAGGTAGGCGTTGTAAAAGTATGCGTTGTAACGTCATACATCCTTTTGTATTTGTTATACTGCATGTTTATTTCCTGTGCTATTAGCTTTAATAACGTACTTGTCTTCCGCAGAATAATGTTTATTGAAAACAGTATGTGAAACTCTGGACAATGCGGGTTGGTTGCAATTAGTAACAATACCAACATGTTCAGTTATATTAGTTACAAGGTGGAGTTTTTCTAAATACTTTGAGAAATTCATCTGTAGAAGATGGAGCATTTCTGGCAGGCTTTTGTCACTGAGCACTTCAAATGTTGTTCTTATGGGGGCAGTAAAACCACAGAAGACAGGATGCCTGGTCTGACAGCATCATTGTGCAGGTCAGGCGCAGCACTTTGTTCAGCCACTCATTGGTATTAACATTGGCGAGGTGAAAGTGGACATTTGCAAATTAGTCAAGAGGGGTTTATGTGTCTTCAAATTTGCTTGAAAATGCACCATTTGTCCACTCTTTTATCATACTTTTCTCGGGAGATGTTCGGGCTCACTCGCTACGCTCGCTCGCTACGTGCAGTATGACAATCATTTTATGCCGCACCACTTTCAAATGTCACCAGTTGCCACTGGTGGGTGAGTGCAGTGTGCACATGGCCAGAGCACAGGAGGGAATGTTGGTTGGAGTCAGCTTGTGAAGCAAGACGTGGCTGTGACGTGGATTGTGATAGACATAAGGATGTGAAAGTGAAGCTGATTTTGACACTGAGTGTCCAAAGAGCCAATTGTAGGGCAGTTGGGTGCACATGCGTCACTTTCTGGCACACAGTGAAGCCTTCTCTAGTGTATATTATTTTGGAAGTGCAAGTGGCAGTCGTATATTGTAGCCAACAATTTGTTTTCACCGAAAAGCAATTCCATCGCATCGTAGTATGTCTGTTGCACAAGACCTAAATGTCCCTTCACGTAGATTGCTGGCCATCCGTGAGGTGAGGTAAATAGGTGTGGGACTGAGTGTTCACTACACTCTAAAGCTTGGAGATGTCAGTCCACGGTAGTGTGCAGCTTCTGACTGATTTCTTTGTGTACCACTCATCTCTCCTAAATTTCAACCGCCACCATGGATCCTCCAATTTGCTTATTTCTTCAAAAGGAACAGTGCTAGAGCATATCATACAACAATGAATGTTATAATATGTTTTTTCAACTGTATGTGGAACGTATAGAAACAACAACCAAATAAAGCATGCACTGCATACTCTTCACACTTGCGGAAGTCTGCGGAATCTCGCAGAGTTTTTTGGTAACTTCCTGGAATTCCACTGAGTGAAACTCCACCAGCTCTGCCCAGGCCTACTATTCACCACTGCGCATGGTAGGTTTGGAACAAGGCCTGGACACTGTGCAGGCCTTGCAGCAAATTACGAATCCACCCAGGTACAGGCTATACTCAGAAGGGGTTCACCATAAAGAAGGCAGGTCATACGGCATGGTTGTAAGACACATCTTGCTGTACATCACTGAATTCCAAGATTATTGACAATTGGTAGGTTAGATATAGGGCCTATCCGACGGCCAGAACTTGTACTCCTCCTTGGCAAGGCGTGGCCAAAGGCAATACACAGCATTGAGTGGTAGCAACATTGAAAAAGTGCATTGTGGGTCTGATGCTAGGTCTGTCCACAGGCCAGTTACCACTTCACACAGCTGAAAACTATACACAAAGTGGGTTGGCTACGACCATGTTGATCCTATTA
Source organism: Lissotriton helveticus (assembly GCF_964261635.1). NCBI lineage: Eukaryota > Metazoa > Chordata > Amphibia > Caudata > Salamandridae > Lissotriton > Lissotriton helveticus. The sequence continues at coordinate 367,160,542 of NC_136071.1, forward strand.
GAAGCTATGTGCAGGGTCTAGTCACATATCAGGTTCAACAGACAGTCTCTTTTGTGTATGTCACACAGTGGGTTTGGCAGGTAGTAACCTGGATGCAGAAACTATCACAATAAATATCATGAGGCCAATCCTAACTGGAGTTGGGCACATGGTCCATTTCGGGATGGGAATGCTGTGTTTTGTGTTTGAGTTATTTTGTTGAATTACCCTGCCTAGATCACCCATGTCATCAATGATGTCAAAGGTGAGGTGATTTGTATTGCCACATATGATTTAATCTATGATGTATATTGTCATCTGCAGTGCATGTAGGGGTTATTTGTGGCTGCTCTAGCAACCGTAACCTGTGAATTTCAACTGAAAAGTATATCCACAATTTCACTTAAATTATGTTTCTTAGCACTAGTATTTTGAAAGATTTCTTAAACATACATGAATGTCATACAAGCAGAAACAAATATAACTGATCCATAACAGTTTGTTCAGCAGGTTCTTCATTTATTTGTTGAAGGTTTACAGTATCCCACTCTGATATTTTTGCTTTCTATTATGCCGAATCCTAAGTGCAGCAAAACCCTCTGACCACAACCTCTGGCCATGTGCTGTGGGAATTTCTCAAAGGAACTGTACCCACCCTCCCACGTGGCCAGTCCCTTGCTGCACATGGGTTTAGGTATTTGCAGCTGGAGTTAGTGTGTGGAACTGGCCTCTTGTCAGGTACCCACTCGTCCCCTAATGGATACAGCCTTTGTCCTTGAACTCTAGTGATTGTAGTGCTTTGCATGAGACAGGTCCTACATCCAGCCATCTTTGCAGCCAACTCCCACTGATCAACACTCTAACATCACACAGGAGGTCCAACTCTCTGCTGAACCCAGGGGCAGATTTACAAGCCCCTTGCAACACATTTACGCCACCGTTGCATCACTTTTGTGATGCAGCATCGGCGTAAACAATGCGCCACTATGCAACATATTTACAACGTGATGTATCTAGTGAGATGCGTCATGTTATAAAGCCCTGCGCTACATTATACCTGCCTCAGGCATATTGTATGCAGGGTGGGCATTCTGTCGCAAGAAAGCCCCATAAAAGTGATGCAGTGAAATCTACAAGACTTCACTGAGTCACTTTTAAGTCCCACTGCATCAAATCCTTACGCCTGCTTTATCTTTTTTTTTTTGTGTTTTATAGAGCGCGAACTTGGCCCGAGAGGGTATCAGAGCGCTTTATAAGATATACAAAGGAGTACAAACAACGTTTAGGTGCAGAAATATACATACAAAAACTGTACAATGGGATGGCGATGGGCCGGGGTGTAGGGAACATAGGGATACTGGTGATACACAAGACGATTGCAATGATATTTACAGTCGGTAAAAAATAGCAATAAAATAATAAAACAAAAGTAAAAATAAGGGCCACAAAAAGTCTCTGCGGGGAGAGTTGGTGATCTGAGGGAGAAGCACTAGTCTTAGAAACATCAGACTTGTGGTCAGGCATGGCAGGCTTTAGACGAGGAATTTACCCATGTGGAAGGCTTTGGCCTTCTTCTTGAAAAGTGCTAGAGAGGGGTTTCTTCTGATGGTGGGTGGGAAGGAGTTCCAGATTCTAGGAGCTGCCCCTGTGAATGCCCTATTATAGGTTCTTTTTTTCTGGAAGAAGGCGGGTTGGAGTAAGAGGTTTCTGGCGGACCGGTAGTTCCTGCTTCCTCCAGATACCACTAGTTTTTGTGCCAGATAAGCAGGGGAGTTTTGAGTAAAGAGCCTTGTGTGTGATGCATGCCAGTTTCAGCTGATTTCTGGCCTCTAGGGGAAGCCAGTTCAGTGCTTTCATATGTGGAGAGATGTAGTCGAATTTCCTGGTGCGGGTGAGTAGTCTGGCGGCCGTGTTGAGGCAAGCTTTTAAGGGTGCAAGGGAGATCTTGGGTAGACCAGTGAGGGTGGAGCAACGTTATTCAAGTCTGGAGATGACTAGTGCTTGCACTGGCATTTTTAAGTCAGCAGCCTCAATGAAAGGTTTCAGCTTCCAAAGATAGCTCAAGTGGAATCTAGCTGCTTTAGCCATTGAGTTGATGTGGTCCCACATGTTCTAATTACAGTCTAGGATTATGCCCAGGGATTTGGCAGAGTCCACAATGGTTGGCGGGCAGTTTAGGGCTGTGATGGCCTTGATCCACGTCTGAATCTCAGTGTTGGCTTTAGAAGGGGAGATTAGGAGAAATTTGGTTTTCTTTGCGTTGAGTTTTAGTTAGTTAGCGGCTAGCCACTAGACAGTCAGTTTTAAGGTCTCGTTCAGGGAGAGGATCTCCTCCAGCGAAGAGATATTGATGTATATTTGGGTGCAGGCATAAGGATTTTAGGTATTGGGCAACCCTGAGCAGTGCTGGAGTTGTGTCGCGCTTGCGACATGACTCAAGCACTGCGTCACCCTTACGCTGACAGATGCGTCACGCATCTGTCTATCCTTACGCCACTGTGCACCGCATTGTAAATGTGGCGCATCCATGGTGGCGCAAGGTTTTATTTAAGCCATGCAAAATAACTGGCACATCCTTTCCAATTAGCAGGGATGCACCAGTTATTGTAAGTCTGCCCGGAGTTTGTAGTCAACTCATGCTATATATAGTTATGGCCTGTGCACAGCAGGTTTTAACTACTATACCACATTCAGCCACCTTGATTCTCAATTGTGGGTCCACTTGCTGGATATGCATGATATGTGAGATAATGCACTGGATTTACCTTCCTAACTGCCTGCAGAATTTCATGCAGACTAAAGTTATTTTTGAATGTAGATTTTTTACACTCCTTTAATTTTGCACCCCAATCGATCTCTAGAAAACTTGTCATGCCAACATAAAAATAAATATATAAATGTAAACTTTGTTTGTGTTCGTCAATGGCTGCAAATGTATAAAGAAATCAATACCATTTTGCACCTCAACCACAAGTCCCTTGACAGATCTGCATAAAATATACCAAGATCGAACTAAAAATGCTTATGGTCTGTCAAATTCCATTCTGTTCCAACAAATGTTGCCAAAGTTATTAGGATCAATTAAAAGATTAACTGCTTATTAGAAAACACATATCTTGGGTTATAGAAAGCATATATAAATCAAACTTGTTCAGACATTTAATAACTGACTTGACACTGATGCTTCGCTCAGCACCGATTTAATGAATACATTAAATGTCTATGTAAAACCTTTGCTACATCATACTTCCTGGCCCAAAGCTCATTGAAATGTACATCTCCTGGCCTGGTTTTTACATGCTGTAATACACGCAGGATCTCAGGCATAATATCGATCTATAAAATATTGAAGAGCAAAAATATTCCAAATTAACTATTGCTGACAACAATAGTGACTCTATATACTCAACTATAAAAACTGCAAACATCGAGAACACAAATATAATTGTTAAAATATTGATTTTCACATATATCCAAAAATAAATATTGCAAACAAAAATATTGTTACCTTTAAATAAAAATTATTCCAAAAATATTGATTCACACAATATCAGCTAGAATATTTTAGCCAAAAAAATGTATCATTAATAAAAAGATTTTAAAAACTTTCACATAAAACAATTGCTTCAAATAAAACCAAAACCTATTATACGGGGGCGTGGTCTGGCCACGCAGGAATATGGCCGCCTGAAGCTTGAGCTCTGCCACGGGTCGGACGTCTGAAGGGGGAAACATCATTTTCTGCTCGTCTAGGACACTGGCATTAATGTTCATGTGTGGCGGAATGTGCTGGCAGCTGGAGTATGTATTTTCAAAAGGCTAATTCATTTTTAAGTGCTTCTAATCTTTGAAGCAACCTTCTCCTCAGGCAGCGCGCGCTGGGCTGATTGAACGCAATGACAGCTGGAGTGCTTATCTTCGAGTAATAAACTTGCTTTCAAATGCTTCCAGTCTTCGAAGAAATCTTCCTCACAGGCAATGAATGCATGCTGGGCTGGCAGAATGTGCTGGTGGCTGGAGTGTTTACTTTGGAATAAAATATTCACTTTCAGCTCTTCTTATCTCTGAAGCAATCTTCACTTCAGGGGAGGTGCACTGGGAGGTTCCGGTCTACTGAAGCACTGGCTTGTGTGAGAGTGTCTCTCTCTTCAGATAACGTGAATCGGTTTTACTTCAGAAGCACTTGGCCTTTGCATGTTATGTCTGCTGAATATTTTCCTGTAAACTGTCACTGGATTTTACACGTTTTTTTGCCTGTTTCCTCTACAATCCCTGGTAAACTACGATTTAGACTTTAAAGAGGCACAGGGAAGATATTTTCTGTTATATCCCAGCAGTGCTTATATAAAGCATACGTCAACAATTTTTTTACTTTCTTCAGCATGATGATTACTGCAGCTCTTCTTTAATCTGCTCAACATCTTTTGCCTTGAGGTACTATTCATGGTTCTGCTTTTGCTACGTTTTACATTACTTTTTTCTGTCATATATAAATTGACTTGCTCTGTGAAATCTTTGTGGTAACTTTTGTCTGCCAGACACATGGGGATCTAGACACCTACAACTTTATTGGATTCCTTATATACTGCATATTTAATGCCTCCTCAGCTCTTCTTCTAATGTCATGCTACAGATTATATTTGACGGTTTAAATATATTTCAGCTTTGAATTGCATAAAAATGTGGCGCAGTTAGTTTGCATTATTTACTGCTATTTCTTAACTGCTATCTTCTGTGCCATCAATATCTTTATCAGTATCTGGCTTCACTGCTATATTACTATTGTGGTTATTGGTTTTCAGACTATTGTCTCAGTTATTAATCTCTAAATGGCTACACTAAAGAACGGCAACAAAAGTTCTAAGGCATCTACCTTTGCAGACGCACTTAAGCCACCGCGCACTATGCCTGTAAGGGGTCCACCTCCATTGGTGCCTGCTCCATCTGTGACTACCTTACCAATTTTACCTGAGGCAACTATGGAACGTATTTTGCAGGAGATCTCAAAAATTTGTAATCGCCTGACAGAAATGGATTCCAATATCACCTCTCTAGCATCAGAAACTAAATCAATAAGAGCAGATATTCTCAATTTTCATAATACAATGGATGGATTAGACCAACGCTTAATGGTTGTAGAATCTAGATTAGATTCGGTACAGTCCAGAGATCAAGACCTTTCACATCTACGTAGTAAACTTACTGATTTGGAAGACCGCAATCGAAGAGACAATATTCGTTTTTTTGGCTTTCCAGAAAAAATTGAAGGTCAAGATGCTAGAGTCTTTCTCTGTAATATTCTCCCTAAGCTACTTGGTACTTCTTTTAATCCATTGTTGGAAATTCAGCGTGCCCATCGCATTGGTCCTATCCATAAAGCATCGGATTCCCGGCCACGGTTCCATGATGAAATATCGATTACTAAAACATCGACCTACAAAAATATCGCCACAAATACATCGTCTACAAAAATATCGTAACCATATACTTAAACTAGGATTTACACAAATATCGATATTTTTTTATCGACTACTCTAATATCGTTAACAATTATATCGACTACATAAATATCGACTACATTATCGACAATATTTAAAATAACATTACCTTCTACACTAATATCGACAACACTAATATCGACTACCTTTCTACTCATATTAATATAAATAAAATATCGTCATTTTCTTTATAACCTTATATACACATTACCTTTCTGTTATTCACTTTTTCATAGTTATTTAAATTCAAAAAAAGCTTTTCTAACATATATGTATATACAATATGTATTATTTATTTATATATAATAGGAAAAAATAAATTAGTAATATAAACTATGTATGACGTTACAACACATACTTTTACAACGCATACCTTTACAACAAAATTTTTACAACGCAAAAACCATTACAACGCATGTATTTACAACGCATATTTTTACAACACAGGCACCTTTACAACGCATACCATTACAACGTAAGTATTAGTAAATATATAATAATTTTTTTAATATAAATTAATTAAAATGAATAGATTTTAATTTAATTTAATTTCATTTCATTTAATTTATTTAATTAATATATTAAATTTTTTTTTTTACCCTGTACCCCTGTACCCCAAAAACACAAAACTGAGCCTGAACAATAAAAATACCCCTTTACCCAAAAACTAAAAACTGACCCTGACCCCTTAAAATACCCCTTTACCCAAAAATTAAAACTGACCCTGAACCCTAAAAATACCCCTTTACCCAAAAACTGACCCTGAACCCAAAAAATACCCCTTTTCCCAAAAACACAAAACTGACCCTGAACCCTAAAAATACCCCTCTACCCAAAAACTGAAAACTGACCCTGAACCCTAAAAATACCCCTTTACCCAAAAATGAAAACTGACCCTGAACGCTAAAAATACCCCTTTACCTAAAAACTGAAAACTGACCCTGAACCCTAAAAATACCCCTTTACCCGAAAACTGACCCTGAACCCTAAAAATACCCCTTTACCCAAAAACTGAAAACTGACCCTGAACTCTAAAAATTCCCCTTTACCCAAAAACTGAAAACTGACCCTGAACTCTAAAAATACCCCTTTACCCAAAAACTGAAAACGGATCCTGAACCCTAAAAATACCCCTTTACCCAAAAACTGAAAACTCACCCTGAACCCTAAAAATACCCCTTTACCCAAAAACTGACCCTGAACCCTAAAAATACCCCTTTACCCAAAAACTGAAAACTGACCCTGAACCCTAAAAATACCCCTTTACCCAAAAACTGAAAACTGACCCTGAACTCAAAAAATTCCCCTTTAACCAAAAACTGAAAACTGACCCTGAACTCTAAAAATACTCCTTTACCCAAAAACTGAAAACTGATCCTGAACCCTAAAAATACCCCTTTACCCAAAAACGTAAAACTCACCCTGAACCCTAAAAATAACCCTTTACCCAAAAACTGAAAACTGACCCTGAACCCTAAAAATACCCCTTTACCCAAAAACTGAAAACTGACCCTGAACCCTAAAAATACCCCTTTACCCAAAAACTGAAAACGGACCCTGAACCCTAAAAATACCCCTTTTCCCAAAAACACAAAACTGACCCTGAACCCTAAAAATACCCCTTTACCCTAAAAGCCAAAACTGACCCTGAACCCTAAAAATATCCCTTAAAAAACCCCAAACATATTACATTTTAAATATAATTATATACTTACCAATACTTACGTTGTAATGATATGCGTTGTAAAGGTACCTACGTTGTAAAAACATGCCTTGTAAATACATGCATTGTAATGGTTTTTGCATTGTAAAAGTTTGGTTGTAATGGTAGTAAGTTGTAAAAGTTGCGTTGTAAAGGTTGTATACCAATATAAACATTACCAAACACTATCATACACTCTTATCGGATTACTTTAAATCACATTTCACTAATTTTAACATTGTAATAAATATTTACCAATAAAATAATTTGGTAATAAATATCGAAAACTATTATTGATGCTACTAACTCTTTACAAAATAACGGCTTTCAAATTCAAACTAATGTTGTCAGCCAATGAATTTAAATTATATTTAATTGAACCAATCAAATATAACCCATTAATTAACTCACTACTATAAATACAATTACAAACTTAACTTAAATTACCATTTTTTTGCCAAACTTGGAGGGAAACGGTTACCTTGCTGAAAAGAAGAGAATACACACCTACTACAACGACTACAAAACAGCATACTACAACTCAAGTAAGTCAAGTCCCATTTCATTTATCATACAAACCTGTCGAAATGTAGCTAAACTCCCTAAACTAAAAACATGGTCTTTATATTTGTTTAAATATAACTACAACATCCTATCAACAACCACCACAAGATAATAATTAAATGAAATTATGAACTGCCTTATCCATGTCTACTTAGAAAACTTTTAAATAATTTTAAAAAGTTGCAAAGTAGAGTTGCAAAAGACTTGATATGTTATTACCTACTAATATATCCTAATACAATACATAACACAAATTAACTTTCTTTTACAGAATATACAAACTTCATCTACCAATCTACAACTAAACTAACAACATCTTCTACTACATTAAGTAAGTATACCCACTGTGTCTATTAATAATGAGAAAGACAAAATAAACAACTATAAAACTAAATCATTTTTTTGTACTATTCTTTACCACAACTACAGAACATTAAAGAGTGAAAATCTACATATAAGAACAGAAAACATAACATTTGCAGGAAAACAACATTGTAAGTATGTTTTTGCACTTTTTCCTTTTAACGTACACATCTCAAGAAATGTTTTTCACTTTTACTAAAAAAACATATATATGTCTTCACAGATCTACCTTAGACATGGCAACAGGAGCTACTTTTATTACTTCTCAAAAAGGGAAAATAATGCTGAGCTACATGGGTTACACCTACACCCAAGAAAGAATAAAAGGGAATAAAACTTACTGGAAATGTAGTAAATATTACTCAACTGCATGCTATGGTAGAGCACAGACTGTTGATAACAATGTTGTAAATGTACATGAGCATAACCACCCACCCAATGTAACAGAAGTCGAAGTAAGAGAAGCACTAGAGACATTGAGAGAAGCTAGTACAGGCTCACAAGAAACAAGCACCACTATTTTGAAAAATGTTTTAAGCAAGGTGCCAGAACATGTCACAGGACAGTTACCTTCAATACCCAACTTGAAAAGATTAATTGCTAAACCAAAACGAGATTCTGATCCAACTCCACCAGCACCTGAAACTTTTCAAGACCTTAAAATATATCCTGAATATACTATTACACACAATGAAGATACATTCTTAATGTATGATAACCACAGTCATGATAAAAGAATTTTACTTTTTGCAACAAATAGCAATTTGCAAAAACTAAAATCGTGTGAAACCTGGATGATGGACGGAACTTTTAAAGTATGTCCCAAACCTTTCTATCAACTTTACACCATCCATGGTGAATACCAAGAAACAAATATCCCTTTAATTTATACACTGCTGCCAAATAAAACAAATGCTACCTACGTAGAAATTTTAACAACTATCAAAGATTTTACTGATAATTACTATCCACAAAGAATAATAATAGACTTTGAAATAGCCATGATTCAAGCTATACTTAAAATATATCCTCACACATCTATACAAGGGTGTTATTATCACTACAACCAAAGTATATGGAGGCACTTACAAAAATCTACTTTAAGCATTGAATATTCAACAAACAGTAACTTTGCTTATCAGATTAAAAAGTTAATAGCATTGGCATTTGTACCAACAACAGAAGTTGCTAACTATTACAATTTACTACTTGACAGCCCTTTCTACCGCACCAATGAAAAAAAATTAACTCCCTTCTTAGACTACTTTGAAGATACCTGGGTGGGAAGATTACATCGTTCTGGCCACCGCAGACAACCTAAATTCCAAATTCCATGGTGGAATGTGTATGCTAGTACTATGGCACAGAAAGCCAAAACTAACAACGCGGTCGAAGGATGGCATAATGCCTTCCAAGCCACAATAGGAAGAACACAACCCACACTTCATAAACTAATCCAAAGCATCGAAAAAGAGCAAAGCTACCAAGAACTAAGAATAGAGCAATCTCTATCTAAAATCGGCCCTAAACTAAGTAAACAAACATTAAATATGTACGAATACCTACAGCAAAAAATAAGAATGTACCCAAGTATCGAAGGTCTTGAATACTTAGAACTAATAGCCAAATCTATCCTTTAACAAGCAACACATAAAAACATTTCAAACAATAAATAAAACAATTTTTTTAATGTAGTTAAATTATGTCATGTAAAAATAAATGTAATCTATTATTACAAGACATAATAAAACGACATTTAAAAAAATTGCACAATATAGCACAATCCACCCCAAACAAAAATATAATAATAACTTTACTGTTCTGCAGCTGTACAATGTGTTCCAAGAACATTGTTTCAAAACGATTAGAACCAAAATCAATCCACATGTTTTAAAAAAATCCCCACAAAATGCCAAATATACAACTGTTTTATAAGGGTCCCAGTAGCAAGACTCTGGAGAATGGAACCATAAAAAACCCGAAAAATAATCACGAGAAAAACTCTCCAAAATCCCCAAAAATCAAGAAATGTAGTGAAACATTTACTTGTATTTTACAAAAAATACGAGATAAAATCCATCTGCTCACCAAAACGAACACCTGTAAATAAATACAAACAAAACCCACCCACAATAAATACGAAAGCCAGAAAGCCAAAACATAGGAAAACACCTGAACTAATTCATTTACACAATACATAAACCTTAATTTCATAATAAATATCTAAGAAAGTACGTTATCAATAACGACCTTAAATAACACGTATTTTTCACATAAACTGTAAAGTACAACACATAGCAACACGTACACACTACAACTAGCTCTATAATGTATTAAAATGTAGTTAAAATTAATGTAAAAAACTTACATTCACCAACACGAAGCAGCTCCCAACCGCGAGGTTCCGTTTTCTGAAATGACCCAAACAACGATGTAGATAGACTAAAAAGTGAAGTTCAAAAAACAAAATGGCAGCACAATAAAAATAAAAATAGGACTAAATCCCCATTATTAAAAATAAACAATAGAGATGAATAGCAATTTATTTTCCATGTTTTGTAATAATTTACTTATTGTTTGTAAATAAACATATGATTAATGTAAAATATACAATAATAAATATAATATATTTATATATTAATTAATTATTGTATATTAAAAATATGTATTTGATTGTTAAAAAATATTTTTTATATGTATAAAACTGAGCACTATTTTATGTACATACTTTAGAAAAATACAATTACATGTCAATTAATTAACATATTAAATTTAAAAAAAGAAATTAAAATTTAATATACTAATTAATGTAATATAACAATGTATATATGACTAAAATTGCAATGTAAAATGTAAACAAATAATTGAAAAAGGTGTATGAAAATTATGTAAATGTTTGCATCAACAAATGAAAGTATGAATAAAAAAAAATGTGTACAAAACTATATTACTATTTTACTTAATAAATGTTGACACTTGTGATATGTATGTAAAAATGTAGAAAATATTCATATTTTTATATTTATAAAAATAATATTACAACATTATATATAATAATAATTCTAAAAATAAAAAAATAAAAATTTAATTTTTTTTAATAAATAAAAAAATATAAAACATAACTCATAGAAAATACTTAACAGTAAGCAACAATAAATAACTATTTTAACTCCAATCATACATAAGTCAGATAAAGTGCTGGACAAGAAACCATAATAAATAACTATTCTAACTCCAATCCTACATAAGTCAGGGAAACTGCTGGACAGTAAACCATAATATTTGTGATATTATAACACATAAACATCACTTTATATATATTAATAACAACTCTTATCTATTATACTACAAAATAGACTATTAAATTACAATCACAAAATATGTTTTTTGAACATAACAATAACACATTTTTTTCACCAAAATTGAAATTTCAAATTTCGAATTTTTAAAAAAATTTTACATAATTTTCACAATTTTATAATTTTTAACCGAAAGGTTGTTTTTGTGTTTTTCTAATCATTCTTAGCATATATTATAACAAATACACAAAAATAAAATATTACACACTTGACTTATTTTAATATAATTTAAAAATCAAATTTCTAAATTCAAATTTCAAATTTAAATATTGAAATTTCAAATTTCGTATTTTTTATAGCAATTGAATTTTTTATTAAACACTATATAAATAAAACCCACACTTAATTACAAAATTATTATATAATACATTCAATTTCAATTAAATATAATATTTTTTCGTATTTCAATTTATAATTTTTTTAAATTAAATTTAAATTTTATGAAACATATTTTAATATACTACCCACCCTTATCCCCTATATCACCAACAACCCGCTACTAAATCTTTTTAAAAACCCATTAAATAAATAATTCTGTTATGTAAATGAAATTTCAAATTTCGCAATTCAAAATAAAAAATAAATACAAATTTTCGAATTTTTTACCATTCTATACATATTATTTACACTACTTTTTTAAATTGCTACACACCCTTATCCCCTATAATACCAATAACCCGCTCCTAAAATATTTACAAACATTACATTTTTTTTTACATTTTGATCCCTATAATAATAAAAATAGACATTTAATTAATAATATTTAAACATAAAACAAATTTTTCTACACTTATATAACACATTCAATTATTTTGTCGATATTATATTCAACGATATTTCTCTAAACGATATTCTATACAACGATATTTTATTTTGACGATATTTTTGTCATTATACAAAATCGATATTTACAACAACGATATTTACTTCATTTTTTTTTTTTTTTTTTTTTTTTTTTTTTTTTTTTTTTATTGACATTTTTACAACAGTTTCCCCCCCCCACCCCGCGCCGTAACAAATTTTTCATTTCTCATTACTTATTTACAGATGATACATATTGCAGTAATAACATTTCTTACAGAATACGATATAAAATAACAGAATCAGCAAAGAAGTCCTAATTTAAGACTACCAACTAAAACTTTAAGTATTTAAAGTAGGAGGGAAAGAAGAAAAAAACTTGACATTCGCTTCTTCAGGGCCTACTACCTTGTGTCACCCCCTTATACATTTAACATCCTGTCTTTCCAATCGGATATCGGCTTCCACAGCTGTAGCCCCAGTGCCCTCCCTTTTTTCCCCTTTCTAGCATAAATAGCCTTCTCAAGGTTGTGCATATACAATAGCTTAGCCAACCACTGCTGGAAGGAGGGAGCCAATTTATCTTTCCATACAGACGCTATGCAAAGACGTAGTACGGCCATTGCCACAAATATGAAACCACCTGCACTATGTTGTTCTATATTGGGTGCCTCGAGGCCTAACATTATTACATCAGGTGTCAATTTCACTTTGAAAGCCAATGATTTATCACAGAACATTTCAATACTGTTTATGAGTGATGAGAGGATTGGGCACCCTGCGAACATGTGGATTATGTCTGCCTCTGAACTATCGCATCGCGGGCACCTCACCCCCTGTATTCCTCCCCACTGAGCGATCCTAGCTGGAGTATAGTAAAGTCTAAACAAAGTTTTGTAATGTTGTGCTTTTAGTGATGCCAGACATAGTACCTCATGCCCCAAGGTTAGTGATTTTGTAAATGTCCCTTCAGAAATTCCTAGTGCCTCCATCCATTTGGTCTCATACTTCCCTAAGTCGTCCCCTCTATGATCTATTAATGCTGCATACAGCCGTTTAATTGTACATGGCCGCTCTGCTTCCATCATCTGTAGTATTGAGATCTCCTTAAATCCCGCCTGACCGCCACGTTTATTACCTAAGAAACTTCTTATCTGTAAGTACTTGAAAAAAGACCTATTACTAACCCCGAATTCCTGTTGGAGCTCTGCAAATTGCCGTACCCCTAATTCCCCCATCAAGTCTCCCATGTTTCTAATTCCTTGTCTAACCCATTCTTTAAAGATTACATCCGAGAAAATATCCGAGGGTAGTGTTGTGTCCCCTACTAGTCTCGTATATCCGTGGAGTCTACCCAGACCAAAACTCTTCTTAAATGCCTTCCAGATCTTATTGGCGGCTTCCAGTGTCTTAAACCTAGTTCGCTTGAAGTAGCTTGGCTCCGTATATCTCAGAAAAGCATTATTAGCTTCATCTCCCAAAATTAAGCCATACACTTCTAAAGACCCTGTATGTAAATCCTCCTCTCCTTCGATCCCTCCCAATAAACAGGTCATTTGTTGCAGAGCCGCTGCCCAATAATACATCCTGAGGTCTGGTAGAGACCATCCTCCCTTATCATAAGGTAGTGACATATATTTCAGTGCCCTCCTTGTCTTCCCTTGTGCCCATACGAAGCGATTTACCATATTCTCTAAGTTCTTAAACCATATCAAATTAAAAAACAGCGGAATTGTTCTAAACAAATATAGCACTTTGGGGAGCAGGTTCATTTTCACATAGTTAACCCTCCCAACAATTGTCATATGCAGATTGTGTATCCTATCCAGGTCTTTTTTCGTTTTTATGAGAATAGGAGTGATATTAATTTCCACCAACTTTCCTAAATCTGCTGTGATAATAATACCCAAGTATTTACCTTCATTAACCACCCGTGTATCTGTGCAATCTGTGTGTGCGTTTTTAATAATTTGTGTCTTATTTTTGTTCAATGCATAACCCGCTATTCGCCCAAACAGCTCTGCCTCTGATTCTATTTCCCTTATCGCATCCATTGGGTTGGGTGTTATAACCGCTATGTCGTCTGCATATGCAAGAACCTTTATATCTCCCCTCTTAGAAAGTAGTGGTTCAATTCTTGCATTTTGTTCTAATTTGTATATTAGAGGGTCTATATACATTGCAAACAATAAAGGTGAACAAGGGCACCCCTGTCTTGTGCCCCTGGTAATATTAAAGGGTTTCGTGCGACCTGTATTTACGATATTTACTTCAACGATATTTTTTAAATTCGTTATTCTTACCTCGATATTTATGCTAGTCGATATTATCTCGTCGATATTCCTGCTTTATACCCCCGGCCACGTCCTTTAATTGCCTGTTTCTTGAGACATGAGCATGTAAGACAGATATTACTGCTAGCAAGAGCGCAAGGCTCATACAGATATGAAGGCTATGAAATTCGTATGGCTGCGGACTTCTCAAGGGAGACTAATGAAAGGCGGAAGGCGTTCCTCTCTATGCGTCCATAACAAAAAAAAATGGATATCAAATATGGTCTATTTGATCCTGCTCGCTTCCGTGTAACCAAGAATGGAGAATCAAAGGAATTCTATAACCCTGAAGACTTGCAACATTTTCTGTACAATTTGACAATTCAAGAAATGGATATACAGCGCCCTACTCTTGATCATCCTATTTATGACTCAACAGATCCAACAGCGATCAGAAAACAATCGCCGTAATATAGGTGAAATCAGGCAACGGGGAAGAGACATGGAAAGATTTATCCGCACACATGAAGACAAAACCTCTGCTTTGCAAACAGTAACCTCCTTTGTGCAGGACGCACGTAGCGATAAATCTAGATCTCCTTTAAAGTCTGCTTCAGATGAGGAATAAACCTTGATGGAATGCGTTCTGAATGTGAAAACATATTGAATACTGGCAGTTTCATTTTAGGACGTTACTATCCTCAGGATCTGTTGAATAGGCTTAATTCCTCTTACTACATTTCTGAAGCATGGCTAGTTCTCATAAATGTTTTCAGAAGTTATTTAAAAATCTAGTTCTCCTTTGAAATCAACTTCAGAAAATGAGTGAAATTGCATTTAACACTGACCAATTGATTTTATCTTAGAATGTCACTTATGTAGTTCTGCATCTATGTTGTGTAACAGTCTCATGATATAATGTTACATTTAGTTCATATTATTCATTATATTTTCCATCTATAATTTCCATATTTTTTACTTTAATACTATAATTACATATTGCATATGTACTACAATATGTCTCAACAGATCTCCTATTTTCTCTTTCACACGCTAGATACTTAGATATTTACATTATTTTTTCTCAGGTAAGTATATAGGTATAGATATAGATACAGTTATAAAAGCTATAAGATGTTTAGAGTAAGATTAGATATGATATTTTAATTTCATATTGTATTATGTATTATCTCCTATGAAATGATATTGCCTATTTATATTATTAGATGTTCGGTATTGTTATCACATTAACTCTAATTGAATCTCTATACTTGACTTCTTTTTACATTTGTCTTAGTTCTAGTCACAGATTAACCATTATCTCCTGAAGAGGTTTCGCCCGTGGCGGCGCTCTGGTGAGCCCAGACCCGCGGTCAAAAGTTCCCTTATTGGTTTTTCTTTTTTCTGTTTTTCTTGCTTTATTCTATTTATCCATATATTTTCTCTTCTCTTCTTTCTTTTAATAATCTCCCTTACTTCTTCTTACTTTTCCTTTAACATTCTAATCACTATATCCTCCACTTTCTCATAGCTGCCCTTTTCAGCATCTTTAGCATTTTTTAGCATTTTACAGCACTTTTCAGTATTTTCCAGCACTCTTTGGTATTTCTCCCATTGATCTACTGATATCTGCAGCCATGGCTAATACTCGTTCTGTACGTATTGTAACGTGGAACGTTAATGGTTTGACTCATTATATTAAACGTAAGAAAGTCCTCTCATATTTGCAGTCTAAAAAAGTAGACATAGCTGTGTTACAAGAAACACACCTTGATGCGTTAGAATCCAAAAAGTTGTGTAGAGATTGGGTGGGAAGGGTCTTTTACAGTAGCATCACCAATTGCAACCCCTCAGATACAAACCCCACTCGCAAATGTGGAGTGGTGATTTTAATTCGCAAATCTCTACCATGCTCCATACAGAAGACATGGGAAGATCCTGATGGTAGATATATTTTTACCAAGTTACGTATTGGAGACACCCATATTTGTGTGGGATCAATTTACGCCCCAGTTGGTGCAAAAAATTTTTTTTTTCTTCATTTGAATCGTGTGCTTTCCAAGATCAACTCCTCTCATTACTTGTTGGGAGGGGTCTGGAACTTGACAAGAGACCCGATTTTAGATAGAACTGGCCCTTTTGATAGGAACAATGCTTCAGACAGGGCTCTCATGTCTGATATCATGGAGGACAATGGCCTTGTAGATCATTGGCGCCTTTCTCACCCAACGGACTTAGAATATACATTTACTTCTCCTACCCATGGTACCCTTTCTAGGCTTGATTATTTCCTTCTTTCTCAAAGAATTGTTCAACTTGTCTGTGAATCCACCATTATGGAAGCCTCTATCTCGGATCACTCTCCAGTCCTTGTTTCTTTACAAACTAACTTAGCTAAACCTGGTCGTAAACCCTGGCGTTTAAACATACAACGTCACAAGACCCCTCAAGGCAAATCTCAGCTAAGTGATCATCTTCAAGATTATCTCTCTGTTAATCAAGGTTCTGTAACATCCAGCAGAATCTTATGGGCTGCTGCCAAAGCCACGATAAGAGGTCAACCTATGAGAGATGCTGCAATCGCTAATAAACAAAACCAGAATGCCAATACTGAAACTCATTAATCACTATTTTTCAATGTACTTCCTTAACATGAAAACAAATTCAAGAAGGGAAACTTGCTATTTAATAGCTTTTTATTATAAAGTTTTTTTTATACATTTTCCAAAGTTAATACATAGTACAATAAAACTCTTCAAGTACAAATAAACAAAAAAGGTTACTAGACATGCATTCAATCAGTCATTCAAAAAAACAAGCATATCACAAACGCCCACAAGCAATTCATACATTTAAACCAGAAGGAAGAATTAGGTCAAATGCAAGGTAACAACAGAAGAGTTGAAAAAAGGAAAAGGAAAGCAAATGGGAAAAAAAGCCAAAGTCTACAAATGTTTTTCAATAGAAATAAGATCCTATTCAAATAAGTACATTCCTATATATCAGACATTTTCCTTATAATTCATTCTAAATCTCTATTGTCAGGTAATGTACACAAAAAACGGGGGGAGTCCCAGTCTAATTGTTTGGAACACCCGGAAACCCAAGTAGACTACAGATGGCTGGGCCTACGCGTTTCGAATCCCTCTTGAAGTTGCATAGGGGATTCTCATCAGGGCCAATGAACAATCGGTTAAACTACTAGCGTGACCTCCGCCATGTCTTGATTTTGACTTCGATCACCTCACAGGAATTATGGCGTATATGAAGAGACTTTCACGTATTTCCGTGTATGGCTCCAGGTATTATAGAAAGGGAGACGGGTCTAGCGTTTCTTCGGCTAGTTTCTAACCTGAAGTATGCAGCGGTCGCGTTCACGGGCGGCGTTCACTTGTTTCCGTGTGTGACTCCAGGTGTTAAAGAAAAGGAGGCGAGTCTGGCGTTTCTTCAGCTCGTTTTAAAGGATGCAGCGGTCGTGTTCACGGACGGCGTTCAGCATCTAGATAACTCTATTGCATGATTTTAAAAGAAACCTTTGCAAAGTACAAAAGATAAAATTATGACACTTATTACATTTGATAAAAATATGGCACTTATTAGGTTCCAGAAGTAAAAAGCACCCGGCCCCCCGCATGTCAGAGCTCTCTTATATGTGCTCTGCGCCGCAAATGCCTATGAAGGCGATCCCTTCGAGGCAATTGTGGTCATGATCAAAGTTGTGTTTTGGGCAGCATCTAGAGGGGAGAGATCTTGTAAAACAAATTCTGAGGTGAATCCACCATCTGCCTGTGGAGAACCATCTTGAAATCTCCTGAAGAAATCCGATAGGAAGTCATATGGCCCGCCCATGTTGTCTCTTGAGGTGCAGTCTAAAGAAACACCTTGTCGTAATATATATTGATGATTAGCACACTTGTCACAGCCTTCGCATGTTCATCCACATCACCGTGCTCATTGTCAACAAGGCCCTGGAACAACTGAAAATTTTAAAACGTTCTGTACATGTGAAGGTGTTTGAAATTGCAGGCTAAAAATGAAGTTCGTATCCTCAGACTGATTTGTGGTAGCAGTGCAAGTGCATCAAACAGAATATACTATGCACAATGAGTGGCCTCAATTGAATTTAGCTAAGTTCCCGCCTTCTTAAATAGAGTAACATATTTTTTTTTAATTTATTTGCAAATTAAATAAAATATTTAATCATCAAAACCTATTATACATATATTTAAATCAAATAAAAAAAATTACATCAACAAAATATGTACTATTCGTCCCAAAAATATAATATATCTAAAATATATAGGAAAAGCACCAAATAACAAGCATTAACTACAAACATTGACACACCAACCTAAATATGAATTAATATATATACATAGATGTATTTCAATAGATGCAAGTCCACAAATATCAAATTATATATCATTCGTCAAAAATTAAACCTAAATTAGCATTTCACATTGAAGGGCTCAACTGATAAAAAAAAGATTCAAACTATCCTAAACCAATAAATTAAAACTCTAGACAGCTTTAACCAATACAATCAAACAAACAATTAAATCATCAATATAAAAGGCAATCTAATTTAAGCAACTAAATGCTTAAAAATGGCCAGCACTGCAATAGGAGGTCACTCTGCTGGATTCTTTCAACAAACTATTAAAGAAGAAATGTATAAATTTCAGCAATTACATAAACAAGTAAGCAATATGTATGTATATATATATTCACTGAAAAAACAATAGGTGTCAGGGGTGTTATAGTTTTTAGCAGGACATTTCACTTGTACAAAACCATTGAAATTTCTCCGTTGTAGTTAGTTCTACTAACTATAACTCGGGCGCCCGCAATCCACTGCTGATGATGTCACATATTACATCATTCATGACATGGTCAGTGACATCACTGATGACATCACTGATAGCATCTCAAATGACATCACTGATTACATCATCCAGTGAATGTGGTTTGGTTCAATATTTAAATAAGTATGATAGATATAGCAATCTGCATTGAAGACTGAGTGGATGTATAAATGTCTGGATGGAGGAATTAGTACCACTGTGATTGACTGTCTAAGTGACTAATTTAAAGTGTCTCACTTATTATATGGGATATTGATTAAACTGTGTGAATATCTGTTTCACTGTATCTCTTGTTGTGTAAACTACTACATAAGTTGGTTACTAGCTAAGTGAAAGTCTATATTAATATTAATTAGTTAAGTGAGTATTTGTATAGGATAGTTAATGTGTGTGTGGTTGGGTGGGTGGTATCTGACTGTCCAAAAATGTGTAAATACTTGATTTAGTAGGCATATGAGGTTAAGACTGCACGTGGAAACACTTGTTTGGGTGTGTGAATCTCTTTATGGGTTTGGTGATGAGTAAATATATTTCTCAACGATACATCTCCAACAAAGTAGATATATAAAAGGCAGTGTATGTGGCAGTTATTGTTTATAAATAAGTATACATAAGACTCAGTGATTGTATGAGTGACTATCGAAAACTGTATACTCATAATAGTGATTTTATAACACACTAAGTAGGAGTTACTATCTACATGAATAAATTAAGTGGTGTTTGTATAAGTGATTAGCTGAGTAAATGTAAGAATTATCACTTGTTTGCATAAGTGAGCAGGATGACTGCATAAGTGAATAGGATGTGTGCTGGGTCGGTAATGTCAATGGAGGTGTATAAGTATTTTTAATAATGTTCTATTGATATTTGTTAGCATGTATGAGTCAATCTATAGCTAAGTGTTTAGATGTGTGTGTAGATGAGGGAATCACTGAGTGGGTTTTTAGAAACTTGTATTGGTGTGTCAATGGTTTCAAATATGGTTCTTCATATTTTATAATGAGTGTTGAAATGTTACAGGGCTCGACAAATCTTAAAAATCATACTTGACCTGCAGGTCTAGTGACAAGAATTTTCTTCTCGACCTATCATCAATGCACTCAACCGACATATTGTTTGCATACTCATTTTCTTCAAAACATTTGCAGCACAGTTGATCTATGACCAGTAAGACATGATCGAATTTTTTTGCCTCATTACTATTCTCACTGCAATGTTTTGAACGTTACGAGTACGGCCTCACATAAACACTCTTAGCAGTACTCTGGTACACTACTGTACATTAAACATACTAGAGCGTGGCTCCGGATGATACTCTAAGCAGTACTCAGGTTCACCTCTGTACCTTAAACATACTAGAGTACGGCCCCGGCGGCCCAGCATCCTGTAATTCTGGGCAAATCACTTAATCTCCCCTTGCCTAACAAAAGCAAATGTGTCCTTGTGTAACATAACTGGCGCTCATGTAAAGCGCTCCAATACCTTCGGGTCGAGTAAGCGCTACATTAATCTGCAAAAAACCCCACTCTTAGCAGTACTTGGGTACACCACTGTACCTTAAACATACTAGAGTAAAGCCCGGATAAACACTCTCCCAGTCCTCTGTACACCACTGTACCTTAAACATACTAGAGTAAAGCCCGGATAAACACTCTCCCAGTCCTCTGTACACCACTATACCTTCAACATACTAGAGTAAAGCCCGGATAAACACTCTCCCAGTCCTCTGTACACCACTATACCTTAAACATACTAGAGTAAAGCCCGGATAAACACTCTCCCAGTCCTCTGTACACCACTATACCTTAAACATACTAGAGTAAAGCCCGGATAAACACTCTCCCAGTCCTCTGTACACCACTGTACCTTAAACATACTAGAACACGGCCTAGGAAAGGGCAGATCGCACCATGGCTTGGAAAAGAAATAACAGTATGACTGGAAGGTTTTTTACGGGGTCTTGCAATTGTATTTTATGTCTCTGCAATCAGACCAGGGATGCTGTGTAAGCACAAGTAGGGCCATATAAACAAAATTACCCTGCTTGCTCTTGACATGATATCGTCATTTTCCATCACTCTCTTTTCCACGTCGCTGACGTGGGGACCTATCTTGTCAAGTGATGGGGAAGCCTCCCAGTGCGATTTCACACCATAGATTGTGATTACAACCTGCCCCTACATCTGTTTCACTTCCTGGTGGGCTCCCCGAGCTGGCATTTCAACTTCATGAAGTCGGCGCCAGCCTGGTCCTCCTCGTGAACGGCCGTTCTTCATATGCAGATAATTGCAAATCACCCAGGGAAATAAAAAGATATGCGTTTAACGTGGTTGTTCGTACAATTTGGAGTAGACATATATTTTCGTTCTTGTCCACTTTTCTCCAGTCTCCTTATATTTATACCACTTTTATCTTTGCCAACCCACCTATTCACTCCTTCCTTACTGTAGATCGTATCATGCAGCTAAATATTTTTGTAATTAAAAAAATAAAGGGAATCGTATGGCGCTGTTTACCCTCTGCATCCCATCCGTGCACCACCGACTGCACCCGCCTTGCAGAGCTGGGTAATCTAACTTCTTAGCTGTGAGAAAATACAACATTTCCTGCGCTGACATCTGGCTCCTTGACGGGCACCACAGGCAGCTTGTTGGCACCACGCGAGCTACCACTGGACGAGGCACGTGCAGGGAGTGCCCTCTGGCCGCCTGTGCCTCCCTCTATTAGATTTCACGAATGCGTTGCAGTTTCGAAATCTCGAACTTCACCTTTCTCATGTGCCTCATCTAGCTGTGGTTCTCTGAGCACTATCAAACTTCTGACCACATGCAGTTCGCAGTGCTAATGTGATCGCACATGTTAATTATAATTATGCCTAATTTCTATTCAACTAGGTTTATTTACATTGCTGGTCAGTTTGTGCTTTTCTAGGATAGAAGACTCGATGTCTGAAACAGTAACAAGCATAACAATAGCCCTGCTGTACTTTAATCTCCTTCAAAGCCACCCTCCCCAACAATCGGAGCAAGAGCCCCTGACCCGCGGCGGTGTCCCCATCCAAGCACACCTACCGTAGGGCCCCTTACAGAGAGATCGAGCCATCCTCAGCAGGCGCAGGCATACATCAGGGGCACAGCTCCACTCGCAGGGCTCTCAGGATCATGGTTAAACACCCCAAGTGCAGGAGAACTTCTGCTTTGCTGGGGCACCAGTGTCGTTCATGGCCTGCCTCCGGTCAAGTGAATTGGGTACAGGGTTTGGCGAAGGCAGTTTACACGCATCTCAGGCAGGATATCCTGCGCGCCTCATTGCAATCAGCCAATGAGAAGCTTCTAAACATGCTCTATACACTTAACTGTGCGGAGATTAGCTACCATCTTATTGGCTGATTGCAACTAGGCCTCAGCAGACCGAGCCCGCGTTGCAATCAGCCAATCAACACCTTTGCTTTTCCCGCATTTTGTCATGGCAGTTCCTTAACATTTCGCACAGCTGCCCTCTAGAGCCTTCTACCGGCACTGCACTTTAGCACAGCGACAAAGTTCACTCGCCAGGCCAGTCAAGTAGGCCTGAAAACTGTCTCGCCCTGAAAGAAATTGACTCGCATTTGCGAGCGGGCGAGTACATTTCTCGAGCCCTGTGTTATACTAGTGTATGATGAAGTGTATCAGATTGTCACCTGGATGATGTCAACAGTGATGTCATTTGAGATGTCATCAGTGATGTAATGAGTGATGTCACTGACCATGTCATGAGTGATGTAATATGTGACGTCATCAGCAGTGGATTGCGGGCGCGCGACTTATAGGTAGCTGAATTAACTATAACGGGGGAATTTCAATGGTTTTGTATGAGTGAAATGTCCAGCTAACTATAACATGTGTGACACCTATGGTTTTTTCAGTGAATTTGCAAGGTTTTTTAATGCTAATTCCTAACTATAACGTGCCTAAAACCTATGTTTTTTTCAGTGAATATATATATATATATATATATATATATATATATATATATATTTGAACTAAGACATACCTGTTATTAAACTTAAAAATGTAAAAGAGCAAATTCATATTAGCATACTCCCCAACTTTTCTCATTTTACGTAGTCTTCCTAAAAGAATAAATCTACAACTTGAGAACAAATAAACTGTCAGAAAATAACAACTACCACAAACCCTCAAAAAGATGCAAGAAAGTAAGTATGCTTAAATAAAGAACACATTATAAACTCTCACAAAGAACGAGCAAAAATAAGACTAACAAATTCAACCTCTATAAACTCCCAGCAAAGTACCATTTAAAATTAAACATATGTTTTTTTTCATTCAACAGCAAAGAAAGCACCTGCTCCACATTACCCCCAGATTTCCCTTGTTCTTGTTCCAATTGTCACTAATGAGGTATTTCTACCTCACAAGACAGAAAAAACCAAGAGGAATGTTACATATAGGCCCCTTCCACAAGGCGGAAGCCTGTAAGGCTATACTTACCAAGCATTCTTCCTGTTTTTTTCTGTCTTGCAGACTGGGACGAGGAGAAGGCGGGTAAACTCTGTGGGGCTTTGGCAGGCAACGTGTTCAGCGGGTCATCTTGGTGGATTTGATGATTGCTGGCGTCTCCTCTGAGCTGCCAGGTTTCGGCAGGAGAGACGCATTGCTTTGGTGACATTGGTGAGCAGCGAGACACTCTCCTTTATAGCCTTTTGAACATTATGGGAAGATGCTCTGTGATTGATGATGCTGCGGTACGGTGCTCTCTCCCTCCTGCTGATAGCTGGAAGTAAGAGGTATCAGGAGGAGTGTTTTCCCTTCCGGGTTAAGGTATGCACATGCCAGATGCTGAGAGTTAATGCATGCTCTTTGGAAGCACTGCAATTGGGCTTCAGAATGCTGGTGGGACCGTTAAAGAGGAGGCTGTTGCCGGTAAGTCCACATAGGGGATTTGGCTATTACCAATTTTGTATCGTGTATGCATCTGACGCAGACAGTTCATTATCGTTCCTGTTTAGTGATTTTGATAATCATTATGGGGAAGCACTGTAGTGTCTTCTTCCTCTTTGGATTTCTCTTCTTCCTCTCCTGTGAGCAGGGGATCAGGGTGGGGTCAGATGAACGTTTGAAGCTGAGTCTTCCTGCCTTCTCCTCTTAGTTTGTTCTGTCTTCTAATTAGTGACAAATGGGATGAAGACATGGGGTACCTAGGGGCGGTGTGGAGCAGGCAAGGTTGTCGGCTCACTTTTAATTTGTTTTAATTTGTAGATGGCTTCAAAGCTGCTATTGCTACTGTGTTTTATTGCGAACTGGATTTTTAATAGATACCTTTACCTGATAATAGAGACTCTGAATTAGCATTTTATCATGCTTGAGAGGTCCGGTGTTTTTGATCTCACTATCTGCAGTTTTTGGACCATTGGGGCACCTTTGGAAGGGTTGGGGGGAGTACTGTTTGTTGGTAAAAGCATTCTTTGTGGCATTCTTTTTTGCCGACTGCTCAAGCGCCAGGTGCCATTTCTGCCGCTTCGCTCAGCACTGCTTAGAACCACCATTGTGGGGTTAGAACGCTAGCTGCCTGCTGCATATAAGGGAGACTCTGCAGCAGCTCACCAGTGGACATGTAAGACTGCTGACTCACTTTTTAATTTGCTTTAAATTCTACAAGGCTTTTAAGTTGCTTTTGCCTCTGTGTTTCATTGTGAACTGTACTTTTGAGAGATTCCTTTACCTGATACTAGCAATCCTGAAATACCATTTTATGATGCCTGAGTGAACCAGTGCTTTTGCTCTCACTATTGCACTTTTTGCACCATTGGGTTACTTTTGGATGGGTTGGGATGAAAAAGTATTGTTTGTTGGGAAATGCATTGTTGGTGGCATTCTGTTTCACTGGCGGCTTGAGAGAGGTGCTCCATTTATCCCTCTGATCTTAGCGTGGCTTAAAGCCACCATCATGATGTTAGCACTCTAACGGTCAGCCGCATTTAGTCTCTTGGTCTCCCATATAAGGAAGGCTATGAAGCGGACTTGCAACGGACATGTAAGGCTGCTAGCTCACTTTCTAATTTGTTTTAAGTTCTAGACAGCTTCAAAGTTTCTATTGCTGCAGTAGGTTATTGTCAACTGTACGTTTTAGAGATTCCTTTACTTGTTACTAGCAATCCTGGTATAGCATTTTACAGTGCCTGAGAGTTCCCATATTTTTGCTCTCATTACTGGTACTTTTTACACTGTTGGGGGACACTTTTGGAAGGGTTGGGGGAAAAGTTATTGTTTGTTGGGAAATGCATTGTTGGTGGCATTCTCTTTTGCCTACTGCTCGAGATTGAGGCACCATTCTTCACCCTGCTCTCAATGCCTCTTAAAGTTGTCATTGTGGGGTTAGTGCTCTAATGGCCAGCCGCATATATTCTCCTGCTCTCCCATAAAACAGAGACTATGCAGAAGCGCATGTGGCAGGCTTGCTGCGGGCACACGAAAAGCAAGCCCCTCTGTGCCTGTCCATGCCCAGTGGGGGCAAGGAACCAGGGGATAAGGCTCTGGAATACAAAACAAGGTATCATATACTTCCAGTAAATTGTATGCATTCCAAACCACCCTTACTGGCTCCTGCACATATCCTGTCACCTTTAGTTGATCGACACTGGTCTGCAATAGCTAAGGACTGTGTCCTCGACTCAGACCCAGTCAGCTTAATGCCATCCCCAAATTGTCAGCTTGATGGATGATTTTTGTTAAGTATCGTTCTCTGGCAGCTCATAAGCTGGATATTTTTTGCTATCCCTCACTGAAACCTGACTCTATGAGTATTCTTCTCCTGATGTAGTTGAAGCCCTGTCACCTGATTACTTTATTAGTAGGTTCGACCGGGCAGACAAAGGCATGGTGGGGTAGCCATTATATACATGGAAATGCTTAAGTGCTCCAGGACACCCCTTAATATCTCAACTTGGGAAAGCCTACATTTTTCCTTGAGACTAAATCCTACTTTTATCATCTCTGGAATTCTTCAGTAGAGACCTACGGGCCCCTATGCACATTTTATTCAGGCCCTTCCGAAATTAGTGGCAGGTTTGGCCTTAAATGCACCTAGCTTCACTTTGATTAGAGATTTTAATATTCACGTTGATGATATGAACAATGCTGTCACCAAGAATCTTTTACTAGACCTTGCTTGTTTGCAAATCACTAAATTGGTAAAGGACCCCATGCATGAGAAAAGTCCTACTATTCAGTAACATTATTGGCCTACAGGTACAGGTACAAAGCCCCCTTCCTCTTACCTGGTTAGACCATTTCTCACTCCAGATTATTCTATCTACTCCTCCCCCCTTACTTCCCCCTACCACTCAAGTGGATGGTCCATCGCTGGTCTGAATTGAACCTCAAGGATTGGTACACTGTTATGGAGACGTCTAAACCTGAGTGGATCACTAATTCACTGGGTACAGTTTTACCAGCAAAATCTCTTACTAATGCCCATTGAGGTAAACAATCTCCTTGATTCAGTTCCCATTTATTGAATCTTTAAAAGGGTTGCAAATGTCTTGAGAGAATGTGGAAGAAATCTTATGATGAGACCAACACACTTGAATGCAGGATAGCCATTCGAAACTATCATGCCGAAATAAAATGTTCACAAGGCTCTTACTATTCAGAAACAATTGAAAGTTCAGTCAACTCCCTGAAAGAGATCTTTCAGATCCCCAGAGAGACCACAGAGCCATACCTACCCCAGAAGCTTCTGTTGAGCACTGTAATATTCTGACGCTCTTTTTCCAAAAGAATGGACATATGCTCTCCCTTCCACAATAGGCTAAATTTGGAAGATCTTTAACCCTGAGAGCCCCTCTTACATGAACAGGATGGTAATCTCCTGGCCTTCCTCAATCTTACTGTTGACCTTCTCACAGACCTCCTGCAGGTAGTAAATTCTGGTTCTCTTTCAGACCTGGCACCCTCCATATTATCTGTCACGGGTCCGAAAGTATAGTTCCTGTTTTAACTGACATGTTAAACTTATCTTTCAATAGCAGGGAGGTCCTTTCCCCAATGGAGGCATTCTGTTGTCAAACCACTTTTAAAAAAACACCTGTCTCAATCCACTTTGTCTAGTTTCTAATAAAGACCTCTCTGCCTCCCTTGAAACCAACACAGTCCTCCACTCCACTCAAATGGGGTTCAGAGCACAGCACGGAAAAAGCATTGCTGGCAGTGGTAAAAGATCTGAGACACCATCTGGATCAAAGAGCCACGCCAACCATTATTCTTTTAGACATAAGTGCTGCTTTGGATATGGTAGACCATCCCACCCTTATTCTGAGAACATTAAATGTGGGTTTTGATGGCATAGCACTAAAATGGATTACCTCCTTTTTGGAGAACCAAATCTTTCAGGTTCTAGATCAATCTTGTTTTTCTGGAAGCCTTCCCCTGAGCAGCGGGGCACCCAAGGGGGCTTTGTTAAACCCCACACTTCTCAATCTTAATATATGTCCCCTGGTGGAGATTGTGCATTCATATGGGTTGTCACTGATTTCCTATGGCAATTACACCCAGTTGGACATGTCAATCTTCCCAAATCCTAGCTCAAGTCACATCCAATTAAATTCCTGGATGGCCAGCTGTAAACTAAATTTAACAAAGGTAAGACTGAGGTCATGTTGCTGAATGATAACCTCAATAATATGGTTCCGACACCTTAACCAAACTGCCTCAGAAACCTCTGACCACTAAAAGCTCTATAAAAAGTCACAGAATATGGCTGTAAATCAGTCTCACAATTGACCACCAAGTAAAGAAGCTTGCTGCCATCTGCTTTAGAGTCCTCAGCCTGCAGAGGAAGGTCTTCAACCTTCTTCCTTTTCTAGTCAAAAGATTAATTGTTCAGGCCCTTGTGATTTGATGCCTCAATTATGGCAATGTCTTTTATCTTGGATGACCTTGATATTTGGTAAAAAGATTGCAGGTGGTCCAAAATATAGCAACTCGACTACTCATGAACATTCCGAGGCAATTTTCTGCCAATAGAGTTTTAGCAATGCTACAAGGGCTTCCGGTGGAACAACGGGAGCATTTTGAGTCCTTATGCATTATGCATAAGGCACTTCAAGCTAAGGCAACCCCCCCACTGAAAAGATCTTTAACTTCCCCTTACATCCCTCAAAGGCCTCTTAAATCTGCCACAGCAAACATATTAAATGTTCCTAAAATACGTAGTTCTCGGTGGGGAGATCACTCTATGGCCTATTTGGCCTCCAAATAATGGAACTCTCCTCCATCAGAACCACATCAGCTGGACCACGAACTACCACTCTTCAAGGTGTTCAAACATTGGTTGTTTAGGATTTATTCTCCCTCTGTGCTGTCCGCCAACTTGCTATGTCTGTTAAGCATTGGGAGGTCTTCTGGTAGCCATCCGCTATATAAGCATCTGTGAATTGATTTGAATTGAAGCGCTTTATCAGCAAGACCTTTTTGGAGTTCTCTCCTGTGAAATAGAGAACACAGGAGTCTCTGACTGGCTCATTTTCCTCAAACTTCCTGGTCCAGACGAACAAAAAGGGTAGTACATCAGCAAGGGTGTATTGCCTAATGTGTTGTCACATGTAAAAGATAATATGGGGTTTCAGGAGTAGGTG
Organism: Lissotriton helveticus; assembly: GCF_964261635.1. Classification (NCBI taxonomy): domain Eukaryota; kingdom Metazoa; phylum Chordata; class Amphibia; order Caudata; family Salamandridae; genus Lissotriton; species Lissotriton helveticus. Next base: position 367,189,580 of record NC_136071.1, read on the forward strand.
GGTCTTGAAACTTCCACTTCGGAGTTGCTGAGGCATTTCCAATGTGCCTTAGAAGTCGATTTTCCAATTCATCTGTTCATTTTGGAAATCTTGAAACAGGAATGGAAGGACCTGGTCAAAATCATGTTGCATTGCATCATATCAAAAGTATACCCCCTTAATGACATGCCTGGCAGTTTGCCAGTTGATCTTCCTATTGATTCCTTTGTGGCTAGCATGGTGGGCAGGACCTGCCTGGTGGAGGTTGCTATTGTTAAAGACACAACTGATTAAAAAAGGTTGATTGAGCCCTCAGGAATGTGTATTCAAGCTCTCATTGGGTGCTAAGAGTTTGATACCTATGGGTCTAATGTCCCTCAGTCCTTGCTGAATGATATTAAGACATTATTCAGTGCTATGGATGATTCTCCTGAGTACTCTACCTTGCTGGATAATATTAAGAAGCAAGTTGAGTTCATGTCTGACAGGGTTTTTAATGTGGTGCAGGCTTCTGCTTTACGGGTGGGGCTTGTATTGCTGCCACGCAAAATCTTGCCCTTAAAGATTGATGCACTGATGCTGCCCAAAACTCTTCTGACATAAGACTTATGTTTTGAGATTCTCAAATGTTTGGGCTAGTGTTGGAGAATCACCTGCATAAGTTGTTCAAGGAGAAAAGGCACTTGCCTTCCCTGATGCAGCATGGTTCGGACAAGGGGTTCCCTTAGAAGCACCTTACTTTCATCAGCCCTTTCACAGTCTGCAACTGCAGCTGCAGCAGCAACTTACTTCACAGAGGAGGTTCAATCCTAAAAAGGGTGGCCCAATAGAAACAGCAGTCTACCCCTAAGTGTTACTGACTATATGAGTATGCCTTCAGGGTGTACGGTTGGAGGCATGTTTCCTCTCTTCAGCATGGTATGGCAGGAGTCCACTTCAGACAACTGGGCATTTCACACTATCAGAGAGGGGCATAAGATCGAGTTTGTGTCCCCCATACCCGGGATTCCAGGGTACGGCCAACTCCATAACCCAGGATGAAGAAGTAAAAGCTGGCTTTGGCTTAGGGGGTGGAATCTCTTCCTACAGCAGGCTATTGTGAGGGTTCCTAAGATGGAGCTGGGGCAGGGTCATTGGTGGTCTTTCTGCTGGAGAAATAAACAGGAGGATTTTCGATGATCTTGAATCTGAAGGCCCTGACCAAATTGAGGCAGACATTGGCATTCAAGAGGGAGACTTTGCAGCAGGTGATCCCTCTGGTCAACAAGGACCACTTCATGTGTACACTGGATCTCCAGGATGCTACAACCTGCACCTATCCATCCCACATATCAGAAGTGTTAGAAATGGGGGTCTCTAATTGGCAATGGTTTGCACCGTGGTCCAAGTAGGGACCCTTCCTTCTAGTAAGAATAAGGAAGTTACACTCCTAAATTAACCCCTGCTTAACCCCTTGTTAGCTTGGCACAAGCAGTCAAGCTTATCCTTGAGACACTGTGTAAAGCATTTGCCCATAACCCACAGTAATATAGCCACTACAAAAAGAACACCACATCAGTTAAAAAAAATATCCAAAACAAGACCCAAACGATAAAAATTCAAACTACAGTTACTTAAAAATATGCACTTTGCAAGGACACTTTAAAAATACAGGACCAGATGTACGACGCCAAAAATAGCTCCTTGCAAATGACAAGTTTTTTGTGACTCGCAATTTGTGAGGCGCTATTTTGGATGTACACTAGTGTGTAACTCACTGTTAGCAATTCCCAATGGGGTCGCTAATTGAGAGGCTCATGATTATTAATGAGCCTCTCGCAATGTGCGACCCAATTGGGAATCGCAGGCCCTCCAAGCTATGGTGGCCTGCTGGGCTCAGCAGATCACAATGTCTCGGACTGCTTTTAAATAAAGCAGTTTTTTTTTTAATACCGCCCGTTTTCCTTAAAGGAAAAGGGGATGCATTTACAAAAGAAAAACATGAAACGTTTTTGTTTAATTTTTTAAAGGCAGGGAGTGGTCCCTGGGACCACTGCCTGCCCTTACAAAAATGTTTTCCCAAGCATTTTCAAAGGGGGTTGGGCCCTTCCCTTTTGTGACCCCATTACCACCCTCTTGAAGAGGGTGGTAATTTGCAAGTGTTTTGCGACACCAATTGCGGTTGCAAAACAATTGCACATGGGGTTTCGCTCACTATTAGGAAGGAAATGCCCCTTGCTAATAGACAACTGGCAATTCCATAATAGCGAGTCGCAAATAAATTGCGACTCTCTATTTTGGTTTGGTGCATACCACTATTGGTTTTTGCATGCGCTAATGGATTCGCAAATCCGTTTGAACATGTAAAAACCATCGTACATCTGGCCCATAGGTCATTGAAGTTGGTAGCATCATCTGGTGCAACAGCTGTACTGAAAATAACAGAATCCAACAGTCCCGTCTGACCGTGTCGGTTTAGTAAACAATACCTTTTGTGTTACGGCCAACACGGTGATGTGGGCTGGTCATCGGTCGTGGAAACCGGCGCGTTTGCGAAACGGAGCGGTGTGGCGTGCTGTGCCCTCAAGTTGCGGTGCAGGCAGCGGCTCAGTGACAGTGGTCCAGTGGTGCTTTTAAGACCAAAACTGCCTAGGGAGTGAAGGCGGTGCTGACAAATCATGTGCAGGCGACAGAGCTGGTTGCGGTTGAGTTGGAGTGAGTCAGTCTGGACTGCAGTGTGGGACGGGGTGGTGCATTGTGAGACTTACGAGTGGTGCCCCAATCCACAATCCGGTCACGGAGGTCGCAGTCAGCACGCAGCCAGGCTGGTGAAGTGAAGCAACGTGGTGCGTAGTGCGTTGCATCAGGTCATGGTACAAGCAGTTGCACACTGGCAGCGGCTTCAGTTGTTGTCATTGGTGAGACTAAGGTTCCGGTGTGAAATGTGGATGGTGCCCTGGGTGGTACCTTCAGGACACGGAGCCAGCAACTGACCAAGTGATGAAGTTGGCTGCTTTCCTTCCTCTGTGGCAACTGAAACCACGGTTTCAGAGGCTGTACCCAGAAGTTGGTGAAGTCTTTGCAGTACCTGAGACTTCAGAACATGATGCAAGCTCTACTTCAAGCCCTTGGAGATACTCAGCACAAGTAAAGAAAGTTCAGTCCAGTCCTTTCGCTGCCCAAGGCAGCAGCAGCAACTGCAGGCCAACCCAACAACGCAACAACACAGCAAAGGGGCAGTACTCCTCCTGGTAGTTCTTCCAGCTCTCCTTCTTGGGAGGTTCCTTGATTCTAGCGAGTTCTCTGCAGTCTTTTATCTCCGTCAGACTTCCAACAGAAGGCAAGCTCTACTTCAAGCCCTTTAAAAAATCTCTAACAGCAAGATGATGTAAGTACAATCCATTCCTTTCCCTGCCCATGACGGAAGCAGTAAGCAGCAGGACAACACAGCAGAGCACGCAGCAAAGGGGTAGTTCCTCCTGACAGATTTTCCAGTTCTTCTTCCTGGCAGGTTACCTTAGTTCAGCAGTAATCTAAAGTTCTGGGGCCTGGGCCCCAATATTTATACTCAGTTTCTCTGTGTTCTTTTGGGCAGAGGGTGTATGTGCTCAGACAAAACCAGTTCTGTCCTCTCTGGTCCAGCCTTCTGGCAGGAGGTGGAGACAGCATTGTCAAAGGCAGACAGGGCCTAATCAGGTACATTGGAAATCTCCTCCCACCACTCTAAATGCAAACCAGGCCTATTTAGGTGCTAGTGAAAACTCTCCCCACTACTCTGAATGCTGCCCACGTTATTCAGCTCAGCTCTGACTCATTCAGGAAAGGCAGGACACACATCAACTCCCTCCCCCGAGTGGCTGTCTGAGAGAATGCGCATCTCCAGCCCCTGTCACTCCAAACCCGGACCGTCAACACACAACTTAGCAGAGGCACATAGGATGGTTAAGGCGGAAAAATCTACTTTCTACATGTGGTAGTTTCAAACACACAATATAACAAGCTGTCCTTCGGCACGCGCTGGTTGCCATTGCACCCGGCTGCAGAGGCTCCTATCTGGGAGCAGGGCGGTGAGCGGCGTCCCAGCATCTCCCGAGCCCTGCGGAGGCCGGTTCAGCATGGGGGAGGGGGCGAGGGAGGGAGTCCTACGGCACAGCGGCAGAGAGGAGGAGGCAGAGGGGAGGGGACCAAAGGAGAGTGGGGAGGGAGGAGAAAGGCGATCGTGAAACCGAAAGCGATCGCTTTTGGGAACAAGGCAACAACATAAGCGGCAAACCATTTTAAACTAGCAAAAAAAAAAACGAGACGTGTTGCATTGCAAATGTACTGAAGCGCCCAGACGTTAGCTTCAAAGCTCACCCATGTTTGTCAGGATTTCACCCTTGTTTTCATCTCGGTTTCTTTTTGCGATACATAAGTCACCAGTTTGAATTTGTCACAAATTGGATTATTTTTGTTTCATTCCTCAGTAAAACGAAGCAGTTCTTTGCGCCCTGCATTGCTGGGTGGGTGACAGTGCGCATGCGCAAGAGAAACTGTCTCCGCTAAGCCGTGCTCGCGATGGGTCCAGTGCGCATGTGCAAATGGTCTTTGTCGCTTCCAGTGCTGTGATTGGCTCTTCGTCGCTCGTCCTCTGTGATGAGTGTTTTTCAGCCCGGTCGCGGGTGGAATGGTCTCAGAGTGCCTGGAGGAGCAGTGGTGACGCAGGGCTCCCATGCCCGAGGGAGAGCCCCGCGGAGGCTGCAGATGTCCAGTGTGGCGGTAAGTGGGCCTTAGTTGTAGGGGGGCAGCTGGGGGGGGTATGGTGCATTCGTGTGTGTGTGTGTGTGTGCGCGTGTGTGTGTATGTGTGGGGGGGTGTCTCTGAGGTATGTATGTGTGCGTGTGTGTATGTGCGCTCGTGTGTGTGTGTCTGTCTCTGTGTGCGACGGGGGGGAAATCTCTGTATGTGTGCGTGCATGTATGTGCGCTCGTGTGTGTGTGTCTGTGTGTGCGCATGCATGCAGGGGAGGTGTCCCTGTGTATGGTTGCGCTTCCCAGGAGACAGGAGATGGCCACAGCGTGCGCGTTCTCGCGTGCGCGGCCCGCTCCGATCGCCGTTTGGAAGATGCACGTGGCCAGGTCCTGTCTCCTGGAAAGCTGAGTCGCTCACTATAGGTCTCTGGCGAGACCGCGCTTTCGCGCGGTTAACGCCACGAGACCTAAAAATCATCTTTACTAAAAGGTGCATTTTTATATTCTAAGTTCAGGCACACTAAACTCCACCTTTCTATCTTGTCCCAATGGGAAGATATACCTATTGGATGTTATAAGTAAACTGGCAATCTATCTGATGGGATGGATAGCCTTTCCATTGTAAACAATGAAATGCACTGTAATTCACTGCCAGGATATCACACACACCAGTACATGTAATACATTTCACATACACTGCACCCTGCCCATGGGACCACCTTGGGCCTCCCTTAAGAGTGACTTACATGTAAGAAAAGGGAATATTAGGGCCAGGCAAGTGGGTGCACTTGCCAGGTTGACATGGCAGAACCAAACTGCAAACAGACACTGCAGTGGCAGGTCTGAGTTACATTTACAAGCTGCAAATGTGGGTGGCACAATCAGTGCTGCAGACCCTGAGCACACACGGTACGCTGTACTAGGGATTACGAGTAAATCAAATATGTCAATCATGGAATCACCAATCCATAACATAATTTACCTGGAGAGCATATGCACTTTAGCACAGAATAGCAGTGGTAAAGTGCCTGGAGTCATAAAACCAACACAAATAGGGTCAAAAACAGGAGGCCAAAAAAGCAAAAAGTCTGGGAGTAAACCCGCTGGAAAAGCCAAGCCTAACACGAAGTACCTGAGATTTTGTATTCAAAATCAGAATTTTCAATTCAAGGTACTGCCCTTCAGGTCAAGATCGCTCTTTTAGTATAAATCAAGTTGGTGGCTCCCCTCATTGCATCTTCAGGGGACTTGAATATACCCCTATCTAGATGACTGAATTCTCCATGCTCCTTCACGGGCTCAGTTGTGTCAGGAACTCAAAGTGGTTTGCAGTGAAGTTCAAAGGCATGGGTTCCTTCTCAATCTTAAGAAGAGCAGGTCCGTCCCATTGCAGGATCTGTATTTCGTATGGGCCAGGTTTCGAACTGCTCTCAACAAGGTCTTCCTGGTAAAGGGCAGGGTGTTGGTTTTGCAGTGCCTGGCTCTCCCAGCCTTCCTCAGCCAGTCCCTTCCTGTGAGGATTTGTTTGAAGCTTGTGGGGCATATGGTGGCGACGCTGATAATGGTCCCGTGGGACAGGTTCCATTTCAGTACATGTTGGACTCTTCTGCACTCCTGGTTGGGCTCTGCATCAGTGGATTGCAAGGTTCTTGTTCCGGTGACACTGGACATTCATTAGGAACTTCAGTTGTGGCTAGACCTCCTGTCTGAACAGAGGGGTTTGGCCGCATCCAGATACCCCAAAGGTCTTGACAACAAATGCCAGTTCATATGGTTGGAGGGTTAAAAGGAGAAGAAGTCTCTTCATGCCACATGGTCTCTCCAGGACAGCAGGTGATCCTCCAAGTGGAGGGAGTCCATGGCAGTGTACCAAGCTCTCTTGAAGTTGTGTCACTTTGCGGAATGTTGCAATCTAATGGCCGAGGGAGACTGTATGGTGGCTATGTCTTTTCTCAGCAACCAGGGTGCTCTAGGACCAGGTCAGTGAACTGTGTTGCAGCCCAGTTGTTTGGTTGGTCTCCCTTTGTGCAGTTCACATCTGGGGGTAATGATTGTGGTGGCAGATTCCCTCAGCAACATGTTTCCTTCATCTCAGGAGATGTCTTTCTCCAGATTTGTGGCAGGTTCGGGAAGCTGAATTTAGGTTTGCTTGCCTCCTGTCTCAACACCCAATTTAACCTCTTTTGTACATGAGGTCCGCAGGAGAGGACTTGGGTGGAGGGTGCGTTACTGTCCTCTTGGCCACGGTCATCTCTGTATGCCAACTCCCCCATTCCTCTGATTCCCAAGCTTCTGGAAAAACTGGTGGGGGAATCCAGTGACACGATTATGGTGGTTTTGTTTTGTCTTTGTCAGATAAAATTGGACACTAAAGGGGTAACATTTACTATTCCCACTCGAACCTAAACCAATTTGAGAAAGGTGTTGAAAAATAAAGGGTGCAACATTTACAACAATGTCTCAACCGGATTCAATGAGGAAGGCAGATACATGTGTATGTACACAACATTACAAGGAAGAAAGAAAATGGGGAGACTCCTGGTAGTTCTTCAAAAGTGCTCATGGCATCATATTTTTAAAACTACAGTTCATACAAAACAGTTATATCAGCACTGTGAGCATAAATTGCAAAGGCAACCCAAAGGAACATGGTGCACGTTGTACTTGTGATACAATGAGTGACGGCGCAAGTGACAAGTGATAAACACAGCGAGAGACCTAATGTGACAAGGTGATGTAAAATATGTACAAGGATCAATGGTTCAGCAAGAATAGTTGTTTAGTGATTGAACAAGATTTTAAACTTTTTATGAACCAAAGTAGAATGTTCGCCATGAGTTGCGCTGTTAGATCGATCAAAGGCATTTCAATCCTATTTATTCAGGATCATCTTCAGGACCAGGTTGCCAAAATTGGGATGCTGTATGGGAGAGGAAAGGGAGAGTTCGGGGAGGAAACAAGTGGAAAGGGGCGCAGTGGCTATAGAAAGCGTGAGGTGGGAGGAAAGTGGCCTACCTATAGGTCGAGGCGAGAAGGCTGACAGGTATGGCAACTGCTTGGTCAAAGTACCAGCGTGTGTAGTGGGACCTTGGGCGTGAACTCCATGAAGACAGGGGAGGTTTTGCACTGTCCTGGGAATGAAAATGATGGTCAGGTATAGATTGACATGGTGTGGGGTGGTGCAGGCTGAAATACTGGTGGAAAAACGAGAGACTCACCCAGAGGGAAAGAAGTACAGGTGTGAATAGGATGAAATCATGGGTAAGGCGCAGCGTAAAAAGGCGTTTGCTTGGGGTGGACTCAGCAATCAAATTATCCTGGGAAAGGGGGGAGAGAAGGAAATTAGCTAAGGAGTGAAGCACATGGTGTCAGTGAACGCACAGGTGGGAGGTAAATTTACATTGTATCCACCAATGTGGAGCTTGAAGATGCGGGTAGTAGGGTCAGAATATGCGTTTTAGAGATTGCAGGCACCGGAGGTAATGACGCTGGGGAAGCCGTCGTGGACAATGGCGATAGGCGGGCTTACCGTTTTGGAGAAGAACTTCGTGAAGGGAATTAATCCAATGGCTAGAGGAGCCCTGGGTTCAGGTCCTGGCCACTTGTACGTGTATGGTCTTGGACGATATCTCGAGTCAATGTGGAAGACGGTCAGGGTTAATATGCCGCATTCCTGGGGGCAGTGCGTCAGCCTGTCATGTGACCACACACGAGTATGGTGATGCCCCGAGTGGGTGGGGTAGTTAAGGACGCCTGGATGTGGTGTAGTATTTGGAAGAGGGACATGTAGGGGAGGGAGGGTTGAGGAAAGGGAAAAAAGACTATTTGGCAGTTCGGGCTATCCCTGACTGAGGATGTATTAGAATGTGAATACAAGTGAAGGCCGAATTGCATGGCAAAGATTTATTATTACTGGTAGACAAAATAAATTGTTTACACGGCACGTCAGTGGATTCCTAAACAGGGGTGTAATGTAAATTAAATATAAAGCAATGTAAAAATGTACATGACAATCGTAGATAAGGCTGGAACACCATAATGCACAAGTTATAATGTATCATAAGATGAGAGACACTTGGATTAATTGTGTGTGAGGATCTTTTTGACTTGGTTACTGCAAGGGCTGAATTTAATCACAAAGGGGATTCTGCTAAAAAAATGTGGGCTGGGATGTGAGGAGGTCATCTTGATGCCATTACCATGCGGGCATATCAGACCAAGCAGGGTGGATAGTCTCTGGAGACTAGATTGTCGCGGAGGATGTCTTATTCCCAGAAGTAGTCTTTCTGCATTTTGCAATTTCTGCAATTGCGCAAAAATTGTAAGTGGGGTAGGCCATCTCTAAGGTTATGTGGGTGGTAGCTGGAGTAAGGCAATAATATACTGCGTACCGTGGGTTTTCAGTACAGAGTGGTTCAGATTTCTCTATCTTCTGTATGGATGGTGATATCTAGGAAAAGTAGGTCATTGGATCTGTAGTCTGAATTTTAGGTGAGGTTGAGATTGGTTCATCCAATGAACAAGGGAATTCAAAGAGTCAGACTGGCCCTTCAACAACAGGAGAATGTCGTCTATGTAGCCCGCCAAAGGCAAATCTGTGCATGTAATGGATTGATGGGGGTGTGTATGTGTGCCATTTCAAGATTATATACAAAAAGAATAGCTAAATTGGGGGCAAAACAAGCGCCCATAGAGACACCCTTGATTTGTAAATAAAATGTCTACGGGTAAAGAAAGTAATTATTCCCCAGGGTGATGTGCAGTAGATCCATGACAAAGTCAGTGGGATCAGGGAGGGTCTGGGTCTTTTCTCGAGTAGTTATTCAATAGCTAAGAGACCCTCCTCATGAGGGATGTTGGTGTAAAGAGACTCTATATTGAGTCCCACCATGAGTTCAGTGTTGATGTCAAAGGGCCTGTCCTCAACGGTTTTAGTGAGATCCCTGCTGTCACGTATGAATGTTTCTGTAAGTGGAACAAATTCTTTGATGACAGTGTCGCTGTACTTGCCCAATGGTTCAAGGATGGAACCACACCCAGATACAATGGGGCATCCAGGGGGATTGTTGCTGTCTTTATGGAACTTGGGTAGTACATAAATCACTAGCATTCGCGGATGTGCGTCGTTCAAAAATGCAAACTCCTTCTATGAGATGCTACCCTCGGTTCTTGCTTGGCTGGTAACTTGCTAGATCTTAGTTTTCAACTTAGGGAATGGGTCTTTTGTAAGTCTGCGATAATGTAGTGGGTTGGATAGTTGTCTCTTTATTTCCAGGCCATACTTGTCGACATCCATGACATCATTGCATAACCATTGGAGTTAAAAACATATATATTTAAAAAAATCTCCCTACCCTTATCCCCTGAAATGATACCCCCTCCCTTGCCTGCAGGTTTGATGATGAGATCAGTTCTGTCCTTGACGCTGAGGAGAGCTTGTTTCTCCACCCAGGGGAGGTTGTAAGGGACAAATTGCTTCTGGAGATCCAGTGCTTCGGGTAGGACCCGTCGTTCGAATAAGAGTATCTCCGGGGGCATTGACAGACTAAACCAATGTGGGAAGGTGTTGAAAACTAAAGGGGTGACATTTACTATTTCCAATCCAATATTACTATATTGGGGAAAGGTGTTAGACACTACAGGGGTGACATTTACCATTCCCACTCAAATCCTACCATGTTGGGGGAAGGTCTTGAACACTTGATATTTACTAAATCCACTTAACAATAAAACATGTTGCATAACCTATCACAAAATGAAAATGTTACATACCATTGTTGGCTAGCACGGCAAGCGGGGGGCGGCGGACATGGACGGCAATGTGGGATTTAAAAAAAATAAATAAAATAACACTTACATTGCTGCTACCGGGTCCTGCATCTCTAATCCTGCTCTCCTGCTTCCGACTTCAGGAACAGGAAGCAGACAGCCAGGCTCCCCCCAAAGCCAATCACAACACCACAATGCAGCATTGTGATTGGTCTGAACACCGTGACACGGCACTCAGCCAGGGGCTGGAGGGGTGGACATGTTCTTCATGCAGGCTGTAATACTGCCTACTTGGAGATCCGGGAACGGGGAAGTGTGCATGACTGTTTTTGCGGCCCAAGAGGGCGGACCGAACAGTCATTGTGCACTTAGAAGTGGGCAAACAAGTCCTCCCCTGCTTTGCAGCCCTGCCTCTTCATGCAAGCTGCCACAGCAGGAGGACAAAATCAAATGATAATACCAATATGTTATTATCATTTTTTTCCTTTCTTTTCCTGGTTGGAGGGAGTGGGGCAATGCTCCTCCGCCTTAGCGGAGGAGCCGCTTCGGTTACATACACAATTAAAGTATCATATTTTCACATATTTATTTATATAAAATTAACTAAAATGTCATCTAAACACTTATTTAAACTACAAACCTTTATATACATTTTTATATTTTGAATGATACATTTAATATTTTAACTACTAAAAAAATTCCCATTCCCCAACTTAAAAAACAATAAGAAAATAAATGTTATAATATAAAATTAACAACCATACATTGAAATAATATTTATGAACATGTTATACTTTAACTTTTTAAAGAAATTTATCTTAAAATGAAAATTCATTTGTTATAAAAAAATACCAGTTTTATACAACTCTAAACTAATTATAGTTAAAAAACAATGTTAATTTTTTATTTTAACATACATATATTTAAAATAAATTATTCTTCATGCAAATGTTTTAATGGTGTGAACATTGTATATATACTTTTATATTAAACATTAATTAATATTTGATATCTTAAATAATATCACATTAAAAAGTATAAAAAAATGATAAAACATATTTAAAAATTGTAGATTAATAATTTGCATTTTGTGTCATTACATAACCATTGGAGTTAAAAACATATATATTTAAAAAAAAATCCCTACCCTTATCCCCTGAAAAAAAATATCCTGCAACAAAACAAATTCAATAATTGATTATAAGTAAGTAATATGTTTATTGTGCAGTTAATTAAAACCATTACAAAAAGATTGAATATCATTTATAAGCAGCAAAACATCAGTTTAAAATATGTTTTTGAACGCAGTTAAAAGGCACACTTTGAGAACACGGAACGGATCCGCTCCTCCAACCCTGACAACCGATAGTATTGTTTCTTCGTTTTTATCATTTGAGGTTCGCAGCAGTTCATGAGACAGAATTGCTCCGCTAGTAAGGGTCTTGGCTAAAAAATAAATAAATAAAGACATGCTAACAAATGCATGTATGTAGTGCGTAGTCCCGTCTCAACATTCATTAGTCTATCCAAAAAAAGACTATTGTTATATACATTTTGACAACAAAAAACAAATGTCAACTATTTTGTAAGCAAAAACAAATCTTATTGAAGAAATGAATAAAAAATAATTAACACGTTCAAATACACTACAATACATTACATACTAATTAAAACTTACAAACGCTATTACATACAATAGCATTTCCTAAATTGATATATTGTACAACAGTATTAAAAACCACATTAAAAACTATAGTTTTACCTATTATATTCATGTCAACAACATTTTTAATGTACGGATATTCTTGATAAGATATTTTTGTATCATCATTTTGTTTCAGATTCTTTTGTCCTAACACCATAAACACACATTCCCTGTCCAATGTCTAATACTATACATGAACACTGCTTGCCCCCATTCATCTGCTATGCCATACCCTTGTTCTGCATTTTCTTAGTCCCACACCTGTTTGCTGTAAAGTGCTCTTACACCTAAGTGTTTAGCTAATTTTATATGAAAATGCTAAATATATAAATATATTAGCATATCACAGATTTCTTTGCTCTTTTGCTTTGCCCATCTTTGTCAGATTTGAGGGAAACCTGCTGCGGGCTGCTTTACTTGCTAACAATGTGTTAAATTGCATGCATAATCATCACACAGTGAAAAACTTGACAGCAAATAAAAAGATGTTCTCTGTTTTATTATCAAACTAGCTTACCCGTCGCGCTTTGCTGCGATCTGAGAAGAAAGGAAATTGAAGGAAACCTGTTATGATAACATTCAATTCACATCGTGTCATTTTTATTGAAACATTCATTTTAATATGGCAAACATTTTAAAGTGTTGTTCTAATTCTGTTTCTTCATTTGAGTGCTTGTGGATACACAGTATCTTTTGTTTTTCTGTCTATTGCGTACACGAATAAATCAGAAGGTTTTCCGACGCGTGAGCTGGCCACATACAGTTGTCCATGTGAGAAGCACAGATTCTCCAAATCTAGTCCACACACTTGCAACGATTGTCCTTGTGCTTTGTTGATGGTCATTGCAAAAGCGAGTTGCCTCGAAAACTGTAAACGTTCAGTTTTGGAAAGATTATGATGGCCCCGGGGAGCCGATATTTCACAAAATTTTTTTTTCTTCCAGGAACCTTCGCGGGAGTGTACTGAACAAGTTTAATTTTTTTATTTATTTATTTATTTGTTTTATTTTTTTATTTTTTTTGTTGCCGGAAACCTTTGCGGGAGTGTACTCAACAACTTCCCAAAGTTTCATGCCGATCGGATGAATGGTGTAGTAATGCATAAAGGACAAACTGACATACTTTCGCTTTTATATATATAGACAAACAAACACTTTTCAACCAACCTCTAGTGGTGCCCTCCCTCAGGGATATACCGAAAACAGAAAATACCAAGATTAATTTAAGCATCCTAAGTGCCTTCAAATTTAGTGCATCTTCATCAAATGGTGTTAAAGTTACAGGACAAACAAAAAATGTATTTTGAAATGTCATGATAGTCATACGATTAACCATCTGATGCTTGTCTAATACTCTTTTCCAATGCAAAAATCGAACAATCCACTGAAAGCATTTACAGTAAATCACACACACAATTTGGGAGTGAAGATCCACTTTCAAGCCAAGCTTGGTGTAAACCAGTTTGACAAAGTTTTCTGTAGCGCAGTACTACATTTCCAATAGAAATGAGAACGAAAAACCCTTCTTTTTGATACATCCATAATTCTTCCTTTAATAAATGAATGTCACTGAAACTTATATTGCCAAAACATAGCTGGACTGCATAGCAAGTGGAAACATTTCACTCATATTTGGCAAATGTAGCTAAAGTGTTTCTTTTACCTGAAAAAAACACTATTTAAAGTCCTAATATGGGACAGAAGACAAAACCTAAAACAATGGCAATATTACGACTTACGATTCCACTGTAATATTAACCCTCCTCCTTCCATCCACCGGCAGTCATAGTTGAAATGTTGAAAGGTAATGTGAATGTGAGAGTGGAGTAGCATGTTTCTTAGTATGCATGATTGACTAAAACAATTGCTGGAGTGAGATTAAATACCAATAATAATCGGGTTGCGTGGGACGTGCTTTAGATGGGTCTGTACCTATTTTTGTGTCTACATAGCTGCCTAGTATTTGGTCTGTATGTTGATGTCAGTATATTGCTTCTGACTAATGTGCTTAGCAATTGTTTAGTGTACCATGAAGGCCATTTATTCATTCAATCATATTGTGGCTTGTTTTACATGTTTGTTCACTTCATATTCTAAATAGTACTAACTCATAGTGTCTTAGGATGCTTTATAATCCAGTTTGAAGCAGACACAATAAACCAATACATCTAGTAAAACAAAGGTAGAGTCTTTTAGAACTTCAGAAACCAGACAGACGGTACACACACATTTTCCTAGCATTTTGTTTGCTCCCTTTGAAGGCTGAAAACCTTTGAAATGTTCTTCAGATAGACCGGTCATGAAGGACTCAAGACTAACGTGTTGATAGGAGGGGCACAGTCTTCACCCTGTATATTCTCTTGAGTTAAGTGCAACCTTCTCTAGCCATTACATTCAACCTATTGCATACTTCTGGGAGAAATGTGATACCTCATTCACACCTCATTTAAGGCTAAAGACTGGCTGAGAGTAACTGTAGAGCAAATATAAAATAACCATCTTAAAATTCGGCAGGTAAAGGGTAGCTTTCTAAAAGTTACTTCTCCTTAATCTTTATTAAAAATTCAACTTTACATTGAAGTTGAATTTTAATAGCTAATAAAAATAGATGGTTCATTATTATTCTAGTTAGCCTCCTTCAATAACTTGCAATCTTAGTATTTTAATCTGCTATCTGGTTTCTACACAGCACAGCTAGACTTTCTACAAAGAAAATATTTTTTGGGGCTTTGTCATTGTAGGGACATGTTAACAATAATTTTCTACATGACTCACTTTTAAATACAATGCTCCCTTCCCTGTTGGCTGCATAGAGGCGACTTACTAATATTTCAAGGGGGGGGGGGGGGTTGCCCATTAAAAAGGGTTATTTTAACTGATTGTACTTCAGGTTTACACTACAGCAGTCCATGGTAGGCAATGGTAGACCTGAAGACAGGTTTTCCTTTTCACACAAGTGAGTGGCACACTATGAGCTACAGTCTACTGGTGACATTTAACTTTTGATGCCATGGGTGAAGTTTCCACAGCATATTCTATGGCCTTGTAAGGAACTAAAATATTACAACTACGGATTAGCCACACTCTACATGCTTTATGGGTCACAACACATACACTGGATAGCAGTGCCCCAGTGTGCTGAGTTTAAAAACCAGCAACGAAATTCAGCAAAAGAACTGGAAATGCCATTGTGAAAAGTGACATTTTCTTTGTAGCTGATCAGTATCAGGCCTTAACAAAGTTTAAGTGCTGTTGTCTGATTGGCTAACATGCACACAACAAGTGAGAGTATGCTTTAAAAACTGTCACTCGTTTAAAAGTTGGGACTTTGCTTTAGAATGTAATTGGGAAAGTTTAAACAATTTTTGATGGCGGGTGGAGTAAAAGCACAAACATTTATTTTCTATCAATCAGAATATGCTGTATAAGGAAATACTAAACATTTCAGGAATTTGTGTTTTGGTAACTCACAGCTTCATTTTCTATAAAACAACTTGCTTTGTATTTTGCAGATAAAGGATCACTCAGAGACAGAAGAAAAAATCTGGACTGGTAAGGAGATGCATTTACTCTGATCACGTGAGTTTAGATTATTGTTGAGTAGTAAAAATCCTATACGATTGGAAAAAATACAAATATTATGAAAGAGATCAATTGAACCATAACTGGAAAATTACTAGAATTGTTAAAAAGAGCAATTAACATATTTACATTTATAAGGAACCGACAAAGAATGATCACCTTATGATTCTAAATTATATTAAAAAAGAAAACATTCATTGCTAGGGCTAAAGGTAAGGGCACATAATAAATGCCATTTTCATTTCCACTGCTCTCATAAATTCTACAAATATACAATTCAGTACAGTGATATTGGATCGTCTAACAGTGTAGCTTGACCATTTTAATGTCATCTAAGACCTACAATATGATTTTAGGTGGGGCAAAGGGACGCTTGATCAACGTCTTAACCTTCACTTAGTGATTTCTAAATACACTATTGCCAAGAGGGGAATTTTACACATGGCTTTTATGGACCTAACATCAGCATTTGACTGCGTAAACAGATCTAAATTATGGTTGACCCTACGAGACATGGGTCAACCATACAGAATTGGTTGCCTTTTTACATGCCGCCCATGAAAACACCATAACAGTGGTAAGATTTAACGAGGATGTAGGTTTGATAGATTACTGGGCAGTTAAGAAAGTGGTCCGACAGGGGAACACTTTGGCCCCCTTGTTGTTCACACTGTATATTAATAAGACTGGGGACTTTTTATAATCCAGCTGCAAAGACATCTCAAGAGCGGGGGTCTTGGTTCGCATAAATAATACATAAAAAAAATGTTTTAGCTAGAGCGGCTGGTGCCACACTGGACTTTACTAACAGATTGGGGTCAAAAGCAATCCCAGCCCTGCTGAAGATCTATAAAGAAAAATGTATGCCTATAGCCACATATGGGTGTGATGTCTGGTGCTATAAGGATGTGAAGAACATCCAGGGGGCCGAGAATAAATTCATGCATAGGCTTTTGGCAGTCCCGTCCACCACCCCGGCATTTAGTCTACATGAGGAGATTGGTGTGGGGTTTATCGCAGACTTGACAGCGGTAGCCCCACTGTTGCACTGGCTGGAAGTCCAGGCCTGTCCTACCCCTACTTTAAATCAACCTATTATGATGGATTGCACCATACTCAAGAGGGCTCCATGCATTCCTTGGCTTAAATATATCATGGAACAGACAAAATGGCTTGGCTGCCCTGATTTATATCTAAATCCCAGACAACCTGGCCTGGTAGCCATCAGAGATATCAAACAGCAGTTCCTGGCTAAGCAGCAGGGGCTTAGAATAGGGATGGAGTTAGCTAAGCCTTCTGTGAGAGGGTTTGTCACACTGAACTTGTGTCTACAGGTACAACCATACCTACTTCTTGTTAGCAATGCTTATCATCGCTTTGTGTTAACTAAATTCCATCTGAACCCGGTCCCCTGGTTATTGGCGTCCCACAAAATATATATATGAAACCTGGCAGATTAAAGCCCTGTCCATGTGACAATTTTTCAGAGCACAACACCCTACATTTTTATTTTTTGCTGTGACTATTATGACCCCCCCTGCGCAGAACGTTTTTACTTCTGTTACTGAGAAAAGGTCAATTTTCCCAAGTAAGGCCAGCATTATTATATCTTTAAATGTTATATTCCCCTATGGTCTGTTTTAGGGGTGCAAGCTATTGAACAGGGGCCATTAGACACAAGAAAAGGTTGTCTTTGCAGTAGCTAGTCTGTCTCTACTGGCTACGTCCAGGGATCACTATGTGTTACCCCATGTCCTTTACCCCACATCCATCATAGAGATCAATTTAATGCTTCAGCACTTTAGCACTTTATACATTGAATCCCTTGATGTTTACAAACTTAGCCTTGGAAATAACTGTGTTTGTCTTTTTATTGATTTTATAGCTGATTTTAGCGTATTTATCTGTATGATTTGGCTTTCTTTTATTTCATCTGTGACATAGTGTTTTAACTTAATGTACCTTTGATCAAATGTTCTTTTTAAATGTTTGCTTCTATGGCTTTTAATGGCCGAATAGATTATCCTTTGACCTTGATCAAGGATGTATCAGATGGATTAAGACATCCTATCACCGCTTGTCAGCATGAACAAATGTCCTGCTGGTTAAACGGTATCCTTAGCAACCTTCACCTTAGATTCAATAAAGCCAGGCATATACAAATTAAATGAATTATGTTCTCTTTGCCAAGTTTACACAGTCTACAGGAGGTACATGTTGTTTGTCTCAACCATGGCATTTTATGAGCGAGGTCTGGAAGTATTCTAAATTGTGCTCTTATGAAACCTTATTTTTTGTAGCAGGGGCCATCCAGACTCTAAATAGAACTGTGGTTTCAGGATTTTACATTTATGTATAACCATCCAGGCATGTGACCTAGATACAAATAATGTTTTGCCCTTTAACATTGATGGTTTTTTCATTAAGCCATTGATGCTTTTTTTTAATTGCTGAAGCCAGAGGATTCTTCCATTGAGAATTGATGGAAAAATATTCTATTGCGTCAGTTAAGTACTTCCACGTTGGTGAATTAGGATTTGTTTGAACTTCATGCCAAAGGGCTTGATCTTACCAGTTTGAAGTTTTTGATTTTATTCTTTTCCAGGTTTTAACGTACGATCCTTGTTGTTCAATGATTTGGTTTAACAGACCAAATTAGAATCTTATCTGATCTGGTGTTGCGTTCCATGGTAGTTGAAACAGAGATCTAAATATTTTAGCAACAATTTTATTTAATATTACTTCATCTTTACCTCGTATCACTTCGCTCCCATACAAGATAGTTGGTAAAAGCTTTGCAGATATTATCTTTAATGGTGGTTGGTGGCTGAAGCATCCTAGTGACCTCTGTAGGGAAAGAAATGCTGAGAGTAAGGAATTTCCTTTCCTTTGTAAATCAATTTTATGTTGCTTGAAAGAGCCCTTTTCATTAAAAATTACTCCAAGATATATATATGTTTTAACTTGTTCTAGTTGCCGAGTTGGTAGAAACCACATATCTTTTTTATGACTCTTATTACTAACTTACATCACCTTTGTTTTCTCTTCATATATTACCATCCCTTTAAGCAGTGCATAGTTTGATTTTATATTAATCATTCTCTGCAATCCAACCTATGTTTGGCTCAACAGAATCACATCATCAGCATATTGGAGATTTGATATATATTTCTCTCCTAACCTTGGAGGATGTGCAATAACTTCATCCAGCTCTTGAGTTAGATCAGTGTAATGAATGTGACTTCTCACCAAAAGCCACACCCAAACCCTGCACTCCCTAAAGAGGGGGCAAAGACCCACCACTCCCTTAAGGCGAGGCACTTTTTACCACTGCACCCTTAAATAATACACGTTTGTACAGCACTCCCTAAGGCGGGGAAAAAACCCAGCAACCCCTAAGGCGAGGCAAGAAGACAAATTCAGGTGCATTTGAAAAATAACACACAGTTATTAATGCAATGTTTAAAAAGGCAGGCTGAATATATCAGTAATTGCAGACTCCCATATATCAAGTGACTAATTAAATAAACAATTGAAAGAGAATGCAATATATACAGGTAGCAAAGAACAGAAAATATATATAGAAATGGTTAGGAACACCTCACCGACTGATTCTGCAACATCCTTGCCAACTCTAGCTGGGGAAGTCCTTTTAACAGCCCGAGAAGGAGTTTCAGTCAGGACTCAAGTTCCATCACCTCCACAGCAATATGTCTGTTTTGTGGTGAACTTCCACCTGGCCCCCGAAAGCACCCAGCTTTAATACCATTACTCAACGTGAAGCAAAGCTTCTAGAAAACCTCGCCCCCTACTCATGGGAAAAAAATGAGCTGGCTGGTTCCAGCCTGCGTCAAGGCCAAGGCTGGACTAGCTCCCGTGCTTTGGCTCTGAGGCAGAGTTGTACATTCCACCGACACTTCTCACACCATGTTCCAGTTCACTCATGTCAGTGAGGAGCGAAAAACAAGTGAGGAGCAGAAAGACCTTGAATGTGAATTGCCGGCACTGCTTTGCCGCAGAAGCAAGGCAAAGTCAGAGAACAAGAAGACCTGAGGCCATGTCAAAGCCAATAGTAAGCACCTATAATTCTCATAACCGAAAAAACTTGCAAGCACTGCTGGGCACACATAAAAGCTTGAAGCAAGGTAAAGCCAGAAAGCAAGATGACATGAGGCCATGTCAAAGCCAATAGTAAGACCTTATAATTCTCACCAATACACAACTCCGAGCACATGTGTGCACCACCGCCCAAAACAGTGCACTTTGAGACCAAAAAGCACATTCCACACCTCTCTCTCTCCCTCTCACACCTTCAAATACACATCCCACACGCTCTGCTATTGGCAAGACTGTTCCACTCCGTGACAACTCCCACTGAAATCAGCAAGATTACAGGACAGAAGAGAAGCAAGTATATGCTGGACCATCCTACATTAAGGCTAGGGTAAAATAACACACTAAAGTCAGTTAAAATGGTGGTAGTCAGAGGCCATCATAGGGTATCAAACCACAAGAGTGGCACTTTCACTTCAATCATCCAAAAACAAATTAAATATGCATGGTGCAAGAACGCAGCCTTGTTTCAAACCCTGGAAGGTTTAATTTTCCTTGTGAAAATGGAACTATCCCCCATTTTCACTCTTATCTATGTATCCCAATATAACATTTGGATTGCTCTTAATAGGCAGGGTGGGATGTGCAGTTTAGTCAGCTTTTACCGCAGAAGGTCACATTCAACACAGTCAAATGCAGATTTAAAATCCACAAAACAGAGATAGATTGGTTGTTTCCTTACTTTGAATTTATCTATCATTATTGAAAGCACTAAAATGTTGGATGACATGCCTAAAC
This sequence comes from Lissotriton helveticus, assembly GCF_964261635.1. Classification (NCBI taxonomy): domain Eukaryota; kingdom Metazoa; phylum Chordata; class Amphibia; order Caudata; family Salamandridae; genus Lissotriton; species Lissotriton helveticus. The sequence goes on from NC_136071.1 coordinate 367,210,174, forward strand.
CTTGAACAAACCTTGTTTGATTCGGGGGGATAAGCTGCTTTTCTTCTGCCCAATATAAAAGTTCTTTCAGAAGTGTCCCTCCGAAAAGCTTCGCTTCGGTGTCCTGAGGTGTAATAAGGTGGAGGTTTTCTGATTTTGACCACTCCCCTCCTTTATGTATCAATACTATTATAGAGCCATTCCAAGATTCAGGAATTGTTTTTAATTGCAGAGCGTTATTAAAAACTTTTGATAGGTACCCTGCCCAAAAAGGTACGTCTGATTTTTACAAGGCTTCCAGAATACCATTTGGGCCAGGTGCCCCATCTTGTCTGCTGCTTTAAATTAAATTGCAAACTTGCAAATTTGAAATTTCAATTTCATTTTCCACTGGAACATTTCGTTCCAACATGATGTTACTATTTTCTTCACAGTTAGCGTATATTTATGGTTCACTTGAATATTAAAGTGCTTTATTAAGACCTCTACCCATGCTGATTCTGTTATGGTTGAAGTTGTAATCTTGACTCGAGCCCGGTTCAAGTTGTTGATCATTCTCCCGAAAGCCCTTAGATTTTATTTCTTTACTCAAGAACAGAGCCTTTGCCCAAAGGGTTTGATTTATTTTTAACTTATCCCTGATTTTCCTCCAGTAATCTTTATTCATTTAATTTGAGGCTCCTGATTCCAAGGGGTACTTCCTTTATTGATTCATATTTCTATTGCATGATTCAGATAATTTTACCCTGTTTAGATCCTGTATCTGAGAATTACATTGACGATTAATCACATTTGATTCCATATTGCTGTAAATTCTGACAATTGGTCAAGCACAGATCCTGTCTTATCAATGAAACAATTTTCAGCCAAAATTGCAGCCTCTAGTGATCCTTCCGACTAGCATAGTCTCCTATAATTAGTTGTTTCCACCTCTCCTGGAAGCGATTCTGCCTTTTCATGATACTTTGGTTGGACTTCTATCTCAATAATTTGCTGGCTATGGTCACTTTCTTCTGTCGCGTGGATCTGAAATTAGGTTATTAATTGCAGTGAAGATAGAGTTAATAATGTAAAGTCTATCATTGATTGCAAGCTTGCAGCCTGAAATATCCATTTAGGTGGTATGTCACTCTGAAATCTCCTGTCCAGCACCCTTAAGCCAAGGGATTCAAGATGTTTTAGTACTTCCAACCTGCTTTCCCATTTCTATCAAGGGTGCAATATTGATTGGGAACTGACCATCTATAATCCTGTTGTAGTATATTGTCTTCTTTTGTGAAAGGCCACAGCAATATAATATAATATGATATAATTCATATTGGAATCTTCTGATATCATGATATCCAATGACAATTCCTGAAGTATTAGTTCTGACTATATATATATATATATATATATATATATATATATATATATATATATATATATATATATATATTAATTCATGGGACATCCATTTCCTTGCCTTTTCTTCAGAGTTTATATAAATGTTGTTCACAACAAGTATACTCTTAGTGTATTTATTCCAGCTTCTTAATCTTACTATTAGGATAATATTATTGTCTGTTACCACCAGCTCACTTTTAGTCTTTAAACCAATAGATAGTATTATCGCCAAGCCCCCCCCAAACCCCATTGGGCAGCCGTATTGTCTGATTTAAGTGGTTGGATTCAAATAGCCGTTAAACCCATCCATCACAAATGGCTCAATTTCCCAAGTGTCTTGTAATATTATGATATGGAAATGTATGAATAATGTATTCATTTTTGTGTTATATTTCTTATTGTTTATACTATTAATGTTCCATGAGCATAATTTTATGGTTTCCTGTAGATGCTTTACTTGTTTCTCCTGAATATTCAATGCTTATAGTTGTCATAGGGAGGGGCTGCCATGCAATTCCGTTGTTAACCAGCCTAAATTAAGTTACGTTGTACTCTGCGTTCCTAACTGTAGGATTATCGCTGGGTTTATTGTTTTTCCAATTGAGTGTTTAAGTACTGAGTGTACATGTATATTACCATTATCACTACTAGGCTCTCTTGAAAGAACGAAAGAACTTAGGTAAAAAAATGCTGGTCCACTGCTGATTTTTATTACCCATTTCAGAAAGGAATCCTTTTCTTGTAGCACTTTTGACACTAGCTGTTCCGAAACGCAAGTCACCAAAGTAGGCTCTTGCAGATTACCATTCCTTTGGGGTAAAAACTTGATTGATTTTATGTCATTTGTTGAAACTTTTTTGACAGATGGAATTGCCCTAACAAGTCTAAGGATATTTCAACGATTGAGGATATCTTGGTTACCTCTAGATTGATATTCAGGGACAAAAATTATTAGATCATCTTCATCCACTGATGCACAAGCGATAGACACATTACCAGATTGATTTATCAACCTTGGCATTTTCTAATTCACAACTTGATTATGTTTATCTTTTATCATAGCTCTTACTTCCTTTTTCCCTGGGTTATTTGGAAGAGTCGTTGGCTTATTTATGGGATAAGGTTGTGCCTATACCGGCTCTGGTGATTGATCGCCTCCAAGTTTTCAGTAACTCATCTGCTTCATATTTGTTTGTCATTTTGCTTTTGGAAGTGACTGCTCCCAGATAGACTATGGGTACTGTGACCATTCCATATTTTGGTGAGTTTCTTTCTTCAAGAAAGGCCGTATTTTGTACATTCATCTAAAAAATAGGATAGGATATCTTCTTTTTCCAATGTATCATTATATGTTTCAGTTCAAATGTTCCCTAACACCCTGGTTCCTTTATTCATTTCCTCCCACAATACTGGGTGGTCCATTACATCCTGATCATTTACCACTCTAATTTTTTTTTATTTCTAGCTTTACCTTGTTTTTCCTTCTGCTTTTTTGTCATTATGTGTGGAGTAGAGGGTAAGTGGGAATCAGTCTGTCAATTTTGAGTTATTTCTTCTCATTTTCCCTCTTACTCTATCTTTTCGCGGTGGGCTAACACCTGTTTATTGATTTCAAAGTCTGTGTTTTGGTTTGTACAACCATCTCTTTTTTTATTTATTTTTATTTTTATTGAGAATTTAATACTGGTACAAAATAACCATAATCATAATTTCATACATTATTCCATCTGGCAGGGTAAAAAAAACAGGAAGTAAATACACTAAATACAATAAATGGACATATATACATTTACAAATACTTCAATATTTACAGGAGAGTGATAAACCCTCCATATATAGAGATAAAATATACAGGTACATATATACAAGCCTATGTTTGCAATCCTACGTCTCTCCAGGCTTTCCGGGACGCCCAAATATTTAACCCAAACACCCGTGTTTTCCTGCCCTTATGTGCATAAAGTGTAGACTCGATGTTATGGATACCCAGAAGCCTGGTCAGCCACATCTGAAATGATGGAGCAGTAACATCCTTCCATGCTGCTGATATAAGAAAACGTAGCACTGCAACTGATAAAAATATAAATGCTTCAGTCTGCCTATTTAAACCCAGCTTACTTTCACTACCCAAGATCATTAGGGTCGGGGATAGGCTGATTTTTAAGCCTAACAGCCCTTCCCAAAATGTCTCGATCTCCCCTTTTACCACACTTAGGGGGTCATTAGGATGGCGGGCGGACTTTGCCCGCCCGCCATCCTCGTGGTAATCGGGACCGCCCGTTATAAGGGCGGGGGTCCCGTGGGGAGTATTAGGATGTGCCCGCCACAGTGGCGGGCACATCCTGTATTTTTAGCATTGTGCGGGCGGTGCTCTCTGCACCGCCCGCCACAATGCTAAAAAAGCATTTCAGCATTTGACTAATCAAAGCAGCAGGCACCGCGCGGTGCCTGACGCTTTGAATATGCTAATGCAGGGGGGTACCACAGGTACCCCCTGTGTGCACCTCCGTACTCTCCATCACTCTGGGGGCCCGCACGGGGCCCTCAGAGTGAAGTCCGCCTGCCTTTCCGTGAAAAGCAATTGCAGACGCCCATCCAAATATGGCTGGCGGTGTCTGATCCCTTTTCCGTCCCTGCCGCAAGGCGACCGGGGCGGAAAAGTCGCGGGCGGTGTTTGCCTCCGCTGCGGTCCCCCGCCATTGTAATGTGGTGAGGGGGAAAAGGGTGGCGGGCGGGCATTTATGTCGGGCGGATCGCCATCGCCACCATGGCGGTGGCGATCCGCCCGACTTGGTAATGGACCCCTTAGTTTCTCACAATGATGGAACATATGCAACAGGTCCGCAGGCCCTTTCAAGCATCTGGGTCATCTATTGTCTTCCCTTTTACCCCAGTCAAATAGTTTAGAGGGTGTAAAATATAGATTAAATAGTGTTTTAAAATGTTGTGCTTTTAAATTAGACGAGCGTAAAATCTCTTTATCTAGGTGTAGCGCTTTGTCCAAGTCCACATCTGGATCATCCAACTTTGTGGCCCAGGCAGCTTCATTTTTTTCCAGATCATCTTGGATCTCAGCTATTAGGGCCCTTTAAATAATTTTAATCCTCCGACCCCCTTTTAACAAATAATCAAAGACACTACACCGATTGCCAGGGAAGATCCAAGATGGAAGAGCATATTTGAAGCCTTGGCTGCTAGATATCCCATATTTCTGCTGAATTGCAGCAAAACTCATCACACTATCACCCTGCATTATGTCCCCTACTGTCCGGATACCCTGCTGTTCCCAGCATTTCCATGCGCCATCCACACTTAAATTTGGGAAGAACCCTGACTCCCAGAGTGGCGTATTCTCGTTTTTTCCAGAGATCCCAAGCACTCTCCAGTATCTTATATCGCATTTTATTGAAATACCTATGATCCGTTTTCCTTAACAGAGCCCCCACCACCTCCCTCCCCATTAATAACTCATATATAGTAGGGACATTTTGAATACTATGTGGCGAGTCTTGAGTATATGGTTTGCTTGAAGATGGACCAAATAGGATTGCCATTTGGGTTAGTAGAGATGCCCAATGATAGTACCTTACATTCGGAATTCCTAAACCACCTAATTCCTGTGAGAGAGACATAAATTTCAATGAACGCCTAATCTTGCCATATTGCCATAAAAAACTTATAAAAATGGCCTCCATTGATTTTATCACCCCCTCATCTATTAAGAAGGAATGGAACGACACAGGTAGAGGACTTTAGGTAACATAGTCATTTTCAAGACATTAGATCTACCTATTAGTGACAAATGCAGGGTGTCCATTCTTTTAAGGTCCCGCTCGATCATTTTTAATAGTGGGACAAAATGATCCTTTATGATTAATTCTGTTGCTGCGTTAATTGTCACTCCCAGATATATTGCAGAATCTACATATCTATTATCTGATTTAGCGATATTTTTAGTGCCAATCACCTGGGTTTTCCCTTCATTCAAGCGATATCCCGAGTGCCGCCCAAATTCCTTAGTAATTTCTACCAATGCCCGAATAGCCGCAGCAGGATCCACCGATGTTACTGCCAGGTCATCAGCATAAGCTAATATTTTGGTCTCAAATCCATTAATTATGACCGGCTTGATTTCATCATTACGCAGGATCTGCCTAATTAGTGGATCAATATACATTGCGAACAGGATGGTGAATAGGGACACCCCTGACGGGTTCCCCTTGTTATGTTAACTTTCCCCGAGCTTTCACCCATCAACTGCACCTTGGCAACTGGATCGGTATACATGACTTTGATGGCAGTCAGGAAACTTGGGCCAAACCCTCTTCCTACGAGTACTCCCCACAGATAGTCCCAACTAACGCGGTCAACGGCTTTTTCAGCATCGAGGAGGATCTTGGCCATCCCCTCCCCCCGACAGCATGTGCCTCAAACAAAGATATTGCTTGTCTTATATGATTGGTTGTACCACGACCCGGAATGAACCCATGCTGCCAAGGGGAAACCAGACCGCCAATGACCCTCCCCAAACGCTTCGCCAAAATTTTAGCATAGATTTTATTGTCTGCATTTATTAGCGATATCGGCCTATAGGACCCGGGGTTTTCTTTTGGCTTCCCTTTCTTGTGGAATACCACTATATTTGTGTCCTTCCATGTCTCCGGTATTTTACCATTGCCCATTATACCGTTAAATAAATCTAATAAAATTGGTGCCACCTCCCTAGATATACATTTGTAAACCTCCAATGGTATGCTGTCCGGCCCTGCTGCCTTACCAGCTGATAACTCTTGTAGTGCCTCGAGCACTTCATTACCCATCACATCTATCTCCAATACTTCCCTCTCTAACTCATCCAGTTTAGGACCTTCATCCAGATAGCCCCCCTGAGGCTTCTCCCCCTCCATCTCTTCCTGGTATAAGGTTTGGTAGAAGTTTTTAAATACCTTGAGAACCTCCTGTGGTTCTACAAACTCCCGACCGTTCTCCTGGATACTAGTTATTATATTTTTCGTGTTGCCCTGTCTGATCCTGAGTGCCAATGCCTTACCTTCTTTCCCATGTATTATATCTTGCCCATGTTGCTCTTCCGCTTCTATCAATTCAGCTAGTATCCTATTCTTATCTGCCAGTAGTTTTTTCCTAATCCGGGCAGCATAGCTAAATGTTTTCCACCTTAATGCTGCTTTAAACGCATCCAAGACACTGCTTCTGGCTGCACTATAGCGATTGGCGTCAAAGAATTCCCGGGTCCATTTCTTCAGATGCTCAACATATAAATCATCTGCCAACAATTTCCTATTGAATGTCCAGTACCTTTGTTTCCTTGCTGACTTTAGACAATCGTAGTTCAAATACAGCAGGCTATGATCCGATAGGACCTTAGGTAGCTTCCTGATATTAACTTTGCTCATTTCTGTGGATGAGATTAGGAAATAATTCAATTTAGTATACCTTTGGTATGGACATGAGAAATAAGTGAACCCGCAATTACCGGGCTCCTTAATACCCCATACATCTGATAGCCCATGGGATTGTATCATAGATCACATAGCCCGGAATACCCTTGGCTTCCGGCCTAAATTTGGGTTTTTATTGACCAGGTCGACAAATATATTTAAGTCTCCACATACCACAATAGGAGTGGGCCAGTTAGACAGTTCTCTCTCCAATACTTCAAAAACCTCGGGGTCATCTTGGTTAGGCCCATATATCCCACAGATTGTTATCCCACAGCACATTTCGGCCAATGCCCATCTCCCTAACGCATCCGCTTTGGAGCGTTTAGCCCCCCCAAGCCCAGTTTTCCCTAACATGGCTACTCCTCTAACTGTTGAAGTCTGTGATGAGCATGACAAAATATCGAAGCCTCCCAAATTGAGCAGCTGTTTTTTTGCCCACGGTAGATGCATCTCTTGTAGACATAAAATATCTATATGTTCTGATTTAACGAACTCGGCCAATCTAAGCCATTGTTTTCCAATCATTAAGCCCTCCTATATTAATCGAGCATATATTAAGGTTCACCATTATAACATTTGAACATTTCCTTAACTTTTTGTACCAACAGCAGAATAAAGGCAACACGCATTCCAAAAAAACAGTACCCCACTCCCAAAAATAACAACACAAGCACATTTGTACCATAAATTCTGTTTTTTTTATTTTCTCCCCGCTTACTCACCCCCCAGCTGCCCCCCCCATGACCCACCTCTGCTCCCCCCTCCCTGCCCTTTCCCCCCACTCACTCCCTTGTGAAGTGCTCAGACATTGGTCTGTGCATGTGATGCTTGCAGTAGTAGCGGTTTTGGGCACTTCCACCAATTAGGATAAGCACATAGTGCCCTTTTACTGCCCCCAGCCAAAAATTAAATATAAGAAGGCTATAGCCACACATAATAATACAAAATCCAAACAAAGAAGATCACATCATGACTCCACATCCCCCCCTACCCAGAACCAGCTAGTGTCCTCACCTCTCCGCTAGCTTCCCTAGCTACCACGGGAGTCCAAATACTCTTGTGCTTTCACTTCGGATGCAAAGTGCTGAGTCCGTCCTTCATTTAATATTTTGAGCTGCGCTGGATTGATAAGATATACCTGAATGTGCCTCTCCCATATTGGGCTCCTGGAGACGGGAAGCAAGATAGCGACCGCGTCGTGGTCGCTCTGCAGTACTAGCGGAATGGGCACGGTTTGTTTGACCCCCAGCACTGGTGTCAGCCCGCAATAAATGGCAGTGATCAAAGAAAGAAAGTAGCCTAATGCCGTTTATTACTCACTGGGCATTTTGGACAGCATCATCAAAAACAGCTCGTCCGGCGTGGGCCGGGATCAGGCTGCTACGTGTACTGAGCGGTGTCCTGTCTCTGCGGATCCAGCGTCAGCGCTGCAGGTGTGGCAGAGGAGACAGGCGTGGTGAGCAGAGCAAGCGGAGTGAGCTGAGCAAAGACGGAATGGCTCCCAAGGCTGTGGCTGGAGTGGCTGCGAAATCAGCAGTGGCGACAGCTAGGAGGAAATTTCAGACAGCAGAGCAACCTGGGCAGGAACCTGGAAAGGATGAGTCACCATGCAAGTTGCGTACGCCCCTGGTGGAGCCGCCAAGGAAATGGAAGCACATCACGGCGAAAACTCGACAGGCGACCGCATCAATCCCAGAGATGTTTTCACGGAGCGGCAAGGGACAGATTCATAAGGACGGTAGCATGGAGGAGGTAGCTGCCTCCGCACTTTGCTCACAGGAGATTGATGCAGTAGTGTCAGGTATGGATGCGGCGCACACACCTAAGCCAAAGGATACTGCTAACCAAAATAACTCTCAGGGCAAAAATCCGATAATGGAGGTAGAGGAGGTCTCTATTGACGGTGAAATGGGGGACACTAGATCTAATCACCCTTGCGTTTTGGACAAAGCACTTAACAGCACTGAGGTAGCAGAGACTGAGGGGCTGGCCCTGGGCAATGACATTTTTACCCCACAGGGAGAGAACGAGGCGGAGAGCGGTCGGGCGGCGCTGGCTGGTGCCGGTGCAAGCATGCGATGTGGTGCAAGCATGCAATGGTGGTACAGCGGGAGAGCAAGGGGCTGGAGGGCTGTGCCCTTCCATGGCCGGGATTGATGGTAAAGAGAAGGAAAGTAGTGAATGCTTCTTTTCTGTCTCAGAGTGGTCGGAAGATGACCGGAGCTCATCTCAGGGGGAGAGTAACTTTGAGTCTGAAAGCGATCTTGAAGAGGACCCCCCCAGTACAGCTAAAAGACCTAACGTCCAACTAAACCGGCAAGAGCAGCCTGGGCGTGATTTAATCTGGGATCACTCTTCTGCCATGCCACTTCAGGGTAGTCCTAATGTAGAAACCCCGGTAACCCATCTTCCGCTTTTAGAGGTTATTCATCAGGCAATTCTTTCCCATCGTGAGGAAACACGCTAGGACAGTCGCAAATCACAAGCGGCAATGAGGAAAATGCAAGGCCTGGTTAGAAAGTTGTCCAAGGCATGTGTCACTGTGGGAGATAGGGTGTCAAATCTTGAAGAAAGGATCGTCGCAACAGAATCAGAGGCTGCCACAGCCACCACTAAAGTAGAGTCCCAAAGCGCCCATGTCATCGATATCCAGTGGAAACTGGAGGACATGGAAAATAGGCTTAGACGGAATAATCTGCGGGTGCTTGGGATACCAGAAGGGGTCGAGGAGTCAGATGTCAGGGCCTACATGATAAATCTATTCAAATTGGCCTTTCCAGAACTCTCCAATTGGAACTGGTCGGCGGAAATTCACAGGGCGCACCGTACTCTGTTTAAAATCAGAGCTGGTACTGGGAGAGGTGCTAAGTCAAGGGTAATTTTAATTTTTCTGGGCAATTTCATTCTATGACGGGCCATAGCTGAAAAAGCCAGACCAGAGGCAAGAAGGTCTAGCGAGGGAGTCACTTTCTTTGTCAGGCCAGATTACTGTCACGTAACAGTGGAGAGGCGCTGGAGGCTGAGGAAACGTTTGTACAACCATCTCTTTGAGCTATTTTTGTAATTATTTGCTAGGATATGGTAGGAGTTTTATTACAGCCAACATTTGTTTTTAAATCCTCAATAAGGGTGGTCAAGACTTCCGGGATTGTTGCTAGCTTATCAATCATTGGGCAGCAGGTAAACTCCATATTTAATGTAGCTGCGTGAGATTGTGCCATCATTATTCATTTATTTAAGTTGGCCAGCTTCTGATTGATCCCTGAAATTGCTTTTGCCACTTTATTAAGCAGGTCTACTTGGACATCCATTTTATTTGATCGATAAGTTAATTCTTCTAGTGTAAGTTGTGATTTTCTAAATAAGATGTCTGATATAGTTCCTGGATCGGTAGCTATTGCAGAGTCATTGGATTAGAGATTTAGATGATAATTAGCCTTACCTGGGCTATTACTAGAAGCTGTTTTGCTCCCTATTTTTCGACAAATTTGTATATTATCGTTACTATTATGCATCCAGTAATCCAATTTCTCTTCCACTGAGTTCCAGCAAGCTTTGCCTTAGGGAATTGGTTTATCACCATCTAATAGTTCCTTTTTTATATTGTTTTGAGATTTAGGGGACCACATCAGCGAGGTCAATGTTTGTGTGGTTTTTATAGGCAATAGCTCATTGTGATTTATTTCCACATAATGAGTTTGTTTTAGTTTACAGCTTGAATACTTTGATTTTTCTACTTCTCTAGGTTTGTTATTGATTTTTACATGTGCTTCAATTGGTTGGTGGGCCCTAGTTCTTAGTAGTTGTTCCCGGGCTTTTTGCTGAGATTTTTTAAGAAATGATTCAGGTGATTATTTATTAATCAGTTGTGGAGAGTGGGCTCCTATTGTAAGTATTTCCTGGGCCGTAATAGAGCCCCATGTTTGGTCCTTGTTTTAAATTGATTCTTGTTCTGGCTAGTTCCTAGTTGGATCTATAAAACCATTAGTACCATTAAGTCGGTCCATAGTTGTTTTAATTTTCATCGTTGGTGAAATTGGTAAGGATAAAATATCTAAGTCATCTTGATTAAATAACATCACTCCTGCTGGTTCTTTTAAAAAATCGATTTGTTTGGCATTTTAGCTGATTTTGCGAACATCAGAAACTCAGGTGAGATTCACAGTTTGGCCTCCCCGTCAATTTTTACTTTAATGAATTTTGCTGTTAAACCTTGACGTTTTTTCTCCAATTTAAAGGTGGAGAAAGGTGCTCTCTCTCTATCTGACCTCATGGTTCGCTCTTGTGTGGGGTTATATTTTTTCCATACTTTTCCTTTATGCTAAATTGTTGTGGAAGGGGAGCGCCTCTCACCTCGATAGGGCGGCGCCCGAGCAGGGATTCCATGACCACTAACCCTCTCGCGTCCCTGACGAGCAGGACTCCTCCTCTCTTTCTTCCCCTGCAGGAAACGGAACAACCAGCGGGGTCGCGCGACGACCCGGAAGTGAATTCCCGTGATCCCGGAGAACCCGGAAGTCCCGCCCCCATCATCAGCCCGACACACAGAAAAGCCGACGACGAAGAGAGGAGAGCGTTCGATGCGGTGGACTCGTGGCAGGAGACAGCGTGCGGAGAACCTGAGGCGGAGAGTGGAAGGATTGCGAGGAGAGGAGTTGAGGAGGAGGAGGACGTTTGGACCGAAGACTGGTGGAGTCCTCCGGAGGTTGCTGGAGAGCGGCCGCAACTCACTGGAGAGTTGCGGCGGGGCACATGACTACACTGTTACCTTTACTCCGTGTCTCCCTGTACATAGTGTAGTTTATTTGTATATAGTGTCTACCACTAATAGACCACACCTGCACTGTATATAGTATTTAGCCTTTGTCACCTCACCTAGCCCTGTGTATCATAGCCCCTACACTCCTCCCCACCACAGCACGCTCTTCCCTCTCCTCTCTCTCTTCCCCCTCCTTCTGAGCCCCATTCCGTCCTCCGACCTCACGTTCTCTTTGGCCCCATCACAACCCGGGTGTTGGCAGTGGTACTCCGACGGTCTGAATACAAAAAGGACTAACCGCCCTGCTCTCCCTCTCATTTCCCTCCGAGGCGACACCGGATCCCATCCGTGGACCAGCAGCTAAACCCGACGATCTCCCCACCCCGACGGCCTGCCCAGCGGAGGACCATCCTGTGCCACCTACCCCAGGAGACAAGACTTCAAGACATCCAGTCTCACCTTCTCTCAACCCTCTTGCCTACCCTGGTACAATATCAATAAAACAGCTGAACATAGCACATTATATCCGGCCTCCACGCCTGTTATTCCGGTCCGCCCATACCCCGACTCCACAATTGTTTTCTATTATTTTCTTGTGTTGCCTTCTATTGCTTAATATTCATGTATTATCTAAATACACCTCCTTTAATAATTCCTTTGAATGTAACAGTGCTTATACAACGCCCTCTAATCCTCCAGATGCTTCAGCAACCCTTCTAAAGTTAAAAAATTGTTGCCAACTATTAGTTTGTAAGCCGACAAAGCATACACACATACCACAGCCACGTCAATTTCTGCAGCGTCAAGGGCTGTAACTACAGAGGCCACCAAGTGAAGAATAGATACACTGCTTTCCCAGAAAGGAAATTCCACAGACCCCCCGGCAGTGAGTAGTGTCAATGGAGTCAGCCAAGCCCCCAATCCACCTCCTACAACCACCTCCACGTCTCCTCACATTTCCAGACACCAGGCTGCAGAGGAAGGAGATGTTGTGCCCCTGCTCCACACCCAGGAGCTCCCCTGCGACATCGAGCACAGCACCACAGGAATGGAGCGGAGCAGAGGGAGCCAAGCGGCGGCCCCACATCCTCACCATTCATTTATTACCTCAACCTTCATCCCCTCTCCCAAGCTCCACACACTGCAACGGACCAAGTCATCAATCCCCCTGTGCGGGGTGAGGAGGAGCTGGGGGTCTGCGACCAAGACCAAAATCTGTAATCCGCCACTGCAGTCTGGAGGAGGAAGCTACGCACCTGGCGGCGAGGACGGAGACGGATTCTGAGGCACACCACACTCTGCAACCAACGGGAGCAAAAACAAAACACATGGCTTGGCCCAGTGAAGTGTGACATTTTTACGTTGGTTACCATTTACAGTTGCCTTGTCTGTTAAAGGGATTTTTTTAATGATGTTCCATATGTACACACATTGCCTATTCTTACTTGCACTTTCAAGACACAATACACCATTTGTGGCATGATCATTCAGTTCTACCTAATTGCAAGAATTAAGTATCATAGGAATCATGCAAAATTTTCAGGCAACAGCTATTAGGAGAGAAATCACACAGTAGATCAAAATATGCAGGTACTGAAATGTCATCAGAAATAAAAGACCCCCGATCCTATGACGAGACAGGTATTAACACATCTAGACCTTTTCTCCAGATCCTTAAGCAGCTAGATGGTCCTGCGCATCATTTTTGGAAGGTTCTGTGATTTTTAACTAGTGTCAAAGGGCCTTGTGAGTATAGCCATCATTTTATTTGCATTTAGCCAATTTTTTGTTACTGCTCTGGACACCTTTTGTTTACACCTCTTGAGTAGTTGAATCCTGCTGAACTGCACAGCTACAAGTATTGTGACTAGAAAAGTAAACTCACAAATTTTCATCCAAATTGCACGCAAAAAGATCCCAAATGCTTTAAATAGCCCATATTCCCTGCAGCAGACTATACAACCTGTTTCTTTTTAAGTGTGTTTTATTGAGTAGCAAACATTATAGATATACACTTCCCAAAATGTTGCGAGAAAAATGAGCAGGTAGTCAGCCTCTTGGGGTGAACCTACCAGCATACACAGTTTCTATACATTTGTACAGTAATAACAGACACTACTTCTCAAAAGCAAAACATAAAACACATACCAACACTACAAAATCTCACAAATAACACCCCATATCACTTTCAGTTACAAACTAGAAACGTACACCCATTTCCACTTTCCTGACTGAATAAATAATACACAACCTAAACCAATTCCACTGCCAAGCTTTCTCTCTTCTCCCACCCCTAACACGTACACAGCAACACAGCAACTCTCTTTTAACTGAATCTCATCCACTGGATAATTTAGAACTTTACAACATGGCCCACATGCTGCACCATCACCCCTAACACATACACCTTTCACCTTAAACAGATGCAAACAAAATAAGCAACATGCCACTATTCACAACTTTCGATCTACCTATCTATTGCACAACAAGTCTACTATACCAAAACAACACAGCTCACTAACTCACTCTTAACCACCTACACACGCTTACCCATCAAAATGCCTTCCTAGCCTTCTGGAGGAGGAACACGATACAGAACAACATCTACACTATTGCTAGCCACATACAATCTAATACCAGCACTAAGGACACACCAGCTACATACCCTCAAAATACTGCCCACTCTCCTTCAAAATAATGTCAAACCATCACCAAAGCACATTCTCTTAAAAGTCTACTCATAAATGCTCAATCAATCTAAAAAATAAGTATCACATCTATGACCTTCTCACTGACACACAACCTGACTTACTCTTTATAACTGAATCATGGTTGGGAGATGACATGGAACCAGTGTTGCATGAAGCCGTTCCACTAGGCTATACAAACTATCACAAAGAATCATGTAAGCAAAAGAGGAGATAGCCTAGCTGTTGCATTCAAGCAAACATTAAATATCACTAAAGCTGACAATCTCTCAAACCAAGGTTGTGATGCCTTCTTCACCAGATAGAAACGTACACCATCTTCCTCCTGTAATGTCCTGCTCCTTTAAAGACCTCCACCTAGCAATGCAACATTCAAAGACCCACTTTTAGACCAAGTATCAAACCTTACAACACTACACTCCAATCTATGTATTCTTGGTGACCTAAACATTTGGTTTGACAAAACCTTCATGCCCCTTCCAAATACACTCATCACTGTCTTAGACGCACTGAACCTACCTCATATTGTCCACAAACCCACACACTGTGCTTTTTGAACTCTTAGAAACACAAGTAACATCCAGGACAGATCTAGACACAATAAATTCAAAAACTATATGAGTGGCAACAGGAATCATTTGATATCCTAATACTACTAAGAACAACACAACAGAACAAAAGAAAACTACAACATACTAGGCTCAAAACAAAAACAAAATAAGACACACTTCACCTACTGACACTTAACAGATTATACAAGCCAGCAATCATAAAAGCTAAGAAAAAATACTATTCAGACAAAATTAAAAATGCTAAATGTGAAAATAAGGAATTCTATAGAATTCTCACTGAATTTTGTAAACCAAATTGCCTATATGGAGATCACCCCATCACTGAAGAATTCACAGACAAACAGACGTATCATTACACTATCAGACTTCTATTTTAGACAAAAAAACACCAGCACCGACTCTTTTAAAAGAAAAACACTGCAAGAGTATGCTAGCCCAGTCTCTCCATTTCTTCCAACAAATATCACACAATGAATTTATGGACCTGATCAAAGCAAGCAAGCCTGCTGTCAGCCCTTCTGACCCGGGTCCATCAAATGCCTTCAAGAAAACTCTTCTAACTACCTCTGCTGCCACGCTAGTAAGAAGAATCATGAACAATTCCTTATCTACAGCAATATTATCAGAAGATCTAAAAAAGTCATACATTTGCCTATGCCCATTACTATAGAAAATAAACCTGGATCCACTTAATCCCGACACCTACAGACCAATTACAAATGGACCTTTCCTAGGCACACGGATAGAAAGAGAAACATTCGCTCAGATGTCTCAATTCATTGAAGATAATTCCATAGTTTCAGACTTCCACACAGGATTCTACCCAGGAAGAGCCACACAATCAGCCTCCATTGCCATCTGCAATGACCTTAAGAACACAGTTGATCAGAACAGGGTTGCTGTACTATTTCTGTTGGACCTCTCAGCTGCCTTTGACACTCTAATACAAAGACTCTACAAAGCCGCCATAGAAGGGAGTGCTCTTGACTGTATCACATCCTACCTTCAAAAGAGAACTAAAGTAATCCATACCTGCCTTTCTCATACAAACCGTATTTCACAAAAGCAGGGGTCCTACAAGTATCCATCAACTCACCCTTGCTTTCCAACATCTACATGAAGTCATTACCAGCACTGATCAATCAATTTCACCTTGCACGTGACAACTAAGCAGATGACACACAAACACTCTTTAAACTGGAAAGCCTTTAAAGACATTAGAAACTCAAACATTTTAAGTTGCCTTAGAGACGTGGATCAGTGGATGACATGGAGCCATCTCAAATTGAATGCTTCCAAAACAGAAATACACATGTGGCGATTGGAAAAATTCTGACCCACTCACCACCTGGCCTGACGAACTAGGATCACCGCATAAAGTGTCAGAGGAAGTAAGAAACCTCAGAATTACAAGCTATCAATGAATGCCCAAGTGGACAAACTAGTATGGTCAAGCTTCTTTACTATAAAATCACTGTGGCGCATCTTACCCCACCTAGATTGCCACACAAGGTCGAGGCTATGATCTCTCTTGTTCTTTTTAAACTTGATTATGCCAATAGCTTCTACCATGGATCATCTTTAACAGCTATGAAAAGACTGCAACAGATTCAGAACTCTGCTGTCGGTCTCCTCTTACATATAAAACCACAAACCTTCATCTCCCTTGCCTTGAAGGCCCTACATTGGTCACAGGCTGACAGAAGATCGACTTTCAAGCTGCTTTGTATCACCCACAAAGCAGTACATGGAACAGGACTGCTCTTCATAAGAAATAAAATCACCAAATACATTTAACAAAGGAACCTTTTCTCTAGATTTGGCACCTCACTTCAAAATCCCTCCATTTATGTTAAAAACCATAGGTGGCACATCTGTCTCTGTTTAAGCAGCCAAACTATAGAACTCTTTACCCTTAAACATAAGATCTACAGATAACTGCATTATCTTCAGAAGACTACTCAGATGCTGGCTCTTCCCCACATAACCACAATACTTATACATAAATATACAGCATATCCCTCTCTGTATAAGCATTTTTTTGGACTACACATGTATACCTCTATATGTGTATTGCTTTGCTAAGCCCATTGATGCTGCCATCGGCCGTTGAGCGTTCGGAGCACTACCTGGCTGGTGCTGTGACCGTTCAATGCCCGAAGCGGCCCTGCCCATTTTGTCAAACGCCCCCACTGCACCGCAATAGCGGCCGCAGTAAACGGGTTAAAACATGTATAATATTATGTTTATAAATATGTAGATATTAGTTTGTTCTGCTTAACAAATGTTCATATTACTTATGATTATATTATTCCATGTTTTACATGCATATAGGTGACTGCATAAATAAGTAAATCTTTTATCATAACTATCTGCAATTGCCTCTTTATAAAATTACAAAGAAATGAAAATAAAACAAACAACAAATAAATTTACCTAAAGTACAGCAACACTTAAAAGTCTGAGTTCATTAAATACAATTTAAATCTGCATATATTACCTTCTGTGTCCATATATACCTTCTGTGTACTTATGTATCTTTATACTTATTATTTTACTTCTAGTTCAGCATCTCCAATCCACTACCCTATATCTCACCCTATACCTCTCAATATATCCTTTACCTCCACTCTCTGACTCATCTCAAACCTCATTCTGCTACTCTCTCCAATGCACTACCCTATTTCTCACCCTATACTTCTCTCCATATATCCTCTACATCCACTCTCTCACTTAGCCTAAAGCCTATTCTACTACTATGATCCCCAACATAAACTTGTTTAGACTCTTCCCTCCTCTACCCCTCCTTGCATCATCTCATACCTTCTTTACTAGTAAGATATCCCAAACTAACTAAACCCTTCCCTCTGACTCTTCTCTCCTCCACCTCCCCTTTACTCACCCCAAACCTCCTCCTACTGCTTGGAGCTCCCAAAAAACACTTTCTAGACCCTTCTCTCTTCTATCCCTCAACTATCATTTTCAATCAAACTGATAGACTAACATGTGCACAGCTCAAATTAATTTCATATTTTTCTATAGTAATTCCCCACTATCCTGATTGGGTTTCAGAGTAGTGTGCTACCCACTGAAAAGCGCTTCAGCATCTCATCAGCGGTAGCAAACACTATATAAATGCAAACCCTTTCCTCTTCCATCACTCCACTACCCTTTTTCGATCAAAATAAAAAGCTCACATGTCCATCGCTCATTTTAATTTCATATCTCCCTATGCTAATTCATAACAGTGGCCTTTTGGGTTCTGGGGTAGTGCGTTACTCACAGAATAAGTGCTTTGATGCCTCATTGGGGTAGTAACCGCTATATAAATGCAATTACAATTATTCAAAAAACATAAACAAAAAGGCCGTGCCCTGGAGGAATGTGTCCCCACAGGCTGAAATCGGTTCCTGGAGGGGGACTCACATATTACATCACTCATGACATAGCCAGTAACATTACTGATGACATCACTAACGACATCTCAAATGACATTATAGATATCTGCAAAGGTTAACTCCACACTGCTACTTCCTTATCCAGAGATCGCAGCGGCTCCAGCAAAAAAAAAAAAGACAAAAAACTGGAATCATGCACATATTAAGGTTTATTTTGAAGCCTCAGAAAGACAATAAAACATGCAAAGTTGCAAGAAAGTGCATAAATCACAGCCAACGCATTTCAGCTTGACATCTTCCACTGAGCCTACTTTAGATTCATAGTGGCAATGTTTTATTCATGTTTTAGGACAATTGTCCATCACCACTTTCCACAGCAAATTTGTATGCTAGAACGCTAACAACATTTGTTTCATCACATTTCCCTGGTATACATTTCTCAACTGGAACAGTATCATTCTATTACCACAACATGAAGCTTTCGAGTCTCATGAGAGAAAATGATTTACAATTATTCCATTATGCGCTATAATGCTTCTTTTCAAACATTTGAGGCGCGCTTTCTCATCACATATTTCCACACGGTTTCATAAGTGGTGTATGATACACAACATTTCATTTCTAATGCTCAATGAATATCTTTTGGTTAAGGTAACAAACACATTGCGTATGTTATTTTGTCATGTTGGAATTACATTTTGAATCACTATTTAAAGTGCCTTAATGCTAAATTATCCGATGATAATGTTACTGTTCAGAATGACCAGATTAGGAAGGGGAGGGAAGGATTTCCCTGTTAAAGTGCAAACAAGAGTTATCTTTGAATAAAAAAAATCGTATTTTGAGGGAGAGGAGAGAAAATTATATTTATATCTATCATCATCGATGGTTTTACATATGCATGTAACAGTGGATTCTGCAATCCATATATTATTGCATTCTTTCACAGAAAAAGTGTCTGCGCATGAGTAGTTATTGAGAGTGCTTTTTATTACACTAGTTCTTACATGTGATTTCAGAACATTTATTCTCTTGTCCTAATCCTTAATTCCACCCCCTTGATAACCCATACGGGACAACAGTTAAAGTGCCTAATGCTATGTAAAGTGCTTTTAAAGTGCCTTTGTTGACATTCCTTACTTCAATTGATTACACTCTCTCTATTACTAAAGTAAAGTGCATACTCAGTAAAATGCTAGGTGTTTCCTCCAATCCATCTAGGGTTCACTGCCACCCTCTTTATAATTCATCTCCTCATTGATTCATTCCCTAATGATGGCAATTATCCCATTACGCAATCATTTTTCCAATTGTCTCAAATCTTTAAAGGTGAATAAAGTATCCAACACTTATCCTAGGTGTATTGTATGACATCAGTTGCACAATTCCTAATAGTCAGTCAGTCAGTCAAATAGGCTTTATTTCGATAAAATGCATATCTTTAAAAGCAGTGCATACAACAAGATAAAAAAAAATAAAAAGCCAGCCATGTACAAACAAATATGGTAAATGTGAATAAAATGGCGCAATAAATTACCTAAGACAGTCAAACATAATGACCACAATTAAACAATTTCATTAAGCCTTTTGACCTAATCACCCAAGCCCAGCTTAAAAACTTTGCCATACCACATACGGTGAACAACCTTTACAACAAAACTTTTACAACGCACTACCATTACACCGCGGTCATTACAACGCAAACCATTACAACGCATAGCGCTGGGGGGCGCTCTAGGATAGGGAATATATTTAATTTACTATCCAACACCTTCCCTACTATCCACGGGGACTGGAGTTGAAATAGTATATTAAAGAAATCACTATCCAGCGCCTAAAAGCACTATGCGTTGTAATGGTATGCGATGTAAAAACCGCGTTGTAAAGGCAAGCGTTGTAATAGCCTGCGTTGTAACGTCATACATCCACCACATACATACAAGGGGCGTGTATCGGACTTCAGAATCCGCAAAGTCTCGATAAAGTTTCTGGTACCCAATTCCTTGCACAGGGGTTTCAGCCACCTGGATCGAGGGACTTTGTAAGCAGGGCATTCAAATACAAAGTGGGCCACCGACTCAGTTCCGAGTGTGCAAAAAGAGCAAAAGGGAATGGTTTGGGCCGGGATTTTCCAACGCGCTGTCATTTCTCCCACTGGAAGGACTCCTGTCCTAAATTTGAAGTACAGCGCCCTATCTCTTGGTTTCGAAATTAGATCGAGATAGGGTTCTCGGAGGGGGGCTTCCTTTACCAAAATAAACTCACTGGAGAATCTACAGAGATTGGAATCAGAAAATCTCTTGCCCATTACCCAGTTCCAGTAAGCTCACTTCAAAACGGTTTTAGGGGGGGCAGTTCTAGACTGCCAAGCCTCACCAAGGCCCAACTCCCCAAGCAAGGACTTGACATCCCTCAGCCATCTTATTCTTGACCAGCCGGGCATCCGTAGGAACTCCTTCAACCCTTCTGCATAACTGGAAAGCTCAGGGACTCTCCATAGGCGGGACCAGAGTAGAAGGGGTCGCAACTTGACCTGTTCTTTAATTGGGCGGCAGCCCATATCCAAAAGCAAGAGCAGTGTGGGCGTACTCCTTGGGAGGACCATCAGATCCTTCAGGAATTTATTCTCTGAGGAGGCTAGCAAGTCAGTGTTCGAAGAACCCCAAAGCTCTGCCCCGTAGAGAGCCGCACTAACGGCTCTAGCCGTATAAATATCCAACACAGGGGCAATAGGCCTAAAGGACGATGACCTCTGTTCCTTAAGAAGAGCCCCCACTACCCTCTTGTGACTCAATAACATCTTTTGGATGTGGGAATCCCACCGCATGGTGTCACTAAGGCGAATGCCTAAATAGTCAAACTCTTTGACCCTTTCCAGGGGCACCGAGTTTAATACAGGGGCCCAGCCAAGTTTTTTGGGGGGATTCAGGACCAAATATTTGGTCTTGTCCGTATTGATTTTTAAGCCCCTAGTCTCACAGAAGGATTGAAAATTATTGAGGAGCTTCTGTAGACCCAGCGGAGATTTTGAAATCAAGAGGGTGTCGTCGGCAAATAGTAAAGTGGATATTCTCCTGCTCGCCTGGGATGGTGCGTCTGCAGGATGTTTCAGAAGGTGCTCCACCACTCCGTTCACATACAATGAGAACAGAGTGTGGGCAAGGACACATCCCTGGCGGACACCTCTATTTACTAGAATTTTATCAGTCTTTTGGCCCTGCGTTTCCCACCTCACCTGCGCAAAGTTCTCTGAGTGGAGTTTCGTCAAAAGGGAAAGAAGATAAGTGGCCATACCCAAATCGGACAATACCTTCCACAAGCATCCCCGGGGCACCAAGTCGAAAGCAGTCCATAAATCAATGAAGGCAAGGTACAGACTACCTTTGCCTATTACGACTACTTTCCAATAGAGGATCAGAAGTCTAAAGGTCTGCTCAATGGTCCCGGTCCCTGTCCTAAAACCAGTCTGAAGGTCAGAAAGTATTTTATTGTCCTCTGCCCACTGGAGCACCCTTCCGAGAACCACCTTTCCTGACACCTTCTGTGAGGAATCAATTAAACTTATAGGACGGTAGTTTGCTGGGTCGTCCCTAGCCCCCTTTTTGAAAATCGGGACAACCTAAGCCCCCATCCAGGAATCAGGGAGAGTGGCACAAAGATAGGATGCGTTAAGGAGAGAAGAAATATGTTTGCCCCATTCAGTTAAGTTGAGGCGTAACAAATCCCTTGGGAGCCCATCAGGTCCTGCTGCTTTATTGGGGACCAGGGCTTTAATCACATTCTCTACTTCCTTAGCAGAAAAGGATAGGTCCTCACTCAACCCAGAGGGGCCCACAGATAAAAAATCTGGCAGCCCCATCCTATCCTCCTCGATGGAAGTATAAAGAAGCGAGAAGTGATTAAACCATGACACCTCTGGGATGTTACAAGTTATCAGCGCCTTAACTGGCCTCTTCCTGATCCTAACTAGGTCCCAATTCCTAATAAGAAAAGTGTTGTCAGGTATCTTGATCCTCAACAAATTATCTGAATTACCACAAACATATTGCACATTATTTAATTGTGCTTGTGCTCACAATAAGCTGTTATCATGATGATGGTCATATTAATTATGCTAATACAAGGATAAGGTGCTAGGTGCATGATTAAAATGTTAAGTGATCAATGAATGGTTTTCCTAGCAAAGGGAACTCCTTGTCCATGTGAGATACACACTAATATACACATATCATTTTCCTAAATATGTAGATCACTACCTTTCAGCACAATTATATGTACACATTTGATTTCACATACTTGTTTTGTGTCAGATATGACGTCAGAATGATTCCTTATTGGTACATAAACTTTTTATAGTATATTAAAACATATTAATGCACATAAAGCTCCACATTTGTGTTGTGTCGCAATGGTATCTCTACGCCCAATGTTAAAATTAGTCTAGACGCCTCTCTTCTCAGTTCTTCTTTCCCTGTCACTTTCCCGGGGATAACATGTTTGATTCCATAATATTTGAATCCTGATGAGGATCTTTGAGGATATTGTTCAAAGTCATTGGCCATTGGATAGTTCTTGTGTCCATTTCTGATTGCTCTTATATGTTGTAGAATTCTTATTTTTAGTTTCTTGATTGAGCTTCCAATGTAGAGATTCCCACAATCACATTTTTATGCATGAACAACATATTCCATGTTCCCTGTTATTCTATCTTGAACACGAAGAAATGTGTACTTTCCAAAAGCCAATTCTTTCCTCTATCACGATCATAAAAGCTGTGCGTTAAAATGCTACTTAATGATCTTGTTCTCCAAAAGGTTATTTATGGACCAGAGGCAATCATTTGTTTTAAATATTTATCTTTTTGCAATATGTGCCAATTTCTTTTTTAAATTCCTTTATTTTCTGGTTGTGCTAGATTATATTCCAAAAATAATCACTGTACTTTACCATTATCACTTTTTGATGACCTTTCATATTGTTTATAAAGTATGGAATCCCTTCACTTTTCACAAGCTCTCTCACATGCATTACTGAGAACACTTGGTGGGTGCCTATGTAGGATAAATCATTTTAGTCACTTCCTTCTTGTACTTACCTTCTGCAGAACAGATTCTTCTTGTTCTTAACCTTTGTCCTTATGGTATACTCCAGTTTATTACTATTGGATGTCTGCTATTGGCATGCAGTATTGAGTTAGTTACTGTTGCCTTTCTGTGGATAGTAGTAGAAGTATGTTGTTGTTCACATTCACTTGCATATCCAAAAACACACAATGTTTTCTACTATATGTTGTAGTAAACTTGCTATTGAGGTCATCAGCATTTAATTGCAGTGTGAATCTCTTCACTTCAAGTTCCCCACCCTCCCAGAGTATAAAAAGAGTGTCAATAAAATTAGTCTAAAGCACAACGTTCTTCATGAAGGATTCATTTTCCCGTCTAGTCTACCACCTTCTCCTACATATATATATTTTATAAAAACAACCACACATTTATTACTACAGTGCAACGAATAAGAACACAGCAAAATAGAGTTTAAAAAATCCTGCCTGACAGATAGCATACAATTACTTTACATAAAAAAACCACAGGAGAACAGGAAAAAAAGGAGCCACAGGAAATCTTCCATGGGATTTTACCCTGCTACACAGATTTTAGGCTTTGCATACTTGTTTTGGTTAAATGTTTGTGGGGGGGATCAAATACACAAATGTCCATAGCATAAACCATATGTGCAGACTTTATCAAAACCAGGAGACAGCAGGCATTTTCTGCTTACTGTGCATCACATCACTGAGCTATGCAGATGTATTCCAAAAATAACAAACCATTAAGATCAGGCATGCTTTTAAAAGTATAACCAGCCACCCCTTTGCGATTGGTAACATGGATGATAAATAAAATTGTAAACTAGAAGACGGTCCACTGTTTTAGATAATCAGACAACAAGAATGAGTTTAGAAAATGCAAAGGAAAGAACCATAAGACACAATATTGCTTTCTATTATGGAGGTGTTAATCTGATGCCAAAACAGAGAAAGCCCTTCACTATTCACTGACCTCCAAAGGTAGAACAGGATAAGAGACTTGCTAGGAAACAGATCTGTAACACCGTCCACTAGATCTGCACTCTGGAGTTTTGGACGCTAGGTGGCGATCGTGTGCGCGGCAGCAGCAGCAGCAGCAGCAGAGCAGTAGAGCAGAGGCATCGGTGGCAGCGGAGTGCTGAGAATCGCGAGCGGGTCCCCAGACCCGGGGGGAGTCTTGCCTTCCTGCCAATCGTCCCACAGGCTCATTACAAACTACGAGGCTGAGAAGCTGTGAAGCAGTGAAGCAGAGTCGAGCACACAGCAAAAGCTTGGCACTAGCTCCAGGGGGTCCTCGCCAAGTACGGGCTCGCCTGCAAGTATGGGCTCGCCTGCAAGCACGCAAAGGTGAGGAGCGGTGAGGAGTGGTTTGCCTGAGGAGTGAGGAGAGCTCGGAGAGCTCGGCGGGCGGAGTTGAGAACTGGTGACTGGCGTCTGGCGTTGGCCACTGCTGGTCACTGCTGTAACAGCAAGTAACAGCACAAACTTAGCTGTTATTCACTCCGCCACTGATTATTGACTGCTGATTAAATCCCATCCTCGCAGCCTTTGTCTCACAGCCCCGGGATTGATGGTTTTAGGGTGATCAAGGGGGGAGAGGCCGACAGAGCAATGGCTGACTGAGCATAGGGCGTGGGCCAGGTACATAGTATGAGCGCGGCTGCCGTTCGAGGCAGCTGCCAAGTAAGAGCCCAGGGGAAGCCCAGGCCAATCTGACTAGGTCCTATTGGCTGGAGGCACCTTCTGAGTGCTCCGCTCGTCAGCTCGTCAGCAAGAACTATCCCCCAGGAGTTTCATTCACCTCCTCCATCCAAACGTCAGGAGCTGCAAATAGCGGTTATGAATTTAATAATCTAAGTGTTTATCGGCCGCTTATCCCTCGATTTGGAGCCGAGACTACCACAAATCAACAGCAATCTGCTAAGCGGTAGGTTATACCCGAAGAGGCATAAGGCTCACAGCGAGCGCCTGCGCCTGTGCCCCTGTCACAGGATACAGGACATTCACAGGATACTTACGGGATGCAAGGCGAGTGACACATTTGGAGAAAGAGTGCTGCGTATAGCCCATAAGACATTCGCTTTGTTTTCCACCGCATAAGTCAAGCTAAATTAGCCACAATCCGTCTCCGGTCTCATCATGAGGTACGGTAAGGTAAAGAAGGCCCCGGAGAAAAGTCATCAGTCCCGAAGGGGCCGGCAAAGCGGAGAAGAATTGAGAAAGTTATAGCAAACAAGGCTAACATCAATCCGAAAAATGCTTTAATCTCTCCAATTGCTTCGCTCTTTGAAAAGTCAGCGTTAAATAAAACCAGTCTATCGAGCTCACGCTTTCAATTTTTGAAGGATCCAGGGTCAGCATTGTTCTCCCTAACTGGGGATGTTGTTGGCCTATCGACACCCATAGTTCCTGTAAAAAATCAGGCTGTAAATGACCTGAGGCAGGATGATGCCTTTCGCATATTCATCTCGGGGAAACCAAAGCCCCAATCCAGCGATAATTCTGTCAAACCTACGGGACCAGATCAACTGGATAACTCAACTCAACTGGATAACTCAGACTGTAAAACATATCTACTTAAGGAAAAGAACAGTTTAACTACAACTGCAACAGTTCACGTTGAAGCTGACGATTTTAATACAACATCTACTCAACAGCATCTGATAAGCTCAACAAATCGAAGCCAAAGTTCGGAAAAAGTCATAATACGAAGCAAAATGACTTACAATCATTACAATCTAGTTTTGATGAACTCTCTCCTACATGTCATAACCTAAATAATCCAACTGTCAACAGCAATGCGAATGACTCTTTGTCCGACTTAAGTTCAGTTCAAGCAGGGGTGGTAGCAGCCGATGATAAGGGCAGCCATGGCGCGGTCCAGCAATCAGTTAGCCCGTCCGATTCGGAGATTCTACTGACACCTATTGTCCTCGGCGAAATTTCACCATCAACGGCAAACGTAAAGCAGGATAAATAATCGAATAAAGAGGTCAAGAATACACCCTACGTGGAAGCAAGCCCTTTGGATTTGGTTGCTCCTCTTTTACAAGCTTTACAGACATCCACGGCAACCTTAATCATGCAATCAGATAAACTGGATATCCAGATCGATCTGATGAATGTTATCGCATCCTACATAGCCAGCATAAACACCAACTTAGATAATTTGAATTCTCTAATTAAAAGAGCACAAGCCGAGTCTCGCCATTTAGAACCCATCTTTACCTGCGGTCCAGTTCTTGAAAAGTTAAGCTCATTACCTATTGTATTAGAGCAGATACTCACCTTAAACAAACGTGTTATTAGTCTTGATTCGGAGTCAGATCGATCAGCCCCCCCTATAATAGAGCTTCATCAACCAGTCGATAACACGCTTAGGGCTGGCAGCGTAATCACCGGTGACGACTCTAATGATACAGTTACAACTGAGGTAATCCTCCCAGAATCCACAAAGACAGGATTATCAAAGCGACAAAGAAAAAAGGAAAGGAAGGCTAGGAATAAGAAGTGCGTAGCAGGTCCAAAATCGGGAATTGGAATATTCCCCATCTTTTCAAATACAAAGGTAAAATCAATAAAAGAGGATGGCATTTCGGAAATTCAGATAGAAGAAATCAAAAAAGAGGCCATCCACGTTAATGGCTTACTCTCGAACAAACAAGAATCCAAGAGCTCCTAACCATCAGGAAGCGTGAGACCTGCCCTACACGTAGGCAAAAATCTGCATGATGGGTTTCCAAGGGTGAATCTCTTGTCTGACACCGGCCCTGGAAATAAGTCTATTAAAACTGCAAATTCGTTCAAAAATAGAGATACTCAGCTCAATGAAACTACGCAGCCAAAAATCAGTTGGCTAAGTCAGCACCAAGAAGACATCATTCGAATTCCGGGAAAAGACAACATAGTGGGGACAACAACAACTATGGCTGCAGACACTGAATCAACACCACAAATCTTGCAAATAACAAAACAAATTGCCAGCAAAGCAGGGGTCCAAGACAGTGTTAACAGCCTACAATATGCGGAGCATCGAAGTGAAATCGGAGTTCGATTAAAGTCTATCCCCCAAACACGAATTGAGCTAGGAACGAGAGATCAGGATATGGCTGATAACAATATAATATCAGCAATTGGAATACAGAGTAATTCGACCCAGGGCAACCTAAGTGTCAACATAGCAAAAAAGGATATTAAGCAACCACTTCAAATAGACTGCAATGATCAAGGGTTAGATCCATTCAAGCCTGGAGTCGAGAGTCATCAAATTATCTGGGCTCCGGAATATAAGACACAGGGATATCACGATATTTTGAACAGATGTAATATCCTGAAATTAATAGCGAAATCAGTGAGCTAAGAAATATCAGATCCACTGATCTTGAACGTGTGCAATTCCTAGCAGGGTCTACAAAGTTAATAACTGAACAAACATTGACGACATGGAAAACACCCGGGATCGCAGAAATTAATATTGGAAAAATCAGATTTATTTCAAATAAGGGGCATTCGATTATCACAGCCCGTTACTCCACGCTATCCGTTTCCATTAATAAAAACTAGAAGTCCGCAATTTACTAGGAAATCGGTCAAAGTGACTCCCCAAAAGCCCGTCTACTCGGCTCTGTACAATGCCAAAGGCAGAAGCAAAGAAGTCATCGCCCAGGAAGAAAATGAAGTAGAAAAAGGGGGAGAAATTAGATCTCCAATAGACAATTGGAAATGGCTTCCCAGCCTGTTAAATGCGAATCGGAAAAACTGACCGAGTAAAGATAATACGAAGCAAGCTGATAAAAAAGGTATTCACATTGTGTCATGGAATAGCGCTGGAGCCAAAAAATTATTGGAGGATTGAATAGCCTTAGACGATTGGGCGAATTGCGATATAATCGCTTTACAAGAGACTTGGCTGCAGGAAGAAATTGCATTGGCAGGCTTTACCCACCACTTGGTAGCCGCAGAGAAATGTAAAATCTATGGTAGAGCCATTGGTGGCCTCTCAGTTTATGTGTCAACTGCTCTACAAATTAATTCAGAACAACTTGAATCTCCAGACCCAAGTATTCAAGTAATCAAACTATCAGGATTAATTGCAAACAATAAAGTGACAACCATTCTGATCAATTATTATACGCAACCAAAAGTTCGAGTGAAAAATATAAAAAATGCCTTATTATGCGAGGTAATAACTGACCTTCGCAGCACCGAGCCATCGTGGAATGTCATAATAACTGGTGATTTTAATTCTAACCTGATATACTCCCTGGAGGAGGATGAAATACTAACAGCGGATGACATGCATTGGGGTGTTCCAGAACAGATTCAAGATGGGGCAAGGACCAGAATGGATCGAACAGGCATTCAACTGGTTACAGAGTTAAAGTATCTAGGTATGCGTGTCCTAAATGGTAGTACCGATGAGGATCAACCTCCCAAAAAAACCTTATATGGTCCGCATTGCCAATCTACTTTGGATCATACAATTGCAAGTCTTTCGTTATTTCCCTTATTAAATAGTTTTTATATTGAATATTTGCCTATTAGCGATCACGCAATGCAACATATTAAATTCAATCTGTGAGTGGAAAGATCTCAATCTTCATATATCCTTGAAGGAAAATTATGTTCAATAAATCAAAAACGTAGAGACTGGTTCAATTCAAATAAAATCGAGTGGTTCTCGATAATAGTGGAAAAGATGAACAACTTAGGTGATATCCCAACGAATAATATACAAGCATGGTCGATCTTTTTAGAGAGTCTAAAACTGAAAATGAAATCACCAGTTATGAAGGCTAAAGGTATCAGCCTAAATAACAGATTGCCGAAAGATTTGGAAGATTAAAGAAGGGTACTGAGAAAAACACATAAAAAGTTGCAACCATATGCCAAAGACTCTTATCAAATGGATGCATTTTTGGCCCTACAGAAGAGCTATAAAAAGAAAGTCTGGGAGTACAAAAAAGTCATGAAGGAAAAATTCTGGTCCAAGTTGCTCTTTAGTTCCAAAACCTCGGATACAATTACGTTCTGGAAAGGTATAAAACAACTAATCAGACCGTCGAACATTCTTGTATCAAATGTGCAGGAAAATGAATGGGTTACTTTCCTCCAGTTAAAATTTAAAGGAAACACAATAAAAACCCCAGGGAATCAACCCAATCTGCAATATGACAATAAAAATACAAATGAGGCGGAACATAGCATACAACAATCACCAATCAATCCAAGTAAAGCACTAACCACGACCTTAACACTCGGAACTTATTCTATGGAGGAGATACCAAAAGTAATTAATAAGGGCAAGAGTAACAGGGCCCCAGGTCCAAATGGCATACCTCAAGCAGTATACAAACATGCACCTGAATACTGGAGTCCACTTCTTGAGAATCTCTTTGCTGATGTTCAAAATCTTAATCAAATACCAGAAAGCTGGCAAGGATCCATACTAATGCCTATATACAAAGGTGGTGACAGACCAACCCATGTAACTACCGACTAATAGCACTACAGGATGTGGAAGCTAAATACTTTGCATCACTTCTACTAAAAGATCTGGTTACCTGGTCTGTCGAGAGAGATCTGATCCCAATTAACCAAACTGGGTTTAGAGCGGGGATCGGAACTATTTCAAATATTCTATCAATAACTATGATAGCCGATAAATGCCAGAGTACCAAACAGGAGCTGTACTTATGTTTTATCGATCTGCAAGCCGCATTTGATAGTGTGGATCGGGACTTATTATGGGTAAAATTAAGATCATGGGACATACCAGAGAGGATACTAAGGGGCTTATTGCTATTCTATACGGACACTTGGACACAAGTAAAACTAGGGGATGGTACCCGATTGTCAAAAAGTGCACACAGGATCCGGCCTAAAACAAGGCTGTGTCCTTGCCCCTCATTTATTCAACCTATTTCTCTCGGATCTCTCCGGCAAATTAAACACCTGCAATGCTCACCCACCGAGACTAGGCACCTTGCAACTCTCACATCCCGCAAACGTGGATGATATTGTACTCACATCCCGCAAACGTGGATGATATTGTACTTATGAGCCTAACAAAAGTTGGTATGATCAGGCTATTAACCGAACTTTCACTTTTCTTGTCCGCGAATAAGCTGACTTTGAACTTATCCAAGACCAAAACAATGTTAATTTCCAACCGACGCTGAATAGATTACAATATCGGTATTGAAGGTAAAAGGCTAGAAAGCGTCTCAAGTTATAAATATCTGGGATTTTTTATTGATAAGTTAACTTTAAAAGCCCAGAAACACTATCTTACACAACAAGCTGGAGCCTTGATTTTTGCATTTAGCTCCCTGTTAAAAAAACTAGAGGGTCCTTCGTTAAAACCTTTACTAACAGTAATTGCTAGTAAAGATCTTCCTACATTAGCATACGCAAGTGCAGCAATGCACGGTAAGGATTGTGCCCTGTTAAATAACTTGATTATCAAAATCTATAAGAAAGTCTTTCAACCCCCGCACGGCTTCACCAGCGCAAATGCGCCTAGAATTTGGTCTTATGAATGAGTCAGTGGGAAGATTATATACGTGCATCAAAACAGGGTACCGGATTAAAATGAACGCCTCTGACAATAATCTAAACAAATTTTTGTGGCAAGAAGTCGAAACACGAAGTAGATCTGAGGCAAATAAATTCCTGACCAGCGCACTGGAATTAACATGCACCGCCCAGCTATGGGATAAAAATGTCAAAGCTGCTAAATTTCATTCATTGCTTATTGACAAGGAAATCTTCTCCCATCGCTCCCACTCTTGGGTTGTGGTTAACATCTATAAATTACTTACTCCGGCGCTTTATGTGGATTCTACATACTCAGTTTTCATCAAAAAAAGGTTGATGGCTCTAAGATTTGGAAAATATCCATCGATGGCCGATGCACCAGCCTGGAAACATTCGGGAACCGTTGCCTGTCGGCTTTGTGGTCACAACAAAGAGGACATAATTCATATCATTTGTCATTGTACAAAGTTGAAACAGGAGCAATTGCTCCTTTTAAATAATTATTTTCTGATTAAGGGATTGCACACCTGTAGGTCTTCGATTATTGGCTGCTTGGACTCTATGGACTCACAAATGAACTGTAAGATTGTAAGGTTTCTGCTTGCTTTTGAAAAACATCTGAAAGCAAACTAATATTTTAAACCCTATTGTGTTATGATATTTATATTCTTTTTGTCTGTTTTAACTTCTATTTCTGAGTATTGGATTTTACCGTGTTGCAAATCTTGAATATTATTTTTAATTGATTGTATATTTAAACATTGTTTCTGAAGTGCAAAGGAAATTTGTTATTGTTTTAACCGCTACCGCGCTACCGCGTTTTCCCGCTGTATGCGGGAATTTAAAAAATGGCTTGATCGTGACAAAGCCAGCTCGTCATCCGCGCACCGCAGGTAACGTTGATGACGAGCTGGCTTTGTCATCAGCATCGAAGGGGTTAATTAACTAAACAATAAAGTTTTTGATAGACACAGCAAGGTAGATTCTGAAGCTAAGGCCTCATCCACAAGCCATACTGAAAAGGAAGGACTGCTCCAAACTCCATCAAGTTTCCCTGAGTCACACACTGGAGAACTACTGGTCAGAGACCGAGACGGCAAAGCCTTCTGGAAAAGATGCAGGTATCTATACAAAAAAGCATCCCAGTACAGACTCCGCTTCAAGTTCGAACTGCAGAAGAGTGCAGAAAGTGAGCCACCCACTCTTGTAGCAGGAAGCCCACACCTTGACCTGAAGCATCCAGAGTACCTGGAAGAAGAAGCTACTTAACATTTCAAGATCTTTGAGTTTAGAGGAGGAGCCATTGGCTATGTAATAGAAAGAATAGGAAAATGTCTTGTTTTCAAATGTAGACTTTACGAAACTCACCAACTTCAGTTCAAAGAACTCGAGTCCCCTACATGAGATAAATACAATAAATACATTTGTTCTGATTAGCATCTGTTCTTCCACTGATGGACTCAGACATAACTATGGGCTGATAGTGGTGAACCATGAGGGAAATATCACAGGCACTGTTCAAAGAAACTTCAACCAAAAACTCATTATGACCTCCATGTTTAACAACACCTCTGAACAAACAGTTTCTTGTGTCACAAATTATGGCAGTGTAAGGTGTGCTGTTTTACCAATTTTGCAACGTAAGAATAAATCCAAGCCCTCAGTGAAAGGCTTGAGTGAGCATATACCGTTTTAAGTACAGCCTCCACCTTATACTCTCCAGAAGCATTTGGGAACACTAAAGAACGTGCAGCCCAGGAGACCACACCAAGTGCACCCTAAGTTCATTCTTGTTGACCCACTATGTTGCAAAAACTTGCTAGAGAGGGCTTCCAACAGAGAATCCACAAGCTGAGTATTCATTACCACTCTGCATTCTCTGCATTGAATGGAAAAAGATTTCCATTGTACAGTGGACAGTAAAAAACATGATTAGACTGGGGGATTTCTCCTGTGTTTTAGATCCCTCAACTCAGAGGGGGAGGTGGCTGAAGAGGAATTTATCTGCACAGTTAAGAAACTAGGGAATGCTGAGGCTAAAGTCTTAAGGAAGGCAGAATGTCTCATCTTTGATGAAAAACTAGATGAAGAATAGGTTATATACAGCAACTTTGAAAACCCAGTTGTGAGTGACATGAAACCTATATCTAATGCTACTAGAGGTAGTCTATAAAAAATATTGTAAGACTGAAAACTTTAACCTTTTAGGTCTGATAATTACTTTATTGTTAGTTTATATAATGACAATATTTTAATATCAATGTACTCT
The DNA here is from genome assembly GCF_964261635.1 of Lissotriton helveticus. Classification (NCBI taxonomy): domain Eukaryota; kingdom Metazoa; phylum Chordata; class Amphibia; order Caudata; family Salamandridae; genus Lissotriton; species Lissotriton helveticus. The sequence continues at coordinate 367,243,332 of NC_136071.1, forward strand.
ATTTATTCATATTTATCATGCTGTACTATGCCAATGATATTTATAAAGTAATGCTTGTTTTATGTATTAGTGAAGATGTTTTGGAGGTGTAGCTGCAGTGGCTTAGATCACTTATTGGAAAGGGAGACAAAGGGAGGCTGTCCACTTAAATACATGTATTTTGTCCTCTACAGTCAGCAAGTTAAAAAGCGCATTCGAACAACAAAATGTGATGGTAGTCAAGCCATTCCCTCGAATGAAGAAACCAATGCAAGCTGCAAAGACAATGCTATTGAATCCTGAAGGTACACCAGTGTTTGTGATTAATTATAAATGTCTTAATTAATTGTCAGGCAACATAAATGGTTACGTATTCAGCAGAATATTACACCCTGAAGTCCAGAATTCACATTACATGCTTGTTCTTCGTCTTCATCAAAGTGATTAGATTGTGAGGTTTAATCTAAACATACTAAGTGCCTTATTCACAAAGGTAAACTTACACATGTAGATGTAGTCACGTTCAAATCTACTTTTCAACTAGGAGTAATTTTATATTCTGTTTTGCTAGTCACGATTTATAAGCATAACATTACTATTAACCTTAGATTATTTGTCTTCACCACAGATTTACAAGGGTAAAGTTACTACTCATAAAGTTTTACAAGTATTCAGATATTCAGAGGTCAGTGCCACCAGAGGTGGAGATTTCCTTTTGGTAAGGTATGGGTACATTTACTAGAGTTTATTCAACATAAACACATATTTTATTACAAAATATTAATGTACACCAATTGCAAATATAGTTATTTTGAATCTAGTAGAAATGAAAATGTTACACCACTTTTAACTTGAAAATGTATTAAATGGAGGGGGCGAGGCTAACCAACACCCAAGATGGCCGTACTGGGATAGAGCTCCAGTCGACCACCAACTGAATCTCCCCCTACATCCGCTACATTTATCCGTTTTGCCCACAGTTCTGCCCGCCACTAAAGCTCCTGCAGTCTGGGATCCATCCGGTCCGTTACCGGAGTGAATCCATCCCTGTTAGCCAGCACAATCGGCTTTGACATCGCCAACCAGGGGGAGCGAGGGTCTGGCCATGATGTTGCACGGCTTCTCCTGCCACCAGCCCGGCGCATCGGTGGCAAGCTAGTCGGACCTGGGGGACACCCAGTGAGAGAAGGCCCCGCTAACGGCCGTTGCCACTCTGAGCCTTCCATTGTCGGAGGTCCATACAAGCCTCCATGAACTGTGGGTGATTTGGTGAGACCTGCGACGCTCAAGCCAACGCTCCCGGTGTACCTGCGGCGTGTGGCGGCACGGGGTGCTCTTCCAGCGGCTGCCCTTGTGAGACACAATGGAAGGTCTCCGTCAGTGTTTGCACCCGCTGTGCCTCCATACGGTGCTGGAGCCCATTGTTGGGGTTGCATTTCTGTGAACACTTTCCTCCCTCTTTTTGCTTTGCGAGTGGCTGGGTGATTTCCGTGGCGACAGACGCAGCCACCTCGCCAACGCCCTGCCAACCTTCCTCGCACTACACTGCTCTGGGCCCAGTGACCCCTCCGGGGCTTGGAGGCCCCCGTGACTGTTGCAGCTGACTGGGAGCCAGCCATCTCCATTTTAGATCACAGGGGGCTGCTAACGATCAAGGTTAAGCACATATTAGAGGATATATCTGCAATATCTGACTCCTGCCCCTGAGGGCCCTGACTCCCCCACTTTGCTTTGGTCTTAGAGCAGAGGTCCTGACGCTGCTGAACCGGCGTATGCTGGCTGCAGTTCCGCATACCCTAGACTCGCTGCTCCCTTGGTCTGGTGGTTCCCCGCCTGAGGTAGAGAGTGGGACACAAAGGCCACTGCGAAGGGACCCAGGCAATCCTCTTCGCAAAAATTGTCAAAATTTGCCCATTCCAAGTCAGGTGGGGCAGAGGGGAGGCAAGATGGCGAGGAGGCAAAGTAGCAACCTGAAGGCGGGGCTCCGACACTGCTGGACATCATGGAGGCTATCCAGGGAGTCCGCACAGCACTGGAACATAAGATTGACACTGTCTCTATAGACATCAACCTCATACGCACCGATCTGAGAAACATGGGGGAGAGGGTCAAGGAGAATGAAGACTCTGTTGCAACAATTACACATTCCATAACGCAGCTGGAAATGACGGTCAAGGAACTGCTGGCCCAGACTTCGGACCTCGGGGTTCAACTAGAAGATTAAGAGGGAGGGGCAAGAAGAAGCAACATGCGCATCTTGGGGGTTCCCCAGCGGGCGGTGGGGTAGGCAACTGACCTGTTAGTTGAAGACTTAATCCAAATTCATTCACAGCCTGATCACTCTCCAACTATTTCTCTGTCGAGCGTGCCCACAGGGTGCCTGGAGGACCTCCGAAGCTGGCTGCTCTGCCACGTCGCATCCTGGCGCCAATTTTCAACTTTCGCAACTGGGACATTATCCTTCAAGCTGCAAGAGTCGGACCACCTTTCAAATTTGAGAACTCAAGCATCACCTTTTTTCCAGACTTTGCATTTAAGGTGCAACAGAAATGCCGCCCCTTCCCAGAAGTAAAACGGGCACTCAGGGGCCACAATTTGAAATATGCCATGCTCTTTCCAGCAGAACTGCGTGTGCAATCGGACAGTAAGTCGTTGTTCTTCCAGTCCCTGGAGGATGCCTGAGATTGGTTGGAGAGGTGGCGTTCCTCTGAGAAAGAGGTCGCCCATCCCCGGATCACCATCATAGATCTGACCGCCATCTGGAAAAGGTTGACTGAGATAACCGGATAAAGGTGTCATTAGACGTTGCCATGAACTGGGGTCCCACCCTGTTTTTAGTGTTTGGTTGAGGCACCGGCAATAGAGCGGCCCTTGACACAGTTCCTGTTTTAATGGAATTATTAAATAGAGTTATTTGCTTCCAAACATTATCTGACAATTGTCTTGTGTCCCCCACTGGGCGCTTTAGGGTCTTATCAGGTGTTTACCTGAGGCTCAATTTTGGAAAAAGGGGTGGGGAGACATTCCGCCCGGGGCAGTTTGAGCTACATAATTCCAGCTCTGGGCTACCAGGCTCTTTAGGATTCATCCTTGGCAAATGTAATTGTTCTTTAGGGGGGGACGGTCGAACTCTCAGGTAGTTTGGTTGTGTAGCATTCCCCTCCACACGGTTCTAGTTATGGGTACACAAGCGCTCTGCAAATTGAGGTAGTGGGCAGTTCAGAGTGCACGGTGCAGGGAGATGGGGTGGGGGTGTTCCAGGGTGTTTTCCAGGGTATTTATTTCATTTATATTGTGTTTTTTGAGCAGTTTGTCTTCCAAGGTCACATACAAGCTTGATGGGTTTACTGTCATGCACAAAGATCTACTCTGCGGACTTATGTTATGTTTCCGCTCACAATATTTCCTTTATGGTCCCCTGGATCACCCCGGGTGGCTCTGCCGAATTCATCCTGGGTGCCTCTGTGATCCGCTTGTTCTCCTTTCCTGCTGTGGTGATGTGTCTCGTTATGCACTGCTGCACTTTTGCCCCTGTGGTAAGTGGGGCTCTCGATCTCTGACACGAATGAGTGGCAACCCCTCCGCTTATACATCATTGGGTCAACCCAAAGTAATCTCCTGGAATGTGAACGGGTTGGGTGACCGAATTAAGAGGGGGATAGTACTACAATAGCTCAAATGCCACACTCCGATCTTGTGTTGCTCCAAGAAATGCACATTCCTGTCACCACCTACTGTGCAATTAACAGATGGGTTTATAAACTGCTTGCTCACGCAGGTTACATGTGGGGGTCCAGGGGGGTGGGGATCCTCCCACTCACCTCCCTTCCTTTTAAAATTCCAAAAATTACATGCAACCCTTTTGGCCACTTTGTCACGGTTTCTGGATGGTGGGAGGGTCGATCCCTCAACGTGACCTCACTATACATACTACCCAGGCTACACACATCCACCCTGACTGACGTAAGCCCCCACAATGAGAACCACAGGGAAAACTATTGGCAGACTTGCTAGCAGCCATGGGATTGGTAGATGCGTGGCGCACACACCACCCCTCCAACAAACAATACATATTCCTTTCTGGGGTCCATGGTAGTATGTCCTGCATAGACTACCTCTTCTGCCAAGCCACTCACCTCCATATGTTCGATGAAATCTCCTTTTTGCCCAGGGGCATCTCCAACCACTCTTTCATCCTGGCTCACTACGGTGGTGTGCCTTCTCACTCTCGCTGCAACATGGCCCTTAACCCATGGTATCTTAAGGTGTCAGAGATACGAGACAAGTTGATAAAGGCCACTAATGATTATGTTGTGGAAAATGAGGGCTCCATTGCATCGGCTGTGACGATGGCCACTTTGTCACGGTTTCCGGATGGTGGGAGGGTCGATCCCTCAACGAGACCTCACTATACATACTACCCAGGCTACACACCTCCACCCTGACTGATGTATGCCCCCACAATGAGAACCACAGGGGAAACTATTGGCAGACTTGCTAGCAGCCATAGGATTGGTAGATGTGTGGCGCACACACCACCCCTCCAACAAACAATACACCTTCCATTCTGGGGTCCATGGTAGTATGTCCTGCATAGACTACCTCTTCTGCCAAGCCACTCACCTCCATATGTTCTGTGAAATCTATTTTTTGCCCAGGGGCATCTCCAACCCTTTTGGCCACTTTGTCACGGTTTCCGGATGGTGGGAGGGTCGATCCATCAACGTGGCCCCACAATGAGAACCACAGGGGAAAATATTGGCAGACTTGCTAGCAGCCGTGGGATTGGTAGATGCGTGGCGCACACACCACCCCTCCAACAAACAATACACCTTCCATTCTGGGGTCCATGGTAGTATGTCCTGCATAGACTACCCCTTCTGCCAAGCCACTCACCTCCATATGTTTGGTGAAATCTCCTTTTTGCCCAGGGGCATCTCCAACCACTCTTTCATCCTGGCTCACTACGGTGGTGTGCCTTCTCACTCTCGCTGCAACATGGCCCTTAACCCATGGTATCTTAAGGTGTCAGAGATACGAGACAAGTTGATAAAGGCCACTAATGATTATTTTGTGGAAAATGAGGGCTCCATTGCATCGGCTGTGACCATCTGGGAGGCATATAAGATGGTGATCTGAGGTTGCGGGGTGGCGGCAGTGGCGGGTCACAGGAAAGAGAAACATAAGCAGTTGGAAGACATAGAACTGGAGATGGCCTGTCTCGAACGCGAACTAGTTGCATCCGCCTCTCCGGACGCCTCCCACAAACTTGCTGTGAAACAAAAAGAATACAGCGATATAGCTAGAGATGCGGCCCGAGCACATTACCGGGTAATTCAGTATTGTGTCTATGAGATTGGGACAAGGCCAGTAAATTGTTGGCATGGCTGGACAAGCAAGAGTTGACCAATAGGTGGGTGGCTAACAATGTAGCTCCTAATGGCGTGAGGCAAAACGACTGAGATGGGATTGCTGAGGGTTTTGCCAGCCATTTTGAGCAGCTCTATGTCCCCACGTCCACTTCCACACAGGAGGCAGCAACCAAGCTACTTTCCACCCTCCCCTTACCAAGGTTGGACCCCCAGGATATCACTGACCTAGACACTGCCTTGACCTCTGAAGAAGTTTCTAAGGCGATTGGTGAATTGCAGTCTGGGAAGGCCATGGGTACTAGTGGCCTTCCAATTGAGCTCTGTAAAGCTGTCTCTTTGGTGCTGGTCCAGTTTCTCATACGGATGTATGATGAGAGTGTGGACCGTGGAATTCTGCCCAAATCAAAGAGACTAGCTTACATTGTGGTCATACACAAAAAAGGGAAACCCCCGGACCAATGTGGTTCATATCGACCGATCTCCCTCCTCGACCCGGAGTTCAAGATCCTGGCCAAAATTCCGGTCCCACAGCCTCTCACTCCATCTCCATAAATGAATTCATCTGGATCAATCCGATTTTATGTCAGCTAGAAATACGGCGCTCAATCTCCGTCACCTCTTTGGGGTGCTGGGCAGAGCCCCCACCATACAAGAGGATGCAGTAATTGTGTCCTTAGACACCAAAATAGCATTCGACATGATTGAGTGGCCATTTTTGTTCACCTCTCTGGAAAGGTATGGTTTGGCCAACGATTTCTGTCCTGGGTGTGTCTGCTATATGCTAAACCCCTGGCCCGCATTTCAGTGAACGGTGGCAGATCGGTGATTTTTCAGTTGGGGAAAGGTACGAGGCAGAGCTGTCCCATGTCACCATTGTTGTTCGCCCTGGCCCAGGAGCCCTTTGCGCTGTGGATTAGAGGTGACCCCCTTATCCGAGGACTGAATTGGTCTCCGGACTGGTCGGGCAGGATCTCCCTATACGACAACGACATTCTCCTGTATTTGGTCAAACCACGGTCCTCGATCCATGAGTTATTGCACATTCTCACCCTCTTTCGAAAAATACTCCCACTACACCATTAACTGTAACAAGTCGTTGATTTATGTCCTAAGTGGGAAACCTCCGCGTCTTCCCCCGGGCTGCAGTGCCGATATAGTCACAAACGTTTTCTGCTATCTGGACATCTATATCACGAGGGACGGGGAAGTCTTCCATCAGAGAAATCTCCTGCCTCTCCTATATCGCCTCCGAGATGACATGCAGCATTGGAAGACACTGCCCCTTACTCTATTGGGTAGAGCTTCCCTCTTTAAAATGATGGCACTTCCCCGTTTCCTCTATACCCTGCAGAATACGCCATATCCCTTCCCGACCCATTACTTCCAGACAATTGATTCCGAGGTCTGCTCACTGCTATTGAATGGCGGCACGCCCCGAATGCCCTGACCAAACTTACACAAAGTTGGTATGACGGGAGTATTGCTTTCCCTGTGATTAAAGCCTATTACTGGGCCTCACAATTGGTGGTCCTCAATCACTGGGCCCACCGTCCTCTTACAGATCCAGCATACAGGATGGACGGGCTCAATATGACTGTGGGCAATTACTTGTGGGCATTGTATGGAGGGACTAGGCATCTACCCAACTATACCCCAACCTCTACCTCAGTTTCGAGCTGGCATGCAGCAACTGCCACGCTGGGTTGGAAGGGTAAAATTATGCAGGTTATTCCCTTACTGGAATCGTGCCACTTGGGTATGCTCTCGGTTCAACCAGGGTTTGAAAAGTGGGATCTGATTGGTCTCTCCACAGTAGGGGACCTTTGGGCGAATGGTGCGGTGGTTCCATACAGTGAGTTACAAGTATACCAACTACATGAGGGGGGAACGTTTTGATATCTTCAGGCACGTAGTGCATTATGTAAGGCAATTCCCAAGGGTTGCGATCTTCCCATTTCTTCACCCCTGGAGGATAGGCTACTAAAGGATTATCTCCCAGACAAGGCCATCTCTTTGACCTACTGTAAAATACTTAATAATTCACCGGAAACGTTCTACAAACTACCCACAAAATGGTGTGATGACGTGGAGGATTTACCTGACGGAGATTGGAGGGAGGCCTTAGCTTCACCCCGGGAGGTGGCTATCCGTTCCCGCTTCAAGCATATACAGCTTAAAATACTTCACTGGGCCTATTATAGCAGCACAGCACTTGTTAAGATGGGTCTCTTGGATTCCCCACTCTGTCCCTGAGGCTGTGTTTCCCCGGCACATTCTTGCACCAGTGGTGGGACTGTTCTATCCTTCAACAGTATTGGAGCAAGGTTTTGTCCACCATGTCCCTTATATGTCATGGATCTATAGAAACCTCTCCTTGACTCTGTCTCTTAAACATTTGGGACGCCACTGACCTCTCTCGAACTGAACGAACATGGGTCTCGCTGGGCTGTATAATAGCAAAACGCAATATAGCTAGAATATGGAAGGGGGGAGTCGTGCTCCAACACAGGGACTGGGCGGATGACATGGACTAGTGCATGGGGGCCAAAAGGGTGGTATATGAGAGCAGGGGTTGCCCAGTTAAATGGACTAAAATATGGGGCCCCTGGAATGAAAGCAGAGGTTTTTGTGCACCCCCTTTGGTGATGACTCCCCATTGAATGTTGACACTGAAACACTTTAAGGTTTATGCCAGTATGTGACCGAAATATTATCAGTGACGTTTCGTTTTTTCTATTTATTATATGTATTCTGTGTTTATTTCTCGTGATTTGATCATTTTGACAACTGCTCTTTTCTGCGTTGTTTCTTTTTTGTACTGTTTTTCATTGTTTCTTTCAATTAAAAAGATTTATTTTTTAAAATGCATTAAATAATGAATTATTTAAAATGCATTAATTTAAAAATGTGCCTTAAGAATACATTTAAAGAAATCCAAACTACTTTAACATTTTACTTTATATTTAATATATTGTATATATGTATTTAATATTTATTTCAATGTAATAAAAGATATACCTAGAACTAATTTCAAATACCAATAATCATGTAACAAACACGTAAAAAAGTTATAATTGTAATATTAAAATAATTATTATTACATATTTACTGTTGATTAAATATGTTTGTGTGTATACATATCTATCTATCTATTTCTATTTATCAATCCACTGAAAAAAACAAAGATTAAAGTAACGCTATAATGAGATGAAATGTTGAGTAACAATGCAACATTTTAAACTCTAAGAACCACAGAACTTCACCAGTTGTAGGTATCTCAAGTAACTATACTTTTGCCATAAGGTACCTATAACCCGCGCCTCCACCATGCAGTTTTCTCATCAATAATTTCATTGCACATATTTGTAGGAGAGTAAGGTCTGCTTTCCTATGGTCACCCCAATTTTTGCTTTTTGCTTCACTGGTTTTCGACTTAATGTGGCTGTGGGCCTGCTAATCAGACCCACATCCTGCTGTTCTCTCTCTAAAGTAATATCCATGTACTATAGGTACATCACCAATTTGGTACTGGACACCTTATCAGCCCCTGTACAGTGCACTATAGGTGCCCAGGGCATAGGTGCATCCAAGGCCTACCAGGGGCTGCAGCATATCTTTTGCCACCCCTGTCTGGCCATTTAAATTGACACAACTGGCTTATCACTCAGCTGGGGCAAGGTGGTGTAATCACCCCTTGCTTAGATATAGTATACCTATATCTAAACCTATATCTGGACCCATATATACCTATAAGTCACACCTATGGCAGGCCTTAACAATCCTGGAGGCAGAATGCTTGGTTTTATGTGAGATGGTGCTCTACCAAGAGCTGAGCCTGTCTGCAGCGTTCAGAGCCATTTCCTTACTGCTGTTCAAGGGTATTGCCATACCATATACTCCCAAGTGCATTATAATCCTCGCGGGTATTGCTAACTTTGGTTTGGCTTTATCAAAACATGTCGTGTAAGGTGTCATACACTTTGGAATACTACCCCCTCGCCAGTTCTGGTGACGGGGGTAGCATTCCACCCTTCTAGAGGGAAAAGACATGCTACTTTACTTAAAACGCGGTTAATCCTAACCAGAGCCTCAGCATCACAAAATGGATGCTGCTGCCACAGACACAAGTCTGGCCTCCTGCTGCTGACCGAAACCTGGCAGGGGAGGCTTGTACAAAGAGTTTCCTGTCACAGGGAGGTGTCACACCACCCCAGACAGGAGATAGTGGATTGTAGCAGGGAGATTTGAATGAAACTAGACACTGCCTGGGGCACACAAGGTGTCCCATGCAAAATCCAGTCAAACCGGTTCTGGGGCACTCCAGCCCCAGCTCTGGCGCGAAACTGGACAAAGGGAAAGGGGTGTAACCACCCCCTTCCTGGGTCCCACCCATAGGAGGGACCTAGCAGGTAATCCTGCCCCTTGATTTGGAATAAAGGTAGGAGCTGTGCCCATGAGCAGTAGATTTATCCTGGCTGAAACTTTGATACAGAACTCTGGACCCTTCAACATCCCACTCGACGTGGAAGACTGAAGAATCTCCCTTGTGGTCAAGGAGTGACCACCCTGTGCAAACAGGCACCATCCAGCGCCCAACAGTTGCTTTGTTGCAGTTCCTGCCAGAACTCGAGCAACAGAGATCAACAAGACCAGCTTATCTCAACTTCTAACAGCCCGATCCACAGTCCCAGCGAATCTGAGACCCCGTGGAGGTGACGTGAAGCGTGGAGCCGGCCATCTTGGAAAAACTACAAAGTCCCCTTCTTAAAGATAGGGACCATAATTGATTTGGACCATGAGTCCAGCAGCCCCACCTCACACGTGGCCTTAAGAACACTGGTCAAGATCGGGGCCCACAGATCTAGATTGGATTTGTATAAGTCTATTGGGACCCCGTCTGGGCCAGGGGCCTTCCCATTTTTACTACATTTTATGGCATGTACTACCTCATCCAAGGGTATATCCAGGGCTATAGGATAAGAAGGCGAGGGTTGAGCGAAAATTTTATTTTCTTGCCCATCGTCATCACTAAACCCCTCGCAAAGATCTATGAAAAGTGCTCCACCCAAACTGTTTTGTCTATAGCCACATCGATAGTAGGTGAATCTCTGTTGTCAAATAAATAGGGGTTTTGACCACAGACCAGAAGGCAGAACTATTTTTTTTGGGTACAGCTTTTATGAAGTTGATCCCAAAGTGCCTGCTTTAATTCAGATTTCCTATCCTTAATCGCTGAGTTGTATTCCCTCCTAAGGATTGCTATTTCTTGAGGAACCCTATTTGGCTTGTGTAGAGCTATTTTCAGTTTAGAGTGAGCTGCTGTACACCTGTGATTAAACCACCCCTTCTTTTTTGATTGGATGTTTTTCATTTTTATAAATAATGTGTCATTTATTGCATTTGTGACCACCCTGAAATTGTAGTATTTCCTCGTCTGGCATGGTCAAATCTAAACATTTAAGGATTGCGAGGTTTGCTGTTTTTATAATTCTCCTGGTGATCTCTGGAGGATCGACTTTCTCCCATTTTATAGAAAACCCATTTGATCTATCCAGGATTAGAGTATTTTGCTTCAATGTGCTAGCTATGCTTTGCGTACTATGCTTATGCGATAGTCTTAATGTTATACTAAGCAAACAATGGTCGCTTAGTGCATTTATATGAGTTGCAAAGTTTGTGGTGCGATTTTCAGCTGTATTAGATACAAGGATAAAATCTATGGTACTCTGCTTGTCCCTGCCATGGAAAGTTGGGTCAAGCAAAAGTGAGGAAGCGTTCTTTTCATTTGCAACCACAAGGTCCAGGTCTAAAAGAGTTTCATTTAAGCATTTTCCTGTTCTTGAGTAAGAAAAGTGGACGATCGAGTCGTCGTTTTCATCTGTTAGGCCACAAGAATTCTGATTGCTATGTTGACAGGGATGATGATTAAAATCGCCCCCCCCCAAATAATGATGGCCTCTTTTGCCAGTCCCCTTGTGAGATCTAATAATTCAAGGCCAACTGCCGCAATACTATCAGCAGTTCACCGTCTGGAAGATTGTTGTAAAAATTCACCAGAAAGATTGTGTCCACTTTATTTAATCGGAGACTGAGTATCTGAAAATTGGCTCCAAGTTTGATTGGAGTTATTTCCACTCCCCCTATCAGGTTAGAAATATATATAATTAGACCTCCTTTTGCTCTACCGGAGGCTGAGGGTAATGCAGAAGAGAAATAGGTTTTATAGCCTACCAGGTGGATTTCAGTGGTAACCCTTGTCTCCAGGAAACATAATATGTGGAAAATTCTGGATAAAATTCGACCAGATGCTGTTGTCTACCTTGGAACAAAGTCCAGCTATGTTCCAGAAAAGTATCGTAATTAAGGAGTTGTCTTTTCCTAGGTTATTGGCAGTGGCCGCTATATCGGTTTCTGATGACGACTTGACATTCGATGTGAGTTCCACAACCTCTTCATTGGGAATTGAAACTGGCTCAGTTTCTGCTATCCAGGTCTTTTTGGCATCTATAACGAAGGGCATGATTGGTGGTATTTTACCGTGATACAACAATGATTCAGGATGATAGAGTAAAGAGGTATGAGAGTGTAAGCCCGTAGTCGCGCCCTCTGAGTTCTCCTCTGAGTTCCCCAGGATTGTTTGTGATGGAACTAAAAGTCAATCTTGTTTTGCTCAAATTCTATTTTTTCCTTTTTTTTAGTAAGTTGTGATGTTAAATAGGCTTATGTCGCGGTAATAAGTTGCTGTCCCTCCATGGGTTGGTTTGCATTCCCGTGGGTGGACAGTAAAAGAAGCCTAGCGGCAGTATGTTTATTTCACCCTTCGTTATATTTAGGGTCCCTGTAAGTTGAACTATCCTTCTGACCAATTGGGGTGATCCAAAGGTCAAGATGTTGTATCACCTTTGAAACCATCCCCACATGAGCCCAATGTTTTGACCCGTCTTGCCATTTTAAATTCAGTGAAAAGCGATTTGTTAGGTTTTTTTGCCTAACCAGTGGAGGGATTTGTTTCTTAATGCTTCCCAACCCTCCTCCTGCGAGGATTCCATCTTTGGAACATTTGCCAGAACTATGACATATGGTGCAGCCGCAGGGGAAGTTCGAGATGGTCGTTAAAGGTTGGCGTTGCTAACAGAGAGGATGTTTTTACGCTATTTGTCAAACGGCTAATACGCAGATCTCTGTCAATGTTTGCTGATGGATCTTTTACGACTATGTTTGAACCGAACCCTGCCCCTCTGTCTATAAGGTTATCCAAAAGATGAGAATCCAAGTTTGACCCAAGAGTTTTTGTTTTTTCACAAGAAGGAAGTTTATACATCGGACGAACTGATGGCATGCTGTCCTTGTTCATGGTCAGGGGAGTGACGGTTTGTTGTGTCTTGGGGTCTAGAGCTTATAGAACTGAGCTGGGGTGGGTAAACTTGTTTTGATGTCGTAGAGGCCACATTAGAGTTTGCAAAATTTTTGGTCCTGGTTATATGTTCCTCGATTACTGTTAGTCTCTTAGTTGGTCGAGTCTAACTCGGAGGTAGAGGTCCAGCCTCTCTATGACTGCTTCTAGGTTTTTTAAATCTCCACCTTGTGTGTCTAGAGGTTTTGTGGGCCTATTTGGTATTTTAATTTGCGATATTCTATGGCCTCTTCTCTTTTTGCCATTCGGCAGGCTTTTCTCTTTCCTTAACTGAGTTTCATGACTTTTTTTGGGTTAGACTGGAATATTTTATTTAGAACGGACGGAGAAGTGCTTTGGTTTACTTGGGGAGATTGGGACGATTGGGGCGCTAGATCTGAAACATTTAGTACTATCTCATCCGAGATATGTTGTATGCACCCGTTGACTGATTTTTTTTGTCGTTTTTGCCTGTACTGGAAAGTCCGGTACCCCATGATGTGCCCCCCCCCTCTTCTCTAGATCGTGAAATGGAAACTTCTAAGGATTCTACTACCGAATTTATCTGCTTGTCTAGTACCCCCATAGCCCCGGTTAGATAACTTAATAGTGTTTGTTGGGAATCAGTGTGAGCCCTCTTCCTGCGATGACTTTAGGGCTGGTTAGTTTCCTTTTCCCCATATTTTTACTTTTGGATATCAGAAGCAGGTTGGGGACAAAACTATAGGCAGCACTGAGTAACAACAAAACTTCAAACAACGAGAATAATTACAGAAACACAGTGTACACAGTATAAACTTGTTTGTGTGGTAGAAGCTGGTAGTGACTTTCTTTTACAGTCAGTTATTTTAGCCAGCTGTTGGATCTTGTGGGCATAGATGTATTCTTACCAATGTTTGCGCAGATGAAAGAGGAACGGCCCAGCCCAGCCACATCCAGGCACAGACGAGCAAGGACGGGCGCGCCCTTGGCCGGGGCTTAGCCCGGCGATGCCCGCGCGCGTCCCGCTAAACGGGAGGTCGGGCTGATTTTTAGGCGTCACCGGACGCGTAGGGGGGCGTGTTCCTCCAGGTTGGTGCAAGGTGTTCTGGGCAATGAGGTCTCCCCGCTCGGCAGCCGCGCCTGTGATGTTTGTAGGTGGCGGCGGCGGGGGAGACAGCAAACAGCAAACAGATAGCCGGGTCAGGAGGCAAGATGCAAAGGGTGTCTACTTGCACGCAATGATTAGGTGAGGCTCCCGCTCCACCGAAGGTCAGGCTGATTTTTAAGCATCACCGGACACGTAGGGGGGCATGTTCCTCCAGGTTGGTGCAAGGTGTTCTCGGCAATGAGGTCTCCCCGCTCGGCGGCCGCGCCTGTGATGTTTGTAGGCGGCGGCGGCGGGGGAGACAGCAAACAGCAAACAGATAGCCGGGTCAGGAGGTAAGATGCAAAGGGAAGTCCAGGATGTCTACTTGCACGCGATGATTAGGTGAGGCTCCCGCTCCACCGAAGGTCGGGCTGATTTTTAAGCGTCACCGGACGCGTAGCGGGGCATGTTCCTCCAGGTTGGTGCAAGATGTTCTGGGCAATGAGGTCTTCCCGCTCGGCGGCCGCGCCTGTGATGTTTGTAGGCAGCGGCGGTGGGGGAGACAGCAAACAGCAAACAGATAGCCGGGTCAGGAGGCAAGATGCAAAGGGAAGTCCAGGGTGTCTACTTGCACGCGATGATTAGGTGAGGCTCCCTGGTCAAGATATATCTTTCTGCCACTTTTGGTGTAAATCCGTTCTGAGGTTTTGGCTGTAGCTGTTTCTAAAGTACCTATGGAAAAATGAATGAGGAAAACATGTTTTGGGACTCTCACAGCCCCTGTTTGATTAATCACCAGAAAATGTTCCCAGTCAAAAAGCAGCACTTTGTTAGAAAATGTTGTGGAGATCCGTCAAAAGGTGCCAAAGTTATTAGCAACACTAAGAAAGGCATTTTATATGACTTGTGTGTTAAAGAATGTATCTGATTGAAAAAACGGCTTCAGAAGGGAATCTTGTATAAAATATCTACTTACATTTATATTTAAATTAAAAGGCAGAGGCCCTTGAAGTGCCTGATTTCATGCAGTCTGCTGAACAGTTATTCAAGAAATCTCAGGTTGGCATTTGTGTCGGTGAAATAGAAAGAGTTATGAAAGATGGAAAGTAACTTCATGAGCATGCAGTGCCAGCGAATGAATAAACAGTTTGACGTCTGCCTTTGAAAGAACAAAAGGCCCTTTGGTAAGCTCTTAATGAGTATCCATTGCAGACAGCATTTTGAGTTTCGGAAAGTGCCTACGCGGAAATGGCTTTAATGATGTGGAATAACTGCAAGGTGGGTTTTTCTCCTCCCAACTCATCAGGGTTCCTCTTTAGCATACTGAGGTTGTTTTAGCAACATTGGGGGATGCTGTATCTCCCCCTGCAATATGCAGGGGCATGAAGGTTAGGGCTGAGCACCCTAACTTTTCATCAACTGGACGGGAGCTTAGTGACACCTAGTCAAAAACAACGGGATACCGCCAGTGCCTGGCGCCTCCTAAGTATTACGGTGGGGTTTCACATGCCACTTTGAACTCTCATACCATTGGACACTTTTGCAAATTGCTGATGTGGACTTCAAAGATGAGCGCTTTAGTATTCATGATGTTAATTAGTTATTTTGACAGCCCTTGCCAAATCTGTCATCTCTCTTTAATGTGAAGGTCTGAAAAAAGCCTTTCCTTTATGCGTTCTTTTTCCTTGTGAGATTTCAAAGCTGGTTTCTTGTAGGACACTATTTTAATTTCAAATAAACTCAGAAGGCCTTGGACGAATAAACTCATCTGATTCTTTTTTATTCATGTCATGTAATTGTGTGGGCTTCAGATGATCTTGGGCACCACCATTATCCCTCTCTTTTTTTCCGTATGAGTTAAAAGTGCTTCTTGAGTTCGGTGCATAAGAAATTAACCCTGATATATTATCTTAATTGAAATCACACCATGTCATTTAAATGGGCTTAATCAGATATGGCAGGCATTGTCTGGTGGATGTGAGTAGTACTCTGCTAGCTTGTGCATGGGCATACAGCCTGGTGTAATAAAGGAAATCAACACAGTGGTGACTTGGCAAAGACCCCAAGCTGCCATGTTCCGGAGGGTGGTGGTTCCCATGGCTAAAAGCAGTGCTGGAAGGGGGGCATGTACATGCCCCCCATCCCCAAATTTTACCCCGAGCCGAGGCCACCTGGGGGGGGGGGGGCGAAATTCAAAAAAGTACCGAAGACTGACCTTGTTTTCTTATTAAAATATCTGCTGCGGATCCTTCGCAAACTTGCGGCAAAAAGTAAAAAATTGGGCCCCCGGATGGGTTCTTGTTGGACCCCACCTCCAGGTCTAGGGAGTCAGGGTATTCCTATCCTGTCCCTTTTTGGTCTTTTTAATGGGTTTTTGGGGACTCAAGCTGGCAGTCGCCAGTAGGTACTTATATGTAGGAACATGCTTTAGTAGGTTATGTGTTTTTGGTTTGCCAATAACTTTGATGTGTTTTAACAAATCCTCATGCAATTTTCAAAACAAATTTGTCACTCACTTCAGCTGCTATCCTGAATGTTTTAGGTTGATTAGTCAAGCGGGACCAAAAAAGGGAGGGTACTAAAGCATTTTCCCCATTTTAATTCCCATAGGGATATTGAACTGCACAACAGCCGGAACCGCTGGACCGTATAACAACAAATTTGGCAGAAAGATAGCTCTTGATTTTGAAAGCAGCCTTTTTTGTGATTTGGTGTACATCCCTTTATTAGTTTTAGAGATAATAAACGAAAACCACATTTTTATATCTAGGGGCGAAGATCCTCCACGGATCCGACAGTCCCCATTATCATGTCATTTGAGATGTCACTAGTAATGACATCAACGATATTTTGAGTGTTGGAAAGCAAGTCGTGGTTACAATGCCTGAAACGATCAATGGGCACACTAGCTATTTTTTTTATTTAAAGCACAGTTTTTCCTTGTCTGTGCCTATTTTGTTGTTTTTTCAGTAAAAAATCAGAAAATTGGAAAATGTTTCTAAAAAATGCAAAACAAACATAAAATCGTATTTTTCCAATTCAAAAGAGAAAACATATATGTTAAATGTACATTGGTATGAGTGTGAGTCTATGTTGGTAAGTTTATTAGTGTGTTAGGGACTATTGTTTAAGTATATGGTTGTGTAAGTTACTTAGCATATAAATGAGTGCATGTACAAGAGCCTGCATGACTGAGTGAGTACAAATGTAATGATTGTATAACCGAATGACTGAATGACAAGACTGCATTTAGTTCTTGTGGTTAGTGCTTCAACACCATATACAAAAATACTCTGGTTTTTAGCACATACCGTCTTAAATGTTGTAATGTCTTTTTCAAAACTATCAACTGTAGTACCTGTGTCCTGTTCTACAACTCCTCCTATTATCAACTCTTCAATTTCCCTACAGTCCGGCAAGGAGGGGAATGGCTACGGAGCTCCACGTCTCCGAGTAGCCGCAGTGACCCCGTGATCCCTCCCCCTTTCAGCTATGGCGGCAGACAACTACCCGGCGTCTCGGCGTGTGCGTGTGCGGCACTATTTCTCTGTTGCATCGGATCTCTGAGCTGGGAAAACTAACAGAGATTACGGCCCGGGAGCAGCCTTGGAGCGGCTGCAGTTTCTCGGCGGCAGTGAAGGGCAGAAAGACATAAAGCAATGGGGAATATGATTGAAGTAGGCAGCTACGACGTGCAAGCTGTTTGATCGAGCTGCTACTGTGGTTTCTTTTCCTGCAGATTCAGTTTCAATTGGATGCGGTCAACCGGTGGAAGGAAGGCTCGTCTGCCCCCTCCGGTGGCTGCATGTGGGATGTCAGTGATGGGGGACTGAAGCACTGGAAAGGGAGAATAAATGACATGGAGAAGACCCGGCTGGTAAAGGGAGGTAAGGAGGTGAGCAGGCGAGGAGGCTTGACTTGACTTTTGGGACTCTTCTGTAAGCTCTAAAGCAGATCAAAGAAGGAAGGGGGAGGGAAAAAAAAGGAACTTAAGTAAAAAAAAAAAACCTGGAGGATATTGGGGGAGAGGAAGGAGATTAAGGATATGTGATGAAGAAGCAAAGCAAAGACTTTTCTTCAGTGCAGTAAAAGTGAAAAGATAAAAAGAGGGGACAAAATGGGTAAACCACAGAAAGATGGAAATATAGTTGGTTAACCCAGCAAAATTGAGGTGGTCGTCCATCTCAAATTGAAAAGACGCCAAGCCTTGGTGAAGAAAGCTGCACGTCAGGCGCCAAAGATAAGTATAAGAACAGGGGGGATAACTCTGACTCACCGGCTTTTGATACCACCTTGGAGAGCTCAGAGAACGAGCTCCCCCTTACCTCCACCTCTACCTCCCTACAAAGTGAAGGACAAGTGGACGCTGCAGAGCCAGGGATTGAACATGTACATGTACTAGAACCCCCGGCGATGTTAACAAGTCCAGCTCAAGATGGTCTAAAGAAAAGCATAACAGGTGGAAAAGAAATGAAAGATTTTCCTTTATTTATAAAGAAAACCACTCCAAAATATTTAAATCCACAACCCTCCTTAACTCAGGACATAGCCTCCAAATCATCTAATGTTCCATTATCAGACACAGGACAGAACCCAACAGTATTAATAACCCCGGAAATTCAGGATTAATACAACAATCTCCTGGAATGAACTGTCTAGTGGCACAGCAGCAACAGATTGACCAGACTCGAGCACAGTCGCAAATACAAGTGTCTGCATCGGTGACTTCTTTAGCACCTTCAGTTCCTCTGAACGATGAAACAGAAGATGGAGTACCCAAGCCGGATCCACCCTCAGTGCAAGACATAGCTAATAAAGTGAGGGAACAGATGATGAAGAATCCAGAAAATCTGGTGGCATCTCAGTCGGCAGCTACAACAACTTAAGATAAGACCCCAAGAAGAGTACCACCTGAAGTTCCATCAACCTCATCAGCTCCATTCGTACAGCCGGACCCCTTGGGGGGAGCACAAGTGTTGATACCAACATCCTGTTGAAAAATGCTGGTCAAAGCTCAGAAACAGAAGGGGAGTATCAATTAGATATTCGAGATATGTTGAATTTGATCCTTGAAGAGATACGGGAAATGAAGAAAGCTCAACAAGTAGAGATTGCAGCCCTGCACTTAAGACTGGAGAAGTTTGAAGAAACAATGTCTGGACTGCCAAATAGATTACAGGAGGCTGAGGCTAGAATTTCCATATTAGAGGATCAAATAAATCTGGGTATGGGTGAAGCCAAAGAGGGGCAAAAAAGAAGAATTTTCTTGAAAGTAAATTGGAGGAGCTCGAGAATCATTCATGGAGGTCGAACCTAAGGTTCGTTGGGTTCCCTGAAGGTATAGAAGGTTCCCACCCGCTCCAATGGGTCAACTTATTTATTCAACAGAAAGTACTGCCGGACGTGGAGGGCAATCTTACCATTACAAGAGCCCATTGAGTTCCTGCACAGCCATTCCCCAATTCTACCATTCCCAGAACTATGTTGCTGAATTTTGGGGATTTCCGGATTAAGGAGAAGATCCTATCAAAAGCCATTCAGCAGAGACAGTTCTCTGTGACGGAGACAAGCAAATGTCGTATATTTTCGGACATGACTGCTGCTGCCGCATGGAGGAGAAAAGAATTTGTCAAAATTCTCCATCTCTTCAAATCACATGGTGCACAAGCTTCAATTGCTCAACAGTCAAAGCTGAGAGTTTTGGTGAAAGGAACATTTTTTATGTTTTCAGATCTAGAAGAAGCACAATCTCTCCTGAAAGAAATCTCAGCAGGGGCTAGTATCTGAATATTTAAGTATGAATAGCTTCACTAATAGCAACAGTAAAGGATCTCCTCCTCTAATACACAAGCTGATTGGAAGGCTTAGAATAGTCTTGCAATATTGAAGAAGGTCTTTAGTTTGACTCTTTATGATTTGGCAGTTCATGTGATTTTTTTTTTCTTTTTCTCCCTAAATGTATGTAGCACTGGCCAGTAATTTAAGCATTTAATAACAACAGCATTGCGGGGGGGGGGGATCAGGATCAACGGGGGCACTTGGGGTGTGATTCCATGACACCCAGGTTAGAAGGGGGGGTGAAATGTGGTCAGCGTGGTTGGCAAGGGATCTTCCACATTTCAGGGGGTGGGAGGGAATGGTTGGTTGGGGTAATTGCAGCAAAAAGAGTAAGAGTAAGAAGTATATATATATATATATATATATATATATATATATATATATATTTAACTCACAATTTAAGTTACTTAGCCATTAGAAACCTTGATGGAAACTAATAAATGCAATATCCTATCGATTAACGCTATTGGAATTTTAAACAAACAGAAATATGGCGCCCTTTTAAAATGGCTGACATCTTTCAATCCCCAAGCGGTATTCCTTCTGGAGACACATTTAAAGTCAAATGCTCCTAAATTATTTTTACCCAAGGTTTTTTCACATGTATTTTTTGCATCAGCAGGGTGGAGTCGTCATTTATTTTTCGAGAAAATTATCCTGGGAATCTTTACAAGTTCAAAAACATCCACAGGGGAGGTGGCTATGGGTAGTGGCTTTTGGAATTTTGTTAATTATTATGGTCCGGTTTCAGACGATGCTTCTAGTTTGGTAAAAATTAATGAGTTTCTTAGGGGGGCCCCGGGGCAGCTTATCGCAGGAGGGGATTTTAATTTCATACAAGATTTGAAAAAAGAAACAACTGAAACCAAACACTAAAAGTATTATAGAAGCCTTTAAACTTGAATACCAACTAATAGACCCCTGGCGCAGTAGGAACCCAGATAAAAAAAAAAATGTACTGGCTATTCGCATCGTTTCCGGACTGCATCCCGAATTGATTTTTTTCTTATATCTAGATCTCTCCAGGTCTCTAAAGCAGGAAGTGGGTGTAATCCCTTTTCAGACCATGCAAAAGTCGAGCTTGAAATTGTATTTGGGGTGGAAAACAGAGAGCGACCAAGGTGGCAGCTGGACCGCACTCTTCTCCAAGATCAGGATTGGGTGGGGGACTTCAGAAAATGGATTTCTTAATATTTCAAGGTTAATGATAATACAGCAGAGCCTTTCTCCGTATGGTGTGGGTTCAAAGCGGCAGCTCGTGGCCAGATCATCGCCTATACAGCTGCCAAGGCAAATGACAGGAAGCAAAAAATAGTTAAGCTAAAAAACTGTAGTTGAAAAAGAATATACCCTGCAGCACCAGCAGTATCCTAACCAACTTGAGCAGGCAAAAGCTGCTCTGAGAGACATTTTTATACTGGAAGAAATCTGCAGTTCAAAAATATACCAGCAAAAGGTGTATGAAGATAGTCAGTTGGTAGGGAAACTTTTGGCAAACTCAACAAGAAAGAGATAGGAGTCTGCAATAATAGTGAAGATAAGGGATCCCCAGACCGGCCAGGAAGAGGTTAACGGTGATACGATTCCACATATTTCTTTAGAACATTTCGACCGTATTTATTCAACAGAGTATTTAGTGGGGGAAGAATTGATACAGGAATACTTTTCTAATATAGATGTTCCCAAAATTTCGGATAACCAAATCAATCAATTAGGATTAGATATAAATTCTGCAGAAATATTGGCTTCCATTAAAGTAACAGCTGGGGCAAAAGCTTGTGGCCAGGATGGCTTCCCTATCAAATTTTATGAAACCTTTTCTAATGAATTACTGATACCTTTAAAAAAACTATTTAATTATATTAAGCAAGGAGACCTGGTGCCTGCAACTTTTAAAGAAGCAATAATAGTATCATTTGTCAAAAAAGACAGAACTCCTGAGGATGTAAATTCATATAGGCCCATTAGTCTTTTAAATTCGGACTATAGGATTTTAATGAAAGTGTGGGCTGAACGGTTTTTATTTGCTGTCCAGGAGGTCATTCATAGTGACCAGACAGGTTTTATAGTGGGCAGATCTATGGCAGCTAATACTGAGTTTTTAATACAGGCCATGGATTATTTTAACATCAATTTAACCCTGGCATGTATTTTTATGGTCGATGCTGAAAAAGCATTTGACCTGGTTAACTGGGCAACCCTGTTTTTTTCCCTCGATCAATTTGGATTTCCTGTTCAAGTAATCGATATGCTATGTAATATTTATCAGGGAGCCTCGGCCCAGGTATTACTTAATGCAAAACAGGCAGGATCGATTAAAATAAACCGAGGGACTAGACAGGGCTCTCCACTTTCACCATTGCTTTTCACCTTTTTGATAGAGCCTTTAGTAATTAAAATCAGGAATAATGCTGCTAGCCAACCCCCTATTACCCCAATGACTAAGCTGAAGCTGTTTGCGGGTGGCATTATTTTATATCTGTTGCCCAATAAGGAAAATATGGAAAATATACTGAGGGAATTTAGGGATTTTAAACAAATTGGGGGTTATAAAATAAATCCTAGTAAAACAGAGGTCCTTGCTTTAAATGCCAATCCAACTCTCTTTCCATCTTGTTTGCGGGTTCAAGCTGCTAATCAAGACCCAGTTAGATATCTTGGTATATTTTTAAGTAATCAGTACCATCAGCTATATTATCTGAACTACACAAGAATGAAAAATAAAATTAAGAGACTTTTGGAGCAGTAGCTCTGCTTCCTCTTTCATTAGTGGGCAGGGTGTCACTAATCAAAATGTTGATATTACCGTTGCTTATATTTTTGTTTAGTAATGTCCCAATTAAGTTTAATTCATCCTTTTTTAGAGAAATGGAAACGATGCTCAGAGGATTTATTTGGGGAAAAAAAGTATCTAGGGTCAAGCTGTCGGTAGTACAACTATCCACTGACCAGGGGGGCCTCGCTCTACCCCATTTGAAAACACATATTATGAGGCCGCCTTTTTAGATATAGTGGCGGGATTGATGGGATTTAAATCCATTACAGATAGCTTCTTCTTTTTAAGTGTTTAAAAACCTCCAAACTTCCAAAAAAGACTAGATGTAAGACATTTAGGGAATATTCTTCTAGACTTCAATCTTTTATTAACAGGACTGGCTCCTCAGGCGTACAATATCTGAGCTTGAGGGAATGTGCTAGCCTAGGTCGTCAACTAAAGTCAAGCCATATAACAAATGGGGAAACTTGTGGGCTAAGAGAGCTTAGACATTTAGTTATCCAAAATAGGGTGATAACTTGGCAAGAGGTGATGACAAGGGCAAATAACCCTAGGAGACACATATTTTTTTAATATTTGCAAGTCGTTCATTTAAAAAAAAATCTCCAAATGAATTGACAGTAGCCCTTTATGGGGTCAAAATTAAGGGCATAAGGAATTGGTAAAGGTTGCTTCACCGTCAGGGACAAATTTCATTGATAGAGAGCCATCTGAGCAAAATATGCCATGAAACACAATGCGCCTTTTCATGTAAGGATTGGGAGATCTTATGTCACCTGGGAAGTAAATCCTTGCGCGCGGCCAATTTCAAAAGGATGCCATTTCTATCTCTTTGGCTTGCTTATTTGACTCCGGAGGCCCTGGGGAAAAGGCATCCGGAAGTTGAGAACAAATGTTTCAGATGCCAAGCCAAGGGTCAGGGCGGGTGGCACCATATTTTTTTACTTGTCCTCGATTAGAACCCTTTTGGGAGGCAATTCTTGCGGATTTAAAGTTGGTAATCGGGAAGAGAATCCAGCCTGAGGCTGAGTTGGCCCTATTTGGCATATGTAAAGATAGGATGATATTAAATAAGGCTGAGGAAATGTTCTTATTTATATCATGTACTGTAGCCTGCTCTTTAATCCTTCAGAATTGGAAATTTAGTGAGGTTCCCTCCCAATTGAAGTGGTTCAATAAGATGAAAAGGACTCGCAATTTGGAAAAGGCATATGCTAGTCGGGTGGGAACCATCAGAAGATTTGAAAAAAATTGGACGTTTTTTGAAAATTTAGAAGAATTAAAGGGGGGGTGATTCGCACTTGATATTGATAATGAGGTTGAAATGTAGCAGTCGTTGTGATTAAGAGCACTAGCACTTTTTTCATTGAAGGTGGCACTTTAGAAGCATTTGCACTTTTGTAGATATTGCACTTTGTAATATTTGCACTTTTTCTGCTGTTGCACTTTATTGTATTCTTTTTTGCTGCTGCACTTTATCGCAGGATTTTGCACATTGTCTTTTTTTAAACTATTGACGATGTTATTGGATGCTACAGTTTTTTTAATCTTGTTAAAGCAGGAAGAAGCTATAAAATGTTTTTTTTTAAAAAAGGTTTCAATAATAATCTATGTGATTGATTTTTTGATTGTGAAAAGCATATCTTGTACCAAATGCTCTGCTCAATAACAATAAAAAAAAAAAAAATCTCTACTGTCCTGTTCTGGAGCAAAGAAACAAAACTGCAAATCATCACAAACCTTCTCCACCCCTGCCAAAGTAACATGGAAAAGAGCCCTATTCATTTCTCCTAAACATAAAGCAGGAGATTCCACAATGACAGCCTCCTTACTAAAGTTTGCATTGTTGAATGGCGTACAGCTAACATTCTAAAATGATGAAAGGTACTTCGGCACACTTTCTTAGATATCAAGCTAGTGAGTTTCCCTGCAAATATGCATGCGTTCTCAGCATGCAATGATCCAAACCTTGTAAATACTTATTTTGTGTTACAAACTTTGCTTGGAAATATATGTAGGAATTTCCTTAATATATCGATATATTGCTGTCTAATACTACAAACACTGCTACAATTCCATTTGTATACAGGGGCCCGACTACGCCTCCCTTGTACCTCTTCTGCAATAACTTCGTCTACATTTCTTGTTATCATCACCTCTTTTGCTACAGGACTGCCATTCTTCATTTCATAACATTGCTTGCTTTCATCGATAACATGAACTAATCTGTTATCCTGGAGATAGCTTTCTTCATTAAAGAAAGTCTCTATACTAGAAGTATGCATCCATTATCCACTAAAAACTGTTCAAAACTTACTTCTAGTCACTAATCTATTTTGTCAATAGTCTTCATTCTATTTAGAATCAAACTGAAAAGCTTCCTCTTCAAAGCAAATGCCTTAGCAACTACTCTCTAAACTCCGTATTTCTGTTTCAGTGCCTCTCTCCTTCTTCTATACTGCTTCATAGTTCTTTGTAGATTTATAAGAACTCTAATACGAAACAGTCTGGCTCTGATTTCCTTGAACTGCTGCTGTCTCCTGCTTAACGTGCATCCATTTCTTTTACAATCTTTTCTGTTCTCACAATGTACAGTTTGTCCACTCTTATTGTTTCTCATAGGCATTTCATTTTCTTTATTTTGTAATTCTTGCAAATGTGTGCATATACTTTTAAGAAATGTCTTTGTCCTCTTACCAGTACCTCTTTTTTCTTTCACCACATTTTCTGCATTATGCCCCTTTTGTGACTCATTTCTGAAAACATACTGTAGTTGCTTCTGCTGCTTTTTCAATCATGCTTTTTGTAGGCATTGTAACTGTGTGTAGTGATGTAGCTATTGGTCTGTAAAAAAATACATTTTACCCTAGCCAATCTACCAACTATTTTACTACAGACTTACACAGAATACAAAAGCAGTTTTCATGTTATGTTGCACTTTTAAATCTACAGATGAACCTAGAAATATTTCTGAGTGCACTTACATCAATATAACAACAATCAATATAACAAACCCAGAACAAAACACAAAACCTTATTTGTTAATTACTTTTAAACACTTAGCACCCTCTTGTACAGCACAGCTTCAGCATATCTCACTTATACATGGTGAAAGAACAGTTTATCCCTTTTGTAGTCATTTTTAAAATGAACTTCAATGCAAGAAGGGATATTTACAAGCCCCATGCACTTTACGGAGCATCCGTTTTTTTTGACACACCAGTGCTGTAATGTGGTGCTTCATGTTTACAAAGCCATGTATAGCCACTCTGCATAGCTTTTCATGGCCTTATAAATACAGGCACTTTTCAGGCAGCACTTTGCATGAAAGAAGCATGCGATGGGTGTTGCTGTGGGTGTTCCCATGCAACAACCATGGTATCTGCCAAATACCCAAATTTAAATCAATTTGTAAACCTGGCAATGCCTACAACTTGCCAGGGGACGTAAAGGGAGATGCATTGAGGAGAAATACTTTTCTCTCTCCTCATTTTTTCCTATTTGCATGTGTGCTGCATTCTACAGCATGCATACAAAGAGGAAAATACCTCTCTTGATTGTTTTTGTACAGGAAGGTGTCTCTTCCTGCCCAAAAACAACCATCCCCACTACACAGGCACCCTTGCACCATGGTGCGAGGGTATCTCAGTTGGTACATGGTAGCCAGTTCTGCTCCAGCACAGGGGACAGTATAGGGATCCATCAAATTGTTGTAAATATGACACATCCATGTGCTTTGAAACCAATGCAGCATGGCACTCCCAAATGGCTTGAAGCTCCACACTGCATCACTTTCTTCTAAATTTAGCCCTACGTGTATAAGTACATACAGTGTCTCAACACTATAAATATAAAAATACAACATAAGAGCTATTGGATTCCTCTCTAATATCGTGTTAGTGATCTATTTACTATCTCAGTGCTGTTCAACTTAAATATATCCGATTTAAATTTTGGGAAACAGTGAATATAACAATCTGCACTTTAACTATTAAAGCACATACCTCACTAATTCTTCCAACTACATCCAAGGAATAGGTGACCGCTTGCATATATAATTCACCAGATGGTTCCTAAAGACTACATATTCTTCAGTGTGGTTGAATACATGAATACTTCCTGGATGATTTAATTGGTGCATACATGGTACCAAGGTGATTCTTTGAGGATACAGATACTGTCTAGATGATTCACTGAGTATATCAGAACTCCAGGGGTCATTCCATATCTGTATAGTTACTGCCTGCATGTTTACATAAGTGTATCACTACTATCTGGGTGTTTGCATGAGTGCATGAGTGGTGTCTGAATGATTATATAAACATATAACTAATGGCTCAATAATTGAATACGTGCATAGATACTGGTTGGATGATTAAATGAGTGCCACTTGAGTGTCTGGATGATTGCAGGAGTGCATACATAGTTTATACATGATGTATAGAGTGCATGGATAGTGCATATATGATTGTTTGCGTACATGCGTAGCACCTAGAGGATAGGATGAGTGCATGAGTAGTGTTTCAGTGATTGCATGTCTACTTGCCTGCTGCCCATGTGTTTTTGTTTCAGTAAACAGGTAGTGCCTGGGTGTTTAACTAACTACATGAGTAGTGCTGGATAATTCAATGAGTATGTATGTAATGTCTGGCTGATTACATGGGTACATGACTAGTGTCCGAATGATTGCATGATTCCATTGTTAAACCTTGAGAGACTGGAAGAAAGTAAGTACACTGCTGGGGTGATTGTATTAGTGCAAGAGAATTTCCTTAGTAACTAAATGAGTACATAGCCACTGGATACATATCAAGTTTACTACAATAGTACTCTCTACGTTATTAGAGGAGTGCATGAGTAGTACCTGAGGGTTTGTATGAGTTCATGCATGTGCCTCAGTATTTCAATGACAGCATGGGTTGTAAGTGTATGCTTAGATGACTGCATAGCTTCTACGCAAGTGTTAAAATGACTGCATTGTTACAGCCTTGTTAATTACATAAGTAAATGGTTACCGTTTGGGTGATTAGATACATTTATAAGTAGTGCCTCCACAGTTGAATGACTACATAATTTCTGCCTGCCTGAGTACATACGTAGCGTCTAGTTAATTGAATAACTCCATGGATACAGAATCATTGATTTGAGGACTGCCCACTAGTGTTTGGCTGATTGCATGAGTACCTGACTGCTCCCTGACTGACTATGAACACATCTTTATTACTATTAGATACATAACAGTGGTGACTATATATGTATCCCATTGGTTATTTCCTTCTGGCACTAGCAAACTACATCTTTTACTATATATATATGCTTTTCTACTGAGCTATGTGTGACTGAAGTCTAGCTATCACACGTGGTATGTAATTGCATACATGGCTGG
Source organism: Lissotriton helveticus (assembly GCF_964261635.1). NCBI lineage: Eukaryota > Metazoa > Chordata > Amphibia > Caudata > Salamandridae > Lissotriton > Lissotriton helveticus. Next base: position 367,271,145 of record NC_136071.1, read on the forward strand.
CAGCATACATTGCTTTGTTACTGAGCATCCACATGCATCAGTAAGTTTCTAAAATGTAAAACAACATTTAAAATATTTCAAAACACAAAACCTTTTGTGAATGGTTTAGCTACATCATTTCTCAAATACTTCTGTAGTGTAGTTCCTATTATCCCAATAGGCTCTGCGCATTGGAATAATATCTTCAATAGTATAGACCTAGGGCAGAGGTTAACTAGGTCTTCTACCGACGATATTAGACTTAAAGTTTTGTGTTTGGCAGCTAGCTCAGAGTTCACTAGAAATTTTCTCGAATAGGCAAGGAGGATTTTAACCTCCCTGGATAGACAAGAAGGGATTTAGTTTCTGACAACCATAGAACATGACAACTTTGCTCTCCCCTAATCAAGAGTGTATCTCTAGAGTCGTGTGAAAACAAAAGACAACTTATTTTACTCAGTCAGTTCAGTGCATTCTTAGTTTCACCAGATTGTAGAGAAAAGGAAGAGACGGGCGTGTTCAATAAAAGATGTTATTTATTGATCAGTCTCTTTTCTCATACAAGAGAAATGAATCGCTATTATTGCAATACTTGTAGTTAAGTAAAGTGCATACAGTAAAGACAGAATTATAAAATAATACTGTAAAAGCATTGATATGGTTTCTGAGCCATATGATACTTTAAAATGGATAAAATAGATACATACATATATACATTTGACTAATCGTACTCAACTGGTGCTTCTAACCATGCCTACCCCAGTGTACCTGACCTAAGCCTAATACGTGGGCGGGAGTAGATAAGTAGCAGTTTAAGTTAATTTTGTTTTGCCAAGGGACTGACTCGAGAATTCTCTGCAAGGGGTTATTCAGTTCTGTACCTGAGATATAGAATGGTGGAGGGCTGGTATCTCTTATCCCAGGTCTTGATATTCCAGCTGCCTGCGAGGGCTGCTTGGAAGCGCCGGAGCTGGATTTCTCTGCAGGAGAAAGGCAGCGTCTCGTTCTCAGCGCGTCAGGAAGGAGGGGCAGCGCCTGTGGGCTTTGCTCTCTGCTGGGCTCCTCGGCACGTCTCGCTGCTCCAATCTCGTCACCACCGCATGTGTTTGCTTAAGGCAATGTCGGTAATATTTATACCTGGAAGGTGCCGAGATTGACGTAAGGATGGACATATATACGTCAATAAGGATGTCATATGAACGGGTTCGTTCGCACATTCTTTTACTGAAGTTCTGGGTGAAATCAAAACAATGGCTATGGGAATTTCCCAGGTCGCTGTAGGTTTGATTTGTTTTGAGAACTCCGTATGCCTTATCAGGGGCTGGAGGAATATCGCTTGTCTAATTAGATGGCATGCGTTATGACCTAATCAGATAACGCGCTTCTGTGCCGTGGTGTGGCTTAATCAGATAACGGTTTTTGCACCGTTGGATGGCTGCTAGTTAATTATTAACCAAACCAGGGTCAGGAATAGGGGAATCGATACAGTACCTATAGGAATACATCACACCCACTCCACGTAGACTATGTCCATATTTACAAATCTAGGCATAGTGAAACCAGTAGCGTTTGTGTATACCGTACCACCCCAAAATACATTCATATATATTCTGAAAATTGGAATTATAAAATATACGAAACACAATCACATGTACTATCACGTGTACTATATGCACAAGCAGTCTAATAATGCTAAACATATAATGCATATTTTAAATTCAGCATGAATAAATGCGAAAACCACACATGAAATGGCTCTTAATACAGAAAAAAAGTGCGAGACCATTTCATCACAATCATAAAGTTTTGTATAAGAGTGCTAGAGGATAGCTAATGTCTCGTGACTACCTAAAATAGAAATTCAGTTCTCTAAGAATAATGTCTACTTTAAGCAGAAGATAAGTGTCCCAAAAAATCGTAAATATTTTGGAATTGGGGAAAAAGGTTCTTGCAGTCTGAACAAACTGATGAGAATTTTTTTTTTCATATTGCTTTTTTTAAAAAAGTTTGAAGGCCAAATTCAGGATGTAGGGAACTCCGAGTGCTAATTTGCTCAAAGTTATTCCTGCTGCTCTGGTGAAAACATCATATCATTTAGACTGTTGAAAAAACTGTCAACAGCTTCTTGCGTAAGTTCCACTAACCCGGAAAAAGTTGTTACCATGCATTCATGAGTCTGAGCATGATTGCCTCCATTGATGTTTTGATCAGCATAGCAGACTGAAGGTCGTACCTGATCGATGCTGCTTTCATCTTGTACTTCACTACCCCTCAATCGTAGTGGTGAAGTCTCCACGAATGCCGTCATCAGGATTGGTAGCCGCTGGGGACAGCACAATGCATGAGCCGTTACCGGACCCAACAAGGTATCTGCGTCCATTGGCACATCCGATTGTAGTGCCAGACAGGTGTCCAACACGCATTCTTCGCCGCATAGCAAGCACCTTAATACAGGCATAACACAACTTTGCCACATTGGTCTAAATGAAAGAAACCAAGTCATGTTCAGGTCCCGAAGCCGTGCTAGTCCAAGGACTTTAGTTATGCGGTCCCGGTAGCCAATGGCTAGGATCATTTCTTCCCTTGTCGCAGGTGTTTTGTCTGTGACATGGTTTGCCATAGCGAAATAACAGGATCAAAAATAGGAAGCCTGCCACTAGTCCCAAAAGGAGAGGAAGTCCGCCAAAAATTGAATGGACAAAATCTGGAAAAATACCCAGGATGGCTTTGAATGGTGTTAAAGCTCCTGAAAACACTGTCTTAAATACACATAAGACACCACTGGTATCAGAAATATTTAAGATTTCGTTCAGTATTTCTGCGAAATGTATGGGGGAATTAGTTGATAACAATGAATGAATCTCTGCCGTTGTCCTTGTAACTTGGAGATCATACGTTTCTTTTGATGACGTTAGCCTGGTCGGCGTCTGTAGGAGCACAGTCTTCATTCTGCTTAAAGTATCAATTCGAATAGAAGCAATTTTCAAATCTGGCCATAACCTTGCCTCCCTGTCTGGAGAATCGTTAGGGAACAAAACTCGTTCACAGCACATGACCTTCCTTGTCACGGTTATGAGATAAGGTTTTCCGGGCAGCAAACTACAACATCTGCGATCTACTATTAGAATGTAACTCCCGTTCGAGAGTCTCCTAAAGAATGGTTCTATTCGTGTTGCAGGTGTGCCTAGCTGGTAACATGAAAGGTTATTTGAAGTCCCTTCACAGGCTCCATGCAAACTAATACCCTGACACAGAAGTGTACCGCTTAGTGATCTTGCACAATTATCGCCACTGAGAAACACTTTCTGGCCTTTATTACTGACACATTCGTGTGTATAGGGCAAGTTCCATATTGACTTAATGTATCCTTTACCCAACCTTTCATACAGACCTGCCTGTATATATTTTTGGCAGAATTGAAACTGGAAAGTAGTTATCGGAATATTTATTATTCCATGTATTATCCATTCAATGACAGGTCGTTCTGACATTGTCAATGGTAATCTCTCTAGTTTTTCAATGCTCAGAATTGTATAGTCAGCACCCTTCTGTGCCAAACTGATTTGTTTATCAGTAAGGTTAAAGATATTAAATAATGACGTTGTGTTGATTAAACGCCAAGGCACATAGCCAGAACGCAGATTTTGTAACGTCCAGCCAAGCTGTACAATAGAACGCAATTGGGACTGACCGTGTTGTAACATCAGTAAGTCTTGCGATATTATATCGATTGCTGAAGAAACAATGCTGTCCAGAGAATATATTCTGGAGGACAGAGTCATTAACCCATTGTCCACCACAGAAAGTGATTTTTCCAAATTAATACGGTCAATCTCCCGTATTTTTTCTGCTGTCTCAATTTGAGTTACTTTACAGACTTCGTTATAAGCTGCATATATAGAGGCCGCTATGAAACGTTTTTGACGCTTTTTGCGTGGTCCCATAATAAAATAACGCAAGTCAGCACCTTCTGTAAGTAAAGTTAGGTGATGCTTAATTTCAGCCAGTGTGGACGTTTGTAGCCATTGAAGGCAGAGCTTGCCCACGCTGTAGGTGGTTACTATCCCTGGATGTTGTCTTTGGGAATATCTAGGGTCTGGCCTAGTCAATGTGAACCCCTGTATTTTGTTCAGGAATCTGTCTTGACAGTTATTTGTATCTGTGGGCCAGATCAACCATTTTTTCCATTCAGGATGTGTTCTGTTTTGGTTTAATATATGGTTTACGTCTATCTCAACATCTATAGAGCTATTACTGTTCACTGTTGGCTTTGGAATAGACGGTTTGTTCAAATCTTTGATTTTGGCTAAGCCAAGACAGGTAGTTTGTTGAATAGTGTCGTTCAAAAATATAATTTGTTCTGGGATCATGCAGGCTCTAAACAATGATTCTATACCTTGTACTTGCCAATCTCTTGTACCCCAAACAGTTTTTGTTTCAATATTATTGTTCCAGAAATCAAACCCAAATGTATTCATTTGCTCAAAAAATGAATCGGAATATATCAATTTTGTGTTTGTAAGCATGGTCTTCATACCTGTCTTATTTGACAATTTGAAATAAAATGTTTCTGCATTACTTGTGTTAAACCCTGAAAAGTATGAATATTTATCATAAAATGTTTTCGAGCTATCTTTTGGAGGAGTAGCACAATGTTCCCATTGGTTATAATTTAAAACATTTCTAGGTTGTGCAGATTTATGTAGATAATGGTTACCATAGTGGTTGTAGCAGAACATCTGATCATAATTAGACGAACCCTGCAAATAATCATGTTCTGTGAATTTAGCAGACATCACAAGATCAGACATCATATCATTAATACTTTCAAAGTCCCAATCATCAGCAAATGTGCTTGGTTTTACAAAGTCACTCAATGAGATCTTGAATTGGTGTGGATACTTCAGGATTTCAACCGGACCATAGATTTCATAATCAGTCTTGTCCCATGCTACACCGCCTGGTATAGGATTGGCTGTGAAGTTCACTGAAGAAAGTTCTCTTTTCTCGATGTGTGTGGTTTAAGGACCAAGTTGATTTTCTGGCTTTCTGTGTCCATTTTAGCATATTTTCCTTCAATGAAATGTCCCAAGCATAGTACCACGATGAGCCAAAGAATGAGGATAAATGCACCGAAGGCCACCCAAAATTCAATCCATGGAGAAATCAGATAGGTTTCTTTCAGCTGTTGAAAAAGTTCCTTAGCTTTATCTTTAAAAGTTTTTGTTGATGGCTGTTTCTTAGGTTCACTCAGATCTTCAGATGAATCATCGAAGTTGATGAAGTAGCCGGATGCCGTTCTGTCAATAGTTCCAATTGCTTTTGGATTTTGCTTTGTTTCATTAGCAAAGTCTGTAGTTACATCATCATAGGTTGTTGTTTCTTGATGAAAAGCTTTGATTTGGGTTTTAAGAGGTTCAAGTTCCATTGCTTTGTTGCATAGTCCTTGTTCTTTCACTGTAGATTTTCCAAATGTGATCAGTCTTTCAGTTTGAACCTCTGTATTCGTAGCAAACATTGGTGTTCTGCTACTTCTTGGGAGTCCACTTGGCCTACTGTTTGTTATTGGCCACATGATTGTGGTTTTACCAGGTCGATGGATATGACTCGGTTCTCCTTTTTACCAGCAAGGGGCGGTAGTACTACTGATCTTGCCCCGTTGATAGACAAGACAGGAACTGCTTTTCTGTAAGAAGGCCCAAATTCCTTCTTTACCGCGATCTTTTCTCTGACCAGATCCCCTACTTTTGGAATCCAGACAGGCCTTGCTGGGACAGGTGGTTTTTCTTCAGTGGTTGTTGGCTGTTGTTTCAACTTTATGTTGCTCAGGTCTTTTCTTGTTTCATGTAAGTCCTGCAAAATAGCCAAACGATCTTTGATATCAAAGTTTTTGTTTTTAACCACTGAAGTCTGACTATCAAGATCTTGGATCATCATTCTAGTACCGAACAATAGTTCGTACGGACTGAACCCTTCAGAGAATTCCTTGGCAGGTTATTTAGACTACGTTGGACACTTATTAAATGTTTGACCCACCCAGCTCCCGAACCTAATACCTTTTCCGTTATAGATTGCTTTATGTCTTGGTTTTTTCTTTACACCATCCCGTATCCCTCAGGAAGGAAGTGAGAAGAGTCCCGCTATGCAATGCTCATTTGGCCATGCTTCCCCATAAGCTTGAGGGCTAAAGGGAATACATTAGTCCAAACGTAGCATGCTCCTAGCGTATATGCCATTATAGACTTGCAAATCTTTTTATAACAGTCCAGACGTCAGCCGAGCGCTGGGGTCTACATTATAAGTGAAAATTAGTCTTTTTATGTTAATATAACGCTTTTTTCATGTTGGGTACTTTCTTATTGCTGTTGTTTATCGGTAGCGAAATGCCATGGCAATAGTCCTCCTCGCTCGCCACTGCGATCTCTATTGCAGTCTGGGCAGTTTTTTACAAAAATGTGATGATGCAGGCTCATGCCTAGCCACCAGTACACTGATTGTAATTCTTCCAGAGAATCTTTTTGCTTAAGGTGTCTGAGACCCTCACCCATATGTGCGTCTGCTATTAACAAGCCTCTCCTGTCCGTGTTTGGAATTACTCTATCCCCCACTCCAGGGATTCGAGCAAAAGGGACTGAGTTTGCATCGATTATGTATGTATAATTGAGTGGATAATTGATCGGTAGTGCTGAGCAGTCGCCTTTTGATGACGTTTTCACCGCCAGCACAGTTTCACCGTCAATGTGTTTTACTGTACGCTTTTTTGTAGCTACGGAGGCCGGTTTAGTTGCTACCGCTGTGGCTGTCTCAGCCAATGAATTCCCTGCAACGTGAACGCCATCACGCTGATGACTCGGTGAATGTATCACGTGAGTTTTTGGTAGTTCTTTCTTTAAAAGAACTAATTGTTCCCAAAGCGCTTTCTGCTTTATTGTGGCACCTGTGTCATCTTTGTAACCGTTTTGAATCCATTTCTGCAAATCGTTATTGTATGATTTGACGCAGTAATACGAATCGCACACAATAAGTGTCGGGAATTCGCGATCGGCATTATCTAGCGCCATTTTTAATGCTATTATTTCAGTTTGTTGTTCTGAATTATTTTCCACTGAGTGTGTTTTTGTAAGTAGAGGTCTTAATTTACCTCCGCGCCACACTTCTTTTACAATTTCGCATGTGGCGTTGTAAGCCAGCTCTCCCCAAACTGAGGGTTGAGCATGACCGTCTGTATATATTACACAGGCGTACTGTCGTAAAGGCAGAATGTCGATTGGCAGAGGGTATTCTCTCTCATATTCTAGATATTTTAATTCTTTCATTTCCGGGTCAAAATAGTATTTTACTTTGTCTGTAGCAACAGAATTTACCCATTGTATCCATTCTGGATTTAGTGCAGTTGTCGGTAAATTACATGGTGTTGTTAATGCCTCAAAAGCTGATTCTGCTGTTCTGACTGTAACCTGTCTACCGTCTGCTTGGTATTTTTCTTTTGCTACAGCTGTTTGAACCGCATGAACAATCTTTTCCTTAATGCTGAACCTTTTTTTCAGCTTCTGTGTACAAATGTGATTTGTATGCTATTGGTACCTTCTCTCCCTCATTAGAGGTCAGGTATGTGAATCCGCATCTTCCTGGGATGACTCGAATCACAAGGTTGCGTGTGTTGTCACGTGTTTGTAATTTTGTTTTAACTAACACATCTGTTTGTAAAGATCTCAAAATTTCTGTGTGTTTTTGAGTCCAATTGATTCTTTTAAAATCTGGTTTTATTAGATCATAGAGAGGTTTAATTCTCTCTGCATAATTTATAATGTAAGTTCTTCCGAAATTTAGGAAGCCTAGAATTGATTGTAAGTTTTTCAGTGTTCTAGGTGCTTGGATTACAGCACATTTCTCTAGGAAATTGTCGGCCAGGCTTTTTCCTTCACTTGATAGTTCATATCCTAAAAACAGGACTGTTAGATGGGCAATTCTTGACTTTTTAAAGTTGAATTTGTAACCCTCTGCTGCGAACCCAAGTATTATGGTGTTCACTCTCTTCAAGTGAGTATCCAAGTCATCATCAGTTAGATAGATGTCGTCGACATAAGATAATGCCTCGTCATCATATGTTTGTAGTAATTCTGTTACTCTCGCTGAGAATAATCATGGGCTGTTTTTGAACCCCTGGGGCAAACAACAGAATTTTTATTGCGTGCCATTTATTGAGAACGCCGTCAAATATCTGCTCTCTGGTGCTATATTTTGACAAAAGAATCCATTAGAAATGTCTAATGTGGTTTTGTATTTTTTGCGCACTATGTTATTCATTAGTGCAGCACTATGCGAGTTTTGTACTGCAAATGTTTTGCAACATGAGTTAAGGTGTCTGTAGTCCAAAACAAGACGATATGAATTGTCTGGTTTGGAGACAGGAAACAAAGGGTTGTTCATTTGTGAGGTGCAAGTTTCAATCACCCCCTGGTATTCAAGTTGATCTAGGATCTCTTTTACCTGTTTTTTAGCTTCTTGCTTAATCGGGTACTGCCTCTGTGCAGTAGGTTGTGATTTTAACTGGATTTTGTGAGGAGAGTCCTCATCCCATCCCACATGATTTTTATATTAGGCAGGGGCTTGAGCTACTGCCCACTTTCTTGCAAGTGTATATTTTTTATGAATTGGAATATGGTTTGAGAAGGCAGGCATAATTATTTCTTCGCCATGTGGGCACTCCCTAACAAACTCTGGAGGCCAGTCTCGTTCAGCTAGAAGGATGTCATAGCCCTTGGAGAGATTATCCCAAAATAGACCCCTTATTTTTCTAGTCTTATCCCCCTCTATACGCAATGTTATTTCATATATTTTATGAGGTTTGCTAACTCTGGTATCTGCAGTTTCCACCTGAATGTATTCATTCGTGTCCACTGTCTCCAGATGATTCATAAGGACTTTGCGAGCTATGCTCACTTCTGCTGCGCTGTCTAGCATTGTCTGAGCCCATTCTCCGTTTTTCAGCTGTGTCCTCAGTATTCTCGGCATTGTTGATTACTTTAATACTGGCTACCTTCTTTTTTGGAAATTTTAATTTTTTATTCAGATGAGCAGGTTCTTTGTCTTTGGACTTGACGTGCTCTTCCCTGTGTTCTGATCGTCCTCTTCTTTCCGATTTCTGCGAGGAAGTCTGAAAAGATTGAGAGGGACGTGTATCAATATCTTGATATCTATCAGGTTTTTTTATATTATCCCTATTTCTAAGGTTGTATTTTTTCACGGAGGGCTCCCTTTGGAGAGACTTGCATCCTTGATCAGGAGATCTTTCTCTCCGCCGAGGAGACCTTCCTCTGGACTGGAATCTTTTTTCTTTAGGATTGGATTGCTTATTTCCATCCCAGCTCTTTTTTTGAGTGTTTAAATTATTTTTTATAAATACCTTTTCAGGACTTTCAACTAGTTGGGGTTTCACTGGTATTCCACCCAAACTATCTCTTCCTAGTTCTTCATAGGATTTTTCTATGATTCTGGCAATTTCAGGTGGTTGGTCTGCTATATTTGTCTCTTTTAACCTCTGGCGAATCGCCACACTTGCTGCTTCTCCCTTTATGTTGGCTAATAATATTGCCGAGACCTGCTTGAAATCTTTCAGTAGTTTCATACCGAGAGTTAAGGCGGGTTCTGGACCGTATTCATCTTGAATCTGTTTTAGCACATCTGGTATTACTGACATGGATGGAACACCATGTGTTTTTGTGTAAATGGAAGCAAAGACTGTACCCCAAGTGTCACAGTCCTCCACATGTGGTGCGATTCCCATTGGAAGACAGATAGTTAGAATCCTATGTTTCTCAACAGGGGTGGTATCTGGAAACACCGGCTCTATTTGAGTGAGTTTTTGTGCTAGCCAGAAAGGAATTTGTTCCCGTTTTGCGGGTACTTTACCTAGACAGGACTGTATGTTCTGTGGTGTAATTTTATTTGTGTTCCCCTGATGAGTGGTCAGCTGTGGAATTTTAATTGCTGGTTGGATTGTTGAAGTCCGCATTACATATTGGACTAATTGTCTATGTATTTTTATTAATTGTTTTAGCTGTGCTAAAAGATCTGGTGCAGGCATTTCTTCAATGTCTGGATGTGGTGTGTATCCGGCTAGGACCGGCCACGTTGCTCCTGGTCTGCCTAGTGGACCGAGCCTGGTGATGTGATTATTATGTTTTAGGGCGCCATTAAACAAGAGCAGGTGCTCTTGGAATTTGAGTGGTATTTCCACCTCCTTGAAAGGAGTGTACTCATTAGGAGGTTCCTCTATTTTGTAATAGTGGAAGTCCTTTGTTACAGCGTTTGCTGCTGGAAAGTTTATCCATGAATAGAATACCTCTGTCTGCCGATATTTGTGTGCCTCAATTACGAATATGACTGTACCACCTCTTGGTGTCAGTCCATTTTCTATAAGTTTTAAGGTTATAGATTTTCTTATGTTGACCGGGATGAGTATTCTATCCGGGTCATTTTGCAGCAGAGTATTGTCAGCTGCTAGGAGTTCAGTTGCTAATCTAGCTGTCTCTCTTTCTTCTTCAGTTTCTGACATACTATTGTCAAGAAGATTCTTTTATTTATTTGCAGATCAGGTTTCTATGGAAACAAAGATTAGATGCACAATATTTTGGAACAGTGTATCCTTCAACGTTGAGTAAACCAAGAACCATACATAGGAGTCTCCTCCTGCGAGGTTTGGCGGATATGACCTTTCACCCACTCCAGACGTCTTTGGAGTATTATGGGAAAAAGGGGTCTGTGTGAAAAAGCACGACTGAGTTACTCTAATGTCTTGCGTTAGTTTTATCGCCTATCCAAACGGTTGGGCGCCATGTAGTGTAGTTCCTATTATCCCAATAGGCTCTGCGCATTGGAATAATAGCTTCAATAGTATAGACCTAGGGCAGAGGTTAACTAGGTCTTCTACCGACGATATTAGACTTAAAGTTTTGTGTTTGCCAGCTAGCTCAGAGTTCACTAGAAACTTTCTCGAATAGGCAAGGAGGATTTTAACCTCCCTGGATAGACAAGAAGGGATTTAGTTTCTGACAACCATAGAACATGACAACTTTGCTCTCCCCTAATCAAGAGTGTATCTCTAGAGTCGTGTGAAAACAAAAGACAACTTATTTTACTCAGTCAGTTCAGTGCATTCTTAGTTTCACCAGATTGTAGAGAAAAGGAAGAGACGGGCGTGTTCAATAAAAGATGTTATTTATTGATCAGTCTCTTTTCTCATACAAGAGAAAGAGTATTATTGCAATACTTGTAGTTAAGTAAAGTGCATACAGTAAAGACAGAATTATAAAATAAATACTGTAAAAGCATTGATATGGTTTCTGAGCCATGTGATACTTTAAAATGGATAACATAGATACATACATATATACATTTGACTAATCATACTCAACTGGTGCTTCTAACCACGCCTACCCCAGTGTACCTGACCTAAGCCTAATACGTGGGCGGAAGTAGATAAGTAGCAGTTTAAGTTAAGTTTGTTTTGCCAAAGGACTGACTCGAGAATTCTCTGCAAGGGGTTATTCAGTTCTGTACCTGAGATCTAGAATGGTGGAGGGCTGGTATCTCTTATCCCAGGTCTTGATATTCCAGCTGCCTGCGATGGCTGCTTGGAAGCACCGGAGCTGGATTTCTCTGCAGGAGAAAGGCAGCGTCTCGTTCTCAGCGCGTCAGGAAGGAGGGGCAGCGCCTGTGGGCTTCGCTCTCTGCTGGGCTCCTCGGCACGTCTCGCTGCTCCAAACTCGTCACCACCGCATGTGTTTGCTTAAGGCAATGTCGGTAATATTTATACCTGGAAGGTGCCGAGATTGACGTAAGGATGGACATATATACGTCGATAAGGATGTCATATGAACGGGTTCGTTCGCACATTCTTTTACTGAAGTTCTCGGTGAAATCAAAACAATGGCTATGGGAATTTCCCAGGTCGCTATAGGTTTGATTTGTTTTGAGAACTCCGTATGCCTTATCAGGGGCTGGAGGAATATCGCTTGTCTAATTAGATGGCATGCGTTATGACCTAATCAGATAACGCGCTTCTGTGCCGTGGTGTGGCTTAATCAGATAACGTTTTTTGCACCGTTGGATGGCTGCTAGTTAATTATGAACTAAACCAGGGTCAGGAATAGGGGAATCGATACAGTACCTATAGGAATACATCACACTTCTTCTGCCTCTAAAACATATATCCTGCATTATCCAAACAAAAGTTACACTCCAAATGAAGCTAGTACAAGAACTCTCAAGGCATTCTGCATTATTTGTCCTTCTCAAATTTAAACAAACAGGGCCCAATTCATGGAACTAATTTAAGACAAAATCCTAAACTTACTACCATTTTGGTATTCACAGAAGGCATTTACTTACAAAAATGAGTAAGTGCCTTCTATGAATACCAAAATGAGTAAGTGCCATCTGAGAATACCAAAATGAGTCAGTGCCTTCTGTGAATACCAAAATGGTAGTAAGTTTAGGATTTTGTCTTAAGTTAGTTCTGTGAATCTGGCCCAGCATGTCTAAAGAAAAAACACCACCCTCCCATTATACATGACATTTTCATCAGCGTTACTGAACATATATGACCATGTAAACGGTGCACAGACATAATATCGACTCCAAAATATCGTTTGGACAGAATATCGAGTTTTAAATATCGTTTGGACAAAATATCGACAAGACAGAATATCGACAGCCAAAATATCGTTTTTAAGGTAAGTGAAGTAATATCGACTGTAAATAATATAGAAAGTGAAAATATCCAAGTATATAATCTAGATAGTAAAAAATATCGTTTTTTTAAATATGTAATTATTTATAGTGTTTTTATGTTATAATATGTGTGAAAAGTGTCATTTTATGTTATAATTATTTTTAATTAATGATTTTTTTAAAATTATTGTGTAATTTTATTCTGTAGCGGGTTGTGGGTTTATAGGGGAATAAGGTGGGAAGTAATTTAATTATAATTAATTAAATATGTACATTTATTAATTGGTAGTAATAATTAATGAATTGGTAATTAAATAATATTTGTTAATTATTTAAAATTTAATTGGTAATTAATTTAATTTAATTGATTAATTGCTAATTATGTAAATTCAAATAATTTATTTCCTGTAGCGGGTTTGTGGGTTTATAGGGGAATAGGGTGGGAAGTAATTTAATTATAATTAATTAAATATGTAAATTTAATAATTGGTAGTAATATTTAATTAATTGTTAATTTAAAAATATTTGTTAATTAAAATGTAATTGGTAATTAATTTAATTTAATTGATTAATTGCTAATTATGTTAAATTAAAGGGGTATTTTTAGGGTTCAGGGTCAGTTTTTGGTTTTTGGGTAAAGGGGTATTTTTAGGGTTCAGGGTCAGTTTTTAGTTTTTGGGTAAAGGGGTATTTTTGGGGTTCAGGGTCAGTTTTTAGTTTTTGGGTAAAGGGGTATTTTTAGGGTTCAGGGTCAGTTTTTAGTTTTTGGGTAAAGGGGTATTTTTAGGGTTCAGGGTCAGTTTTTAGTTTTTGGGTAAAGGGGTATTTTTAGGGTTCAGGGTCAGTTTTTTTGTTTTTGGGTAAAGGGGTATTTTTAGGGTTCAGGGTCAGTTTTTAGTTTTTGGGTAAAGGGGTATTTTTAGGGTTCAGGGTCAGTTTTGGGTTTTTGGGTAAAGGGGTATTTTTAGAGTTCAGGGTCAGTTTTTAGGTAAAGGGGTATTTTTAGGGTTCAGGGTCAGTTTTTAGTTTTTGGGTAAAGGGGTATTTTTAGGGTTCAGGGTCAGTTTTGGGTTTTTGGGGTACAGGGGTACAGTGTAAAAATAAAGTAAAATTAAATTTACATTAATTTAATGAAATTAAATTAAATTATATTAAATTAATTTTAAATAACTTCAATTATAAAAATTATTATATACTTGCCAATACTTACGTTGTAATGGTAGTGCATTGTAAAAGTTGCGTTGTAACGTCATATATCCACTGTTGGACTCTTTGGAGTGGGAATAGTAATTTTAACCCCTACGCTATCCAACGCTTTCCCTACTGTTGCACCCACTGGAGTGGGAATAGTAATTTTTACTGTTTTGTATTTGTACGTTAATAATATTGGCTATTATTTAATTACATTTTGTTACTATATATATATATATATATGTTTTAAGAAATATGATTAAAAAAATATTATTTTTTTACTTTCATTAATTATTTAATTATTAAAAGTTATTTTAAGTATTAAGTATATTTTAGTAATTAATTTTTTATATTAATGTAATTAAACATTGTTTTTATTAAAGTCGATATTTTTTACAACTATATTTTTGTAAACGATATTTTTTACTCGATATTTTTGTACTTACCTGTTTGTAGATAGAAACTCGATATTTTGTCTCTCGATATTTTGTCAACGATATTTTTGTTGGTCGATATTCTGTCCCTCGATATTATTTCAGTGATCCCATGTAAACATGTATGCGATTTCTTAATAGATGTACACTTTCAAGCCATCTTTCCAAAACAATATACTTCTCTGCATCTTTAACTAAAGTCAGAAGTCCCACCATATATATAGCTATCTGCAACCACAAGAACCATATCTCACCATCTAAGCAAATGCTAAATTATTATATAAGTTAAAAACCACATTGACAAACACTACATACCTAACAAGTAATACATCTTTCTAATTCATATACAGGTGTACATCATGTTCTCATCTTTTATTTCTCACTACAGTATTCCTGTTGAATAATGTTATTAAAAGTACTACAACTCCCAGAATGCAAATAACAGATGTATCCATTCTGCACGTAATGTTTAGACATTTAAAACATTCTTAGTTCCTCAGTGCAACTTTCCACAATACTAAACAATTTTTTTAATAAAGTCCACAATGTAATAAAGAGGCACTAATTCATATTTCTTTTAATTCCCAAAACATTCACCACTAACCTCTTAAACACATACCTTCTAATAGATACAGTTCATCTGATATATATACTCGTATCCCTGGGATACCCTTTTTTTTTTATCAAACGCCCATATACATCTTCATTTCTCATGTAATTTCTATAAAGGAATAAAAAGTTATGTACATACCAGTGAATTCAGTTTGGAGATTATATTGTGGTTTTCGCTCTTCTGGATAGTTTTGACACTGTTAGCATTTGTAAAAACTAAGCTCACGAATTGTACACCACTCTTATATAAAGCAATCATGAAATCACAACCTCTTCAACTTTGCACGCTGTGATCATGAGAAAGGAAGCAAATGGAATTATGTCTTCATTTTAGATTGCACTATCTCCACTTGTGAATGGTTAGTATTTGTTAACCCTTTCTCCCCTTTCATAAACAGACTATGTGTGCTCACAATGTGTTCGCGATGATCATGAAGAAATCTGGAAAAAACAGGAGTCCAACCGTATATCTAGCTTCATTTAAAAAAAATATACTAGACAGCAGTTTATTACATAGTCCTGAGTTGGAATATAAAGCTAGGTATTACTTAAATTGTGTCATCACTATTCAACTTTTTAAAACATTTTCTTTCTCTTTAACACCTCCCCCCAATACACTCTTAGCTCTGTGAACCTAACAATCCAGTGGAACCAGTAGGTCACAAGTTCACAGCACATTCTAGAAGGAACATGCTACTTCTAAATGCGATACAGCTGGTGTGGTTTACTCCACAGATTCAAAAGCATATCAATGTCTGCATTACATTTCTTTTTTTAAACCACAACCAATAATAAGACTTCTTCCTGAGCCATCTAACAGACTACCTAATTGTATTCACTTTCATGCTGACAACATCCAAAGCAGTATGGTTTAATGCATGAGCTAGAGAAACTGCAGAAAAACGAAGTATCGAAATGGTGGGAATGCGAATCATTGAAAAGAAATCTAGACGTGGGCCGCATCCCTAGAGGACTGAGGATTCTCGTGGCACCAACGTACAAGAACCCAGACCCCACAATGCTACGGGAGAGGGCAGACAATAGTGTGCAGTCATCCAGGAACATGCTACAAATACTGATAAAATTAGCCACGAGTGATCGGGAGAAGATATTGGCCAGAATAGATGAAATCTGCAAAGAGCTAGTGAAAATAGACAAACAAGACGATGTCAAGAAGATCCTAGTGGACATAAAAACAAGAGTGATGAAATATGAGTAAACAATCAAAGACAGGAAGGCCGTAAAATTTCAAAGGGACAGAAACAATTACCTCAATGGAAGGATCTATACCTTCTCCAAAAAATTCAAAAACATCCGCCGCCAGCAACTATCCTCCATAGCAGTAAATCCATTGAGACCAGTGGAGCAAAGTGAATCAAAATTGAGCTCTGAAGTAGAATCAGACCCAGAAGGTACAGGAAGTGGAAATCTGAATCGCAAAACCTCGACACCAGTCCAAGAGTTTGTTTTTTACAGTTAGAACGTATCCTGAGCCTGCGATCACGACCGGCACGCCAAGATCAATCAAAGAACAAAACACCAAACCAAAGAGAAGGAGAAGGAAGGACAGAAGATGGGGAAAGCACAACGCAAAGAGTGGCAAAAACTACATACAGAAGGAACAGACGGAGATAACAGAAAACACAGACACCGACAACATAGTAATTAGTCCATCAAATATGAATTTGATGCCAGAAGAGAAAATAATTTTATCTTTAGGACTATCGTATTGAACAAATACAAACTGTGCTATACACTCAAACCAGGGTAGATGTGCACCAGTTCACACGCAAGCTCAAACTGCAAAAACATTTCTTCAATGCAACAAGGAATGCAAGAGAGAATGAGACAGGAACTATAAACACTACTAACACTGGCAATCTCTGAGTGGCAGACATGAGCCTACTAAAAGATCTAGCAGAATTGGACTGCGATGAAATGCTAAGTCAAATATCTCCAAGGAAAGTGGCGCTAAGATCAGAGCTAGACATATATGAAAATATACGTACGCCATTCAGACCCAAATCTGTCTTTACCCCCATGATGCCGAAAGACGGAATAGACATGTTTTCTGACAAGGTAAACAAAGACCTGAAAGAATTGGCTAAAATGAGTAGCAGAGAGTTCATCAAAACAAACCATAATAAAGGACGGAATATAATAACTTAGTCTAAAAAATCAAAAAAGGTCTTACATTGTAGTGTGTTGGTCCGACAAAGGGGTAAATGTAGTCCTATGGCCCCATGAAATGTACAACAGGGAGGCAATGACACAACTACAGGACAGAGAATGCTACAGCCCCCATAGTCACCAGCACTACATTACCTCCCGGTTATGAGCACGGCCTACAGCTTCCCTACTTTTGCCAGCCTAAGCAAACCACTTGCTACTCGGCCTTCATCTGTCACTTATCATTTCTTTCCATTTTTTCTTCTTCTTTTTTCAATTACCGCTCGCCAAAACTGCTTCTTGGCTCTCTTGTGCTCTATTTTTATTGTATAGCATGGCCATTTATCCACTCGGCGTTTTTCCATTAAGTATTCACTTCACAGCCATTACTTTAGTGCATATGGTTCAGCGAATGCCCCTAGTAACTGTATGTTTCTCCTTTCTCTCCCTCTAACCCCTTTTATTTCCATGGTTTGCGCAACATAGCATAATTTATTGAAAGTACACTGGCAATATTTAATGTCCTGTACACAGGCATGTATAATTAAATGTCCTGAAGATGATCCCAATATTTTTCCCAGGGATTGAAACACTGTTGACAGTCTTTACACCATATGCATGTAATATATTTTAAAGTTTACTGTGCAATGATGTTCTTACGTTACCTGACTCTGCTATAATTAATGCAACGCTGACAAGTTCTCTTTGCCTGAACCTCTCCCTTATTGTTTTTTCCTTTGTGTCAGTAGGACGCTGGTTGTGTCCCACTTGAATTTTTGTGTGTATTTGATGTTATATACTTATTTGATATTTAATCCTGTCTGGCTGGATAAAGAATATAGCACCTATTTAGTCTATATTTATTTCAGCATAGTATTCCATTTTGTCTAGGGACCCCTGTCTTTAGAAAATACAGCCCCATCAGTGCCACAAGCATAATGGGAGTTAAAGAAAAATTCCACAAGGCACTGTATGAATGGAGGGGAGTAGGGCTCATTTCCAAACAAGAACTAGAATTTTTGAAAAATGATTATCCCACAACACCTCAACTATATCTTATTCCTACGATACATGAAGATGCACTTTGCCCCCGTGGGAGACCGATCATCTCCGCGATTGGGGTTTGTTTGAAAATACCAGCAGATTCATACAATTATTTCTCCAACCACATGTCCGAGAACTCCCTGCATATATCAGAGACACTGGGGACTTTTTATCAAAATCTATGACCATGCATGGAATGTTGACTATGTATTTATGTATAAATTTATTATCTCTGTGCACACCTATTTCAACTGTGTAATTAATAGATCAATTAGTTTTGGCGCTGTCCTTGACGCACTGTGTCTCTCAGTGCCTTCATATAATAGTGAGTTGTGTGATAGTGTTATCACAAAGGGCGCGCTCCTTTAACATGAAACTCAATGGTTTCTTCACTGCTTTCTTGTGGAGATATGTTCATCAATCACAGTCAATCATTTGATATGTGTAACATTCTTTCTTTATTCGATCACTTGGTATTCACCAATTCAAAGATTTTGATGATTCATTATAATCATGAATTCATAAATTGCGTTTCATTATACCCAATGTATTTTGAGTTATCAAACTAACCCTTCATCAGGGGTCTGTGGAAAAAACATACAGGACCTTAGTATTCAGGACATAACATATATATATCATGCATACATTCTAATTAAAAACAATGCAGCTCTTATTATGTGCATTCTTAATGGGTCGAGTCGTATGATGCAATAAAAATTAAAGTGGTTCTATTGAATATACATACACAGTGTACTAATCTGCTTGAGTTATCGTGTTATTGCCTCTGTTCAAAAGTCGAAACATGGGACAGGTCTATAAGTGTTGCTTAAGGCGAACGTGAGGTTAAACTGAAGGGTATGGACGAAATGTACGAGAAAACCATGATAAGAGAAAGCGAACTTGAGTAGGAGTATGAAAGCTCGCAATATTATCGTAGCGGGAATACCTACATTACAACCCAGTTACCAATCATATAGATACGTGGGAACTATCTTCGTAAACCGAGCTGGTTACGCTGGTTTTATACGCAAGTCGCTGAAGTTAAAGCCCTGTAAAAGTCGGGACAGACGCGGGGTGAACTTACTTCGTGAAACGCGCTGAGGGTTTCTGAGATCGGTGTCGGCTGGTTCACAAGAAGCCAATCACAGTGCTTTTTCTAAAAGACATTAAGTGACACGTGCAATGACGACATGCGCTAGTGTAGGAAGTGTATCGTGACCCTGTTAATCTGTAAGGGTACTCGATTAATGGATATAGGTGGTGTTACAAGTTGCATATTGGTCATAAACACATAATACGCCCTGTGATAATAATAAGCCACGTTCGGTCGATGTTGTTGTCCTGATTTCAAGCAATAACCCGTATGTCAGAGGCTCATGTAACTAAACAAAATGGTATGTAATATGGTGTGTGTTCATTCTCAACAAGAATATATCACAATAAGTAAAGCATGGTTAACGGTTTCCAAATAGGGAAAATGAATAAAAATCTAAATTGATAAAATTGTAACGAAAAAAGCATGATTATGATAATAGCACATCCTGGGTGCTAGTTCATCATTACTTCAAGGAGTCCGACAGTGAGTGTCCTAGGCCGAGAAGGGCCTGAGGCCTGAGCTGTGGTGGTACTGTACAATCATGGATAAGAGATGAATCATAGGAAACATGAAAATTCGATACGATCGTTCATCCATGCAGGCTGCAGGGAATTCAATTTTTTGATCCAGAAAAATTCTGCCTTTAGACGTTGTTTAACAGGATCCATGTCGCAGCGATGTGGGAGTATCTCAAGTATTGTGAATCTCAACTGCGAGATTTGGTGGTTAGCTTGGAGACAATGCATAGCTACAGTAGATTTATTGTTCAAGGTTCATATATTGCTTTTGTGTTCTGACATTCTCACTTTGATTTTACGTTCTGTCTGTCCAACATAAATCTTGCCGCAAGGGCATTTAATTGCGTAAATAACATTGGTAGAGTTGCATGTTCCTGAATACTGTAAATCAATTTTGTGGCCTTTAGTCGGGTGCATGAAAACGTTGCCAATAATTATGTTATTGCAATGAATGCAATTTGGCATTTGGCCATTCCTTTAAATAGTGGTTTTAACTTCCTTTTTGGTAGATAAAATCTCTTTCAGGTTTTTAGATCTTTGGAATGCGAATGTGACATGATCATTGTTTAGGTTTTGTAGATCCGGTTCAGTTTTGATTAAATCCCAATGTCGATTGATAGCTTTTTAAATCTTTTGGGACGCTGTCGAATATTTCAATACACACACTGTTTTCTGTGTTGGCATTTGAATTGATGATTTGAGAAGTGTTTCCCTAGGCATTTTCTCCACTTTTTTTAGGGATTCCTCTAATACTTCTATGGGATATCCTCTTTGTACATATTGTTGATGTTGATCAATTAGTGATGATTTTAAAGTATTGACATCTGAAGTGATTCTTTTTAAACAAATGAATTGAGATGTGGGTAAATGTTTTTTCAAAGACTCAGGGTGAAAGCTTTGGAAAAGCAGACTGGAGTTGCGATCTGTGGATTTCTTAAACACTTTTGTGTGAAGTTGGTGATTCATGATAGTGATTTGTACATCCAAAAAGGATATGGATTCTTTCTCAATAGTGTATGTGAATTTGATTCTTGGATTCAAGTTATTTAAAGTGGCTATGTTGGCAATGAGTTGGTCTTTCCTACCATTCCAGATTAGGAATATATCGTCAATGAATCTTTTGAAAGTTATTAAGCTGGTGGTCCAATCTGGATTGTGTAGGATATGTTCAGTCTCGAATTTGGACATGAATAGGTTCCCGTATGAGGGTGCCCCCCCAAAACCCATTGAGGTTCCATTGCATTGTTTGTAATAGTTGTCTTTCCATTGTAAATAACTATGATAGAGTGAGAAGTGCTTCAACTGTATCAAAAATACTTTGTTGGCCTCGCAGTCGTCTTCTTTTAGTAGGTTCCATTCTAGGGCTTCTAGCCCTTTGTTATGTGGAATCGAAGTATATAATGCTACAACGTCCACTGTGCAGAGCCAATACTCTGCCTCTACATTTAGTTGGATGGTGTTCAATAAGTTAAGAAATGCAGTTGTATCTTTGATGTACGTTTGACACTTCTGTACTATGGGCTGAAGATACCAATCAACATATTTACCAATACTTTCTGATATTGACCCACAAGCTGACACAATGGGTCTAAAAGGTGGTTTGGATGCATCTTTGTGGATCTTCGGTAACATATATAGTTTAGGTCTCTGAGGGAATTTAGTCTCCAGAAATGTGTGCGTTTTCTCGTTAATCCACTTCATCTCCAATGCGTGTTCTAAAATCTGGGATAGTATTTTTTGATACTGAGTTGTGGGATCAGATTCTAGAAGTAAATAAATATCCTTATTGTTCACATGGTCATTTACGCTGGTTTCATAGAATGTGGTGTCCATGATAATAAGAGCTCCTCCTTTGTCGGCTCTTTGAAAAGTTAAATCTTGGTCATTTGCAAGGTTTTTCAATGTGCTCCATTCTTTCTTGGATTAATTCATTTGTTTTGATTTTGAGAAGTTGATCTTTTGTACTTCAGTAATTACAGATCTTTCGAAAGCTTCAATAGTTTTGTGTGAGTATGGTGCGCAAAAGTTACTCTTAGATTTGAATTCTTTTGTGCCAGTGGCCGTAGTGTCTTGCACATCCTTGAAAAAATATCTAAGTTTCAATGTTCTAAAGAATCTAAATAAAGCTATTTCAGTTTCTGGAAGGTTCGTGTTCTATGTCGGGACAAAATAAGTTCCTTTATTAAGCACTGCCGTTTGTGCTTTTGTGAGCTGTTTTGAAGATATGTTGATCACTAGATCACTTTTGTCGATTTCTGACTTCTTGTCCTTTTTGCTATTTCTTCCTCTGTTTCTTCTGCCCCTCCTGTTTTTTCTATATGTGGTGCGTTGGCAGCCAGGCTTATCTCTAAAAAATACTTTTTCTGCGATGTGCTTGGTTGCGGTTGTTTGGCAATTGGTTGTCAAAATCTTTGAATTGGTGAATACCAAGGGTTCGAATAAAGAAAGAATGTTACAAATATCAAATGATTGACTGTGATTGTAAACATATCTCCACAAGAAAGCAGTTAAGAAACCATTGAGTTTCATGACTATGTATTTATGACACTGGATGTACAGACTTAGTATACAAGTATTAAACACAGGGGTGGCTTGAATGCATTGAAGTACTTTCTGGGAACAAGACCCATAGGACTGCACCAACACACCAGGATGCTACTACAAATGGCAGAATGGTGTTTGGAAAACAACATATTCATCTTTGATAGACTATTTTACAAACAAACACAAGGCACATCCATGGGTACTTGCTACGTTCCCAGCTATGGGAAATTGCATATGGGCTGGTGGGAGGAGCAAGTACTCATGAAGACACATCATGCACCAATGTCTGAAAATGTGATGTTGTACACCAGATACATAGATGACATCTTTATTCTGACGCAAGGCACTGAAGAACGTGCCATTAACTTTGCTACAGAAATTAACAACAACTGCCTTAATTTAACTTTCAGATGCACAACCAGTAAAGAGTCCGTGACATACCTAGACCTCAAATTGTACGTAGAAAATAGCAAAATCCAATCAAGGACGTTTAGAAAACCCACTTCAGGCAACGCAATCCTCCATGCTAGTAGTTTCCTCCCCTACTAACCTCATGGAGAGCATACCGTATACAGAATGCCTCAGGATGAAGTGAAATTGCAGTACACAGGAAAGTCTTAGAGAATCCATAAAAGGTCTTTTCAAGAGACTCAAATGTAGGGGCTATAACACTAGAACACTGTCCATAGCTGAGCAGAAGTGTGCTAACATCACGAGGGAGAATCTCCTGTTCTCGCAGAGTATGACTAACAAGCAGAGTAAGCAACAAGACAAAAACACAACACCTAGACTCATTACCGGGTTTAATGCCTAACACACCAACCTGCGTAGAATACTGCACAGACATTGGCAATTAGTGACCTGACAAAAGGCTGCACCTGTACTAAATTCCCACAAATAACATTCAGAAGAGCTAAATAGATTCACCAAGGTCTGTAATGCACCATCAATAGACAAAGGAGCCGGATGGCTCAAACTACAGAGAGGGTTTCACAAGTGCTTTAAATGTAAAGCATGTAAGCATGGTGTGAATATCAGAACTGTCCCTCTAAGTTACTCATGCAAAACGGACTTCGCAGTGTACGTTCTCCGATGCACATGTGATAAACTGTACGTGAGAAATACCATACACCCCGTACATGTGCGGATATTACAACATCTAAGAGCCATCAACAATGATGACCCAACATATCCGGTAGCAAGACACATAAACACATGCCATGGCGGAATAACCGAAGAACTTTCTTTCTTTGCGATTGACAGTATCCCCAGAAACATCAGAGAAGGGAACAGACAGCTGTCACTCAGAAGACTAGAATCCCAGAATATAATTCTTGTGGACTGCAAAACCCTGAACGGGATGAACACAGATGAGGCACTGAATGTACACCTTTAATTCGATATTCGCTTGTTCTGCACCTTAACCCTGTCCGTAACGAAATATAATAAGTACAGCGTGAGCAGTAAGAAGAAATAATACTGCAATAGCATGGTATTTTAGCTATGACATACATTCATATAAACATACATAACTAACATAGGCTAAAATGTGAATACTCATCTGATGCTTCTAAATAGTTCTACCCCAGTGTACCTAAACTAAGTGTAGTACGAGGTAAGAATTTCTATAGTATAGTTTAGCAATAGTTTGTTTTTTGCCAGAAGTCCCTCTAGGTTCTAGTCTGTTCCATACCTTAGAACGAGAGAGCTTGGAATCACTTTCTGGGTCTCAATCCCTAACACCCTGCAAAGGGATTCAGGACACTGGAAGCTGGATTATCTGCGAGCAGGATGACAGCGTCTGGTCAGTGTGTCAGGCGGGGACTCAATTTCCTTCCGAACTTACCGTGGTGAGCCGTTTAGAGCTGTGTAGCTGAGCCGTTGTTTGCCATGGTAAGTGAAGGTATATTAATACCTGGAGGGTGCCTAGGAATGCTAGCATTGACATAAAATCGGGCAGAGAAGACGTCATGAATGAACCCCTAAAGAACAGTTGTTCAAGCTTAATAAATGAGTTCTGGGAGAAATCAATAATCCAAGCAGGGAATGTCCCATGACTAAGGGTCTGGTTTCTAAGAACTCGTTGTTACGTGGGTTAGACGGATGTAGGTGACCAGGCCTGTATTTGGATAGCATGGCTGATGCCTAAATAAGGACTGGGATTCTATGCCTAAATAAGGGCAATGTGAGTTGTGCCTACAAAAGGGCATGATTCGGAAAACCTATGTACGGGTATCTAAATCGAAACACAACACCCACTCCAGTTTCGAATGATCGACATTACTAAATGCTAAACATACTAAAATAGAGTTACACATAAGTTGCTAAAAACAGGTCTAAAACATATTTTAAAATGCATTAAAACTGTTGCCATGCATGAAATGCAATGGTGCTGTACATATTAAAGCAATGTTTCATTCTAAGCATATATTTACAGTGAATGCTGAATGAATGAACATAAAAATATATATACATGATGAAATGGTTCGTAATTACAGAAGAAAAAGTTTGAAACCATTTCATGTCAGGCTACATAAATGAAATTGTTTGACAAGTTGACAAATTTTCTCTGGAAGTGTTCAAAGAGTTCTGTTCTCTACGAATAGTTCTACTGTAAGCAGATTACTGTGCCAAAAAAGAAAAATACAAATTTGGAGAAAAAAAATTAATCATGAGAAAAATGTCCAAGTTTAGCCTTTGTTTTGAAAAATGAAGGCCAAATTCAGAGTCTTCTCGGTACACT
Organism: Lissotriton helveticus; assembly: GCF_964261635.1. NCBI lineage: Eukaryota > Metazoa > Chordata > Amphibia > Caudata > Salamandridae > Lissotriton > Lissotriton helveticus. The sequence goes on from NC_136071.1 coordinate 367,296,210, forward strand.
GTGTGCTGAATCAAAAGTCAGTGCATGGGGATGGAGAAAACATGAAATCCTCTATTCCTGTAGACAAAAAATCTGTTGATAGTTGGATTACCTCATTTAGAAGATTATACGCACATAGATGCGAAGCATCGCCTTCAGCATTGGGAGCATCAGCATTGTCCGTTTCCGATATTATCTGCAAGCCTGTGGTTTCCTCTCATACCACAGCAGTAGCAATTTGCATCTGTGAGATCTCCATGAATGCCATCATCAAGATTGGTAGCCTCTGGGGACAACACAGAGCATGGGCCGTTACTGGGTCCAGCACAGTATCGACATCGGTTGGCATGACTTATGGTAGTGTTAGACAGATGTCTAGTACGCATTCTTCACCGTAATGCAGGCAGCGTAGAACAGGTAAGATGCAATCTTGCCATATTGGTCTAATGACAGAAACCATGTGGTATGGTCTAATGACAGAAACCATGTGGTATTTAATTCTCGTAGACGAGGTAAACCCAAAATCTGTACTATGCGCTCACGACACTCCCTTTCCAGGAGAGCATTCTCCAAGATTCCGGGAGTGATGCTGGTGACGCTGGTGGATTGGCTTGCCATAGCATAGCAGTAGGAATAAAAACAGGATTCCTGCAACGAATGCTAGAATTAGCGGTTGACCACCAAACACCAAGTGCATGAAGTTTGGAATGATTCCCAGGACTGCTTGAAAAGGTGTTAACAGTCCTGCCCATACGTTCTTAAATACATGCACAATATCGCTTGTATCAGACATGTTTAAGATACGTCCCAACATTTCTGTGAAATGTGTAGGGCAGTTTGTACAGAGCCTGTATCTCAGCCGAAGTCCTTGCAATTTCTAGATCATAGGTTTCTTTGGCCGAGGTCAAAGGCACGGTTTGTTGTAAAAGAATGGCTTTCATTCTGCTTAAAGTATCAATTCCTATAGAAGAGATGTTCAGTGAAGGCCCTACAGGGTACTCCCTGACTGTGTCTATTTGGGGGAACAAGACTTGCATATAGCAAGTGACCCTGGAAGTAACTGTAACCAGATATGGTATCCCCGGCAACATGCCACAGCAGCTGTGATCATTCAACATAATGTAACTTCCATTTGAAAGTTGTCCAAAAATTGGATTAATCACTGCGGCTGGTGAACTTTGCAGATGACAGGACAAATTTACAGAGGAACCATTGCAAGCCCCGCGTTAATTAATACCCTGACATAGGAGAGAACCGCTTAGTGCGTTTTCACAGTGTGTACCTCTAAGGAACACTTCACGCCCTCCACTCCAACATCTATGTGTGTAAGGTAATTCCCAGGATATCTTGATGTATTCTTTACCAACCTTTCATATTTCCCTGCTGGTATATTTTTGAGGCAATACTGAAAATGGAAAGTTGTAACAGGCAGAGTCATTTTGCCATGTATGATCCATTCAGTAGCTGTTTTTTCTGCTACCGTAAATGGCAATCTTTCTAGTTTTTGAATGCTCAGCACTGTATACTTTGCTCCCATTTGTGCCAGTTTGATCTTTTTATCAGTGACATTGAATTCTGAAAACAGAGCTGACATGTTGATAAAACGCCATGGCACATAGCCTGTACGCAAGTTTTGTAGCGTCCAGCCTAATATCAAGATAGAACGTAATTGAGACTGGCCTTGTCGCAGCATGACCAAATCTTGTTCCATCATTTCTATGGCAGATGATACAATGTTGCCCAATGAATATATCTTGGATGACAGAGTCGTTAACCCATTGTCGACTACAGCCAGAGATTTCTCTAAATGAATACGATCAATTCCTCGTATTCTTTCTGCAGCGCCTGCTTGGGTAACCTTCTATATTTCATTATGGCAGCTTAGATAGCGGCATATATGAAACGTTTTTGACGCGGTGCTCTTGGCCCTAGCAAGAAATCCCTATGGTCTGTGCCTTCTTTAAGTAAAGATAAGTGTTCTTTCACATCCTCTAGTATAGATTTTTGGAGCCAATCAAGGCACAATTTCCCTACACTGTATGTTGTTAGTACCCCTGGATGCTGTCTTTGGACATATCGTGGGTCTGGCCTATTGAAAGTAAAACCCTGTATTTTGTTCAGGAATCGTTCTTGACAGATGTTTGTATCTGTGGGCCGGAGCAACCATTTTTCCCATTCCGGATCTGATCTGTTGTAATACAAAATAGCATGTACGTTGACCTCCACCTGTGTAGTGCTGCTTCTTGCAGGTGCAGATATGGACGGAGTGTTCATGTTTTTGATCTTGGCTTACCCAAGGCAAGACGTTTGTTGGACAGTGTCATTCAAAAACATTATTTGCTGTGGTATGATACAGGCTCTAAACAAAGCTTCTAACCCCTGCATTTGTCAATCTTTTGTACCCCAGACAGATTTTGTGTCAATTGTGTCTTTCCAAAAGTCGAAACCCTGTCTAGACAGTTGGGCAATAAATCGGTTTTGTATTGACTAACATACTTTTCATTCCTGTTTTGTTCACATTTTTAAAGTAACCGGTTTTTGGATTGGATATATTGAACCCTGAAAAATATGGAAACTTCATTGCAAACTTATTTGAGCTACCCTTTGGTGGTGTAGGACAATGTTCCCATTAGTTATACATAAATACATTTCTAGGTGTTGCAGATTTAAGCAAGACATGATGACCATAGTGGTTGTAACAATAAAGCTGTTCATAGTCTGCTGAACCCCCTAAATATTCATGATTAGAGAACGCAGCTAATTTTTCTAGATCAGACATCATGTTATTAACAGTCTCGAAGTCCCAATCATCATAAAAGGTACTAGAGGTAATAAAGTCACTTAATGAAATTTTAAATAAGTGTGGAACCTTCAAAAGTTCAGACGGGCTGAATATGTTGTATTCAGTTTTGTCCCAAACTAGACCACCTTGTATAGGAATGACTGTGATGTTCACTGCTGACAAGTCTCTTGCTTCACAATGGGATGATTTGTGTGGTGTCAGAAGTAAATTCACTCTTTTACTTGCTGTGTCCATTTGAATATATCTTCCATTTATCAGCATGCTCATAGTCATTACTAAAGCTAGCCAAAGCAGAAAGAAACATATTTCAGAAACAATCAATAGTTCAATCCATGGTGAAACCAGATAAGTCTTTTTCAGGAGATGAAAAAAGTCTGTTGCTTGTTCTTTGAAAGTTCTTTGTGCTGGCGTTGTTTCAGGTTCACTGCGATCCTCAGAAAACGAATCAAAGTTAATGAAATAGCCAGAGGCAGTTCTGTCAATGGTTGGAATTGCATCAGGATTAGTTGAAATCGCTGGAACCAGTTGATCACGTGTTAAATTGGTTTAGACAGGTGTGATGAGGTCAATGGACACAAATATTTTCTCCTTTTTTCCAGCAAGGGGCGGCAGAAGTACTGTTCTTGATCCGTGGATGGCTAGGACAGGTACTGGTTGTCTGCAAGAAGGCCCAAATTCCTTCTTGTCCGCGATCTTTTCTCTGACTAGATCCCCAAGCTTTGGGATCCAGACAGGCCTCACTCATTCTACAAATACGAACGTAAAAACTAGATCATTACATTACTGCAAGCAAAGTGTATAGTAAATGTATACGTTTTTGTTACTGGCAGAGGTAAGATGGTTGCATACGCTATTTATAGCATAATATAATGTGGTAGGGCACAGGAGCAGCATTTTACAAACATAATAAATACACAGACACAGATAGATAGTTGAAGTGGGTAGGGGCACGTGTGCTCAGCTCCATTTTATTACACTGTTGTTGGTAACAAGTAGAATAGTAGTCATTATATAATACACAGATATTCAATCGTAAATGGTTTATAACTTCTGCTGTACAAAGGTAGGAGCACTATATGTGAAATAATACACAGAAGATTCTATGGTGAAGGGTTCATGAGTTGTGGTGCACTGAGGTAGGGGCGGTTTGTGGGGAGCCTGTGATGATGCGTGGTTCAGGCAGACCGCACTGGTAGGAATGTCTTTTGACTACTGAATTTTGCCTTAATAAGGCCACATGGTGATTATTTATGGTGTACTGAGTTAGTGGTATGTCTGGTGTTTAGCGTGTGCTCACCCTGCGCTAATGCGTGGTCTGAACAGGCAGCACTTAAAGCATTGACTGTTGCATACTGGACTGCATGAATTTTGAGGGAAAAACTACCATCAATGGTTATCAATTGCTCTGCAAACTAGGTCTACTGATTGCTCCCTATAACAAATTAAACAATTGCACTTCACACAGTGCATTCTAACTTTCTCAAAATGGTAACCTATGGGTGGTGGCGATGTTGAAGGTGATGCCCCAGAGGTACGTGGGGGCAGATTTACAAGTCCCTTGTGCCACTATTGCATCATTTTTAACATGGGAAAAGTGACGTAAAAGTGGCGCAAGTGGTTTGTAAATCTGCCCCTAGGTATTGCCAGTGGTGGAGGTACATTTTGGCGAAGTCTTCTACATTCTTTGTGAGCATGGTTCACAGGATGAAGGGATTGAAGGTGCTTGCGCATACTAGCAGTGCCACAGGAGTAATTTTTGTCTCTGCCTTAAATAAATCGAGGCTGAATTCAATGCTGTCTGTAGTATAGATCCAAAGCTGAATTCAAGTTGTGAACCCTGCTGTCCGCACTGTAGATCATAGGCAGTAGTCAGCACAGATATCGACAAATGTTTTTTGTCACTTATGGTAACAAAATTTGAACACATACAGTACAATTATCTATGCATCAAATTAATCAAGGCTGAATTCCCTACAATCTGTAGTGTAGATGCAAAGTTGTATTCAAGTTGTGAACCCTGCTGTCCGCAGTGTAGATCGAAGGCATTAGTCGACACAAACATCGAGGAATGCTTTTTGTTACATACTTTAACAAAATGGAGGACTGAGTACAATTGTCTCTGCCTTAAATAAATCAAGACTGAATTCAATGTTGTCTGTAGTGCTGATGCGAAACTGATATCAAGTAGTAAACTCTACTGACCGCAGTGTAGATTGAAGGCAGTAGTCCGTACAGATATTGAGGAATGCTTTTTGTCACATCCTTTACCAAAATCTGAGGACTGAGTACAATTGTCTCTGCCTTAAATAAATCGAGACTGAATTCAATGTTGTCTGTAGTGCTGATGGGAAACTGGTATCAAGTTTTAAACTCTACTGACCGCAGTGTAGATCGAAGGCAGTCTGAGGACTGAGTACAATTGTCTCTGCCTTAAATAAATCGAGACTGAATTCAATGCTGTCTGTAGTGCTGAGGCGAAACTGGTATCAAGTTGTAAACTCGACTGAACGCATTGTAGATCGAAGGCAGTAGTCAGCACAGATATCGACGAAGAATTTTTGACACTTATTTTAACAAAGTCTGAGGACATAGAGTGTAATTGTCTTTACCTTACATAAATCAAGGCTAACTTCAATGCTGTCCGTAGTGTAGATCCAAAGCTGAATTCAAGTTGTGAACCCTGCTGTCCGCACTGTAGATCATAGGCAGTAGTCAGCACAGATATCGACAAATGTTTTTTGTCACTTATTGTAACAAAATTTGAACACATACAGTACAATTATCTATGCATCAAATTAATCAAGGCTGAATTCCCTACTATCCGTAGTGTAGATCCAAAGCTGAATTCAAGTTGTGAACCCTGCTGTCTGCAGTGTAGATCGAAGGCAGTAGTCGATACAGACATGAGCCTGCTGTGCTGTGGCGCTAAGTACCCAATGGGCCTGTATCGAGGAGGCACGTGGTCATGGCGGCAGCCATGTGGCAGAGTGAAGACCTTCGCTGTGGCAGAGTCTTTTCTCTTTGCAAAAGTGAACCACGCCCAAGGCGTAGGCTAAATATTTATACTCTTACGCTGGAGTTGCATACGTTGGACCAGCCCATTCCGCTTCTGCTCCAAGGGGGGGAGAGAGACAACACAGCTACATGACCAAGATATTCCCCAGAGTCTGAGATAATATGGTTGCGTCCACTGTGCAGTACACTGTATGTATTAATAGTATTTCTACACACGGAAAAGTTTTTGGTTTCTATAGAGTTGTGTATAGCATATCGCCGGTAGTGTTATCATTGTGTACATTATTGTTCATGTTGCTTCACTCATGTTGGGAGGGGGGGCGCGCGGCCCCCTCCCGGAGCCCGTGATGGCCCTGAGGACCACTACCCCTCAGGGCAGTCTCCTGCAGTGTCCGGGGTGCCCACCTCCAAGACACTGCTATTTGCTATGACAGGGCGGGAGCCACGCAGCTCCTGCCCTGTCATAGCAAACTTGCTTTGAATTTTGGAAGCGAGAGCTCAGCTCCTCATGTAGAAAAGCAATGCCGGCTCCCGCAGGAAGCAGGGAGCCGTTGGGACCGTGGGGGTATTAGGGCTCGCCCCACAGTCCCCAACGTTGACGCCAGGCCCAGGGGGATGGGGTCCTCGGGCCGGAATTGGCCATGGGAGGGGGGCCTACATGGCCCGCTTCTCTTATTTTTTATAATGGACATTTAGGCATGCTTTGGGATATGGGGTCCCCGAGGCAAATGTAAATTAGTAAAAGTGGAAGTTTTTTTAAACCCCCCCAAAAAATGTCATCTTGACTCTAGCGCAGCTCAGCGCGGTCCCCTGTGTGAAAGCAATGGGTGCGTGGCTCTCAGCATGGCACTCGGGTACTTCTTAAGTCTTTTAAACACTGAGGGGAATATTCTCAAGGAGACACCGCCGAGTTAACGGCATTTTATCGCATCCAAAATGTTTATGAATTTAAATCACCATTTACAAGCTGGAACAAACAGCCCATATCACCAGTTTATCAGTGATAGCAGTCTCAAAAAGCATTGTCACGGATGACCCCGCCAAATATTGCTAATGAGATTTAGAGTAGGCGTTCCTGTGCAAAAAGCAGCAAACACATCACTTCGCAAGTTTCTCAATCACCAGCAAGATCATCAAAGAGAGTACAAAACAGGCGATAAGGTGCGTTAGCAGCAGGAAGTTTACACCTACACCTGCTCTGATCTGGTATAAAGTCGGACTACAACCTGCAAGATGAAAGGAAGCCCAGCCCAGAGCAACATCTGAATGACAAGAGATGCAATGGAGCCAACGATCATGCAACTCGGACACCCAACACTGCCCCGACACCCCCTGCCACCAGCCCCTTGTCCGCCATCCCCCCTCACCCCTCCTCCCACAAACCAATGTGACAGCAACCTTAGGAAATCTGGAACGTAACAAATTGACTGATGTTGCACAATTATAATAAAAAAGATGCATGTGGGTTAGGAAAGATAAGAATTTCAGTCATCTATGGATTTACATATAAAACATTTTATTTAAACAAAACAATAAAATAAAAGTAGGCATGGCGTGTCATCCCTCGACAATTTGTGAATGAGAGAGAGAGAGAGGAAGACAGAGAAAGAGAGAAAGAGGAAGAGGGAGAGGAAGAGAGAGAGAGAAAGAGTGAGATACAAGGAAGAGAGAAAAAAAAGAAACAGTGTGAGAGAGTGGAAGAGAGAGAGAGAGAGTGAGACAGAGGAGAAAAGAGAGAGAAAGAGAAAAAATGAGAGATAAAGGAAGAAACAGAGAAAGAGAGATAGAGTGTGAGAGAGAAAGGAAGAGCTAGAGAGTGAGAGAGAGAGAAAGAGTGTGAGTGACAGAAAGGAAGAGATGAGAGGAGTGTTGACACTGTAGAGAAAGTCCTCACAGCTCACCTTTCTGCCACCGGTGTGTCTCCAACCACGTGCCGGGACATAGTGCAGCCCTCAAGCTTAGTCATCTGTAACATAGGATAGAATCAGTAATGGCAGAGTACATACAACTGCACATGCCTAATTCTCTGTTCCGCCCGGCACACGCAGGCTGCTGCACCCCCTCGACTCCCGCAACCCAGAGGTGTCTGTCCGCCCCTGCACACTCAGGCTGCTGCACCCCATCGACTCCTGCCACCCAGAGGTGTCTGTCCGCTGCTGTGCACCCAGGCTGCTGCACCCCATCCACTCCCACTGCCTAGAGGTGTCTGCCCGCTCGTGCGCACCCAGGCTGCTGTACCCCATCCACTCCCACTGCCTAGAGGTGTCAGCCCGCTCGTGCGCACCCAGGCTGCTGTACCCCATCCACTCCCACTGCCCAGAGGTGAGTGCTTGTTCCTGTACCCCCCAGACTGCTGCACCGCATCCACTCCCACTGTGTAGAAATGTCTGCCTGCTCCTGTGCACCCAGGCTGCTGCACCCCATCCCCTCCCACTGCTCGGAGGTGTTTACCCACTCTTGTGCATCCAGGCTGCTGCACACTATCCACTGCCATCGCCCAGACTGGTATTGGTGTCTCTATTCTTTTGAAAATGGTAGTCTGTATTTTAGAGTGGGTGTATCAAAGGTTTTACTAAGGTGTGAGGAGGTGCATCAGATTTTCATGTGGATGATGTAATTAGTGATGCCATTTGAGATGTCATCAGTGATGTCACTGACCATGTCATGAATGATGTAATATGTGATGTCATCAGCAGTGCATTGCTGGGGCGCGATTAATAGTTAGCTCAACTAACTATTACGGCGGAATTTCTATGGTTTTGTATGAGCGAAATGTCCAACGAACTATAACGTCCCTGAAACATATGGTGAATTTCTAAGGTGTTTTAAATGCTAATTTCTAACTATAACGTGCCTGAAACCTATTGTTTTCTCAGTGAATTTCAATGGTTTTTTAAATGCTAATTTCTAACTATGAAGTCCCTGAAACCTATGTTTTTTCATTGAATATCTCTCGCTCTCTCTGTGTGTGTGTATATATAAGCTGTGTCCACCCTGTTCTCCCCTTGTGGCCTCTGTTCTTTTTCTTCGGTAGGGAAATTCTTCATATATTCTGAGCAAGCCAGCAGCTCAGTCCAGATGGCCCTGCAGCACTAAGCGGCCCGAAGACAAACTGGCACAACGCTGCTTGCAGCACATTTGCAACCAGGGGACTGGTAGCTTCGGAGTCCGCCATGACCGACCGGAAGGAGTGAGAGGATCGAGGTATTTTACTTCATTAGGGCGCATTGTCTTGCATTTGACAGCCCCCACTCATCCACCAACCGGGCGCATCTGGCCGCTGCAGCCTACAAGGGGACACAGAAAGGACTCATCCTATTCCATTGGCTCCATGACCCGCCCAACTCACCTGAAGCCTGCACTGCAAGTATTGAACACTCACTCCTCCACGCCACCATCTCTGGATGCTACCATGAGGCATGCTGGGATTTGGAGTTTGCTCTCACTACACACGAACCCTGATTGGTGCACAGACAGCGTAAGGAGGAGGGGAATAAGTGCCGGTGAATATTTTAAACCGGATGAGAACATTAGGAACTTGATCTCTACAGCTGAAGGCGCTGAAGAAGGCCAAATCGCCGAAATGCATCCGTCAGAGCTGGGACTTCGTGGAATAAAGCTGTGTCCACCCTGTTCTCCCCTTGTGGCCTCTGTTCTTTTTCTTCGGATCCCGCGGGCACGCCCTGGAGCGCGACTACGAGCGCGCCCCGGGGCGCGTAGCGTAAGCGCGTCGGGTCATGTGACTTGAAAATAACACTTTCTATTGGTGCAGAACAGTTTTGGTTTCTAAATGAGTAATGCCTGGGTCTTGTGACCAGCCTGGGTTTTGTGACCTGAAAATAACACTTTCTATTGGTGCAGAACAGTTTTGGTTTCCAAATGAGTAAAGCCTTGGTCTTGTGACCTGAAAATAACACTTCTGATTGGTTCAGCACAGTTTTTTTTCCAAATGATAAAAAACCCCACCTTTCTTCCTTACTCTGACTTTGTCCTTTGACTGAGGAAGACCTGTTTCATCTACAGAGACAATTCTTTTGTACTTTGAAATGGCTACTGTAGCAGCAACAGCTGGAGCATCTGCACCACCACCACCACAACCACCAAGAGGACCACCACAACAATACATTGGGGGTGAAGAAGAGGAGGAGGAGGAAGAGGAAGAGGAGGAGGGGAGCAGATGGCTGCCTGAACAAAATACCCATACAAGCCAAAAGAACACATTGTATGGGAGTTTTTTTCACTTCCAGAGGGCAAGAAAAAAGTTAATGCGGCCAAGGTAACATGTCGAATCTGTGGTGCAGAACTCTCAAGGGGCAATCCAGATAAAAAATATTCATTTGGTAATAATACCATGATTCGGCATATGATCCGGAAGCATCCTGCTAACTATTCTAGTGCAGAGATCAGGGAACTGGCCAGTCACCTCCCCCAGTGTTCAAGGACCAGCTCCAAAAGAAAGCAACCCACTCAATCGGGACCAGAAACATCAGAGGTGATGCCTTGTATCCAGGAACGATTTGCTGATTTTAGAATCACCTGTATTGCATGTGGCAAGCTCATCGCCTATGGTGAAAAGAGCATGAAGCTTGTCGTCCTTGCTGGTGACAATCACAAATGCCCCAAAAAACAGTAATTTTTTCCGTTTTTTGCTCCTGTTGAGCCATTTACAATTCCCTGTTTTTTGATTCTCCCCATAAAAAATACAAACAAAATATAAAACTGTTTTGAAAAGCCAAAAAAAGTACAAAATGTTCAAAAAAACATTAAAAAAATATAAAACAACAAAAAGAAGAAAAAAACAGTTCTTTTTAGAACTACCTTTCATTTATAAAAAATAAACCTATATTTTTAATGAATCTCTGTCAATTTTTTTAAAATAGAATTTTTTTTTTAATGAAGGAGTTAGCATGAGGGAAGAACACAAAGAGAGTAATGTTAAGAGAAAGAGAGCTACAGGATGAACACAGAGGGATTGTTTATTACATAGTAAAAAACAGAGAAGGTGTAATAGGGTGAAAGTGAGAAAAGTAAAATGACTACAGGAGCGAAAGAAGGGAAGAGAGAGGAAGAAGACTAAAGTAGAGATAGTGGGAGAATGTGAGTGGGTGTTGAAAGAAAAAGAAAGGACAGTAAAAATTTGAGAATGAAGGGTAGTGGCGGAACCGGGATAAATGAAGAACGATGAGGGAAAGTGAGAAAAGACCAGGTAGTATAAGTAAAGAGGGGTGAAAGAGGCGGAAAATTGAATTAGGATAAGACATGGGGAGTGAGAAAGAGAAAGAACAAAGAGAGTAAAGGAAACAGTACCTGAATGGGCTTGAGTGAAACAGCAAAGAAAGATAAGTAATGCATTGTGTCTGACTTATAGGGAGTCAGTGGGTGTAGGTCGGGGTGTGGGTGTGTAAGGTGTGTCTGTGGGTGTGGCTCTGTGGGGTGTTTTTGTGTGGGTGGAGGTGAGGGTGTGTGAAGTATGTGTGAGGAGTGTATGGGTGTGGGGTGTATATGTGTGCGATGTATGTGTGTGTATGGAATGTGTGTGTGTATGTGAAGAGTGTGTGTGGGGGGATTTTTTGTGTGTATGAGGTGTGTGTGTGTGGTGTGTGTGTGGGGTGGATGTTAGAGGTGTGTGTATGTGTTGAGAGGGAGATGAGGTGTGTGTGTAGGAGTAAGATAAATAATTAAGAAAAACAAAATGAGTGAAGAAGCAAAGGAAGGGAACAGAGGGTAAGTGAAGTAAAGAATAGGGATTGAAAGAAGTTGAATATGAGAGGGGAAATAGGGAAATTGGAGTAAACATGGAGAATAAGAATAAGTGTGGTAAGAAGAATAAAGACACAGGAGTGAGGGTGGTTGAGAAAATATTAGTAAGCTTAAAGCAAAGGGTGATGACAAAGTACATTTTTGTAGTCATACTTACCATATAATAAATGTAACTTTAATTATTTGTTTTACTGCACTTTGTATCTGTGAAACAGAGAAGAAAAAATAGGTTATAATTAGTAAAATGTGTATTTTAAATTAAAATATACAAATGAAGAGGTTAAAAATCATAACAGTGTATCTAGAAATAAAGTAAGAGTGAAGGACACAGAAAGGGAAATAAAGTAAGGTAGAAGGATAAAAAGAGAAAAAAAGAAATAGAATGAGAGCAAATTACTAAAATTAAGGCATATAGATTCACTGACAGAGAGGAAGAGAAGAACAGAGAAATGAACTGAAGGTAAGAAAGATACTAAAACAATGTGACTTAGCAAAACTAAATCAGGAAACAGTAGTAAGTAAAAAGATAATGACTGAGACGGAAAAGATAAACACAAGTGAACATAACACAAGGAGAGTGAGGCAGTGAGGACATAGAAGTAGTGAACGAAAAATAGAGAGAAAAGGTCAAAAGTAAGGAGCAAACAAAGATAAGCGAGGGAGATTGGGTGATTTATAGTGATAATACTGCTGAGTGAGTAAACAGGAATTACTAAAAGAGCAAAGGAGGAAAATACGGAAAAGGGAAGTAAAGCAGAGAGACTGAAAGCTGAAAACTTATGCAAGGGAGAGAGGGGATGCAGACAGTTGAAATGAGAATTAGGGCTTGTCAAAGAAGTGGAGTAAAGGAACGGGGGTTGCAGAGAGTGAGAGAAAGACATAAGTGAGTAAAAAGAGCTGAAAGAGGATGGAAAAAGGAAAGTGAGTGTCAGAGAATGGGAATACAATTTAAATAACACAATCCAAAGTATAGAATAACTTGTACAACATGTTACATAGTTTATTTTTGCTGTTCTCAGAATATATTGAATTTCACTTAAATCAGTGAGTTCAAATTACACATCATATGACAGCGGGGGAAAAAAAACACAATCTAAAAGATTGTGTTTTTAAAAAAAACTTAGATACTGACAAATAACAAATGTACACTAATGTTTGATTGACTTACTTATCCTTGAGGCAAAATAGTATATCATAGAGGTCCTTTTCTCATTGCAAAGTACTTTGGTGTCCAGTAAAAAATCAATTTCATCGACTTTCTAGAAGAAAAGCTCCAAGAACATCTTAAATATTTTCATTATTTTCATATATTCCTTTTTTTCAGTCATGACTCTTTACTCATTCCTGTACCTTTCCTTTTGGCCAAATAGTGTCAGATGTATGAGTATATTTTCAAATTAATTCCAAGAAACTCTGAAATTACCTTTTTTCCGACGTTCTGAAAGAAAGGCTCTACAACATTTTCACAATATTTAACTATTTGTAAAACCATCTCTGACTCACTCATGTTCATCATTTTCTATAATACTAATATCACTTACTATGAGATCCACTTACAGTACCTATATGACAAGTCAAGTTTTTTATATTACCTGGATCACTTTTACTCAGAATATATTTTTAAACAGCAAAATAACCTTTATTAACTGCTCCCGTCTTCATAGACCAATTACCTTTACCTAAAGTTTGGTTGTAAAAATACTAGGTATGAATTTTTTAAGGCAAACGTTGTTTGAAAGTCAAATGAGTGTCGTTACATTGGGTCCAACCTTTACAACTTTTTAAATATCATGTGTAATGCCCTGATGTTGTAGAAGGACCATCATGAAAAATAATAGCTGCAGTTGCAAAGGTTCTTCCTGATATCGATAACTGTGAAGCCACAAAATTTTTAATAGAAGTTGTCAATTTAGTTCCATCAGGTCTACATCGTTGGAACATTAAAATGACATACTGACCATAATTTTGTAGAAATAATGTGGACAGCATTGTAGACTTACATTGGGGACACACCATATTGTGATCCGCTGCTTTAACTAGATTATTAAAAGGCACTGATTTGCAGTCTGGTAAAGTCAAATATATAAATCTTTCAGTGTCTATTCTAGTAGTACTTGATAAAGTACAGTTGTCGCAGTCATGCTGCCACTGATAAGAAAGGCTAAAAAGATTTTTTTAATATCTACACCTTCCTCTTCCAATACATCAAGCATATACATTAAAAATTCCTGACAATCCTGCTGAATATTATGTGAAAATTGATTTTGACCAGTAGATATGTCTAGAAGATTTCGAATTTCTGAAACACTTTGTATTTTTGCTCTATCACTGGTACATTTCTCAAACACGGAATTCAACAAACAACAGAATCTTTGATCCCGATTTTTAACAATCTGTTCCTGTATATTTTGAAGTAAAAAAACAACATTAACCACTACATTAGCATAGCAGTTGACACCAGAACTGTTTTCAAACTGAAATCCAACAACATCTTCAACAGAATCTTTTTTCCTTCTGCTTACAATTACAGTTTCGTCTACTTTTTGTCTTTTTGCTACTACGTCACTGCAATTACTCTCATTTCTTCTTTTTTGGCCTATCACACGTTTTTCAATCAGAGGATATTGAGGCAAATGTGGAGCATACTCTCTTCTTAACCTATTGTATTCTTTAACACAATGTAGATCTGCACAAATCTTTGTTTCATCACACTCAATCAAGTACAATCCTGATAAAGTTCTGACTCGTGATAATGCCACATATGCCATACCCTCTTTAAACACAGAACTTCCAATGTTCACCAAAGCGCTATCTACACTTAAACCTTGAAACTTATGAATTGTCACCGCATATGCCAAACAAATAGGAAACAGTTTTCGCCGAACATATAAGTCTTTCACGAGCAAAAATCTAGCTGAACAACGACAAATTTGTTCTATTTCATCAATGCCATCAAATTTAATTTTTAAAATTTCAATTGCTTCTCTATTTTTGTAATTCACAAAACCAACAACATGACCCATTGCTCCATTTACCAGACCTCTTTCAACATTTAAATTCCTTCTCAAAATGATACGACAATTTAAACACACATTCAGAGTCTTTTCAAAACCAGCAGTTTTAGATATAGTCTTGTCTAATGAATCCAATTTTGATTTCAAATTTTCAGACAAAATAATTGTTGCTCCCATATGCTATATTTTATCTGTAGCTTCCAGTTTCACTATCTCTTCATTTTCTAACTGTAAAATTTTGTTGTTGAACATGGAACATTCTTTCAGAGTTGGCATCAAACATATGCCAGATTTCTTCTCGTTAATTTTCTTAAAAATATTCTCTGGAAGAATGTTTTCATTTGGGTACAAATTTGAAATTAATCGTCCATGTACAGCTTCTTTCCCTTGCTGACTTACTTTTCCGATTCTTACATCTTGTAAAATATTTTTATAATCTTCATCCTTTGCCTGCCGCATATTTTGAAGCAGTTCTGCATATTTGAAGTTTAACCATATATTAACGTTTCCAATACTTCCTAAGCACTTCCTGGTATCTTCATGCGTGAGCATTTTGAACACAGGTTGTCCTTTCACTGGAGTCAACTGCAGTAGATCTCCAAAAACTATAATGTGTTTTCCACCAAATAAGACATCATAGTCTGTTCTAAGAATTTCTTGCATTCTCAAATGCACAAAAGCAAGCATTATATTTGACACCATGCTTACTTCATCAATGATAAGAAGTTTCATTTTCTTCAGGACTCTCGAAACTTCGGAACATGCATCTCCAGATAGCTTGTGGTACTCCAATTTGTTATCATGCTCCACTGGCTGCATCAGTAAACGATGTAAAGTAATCCCTTTAATGTTATATGCAGCCAGCCCAGTTGGAGCGGTAACAACACAAGACAGCGGTGATTCAGTCCTTTTCTGCAGATAAGTTGCAATTGCTTTAATCAGAAAACTTTTTCCAGTTCGCGCTTCTCCACTCACGTACAGTTGGACAGGCTTAAATGATGTACATGAGCACTCTTTCTTCTCATGACTGAATCCATGTTCAATCTGTTCTGTTACTTCGTCATATATCTGTTTCTGCTCAAGGTTTAGTTGTTTCACCAAATCTTCTAAGTTAACTACATCATCTTGAGCTTGTTCCATAGCTCTTTCCACCTCATCCATGGCAGTGGCAGCTTCATTTTGTATAATTGGTCCTCCAAGTGGATCCTGACTCAATGAAGCAGAACTCTGACTGTCTTGAGAACTGTCTCTAGCAATGTCTGCAGCAATTGTGGCTTCTTGCTCTATTTCTTCGTTCAACATTTGCAGATAATTTGGAAAAACAGGGCATTCTATGGTATCCTTGATTGCATTAAAAGAATCTTCGTAACACAGAAAATCTCCAAGTAGTTCCTCTTCTGTACGCCATGGCTTAAAGAGTTGCAAAAGAGCTAAATAGTAAAATTCCCTTTTCCCTGGATTTTCACAACTCAATTTTCGATGATTAATCAAATGTCCTTTTTTCTGTCTCACTAGACATCCTTCACACCCAATGATAGCATATATTCCATTGTTGATATCTTCTCTGATGGTTCTCTTATAAATATAGTTTTGCAGAACTTCATACAAACAACTGTTCTCAAGATGACTACTTCTATTTGGATAGTATGTATCCAACATGTTTGTCTTCAAAATATCTGTACTTTCTGGTTCTTTCTCCGCCAAATACTCTATTTCTTGTACAGATTTCAAAACTCGGTTTCGTGTTGCAGCAAGACCTAGACTCACCCAAATGATGGTTCTAGATTTGGAATAGAGACTTGCTGACGACAATCGATCAGAACATTCATATGTTCCAATTTCTCGATGCGACAACATCTTCAGATTGTAACTGTATAATTTCTTGCTTAGACACTTTTCATGGGAAATGTCCACCCACATTTCCTTCAGTTCTGTCTTTTCTTTTTTTGTGATGTAAGACGTCACATATCGAGCCACAGCAATAGAGATGTCAGCAACGACCTGAATATTAATGTTAGCATACCACATGGACAAAATCACTGGGTTTTAGTCGTTGATGTACTTGGACTCTTCGTTTCTTTTTCAATTGTATGTATTTTTTTGTGATTTCCTCGTCACAGTATGTCGCAGAGAAGACATCAAATTATTTACTCTTCCTTTAGAAATCACTGGTCGTGGAAAGCCGAAACGACATTATGTGTAGAACTTGTCCTTGTTTCTGAATTTTCGACGACAGTACTTTCCACAACGATGGGATTGAAAGCGTAAAACTTGTTGCCTTAAAGTGTTTTCCTCTGTAGTTTTCGGAACAGCACATGTTGAATACTCTTCAATGAACCTTATCACTGTTTCATCCGAATCTGTTCCAAATTTGGGTGCATCTTTAATCCACAACAACATATGTATGTGAGGAGCACCTCTCGCTTGATACTCCTTTCTCCAAAAGAAATCCAAAACCTCTCCAAGGGGAGGATTTTTTTTGTTGGTAATAAAAGACATCATAGCTTCAAATCTATGATTGAAATATCTGCATACATTCACTGGATCCAAAGAACACAGCTCTCCAGGTGTTTTGAATTCTATATTTTGTATATTTGCATTTACCTCTCGTAGAAATTGAAGTAAGTCGTCCCATGCATACTCGGCACAGCTAAGAGTGAGGAACCATGTAGGAGTTCCTAAGTTTCTTAGCATACATTTCAATTCCCCATGACGACGGTACCAATACTCATTTGTACCATGCTGACATGCCATGAGATTGATTAGATGAGATTCCAAAATATTATCTTGCAGATTCACTTTCTCCATAAAGTCTCTCGCCGAAACATTTTGCAGATGTGCTCCACTTTTCAGTATATGGTTTACTGCATAAGAACGCCCAGACAAGTCACTTTCATACAGTAGATGAAACAAATAGGGAATGCATTGACGAAACCTTGGATCTTCAGCATATAATCTTACAGTTCGATATTCAGATGCAGGAATTTGAAGTGGACGATTGTCATATCGTCCACCTCGACCTGTTGGAAATAGCTGTGGAAAACAACGAGCTTCCAAACTTTCTTCCCATACACTAATGGGACTTCCTTTTGCTGCTTTCATTTGAAACAATTCAATTGCATTCCCCATTACTTCTTTGGAATGCAAAGGATGAACAGTATAATGTTCATATATTTCTTCACTTCTAGACACATCAACTTTTTCAATTTGGCCGCCTGAACAATCACTGTCTTCATCTGCAGCTGTTTCCTCTGCTGCAACACATACATCTTTGTAATACTCATTGTTTTTGACTAAATACAACGTTGCCTTTTTTGACTTTCCTAACATCCACTAAATCTTGCCAGATTTTCTTACTCTTTGTCGGAACCCCATTAACTAGAATAACTAAAGGTTCCTCTTCTACTTTTTCTATACCAATTGTATCAATATTTTTTTTCAAATCAAGAGGCAAATAAACAACTCTTCCCTTTAATCCTCTCTGCAAATCTGTAGGAGGCAATTTCCCTATCTTAGGCTCCATGCGAACAATTGCCTGAAAAGGATGGACACATTGAATCAAAATAGACTCATATGTATTTAAATCCATCAATTCACGGGGAATGTCTACCAACTCCAGATTATTATGAACACCTCTAGCAGGCATTCTGTTTTGATTTAATTTATCATAACAATATTTACAAATACGCTGATCAGAACTCAAATCAAAACAATTCTCCACCCACAAATAAGTTGCAAAATCCTTCCACTCATAATTATTAATCTTTTCACTTTTTACGTATAAATCAACTAATCTAGTTGGATGCTTATAATGACTTCGTCGACAACACACAAAAGTAAAATTCGGCCTTTCACTTGATTTCACCTTAAACCTGGTAATTTCCTGCTCAAACTTTTCTGTACTTGAAATCTGTACATTGTCTTCCACATTACCTTGAATTGCTGTGTCAATTTCTACACTATCCTCCTTTTCACCAAAATAACAAATCTCAATTTCTTCTCAAATCTTCTTCACATCTAATTCAGTTCCATGCGAAAGAGCACTGTTTAATTGTTTAAGCTTAAGTGCTGGACTTTTTGCATAATACAACATTCTCACTAATTTCCTCATTTTGGTATGATGCACTGCTAACATCCTAAAATGATGAAAAACACTCTGACAGACTTTTCTAGAAAGACAAGCCAGTGAATGCCCTTGCAAACCTGTATTTTCTCTCACTCTGCAAGGATCTAAGTCTTGCAACAACTTCACTTTCTGCTTTAGACTTTTCTTACTATATGTACGTAAGAAATGACAAAACAAATCAATTGATTCCTGTCGCACACTACAAATACGACGACACTTCCAAGTGTACACTGGACCCTTAGTACGTCTCCCTAAAACTTCATCAGTTAACACCTCTTCTGGTTCTCTAGGCACAAGTTTCTCTTTTTCAATCGGACAACCGTCTTTCACTTCATACGCTCGACCACTGGTGTCAACTGCATGCACTAAATCATTCTCCTGGAAGTAACTCTCCTCATTAAAAAATGTCTCACAACTTGAACTGTGCATCCATTCTCCAGAAAAAACTTTACAAAAATTAGTCCGATTAATTACTCTTTTCCATCTACTGTTTGATTTGAAAACATCAATTGTCTTGTTAAGTGTCCTAATTCTATTGATTATTAAAATAAATAATTTTTTCTTAACTTCAAAAGCCTGATCAACAATCTTCTCTACACTTTTCTTTTTCTTATAAAAAGCAGCTCTCTGTTTACCTTTCCTAATGTTTTTTAACAAATTTAAAACCACCCTATTGCGAAACATTCGTTTACGAATGTCTCTAAACTGATTCTGCCTTCTATTCCTATACATATTATTCTCTCCTGCTCCAGTTGTAGGATTCTTTGAGGTTCTCTCCTTCCTTTTCAAATTTACTTTCTCATTCTCTTTTTCTACATGCTGTCCATAATTTTTTTTTTTAAGTACATATGTTCCGTATAAAAGACGTAGTTGTCTTACCAGGAGCTTGGTTCCTGTTTTTTGAAGTATTTGTTGTGGAAGAGTGCTGTAATTCCGTTGCTGTTTTTGTTTTTTGGCGGTTATGTTGTTTTCTTTTCCTTTCCCTTGAGGGCATCTTTGCTTACTCTTGAAATCTTGATTTCAATCTGTGTTAAAAAAAAAAATAGCACATTATAGACCACTATTACCAAACAACAAAGCAATGACAAAAAGCAAACGATCTGTTCAGGGTTACAAATCAGGTGAGGATTCTCCAGGGGTGCACAAAAGGTGAGGCCTGTATTGAAGATGCGTCATTTTTTAAACCTTTTGCGCCACATTATACCTCTGTCAAGTGTAATGTACAGAGAGGGGTCATTTCTCCGCAAAAAGCCTCGTAATAATGACACAGTGAAATCTATGAGATTTCACTGCGTCACTTTTAGGACACTGTTACGTCAAAATCTTGCACCTGCCTCACAGCAGGGATAAGACTGAGGCAAACGCTTTCACATGGGGCTTTCCCCATGTGATACGATTCTCACACCTAAGCAGGAGTGCAGTTGAGATGAAGACTGTCCAGGGGAGCACAAAAAGTGAGGCTTGTGTCCAAGAGTGCAGTGGACAGGACTAAACTGGAGTAGTGTCCAAGAAAAAGATGAGCCTCATTTATAAAGCCATGCGTCAGTTTTGCGCTACTGATGCGTCACTTTTTGTGACGCATTGGCGGCATAAAACATGTGCCTTGTTCCACCATATTTAAAAAGTGATGCATGTAGGTAGATGCGTCATTTTTTAAACCTCTGCGCCACATTATACCTCTGTCAAGTGTAGTGTACACAGAGGGGTCATTTCTCCGCAAAAAGCCTCGTAATAATGACGCAGTAAAATCTATGAGATTTCACTGCGTCACTTTTAGGACACTATTACATCAAAATCTTGCACCTGCCTCACAGCAGGGATAAGACAGAGGCAAACACTTTCACATGGAGCTTTCCCCATTTGATATGATTCTGACACCTAAGCAGGAGTGCAGATGAGATGAAGACTGTCCAGGGGAGCACAAAAGGTAAGGCTTGTGTCCAAGAGTGCAGTGGACAGGACTAAACTGGAGTAGTGTGCAAAAAAAAAAGAACCTCATTTATGAGGCCCTCCGTCAGTTTTGCACTGCTGATGCGTCACTTTTTGTGACGCATTGGCGGCATAAAACATGTACCTTTTTGCGCCATATTTAAAAAGTGACGCATGTAGGTAGATGCGTCACTTTTTAAACCTCCGCGCCACATTATACTCAAAAATGTAAAAGCCATTAATTTTCCCCAAAATCGTTTTTGACATCACATTTAGGAAACACAGCACAGGTCCTATGTACAAGCATTCCATGTCATTACTGAGACCTCACTATTTTACAAAATACAATTCCTCTATGCAAACAAACTCAATATGCTTCCTACACTGAGTTAACACAAGTAACATCATTGTAAAGAGTCAAATTGACGCCTGTGTCTAAGAGTGCAGTCGGGCATAGGCTTCATGAAGCCTAGTCCACTGCACTCTTAGACACAAGCCTCACCACCTACGCTCCCCAGGAAAGCCCTCTCTCCCACTACAGTCTTGAACAAAGGCCTCACCTCCTCTGTACCTCTGGACATGCCTCACCTCATCTGCACAATCTACTTCCTAATCTAAGGTAACACAGGTGACATCATTGTGAAAGGGGCACATTTATGTCTTTAAGCATGCAAACAGTCTTTATTCCTTCTCAAAACTGTAAAACCCATTCATTTTCCCCAAAATCGTTTTTGACATCACATTTAAGAAACACAGCACAGGTCCTATGTACAAGCATTCCATGTCACTACTGAAACTTCACAATTTTACAAAATACAATTCCTCTATGAAAAGAAACTCAATGTGCTTCCTACACTGAGTTAACACAGGTAACATCATTGTAAAGAGTCAAATGTATTCCTTTAAACATGCACACATTATTTATTCCTTCTAAAAAATGTAAAAGCCATTCATTTTTCCTAAAATCGTTTTTGACATCACATTTAAGAAACACAGCACAGGTCCTATATACAAGCATTCCATGTCACTACTAAAACTTCACAATTTTACAAAATACAATTCCTCTATGCAGTACAAACTTTTTACCAAGCATTATCAAAAAGCATGACACAAAGCAACATTAAAAAAACACAATTTGCTTCCAAATCTTCTCCATAGAGTATACAAGTCTCTATGTATATTAAATGAATCATAACTCACCTTTACAAATGCTCTAGGAGATTCACAACAGTGTCAGACACACACACCAATATTTCTTTAGCAGAGCAAAAGGTATGTTCTCCAGGCACTACAACCATTAATGGTACAGAAAACCTCTGTTTCTACACACATATTGCTCATGGTAACCAATCAAAACTCTTCCCTCTGTATTTTCAAACCAACTCCCTTCCCCCCCTCAGCCCTTTCTACCTGTTACCATAGCAACTCCCTCCTCACTGAGCTCCCAGGTTTAAAAGTTTATTCTACAATGTTGCAAATCACCTCAGCAAGGATGTTTGACCTGCGAATACACCAGCTTATCTGGTGCCATGTTTCTTTAAATGACTTTTTTTTAACCATTCAAATTATTTCTTACACAGAACACAACCATGCACCCTAACTTTCAGTTTTCAACTATCTCAATCTACCAATCATTGCTTGTGATTCAAGAGCACTGAAACTCCACAGTTTTTTTTGCAAACTCCTACTGTTCCAACTGCCATTTTATTCCTACACTTCATCTGACTGCACCAGAACCTCCTCTACCATCTATTCTGTCTGGATTATTGGACATAGCTATATCCACTGGGCTCAAAGGTATGCAGCTACCAGAAATTTTCACAACCTTGATTTACAAAATGTGAACATTAAATGGATTGCCCAGAGAGGATTGAGATGTCACCAATTGATACCATTGGTGAAAACCTTTTTGCATTTGCCACACCCTAACCTCATAATTCTGCACTGTGGTGGAAATGACTTAGGCACTTTGACTGGGGTAGGTCTGGAAATGCTTTTAAAGGACACCTTTGAACAATTGATGGCACTTTTTCCTCAAACTGCCTTGGTATTTTCCAATATATGCCAAAGACAGAAATGGAACTGGTCCAACCAATTTTGTCCACAATTTGAGAAAGCACGGAAACATGTGAATAAATCTGTTTCTGCTTACATGAGAGACTATGGAATGGGTTCAATATACAACAACAACTTGCATTACAACATGCAAGATATATACAGAGGAGATGGTGTGCACTTCTCAGATGAGGGGAATAGAATATTCCTCCTGAATTTAAGACTGTGCATTGGTACCTACTTGTAGGTACCTAAATCAGCCACAGAACCCAAAAGCTCTTTTCAGAGCTACCCTACCTCTGATCACTCCAAATGATTATCTTTTTCTAACTTTTTTCACTATTTTTCACTATTTTCCACCAAAGTACGCTCCCCGGTACGCTCCCCGGTGCGCGTACCGGGCGCTCCCCCCGCGAAAATTTAAAAAGAATTTTTTTTTTGGGTCTATATGGGCCTCCTAACACCCCCTCAGAAAACCTAGGGGGTCAGGGAGTGCCTACCGTGCCCCCTTATACCATTTTCCAACGTTGTTTGTCCTCCATTTTCTATCTCAAATCTACCGAAACACAAAATGGAGGACTCCCGTTGCGCTTACCGGTACTCGTACCTGGGCGCGCACCGGGAAGCGCTCCCAAAAAATGTGAAAAGTTAATTTACATAAAAACCACTGGAGACACTTTCACCAAATATAGAATGGCTCATACTACATACCAATCCCTACCATTTTCCCAAATTTGGTAGAATTCCATTGAGCCATTTAGCCTGTAGACCTCTCTAAATATCCTGAGGTAAATTACTTCACAAAAACACATCTGAAGTGTTAGAATTGACAACCAATTAAAATGTTACTTTCATTTTCTACTGTTATTTCATGACATTTGATTGGTTATGTACCTGAATATATATAAAGAAAGAGAGGGAAACACAGCCGTTTTGACTACTACTTCCTGAAGTACATTTCAAGAGCATTTTCACTGACAACTTCAACTGCTTTCTCAAAGGTAAGTTATTATTTTGAAAACTGAAGTATGTTGTGCACTTTAAGTTAATTTGGAAAACTTTTTCTGATAGTTATATACTATCCCTCTGTAATAGTTATAGATTGAGATAGACTTCTCTGTTATAGTTATGGATGGAGTTAGGCTTGTCTTGTATAATTATGAATTTACTTAGGCTTCATCACATACACTTTTTTATATTTCTACTTCCAGTCTGATACCATACACTGCCCAAAGATAAATTCACTGTTAAAAAATTCAAAATACCTGTCTGAACTTAAACCCAACAGTGCCCTATCCCTACTGATATATTTATTTTTTATGCAAATTACAGCACGAAAATGGAAGGAGACCAAAACATTTCCTTTGAAATTGTTCTGGAGAGCAACAATGAAGAAATTATTGTACCCAATGATAACTTGGAATTCATGGATGAATCACGGGACTATGAACTACTTCAATGTGTAGAATCAGTAGATTTGCTGATTCAAAATGAGGACATTTCTGACAGTCAAATATTAGAAGTTCTGTTTAATTTGGAAAAAGAATCTGAAAAATAAATTTATATTTAATAATTCTAAAATTGTTTGAGACATTATTCATTTTTATATCTAATTCTTAAACTAGTACCAAATTGATTATAATGTAAAGTCAGACTTATAGTATACTGTGCAACTTTTTTATGTTACATAGTAATTTTGCTCATAGATACTTCCTTTCTCCCACTATATTATCTCCAATGTGTATTTGACATCTCTTTTTCATATCCTGCCTCCATGTTCTTTCTGCTTTCCTGACAGACTATGATATGGATTCCATATACCACAATAACTTCTGTAACAACATGCAAGATATCTACAGAGGAAACGGTGTACATTAAATTTAAGACTCAGCATTGGTACCTATATGTTGGTACTTAAAACACCCAAACAACACAACAACTCTATTCAGAGCTACCCTACCTCTAAGCACTTTAAATTATTATTTTAGTGTTTCACTGAGTTTTCCCCATGTGTGGGGCGGGGATGTGTGGGGTGTGTCTGTGAGGTGTGTGTGTGTGTCTGAGGGGGGATGAGGTGTATAGGTATGTGTAGGTGTGCGGGGTATGTGGGTGTGGGTGGGGATGTGAGTGTGTAAGGTGTGGGTGTGTGGGGTGTTTGGGTGTAGGTGGGGGTGTGGGTGTGTGAGGTGTGTGTTGGGTGTGTGTGGGTGTGGGGGATATGTGTGTAGGATGTGTGTGTATGTGTGGGTGTGTCTGTGAGGTGTGCGTGTGTGTGTATGTGTGGGGGGGAGGTGTGTGGGGGGGATGTGTGAGGTGTCTGTGAGGTAGCTGTGTGTGCGTGTGTGTGTGTTGGGGGGTGAGGTGTGTGTGTGAGTGTGTGGGTGTGGGTGTGGATGTGTAAGGTGTCGGTGTGGAGGCGTGGGGTGTTTAGGTGTGGGTGGAGGTGTGCGTGTGTGAGGTGTGTGTGGGGAGTGTGTGGGTGTGGGGTGTGGGGTTGTGTGCGTGTGGGTGTGTGTGGGTGTGTGTGGGACGTACTTGTAGGTACCTAAAACAGCCACAGAACCAAAAGCTCCTTTCAGAGCTACCCTACCTGTAATCACTCAAAATGATTATTTTACACTATTATTTTCACTATTTTTCACCAAAGTACGCTCCCCGGTACGCTCCCCGGTGCGCGTACCGGGTGCTCCCCCTGCGAAAATCGAAAAAAAAATTAAACTTTTTTTGTCCCGCGGGACCCTTTTATGTCCCCCACATCAAACTTAGGGGGTCAGGGTTTTTTTTTTTGTCATTTCCCCCTTTGTTTTTTGCCACCTCTTGTGTCTCGATCCTACCGAGACACAAGATGGCGGCCGCTGCGGACTGTTTCGAATGTTTACAGACACCCGAGAGCCAATCAGCTTTCCGTGCGCAAGTCGCGTGGCGCGCCCGGAGCGCTCCCCGGTGCGCGTACCGGGGCGCTGCCATAGATATATACATTTTTTTGAACCTAAATTACTCAAAATCCTCTGGAGCACATATCTTGAGACATAGCAAAGGCACATCGGGCTACCAGTCCCTACAATTTTGCCAAGTTTGGTGAAAATCCATTCAGCCGTTCGAGCTAAAAGTGCGACCGACCGCCCTATGGAAATTAACATGGGGAAAACACGTTTTGGGACCCCCCTTTTATCTCGGCCCCCGCTTGACGAATCCCCCCCAGACTTTCAGGGAAGGAGCGGAGTGCCGCGAGGCAAAGCTGCTGAAAAATTCAGGCAGATTCCTCAACCGGCGCCAAAGTTATTCCCAATAGAATGTTGCGATTTCCCTATGGAAATCAATCCTAACTATAACTAACTACTGGCGACCGCCAGTAGGTTATATATATATATATATATATATATATTCACTGAAAAAACCATAGGTTATAGACCATATATCGTTAGGAATTAGCATTTACAAAACCTTATTTTACTCACACAAAACCATTGAAATTCCATATATAGTTAGTTGCACTAACTATATATCGCGCACCCGCAATCCACTGCTGATGATGTCACATATTACATCATTCATGACATGGTCAGTGACATCACTGATGACATCACTGATGACATCTCAAATGACATCACTGATGACATGACTGATAACAACGTCCAGTGATTTTTTGTTTCTGTAAAGTTTAAATATGTCTTACATATTGAAGATTGAGTGGATGTGTAAGTGTCTGGACGAAGGATTTAGTAGGTGCATGACTAACTGTATGAGTGAGTGATTAAATGTGTCTCACTGAGTGCATGGGTTAGTGACTAAACTGTCTTAATTTGTGCATCATTATGTCTGTTGTTCTGTAAACTGCTGCATGTGTTGATCATTAGCTGTATGAGTAACTATATGGGTTATTGATTGATTGCCCAAGTATTTGTATGGGAGACTGAGTGTGTGTGTGGCTGGCTGGGAGGTGTGTGACTCTGTGCAGATCAATGTGTACTTGTATCAATGATTGTATAAGAAGGTAAGTATGTGTTAGTATATGTTTGAAAATGTAAGGTGCTCTATGTTTAACTGTATAGACAAGAAAATGGAAGTGTCATTGATTCTTTACATGACTGACTAGGTGAGTGAGTAACTCCATGGATGAGTGGCAGACTGTGAGTGTCTGTATAGGTGTATGAGTGCATATGATAGTGTTGTAAAGATGAGTGATTGTATGTATGAATGATTGTATGGGTGAATGAGTGAAGGTGTGTGTAGACGTAGGAATCAGTGAGTGCGTATGTAGTAACTAGTATTGGTGTGTCAATGGTTTCAAAAATTATACTCTGTATTTAACACTGGGTGAAACAGAGGTTATATTAAAATGTGAGGAGATGCATTGTATTGTCACATGAATGATATCATCAGTGATGTGGTCATTGATGTCATCAGTGATGTCATCAGTGATGTCACTGACCATGTCATGAATGATGTAATATGTGACATCATCAGCAGTGGATTGCGGGTGCGCGATATATAGTTAGTGCAACTAACTATATATGGAATTTCAATGGTTTTGTGTGAGTAAAATAAGGTTTTGTAAATGCTAATTCCTAACGATATATGGTCTATAACCTATGGTTTTTTCAGTGAATTTTCAAGGTTTTGTAAATGCTAATTCCTAACTATATATGGTCTATAACCTATGGTTTTTTCAGTGAATTTTCAAGGTTTTGTAAATGCTAATTCCTAACTATATATGGTCTATAACCTATGGTTTTTTCAGTGAATTTCAATGGTTTTTAATAGCAAATATCATAAACTGTCGAATGTCAAGTACGTGGTAAGTAAAAACATTTTCGTGTTTATGCACACTGATCTGCTTTGAATGCTGCCCCCCCCCCTCATTTCTATTAGGAGTACTCTCTCTTTGCAGATAGTGAAAGGTAGTTAACGCAGGCCTTTGCCCCCGTTGTAATACGTCGTGCCTGCTTCTCTCTCCATTTGATTGATTGTTATCCAAGCATTTACTGTTTTAGAATTGGTTCTCTTTGGTTCATTCTCTATTTACAAACAAACACAGAGTCGCAATACTCTGTTTAGTCTTTGCAGATAACGAAAAATCGTGTAAAAAAACAAAAGGAATCGAGCAAAATCAGTAGGCCACTAATGAGATCTCTTTTTGACCTCGCTAAAATAGAAACATTAGGAACAACCCCTCATGACAAATACGAAACTAGTGAGATGAACTGAACTCCACACAATGATGGCTGCAAAACAGCTCGGCTCCGCCACCCACCCCGCCCAAAATAACGATAAAGAGCGGCTGCCATGATTGGTTGCGGAATGGCCACGACGGAGCTACGAAATAGTGGTGCTCTCATGCTAACCCCAGCTTCAGTCTGAAACATCCAGAAACACTGTAGACTACCAATTCGATCAGTTCCGGTAGCGCCCCAATGTAACCCGGTAGAGAAGAACTAGCCCTCCCCTCTTTGACTGATGGTTCTTGTTGCCTGTCCCTTCTGTTGTCATTTAACAGAACTATTTAGCCTGCTGAAAGGGGTTGTGTTCCGACCGCTGGTTGGTGGAGACATTTTGACTATATTCTGGACCTGCGTTGTCGCGTAATGCGTCATGTGACGCGCCGCGTTAGCGCATCCGGAAGTCATCCGGGGCGCGACGCGCAGCGCGTAACGTAAGCATAACAAGTCATGTGACTTGTTAATAAAACTTTTCATTGGTTCATTTTACTTTTCTTATTCTAATGATGAAAGGCTTGGTCATATGACCTAAAAATTACGCTTTTTATTACTTCCGAACATTATTTTTTCTTAAATATATGTTATAATGTTCCAGGCTAATGTACTTTCCCGGAAAATTTACAACTGTCCTGCAAGTAAAATATATTCTTTTTTCGAGAAAAAGAGCGTTTCTTCGTCCCATGACGGAGCCGTTGAGCAAAAGAGGGTCGACCTGCTGTCTTAGTCGCCGATACGCCTGAATATGAGATTCTTATCGATCACTTTATGTTGCAGGAGTAGAAAACACAACAGCCCTTGACCATTTATCTTTACTGCGTTCCTGCGTATTATACCTTTTACCCTTCATGTAATTGGTCTGCTTTATTTCACTTGCCTTTTAATGATTCTAAAACAGTGACTATTATTAAAAACTTTAGCAATGTATATACTACTACCATGTTTTCTTTTAAAAACCTTTATTGTGAAAATTTCATTATACAAATACGAGCCTATAACCACGTGGGCCGGCCACGGAGCAAACTGTAATCGTATATGATGAGTAGACATTTACACTGTAGAGGAACGTAACGGGCGGGCCATTAGGTTGCAAGAACTAAGGTGTCTAACAGTTGCGGAATTGGTGGACGTACATTTTATAATTAAAATACGACAGGGCCAGTTACAATAAAATTATCTAGATCTACATTTGCGGGCAAGTACCATGGGTGACGTTAATTCGAACTTTCAATAGTACAGTAATCAATAACACATCAGAACTTAATATCAATAGGGATGTCGAAATATTCAATCAATTCTCGTCCCCGCCCGCCATGTGCTTCAAAACTGCATACGCATCTCGTGATTTCAAGGTTCTGCAACCAGTACACAACAAGGAGTTACGAGTCCCATTTATTCCGGCGCCATTTTGGGCGAGGACGGGCAGGTCCAGGATATAGTCAAAATGTCTCTAGCAACCATCGACTATGATGATGTTCATATGCTGTATTTATTAGAGTAACACTCATCTGTCCACATGAAATTAATTTGCCACAATCTAAACATGTCATTTTAATCTTTCCAAAGTTCTTCTAAATATTTGGGACCGTTTCCCTTGCCTCTGATGCTGTCAGTGCCACTTCTTTGATGAATGTACTGGCAGGTCGGGGGTTCTCCTCCAAATCTCTCTTTTATGCAGCACTATAATTAATTGGTGCCACCTCTCCATATGACGATGCATGGTATAGTTACCATAACTATATTTTTTTTCGGTTCCTCTGGAGAGTACATCGTGGCAGATGAAGCGTGCAACGTACCGGGCATTTACCTTTTTTTGCATGTACAGGAAAGGAAAAAAAAATCGAGCGTCCGAGTTATAAGGTGTCCCAGGGCCATTTTAGTGGACCAGGCCCAAATCCAAAGAACAGGCCGCCATTTTGAGAGTCCTGTTGCAGCCGCCTGTCGCTGTAGCATCAAGAGCAGCCGAAACTCAGCTGAATGGCAACTGAAACTGTAAAGGGGCGCCCCACTACAGCAGACGAGCCTCCACCTAGGAAGGCCCGTTCACGCCGCCTCCCCCCCCCCCTTCGGGCACCCCACGCCGTTATTCGGAGCAGTATTGTAGGATGGCCACACCAGTGCGGCAACTTGCTAGACATCACCTCGGTGGTAACCGAATCTCAGCGCCTTGTGGTGTCTTCTCTTCAGAAAATATTGTTGCGCTGCCTTTGGCCCCATTCGCACATCGGTCCGCTACTGACGCCATCTCACAGGCTAATGGGGTGCCCCACGCCGAGTTTCAGCATTTTAGGATGGCCACACCAGTACAGCAACTTGCTAGACATCACCTCGGTGCCATCCGGATCTTGGCATCTCAGCGCCTTGTGGTGTCTTCTAGTCAGAAAATATTGTTGCGCTGCCTTTGGCCCAATTCGCACATCGGTCCGCTACTGACACCATCTCACAGGCCAACAGGGCGCCCCACGCCGACTTTTACCATTGTAGGATGGCCACACCAGTGCCACAACTTGCTAGACACCACCTCGGTGCCATCCGGATCTTGGCATCTCAGCGCCTTGTGGTGTCTTCTATTCAGAAAATATTGTTGCGCTGCCTTTGGCCCCATTCGCACATCGGTCCGCTACTGACGCCATCTCACAGGCCAACGGGGCGCCCCACGCCGACTTTCAACATTGTAGGATGGCCACACCAGTGCGGCAACTTACTAGACACCACCTCGGTGCCATCCGGATCTTGGCGCGTTGTGCTGCCTTCGGCCTATTCGCACATCGGTCCGCTACTGACGCGAACTCACAGGCCAACGGGGCGCCCCACGCCGACTTTCAGCATTGTAGGATGGCCACACCAGTGCTGGAACTTGCTGGACACCACCTCGGTGCCATCCGGATCTTGGCGCGTTGTGTTGCCTTCGGCCTATTCGCACATCGGTCCGCTACTGACGCCGCCTCACGTGCCAACGTATTTTCTCCGCATTTTATACCCTATGCCGCATAACAGGTCATGTGACTTGTTTATAAAACTTTTCATTGGTTCATTTTACTTTTGGTTTCCTAATGATGGAAGGCTTGATCATATGACCTAAAAATAACACTTTTCATTGGATGAAAACTTTTTTTTTTCCCAAACGATGAAAGCCCCACCTTGTTTCTGGATGTTTCAGACTGAAGCTGGAGTCACCATGAAAGCACCACCATCTCGTGGCTCCGTCGTGGTCATTCCGCGAGCAATCATGGCAGCCGCTCCCCACCAGAAGCCTGCAGGAGTCGGGGGCCCCCAAAACTTTTGATGAATCCTCAAGGCGGAGGGGACGCTTTCGAGAATGGGGTCCAAGACCTAGCAGACAAGCGTCCGATTTCCAAGGTGTCCCAGGGCCATTTCAGTGGACCAGGCCCAAAAAGGAAACAGCCTGCCGCCATTTTGAGTGTCCTGTGACAGCCGCCTATCGCTGCACCGCAAGAGTGGGCGCAACTCAGCTGAATTGCGGCTTTTGACACAGTGGACCAAAAGCGGACGGAATGGCAACTGAAACGGTAAAGGGGCGCCCCACTACAACAGACGAGACTCCACCTGGAGAGGCCTGTTCACGCCGCCTCCCCCCCCCCCCCGGGGCGCCCCACGCCGTTATTCGGAGCAGCATTGTAGGATACCAAAACCAGTGCGGCAACTTACTGGACATCACCTTGGTGCCATCGTTCTGCTGCCTTGGAACTATTCGCACAACAGTTTGCTACTGATGACCCACCCCCCGCGACGCCCCACGCCGGATGCCGAAATCAGTGCGGCACCCAGGCAACATCACCTGGGTGCCGTCCAGAAATCTGGACGTTGTGCTGCGTTGGGACTATTCGCACAGCCGACCGCTACTTCGTTGTTTTTCCCTAAAAATGTTTATATGTTATTACTGTTTTTGTTTTGTTGTATATATTTATAAGTTATTAAAGTTTTATAATCTTACTACTTTGTTGGAGTGCTATATATTTTTAATGTGACACATAATTATAAAAACTTTGATGTACAAAGAGTCATCCCTGGAATCTTCCGCTTCAGGCTCGGTCCCCTCCCCAATCACAATACAGGATGGTTTTCAGATAATAGTAACGCGTCTGCTGTGACGGATCTCATCGAGTGTGGGCCTTGATCTACTATAACTCCTTTGAAGAGGGGTGATTCTTTACAGCTGGGGCCATAAACTACATCTGCAGGGCTAGCTGATAGCTTAGGACCGGCCTGGACAATCGGACACAGAGGAAAAGAAGTGTCAGAGGGTGCGGTAGTGAATAGGGCGAAAGGGAGGTGTCGGGCGGGCACAGGGTGTGATTCTCAGGGAAGAGCAGCGCAGATGGGGGGAGGTTTATTACCCATGCATAAGACAGAGAGCGGGGGTGACCACTGCCTGGGGGAGATGCTTGCGAGGGTGGGGAGCCATGCTAAGGATCGACAGCGTGCAGAGAGTGGGTCTGGTCAAGGCATCTAAAATGACTGCCGTGCACGACAAAAGTGTGGCATTTGAAAAAAGGCAAGATGGCGCAGACAATGTTTTTCAACACTTCCTGATTTCCTTCGAATCGAACGTTAACAGACGTTGGGGCATATTACCAAAGTTAAGCGATATTTATCCCTAACGATGCTTAGCAACACATTTTTTACCGCTAAGCATCGTCAGAAATTATCGCAGATAAACCTTGCTATTATCAAGGTTTATCGCAAATACGATAAAAACGACCGCAATGCATTAATATCGCTGAAAACTCAGCGATATTCATGCATTACCGAGCTAATGCTCTTAGCCATGTTATCCACCTCCCATTGGATAACATGGCTAAGAACTGCTCAGGGCAGGTGGTAGCTTTTGGAGATATTCGCGCTTATCGCGAATATTTCCAAAAGTTGGTAATAGGAGATAGCGATGTTAGCGACTGTTTCCAGTCGCTAACATCTTGGCATGCCCACTTTGCATGTCATTAGTGATAAATATCACTCACATGCAAAGTGGGGCCCAAGATGGTCGCTATCTCCTACTAGCGGTCGCTAACTGGTGTTAGCAACAGCTAGGTAATACAGAGATAATTTTATCTCCGCGAAGCGGAGCGCTGTTACAGATATATATCTTTTTTTGAACGTTAATTTCTCAAAATCCACTGAAGCACATATATTGAGACCTAGCAAAGGCACATCGAGCTACCAGTCCCTACAATTTTGCCAAGTTTCGTGCAAATCCATTCAGCCGTTCGATTATTATTATTTATTTTTTTTTGCCCCGCGGGGCCCTTTTAAAACCTCCACATCAAACCTAAGAGGTCAAGGAGGATCTACTATGCCCCCTTATGGTCATTTGCCCCTTCGCTTTGGCCTCCTCTTGTCTCTCCATCCTACCGAGAGACAAGATGGCGGCCGCTACGGACTGTTTGCAATGTTTACAGACGCCGGAGAACCAATCAGCTTCGCAAAGCTCCGTAACGCGAAAAGTACGCGAAGCGGAGCGCTGTTACAGATATATATCTTTTTTTGAACGTTAATTTCTCAAAATCCACTGAAGCACATATATTGAGACCTAGCAAAGGCACATCGGGCTACCAGTCCCTACAATTTTGCCAAGTTTCGTGCAAATTCATTCAGCCGTTCGATTATTATTATTTTATTTTTTTTTGCCCCGCGGGGCCCTTTTAAAACCTCCACATCAAACCTAGAGGGTCAGGGAGGATCTACTATGCCCCCTTATGGTCATTTGCCCCTTCGCTTTGGCCTCCTCTTGTCTCTCGATCCTACCGAGAGACAAGATGGCGGCCGCTACGGACTGTTTGGAATGTTTACAGACGCCGGAGAACCAATCAGCTTCGCTTCACAAAGCTCCGTAACGCGTAAAGTCCGCGAACCGGAGCGCTGCCTGGTCCGCTGTTACAGATATATATCTTTTTTTGAACGTTAATTTCTCAAAATCCACTGAAGCACATATATTGAGACCTAGCAAAGGCACATCGGGCTACCAGTCCCTACAATTTTGCCAAGTTTCGTGGAAATCCATTCAGCCGTTCGGCCTAAAAGTGAGGCCAACCGCCCTATGGAAAACTCAATGTTAAAAACACGTTTTGGGACCCCCCTTTTTTCTCGGCCCCCCCTTGACGAACCCCCCCCAAATTTCCAGGGGCTGCTCAGAAACAAAATGTGCCATTTTCCTGAAAATTTCAGCCAATTCCGTCCACAAACGCCAAAGTTATTAGACATAGAATTTTCAAAAAACCCATAGAGAAAAAATCCTAACTATATATACCTACTGGCGACCGCCAGTAGGTAATATATATATATATATATATATATATATATATATATATATATATATATTTATACTTTTTTTTTAAACAGCTCCATTTTAACTACTTTTCCTTTGGAAGACTACTTCATTCAGCTCCAGCCTTCTCCTGACTACTATTGCTCCTTCACTTACTTCAAAATGCTCAGAGTATGGATTGTGGGCCACAGCTATATCCATTGGAATAAAGAGGCTTCAAAAAAGAGAGGTATTGACAGGGACTTGGGTTTGCCAAATGTGAAGATTACTTGGTTTGGCCAGACAGGGTTAAAGTTTTATGCGTTGCTGGCTTTGGTTAAATCCATTGTAGATTCCTAAGCTTCCCACCTCATGATTGTTCACTGTGGTGGCAATGACCTAGGCACATTGACTAGGGTAGGGCTGGAAATCCTAATAAAAGAAACCTTTGCAGAACGTATGTCACTTTTCCCTCAAACTGTCTTGGTGTACTCTAATATATGCCTAAAACAGAAATGGAAGTGGTCAAATCAATTCTGTCCACAGATTGACAGAACCAGGAAACATTTTAATAAAACTGTTTCTGCATTCCATGAGACCATTTCATGGGCTGTATATAATAACAATCTGCGTTTGAAATTTATAGAAATGATGGGTGCACTTTACAGATGAAGGCAACAGGGTGTTTCTAAGTAATCTGAAACTCTGCATCCGGTCTTATGTGTATCAGCCATATACACACAGCCAACCCAACGACTCTTGTCGGAACTTCCCTAGTACCCAAAATATGGTGAAGTTTTTTTCCAAGGGTTTTTTTCTTTCGTTTTTGGGAATCTTCGCGACCATGTCGTGATCCCCATGGATATGTTGCGAAATCAGAAAACAAAAGCAGACATTCAATGTCCACCAACACATACAAAAATAATATGTAAAAAAGTCCATTGTGAACATTGCCCTACACATATTACTATATTCGTAATTATTTCAAAGCAGGTTTAAACTCATATTTATATACTACGTTTCTTTAAAAACCATCTTTCAGACCTATTTTCCGTTTTTGCGTTTATTCAGGATGCCGCAATGACGTTGTTAACCGCGGCAATCGCACATATTCCATAAAGTGAAAACTTGTGTTTTTCTAGTGTATTTCTAGAATGACCATCTCTAAAACGTATTTTTCATTTCTGAGGTACTCCGGAGATCACAATGACATCGCTCATCACGACATACATGCACACACAGTACAGTATCTTACGCACTAGACGTTTATTGCTGTACACTTCCAACAGATCTTTTTCTGGTTCATTTCCAGAACAATCATCTCTAAAACCTATTTTCCATTTTCGCTGTGAGACCAGAGATAGTGATGACGTTGGTCATCGTGTTCCCGGCGGATAGGTTGCGAATGCAGAAAGCAAAAGCAGGTTTTTAATAGCCACCACAACATTAAAAAAATTATAACTATATAACTATATAATTAATTGTAACCATCACAGCAGGTAACTCACTATATAAATAGATCTATAAAACATTTATCAATATCTCTATAATAAGGCATACTAATGATTCATTAATATTTCTTTTAATATTGCCATTAATATTCGCGACAACGTTGATAGTCGCGATGTCCCCATGATGGTACACAGGGATGTGCTGGAGGCTGCGGTGTCTTCGCGAATATCGCGTGCTAAAAATCAATTTTGGACATATACCTTCTGTCACTAAAACTTCCAATTCCATATAAATAAATATTTATATATATATATATTGATAATTTGAGGCTCGACTCTTACGGTTTATGCCTCAAAAGTGTCAGTGTTTTGTTTAGTTATTTTTTGTGTTTTGTTAGTTGATTCTGTTGTGCTCTGGAGAGCAGACTTGTTACCGTTAGGTCGTGTGGCGGCCTGTATGTGACTATTGTTGACATTTTCAGATAACCCAGATGACTCTCATTACTATCTAGACCATCAAAGATTGGTGGTCTTTTTGACTGTTTCACCTACCTAAGCTATCACTTGACTCACACCTCTAATGTATTCCGTCTTAAAATGTTTCTTGTTATGCGTATCGTCCCATGTATCCTTACACCATGTTTTTCACCACTCTATTTTATTCATGTTGTAAAGCGCTCTGATACCCACAGGTCTAGCTAGAGCTCTATAAAATGTATAAATAATAAATAAATAATAATAAAAGATATTTGATAGATTTGCTGTAAATTGTCCCCATTTACATATGGTGCTGGCTGTGTGGTTGTTTTGGTTCTGAGGTAGGGTTTTCATCGCTTGAATCACCTTCCCTGTGTTTGCTGGAGAAGATTACATTCTTTCAAGGTTGATTGTGTGGCTGGTTTGAGGGCCCCCTTGTAGGGGATCAAAGGTTGATGGTGTTGCCAGGAAGATTACTTCCTGTGGTTGGTGGTCGCTAGCTGCCTTATCTCCAAGCCGAAAAATGACTACGCTGTGAATGAATAGTAGGGAGAGCAAGATATATTCCAAAGTTGAGGATGCGCTTTTTGAGTAGTATGAAGCTGCAGGCGGAGAGTCTTCGGGTTCTCTACCATTGAGTGCCCTGAGGTAATATGCCCCAGAACTTCCAGCAGGCATCTAGCAGTTGTACTCAATCCGCATTGTGGGATTTCATTTTTTTTGATAATGTTCCAGGCTGCAGCCTGGGCTTGTCTCCTCATTTTCTGAGGATCCTAGGAGATGAAGGTTTAAGTCCCCTGAAAGCACGAGATTGGTTGTGTTGTGCTTCTTTATATATGTCAGTAGGCAGTCCACAAGAATTCTCAAATCTTTGGGTTTTTGTTTTGTATTTATGTAGGTGTTGAAAATTAGCACCTCCTCTTTTTTCCACTTGGAGCTGAGAGGGATCTTGATCACATTGACAGTTGTCATGGAAGAGGGCATTTCTTTTGTTGGGGTTGTACTAGTTATTGATATGTATGGGGCCAGCCCGCCTAACAGGTGGCCATATTGTGATTACTTGGTTGCTGCCTTGTGGCCGCATGCAAATCCCTGCATTTGGAGTGGTTCAGCCACCCATGCTTCCTGCAGCAGAATTATGTCAAATGATCTGATATACAAAATAAAATCTGGTCCGCTATTTTGCTTTTTAGACCATTGACGTTCCATGAGTAGAGGCAAATCATTGAGTTGCTCTTTCGAAGTGTACCTTGTTTCTGCGTGTTTTCTCATTGGGAGCCCCCAGACCAGTGAACAGTCCTAGGCTTTTGTTGAATTTCACAGGTCCTAGACCTTTGCTGAATTAGATGCTGAGTTTGGCTGTGACAACCACTTCTTACAGAGTCCCTTTTAAACAATTGGCCCAGGGCTCCCCTGAGTACTGAGGCTGTGGTGTTTTTGTTACAACCAATTTTGCTCCCTGTGTTAGTAAGTCATGGGAAAGGATATCCTGCACTATGGCACCGCGATATGGTTCTGCCTCAAGACTTGTCAGTTGTTCTTATGTCCCTTAGAGTTGAAATAGTTGATATTAACTGCAACCTATTGCTTCTGTTTAGGTTGTCGCAGTTACCCTTAGACTTCAATTCAAGCTTCAAGAGCATAATACATTGAACAGTTTGAAGGCCAGTGGGATTGTCCCTTGAGCAATCTTGCCCCCTCAGTAGCCCTCCTGAGGAGCAATGATTTGATGTCCCATCACCAGAGAAGATATGCACCATGGGATCCAGGTGATGGTTGCTTCGATGGAGCCCAGCGTCTACTGACTGTTGACCTAGCGGCACTCCTGTGCCATCCGTTCTTTGGACTTGACCCATGTGTTGACATGCCAGATTGGGATATCTGGGTTGAGGTCATAGGTGTCTGTGGTCCCTATATCACCACTCCTGTGATTTTTCTGCCCTGTTGATAAGGCTGTACTTTCCCTGTACTTTCCCTGTCGTTGTTTGTTACATGGACTCTCAGGCCCTCTGGGTCTCTTGTAGAGTCTCCCTGAATGATATGAGCTTGCCTATTTGATGGTGTTCTGGATAAAGTACATAGGTTTCTGAGGGGAGTAACTTGCTCTACAATAATGGGATTTAGGTCTCCTCGTTGAATAGCTGCATTTAAGCTTTTGACTTCAGTGTTTGCATTGCGTTTTTTTTAATTATTTTTTTTATTGGTATTTCACAAAAAAGAAAAAAACATCCAACACATGTATTGGCAGAAGTTAGTGACATCAGAGATACAGACAATTTCATACATTCATAGGCAGGTTTCTGTTGCCGTGGTTGTCTTTTCTATGTAACAAACCTAATGACCCAGTCAGTGGCATGTCGAAAAGCCCCTCCGTGCAAATATACTGATAATTACACTCCTACTATCTGTCCTACTATAAGCCTACTCGTCGTCCATTCTATGGTGTGTTAGGGTAGGCTATTGCGCTGTATGGTGCCTGTCACTAGTCTAGTCTCACCCTCTGGCTGGTTGCTTACGTCCTCGTCCTCTGCGTTGTCCCGTACCTGTCTCCTCTCTAAAAACTATTACGAGGGGGTAGCAAGTCGCTATAGAGTTCAGTTTGTCTCTCAACCCCAACAAGACGCCGTCGCGTCATCCCGCCCCCGTCCCATGCCCACCCACGCCTGCCCTTCCCCAACTAGGCCACGAACATCCCCTTTCCCCAGCAAGCCCACCCCGATCTTCCCTCCCAACACAAGAATTTCCAAACCCATATCAGAAGAAAAACAAAACAGATCCCGTAGTCTAAATTCAGTGGGAGTCACACGTGGGCAAAGGTAGCAAGCAGTACTCGAACTCTGTATGAAACTTATTCATATCACCACCTGCCCCTCCCCCGTCTCAATATCCAAGTGGAATGTGCGGAACCATAACCCGTATCTTAAGGCTTCTTCACTTCAGCAATGTCTGGCGCTCTCTCCAACAACGTTCTATTAACTAACATATCCATCAAAAATATCATCCCCTCAACAATAAACCATGACATCTGTGTGCGACAGATTCATATAAAAGAGGGGTGCCCTTGGCTAAAGCAGTACATTATAGACCTGCATACCTGGAGCCGTATCCTGGAGAGTGCCTGTATCTGACCAAGGTAGTCTTCTTCAAGGGGTGCCCCCACCCATAGACCTCCCACCGAACCACTTCAAGCCACCCAGTAGTAAGGGGCGCATCTTAGTCATTACATCTAACAGACCACAATACCTCCCCCCACTCGTGTCTTCATACACCAGGGGTGTAGACTCTGCGACTTATCTGTATGGGGCAACATTAGTCCTGTTCCTCCATGGAGCCCCCTGCTGCGCCAGTCTCTCCACTCGGGGAGGGTCGGTCTTCTCTTCGCCAGTCCTGAAGGGCTCTCTGCAGTGCTTTGGGGTCAGTGAAAATCAAGGATTTCCCTTGCCGGTTGATGCTGATCTTCGCAGGGTATAGCATCGCGTAATCCGCTCCCATTTCACGCAGCTGCCGTTTCATCGGTGTGAATTGTCTCCTAGCCTTTTGCACCTTAGCCGTGAAGTCCGGAAACAGCAAAAGGGTCGATCCCTCGAATTGCAGAGGCTGTTTATCTCTTGCTAATCGCAGTGCTACATCCCGGTCTCTGTAGTTGAGTAACTGGGCAATTATTGGCCTCGGTGGTGCTCCTAGTTTAGGTCTTGGGCCCAAAGAGCGGTGGGCTCTTTCCACTACGAACATAGCAGGGAAGGCAGAGTCACCAAGTAGCTTCTTAAGCAGGTTTCCGACAAAGACCTCCATATTTCCGGTCTGTGTGGTCTCGGGCAGGCCCGTGATACGTAGGTTGCATCGCTGAGAGTGGGCTTCTAAATCCTCCGTCTTGTCTAGTAGTAACTGCATAGCTCTGTTCAGCTGTTTATTATCTGCATCCAAGGTAGTCTACGCTTCCTCTACCTCAGTAATGTGGCGCTCTGCCATATCCATCCTCTCTACCTGTTTATCGAGTCTCTCCGCCATACGGTCGATTCGATAGGAAAGCGCATCCATCTTGGTACCTACTGAGGGTATTCCTCCTTGCAGGCTCTTCTCCATGGCTAACAATAAGCCTCGTATATATCCTGTTGTGAGGTGTCTTCCAGCAGATCTCGTTCCCCCGCATCTTTCCCCACTGTGGTGTCGCCTGCCCTGGTTCCTTTCGGGTCAAATGATAATTTAGGTTGTGACCTGTCTGTGCGCCCCATGGCTAAGGGGCCAGGTGCGTCTCCGCGGCAGAGGGAGACAGAGGCGTCGCAGGCCGAGATCGCAGTAGTGGTTTATTATGTGGTTGAAATTGTATGTGGATAGGGACTTTGCGCTGCAGCTTCAATCACTATATGAGCCCCTCAATGACAACTCACAATGCCGGCGCAATCACAAGGCTCCCGGGCTCCCCCCTTCTGCTGCTGTCTACCCATTGTCGCTGAAATTTCCTCTATCTGGGGTGCAGCGCTGGTTCACAAGGAATTCTCACCCCACAGCGTATTCTCCAAACCTGGGTGCAAGTGATCAGCGCGGGTCTCACCGATCCTTCAGGGTCTCTCCACCAGCACCAGAAGTTGTCCCCCAGCCCAGGCAGGAGGGGTGGGCAGGACGTCCCCCGCCCGCCCGCGCCATTGATCGGGGCGAGAGTTAAAGCAACGAGCCCCCCCTTAGCGTCCACAAGCAGCAACAACTGTCTCCCTGCTGGGTGCGAGTATATTTCAGCGCTGCCCCGAGCCCAAGATGGCGACCGCCGCTCCTTCACTTACTGTCCTGTGGACCTCCGTCCCATCCACCACCACTGCGCAAAGGAGAGGTGGCCTGTCAGCAATCGTGTTTTTCGAGGGAGTTCCCCGCCACCTCCAGCGCAGCATCATCTCGCGGCTCTCAGTGGCGGCTAGGGCGCCGAGACACTCTTATACGCAAGGGGCCTCCGCCGGACCCCGGCACCTCCACCACACCCGGGCGCCTCCCCTCCTTCCCTGGGCACACCTCCTGAGTAACGGTCCCAGACAGGCAATCACCCCTGGGGGCCCGCGCCCGACGATCTGCCTCCTCCAAGTCACTGTGTCCGGCTCGCCTCTCCAGGTGTGTGCAGCTCTACTCACTGCAGTGTCCTCTGGTGCCGCTTGCTGTCGCCCACCGGGAGGGAGCCCGACTCCGCAGTCCTCTCCGCAACGGCATCCCTCACCCCGAAGGGCTGTCGCTGCCCGCAGCAGGCGTGAGGTAGGTCCTCCGATTCACCTCCGTCCCCGACTGCTCCTCCGGGGTGTGCAGGCAGCCAAGATCCCTCGGCAGGCCGCCGTGCTTTTCGCAGTGAAGGCCGCTGCTCTCTGGCGCTACTCCCCGTACCAGGCCTCGATGATCGCCGTGATCTCAGCAGGCGGAAACATGTCCCCAGGTGTTCCGCTCCTTGAGTCAGTGTCTAAAGGGTACTTCAGGCCACCGCACGTGCAGGATAAATGTAGGATATTTCTTTGAGGAGGACGAGCTCTCGGCTCAAGCAGCCATCTTGGTTGCGAGCTAGCTCTGCCCCCTTGCATTGCGTTTTGTAATGACCTCTGTTTGGTCTCTATTGATGCAGTTGGCCCCCTGACTGGAGGTTGCCTGGTTGATCGGCGTTTTGGGGGTTGGATGTAGGTGGATTCCATGTGTGCGTCTTTGTTTTAGGCAGAAAAGTGGGTATCTGGTTGATTCTGATCTTTTGTTGCAGCCTCTCCTCCTAAGTTGTCTCCTTTGTTTGCCATTTAGGGCCCTCATGCCTCCTGCATGGGGTGGCGTTGGTCTGGTGGAAGAGACTTCCTCGGATACGCTTCTCATGGTTTCTGTATGTAGATTTTTGACAGCTGCTCTCGCTGGGCTTTGTGTTTTGAAGGCTTCTGATTCTGTGTCTGGTGGATTATTCGGAAATGCCATACCCTTTTTCAGGTCCTCAGCTAGGTCAGTCAGCATAAAGGGAAGGGAGGATAGTTCCTCAACAATTGGCCCAAAGCCACAGATCAAGCTAGCTTCCTGTTTGGTGTGTGTTCTTAGTGTGTTACGGTTCCCTAGTGTTTTACTCATGCCTCTAACATATAGAGCTATAGTGTTGAGAAGTGTCAGTTGCATTTCCATATTTTCTGACTGGTACTGATCGTTGCATAGTGCTTAGCAGGGAGGCATACACATTTATCGTTTGTGATGGAACTGAGTTGTTTAGGTGGGCTCTCCTGTTGAGGTCCGTATCTAATTTGCCTTTGCTGCCTTTGTCAGAAATGATTGAAGGAGATTTGTGAGTGGACCCTTTTGGGGTGTCCAGTGAATAGGATGCCACCATGTCATCCCCTTCCTGGGTGCCAAGATAGGAAAAGTCTTCCATCTTGTCCTCCTGTGTCCCTTTTGATCCTGCCCATCTGCAGCTCTTAGTGTGATCCTCTTAGGGTAGCAATGTCAGCTGACAATTTGGAGGGTGAGAGGGGCCTGTGAGTGGTAATGGGCCAGTGTATTTGTGCCCCCTTTTTGTGCCATGGCTTCTCCCTCTGTCTCCTTTTTATTGACGTCCTCTGCTTGCACAGAAAGAGATTCCAGGCTATGAGGGAAGAGCTTTGTTTGTTGGGGTGATTTAAATGTATAGTCCCTCTCTTAATTAACCCTTGGTGTAGGACTAAGCTACCCTCGAGTAGTTTGTGCAACTATGCGCTACGTGAATTGCGCGTAGCACAGTGCAACAACGCTTAGTGTAGCGGGCATTTTTTGCTTGCTTACGGCCCTCAACATCAAGTTGGCGACCGCGAGCGAGCAAAATACCATCCCAGCGACACTTTTTCCTCGTTCGCGATCAGCAACATCAAGTTGCTGATTCGCAAGCGTAGAAAATAAACCTCCCGGTGAGATTCTCAACATGGGGAGGTCAGGTTTCTCATTGTGAGTGGTCGCGTATGCTCGCGACCACTCGCAATGAGAAACTACCTGTCCGTGTTGAGAAAGCTGCCGCTCGAGTAGAAATCTACTCGAGCTGAAGTAAACGACCACTTGCACTGTGCAAGATGTGGTTTGCAATTATTGCACAGTGCGGACCAGCATCCGGCACTGTGCAATCAGTGCGAACAGCATTTTGCACAGTGTCTTACGCAGTTTGCGTAGCTACGCGTAGCTTGCGAAGAGCGAAATGAACTTCGCGTAGCTACGCTTAGCCCTACTACGCGAACTACACCCAGGGTTAATCTTGATTTGCTGCTATGAATCTAGAGGATGGCAGGCCATGGTCAGGACGGTGATGTAGTGTTGAAGTGATGCTTAAGGCTGATGTGCCCCTTCTGTCTGCGGTGTTTTCCCATGTGGTACGAATTGTGTGGGTTCCTATTCATCACATTGGCCTGCTCCGCCTGCTCCTTTGTTATTTGGATTTGTGGTGAGTGCTTCTCTTGCACCATTGGCCTGGCTAGAGGTGATATAGACATCGGATTGATGGGGTCCTGAAGGCCATGTACCCCGCAATAAATGAGAATATGATGGAGCCTTCATATTTTAAGGAAGAATTTAGATAACATTTTGGGTTGGCAAAGGGTCTGCTGTCTTCCTTCTTGGTCCTCATGGCTTCCTGCTGGTGTTCCCAGTATCGCTGGGTCACAGGCGATTAATGCTGTTTGCAGCTGTGTTCCCTAGCCTTTTTGGTGCCTTCTTCTTGCCTTTTGCCCCACCAGGACGTGCGGGAGGCGGGCCCCTTGTCTTCCCTGACCTCATTGTTCCTGGCCGACTCTGGCTGAGCATTGTGCTTCCTTGGCTACCTAATCACCTTGACTTGTGTTTTTTGTTGGGGACTCCCTTTTCCAATGCCTGGGACTCCTAGTCCTAGGCTTGATCCTGGAACTGCTGATGTGGCTGGTGGGTCGCCTCTACCAGATATACACTTAGTGGCAACTGGTGGACCTGGTCAAACCTTGCATGTAATTTGGCCAGTGATGGAGTTTTATCCGCTGGTAATGAGTCCAGTTGAAGGTTGCCAGTTGCTGATAGTAGGTGTCACACTGGTGAATCAGAGGAGCAATCGGGGATGGCTTGAACGTGAAGAAGTGAGGGAGGTGAGATGGAGGATACTGGAGGGACTGGAGGGGGCTCTGGGTGGGCAAAGTGGATGGCCCAGGTAGAGCAGAAGACCCGAGAGCCCATTGCCAGCAGAGGAAGGATTTGTTCATCCTATCCTTTGCCTTTCCCTTAATCCTGCCTCTCCTCTCCCCTGCCCCCCCTCACCCAGCATTCCGCAGCCCTCCCAGCCCCAGCTCACCTCAGGGGTGTCTTGCGCAGGGACTTCCTCTGTGTCCGCTGTGTCCTGCTCCTTGGCTGTCCTCGGCTGCCATAGTCAGTTGTCGGTGCATGAGGGCAGCTGTAGCTGGGGTCAGTTAACCAAAGACAGAAGATGACCAAGGGCGTGCTGCCACCTATGTCTTCAAGGTTCCCAAGCTTTTTGCAGAACGTGATGCAGCCCAATCCCCAGATCCAGCCTTAGAGCCTA
This sequence comes from Lissotriton helveticus, assembly GCF_964261635.1. Classification (NCBI taxonomy): domain Eukaryota; kingdom Metazoa; phylum Chordata; class Amphibia; order Caudata; family Salamandridae; genus Lissotriton; species Lissotriton helveticus. Next base: position 367,340,800 of record NC_136071.1, read on the forward strand.
CCACACCTTGCTGAAGTTGGCTGGGGAGGTGAGGTGTCTTCAGTAACCTCAGGGAGTAAGTGGAGGGGTGAAATAAGTGGGCCTCACCCAGAGGCCCATGCTTTTCCCTTGACAGTGCCCCTGGCGGCCCCCACTGCTTCCTAGGTTCCCACTCTCCACACCTTCGATGTTAGGCACACTTTTTTTTCGGTCCTCACCCTGGATCGGCACCCAAGCTGTCTCGCTCCCCGGTCAGTGGCTTCCATGAAGAGATGCACAGAGAGGAAGGTAACAAGGAAGGCAATGGGAGGTGGTGGTGGAAGTGAAGTAAACAGTGGCCACTGCAGACATCAAAGATCCCGGCGTCTTTGGGGAGCTGGTATGAGGAGAAGAGGGGGAATGAGGGATTGGGTCAGATGGCAGCATCACCGACGAGTGGGTCTCTGACAGGGTCACCTCAATGGAACATCTGTGGCTCACACTCTGCAGCAACTGGCTGACGGATGCCGCACTAGCACAGTCACGGGCTGCGGGTTCCCAGGAGCCTTCCCTTGACCCTTGAGTGCAAGCAAGGCAAAGGCAGCGGCTTCAGTCCTGGTTGTGGGGTGGTCTTAATTCATTAAAACAGTCCTTGCGTAAGAAGAGAACAGCAGTTTAGCGCCGCCATTTCTACCATTGACGAAGCATCCGGTGTATAACCAAATAGGGAATAGATGTTGATGTCAACTGTATCAGATACTGATGGGATAGCTGGATCTCTGGAGGTACTAAAAGGTTATGGGCTTGCAATTTATGTATATTTATCCATAACTCGATGCTCATTTGAACACCTCCACCTCATGCAAGAAAGCTAGAAGGGTGCCAAGAGGACTCTCCAGTGCCCCAATAACATCATCTGTGTAGAGGCTGATCATGTGTTCCTCCCCTTCAAAATGATCCCCGGTAATTCTCGGTTGTCCCACACTCTTTGGGCAAAGGGCTAACAGAATGAGCGATAACGGACACCCCTGTCTAGTTCACAATCATATAGAAAAGGATGCAGAGGTCTGGCCATTGACTCCAACAGTGGCTTGTGACTGGCCATAAATGCTTAATACCCAAGTGTGAAACCACTCCCCCAAACCAAAGTAAGCAAATGCCTTCTCTGCATCTATGGCCAGTAGCATTGAGTCCCTTTTGGAGTGGAACTTTTGGCTTTGTCGATCAGCTTGAGTATCTTCTTGGTGCGGGACAGTTTCTGCCTGGTCAGGGGCTATCAGGCCCAGCATTAGTGGATTCAATCAGCCTGACAAGATGCTAGTAAATAACTTAGCATCCACGGTTAGGAGGGAAATGGGTCGATAGGACCCACATTGTTTTTTGTCCTTGCCCGGCATGGTAATACAACTATGAATGCTTCCATCATTTAGGGTGGTATCGTGGAAGGGTCAGTACTTTAGTGAATGAGGTGGGTCAGAATTGGTCTTATAGAACAGCGTTAGGAAAGTGTTTGGTCCCAGTGATTTAAGGGGTCTTTTATGGGCAATGTCAGAAATAACTTCCTCTATTCAGATCAGGTAACACAACCAGTTGCCTGATCTTCTGTGATGCATGGCCTGCAGGCACCTTGACCCAGTTCATTTTGGGATAGAGGTTGCTCTAAATATTATGAAAGTCAAGGAACTGGGAAATAATAGGATCATCTCCCTCGATCTAAGTACCATCTTCTGCTAGTAAGAACTCAACTCCTGCAACCTGCTGTTGTGCTTGCAGTTTATTTGCTAGTAACCACCCACAACTGTCCCCCCACTTAAAAGGAGTGTTTCAGGTGGAGTAGAGAATAAGCGGTCTTGTTGAGATCTAGCCACACAAGTTGTTTTCCGGTGAACTACAGCTGCCGCCAAACTTGAGGGGTGACCGTACAGTGATGTATGCCTTCTAGTTCCCGCACCTGGTGTTGTAATTGTTCCCATGTGTCCCGGCACAATTTATCATCTGCTGCAGAAATTGCAATCTGCTCCCCCCGAATCACTGCTTTGAGAGTCTACCACAGGAGCAAAACACAAGTGTTAGCTAGGCCATGTAGTTAGTGAATACCAATGTAGCCTGCTTGATGATTGCTGGCCTGTATAGAAGGATTTTCCATAATCCCCATGGCTGAGAAGTATGACTCGTTAGGGGTGATGCAAAATCTAGTTACACCGTAGTATGGTCTGAAAGCAACCGCAGTTCAATTTCTATGGAGGTGACGGGGCCTGTAGCTCCTTAGCTCCTACACTCTGCCATCTTCTATACCACCCCCCAGGCAACTCTTCAGAATTCGGGGTTCACCTTTCCGACTTGATTGCCCATTGCGCACTAGGCAACTCTAACAACATAATTCTGGGCGACCTCAATCTAAGGTGGAATAAAACAAAGAATCCGCTCATTTAAACCCTAAATAACCTACTTCTAGCTAATAATCTGACCCAACACTGCTCAGAAGACACTCATCACAGAGGAGCTATCCTTGACGCTATTATAGCCAAAAGCAAGGCTATCTCCATCAACCACATCCTCCCTGTTGACTGGTCCGACCATCACATAGTTCTCTTTTTTACATCAACCATTCGATCTTGACCAATCTAATTCCCAAGCTAGACCCCCCAAATGGGTCAGGAGCACAGCCCAAATCCCATGAGCGGACCTAGAAGAAAGAATCAGCTTGCTGCTCCCCTACTCCACTGACCACCTCTCAACCAACAAACTCACTTCTCTTTATAACTCCAATATGACACTTACCCTGGATCAAATAGCTCCCTTGAAGCTAAAGAAATCTAGGAACATCCCCTCTAGAACATGGTTCACCACTGACATCAAGAAGACAATTAAGAGCCGCAGAAAGAACCTGGAGGAATAATCCCTCAGCCCTCCACCACGATCAACTCCAAGCAGCCCGCAGGATGTACAAAAATCACATTAAGAACAAAGTCAGCTTTCTTCTGCGCGCAAAAAAACATCCCAAAGAACTTTTTAATATCATAAGGAATCAAACCTCCAAACCCATACCGTCCTCAACTTAGGCATCCAAAGTTCGATGCGACAGCTTCACAACCTTTTTCAACGACAAAATCGCCAAGATTGACCTCGCTCTTGGCATAAATCCCATCTCTTTCAGTGAGATCAAAATGTCCAAAACTCTTGTTAGCGCTTCTGTGAAATCTCCAAGACAGTGGTCATCATTCATTCCCATCCAGGAAGCAGTGAGACTCAATCTAATCTCCAACGCCAAGCACTCAGCTCACGCCCTGGATCAGCTACCTCCTCACCTGGCCAAAGACCTGAGGCTAGTCCTAGCTCCAATATGGTGCAAGATCATCAACAGCTCATTGAGCTCTGGAATCGTACCAGACTGCCTTAAGGTTGGGCAAGTTACACCACTATTAAAGAAACCAGGACTAGACACTGAAGATCTGAATAATTTCCGACCTGTCTCGAACCTTCCTTTTTTGTCCAAAATCATGGAAAGATGTGTACTCCCACAGCTAACCCAACACCTAGAAAACATTAAACTACTAGATCCCCACCAATCGGGCTACAGAAAGAGATGCAGCACTGAATCAGCAATCCTCAATGTCATAGACGACCTACTCACGTCACGTCACTCGACTCGGATCAATGCTGCCTTCTCATCCTCCTAGACTTATCGGCCACATTCGATACAGTCGACCACAAACTGCTCTTAAGGGTTCTTCAAGAAAGGGCCGATCTACAAGAGATGGTCCTTCACTGGTTCTCTTCCTTTCTTCACAACCAATCACAAAGAATAAAAATCAAAAACTTTGAATCCGACTTCCACCCTGTCATCAGAGGTGTTCCACAAGGGTCTGTATTCTCCCCCTAGCTCTTCAACATCTACATTGAACCCCTCACTTCTCTACTCAGAAAATCCAACATCCCCTTTCATCTATATGCAGACGACATGCAGCTCTATCTGGAAACCACCTCAATTGATGACATCCAGAGACTAAACAACACGCTCAAAGAGGTCCAACACTGGCTCACAACCAATCACCTGAAACTTAACCAAGAAAAAACAGAAATACTACTTATTTCCAACAAAGATGATAACCCACAAATCAAAGAATGGCTCAAAGTCATTGATGCCCTCAATGGCAACCTTACCTTGGCAGACTCAGTAAATTCTCTAGGGATCACCCTAGACCCAAACCTTGACATGAAGAAACACATCACAAGATCCGATAAAAGTGCCTTTCTCAACCTAAAATTACTATACAAAATAAAACCCTTCCTCCCACCAAGAACCTTCAACGAGCCACCCAAGCACTGGTCCTCTCCAGAATAGACTACGGGATCGCTACCTTGACGGGGACGGCAAAAACCCACCTTGCCCCCTTGAACACAACACTCAACGCAGCAGCAAGAATAGTCACCGGAATTAAGAAATTCAAGCACATCTCTCCAGCTCTCAAAGAACTCAGATGGCTCCCAGTTGAGTTGCGAGCCAGCTTTAGAACAGCCTGCCTCACACATAAAGCACTGCATACAGGTAAACCAGAGTACCTGGCCGCCAAACTCAAAAGGGGAGGCCAGTCCAGAAACCTCCGGAGCTCCAGCTCTCTACTGCTCATCCCGCCAAAAACTCGCAAACACAGAACCACAGCCAAATCTTTTGCTGGAAACGCACCTAAAATCCGGAACTCCATCCTACCCCCATCAGAACAATTCCCTTGTTTCCAAAATTCAAGAGCCCACTAAAAGCCCTCTTCCTCGACCGCCCTCGAGCGAACTGAAAGACCCTGGACAGTTCCCCAACCGACACTCCATCTTTCCTAAAATTCGAGATTGACAACACGGACTCAGATCAAGAAATCCTTTTGTGTATAAACAATTTGATTGCTGATTATGTATGGTTGATCGTCAGATTCGACGTGCACCCTCTGCTGATCTCCCCTGCGGCCATATGCCTGTTCCCCTCATGCCCTAACCCTCATGTTCCCCCATTCTCCTGTATCATATGTCTGTTCATTATTGTATATGTTGTGAAGCGCTCTGATACCCCTGGGTCCAGCTAGCGCTATACAAAACTCCTAAAATAAACACAATTTTAAAAAGTGATCACGTCGGGTGTACATCTTGTGTGCATGGCAGTAGTACATGTAATCTTGGGTCTGGGTATGGCTTTTTCTCCACAAGTCCCATAGTCCCATCTTACAAAGCCATTGAGTGCCCTCTAGGGACACCTCCCTACACCCTCCTTGTGTGCAGACTGAACGGTCTATTTCATTATGGAATACAGGATTAGGGTCCCCCCAATCAGCACCAGCCTATCCTGTGAGGTAATGATCTCTGCCACCGCTCTATGGAGAAATCATTTTTGGCCATCGTTGGGGCATACAAAGAGCCAAAAATGAAGGTGTGATCTCTAAGTCATACCTTATACACCAGTAACCATTCCCTAGTTTTGATGAGTTTAGCTCCCACTTTCCTTTGGAAAGAATGGGAGATCAGGGTGGCAACCCCCAGCCTCTTGTGTTTGTAGCTCAGATGAAGAATTGTTGTGGGAAGGTCTAGGACTTAAGCCAATACCGAGCACCTGAAACCAAATGAGTCTCCTGGAGGAGGAGTATGTTGGCTCCAATCTGTTCTAGATACAATAATATGTCACTTTTTTGGGTAAGGTTGTGATGCCTTTTCCCATTAAGTGAAAGCACCATCAAGGTATTGTGTGGTACAGGAGTGAGTAGCAGCTGCTCTAGTCCCCCCCATCCATAGGCCACTCCTCTGTTCTATGGGGGTTACCAACCCTCTGAATAGCTTCTCTTTGGAGAGGCTCATTGACAAGATGTACCCACATTCAGTGTGACTACCCCTCCCTCGAAACACCCAAAATTAACAATAGAACGGATGTTCCTGGTAAATCAAAACTACTGACCTTGGTCAGCGATGTCCCAGCGTAAGTTTCTGGTATTGGGGTACATAGCGAGATCCGATCTTCTGACATGTCGCCCCCCCCCAGCAGACCCCTCTCAGGATTTATCAGAAGCAATCAGTGAGCCCCCATCAGACATCACGTTCCCTGTTCATCTGAGTCCCTTGTTAGCTTCTCCAGTAATGCTGGCATCTCCTGCGCCATGGTTTCAGGGTTGGGTGCAGGCCCATGGATGGAGTCAGGCCTTTCTACCACCTGGAGTGCTTCATGGCTTTCAGTTCCTTTGGGCTAGTCTTGAAGTTGTCATCAGTGCTATCCTCGATTTTCAGTACCTCACAGTCAAGGATCGAGGCTGGTGAAGTTTCCTGCTCCAGCGGAAGATGATACAGAACGATGCCCACAGGAGTAGAGGATGCCCCTCTTCCAAAGTTGAGTAGCCACTGAACAGAACTCTTGCCTCTTTAGTAGCATTAGTGAGGAAAGATATTGATAGAGCATCAATGTGTGGCCTTTGAACTGCAGTGGATATATTTATCTTGCTTTGCAGAGAATCCTCTCTTTAAGTGGAAAATCCTGGACACACACCAGTATATCAGAATTCCCTGTGCGTGAACGACCTGCTCTGTACACTTTATCCAGCTGTATGTACGGTTCTTGTGTGGTTTCCTGGCTCTGGGGGAAGAGGGCTTTCACATAGTGCCCATTGTCAAAGATGATGGGGGGCCCTTCTTATTTGGTTGTTATTGCTTCTTGACCTATTATCTAGGCCTTTGGAGTTCCACCATGTGCAGCACCGTGAAGTGACAAAAAACTCTGCTGCACTTGGCGGAGTTCTGCATGCGGTGGAGCGCATAAGGATCATGCTGTGTGTGATGATTTTCAGCGACCGGTGTTTGTACTGCACTGGAAAATCATTGTAACTGGTAACATGCGCAGCAAAAGAGGGCGCTGCTTCCTTTCTGCCGCTTGGGTTGATTTTCTACCCGAGCCGCAGCTTTCTCAATACAATTGGACAGTTTCTCAAAGTGAGCGGTTGCAAGCATATGCAACGGCACACATTGAGAAATTCAACCGCCCTTGTTGAGAAATCTCCCTGGGAGGTTGATTTTCCTCGCTCGCAACTGCCAACTTGACGCAGAGCGTGGAGCACAGAAAATTCTGCAAACTCCATGAATGGAGCAGAGTTCACCAAACAGGCCTACTATTTTCTCAATCTTCCATGTGTTCCTGTAAGTCAATCTGCTGATACCTTAGGTGAATGACTCTCTGCTGGAAGAGCGCAATCTCTTCTCCATCCTGGCTGGTTTTGTGATCCTCCAATGTGGAGACACTGTCCCCAATCTCAGCCTGATACTTGCAAATTAGTTTTAGGTATTGCAAAACATTCTTTTTAACTGTCTGAAGATCGTCTCTTGGGGATGTAAACAGGCTATTCCCCCCCCCCCCCCGGAAAGGCCTGGTCCCCTAGCAAGCTCTTTCTTGAGGTTTTCAGGTCCACAGTCCTGACCAAAACCTTCAAATAGAGGAGCGAAAACAACTGTAGTTTTAGGAAACCCCTGACCCACCTACCTAGTAAATGGCATGCTTCATCATCGGGGCCCAGCTGGATCACCTAGCACAATCCAGCTGTGCTTCAATGCCTGAGTTACAGCGGAGCAGGTTGTTTGTGTAAGGAAAGTGAGGTGCCATGTGAAGTGCAGTTATGGGTTAAAAATGCCTCTAGGAATAACCCTTGTAAAAGTTTTAATAAGAGGGCCCTAGGATATAGGTACCTCTTTGAAGGTTTTGGTCAGGACCGTGGACCTGAAAACCTCAAGAAAGACTTGTCCATTTTGTTTGTTCATATACTACTTAGGGAAGAGGACAAGTTAACTGTTTCCTTACTTTGTAGTTGTTTCAATATATCCCTAGCGAGCTCCACATGGGCCTCGAGAGGAAGTCCTTGGGGGATCGGGCCTCTTTGATATGTGCCGTTGCCATAGTCAGTCACTGCAGTGGAAGTCCCAACCACAGCTCAAGGGCAGCAGGGGGCTCCTTGGGATGCGCTGGCCTCTTAGTAGTGTGAGGGTGTATTTGGGCAACAGCTGTGATGGCAAAGGCATGTCCAGGTGATTGGGGCCCCAGCAACTTTGGCACAGACTTTCATGTTCTCTCTGGGTTCCCACCCCATTTCTGCAGATCACATCGCATCCCCTTCTTATCAGTATCCCGGGTGGCACTCACAAGCCATGCAACACCCACCAATGCACTGTTCCCCTTGGGGCTTTCCAAAAACTCTCTCCTCTGCTGAGTACCCGACCACTCTTACCAGCCAGTCGGTGGACCTCCACCAGAATAGCAAACGGAGTCTAGCCTTAGCCCTGGAAGTACACATGTATAAGCAGAGCATGTCAATCCATGTGGACTCCTGCCTCAGTGGGAACACATTTCACCCAGCCAGGCCAGCAGTTGTAGGGCCCAGATAGTATGGAACATGGAGCCACAGCATAGAGTGAGGGCACGCCTTGGGGTGGGGGCAATTGCAAAATTCTGGGTATGCCGATCCCCCCGTATCGGAAAGAGGCTAGGCTCCAGTAAAGTTATCTAGCATCAGAGCTCCTGTCAGTGGCCCTTCTTGGTCTAGAGCAGCAGCCGAGGCCCCGGCCATGAGTCTCTGGGGTATAGAGGGGCTGTAGCTGACAGGATGGACCGGCACTATTATTCTCGGTTCCTCAGTTAATCAGCGTATCAAACGTGGGTGCTTAGGGCTGTGAGCCGAGGAAGAGGTTGGCTCTGTGTCGAGCATTAGGCACAACGGGCCCACAGTTAATGGCCTTGGCCCTAGGCCTCTCCAGCCGTAGCTTGCTCTTGGGAGCACATGCTCTACAGAGTCAGCTATGTGAACACTGTAGAGGCCGTTGCCTAATTGTGTGGGTGATGTATTCTATTGCAGCTGAAGTCTTCTCAGCTGGAGTGCAGCCGCCACCATCTTATTGCTGATAAGGCGCTGCGGCCGCAGCTCCGATTCCACTGAGACAGGCTTTCCTCATCAGCTCTGGCAGCTCCCTCATGCTAAGGAGGTCCCCGATCATCGGGGGGACACATTAGGGTTCACACTAGCTATAGGTGCAGAGATTAAAGAAGACCTGCCAGCTGTGCACTCAGGCTACAGGCAGGGTTGAGGGCACAGAGCCTGGCCATGGGCTAGGCCGTGCATCCAACACCCAGAAATGTATGCCTGAAGATTGTCTACAACAAGGCTTAACTGAACGTGGAGATGGGGCACAGGGCTTCAACAATGGCCATCCCCTATGTCAAAACCCTATTTTGAAAGGCCAAATGTCATGCACAGAAGGAGTTGACTATCACCAGAGGATCAGGCAAAGAGGGTGGTCCTTCACCCGGGCTCTATGGCGCATGGCTGATGTAAGAGGGCTTGGCTCAAGGTCAGATTATGAGCAAACCTCCACTGCGTGCAGCCAGAGGTTCTGCCCAGCCTGGGTTGGCTGCTGGCAGATTTGGGGAGTGGGCCCTCTGCCCCAAAAACTGCTGTGTTCAGTTAAAGCACGTGCTCCATCCAGAGCACAGGCAGATGGTAGTGGTTGGGAAATGGGCCAGGACGCTGATTGAAAATGAAGGGGCAGATTTACAAGCCCCTTGTTTCACTTTTATGTTGTATCACTTTTGTGATGCAACGGTGGTGTAAAAAGTGCAGCAAATTTACAATGTGATGCATCTAGAGAGAGATGTGTTACGTTGTAAAGCCCTGCGTCAGGTATAATGTATGCAAGGTAGGCGTTCCAACGCAGGAAAGCCTCCTAAAAGTCATTCAGTGAAATCTACCAGATTTCACTGAGTGACTTTTATGAGACCAATGAGTCAAAACCTTACGACTGCTTGAAGCAGGCGTAAGGAGTGAAGCAGTGAATTGGGAATAGGCCACAACACTCATTGCTGGTGTTGTGTTGTGCTTGCGACACAACTCCAGCAATGCGTGACTTTTCCGCCAACAGATGCGTCAGAATTCATGACGCATCTGTCAGTCCTTGGGCCATAGTGCACCGTATTGTAAATACGGCGCATCTATGGTGGCGAAAGGGTTTTTCACGCACACGCAGGGAAACTGATGCATCTATACAGATGCATCCGTTTCTTGTAAATCTGCCCCTAAGTATTTGATCAAAGAAAATCCAATTCATACCTATGCTTGAAACACCAATTTGTGACCAGTCCAGACACGAAGACAATGAAATGAAGAGAACAACGTGGCTGGCGACTCAAGTTACGGCTTGTATTATTTATATCTGTAAGCATAACTGGTGAATTTCTGTGCCATGACTTAGTTTTAAAAGCGTTTTATTTCAGTGAATACAAATGTAAACTAATTTTCCCCTACATACTTTCAAATGTTAATGAGGTCATATTTTTTTCAACAGATGAAATGGATGAAGACCTTTACAGCTGTAAATCCGAGCTCAGGATAGTTCTTCTTGGTAAAACAGGAGCTGGAAAAAGTGCTACTGGGAATACAATAATGGGTAGAAAGGAGTTTGAATCCTACAGCTCATCAGATTCAGTAACCCGGGATTGCACTAGAAAAGAGACTGACTTTAATGGGAGAAAGCTTGTCATTGTGGACACCCCAGGTTTGTTTGATACAAATATGTCACAAGAAGAGACAGTAAATAAGATTTCCCGCTGTATCACAATGTCCTGCCCCGGGCCTCATGCTCTAGTGATGGTGCTACCAATCGGCCGCTATACAGCGGAAGAAAGGGACGCTGTAGAGAAGATCCAAGACATATTTGGAAAGGAGGCCATGAAATATATGATTGTTGTGTTCACCAGAAAAGATGAGTTAGAGTTTGAAAACTCAACACTGGAAAAGCATCTGAAAAATTCCAACAAAGACCTCAGGAAGTTTATCAAGATGTGTGGGGATCGATATTGTGCATTCAACAATAAACTCGGAGCAGGAAGGCAGGAGCAAGTGTCTGAGCTGATTGCGAAGATTGACAAAATGGTGGATCAGAATGACGGAAGATGTTACACCAATGAGATGTACATCCAAGCTGAGGCGATAGTGAAAGAGACGGAGGTCGAGTTGAAAAGACAGTACGAAGAGGACTTGGAAAAAGAGTTGGAAAAACTCAGGCATCAATATAAGGAAGAGCTGAAGAAAATAAGGTTAGAAAATGAGGCTAGAGAAGGGAACATGATGCAGCAGCTGACTTTGAAGTCTCAAGAAGCTTTCGGCAACAAAGAGGGGGGTGATTATGGGGCGACGCAGGAAGAGCTACAGCAACTGCGTGTGAAACTGAAAGAGACTACAAGAAAAGTCGATGTAAAGGTGAAAGAATTCAAGGATGCCAGAAAAAAAGCAGGCGATGATGCAGCGCCAAAAGTAAAGACAGCATTGTCAACTCTTCATTCGAAAGTACGAAAATGGTTTCACAAGTGATTATTTTATAAGCAAGTAAGAATTGTTCTGTTTAGGTAAAAAGTATTCCTTCTTGAGTGACAGTAAGCAGGTTTTTGAAGTGATTCGATACAGGCGCATCTTAGATGCAAAATAACATAATGTAGCCTCACTAATTGTGTGTACCACACAAAAAATTCAAATAAATTCATGATACAAATAAACACGACTTCTTGTTTGTTAATGTCAAAATCGTACTAGAGGAAATCAGCTATCTGACACACTAATTACCAGGCCAATAATCACAATGTGCCTCTGTTCTGTGGACATTGCTGTCCCTGGTCAAACTGTTTATCACGCCAAACAGCTGTATATCCCTATACTGAGATCAGCATTATCGAACTAAAAAAGTATTGCATTCAATATATCACCTAACACTTTTTTAAAATGTCTTTTTATCAATTAGCATAGCGGTTACAGGTACAACATCAGCGCATTGAAATACATTAGTACACGCACTAAGAGGATGTCAAAAATCCTGATCAACACAGTCGACCACTAACATTACACCGTTGCATCTTCTTATTCAAGTAGTGTGCTCCAGAAGTTTAACCCCCTACGTCCCATTACCAGTCCCTGCAAAAGAGGCAGGGGAAAAAGAAAATGGAGGAGAGGAGAATAACGAGGTAGTTGGGGGTGACAGGGGATAATAACTTGTGAGCACACTAACATTTGTTCTTTCTGTGTACGAGCAAATAGTTTCCTTCATATAGCATTCATTCATTGCAACGGGGAAGTCTCATCGGAGACTTCTGGGCCTGAGTCAAGATACCGCTGCAGTGGTTCCCAGATGTCCTTGGGGCGGGTTTGGACAGGCATAAGTTCCCAGTACTCAGTCAGTTGTCTCTGACAGAAAACTGCATCACTCAGCCAGTTAGCAGGACAGGGGCTATCAATCAATCAATCAATCAGCAAAATTTGTAGAGCCCGCTACTCACCCACTAGGGTCTCAAGGCGCTTGGAGGGGGGGGGGTCGCTACTGCTTGAACAGCCAGGTCTTGAGTTGCTTTCTGAAGGAGAGATGGTCCTGGGTCATCCGAAGGTGGGTGGGGAGGGAGTTCCGTGTCTTGGCCGCCAGGTGGGAGAAGGATCTTCCTCCGGCCGTGGATTTGCGGATTCGTGGGACGGAGGCGAGGGCGAGGCTGGCGGATCGGAGCTGGCGGGTGGGTGTGTAGAATGTGAGGCGGCTGTTGAGGTATTTTGGGCCCATGTTGTGGAGAGCCTTGTGTGCGTGAGTGAGGAGTCTGAATGTGATCCTCTTGGAGACGGGGAGCCAGTGCAGGTCTTTCAGATGGGCAGAGATGTGGCTGTGGCAAGGGATGTCCAGGATGAGTCGTGTAGAAGCGTTCTGTATGCGCTGGAGTCTTTTCTGGAGTTTGGCTGTGGTTCCGGCGTAGAGGGTGTTCCCGTAGTCCAGACGGCTGGTGACGAGGGCGTGGGTGACTGTCTTCCTGGTTTTGGTGGGGATCCACCGGAAGATCTTTCGGAGCATGCGCAGGGTGTTGAAGCAGGAAGACGAGACGGCGTTGACTTGTTTGGTCATCGTGAGGGAGGAGTCCAGGATGAAGCCCGGGTTGCGTGCATGGTCCATTGGCTTGGGTGCGGTGCCCAGTGCGGGGGGCCAACAGGAGTCATCCCAGGCAGAGGGGGATGGTCCGAGGATGAGGACTTCCGTCTTGTCTGAGTTCAGTTTCAGACAGCTGATCTTCATCCATTCCGCGACGTCTTTCATTCCTTCCTGGAGGCTGGCTTTGGCGGTGGCGGGGTCGTTGGTGAGGGAGAGGATCAGCTGGGTGTCGTCAGCGTAGGAGATGATGTTAAGGTTGTGTTGGCGTGCGATGGCAGCGAGAGGGCTCATGTAGACGTTGAAGAGGGTGGGGCTGAGTGAGGATCTTGTGGGACGCCGCAGATGACTTCGGTGGCTGTGGATTGGAACGGGGGGAGGTGGACTCTCTGGGTTCTTCCGGCGAGGAACGTCTGCCCCAGTACATTGCTATCAACTGCTTGGCAAGAAGCAAAAGCAAAGCCACCAGCTTCCTATACGGTGCCGGCACTGGTCGTACATAACCCAGCAGCGCTGTCTGGGGGGAGCACTCCAACACATATTCAAGCATTTTGTCCAGAACTCCAAAGATATTCTCTCAATAGCATGCAACTTCTAGCCAGGTCCATGCCAAATGCAAAAAATTCTCTCCCAAGGTCCCTTGTCGCACACAGCTCGCGTCCTCACTCAAGGCAGCTCTATGTAGCTAAACAGGAGACTTGTAAATTCGGTGGAGAAACTTGAAGTGAATTAGCCTCAGTCTATAGTTAGGGGATAGGCCTCTAGCCTGCGCACAACAGTATGCCCACTTCTCATCCTTCACGGGGGAACCCAGTAACTCCTACCAATCTTTATTCGCAGCTGGTACACATATTGGTACCTCATGCTACATACCCACATACAGACAAGTGATGGGTTTACGTGGTGATGGGTTGTTTGGAAAGTCCTGTAGGACTTGGAACGTAGGGGGTATTGTCAGGAATGAGTTGTACCTCGCTTGCAACGTCACGGGGATCCGGATGTATGTCATTCTGTAGAGCAATCCACTATCCTCTCTCTCCTGCAAGCACATTATCAGGCATAGCAAATACCCCCCCCCCCCGGCCTGGGGAACACATTCCCCATTGTATGGAGACGGAGCCTGCTTATTCTCTGACATGCCCCCGCGTCCTCCAGAAATGGCAGATCCGGGTGTCGCGGCAGGGGCACAGCAGGAGCATACATCTCCCCTCCTGTGCACTGTAACGCAGCACCACCAGTCCCACACCGTAATCCCAACCATGTCCACCGTGGAGCACTGCTTGGGCAATGATTTATACAGGGCCATATGCAGCAGAGTGGGGGTCGCATGGCCATGCTCCGGGGCCGTGTTTGCCATGAATTGGGTTGGAAAGAGCCAGTAAAATCTGAACAGGGCTTTCGCGCAGTTATAGTAAAACTCCATGTCTGGGTCTCCTAAGCCCCTTTGCTTAAAGGGCAGTGTTAAGTTCTCCCATGACACTCTGAGTTGTTTACTCGTCCAGGCAAGCAATTTCAAGATGGAGCGCAATCGGCGCTTGAATGCCGCAGTGAGAGGGTGTGGAAGATTAGTGAATACATACAGAAATTTAGGGAGAACTATCATTTTAGCTATTGCCGGACGTCCCGCGAGGGACAGCGGCAGGGTGATCCACCGCTGCACCCAGCTCTCAAGACTAGTTTCCCGTCGTTGCATTGCCATAGTTCCTTTGTATTTTGGCTGATCCAGGTCCCTAAATATTTCACTAGGCTCTCAGCCCAATCCAGGGGTTATTCCAACTGAAACTGTTCCGTGCCTTGGTTAGCTGGAATGTCTCCCGGTTGATGGTTACACCTGAAAGGCCACCAACTTGTGTAATTTCCCCGATTAGAAAGTTTTCGGCTGGGCCTTTGACATATAGTGGTGCACAAAGAGGGTCTCACGCCGGCCAGGCTTTGCTCCGCTGAAAATGGTACAAAAGGGGTGGTGATGGACGGAGCACCAGAACCAATCAAACACTCACACCCAGTCAAAAGATCTGGGTTTGATCCATCATCGTTCTTTAGCCTACTCTGCCACCCCAGTTCAGACATGGCTATATGCAAATCAGTCTGACCCTGTGCCTCATGGGAACAGTCCAGCCCGAACTGCCAAGCCATGCCTTCCCTGGACCGGAAACAAGCTTCCGGGGACCGGTTTCTGGCATTCCGGCCGTCTTCAGCCCGGCTTGCTTGAATCCAGTGGCAAAGTGAGCGAGGGACTCACGTCTGAGCATACCCTGCCACACTTATGGCGGCCAAAAGTGGTACAAAAGGGGGTGGTGATGGACGGAGCATCAGAAGCAATCAAACACTCACAACCAGTCAAAAGATCTGGGTTTGATCCATCATCGTTCTTTAGCCCACTCTGCCACCCCAGTTCAGACATGGCTATATGCAAATCAGTCTGACCCTGTGCCTCATGGGAACAGTCCAGCCCGAACTGCCAAGCCATGCCTTCCCTGGACCGGAAACAAGTTTCCGGGGACCGGTTTCAGGCATTCCGGCCGTCTTCAGCCCGGCTTGCTTGAATCCAGTGGCAAAGTGAGCAAGGGACTCACGTCTGAGCATACCCTGCAACACTTATGGCGGCCAAAAGTGGTACAAAAGGGGGTGGTGATGGACGGAGCATCAGAAGCAATCAAACACTCACACCCAGTCAAAAGATCTGGGTTTGATCCATCATCGTTCTTTAGCCCACTCTGCCACCCCAGTTCAGACATGGCTATATGCAAATCAGTCTGACCCTGTGCCTCATGGGAACAGTCCAGCCCGAACTGCCAAGCCATGCCTTCCCTGGACCGGAAACAAGCTTCCGGGGACCGGTTTCTGGCATTCCAGCCGTCTTCAGCCCAGCTTGCTTGAATCCAGTGGCAAAGTGAGCAAGGGACTCACGTCTGAGCATACCCTGCCACACTTATGGCAGCCAAAAGTGGTACAAAAGGGGGTGGTGATGGACGGAGCATCAGAAGCAATCAAACACTCACACCCAGTCAAAAGATCTGGGTTTGATCCATCATCGTTCTTTAGCCCACTCTGCCACCCCAGTTCAGACATGGCTATATGCAAATCAGTCTGACCCTGTGCCTCATGGGAACAGTCCAGCCCGAACTGCCAAGCCATGCCTTCCCTGGACCGGAAACAAGCTTCCGGGGACCGGTTTCTGGCATTCCAGCCGTCTTCAGCCCAGCTTGCTTGAATCCAGTGGCAAAGTGAGCAAGGGACTCACGTCTGAGCATACCCTGCCACACTTATGGCGGCCAAAAGTGGTACAAAAGGGGGTGGTGATGGGCGGAGCATCAGAACCAATCAAACATTCACACCCAGTCAAAAGATCTGGGTTTGATCCATCATCGTTCTTTAGCCCACTCTGCCACCCCAGTTCAGACATGGCTATATGCAAATCAGTCTGACCCTGTGCCTCATGGTAACAGTCCAGCCCGAACTGCAAAGCCATGCCTTCCCTGGACCTGAAACAAGCTTCCGGGTACCAATTTCTGGCATTCCAGCCGTCTTCAGCCCGGCTTGCTTGAATCCAGTGGCAAAGTGAGCAAGGGACTCACGTCTGAGCATACCCTGCCACACTTATAGCGGCCAAAAGTGGTACAAAAGGGGGTGATGAGGGACGGAGCATCAGAACCAATCAAACACTCACACCCAGTCAAAAGATCTGGCGTTGGAGGCTTTCCTTTCCTTGTTGGGTGTAGCGGCCGGGCTTCGCTCCGCCGAGCGACCTACCCCCTCTGCTTTTCCTGTCTGGCCGGGCTTTGCTCCGCTGGCCAGGACAACGGTTCCCAGCAGCCCCATCCCAGGACGCCGCCACTGTCATCATCCTGCGCCAGGAGGCGCATAAAGACCTGCGTGCTGTCGAGGACCTTGTGGTGCACAAAGAGGGTCTCACGCCGGCCGGGCTTTGCTCCGCTGAGGCGTTGGAGGCTTTCCTTTCCTTGTTGGGTGTAGTGGCCGGGCTTCGCTCCGCCGAGCGACCTACCCCCTCTGCTTTTACGGTCTGTCCAGGCTTTGCTCTGCTGGCCAGGACTACGGTTCCCAGCAGCCCCATCCCAGGACGCCGCCACTCATCCTGCGCCAGGAGGCACATAAAGACCTGCGTGCTATCTCGTCCCGCGAGGACGCGCGCGGGATGCGCCGGGAGGAGCCCGGGCCAAGGGCGGGACAGTCTGTGGCAGTCCGGGGCAGGACGCGGCTGGGCTGGGCCACAGACCCTGGTCGTTTGTGGATCAGACACTCCTCAACACTGTGAGACTTTTTTGCGTTATGTTTTAATGTAATTTGTATGATCATATCTACATCCCCAGTTATCGCAGGTTTTATTCACTCGAGTTATTCTATAAAAATGTCCAAACTTAGATCTGCTAAAACCTCCTCAGTGCCCATAACGATGGATAACTACTTTGTTAAAGTAGTAAGTAAGATTAACAAAGACCGGCGCCTTTCATTAGGCCGGGTAAGTCCTCCGGCTTCACCTACAGGCCTGTCTGCTCCTATAGTACCTCCTGTTCTAGATTATAGCCGCATTGAAGGTGGTCAAACAATAACTAATAATGAAATATCTGGTTCTCCAGTGTGTAGCCAGGTGGTGCTGGCCGACCCTCTGGATATTCTACAACAACCTTCCCCGGCATCCTCGCCGGCCGCTTCCCCGGCACCGTCCCCGGTACGAAGAGTAGTTAGAGCCTGTAGGAAGCTACCGACTAAGCAGGGGGGCAACAGGAAAACTAAAAGAGCTGGTTCACCACCCAAAAGTTCAGAGGGAGCTACGGGGACCCCGAATAAGGGCGAGTTGATAAATCTGTCCCCGGACCAATTTGACTTGTTGGCCAGTATTATTGAAACTAAAGCGGTACTTATGATTAAACCCCTAGTGGCCAAATTAGATCAGGTATCTAAAGAAGTAACTAGACTGGGTGGCCTCTTGAACTCTCATACTGCCCCCGCCAAAACAAATATGGCTATACAAGTGGGCGCTAAGGCAAACTTAGAGGTAGCTGCACCTTCTAATGGGGGAATTAGGGCAATTCAAACAGCTCCTGCTACTCAACCACCCCCAGTGAGTGTTAGCAACCAACTGACCACAGTAGAGGAGAACAAGGAGGGGTGGAATGAAGTAAGGAGAAGACGTCCTGCTAATCTCCCCCCAGATTGCGCTCCCTACGTGGTTGTACTAACCAATGTACATGGGGCGAATTCTCACCTTACTAAGTCTCGGCAAGAAACCCATGACTCCCTGAAAAATAAAGCAGTATCATGGTTGAACAAAAATTGTGGGTTCCCAGTTGCCTTCTCAAATGACATATTATCTACTCGAAGAGTTAGTTGGTTAGGTAACTCTAGAAAGAATAGCAGGGGGGAGTGTATTATTGTTTATTTTAAGCATCTCCAGCATGTTGCCACAGTCCTGCTTAGAGCAGCTTCTTTACCAATCGCCGACAACACTGTATGTGCACGCCCTCTTGTTTTTTTTACAGTCACCTTAGTAATATACCACACACATATATTAATCAGCCCACAACTTTTTCATCTCTCCCTAGGCCTGGCCTCGCTACACCATTGCAAAACAGACTTCAAACTCTAAGTAGTGCGGATCCACATTGCAGGTTCCTCAGGCCTGACCGAATAGTTGACCAAGCCTTGCCATTGGCCAATCGATAAATCCCTTTATCGTAAATGGAGGAAAATTATTGACTAACGCAAAATTCAAGGACTGAAGTTCAGCACTCGCACCCTACCTGTAGGATTATGACCTGGAATATTGCTGGCATTAAAGCCAAATCAGGAAATGAAACTTGGGTCAACTCATTAAAAACTTTTGATATCATAGCCCTCCAAGAGACTTGGGATCCGATAAACAGCTCTCTTTGGATGGTTATAGACATTTCTGTATTCCAGCAACTAATGGTGTGGCAGGAAGAGCCAAGGGAGGTCTACTTAGTTTATTTAAACTCGATCTAAAGGGCATGTTAACTCAGTGTAACTCAGGATGCCAAAACTGCTTAATTGTTGAATTATCCCCTCCTGATACTTCCAAAATTCTATTCAATAATTTTTATAATTCTTGTGCCAGTGAGAGCACTAAATTTAATCTGGATTTACTGGAGAATTTTTTGTCAGTATACAGTACTACTGTAAGTGCCTTTGAAATAATATTTATGTGAGATTTTAATATTCATCCCTGCAATCAACCGTGTGCCAATATGGATGATGAGGGCCCCCTATATTCTTTACCCATACATCTCGAACACTCAAAACGGGGGGAGGCCCTTGAAAACTTTTTGGCGACATGGAATTTTTATGAGTCAGGTTGCGGGGAATGTGGTTCGAGGATCCCCACATTTAAAGGTACAGACGATGGTACAATTATTGATTATATTTTTATGTCTTCTTTTATTTTGTCAAAGGTTTTATGTTATAAGACTGAGGTCTCGGTTTTTAGTGATCACAATTCAGTTTTAATATGTTGTCTGCGGATCTGTTGACCCTCAAAACTGTGACACTCTTGGGTGGCTTACATGTGATTGCGAAAGATAAAGGCCGTAGGCTAAAATGGTCAAAAATAGTTCCTGAAACCTTCTTGCAGGAAGTACTGTACAGGGTTGAGGATGATGTAGCCATATGCCTAGAGAAGCAAGCCCAAAGTAGAAATGTGGTTATTGTTTTTGATAATATTTGCAGACAAATTAACCATAGTTTACTCGTAGGAACTAGACAGACTAGTCATTTCGACAAGAGATGGTTCCATAAAAAATGCTCAAGAGCGCATGCAGCTCTACCTAATGCTTTGAAGGCCACCCCTAAAGATAGACCACTAATAGCGAGCTCAAGGACTGCTTACAAAAAAGCTATTCAGGATAGGAAAACAGAGCTGAAGGAAGAGGCCTGGTCACTCACAATTACTTGCTCCTGAGGTTTTAAAAAACAGTGGGCAGTTTTGGAAAATTATAAATCAACCGCTGTTTTCGGGTGACGATAACTCGCCCCTTGAGTCCATTTTGGGAAAATATATTCAACCCCAGATTCTGAGAATCACACGAACACAGTCATTCCCAGAACTGAGGGTTCCCGTGTAATATTCGATGCTATAGAAGTGGAAAGAGCAATTGAAGAGACCCTAAAAAATAAGGCACCAGGCCCTGACGGGGTTCCTGCAGACATATTCAAATGCGCACCAAAAGTTTGGGCTAAGATCTTGTGTAGTGTTTTTAATGCTCTGAACCAGAATAATATACCGGTGTCATGGATGAAATCCATTATCATCCCAGTCTTTAAAAAGGGAGATAGGCAGGACCCCTCCTGTTACAGGCCTATCTCCCTAACAGATTCATCGGTGAAAATCTTGGGACGGGTTATTCTGCATAAAATAAAGGACTGGTTAGACGATAGAGGGGTACTGTCGAATGTACAATATGGCTTTAGATCCAAAAGGAGCACGTTAGACCAATGCCTTAATCTACAATTACTAATTGACAAATACACCAAGGCTAAGGAGGGGTCAATGTACCTGGGATTCATGGACCTCTCCTCGGCATTTGGTCTTGTAAATAGGACAAAGTTATGGTAAATCCTGCTTAATCTGGAATTTGATCAGGCCTTGGTCAACCTTCTGGCGGATTTACACTCTGGCCTATCGGCTTCGGTTCGGGTCACTGCTGAAGGGTGCTGCTCTAGCCATTTTATTTCAGAGAGGGGGGTTAGGCAAGGATGTATCCTGGCCCCCCTTCTTTTTACAGTATATATTAACGCCTTAGAGCCGGCGTTAAAGAGGGCCACTCTTGACATACCGCGTATAGGGGAACTTGGTATCCCAGTTCTCCTCTACGCGGATGACGCTGTCCTTCTTTCACGGACGGGGTGGGGTTACAACGGCTGCTTGATGCCTTTGGGAACTTCATGAGGTCCCTGGATCTTAAAATTAATGCGAAAAAGTCACAAGTGATGATCTTGGGGAGGAGTTCTAGGAAGAAACAAGTTAAAACCTTTTTTTGCTGTGAGGAAGAACTCTGTAGAGTGTCAATATTTCCTTACCTGGGGATTACCTTTGATGAGAGAGGGAGCTGGGGCCCGCAACTTAAAAATAGAAATATTGCCTTTGCAAGAACAACCTCTGCTCTCCAGGGCCTTTCAAAAAAACTGGGGGCAAGGCCTATAGGAGCAATCATGAAGATATATAAAGGTAAGTGCCTTGCAGTTGCCACATATGGAAGCTCAATATGGGGTTACAGTCCCCTTGATTGTTTACAGGTGACCGAAAATAAATTTATGAGATCTGTCCTTACAGTGCCACAGATCATCCCTCATATAGCATCCATTCTGAGCTGGGGGCAGGATTCATTTCTGACACGATAAAAGTGGCTCCATTAATATGCTGGATGAAGATCTGGCTGAACCAGGAATTCACCTTGAACCACATTATCATGAAAGACTGTCTCCTACTAGAAAATGTCAGTAAGATCCCATGGTTGACATACATTAAAAACAGTTTTTATAAACTAGGGAGACCTGAGCTCTTCTCCTCACCAGAGTCAATAACACCTAAGGATATTACACTAATTAAGGGTGTTATGTCGGATATGTTGGCACTGGAGAGAGAGGACTTAGAACTCAAAAAACCCACTGTAAGGGCTAATCTTATTGTAGCTAATCCACCAGGTCCCGAACTTTACCTTTACACGGTGAACCGTCCATATCACAGGTTCCTCCTAACCCGTTTTCGTTTTAATCTGATTCACCTGAACTTAGGCAACTTCCCTAATTGGAGTACCCCAGAAAACGCTATGCCCTGTAGCTGTGACAACTTTTCCATTCAGAACACCATGCATTTCCTGATGTTTTGTGGACATTACACGGAATTAAGGATGACATTTCTGGTTCCTATACTTAGAGGCAGGATTCCTGCAAGTTAAGCCCGCCCTGTTGTATCTACAACTACTAAACAGCCATCGTATCATCTTTCATGTTGCTAGTTTTTTAGTGGGTGCTGCTCGGACCAGGAAAAGAATTAACAGTACTTAAATTAACTTGGATCTTGTAAACTGAAATGATGCTAGTTTACTATGTAAAATTAACAGTGAGGGTATGTAAACTGGCAGTTGGGTTTTTATGTGATTTTATGTGACCGTATGAGATTTTATGAAATTTTAAATCCTTTTGAAACTTTTTAAATGGTTATATAATAATTTTTACTCTATTTGTGTAAATAATGGCAGATTTTGTACTGTACCATTGTCTTTTTATGATATTGAATTATCGAAATAAAGTATTCTGACTGACTGACTGACTGACTGACATATAGGGGCCGATTCCGATCCGGGAAAATGCGCTCCGAATATCTGTACAGAGCGTATTTCCCGTACGAATCATACCCTGCAACCTCCCCCGTACGTACGGTCAAGTAAGATCCTAACCCAAAGCACATCCCGTACGATTCGTACCAAACTCCGTACGAAACAAAAATACATACGATTTGTATCCGGTTCACGCTGTACGCGACGACGTCCGTACGTAAACAGGCAGCAGTTTCCGTCCCAGCAAGTACGAATCATCTATTCGACACTCCGTACGACCCTTTATCTTCGGGACCTGAAAACAGCTGAAAACCAGAGTCCAGCTCGGACCGCACCCCGGTACGCGACATACACGCAATGAACCCCATCGTCCGTGTCATCCCAGTCCTGTACGCCTACGACCTGCTGCACAGAAACAGACGACGGCTCAGACGGTGAGTACAACGTACCGAAACAACGGAAGTGTACATGTACGGTGCATCACACGCTTGCGTATATCATCATTGCAATAGTGATATGAGCCGCACACACGGCAGGAATGTTGGGGTACGGTGCGTCACACACTCGCGTATATCACCATTGCAATAGTGATACGAGCCGCATGCACGCCAGGAATGTTGGGGTACGGCGCGTCACACGCTCGCGTATATCACCATTGCAATAGTGATACGAGCCCCACACACGGCAGGAATGTTGGGGTACGGTGCGTCACGTATGAGTAGTGGGTGGATATGGCTCCCAGCAGTACCCAACAGTATAGGGGTGGGTGCAGAGGACTCCCAGCAGTGTCCAACGGTATAGGGGCCGGTGCAGAGTACTCCCAGCAGTGTCCAACAGTATAGGGGTGGGTGCAGAGGACTCCCAGCAGTGGCCAGACATAAGAGGGGTGGGTGGATATGACTCCCAGCAGTTGTAGACATAAGAGGGGTGGGTGGATATGACTCCCAGCAGTGGCCAGACATATGAGGGGTGGGTGCAGAGAACTCCCAGCAGTGTCCAACAGTGTATGGGTGGGTGCAGAGGACTTCCAGCAGTGGCCAGACATAAGAGAGGTGGGTGAATATGACTCCCAGCAGTGGCCAGACATATGAGGGGTGGGTGAATATGACTCCCAGCAGTGGCCAGACATAAGAGGGGTGGGTAGATATGACTCCCAGCAGTGGCCAGACATATGAGGGGTGGGTGCAGAGGACTCCCAGCAGTGGCCAGACATAAAAGGGGTGGGTGCAGAGGACTCCCAGCAGTGGCCAGACATAAGAGGGGTGGGTGGATATGACTCCCAGCCGTGGCCAGACATATGAGGGGTGGGTGCAGAGGTCTCCCAGCAGTGTCCATACATAAGAGGGGTGGGTGGATATGACTCCCAGGAGTGGCCAGACATATGAGGGGTGGGTGCAAAGGAATCCCAGCAGTGGCCAGACATAAGAGGGGTGGGTGCAGAGGACTCCCAGCTGTGTCCAACAGTATAGGGGTGGGTGCAGAGGACTCCCAGCAGTGGCCAGACATAAGAGGGGTGGGTGGATATGACTCCCAGCACTGGCCAGACATATGAGGGGTGGGTGCAGGGGACTCCCAGCAGTGGCCAGACATAAGAGGGGTGGGTGGATATGACTCCCAGCAGTGGCCAGACATATGAGGGGTGGGTGCAGAGGACTCCCAGCAGTGTCCAACAGTATAGGGGTGGATGCAGAGGACTCCCAGCAGTGTCCAACAGTATAAGGGTGGGTGCAGAGGACTCCCAGCAGAGGCCAGACATAAAAGGGGTGGGTGGATATGACTCCCAGCAGTGGCCAGACATAAGAGGGGTGGGTGGATATGACTCCCAGCAGTGCCCAGACATATGAGGAGTGGGTGCAGAGGACTCCCAGCAGTGTCCAACATTATAGGGGTGGGTGCAGAGGACTCCCAGCAGTAGCCAGACATAAGAGGGGTGGGTGGATATGACTCCCAGCAGTGGCCAGACATAAGAGGGGTGGGTGGATATGACTCCCAGCAGTGCCCAGACATATGAGGAGTGGGTGCAGAGGACTCCCAGCAGTGGCTAGACATAAGAGGGGTGGGTGCAGAAGACTCCCAGTAGTGGCCAGACATAAGAGGGGTGGGTGGATATGACTCCCAGCAGTGCCAAGACATTTGAGGGGTGGGTGCAGAGGACTCCCAGCAGTGGCCAGACATAAGAGGGGTGGGTGGATATGACTCCCAGCAGTGACCAGACATATGAGGGGTGGGGACTCCCAGTAGTGGCCAGACATAAGAGGGGTGGGTGGATATGACTCCCAGCAGTGGCCAGACATAATAGGGGTGGGTGGATATGACTTCCAGCAGTGGCCAGACATATGAGGGGTGGGTGCATAGGACTCCCAGCATTGTCCAACAGTATGGGGGTGGGTGCAGAGGACTCCCAGCAGTGGCCAGACATAAGAGGGGTGGGTGCAGAGGACTCCCAGCACAGGCCAACAGTATGGGGGTGGGTGCACATGATTCCCAGCAGTGCTCAGATATAGGGTGGGGGCATTATCATCATCAATCCACAAATACATGGTGGTATGTTAACATCCCTAACCTATGAGTTTCCTGATAGTGCCATAGCAACACATCACTAACAGCAGTGTCCTACTCCTCGGTGGATGGATTTCTGTCACACACGGTGTGACACACCACATGTGGGTGTGATGTCACATCCCACATGCATATCCACCCATGGATGTTGCAGGCAACCTACACACCCTACCATCATGCCACAATAGTGTATAGTCATGTAACAGCCCAACAAACTAAGAGAGCGAAAGGGAACACACACTGTCATGTACATCCCTGGGCTGATATGAATGTCCATATGGTGGTCACACCACCAACATGTACTCTCTCATGGAAGGAATAGGCTAGAAACCACTTAGATACAATGCACAACATTGTGAGTCATGTGCAGAAATACCCTGCAGAACAATTTCCTACATGGGGTAGGCTGGGATTACACACCTGTATACTGGGAAAATGGTGAATGTGTCCATGAAGGCATTAGTACACACTCAAAACACAAGTACAGTGAGCTGCATGGATGGCACCGACGAATGAGCAGTAGTCATCTGTGAGCAGGCATGGCCATTGCTGAAGGGTACCATCAAGTAAATAGGAAATCTGCACACATGTATGGACAACAATTGTGCAAATGTCTGTACTGAAGATCTCAGGTGTCACAGAGGAAGGAACACTCCTTGGGACAATGTCTCTAGCCAAATTGGACACACACAACCCATGATAACTTGCTGAGACATTGTGATGGCACATACATACCATGGTCAACCTCATTAACATCATAAAATAGACATCTGTCAGAACCCCATAACATTACCATGACACCAACTCCTAGGCCCTCAGCACCTAAAGCAAGTACCTGAAATGCAATAGTTTTTAAGGAAAAATAAAATGCTTTATTCAGCTACAAAATAAATGTTTTAGAAAAATGAGTCCAGGCTCCAAGAAGGCCAATGGCCAGTCCACAGAAAAGTTTGTGTTGAGGACGTTGGGGAGGTTGTAGACCCCAAACTTGCCTGCACAGAATGGAGTTAAATGGTTGAGGACCCGTGTGGGGCATCATCTGGCTCAGGGACCGGCACCGCAGGGACAGGAGAGGGAAGGGTAGGTGTTGTGGGTGCAGGGGGGCGGAATCCTCCTCAGCGGCTTGTGCAGCGCCAAAGGTGGTAACAAATTGAGCGCTGCACACTGCTGCAAGTTCCGCCAGACCACCACCTGCACCCGGGGACACAATGGGAGTGGAGGTAGAGGGCTCTGAGTCTTGCGGCCGGTGTCTGTGGCTGCGTGCCTGCTGTCTGTCCCCAGTCCCTGTGGGTGTGCCTGCATCCCCCTGAGATCGCGTGCCTGGAGATCTGCGCTGAGACATTGGTGGTGGTGTGGTGGTTGTGTCTGTTGATGTGCGAGATCTGGTGCGTCTGCGCTGTGCTCTGGACAGGTATGGGAGAGGGGGTGTGGATGGGTCTGAAAGAGGGGGGGCAGACCGCTGCAGGAGGGAAATTGCTGCCATCAGTGACGAGTCCATGGACCCTAGAATCTGACGTTGGTCAGACATCGTAGCTGGATACTAGTGTGGCCATTAAGGACAGTCAGCATTGATGTCTGACCAACATGAATCTGCCGGAGTGGGTCCACAGACTCGGCACTGAGGGCAGTAGGGGAGACAGGGGCAGGGGTTGCGGTGCCGGGGACGAAGGAGACATGGGGAGCACATGGACTGGCAGGGTGGAGATGGGTCTGGAGAAGGCGGGGACAGACACAGTGATGGAAGATGGTGTCGCCGCGTATTCCCCCTCCTCCTGGGAGTCAGAAGCCGATCCGTCCGCATGGTAGGTGGTGTTGCCTTACAAAGGTCCGGCCGGCTGACCCCTCACCCTCCATGCCACTCTCTTCCTCCAACTCCTCAGCTGTGGTGGCACTGCTGCTGGGTCCCTCCTCTTGTTCCATGCTCATGTCTCCTCCTGTGTCTGTTGATGATGTTGTGGGCAAGGAGAAAAAACAAAAATGCATCAGTCACCTGTACACATCTGACACATGAGCACAAAATCAGTAGGTCACACTGCAAATCATGGCAGGCATCATGAGTAACAGCCAGATAGCTCTGCATGTATTTGAGAATAGTACTGACCAGTTGGTATAGACACAATGCTACTTGGACACAAGAATCCAAAGAACACACCAAGCCACAACTTGAATGAGAATCACACAGAGAAGCTCCTGTTTTGTCACAGGAGAGCAGATCTATACCAAGAACTAATGCCACCTCAAGTCGAAAAAGAAATGAACAGTACTGTTGCCCCTCATGACAAAGTAACACACCCCACTCCCCAAGGTGCCGCTCGAAGGCGTGGACACTGGGTGAATCTCTCTTTTCCTTTTGACTACGGACCCACGGAGGCTGACCAAGGAACTCTTACCGATTGATGGGCAGAGTACTTTAGGACCACCAGCCGGTTCGGGACTGCGAGGACCAGCGGGCCTTGCGTGACATCATTGGCCGCAGCTGGGGCCTCTTCCCGCACCCTCCTCCCTCTCGTACTTAACGCCTCGCGGCCCCCGCTCCGCGGGAGCCGCTTGAAGGCGTGGACACTGGGTGAATCTCTCTTTTCCTTTTGACTACGGACCCACGGAAGCTGGCCAAGGAACTCTTACCGATTGAGGGGCAGAGTACTTCAGGACCAACAGCCGGTTCGGGACTGCGAGGACCAGCGGGCCTTGCGTGACATCATTGGCCGCAGCTGGGACCTCTTCCCGCACCCTCCTCCCTCTCGTACTTAATGCCTCGCGGCCCCCGCTCCGCGGGAGCCGCTCAAAGGCGTGGACACTGGGTGAATCTCTCTTTTCCTTTTGACTACGGACCCACGGAGGCTGACCAAGGAACTCTTACCAATTGAAGGGCAGAGTACTTCAGGACCAACAGCCGGTTCGGGACTGCGAGGACCAGCGGGCCTTGCGTGACATCATTGGCCACAGCTGTTCACCCCTCCCCCTCCGTTTCACCCTTCACCCAGTTTTCCCCTTTGACACGAGAAACCCTCCTCCCCTTACTGGCCCGGGTAAAATCGGGTTCCCCCCAGGACATTGGCCCGGCATTTGCCCTGAAAGAGTTTTTTTCTAAGTGCTATTCCCCTCCACTTACTCTAATCAATCACTCCCTTAAAACTGGCACTGTCCCTCACGCCCACAAATCGGCAGTCATCATTCCGATTTTGAAAAAGGCAGGCACTGATCCTTCCCTGCCTGCTAACTACCGTCCCATCTCCCTTCTCCCTTACCTGGCGAAGGTCTCAGAGGCCCATGTCACCAGGACTCTGAGCTCCTTTGTGGAATCCACGGGCCGCCTTTCTTCTCGTCAGGCGGGCTTTCGCCCGCTGCACTCTCCCGAGAAGGTAGTTGTATCGGTGATGGACAAATTGAGGGAGGGCATTGACACCTGCCTCCCCCAGGCCCTGGTCCTGTTAGACCTGTCCGCCGCGTTCGACACGGTGGACCATGACATTCTGTTGACCCGTGTCGAGGCGGCGGGCATTGTGGGCATGGCCCTTGCCTGGCTCCGATCCTTTTTAACGGATAGGGAGCAGGCCGTCCATCTGGCCGACTTTGCTGCCCCACCTCGGAGAGTTACTTGCGGCGTCCCCCAGGGTTCCTCCTTGTCTCCCTTGTTATTCAATTTATACATTTCACCCCTCATTTTTTCTTTACAGCAGATGGAGGTGTCGGTGTTCAATTACGCCGACGACCTCCAACTTATCTTTAATCTCTCCTGTTCCCCCACCTCTGCCCTGAATTTCCAGAGGGTCATGCTTTTCATCCAAGGGTGGATGAACTGCAACCACCTCAAACTAAACCCCGACAAAACCGAACTGGTCTTGACGGGGGGTGGTTGCAGTCCTTGGTCCTCTTCCTTTTGGCCCCATTCCCTTGGCCCCCCTCCCCTTCCAGTTCCCAAGGTTAAAACCCTGGGCATCTTCATTAACCCCCTGCTCACTCTTCACACGCAGATCAACTCAGTGGTGTCTGCCTGTTTTTTTTCCCTCCACACCATCCGTAAGGTTTCCCGATTCTTCTCTGCCGCCGCACTCAAGCTCATTCTCATGGCCATGGTGCTATCGCGCCTTGACTATGGGAATGTGATCTACAATGGCGCCCCGGCCTACCTGATCCGCCGGCTCCAACTGATACAAAATCAGGCGGCCCGCCTGATTTATGGTCTTCCTAAATCCAACCATGCGACCCCTCTGTTGCAGTCTCTGCATTGGTTACCGGTGAGGGAGAGGGCCCTCTTCAAGTTGGGCTGCATCACGTATCAGGCTAGGTCCGGGACTGCCCCCGCCTTCCTCTGTGAAGCCATTTCATCTAACCTCCCGACTAGAGAGCTCCTTTCCGCTCACCACGCTCTCTTGTCAGTCCCCCGATTCAGGAAGCAGAAGTCCGGGGGGGCCAGATTTGCGGTGCTAGCTCCATCCTTCTGGAATTCGCTTCCTCTTGCACTTAGGACTTCATCCTCCTATTTGGAATTCCGCAAACTACTCAAGACCTTCCTATTTTCTAGATCTTCAGCAGCTTAGCTTCCATCCTCGCCTCCACTGATTCACCGCTGTCTAGCGCCATGAAACCGTCCCGGTATAAGTGCGCTTAATAAATATTTTAAAATTCAAAATTCAAATTCCCGCACCCTCCTTCCTCTCGTACTTAACGCCTCGCGGCCCCCGCTCCGCGGGAGCCGCTCGAAGGCGTGGACACTGGGTGAATCTCTCTTTTCCTTTTGACTACGGACCCACGGAGGCTGACCAAGAAACTCTTACCGATTGAGGGGCAGAGTACTTCAGGACAAACAGCAGGTTCGGGACTGCGAGGACCAGCGGGCCTTGCGTGACATCATTGGCCCGAGCTGGGACCTCTTCCTGCATCCCTCCTCCTATCTATTTTAGCTACGCCTACTTACGCGCACGCGGACGCGCGCGGGAGAAGCACGGGCAAAGCCTGGGCCAAGGGCGGGCCCGTTCTAGCCCGTTACAGACCGTGCAGGACCGAACCAGGCCTACTCTCTTGGCTCTGATTCGCTGGAAGATACTCATCTGATTTGGCTACGAGGGCGGGTGCAAGCACGCTCAATGGCGGCTCGTGAGCTAAGGAGCAAGGCTACGGCTTCAAGCACTGTGGTTGCAGGTACACTGGACAGTTTCCTGATTAGAGCTAACTCGGTAGTAGCCAGTGAGCTTGCTGTGGTTGAGCATCGTCTTTCCGAAGGCATCGAATCCCTTAGAAGATCCTCTTTGGGCCTTATAGCTACTGCCAAAATGCCAGAAAGGGAGGGGGGATCCTCCACTGCCCTGTTGGACACCATCGATCAGGCTATCACAGCTGTTCTGGTAGATCTTGGGAACAGCTCAGGAGGTGCCAGCGCTTCATTGTCATCAGTCCCAGAGGTGGTGGTGCTATCACCGCCTGCTGGCGCTTTTAACACAGGGCGAACAGTGGGTGGGCTGGATCTAGTACGTAGACAGTCACAGGGAGCACGGGAAGGGGCGGTCCCTAAGAGGAAACGCGGTACCCAGGGAAGGGGCGGGAAAAAGGCAAAACTTGATAAGGGACCTGAAGCCAATCACTCCATGGTCCAACCTGAAATTAGGGAAGCCCACCCTGTAATCATCCCTCCTACAAACTCATTTCCCCAGGTCTCCGCGATAACCCAGCCCAATGCTTTTAGATTTGGGGATCCGGTGCAAGCAGGGGCGGACCATCTGATCCTCGCTATGGGAACTACTCTGAAATCTTTGCTGAACCCTCTGCTGGACAGACTTAACTCTATTGACCATAGGCTACAAGCTATTGAACAGGCCACGGGGAGATGATGAACTATCTCAAATCAGTCCCGATTGTACAGCAGGGCAATGATGTTGGTTGTGGGGGGTACCCCTAGTGCCCGCTCCCCCCATTATTAACTCGGTCCCAGCAAACATTGTACTGACGACCCCGGTGCAAACGGTTGTGGCCAGGGTAAATTCCACCAGAAACAGTGGTATGGGTCGGGAAAAGGTATAGAGGCCCACTGTAGTGGAGGGCCATTTAAAGTGGAGCAAGATAGTTAACCTGCCCCCAGAGGCAGCTCCCCTAGTAGTAGTACTAACCGGAGTCCCTGAGCTCAGTGGCCCTACTCCAGAATCGTTCTCTGCCCTAAAAAACAAAGTGGTTAGTTGGCTGAACATCCATAGACCCCCCTCTGCACCAGGCACCCGAAATTGTTATGGTTAGAAGGGTCCCATGGGTGGGTCCAACAACTAAAAACATAAAGGGTGACTGTGTCCTGGTTAATTTCAGGAACACAGGGATAGTTTCACATATCTTCAACTGGGTGGGTGACACTGTTGGCACCACAATCCAGTCCCGCCCACTATCTTTCTTTTACCCACCACCAAGTAATCAAGTTGTTCTGGGATGTGAACAAGGGTGGACAAGGGTGGGTGCTCGGAGCCACATCGGAGGGTTTAAATATAATCCCTACATTGCCCCCATGAATGTTAATTACCTCCATGATAATAGGTTCAGTTCCCTGGACCAGGTCGATTGACGTCAAACTGACAAAAGACCGGGGGGACCTGATGGTTTATTAAGCCACATAAATCTACAGCCTATTCTGGCAGAGGGGAGAGGGATGAACATAGAACTGGGGGAAGCACAGGTGGTATCCAATCCCCGGCCTGAAATGGGAGTTAACACGTCTAATATAGCGCTCATGCCAACTGGGGCGGAATCCCACTCTATGTCAACCTCAAAGGCAGACATTGGTAAAACATCGCTTAAAGTCCTGTCATGGAATATTGCAGGGTTATGCAATAAACTGGCCTGTCTAGAGTGGGGTACCTTCATTGACATGAATGATGTCTGTCTCCTGCAGGAAACGTTGGCAAGAGAGGAGCAATTCAGGTGCGGTTTTGCTTTCTTCTCTATACCCGCAAGGTGGGGGGGGGAAGGGGAGGCCATCGGGGGGGCTAACAATCTGGGTGAAAACCCATCTGGGGAGTAGTGCCAGGATATGGGAGACCAGGTCGGAGGATGTACAATGTATCATACTGGAATGGTCTGACGCCTCCAAACTCGCTCTGGTCAATGTCTATTCTAGACTAGTTAGTGTTACAGCGGAGTCAAAAACCATTGAGGAGCTCTCCGCGTTTCTAACTAGGATTCCCCAGGGGGCTACCTTTGTGTTAGGTGGTGACCTTAATTCCCACTTTGAGCCACTGGCAGATTTGCTGGACGGCTCAATTTCGGAAGAGGACAATTACTGGAAAATTCCTCCGGTGGTGGGTCCCCCGCCCAAGTCATGGGCACCGCTGGCGCTGCAAATTCTTGCCCTGACTTTAACCCACTCAATAAGGGCATGCAACGGCCGCGTAACCTCGGATACGCCCGCTAAGCATACCTATATTAAACCTGGCCAAGAGGCTCGCCTGGACTATATATTTGTTGAGGCCTGTGCGTGGCACAAGGTTATTGATTTTAAGGTGGAACCCAGGGGCGAAAGTGATCATAACCCTTTGATCCTTGATTTCCTCTCATCTGGTTGTCCTAAAGATAGTCTGAATGGAGGGAGTGGTCCAGACAATCGGGCACACCTTACTAGCAATAGACGAAGAATCAGATGGGACAAAGCAGAAACCCGCCCTGAGCTAGTGGCTGAAATATATGCTCAAGTAGCCACAGCACTAGAAGCTGTTGTTCCCCTGGCCCTTGAGCTCCCCTCCGCCTCAGCATTTGCTAAGCTCGGGACCTTGCACCAGGAACTAACTGCTGGTTTAGCGGAGATCCTTAATCCTGTGGGAAAAGGGAAAAAACTAGGTAACAAATCTACCTGGTTTAACCCGGTATGTAGAAGGGCGAAATCAGAGCTCCTCAGTGCACTGAAGCAAACCCACAACAGAGCACTGATTAAAGTAAAGAGGGCTGCATACAAGAAGTTAATTCATCACGCCAAAGCCGAGTGGGAGGCGGATCATTGGGCCAATTTAACATCTAGCCTGGCAGGAAGAGATGCAAGGATATTTTGGCAAATTGTAAACTTTGGTTCGGCTGAGCCAATTGCAGCTGTGGCCCCTAACGTGGCCGCCGAGGTGTGGGAAGAGCATTTCCGCACTCTATACCAGGCAGACAACCTCTTGGTTGCTCTGAACCCGTTCGCACTATCCCCCAATATCCAGAGAGAAATGACAGAGTATGAGTTTTCTGTGGGGGAGGTACACACAGCTATTCTTAACCTTCCATCAAGTAAAGCTCCGGGCCTAGATAAATTACCTGGCGATCTTCTAAAGCATGAACCTGTGGTATGGGCCCCGTATTTGGCGGCTATCTTCAATGCCATATGGGGAGGCATGGAGGTACCGAGTACTTGGCTGGGGGCAGAGATTGTTCCCATTTTCAAGAAGGGTTCACCTCTGCTCCCAGCCAATTACAGGACAATCAGCCTCATCGACGTGCCCCAAAAGCTTTTTGCACGGTTGATTCTAAATCGCCTTCTGGACTGGACTGAGGAGCATTCTATCCTGAGCCCCTACCAGGCAGGTTTCAGGAAGAATGTTTCCACCACGGACCAGATCTTTCGCTTATATATGCTTTACTGAAAAACTGTCAAGATTGGGGGCGGGTCACTATATACTGTCTTCGTTGACTTACGGGCAGCATTCGATCTGGTCCCCTGTCAGAAGCTGTGGGCTGTGCTTGGGGAGCTTGGTATTCCACCCCCACTACTCAACATGCTAATCTGACTCCATGAGGAGAATTATGCACAGGTCAGGTGTGGTAGCAATGGCTCATTAACATCTAGATTCCCCGTTGGCAGGGGGGTAAGGCAGGGGTGCGTCTTAGCGTCCTACCCTGTTCTGCCTCGTCAACGGGGTAATCGCACACCTGGAGGCGGTACAAGATAGCGATGCTCCAAGGGTTGCAGGGTCCCGGATCGCCGCGATTATGTTCGCGGACGATACCTTATTACTTTCTAAAACACCAATGGGTATCCAGCGGTTCTTGGATGGGTTTGTCTCTTTTTGTAATGAGCGGGGTTTGGAAATAAACACCTTAAAAACCAAATTTATGATTTTTAATCCCCCCGCAACAACACGCCCAAACCCGGTGATAGAGGGAGTCAGGTTGGAAAGGGTTCACACTTTTGACTACCTAGTGCTTACCCTCAATGAATCCTTTACCTGGGTCCAGCACCAGCTGAAATCGCAACTTAAGATGACCCAGATAGCAGGGGGTATTTTGAAACTTCTGAGTAAATCTACGCTTAAGCCGATCGGTCCCCCACTTGAAATTTACAAATTAAGGGCAAGGGGGGCAGTGTCCTATGGGGCTGAGCTGTGGGGTTACAAGAGTGGTTCAGCAATCACGGTTGCGGAGAATAAATTTCTAAGGCAGCTGGTTGCCTTGCCCCCGAGTACTCCATTAGTACCTTTAAGACTTGACCTAGGCCTTAGACCTATTGAAGAAGAACTGGCCCTCAGAACTTTAACCTTTTGGAGGAGACTCTGGGTTACCCCAGAGCTGTCTACATATAGGCAAGAGTTAATCGAAATCCTGGGCTTGCCTAATGTGGGTTAACTTCCTTGGTTCAAACATGTCAGAGAGGAATTTGAGAAGCTTGGTCTTGCATCAATGTGGTCAGATCCGGAGCATACCTGTGCTGGAATGTCACGGCAACATCTGGTTCAGTTGTACAGGGACAACAAAATGGCTCTCCTAACATCTAGCGCCCAACCGGGCACCCTTACAGCCACATTTCTACTGTCTAAGGACTGTTATTATTTGGAGCAAGTCCTGGATGACATCAGCCCTGCTGTCGCAAGGAAGCTCTTCCTCCAATGGCGGCATGGTTCGCTACCCATTAGATCACATACGCCCAAATGGTGTGTACCATCGCCCAAGAATTGCCCAGGGTGTAATGCAGACCTAGAAAATGATGTCCATGTTGTTTTTTTCTGTCCAGCCTATCTAAATCAGAGACGAAGATGGATCATCCCAATATGTAAAAATTTGGGGATGACCCACTGCTCACAGGCGCTCAGAATTTTAAAGACGGATGTTTCACCGGTTGTGGTCTTCGCTGTTACTAAGTTCCTAGCAGCAATGTGGATTACTAGAAGGGCACTTGTGGCTAAATTTTTTAAATTAGGATAAAGCGGACATATTTGTAAATTTATATTGGGCCGCGTATTCCCACTCTAGCAGGGCAGGTGAGAGAACCTGTGATGTATTGAAGTTGTTACTGCTGTGGACTGGTCTTATTCTTACTTGTTTTTAAACATTTTACTGTACAAATTTTACTGTCTTATTGCTGTGCTCTTTTATGACAATTTTCTGTCGAAATAAAGATTTTGAAAGACAGCCATGTTACTACTTTTGGGGGAAAAATAATGTCAAGAATTGTTGGCTGCTTGGGACTTACCATACTTCACACATTCAACTTGTATTTAATGAATTCATTCTCCATCTTGTGAAGCAAACACGTATGTGCCTGCATGAAAGATGTCTCACAAGTAAATGCTCACAAAAACACATATACACATCCATTCAAACAGCTGGCACACTTTAACATGAAAAACTGTTACAATAAAATGGTGTAGCTCATTGGCCATATACATGGTCTAACTGATATCTTGATGGCTTGACACACATTAGTTTGCACAATTGACAACAAAGCAGTCTCAAGATCTCAAGACCACAGTGGGGACATGTATATGGAGATCAAGGCACAACATTGATCACTAACACTGGCCTACTTCAAAAGATGCCTGCTTCGTCACAAAATTTGAAAATGTATTTTTGTGTGCACTTCCTTGTGAGACAACTATCATGCAGGCACATAGGTATTACCCACACAACTCGTCATATCAACACTTTCTAAACAGAAACACCATTTAACAAGTCTTGTGAGTGCCAAGGTACTTCCATCAATGTGAGACAACTTGAAATATGTGAGCCCTCACAGGGGCATCTATTAGCTGAACATACAGTTGCTAGCACATACGACCCACTGGCTGTCATGTGAGTTGGCCCATATGTCCCAAATCTGGACAATGCTCAAGCTAATGGGCCCGCAACTGTGTTTAAGAAAGTCAATGCAGCATCGTAGACACACCCTTATCCCCCCAAAAATGTAAACACAGTAGTGTGCACAATAGGACAAAACAGCATGGCACAAGAACTACATACATGTGGCAAAAAAGGAATGAGGCACAATCATGTCTGGTAACAAAGGACTAAGACTGTCAAGCCACAAATGAAAGCACTGTCCACCATCACAGGGGAAGAGCATGGTGAAACATCGAGCAGCCAATCTTCACTCACAGTTCACAACTGCCAAGGCAAAATCAGGCAGGCCCATTAGACCTCTCCTGACAACACCCCAATCCCTCAGACATTGTGAATTATACAGCTCAAGAAGTGAGAACTCAGAATCAGGTAAAGAAAAACTGTGCAGCAACATTTCAAAGAGTAACCTTGTGGAGTTGAAACCTCACACTCTTGCGTTGGGAATTGTCATCAGTGCAAACAAATGTGAAGCCCTAACACAGTGCACAGGTCATGGCACAGGCAAGGTCCCTAAACATGTCACAGACCACCCTCCAACATGAAGCGCTAATCAATGTGCAGTCTAAATAACTTGCAGCCTAGGTGAACTTGTGCAAATTTGAATACACACAGACCAGGGGACACATGTGAAGGAGGGTAAGGGATGAAAAAAAGCACCCTCAGAATAAGAGGACTAGAAAATACACTGCACATTGAACCTGTCTGACCAGACACCCCAACTGTGGGTGTGTTTGCATGCTTCAGAGCACCTCAAGTAGCAGGTGACACACAACACTACAAACAGCCATGTACCTACCCCCTCCTTGCTGCTGTCTCTGCTGCAACTGCCTATGGAGGTCTGGAAAGACCACTTCCAGGACCCGGAGCATGTGGGGGGTGAGGTGACGGCTTCCACCATGCCGGCGGGGAGGTGACAGCTTCAGCTGGACCCAGGCGATACGCCGGGTCCAGCAACGGATGTCCTGCCACCTCTTCCTGATGTTGCTCAGCCACCGGCGATGGCCCGCCACAGACCTGACAGCCCGGACAACGTCCATCCAGAACTCCCCCTTCTTGTAGACAGTTACCTGTCAGGAAGACTGTGAGAAGTTGGCCTGATAGGTGATGTTTCCAATTCTGGAACCACCTATTATCAGACCAAACAATCCCTTATGGTGTCAGGTTGTAAGTCAACCTTGTTAGACAAGCTATCCTAGGGGTAGCATGGACTAAGCAGCCTAAAGGCTTAACTTAAGAGGTCGTGTTAAGCGAGCTGTTTTACCACATACAATCCTGTAATATCAAATGAAAGGACACCACACAAGTATATATTATAAAAATATATGTGTTTATTACTAAAAAACAATCCCCAGTATTCTTTATGAATAAAGGGGCACAAGCGTTAAATCAAAAGCACAGTTTAAACATACAAAGTTGCACAATTATGGATGAGGGCGGGTGGCCACTCAAACCATATACTAAACAAGTGGTATAAGAGATACCAATCGAACAGTGGTTAGGCCTAGGGCCTAGGGAATCTCTGGGAGCAGTCAGGACAAGCAGTGCTGAAGTCGGGAGAGGCCCACGGGATTCGGGAGCAGTGCGGAAAGCGCACGCATGCACCAATGTTAACCAATGGTGCGTAAAAGTTGCAAAGTTAAAGTTTAAGGACACTTCCGCTGAACCTAGAGGAACAAAACTTAAGACACAGACCCTAGAGATGTGTACCAGTGTGGGAACACCGGCGGAGCAAAGTTACCTCACCCACAGGAAGCGGGTGCACAGGGTCGAAGTTGAGTCGGGTTTCGTCACGCAGGCTCTTGGTGCTTGAAGCTGAAAGGGCTGCAGGCGGGGTGAAAGAGAAGTGTCCGGTGGAGTCCAAGGGTGGACTCGAGTCGAAAAGTACCTGAAAGCAGAGGGGACAGAGTCTAGGTCACTCAGCAGTGACCAGGGTGGAACCAGGACGGAACCAGGCAATGTCGGGCGCAATCAGGTCGCTGTTGAGGTGCTTCTCTCCGCTGTCACGTGGGCTCTGGGGCATCTACGATGTCCAGGAGCAGGTCACGATCTGTCCCACGCAGGCTCTCGCCGTTGGCGCTGTCGGCTTCAAGATTGGAGCAACCAACACTTGGCAAAAGCAATCCACGCGGAACCGGGAGATTGCTTCTCACTCGAACCAGGAGGGTCAGAGTGGGGGCTCCTTTTCAGGGGAGCTGGTGCAGATCTGGAGCAACCAGATTCACAAGTCGATTTCAAGTTTTCGTCGGCACAGGGGCCACTAGCCGGCTGGCAAGTGAGCGGGCCAACGCGTTGAGCCAAAAGAAGCAGAAGGGCCCCACGCAGCACTCGTCGAGTGTGGAGGGCGGAACTTCGGTGCAAGTGTGGCTCAGGGTTGGGGCTTCTCAAACCCCGGTGTACAGCTTCGAGGGTCACTCGTGGGCTGCACGGTCAGCGTCTCGTGGTCAATTCAAGATGGCGTGCCCCACGCTTCCGGTCGCCTCCACGGGTCTCAGCTCTGCAGGGACTGTGGATCGGGCTGTTGGAAAGCAGGCAAGCTTGATCTCGTCGATCTCTGTCGCTCGAGTTCCGGCGGGAACTGCAACAAAGTAGACGTCAATAGCTGGATGGTGCCTGTTTGCACAGGGTGGTCACTCCTTGACCACAAGGGAGATTCTTCGGGCTTCTACGTCGAGTAGGATGTCAAAGGGTCCAGAATTTCGTTTCTTATGTTTCTTCAGGATAATCTGAAGTGCATTGGCACTGCTCCCAGTCTTATACTAATTTTGGGGGCTGGATTACCTGCTAGGTCCCCTCCTATGGGTGGGACCCAGGAAGTGGGTGGATACACCCCCTTCCTTTGATCCAGGCCGCCCTGGCATGAGGGCTGGAGTGCCCCAGAACCGGTTTGGCCGGATTATGCAAGGGGCAGCCTTGTGCGCCCCAGGCAGTGTCTGGTTTCTTTCAAACCTCCCTGCTGCAATCCACTATCTCCTGTCTGGAGGGTGGTAACACCCCCCTGCGACAGGAAACCCTTTGTCCAGGCCCCATTTGGCTGAGTTTCGGTCAGCTTCAGGGGGTCAGACTCTTGTCTGTGGCAGAGGCATCCATTTTGTGGATCTAAGGTCCTTTTAGAAATTAACCGCATTTAAGTAAAGTAACATGTCTTACCCCTCTAGAGGGGTGGAATGCTATTCCCGTCGCCAGAACTGGCGAGGGGATAGTATTCCAAATCGTATGACACCTTACACGACATGTTTTGATCAAGCCAAACCAAAGTTGCTATATAACCGCGAGGATTATAAGGCACTTAAGAGTATATGGTATGGCATTATCCTGCAACAGCTTAGGGAGTTGTTCCCGACAGCTGCAGACAGGCTCAGCTCATGCTAGAGCTCCATCTCACATTAAACCACGCACTCTGCCTCCAGGATTGATGAGGCCTTCCATAGGAGTGGCTCACAGGTTTATATGTGTCCAGATATAGGTTTAGATATAGGTATACTATATCTAAGTAAGGGGTGATTACACCACCTTACCCCAGCTGAGTGATCAGCCAGTTGTGTCAATTTAAGAACCAGCCAGGGGTGGCAAAAGATATGCTGCAGCCCCTGGTAGGCCTTGGTGGCCCCTATGCCCTGGGCACCTATAGTGCATTATACAGGGGCTGACAAGGAGTCCATTTCCAATTGTGGTATGTGCCTATAGCACATGTATCATTAATTTAGTGAGAGAACAGCAGGCTGGGGGTCTGATCAGCAGGCCCACAGCCTCAGTAGTCGAAAACCAGTGAAGCAAAAAGCAAAAATTTGGGGTGACCATAGGATAGCAGACCCTACTCTCCTACAAAGACAAAGTGAAAGTTCATCACTACACCTGCTACATGTCCCAGAGACACACACTTGCACAAACATTGATGATGTGAACAGGGCATAGGATGGTGACAGGACTTGCATCATTGTCTATGAGAATTCTGCCTGTGGGCAAAGCCCAATGCACTACCTGCCTTTGAAAGGCAACAGATGGCATAAGGGGTGCAACACACTCAGTGATCATGGCACACACTGTACAACACATGCAACTGCAGGGTGTGGGACAGCACATAACAAGCTATCACATAACCCACTCCACCTAAGAACCCTCAGCAGACCACACATACACACCCTGGCACAGATCACTCGCCTGTCAGTGTCCACTGTGTATACAACCCTCACTTTGCACATGTGCCACTTCACAAAGTGGTGCCACAGGTGTTGGGCTAACTGTGCAAGTCAGGCACACAACTCTGCATACTTGTCACATCAGATGGATAGAGCTGCTGCAAACGCCATGCTGCTGTGGTGCAAAACATCACATACACACTCGCCCTGGTGACAAGGAACATTCACAGTATTCAATGTCCATCACTTTAAACACAGCATTTGTACAATATCAACACAGGTTCCCAAAAGTCATAAACATCTGTGAGTACATTTAGCTGTCACTACGGGGGGGAACACTTTTACACCTCAGTGAAATGGGGAAATAAAACCAGCAAGGTGTGTCACAGCAGATTGTGTCATTGAGTATGGATGTAATGCCACAGTTAGCATAATGCAAGTGAGGAGTGATCACACTTGAACTACATCATGCTCTGCATAAGAGACACCACTATGTACACCCCCTGGGACTCTCTTAAAACCACATTGCATGTCTGTTCCACCAATACACAATGCCTGTTGTGAGACTCACACAACAGCTGCACAGTCAAAGCTACTGCAGTCAGCACTCACCTGCTCCCCTGGTCTCCCATACAGCTTGTTGTACTGTGGTAGGAGGGCATCCAGCAGGGCCTTGTTTTCCTCATCACTGAAGGATGGTGCCCTCTCCATGGTACGCGACATAAGAGTCCAGGGAATGGAGAGAGAGCAGCAGTGTGTTCCACTCCAATGTTGTGCAGGCAAGTGCTCTCTCACAGCCACATGCAGCCTTAAATCAGTTCTGCTGAGGGGCTATCAGTCTCAGGAGTACAGTGTGATAGGCCAGATTCCTTTGCATCCTACATTTCATCCAATCCCTTTAAACATAAGGCCCTGACACACATTGGCATGGTTCAAAATGCTTCAGCTCAGCCCAAAGTTTGCAACATTGTATATTTTTGGCCAACTGACTTTTGCAGGACACCTTGTAGCACACACTCAAATCTCAGTATTCATGACAACCAGCCTGCATTCAGGGCCTACAACTCGTCCCCTTTGTGTCCCATAAGTATTTTTTGAGCTCTACGCAGTGTATGGAGCGTTTCACAGTACTTATTGCATCATTTTAATAGTGATTCGATGCGCACACACGCGCGTAATGACGGGGTACGCTTCGCTCGCATATGGCACGATTACAATGGTGAAACGATGCGCACACACGCACGTAATGTCAGGGTACGCTTCGCTCGCGTATGGCACGATTACAATGGTGAAATGATGCGCACACACGCGCGTAATGTCGGGGTATGCTTCGCTCGCGTATGGCACGATTACAATGTCGAAACGATGCGCACACGCGCGTAATGTTGGGGTACGCTTCACTCGCATATGGCACGATTACAATGGGAAACGATGCGCACACACGCGCGTAATGTCGGGGTACACTTCGCTCGCGTATGGCACGATTACAAAGGTGAAACAATGTGCACACACGCATCTAATGTCGGGGTACGCTTCGCTCGCGTATGGCATGATTACAATGGTGAAACGATGCGCACACACGAGCGTAATGTCGTGGTACACTTCGCTCGCGTATGGCACAATTACAATGGTGAAACGATGCGCGCACACACATCTAATTTCGGGGTACGATTCGCTCATGTATGGCACGATTACAATGGTGAAACGATGCGCACACGCGCGTAATTTCGTGGTATACTACGCTCGCGTATGGCACGATTACAATGGTGAAACGATGCGCACACACGCATCTAATGTTGGGGTACGCTACGCTCGCGTATGGCACGATTACAATGGTGAAACGATGCGCACACATGCACGTATTGTCGGGGTATGCTTCACTCGCGTATGGCACGATTACAATGGTTAAACGATGCATACAGACGCACGTTATATGGGGGTACGGTGCGTTTCACAGGCTTTGTTTCTAAAGCATTTGTTAATGCAGGGGTTACGGTGCTTTTCACACGCTCACGTATGCCACCATTACAATAGTGATACGAGGCGCACACATGGCAGGGATGTAGGGGTACTGTTCTAACAAGGATGGGTATCACGTTATTTTCATTTCATTCATACATGTACAGTCCATAGGTGTGACAGGCAGTGAAATACCACAGGGCGTCCGATCCTGTTGCCCAATTGATGTGTGCAGACCTGTCTACACATGTCATGTGTGATGGTGCACTATGTGCTACACATGACCTTAACATTTGTCACTTGAGTAGCATCATGCAGATGTGCAGATGTAGCCAAGCACGTCAATACTGGGATGGCACAGTCATCACTACAGGCACCTGTCTCATGATGCCAGGAACGGGGGCACTTTGTCACATGACATTTCACGCTCAGCATGACCCTATGTGACAATGTTTGGTGTGTGTCATGTCAAACATTGAGCCTGTTGTTTGTGTTACGTAAACTGCATCTGCTGTTGGTGCATCTAACATCGGTCTGTGTTGAGATGGGCTATGGTTTCACATGTATGCTCACCATGCCACATGTTCATTTATAGGGCTTATGGGTCTGATGGCACCAGACATCATTTCTCCCAAGGCACACATGTGTGCATCCTGACAAGGGCAGAGTTGTTTTCTTCTCACATGCACAGCTTAATTTGTAAGTGTTTGTTATGTACTTTTGCCATTCCATGTGGCCTGTGCATGTGCCTTGCAGTCGGCTGTCTGGATGGGTTGACAATCCTTCAGCGGCAGGTTTGGTGACGTGTGTCACTACAGTGATATCTTGGGTTGTTCAGTCAGACCAGACCAGCAGCTTGTATCAGGGCATGTCTTGTTATTTGTGGCAAACAACAGGTGTATCTGGGCTTACATTGGGGTGCCAGCAAAATGCCATATGTGTCCTGGATGTATGTCACACGCCTGACTCCATAGTGACATGATGTCTAGTAGCTGTTTTGTATTTGCTATGTACCTTGCCATTGATGTTGTTTGACAGTTATTCTCCATTCTTCCCAATCATGTCTTGCAGGGCACTGCATCTACCAAGGCCATTTCCAGACTTGGCTACCATGAGGGAACGTGACTGCATTTGACGTTACAGATACACTGAACAGTTGATTCAGGAGTTGACGGACAACATGGCACCACATCTCGAACCGCTACACAGGTATCCAACTGCGCTGACTCCCAAGATAAAGGTGATGGCAGCCCTCCATTTTTTTGCTACAGGTACGTTCCAATTGACCATAGCTGATGTCGGTGGCATGTCCCAAACGATGTTCAGCCATGTCTTGCGTGATGTGTTATCAGCAATGTTGCAGCATATAGATGAATTCATCAAATTTCCAACTCCTGAAGAGTAGAGAGATGTAATGGGTGAATTCTATGCCCTCGGAGGGATGCCTCATGTCATTGGGTCCATTGATGGGACACATGTGGCTTTGGTGCCACCACAGGCTCAGGAACAGGCTTACCGCAACAGAAAACATTACCACTCAATAAATGCCCTGGTGGTGTGTCTTGCTAACATGCACATTTCCCATGTTTGTGCAGGTTTTCCAGGATCGTGCCATGATGCATTCATCATGAGGCATAGCAGGGTACCACAGATAA
This sequence comes from Lissotriton helveticus, assembly GCF_964261635.1. Classification (NCBI taxonomy): domain Eukaryota; kingdom Metazoa; phylum Chordata; class Amphibia; order Caudata; family Salamandridae; genus Lissotriton; species Lissotriton helveticus. Next base: position 367,384,396 of record NC_136071.1, read on the forward strand.
TGCTGCAGCTGCGCAACAATAGGGCATGTCTTGTTGGTGGGTATAATCTGGATGTCCTGTGTGTTTCCGTATCTTTTGCTCTGTCTGCATCTCATGTACCACTTATTTACATGATGTATGTTTTCATCGTGACTCGGGATATCCCAACATGCCATGGCTGATTACTCCTCTGCGGAACCCAAGAACAGCTGCAGATCAGCGGTACAATAATGCACACGGGCAGACCAGGCGAGTGATAGAGCAGACATTTGGACTCCTGAAGAGCTGATTCCGGTGTCTTGATAAGACCGGCGGATACCTCCCATATGCCCCGGCCAAGGTCTGTAATTTTTTCATCGTATGCTGCATGCTGCACAACATGGCAGTTGAGAAGGCAGTACCACTCATCCTGGATCCTGAGGAGCAGGAACATCCACCCGTAGAGGATCAAGGGCTTCGTCACAATGCAAGTGATGAGGAGGGTGAGGATGATATCCGGAGTCAGCTCATACGCAACTTTTTCTCATAATGGTGAGTCACAGCAAATGAGTGTGCAAGCTTGTAGCATTGAGTGGCATGTGTTGCAATGTGTGTGTCCAGCTGACTGTATGCAAAATCACTTTGATGTGTGTCCTGAAGTGTAACGCAAGTGCTGATGTCATGCCACACTGAAATGCACATTGACGTAGCTGATAGTTTACATGTGGACTACATTGTTTGTGTTTTGTACCAGCCCATGTCTCTGGCAAATAATTGTAACGGTGAGCCCTTGTGTGTCTCTCATTCCCAGGTAGCTGTGCCTCTTGTCTGATTGTGTCATCTCAGAAATCCTGCTATTCCTCATGATGTTTGCAACGTGGGCATAATCAGCGTTCCATGCACAGACATGTATAAATGTCAGTTTAGGTAAGAGATACAAACATGCTTTTTTTGTGTTGTAATGGTTTGGGAAGGTGTGGGAACAGTTTCTGTGCATGTTGAAGTACCATCCCTACATGTGTAGTCACCATGGATCACATTACATGTTGCATCACTCCTTATGACGGGACAGTCACCCTTTTTGACAGTCATCTGTAGTTGAGTATGGACACTGGTGAAGGCATCCATGTGTTTCAACCTTGACCCTAACACATTGGGGATTCCACGTGTTGTCATTGTGTAGGACATCACAACCACAGGCTCGATGGGGAATTGCAGCCTCACTGTGTGCAGCAGGATGTGTTTGGCTCATCCACTTAATCTTGTGTGCCACTACAGTTTGATTTCCAAACAACCATGTTGTGAAGGTGTGGGCCAGCGTATGTCCCACATGTACTGTCAAGTGTCCTGTGAGTCTGTTCGTATGGATGCATTGCCCCTTGTGCCAGTATGTCATGTCACTGTCATGTTGCTTCCTCAGGGCCGGTGAAGGACACAGCTTAGCAAGCCTTCTTGGTCAGTTGGTGTTAACTTTCTATTACCATGATGCCTGGAACGTTGCGCTTATGGAGTCACAACGTTGTGCTGTAGCTTTTGTAAACGCTTCCGTTGCATCAGTCGGGTGACGTCAATCCCAGGAATCTCTTGTGGTGTGCTGCACATCCTGGTCACTGTAGGGTTTGTTTTGTGACATTGCTCCTCATTACTCTCCGTTGATTTCCGGACCAGTAGCTTGTGATGTTAGGCATTTCATAACCCTGTTGGACGAGACAATGACTGTCTCTTGTGGGGCTTCCTTGTGTTTACATAAATCCCTCCCTCATCGGATGTTTTCTTGAGGCTCTTGCGGTATCATTTCCCTTCTTGACCCTCACTGATTGCCAGGGATAACTACGGAATGTTGCCTTTGTGTGATTACCACTGCATCGCCTTAGTTTTATTTTACATAGGAACCTTATACATATACTGTGAGTACCTTCGATACAGCAATGCTCTAATTGCATTGAAGCAGCCTGCACAGTCTTGTACACCCTACATTTTGGAAGTAAATATCTACCACGTTTTATGTGTCGTTGTTAAAACATCGTAACTTGTATGATTTTCATTATTGTGATGCCAAGTATCATACAGTGGCTCTTGTTTTCCTTTACAGGTGTAACAGTTACAGTATAGGTCCTGAGGCATTCTGTGAACCAGTGGCAAGATGTGTTGAATGCTTATGTTTATTTACCTTTGTTTCAGATCTCCCTCCCTCCTGTTCCCTTGCTTCCCTTCCCTCGCCTGATCACCCTTTGGAGTCAGTAATTTACACTCTGACCGAGGGGCTATCAGGAGTATGATCATCGCACCTTTATGAGGAAACAAGGAACCTTCAGTCCCAGGCAGTTGTGTGCACATTGTCTCTTCAGCATTACAGGTAAAGTCCTTGCATGACTGTTATTTCCTTCTGAGCAATGGGACTGGACATGGACATTGGCTGAAGCAGCATGGCCTCCACACATACCATATCCAATTGTAATGCAAATGTGTCCCGCACAGTACAACGTGCAGCATAACTGTTGCGGCAGATCTCTTGCCAGTTTGCAAGTGTCATCTAGGACATAATTTACAAAGATTGCGCATATGGGAGTATGTGTACTGTGGCAACATGCATGGTGTTCTTCATAGCTAATGATCCAAATTGTGCATGAAGTACATGGTTTTGTATGTATTGGTGTGGATTGATACACACAATGGCCAGCCCACACCTGCTGACGCCGTGTGTCCTGTGTGCAGTTGGCGTTTTGGTGGCTGATCCTGTGCCCGTCATTTATGGTGATTGTTGTTCCATTTTAGTTCTGTGAGCTATTAGTAACCAGACACTCCTTCCTTTCCATACACGGCTTACATTGTGCCTTTCAATCCTCCTTCTCTTTCTGTGCCATGTTTTGCATGGTGTCTCACCCCTTCCACCATCATGTGTTCACTCATTCCTGCTGCCGCCTCCCATGCGGCACAGCCTTACCGAGTGCCCAGAATCTGCAACACACACCTCCCAGAAGCTCCTCCCTCCATCCACCCATTGTTAATGCATGCGTCACCTTGTCAGTGACTCTTTAGCTCCACAGCCATGCAAAAGGCAGGACCGTCTGCACATGCAATGTGCACAGTGCAAGACCCTCTGGTCCTTCCGTTATGCAGGTAACACAACAGACTCATTGTCCAGCCACCCTCCAAACTGGGAACACAAGGCATTCATCCACCTGCTATCATGCAACCCCAGCAAAACACTTACAGCTTTGCTGGCTGTGTGTGCAACTGCTACTGCCAACAACGCGCTGCCCCACATGACAGACCATGCCCGTACTACCAGGTCATGTGCCTCCTACTGCACACCCGCTACTGCCACCAGAACCCCATTGGACTATGTCACCTCAGCCAACATAACAGCCCCACACATCACCTTCATTACAGTGACCTGTTTGCACGCATCCTCAGCACACCACATCAACAATGCCATCACAGATGGATACGAGATCACCCACAGGGCCCACACAAACACTCCGGGACAATGTATAGCAATGTATTCAGAAGTCACATACAACACCAAGGACACACTCAGCATTGTCAGACATCTGCACTTCAGGTTTCACACCAACACCCGGCCCACCCTCAGTCCAACTATCATCTACAGATCTCCTGGCCTAAACCCATAAGCCTGCTTAACCCATCTACAAATATGTCAGCCAACGGGCTTGTCCCAGCGCTGTGGTGTCCCAAAAGTGAGGCAGCGAACAGAAGAGCAAATAATCACGCAGGCTACTTATCCAGGTCTTAAGGGCTTGGCGGCAATCTTATTCATACAGATTCAGACGCTGCGGAAGAGGTAGCTTTGTCCAACATTGGGTGGTTCCTACCTGAGAGGTTTCACATCTGGATCGAGTTTTCACTAAGCAAGGACTAATGAGCAAGTCCTTGTAATTGGAACGCAGAGATCGTGCTTGACAATAGGGAAGCAGTCTCATCCTAAAGTAGACAAGACTGTGGTACTGAAAATTCTGGACCCGTGTTATGAACATCATCGTAGCATGACGAATTTGATATCAGAAGACCGAGAATGGCTAATACACTATGCACAAACATTTTCGTCATGTTCGAGTGATGATTTCACTCCGAAATCGTAGTTTTCGTCCTGAACCCTCGGGTTCCATTTTGTGTACGGCAGCCATTTTGTGAGTTGCCCTCACATAGGCAAATGATTAAGGTCAAAACACGGTCCTGAAGGACACGTACACCCTTCCTGACTTCTCTGCGACCTGGGCAAGCTGACTCCACTGCCCAAGGCCAAACCTGTTCGGTCAGTTCCTCTCCCAGTGGTCGAACGAGATAGCATCAAGGCACAACATGTCATAAACCGTTCATCGCACACAAACCATGCCTAATCTTGCACACACCTGTCCTGTTTTCTACTTTATGACTTGCTTTACGAGGAGGAGGTGCCCCTTTTATTGGGGGTCCATCGATATCTGATTAAAATACTGGGCCTTGCCGGGTAATTGATTGTGGGCTGAACAAACTGAAACGTGGGATTGTCATCATGACTCTGCTTTTTCCTTTGTAGTGAAAATATGTGAATGGTCAACTGTAAACTAAAGAATGTTTGCCCGAAGCGCAATATTTTGTATAAAAAGAGAAGGCTGGCTTTGTAAGATTGAGCAGTCTCCAGAGAATATACACCGTGTTGTACTTCTAGGATACCTGTTACTTGGTTGCAGCCAATAAATTCGATCTTTGACTTCACCTAGAAGACTCTGGGTTTCTGTAGTCTGAAACAGGAAGGACCTGAAGTCTTAGTGTGTTGTCCTTGGCACCGCTGGGTTACCGGTTTAGTACCGGTTCCGAAAATCCCAGTACTTCAGTTGGCGCCCAACGTAGGGCGATATCAGCGGTACCGGTCCAAGCCAGAGGTTCGTGAGGAGCTTCGTGTGAAAATTCTGGAGGAAGGCCACCACTTCATCGACCCCTACATGTCGACGTGGTCCGAAAGTCTTTGCTGCGAGGTTTCCCGCTTCCCGACGGCTACGAAGGACTGCTGCCCTGACTATTGCCCTGTTTTGGACCCTTGATGATTGGTAGAGCGAAACAATAGACAAGTCTTCTGGTGACGTCATCGATACCTCAGTTAAGTATAAGTGGAGCGTCTCCCAGTCCTTAGTTGGTTCTTAGTTTTGAGTATTCCTTCGGGATCTTTGATTTGGAACTTGCAAGTACCAAAGCCGAAGGACTCGTGTATTCACGAGGCTATCGTAATCAATAATCCTTCGAAGTTTGAAGCTAGACTAGTGAGCAAAGATGCCTGGTCTTAGCAGACTTGGAAATTTGTTTTGTCTTGGTTGTAATAGGGATTCCCGATTGGAGGACTCGTGTCCGGTTCCTCCGATTGGAACTCCAACTTATGAATTGTATGTGAAACATAGAGTAGGCCCCATCACATACAATGAAGTATGGATCAAATACACCAGGAAGGATGGTGTTTTAAAATGGCCCCAATATGGTAGCTTTGACACAGAGGTTTTGGATAATCTCGAGGTTAGACTTTTTAAGAGGAAAGCTCGGCCGGCGATGTTTGACTCTTTCCGCCTATGGCGAAAGGAAGCCAAACAGAAGGAAATTAAATTAGAGAAGAAAAATAAAAGAGAAAAGGGTATCTCGATAATGCAAGCTGCTATGCAGTATAAAGATAACGAAGAAGAACAGATATTCGAACAGTTGCACAGGCAACGTAAAATGATAATCGATAAATGTTATCCAGTTTTGCCGCCTCTTCAGCAAGATGCAGCAAAAGAACTTGAAAAAGATCCCCTAATGTCGCATTTATTGAGTTCACCACCCCCCTATGCGCAAAATGCTACAGCACCTCCACAACCTTTAGCTGCGCAACCTCTAGTTGTTGTGCCTCCTGCTCCTCCACAGCCACCAGCTGCTCTCCAGTTGGTTCCTACTCTTCCGGTGCAGCCTCCTCAAGGGCCACCGCCTTTGACGTCTGCTTTACCTTTACTTCCTACAACCTTAACTACTATATCGACTCCCACTCCTGGTATTCCTTCTGACACTGCCTCTGCATCTGCCTTGCCTCACCCTGCTTTTCCGCTTGTCTTTTCATCGAATTCTTCCTCTGTTTGACAAAGAGTGACTAGCACGGTCACTAGTCTTCTATATCCCTTCTTTGGGGCGACAAGTACGACCCCTACCTCAGAGCGTACACAGTTGTGTAGTCAACTGCCTGATTCTAGAGAGAAGGAAACGTTGAATTATTTGGCATGTAAATGGGTTACTGACCCAACGGGTTATGACCTAGAGTCTGTTATGGATGTCTTCCATCAGTGGGAAGCACCGAAGCAGAGATACATTTTTGAGAAAATGTGTTTTTCTGTGTGAAGATTTAGAGGACAATGATTTGGAGGCTAATCCGCCCGAGTTGAGCTGTGTACGGTTCGAGTTTTCAAAGGGAACAATTGTGGGTTCAGATGTTGAGAAAGCGGTTGCGACATTGCTATCCTTCAGGAGTGAAGGCGTTTCTCGTTCGTTGTTTGATTCCTCTGTTAAGAAGAAGGTGAGACAATATCCCATGAGAGAAGTTCCTCCGGTATGGAAGGACGCCGTTGCGGCTGATCTAGCTAATCAGGTTGATGCTGTTCCAGCACATTTTCAGCGTGTTTGGGTACATGTCCCATGGAAGCGAGCTGAAGTTTTGGCCCTTAAACAGACATAGCCTGATCCCCGTAAAAATCCTGCAGGGTATTACAAGGAGTTATCGCAGACTGCAGGTTCATGCATTATGAATTTATCCGATATCGATATGTTGTTTGGGAAGGTTGCTCCACAGCCTTTATGGGGAAAGATTCGCCATGCAGATCATGATCAAGAGTTAGGTGACTCATGGGCTAATATTACTGCTGCAGATGGCCGACAAGTTGGTGGTGCTAAACCAGAGCCTTTAGTAGCAGACCTCCCTGGTAGGATTATTAATTACATGAAAGCTCTAATGCCTGCGATGCGTGTGAATTGGGATAAACTGTCTGCGTGTAAGCATAAGAAAGATGAAACAGTGTCTGATTTCTTCACCAGGTTTGAAGAAACGTTTGTCGACCACAGTGGTCAAGATATGAGTACAGAAGGTGGTCAACGGTTGTTCGTTGACAAGTTTGTACACAATTTGATTCCCGAGTTGTGTAAAAAGTTAAAAGATTCAGAGAGTTCTTGGGCCGTTTCCTCTTCAGCACAGATATTGGCTACTGCCCAGTATTACGAAAATCGAGATAAAGATGAGAAAGATAGAGCAGACAAGAAAACAAAAGAGTTAAAAACAAAGGTTCTCTTACAGCAGGCGTACCTGCCTCGTGGTGGTCAGAGTAACTATCAGCAGCCTCAACAGTATCAGAGAAACTCACAAAGGGTTGAGTTTTCTCAACCACGTTTTCCTGTAGGCCCTAATCAATGTGCATACTGCAAAGAAGATGGTCATTTTAAAAGTAGCTGCCCTGCTTTATTGCAGCGTATGAATGGTGTTTCCAGCGCAAGAGGTCGAGGTATTTCACAAGCGCCTAGAGGTAGAGGACGTGGGAATTTCCCCCAGAACGCGCGATCCCTTCCGCCTCAAAATTCAATGAATAGGTTTGATCAACAGAATAACGCGTCTGATAGGACAGCTCAGTACTATGCTGATAACTACTATGCAGAAGATGAGCACATGGAAGGTAATGATTGCTAGGACAGCCGTAGACAAAGAGAGGGAGTTGTTTCAGCTCCAGTAGATCAGAGTGGACCTTATGTTGAGGTGATTACATCAGGTGTGTCAGAGCCTTTTCTGTTGGATACTGGTGCTACAAAGAGTTCTATTATGCACTCTAAACTCCCTGGCGCACCTTTGTCTGGCGAAACGAATGTTTCAGTAGGTTTTTCTGGCGCCCCGGTTAGAAACCCAGTCTCTAGCCCTATGTCCCTTTCTGTTGGACCTCGGGAATTCGAAGCACCCCTTATTCTGACGACAGGTTGTGGTGAAAACTTGTTGGGATTAGATTTGTTGAAAAGATTGTATGCGACTTTGTATTGCAATTCAATTCAAAAGTGCTTTATTCGAGTATTACTCATAAAAGCAAACAAACAAACACATAATAAAAATACAATTAAATTACAGAATCGAATATGACTTAAGCACAGTACATATTAAAAAGACAGTTTAAAATTCATTTCATCCAGTATATATAGACCAAAAGTGCAAAGTTCATATAATAAAAACAGATTAAAACAGATAAGACACCTTCGCATGGGGAACAGAGAGTAGATAATCTAGCAATCACTGTTCAACTAACCAGAGAGTAGTTACCCTACTAGCAATCTCTGCCTAATTACCCACGCCCACCCCAGAAACTTTGCGGTCGCTATTGTAATCCAATTTAAGGAGGTAGTTTTTATTATGCGTAGAGCTACCATGCTACTTTTAGTACCCAGATTTCTAGACATAGGAGCCAACCAAACACGTCTGGGAACAGAATATGCATAACAAGAAAACAGAAAGTGACCCAACGTTTCCTTTCCTTCCCCGCAGACTGGGCATATAGCTGGGCATCCATCTCTCCATTTTGCAGTTAAATTACATAGAGGTAGAGAGCCAGCCCTCATTTGAAAAAACAGTTTCCTGTCCATTGGTTTCGTTATTAGATCCCAATAGATTTCATACATGGGAAAAAGCTTTGCTTCAAGAAAAATAACCGTCATAGACCCATGGTTGTTACTAAGAAGACTCCTGTTTTCTACCTGTTCCCAGAAAAGATTTTTTATAAATGTCTTAGATGGGAAGGACGACCCAGTTGGGTCGGACCACAGTTCAGTTAACCCTAGTTCACCCTGCTGCATATTGTGACAACTCAGGGGTGGTCCAGATTCTACGCCAATATAATATTGGACGAAGTTTGCACATTACCGATATTTCTTTCCTACCGAGATCATATCTAAGAGGCAAAAGGGGACTACTCTGTGGGGTGCCTGTTAATTTCCGAAGGAAATTATTTCCTGAGACCTGTAGGTCCTGAAGGTTTTCTTGCCCCCACATCTCAGCCCCATACAAAGCTGAACCTATGGCCTTTGCCTCATATATGATCAAAGGAGGTTTGATTGGTTTAGTCAAAGATTTAAAATGCTCCTTAATGATGGTACCAGCCAGTTGTTTATGTCTTAAGACTGCAATGTTTATATGTTGGTTCCATCTGTTGTCGTTTGAAATATGAATCCCCAGGTAGGTAAAAGAATTTACTTTGTATTGCTCCCCTTCAGGAGTACAGCTTACACTAGGTAGGAAAGTAGTCTCCCCAATGTATTTGTCGAAGGATAAACTTCCAACAGATTTGTCATTTCTTCCTGATACTCTTTGGGCTACTGGTCCTAATGATGTGGGTCTTTTGGAAATACCGCCATATGTTGTGACATTGAAAGCCAATGTTAAAATGCCACGCATTCCCCAATACAAGATTTCTAGTGAAGGTGAAAAAGCGTTGCTGGCGATCATTTATGATTTGATTGAAAAAGATGTAATTGAAGAGACAAGAGGCAACGTTTGCCATAGTCCTGTTCTGCCTGTTTTGAAGCGTACCGATCCTTCTCTGCCACCTGTTTACAGATTTGTGATTGATCTCAGAGAGGTCAATAAAAACGTTGTGCCACAATTTCCAGTTGTTCCTGATATCACTGCATTATTGACCATGATTCCAGCTTCTGCCACCTGGTTTTCGGTGATTGATTTGAAGAATGCTTTCTTCAGCATCCCGATAGCCGAGGAGAGCAGGGATATTTTCGGATTCAGTTTAGGAGGTCGCAGCTTCCGCTTCAAACGCGCTCCCCAGGGCTACTGTGAAAGCCCTTCAATCTATAGTCAGGCTTTAAAGACACAGCTCGATACGATTGTTTTACCTGATGGCGCTACCCTTATTCAGTACGTCGATGATTTGCTTATTGCTGCAGATATTGAGGAAATATGTAAAGAAGCAACATTGTCATTGTTGCACCATTTGTCTGATTTACATCACAAAGTGTCCTTTTCGAAATTGCAATATTGTCGACAAGAAGTGACCTACTTAGGTCATCTCTTATCGAAGGAGGGAAGGAAACTGACCCCAGAAAGAATTCAAGCAATAGTGAAATTGAGTGTGCCTAGGACACAGAGAGAAGTGCGTGCTTTCTTGGGTAATACATCTTATTACAGACAATGGATACCGAATTTTTCGTTGTTGGCCAAACCTTTGATGGCATTAACTTGTAAAGATACACCGAATCCCATTCCATGGTCTGAAGAGTGTCAGAAAAGTTTTTCCGAATTGCGCACTGCATTATGTTCAGCTCCTGTGTTGGGTACCCCCGACTACAGTAAGCCCTTTACCTTATATGTCCATGAGAAAGAAAGTTGGGCATTGTCAGTGTTGACAGAGTTGTTCGGAAACAAGCAGCGTCCATGCGCGTATTTTTCGTCGACTTTGGATCCGGTAGCTAAAGCACTGCCGAGTTGCTTGAGAGCCACAGCGGCAGCAGCTGTTTCTATTCGACCGTCTGCTGGTTTAGTGATGAACAATACACTGATTGTGATGGTTCCACATGCAGTGGACACGTTGTTAAACAGGACCAAGACACAGCACTTAACTAGTGCTCGGTTGTCAGGTTACGAGTTGACACTGTTAGCGAGTCATGTGCACATAAAAAGATGCAACACGCTTAACCCAGCTACGTTGTTGCCGATTGTAACAGAGTTAGATACTTCTGAACATCATGATTGTTTTCTCAGAACAGAAGAAGAAACGAAAGGGAGAATAGATCTTAGTGACACTCCTCTTGCAAAGTGTGATGGTACCTTATGGGTGGATGGTTCATGCTTCAAGCTTCCGAATGGAGATACGACTGCGGCATATGCTGTTACGACTTTGCATATGATTGTTAAAGCTGCACGTATCCCACATAATTCAGCTCAAGCAGCAGAGTTGATTGCACTTACAAGAGCGTGTGTGTTGTCGAAAGGAATGAAAGTGACCATATATACCGACAGCCAGTATGCATTTGGTGTGGCTCACAGTTTTGGACGATTGTGGAAAGAACGTGGGTTTCTGACTTCGCATGGAGCCAAGATACAGCATGGTCAGTTGGTGAATGAGCTTCTTGAGTCATTGACTTTGCCGTTACAAGTTGCGATTGTAATATGCAGTGCACACAAGAAAGTGGCTGATGATGTTGGTCGTGGAAATGCATTTGCTGACGAAGTCGCAAAAGAAACAGCGAAGGATGTGATGAGTCGAATGTATGTTGCGGGCCCTGCAAGATGGATTGGTGACGTTGGAATGTGTGAAGACACGATAGAGAGTGTAAAGTCTATTCAAGCTGAAGCTACAGAGAAAGAGTTGAGTACATGGAGAGAGTGTAAGGGAAAATTGGATGTGAATGGTTGTTGGGTTGAATTGTCAGAGCATCAGAGATGGTTGTTACCCGATGCATACGTGCTTGCAGTTGTTACAATGGCCCATGGAATGGCTCACATCAGTGTGAAAGTGATTTGTAAGTTGTTGGCCCCATTATGGCAAAATGCTGAAATTCCTAAGTGTGCAGAGAATGTGGTCAAGAATTGCATGGTGTGTCTGAAATACAATCCTGGTAGGGGAACCCCAACTCCAGCTGGTCATTTTGCGCCTCCTACGTATCCGTTCGAGGTTTTGCAGCTAGATTTCATCCACATGGAAAGGTGCAACAATCTAAAATACGTACTAGTTGTTGTTTGTGCCTTTTCAAGATGGGTAGAAGCATATCCCCTGAAAGACAACACTGCCTTATCCACAGCTAAAGCCCTTGCCAAAGAGTTATTCCCTAAGTTTGGAATGCCGAGAATGGTCTGGAGTGACAATGGGAGTGAATTTGTGCGTCAAGTGATGAAGAAAGTATGCGAGGGGCTAGGCATCCAACAGAAATTCCACTCTGCAAATCACCCCAATCAGCTGGACTAGTAGAGTGCTACAATGGCACGTTAAAGCTAAAATTGGCCAAAATTCAAGCGAGCTCTGGTCTTAAATGGCCTTTAGCACTCCTATCAACCAGAATGACTGTGCATTCGCGAGTGGGACTTAGTCCCTATGAAATAGTGTTCGGCCGTCCGGCCAACATATAGGGAGTGCCAAGGCCGAAAAAATTCGGTGAGATCGAAAACCCTCTACTGCTTGACTATTTGTACGAATTGACGGCTAAATTGCGTGTTTTACACCAACAGGTTCACGATTCTCTGCCTCAGGTATCTGAAGATCCAGGCCACACCATCAATCCTGGTTCGTGGATTCTGGTGAAAAATTTCCAGCGGACGAAAAACGATCAGCCCCGCTGGACCGGCCCCCACCTAGTCCTGCTGTCAACGAGATCCGCCGTGCGAGTGGAAGGCAAAAAGAACTGGATCCACGGCGTACACTGCAGGAGGGTGCCTTTGCCCCTGCCGTACAACCGGTGGGTCCAGGAGGGCGTCGCTGACTCAGAGACTGAAACTGTGCCTCGATTTCTGCCTTTTAGTGATGCACGTATAAAAGGAACAATTACCGAGAAAGAAAGTGACAATCTCTTGCAAGCAGCCGTGCCGCCGTCAATTCGATTGGACACTACCGAACCTGAACTCCTTTTCCAAGATCAGACAATACCTGGAAAGAAGAAATATAATCTGAGGCCGAGAACTATGAACAAATAAAATATTCCTTTTTCCTGCTATTTTTGAAAGTGCAGCTCTCTCATCAGAGAAACTTTTTTTATTTTTGTTTTTCGAACCACCATCCGGGTTCCGCTGTAGGGTCGCGGTTGCCCAAAGTCTTTGGGGTGCCGCTGAAGACGTTAGGTCGACAGTTCTGGTTGGTCTAAGGGAGTTGCCCTGGACTGACAGAAGCATCCTTTAGCATAGAACACCCAACCATCGCGAGCAGCATTTCTAGAGGATGGAGTTTTTTGAGATGGAGAGACCTGCCAAAACTACGAACTTTAAAGCCAGAACATGTAGACTAATGACCACGAAACGTTTTTTGTTACTATGTATTTTCATGTTATTAAGTGTAATGATGTTTTTTATAGGATATGTTTTATTCTCTTTTCGAGTGACATTTGCACCCACTCCATCGCCCATATCTCCTCCTCCAACTGTTTCCTCACATTCTTTTCAACCTCTTCCTGAACATGAATCCGCTAGGAGATTAGAGTTTATCAATAACTCCTTTGTTCAGCTGTTACACCAACACCAACTAGTAATGAACACGACTAACTGTTGGGTGTGTGGGCTTATGCCTCACACAACGGATAAGGGTATCCCTTATCTGGTTCTGCCTTTCAGCCATAATGGTTCTGTGTGGGCATACAGAACAATGTTCATTTACGCACATGAGACCTACCCCCTACGTTCTGTAACAGACAATCTTAAGAATAGTGCTCTAGTCAAGGGTATAGTAGACATGATTAAGGAAGATATCTCCTATGAGACTATCCCGAGAGATGAGACACTAGTATATATAGGATGGAACGTAACCGGATATGGAGTTACTTTGAGTGAGAAACAGCAAGCTAAGAGATCTTCCCCGATTTGGATTGTACCCCATCAGGGTCACTTATGTCTGCAAGGTATTGGCAAGAATCCCAGAGCTCAGTTAGGGAAGAGTATCTGTACTGAGACATATGTTTTTGCGTCCCAGACTTCCCCTTCGTTCCTAGCAGCTAGGGGTACCTATTTCATCTGCCATGATAGCGCCTATACATGGTTGCCCCCTGACTTTTCGGGCACATGCTTTGTTTCGTTCCTGTTGCCTCCCACCTACACAGCTGCGGCAGATTACCATAAGACAAGGATAGTTAGAGGTGTCTTCAGTAATGAGGACACTGCAGAACAAGAATTTGGAGACTTCGTGAAGGGTTTTCTGCCGTTCTGGGGACCCATGGTTAACAGCAGGAACATAAGGCAATTGACAAGGGTGGTTGAGTCCACCGTAGTTGAGACTGCCGGTGCCCTTAGTAACTTGACTGCTGAGCTCCAGTCGGATCGTCTTATGACCCTTCAGAACAGGGTCGCGTTAGACGTCATACTTGCAGACCGAGGTGGGGTATGTAGAGTGATCCAATAGAGTTGCTGTGTTTTCATTCCAGATAACGCTCCAACAGTGTACCAGGCCATCTCCAAACTACATAAGATTTCCAAATCTATTCATGTAGACAAAGGAGATTGGTCGTTAATGGGATGGTTCTGGGAACTGGTATCCGGCTGGGGATGGAAAATTCTGATGGTCATTGGGATGGTCTTAGCCATCCTTTTCCTGTTCTGTCTGTGCGTACAGTGTGCTCCTGCTATATGTGGCCTCTGTGCTACAACATGTATAAGGAAGCCTGTATCGAGGGACGAGCTAAGTAATAGGATGATGCTACAGCAACCTCTCAATGACTTTAGGAATATAGACCTGGACTCAGATTAGCGTGAGTATAGGTTTATTGCCTATGTAAGGGCAAAAGGAGGGTCTGTGGTACTGAAAATTCTGGACCCGTGTTATGAACATCATCGTAGCATGACGAATTTGATATCAGAAGACCGAGAATGGCTAATACACTATGCACAAACATTTTCGTCATGTTCGAGTGACGATTTCACTCCGAAATCGTAGTTTTCGTCCTGAACCCTCGGGTTCCATTTTGTGTACGGCAGCCATTTTGTGAGTTGCCCTCACATAGGCAAATGATTAAGGTCAAAACACATCCTGAAGGACACGTACACCGTTCCTGACTTCTCTGTGACCTGGGCAAGCTGACTCCACTGCCCAAGGCCAAACCTGTTCGGTCAGTTCCTCTCCCAGTGGCCGAACGAGATAGCATCAAGGCACAACATGTCATAAACCTTTCATCGCACACAAACCATGCCTAATCTTGCACACACCTGTCCCTGTTTTCTACTTTATGACTTGCTTTACGAGGAGGAGGTGCCCGTTTTATTGGGGGTCCATCGATATCTGATGAAAATACTGGGCCTTGCCGGGTAATTGATTGTGGGCTGAACAAAATGAAACGTGGGATTGTCATCATGACTCTGCTTTTTCCTTTGTAGTGAAAATATGTGAATGGTCAACTGTAAACTAAAGAATGTTTGCCTGAAGCGTAATATTTTATATAAAAAGAGAAGGCTGGCTTTGTAAGATTGAGCAGTCTCCTGAGAATATACACCGTGTTGTACTTCTAGGATACCTGTTACTTGGTTGCAGCCAATAAATTCGATCTTTGACTTCACCTAGAAGACTCTGTGTTTCTGTAGTCTGAAACAGGAAGGACCTGAAATCTTAGGGTGTTGTCCCTGGCACCGCTGGGTTACCGGTTTAGTACCGGTTCCGAAAAACCCAGTACTTCAAGACCACGGCCTTGTCCTGCCCTGATGGCGAGTGTAAGCGCCTTGAAATTTATTTGTGTAGCCATGGCAGCCAATGGAGTAGTGTAAGATAGGGGCAGATATGTTGTGAAAGAGAGACGCCACATACAAGGCAGGCAGCAGCGTCTTTGCCCGTCTGCAGTTTACGGAGCATGCCTAATGTGAGACCTACGTATGAGGATTTCCCATAGTGTAAATGGTAGGTAATCAGTGAGTGAAGCACCGTTTTGGGTGTGACAATGTGCAGATAGTGTATGATTCTCTAGAAGAGTTAGATCTTGCCAAAACAAGCGGCACTAGCCTCCTTCACCTGTGTGGCATTTGATAGCTGACTGTCCCATCTGAATCCCAGATTCCATGCCAAGGCCTTGTGTGCCGGAGCAATGGGCAGTTGCTCTGGCCCTCACAGTTTGTAAGAGACGGTAGAAGGTTTTTTAATGAAATCAGATCTTGGTGTTCACTGTATTAAGCCCTCAAAAATAGAGGTACATCCAAACCACTAGAATGTTTTCATTCTATTTTTATATTTAAAAAATAGCGGCACACTCATCATTCAAGGTGAATTGCAGCTGAAGCTCATCAGCTTATGATATGATTTTGACTTTAGACATGGCATTCGATGCAGCCAGCATGGTTGAGTGAATATTACAATACAGAGGGCTCAGAGCAGAGACCAGCGTCACGCCCTACTTTAGTGAATTGACTGGGGAGATGGATGTATAGGTCCAGACCTGCTATGTGCAGTCAGATAGTGAGTACGATCACCAGTTCACCATGAAGCCCACCACGCCTATGGTCTTAAGGATGTTCAGAAGAATGGGATTGGCAACGGTGTCAAATGCATTAGACAAGTCTGACAGTCACAACACCGGCTGGGGAACCTGCATTGAACCCCCAGCATATAGATTCTGCCATTTCAATGAGGGCCGACTCCGTACTATATCCATGTTTGACGCAGGTGGTGGGTGATTGTTCACTCACATCTTGGCCGGACCTGTTAGGAGAGAGTTAGGTGTATGATTGGAAGTAGATTCAGGATCTGCGTTGGCTTTCCTGAAGATGAGCAGGAGGAACACGTGTCTCCACACTTCTGGATAATAGCCTAAATTGAGGCAAAACTTCCTGTTGGAGCTTAAATGTTGTTTGGGACTCTTACAAAGATGTTGTATAACTTGGTGGACAAGGGTTCAGTAGGTGAACCGGATTTACACATGTGCTACTACAGCACTGAGGATTCATATGAAAAATTGTCTATGATGTGCAACCACAGAGATGGTAAACGGCTTTACAAATTGCTCCTCAGACATTGGAGGAGTGCATCAGCATGCAGGCCCTCACCTACACAGACTACATGGGTCAGGGAGACAGCAACTCCTGGCTAGAGGGCAACCACTGCACCATCCTGCATTTGCACATAAACATTGGCATCCAGTTGCCCAATTAACCAACACACTGCACCACACTCCACTACAGATCCACATAAACTGATAGACCAAACTCAACACAAACAAGCTGTGTGGCACCCTCACATAGGATACTCCTACCAATACCACCACCACCACGACCTGCAACCCCACACACTGGATCAGCAGAGGATCCAACACTCTTGCCACATTTGCGGATTTTCCTGTGATAAACAACCACACTTGCGCCACCCGGGACAAGGCAGACCGACAGGACTCATACAGATGTATGCAGAGCCTTGCGCAAACCTTGTATGAAAGTAAAAGACATCTGTTAGCTTTTAGCCCTGAAAACCACTTAACACAGACATCACCATATCATCAGCACGGACAAGAGGACAAGCTACAGGTATGGCCTAGGCACCAACACACACAACATGAATAACCTCATCGGCATTGTGTGACAATTATCAGAGCCCAGCTCTCCCTCCAAGAGACATCCAACCCTTGCAAGGCCAAGGGGATCCCTTGCAAGTTACTACCACTGGAAACTAGTGGACGTTCACAGCAGCCTCGCCACACAGAGGCAGACAGCGCTATTTTCCACAGGACATACCCCCCTCTGGACCAGGACTCCCGTCAGCATCAAAGACACCACCCGGCTCATGTACACCATCCACTCCGGCTCTCCATCTGGACCCTTCCCACACAACATCTCCATCAGAGCATACACAATCCTTCAGGCCTACCTCCGGGACATCATGAATGTCTACTTTCAGTATGACACTTTCAGAGTGAGCAGTAGGCATACAGGAAGCCATTCCCTACTTTGACGACGTACGGCATTACCGCAGGATATCATGGGACATCACTCTGCTTCCCTACCCAACAAGTGTCATCAAGAAGACAGTCAACATCCTACTGACCTTCTCACTCTAAGCAAACATCTGCAGGCAACCCGCACCAGACCGTCTTTAACAGTAATCACCCCACTGCAACAGCCCTCATTGCTACCAGCACCAACATCTTGGACCCTGCTCAACAATGGTGAGTACACCACCCTCACCCCTTTGACCTCTCATCCAGCATTCGACACCATGTGGTACCATGGTGTCAGATCACACATCTCCAACACTGGTATCCAGAGTGCGGCCAGGATGAAAGCCCCAAGTACCTCACTAGCAAGGTCCAGGGAGTCGCCCTCCCCCCTTCGGCACATAGTACACTGGGGTCGTATGGCCCAGGCCTCATCTCTCAGTGTGACTATCTACAGTGTCTCCATGACCCCACTCGCCAACATCACATGCGCAGACGACCTCATCATCATGTCCTCTGCCTTTGACAGCCAGCTGCTCCTCACCCTCACCAAGGACCCAGCCACTCCCAGATCCAGATTCTAGAAGGCATGAGGTGCATTGACATATGGAGGAACATCAGCCACATGAGGCTGGACTTGGACAAGACTAGGCTCATCATCTTAGGAATGTCCCCTTATGGCTGGGATGAGTCCTTGTGTCACAGCGGCCTCAGCAGCGCAAAAGCACACATTGGGCACACATGCACGCAGGTGCTCATCGTACACTCCTCACTCACAATGGCCATGCAACTCAACGCCATCTCTACCTCATGCTGCAAGTCCCTCCGCATGAAGCAAATGTTCATCAGATAGATCAACTCCTAGTCAAGACAGACAGTCACCCTGGTACACGACACCAGCAAGCTCCACTACAGCAATGCCCTCTAGGCATGAACAACAGCCAGACTCCATGAGGACTTGTGCACATACAGGGTGCATCAGCACACCTCATCCTCAACATCCCCTGCCACAGGCACATGGCCGTCCACCTGAGATACCTACAATAGGCTCACTGTCAACAGCAGGGTCACCTTCATACTCCTCAGCCACACTCAGGAGGCACTCCACAACCCCTGCCCCAAAGATGAACATGGACGTCTCCCATCCAACACCCCATTGAGCCAACTCCATCCAGCCAACCTTGCCCTGGTCACCATTCTTCGCATCCACAGTACAACTGCATGCGGAAGATAGTTCACCCACATCAACATACAGACCTAGCACTCCCTCCCTGGGCACCTCCACATGACCCATGACCTCTACGCCTTAATTACACTGATCCAAAACTGTCTGTCTGAGCAGTATGGCAAACTCCACCCCCCGCAGCAGATTGAAACCATCACAGGTGAGTATAGCGCTCCATGTATGTATTAGATGATACATTGTGACCTATGTGTGTCCTCGACCGGACTCAGATCCCAGTGTATGGATGGGTTGAGTTTGCTCCACACTGTGGCATACTTTCACATATCCCCACACGTATGTTGTAGAATGATGGTAAATGACTGCAACATCAATTTCAGTAGTGTTGTTTTCATTTATTTATGGTTCTTGTGAGGGAAACGTGAGTTAGTGATGGGTACTGTACAAAAAGGGGGGAATCCAAAGTTCACAAAGGGAGATGTAATGCCTTGCAGTTGGAGTCACCAGAGTTCAGAGCACAGTGCTTGGCATCATTGGTCAGACAGGAACCAGCAAGTCCATGTGGGAGAGTAGGACAGTCAATGAGGTGATGCTGTTGCACACAGACTCCAGGGGCCAGACCAGGTGTCCTGGGAGTTGCGCATGGCCCGCTGCCTCTCAGTGTGTATTCCGTGGATGACCCACCTTCCTTGGGGGACCCTCATATGCAGGCCTTGACGATGCACGGGACGCTCCGTCGGACAATTCCTCCTCCTCCTCCCTCCCCGTGCCTGGTGGCCGTCTTCGCCTTGATGTGTCTTGCCTGGTGACACAGGGAGGGTGCTGCATATTGTCAGCAATCTGACGGAGTGATTGGCTAATGTCCCTGTGCACCACCAGGAGCTCAGCCAGTCTTGCCTCCATCCATCCTTGGTATTGTTCTTGACTGGCGTGTTGCTCGGCCTGCATGTTTTTTATCTCAGTGAGGGTCCCCACTACCTGGCTGAACTCCCTGGTGTCCCGCCGGTATACCTCCATGATGTCGCGGAGCTCAGACATACCCAGACCTGCAGCTGGCTGGTCAGGTTCTCGCCTACGCCTGCTGCCACTCCCGCCACCCCTGCCCACACGAGCCTGGCCTGCCGTTGTGGGCACATCAGCTCGACGGGACCCCTGAGTGATGGCAGTGGTGGTGATGTCTGCCCCCTCCTGGGTTTCGGTCGAACCTTGTCCCTCATTGTCAGACTGGCTCAGTTCTTGAGTGTGGGCAGGGCTGCGAGCTGTCTGCTGGGATGTGGCAGGAATGGTGGTGATGGTTGGCGCAGGTGTGCCTGATCCAGTTGCTGCACGGTTTGGGGCACCAGAGGTGCTAGGTCGGCCAGGGTCATCCATGGAGTGGTGAGAGGCGCCGCTGTCTGTGGGATGAGGGTCCTGCAGAGCCTGGGACTGGTAATAATCATCCCCATCGTTGGGGTTGGATTCTGCACGTTGCCCTGTGGGTGTGAGAGACAGAGAATGTTAATGCCATTTAATGCTACATCCATTTCACATACACATTGTAGTTGGCACAGTTCCACCAGGTAGTTGTCCATGCTTTGGATTGGACTCATTGTTCACTTGTGGATGGGTATGTTGTGGGGTCCGATTGATATGTCCTCCTGAGTCATTGACATGGGGGGGCATATTTACTATATCGGGCACAGCCCTGCATATCAGCAGGGATTCACCAGTCATTGTGCATCACTACTATGCCTGAACAGATGCTACACATTCACATTGTGGAGCACCATGGTGGAAAAATGGGACAGCTGTGTCACACATCTGTGCTGTATGAGTAGGTGCATTGCTAGAGTAGCGTCACCAGCGCAAGACAGCTCCAGCAATGGTCTGTGGGGCCCTATCTGCACAATGTTGCTTCATTCCTTACGCCTGCATCAGCAATGCACAGGGTTTTGACGCAGCATGTGCTTAAAAGTGACAGAGTGAAATCTTGTAGATTTCACATTGCCACTTTTGGGAGGCGTGCCTGCGCCGTAATGCAGACGGCCCCATCCCCCCGCACCAGTACACCTACTTGTGGCACGGGGCTTTAAAACCTGACATCTCCTAGATGCGTCAGCTTGTAAATTACCAGCACCTTGGCGCGTCTTTTGTGCCGCCATTGTGTCACAGGGGTGAAGCAACGGCAGCGCGAAAGAAGCACAAGTGGCTTGTGAATGAGCACAACGCATTTGTTGCTTGGATGCTTCATCTGATCAGGATTGGTTTAGTTGTGTTACATGAGCATTGTGACAGTGGGGAACTGCATTGCCTGTCCCAGATGGGTATGTTTGTGTGAGGGGTGTGTGTGACAGCCTGTGGTGGTAATTGGAATCTGATTTGGCACTGGGCCTCCCTTGTGGTGTGGCTGTCTCCCCATGGAACATGCTGCCATGACAGTGGCTGTAAGTTCCTGCCCAAGATATCTGACCTTGTTGTCCCGGTGTTTGTGTTTGCACTGGTCACTGAAGGGCCTTGTGCTGCCTACACCAGGACCCAGTGTCAGCTAACTTGTCAGTATATTCACACTCCATGTGCATTGAGCATGGGGCATGGGTGTGTACCTGGGCCATATGGGATGAGTGCTATGAGACATGGACATCCACAGAGATGTTTGTAGGGGTGGGCAGATTGTTTTCTTCATCACCATCTCCCTTGTACCCTTCTGGGCCTCTGCCTTGCACGCTCCTCCCATCCGCCTTGTACCCTTCTCACCGTCCCCCTTGCACCGTCCTCCCCTCAGCCTTGCACCCTTCTCACCAACCCCCTTGCACCCTCCTCCCCTCAGCCTTGCACCCTTCTCACCCTCCCCCTTGCACCCCCTCTCTCTGCCTTGCACCTTCCTCCCCTCTGCCTTGCACCCTTCTGGCCCTCTGCCTTGCACCCTCCTCCCCTCCGCCTTGCACAATCCTCAGCAACCCCCTTGCACCCTTCACACCCAAAGGAGGGTGGTGCTACCTGGGATAATGGGACCATTTGTAAAGCATGATTTACTAGGGCCGGCCCTGATTGTGCCCACACCAGAACAACGGCAATGCAGTGGGGGCCAAGAGCCGCCCCTTCACCCCCCCTGCGGACGCACAGGGATTTGGGTCTGATTTAGGGTCCCACAATGCATTTAATGACACCCAACCTCCCAGAATAATGTACGTCTATTCTTGGGTCTGTGCTTCCTGTAGCATGGGACATGGCATGGGTTTGGTTTGTCAATGGGGCCTACACATGTTAGTGGCATTAGCGTTTGCCTGTAGTTATGGGCAGCTGGCGCTTGTCTCTTGTTGTGGGCATTGTTTGTACATTGGAGTGTAGATGCCATTACACCCATGTTACATGAGTTGTTTGCATACTCACCAGGCTCTACGACTCCTTCAATGCCATGTACTCCCACCGGCGGTAGCAGGGCCATAACCTTCTCCTCCCAGGGATGGTACTGTACTGGTCTGCGGGGACCACCCTCCGGTGTGCTGGCTCTGTTGGTAGTGGGTGTCCATCTTCCTCTTGACCATCCTCCGCAGATCGTACCACCTGTCCTGGCATTCTGTCCTGGTGCGTCTGATGGCTGCAACAGCGTTCACCTTATTGCCGATCCTCTCCCACAGGCGTGTTTTGTCAGCTATGCTGGTCTGTCTGACCAATGCACCAAACAGCTGTGGCTCGACTCTGATGACTTGATCTACAAGGATGTCCATCTCCTCCTTTGTGAACTTTGGATTCTTGTGTGCGGACATGGTGTGGGGTGAAAGTGATGGGGGGTAGAGTGTGTGTATGGATGTGGGTATGAGGGTATGAAGGTGAATGGGGGTGTGGGTCTGAATGTGATTGGGGTATGTGTGAAGGTGGATGTGTGCAGTTGTTGGTGTGTTATCTGTGTGTCTGTAGCAAAATGTCTATGTTACTAAGGATGATGGTTTGTGTGTGTCGGCCCTTTTTATTGGTCCATTTGTGGGTGGGGCTTAGTTTGAATTTTTGGAGGGGGTGTTATAAGGGTTGGATCTGAGTTAGGCCCTATGTTTGCCTGTGTAGATCTGGCCAAGATATTCTTTTCCAATGGTATGTACACAGGAGATATGTTTTGTGGTGTTGTGCGAGTCGTTTGCACCCTCCTTGTGCTGTTTTCATGGGTTTGTGTGCGCTTCGTTGAGGGGGGGTTCGATTCGTATTTGCTTGTGTGGCTCGCTCATATGCGACGTTGTTACGGGGTTCGCGTGCGCTTTGTTGAGGGGGGTTCGAATCGTATTTGCTTGTGTGGCTCGCTCATACGCGATGTTTATATGGGGTTCGCGTGCGCTTCGTTGAGGGGGTTCGAATCGTATTTGCTTGTGTGGCTCGCTCATATGTGACGTTTATACAGGGTTCGCGTGCGCTTTGTTGAGGGGGGTTTGAATCGTATTTGCTTGTGTGGGTCGCTCATACGTGATGTTTATACGGGGTTCGCATGCGCTTCGTTGAGGGGGGTTCGAATCGTATTTGCTTGTGTGTCTCGCTCCTATGCGACGTTTATACGGGGTTCGCGTGCGCTTGGTTGAGGGGGGTTTGAATCGTATTTGCTTGTGTGGGTCGCTCATACGCGATGTTTATACGGGGTTCGCGTACACTTCGTTGAGGGGGGGTTCAAATCGTATTTGCTTGTGTGGCTTGCTCATACGCGATGTTTTCCGTACGAATCGCGGTTCATGCACGAAGACGTTTTTCCGTACAAATCACATTCTCGGTCCCACGGCTGGATCGTACTTGTCGGGTCGTACGGCATGAATGCGATTTGTACGAATCGTATTTGCTTGTGTGGCTCGCTCATACGCGATGTTTATATGGGGTTCGCGTGCGCTTCGTTGAGGGGGTTCGAATCGTATTTGCTTGTGTGGCTCGCTCATATGCGACGTTTATACAGGGTTCGCGTGCGCTTTGTTGAGGGGGGTTTGAATCGTATTTGCTTGTGTGGGTCGCTAATACGTGATGTTTATACGGGGTTCGCATGCGCTTCGTTGAGGGGGGTTCGAATCGTATTTGCTTGTGTGGCTCGCTCCTATGCGATGTTTATACGGGGTTCGCGTGCGCTTGGTTGAGGGGGGTTTGAATCGTATTTGCTTGTGTGGGTCGCTCATACGCGATGTTTATACGGGGTTCGCGTACACTTCGTTGAGGGGGGGTTCAAATCGTATTTGCTTGTGTGGCTTGCTCATACGCGATGTTTTCCGTACGAATCGCGGTTCATGCACGAAGACTTTTTTCCGTACAAATCACATTCTCGGTCCCACGGCTGGATCGTACTTGTCGGGTCGTACGGCATGAATGCGATTTGTACGAATTATTTCCCTAGTCAGTATCGTACGGATTAGCGTTTGATATTCGTACGGTTTGCACGGATTCGTACGTATTTTCTCGCAATTGATCGTACTACGCGATTTGCACGGATTTATCCGATTCGTACGGAAACGGCTACGAATACAAATCGTCGGATGGTTTTCTTTCTGGAATCGGAATCGGCCCCATAGAGTCACATCATCGGCATACAGAGATACCAGAACTACCCTAGGAACGAATGCCAGGCCTTGATGTGCATGGTGCTGTCTCAGCTGGGCGTCAGCGGCTCCATAGAGATAGCAAAAGGAAAGGGGACAGCGGGTATCCCTGTCTGGTACCCCGGGACACATGGAAGGGGAAGAAACTATGCCATTTATTCAGAGCCATGCTATTGGGGAGGAATACAGGCAGGGGATCAGCTTCAGGAATTTAGGACTAACTTCTAATCGAGCTAGCAAGGCAAACATATACGGCCACTCCAACGTGTTAAATGCCTCAGTGGCAACGAGGAACACTGCCACTGCCAGAATTGAGGGATCTATCTCTTGCATTGCTGCAAAACAGGTATGCAAATTGTGTGATGTGGCTCTTCCTGGGATGAAGCCGCACTGGTTGGGTCAACACTATATCATCATCTTACGTTTATATTTACTCTTCTCAACTTCACATTATTTTTTCTAGACTTATCTTACTATGTGGTGCTTAAATCAGTGTTGTCGATGTGGTATTTTTTTCCTGTGATATAGCATGCAATAGAGTGTTTACCCATCAGTCCCAGGCCTTATTTAAACTTCTCATGCTCTGAAGTGCAACTTATGTGCGCCCACAAATGTCATCTGCCGGTACAAACAGTTTCAGATCCCTAGGGTATTTTCTGTTGTAATCAAACGTTTATCTTTGGAAATGGTTGGACTTAAGCTTCATAGCTGTTCAAACAAGCATTGGTAAATGCATTTGGTTTTACCAATAAGATTATAATAAGCTGTTTTTTGTTGTAAGTTCTAGCTTCAGTGTTTTGTGGGGTCCCTGGAGCTTTTGAACCCCAGTGCCACTGCACCTGCTGCACCATTCAAATCTCAAACCCCTCTTAACTGCAAGGTAACTGCAAATGTGACTGCCTGTAGAGTAGTAAAATGTAGCAATATTATGTTTATGGAGGAGTTCTGACAACTTTGGGAACCAACTAAACTAATGTGACATGGGAGCCAACCAATGGTAAGGAGATGTAATTAATGGGCTGGCTCTAAGCTTTTTTTAAAGTTTTTTCTCTTTACAAGAGATTTAGCAAGTGGGGTGAAGACAAAATCTAAAACGGAAAGCGACAGATAGGAGATGAGTGCAAAAGAAGTGTCACTGCTATTAATGGGTGTCTCTGATAACTATGGAGTGAGTAACATAAAAATATGGTGAGATAAAAAGAGAAATGTGTAAAGAGAGACAGGTGAGTTTAGCATAAAGGAACAGTCTAAGAAAAATAATTATGAGGGATTAAGATGAAAAATAGAGACTGAAAATGATAGAAAGATAAATAAAAGTGGAGAGAGCGTGGGAAAGTGAGAAAGAGGGAGAATGAGTTGGACATCAAGAAACACTGAGATCCAGAAAGCTATTTACATATATTTTTTGCACTATTGGATAATATCTGCTGCTACGTACGAACCCACTGGCGGAACGAAAATTGAGGGGGCCTCCCTGCACGGTACGAAGAGGGGCCCCCTCCAGGCTCCATCAGAAGCTCTCTAGCCAGAGTGCAATGCAGAGGGGGCCCCCTGGAACTTGGCCCCCCGCTCCGCTGGGGCTGCGGGGGCCTGTGTTACGCCCCTGTATGAACCTAAGCTTTTTGCACTGTCACTTTAGTTCCAAGAAAAAGTACTGCATTTATTTGCTGATGTATTTTTTTTAAATGGAAAACAAGTTTGTATTTGCTGTGATAAGTTTGATTTTATATGATGTTTTTATCTATGTGTATCTTTTATGTCCTGTCTTTGGAAGGACGAACAAAGAAATAATTAAATCTAATTGAATTGAGAAAGGGAATCAGAGAACCGTTTGAGAAGACAGAGTGAATGTCAGAGTGACAGCAAGGAACAAAGAGAGATTCTAAAAAGGTCGATAATTTCACTGTCCTGGGCTTATGCTGAGAACCAATGATGCAGCTAAAGACCAATCAGTGCTGGTATGAAGGAGATGAACAAACAGGCCTACTGTAGAGTAGGCCTGTTTTAGCAAGTTGTAGAGCAGGTTTTAGCTTGTGAGGAAGAGGCTGAGCATGGTGGGGTGAGGTCTTGAGTTGGAGTGGGCTTTCAGCTTATTAGCATCTGGCTAAACATGAAGGGTGTAAGGAATTAAGGAGAGGGGCAGGGCGTAGAGCCTGACACCGTCTAAGGAGACTGTCCCACCCTTTACAAAAAAAAAGATACAGAGGCATGTGGGGCTGCTGCCGACATCCGGAGAGGCTTTAGAGCACCCAATGAATGCTGGCTGTGCAGTGCCTGCACACAATGAGCTAGAAACCTGCTTTCAGCATGGGTTTCTAGTTCACTATGTGCACACCGAGTGATATTTGTTCTTTACTGGGCATAAATGTGGAGAGACGATAACACGGGGCACAAAGTGGCACCAGGTCAGTTGGCATTTCTGCTTTTGTCTCATGCGGAGATTTTAAACCAGACACTAGTCAGAAGTCATTTCCAACGTAGTCAAACGGAAGTAGATGTATTAGAATATAGGTACCTCCAAAGCCCCAGGTGAGCCTTGATATTTTTGGAAGCAGCAATAGAAGTACAGTTTTTAGACGCGTTTGTGTAAATGGGTATTCACCGTATTGTACTTTTTGATGTTAAATCACATTTTCTTGCAAAATTCCCATTGGTCTTGATAGGTAATGTCAAAATCATTATGTAGCCTAGAAGGGGTTTTACCTCCGATCTATTCTTTAATCCAGCTTGACCCTTTATGAATCTAATGCGGCTATTGGGTCAACAAGTAGGATGATGAGCAATTTAAACATATAAAATTCAGCCTTTTGTGATTTTAGGTCAATGCTCTGGTATTAATTCAGAGCTAGCCAGTGAGCCCTGTTATTTATAGTGAATAGAAAGTCAAATCTACTGTGTTAAGCACTACACAAAAATCAAAAGTACAAGTGTATAGAACAGGTGTTACAGCCTGTAAATCGTGGACAGCAGTGGTGGTTTGATAGGTACCTTGGAAAGGGTGTTCCGCTATACCAATCTCCGAGCCTTTGCTCATTTGAAGTCACAGGGTAGGCCTGCTCCCCTGAAGCCCTCTTTGTTCTCAGAGCGGATGCGGCATGCGCGAACAGATTAAAAAATATATTGTGCAGGTTCAATTTTGGTTAACAATTAAGTATTTCCTAGAGGAGTCCCCTGACTCTCCCTGTAATGAAGTGTAGCCTCATAGAAGGTAGCTATGAACCAGGCTTTACGGAGGAAGGAGGTCAAGGCTGAAAGCGAGGGTTGGAGCACATTGCAGTCCAAGTCTCAGGTAATTATAAATGAAGGGAAAAAAAGTATCAACGGAGTGGAGAGGATGTGGTGCAGAGGCCAGACCTGCTGACTTGAGAGCTGGGAATCGCAGTTCGATTCTCCATGGCTCAACATCCTGTAATTCCGGACAATTTACTTAATCTCTCCAAGGGATCTGTTACGCTATATAAATCTGCTGCAACACGAAAAAGCAGAAAGAGGCAAAACGTTGTGAAAAAATGGTCCCCCAAAGCAGATGTTATCCATGGGGAACTGATAAGGAAAACAACAGGTACTGTGCACACGTGAGGTCAAAAACAGTATCGGTAATGTGGTAGTTCTTGAGACAAAAGAGAAATGTAGATATTATTGATGGATTGAAGACAATTAGTAGTTTTGAGTGTCAGTCTTTATTTCTTTTTTTTAGTCGAAAAACGCCAGCCGACACGTGTTTCATCACAGGTTAAGGACTGTGACTCATCAGGGCTGTAAAACATAGTATAAATAATAGTCATGAGAGGACGGACTTGTGGCAGCAGTCCAGAGAAATTAAGGGGAAAATAATAGGGGGAAAATTGTGATAAACAGATTTTTTCTACTGGTGACGATGAGTGTAAGAAGCAACATGCAATGTTGGGCTATAGCGATGTGGTCACATGCATGGAAGAATATGATGATCTAGTATTCATCAGGTGAATGAGTGCATGTGCAGTGGGGACCAAATTGAGGTGGCCAAAAATGCACTCAAAGATCACCAAGGAAGATATTGAATCTTGGGGCAATCTGCAAAGAACAGTGGGCCCAATACGGAGGTCATGCAAAGCGAACGATTAATAAAGAAATGTAAAAAGGTACAGGGAAAAAAATATAATCGAACCTACAGAAGTACATGCAGGTATCCAGTGTTGTGAGGAGCACGAAAAAGTGCAACTATAGTGAATGGCACACGTGCATAATGTGTCGTAAAGTGCAGAAACGGATAGCGGTCTCGTGGTGACAACAGTGAAATACCGATGTTCCGCACAAGAATCATAAGTAATGTAGTTATAACCAAGGAATAGTTGACAACACAATTAACTGCAGAGGTGTTATAAACATGCATGTGACTTGTATATGCAAAATGGCAGGAAGAAGCACTTATATCATGAAATTACAGATCAATGGCGACAAAAACACCCTGAAATCACAATAATAATAGAACGTATATCACAGCTCTAATACAATATAGTCTGGTCACTACAAAGTCTGATCTGTACATGGCTGGGGCAACATTTCTGGAGATATGATCCGAATCAATAATGACGAGCACCCTAAAGAAACAAGCATTTTTGGAACGCCATATCAAAGCTATGATATATAGTAGTATGGTGCATGCAATGTCAATTCTTAAAATAGCGCCGGCAACATTCCTAAAGAGCTACGTTAACAAGCTATGGTAGAGGCCGAACTGGAAAATGCATTGCATACTGGTATGGAAAAGGCGCATCAAGTCAGGACCCACACGAGTCATCCAAGTGCGGGATACGATGCTAGTCATTAATAGCATTACGTGGATACAAACAGTCCAATCGAGAACTAAAATATGACCCCCAAAGTAGGAAAGTAAGTAAAATACCTGTGGAGGCGTGGTGCATATCTGTGGGAAGAAGAGCGGGAATATAATGAGATACCAATAATGTGGAGCGGTATGCAAGTGTGACACGAAAAGTGCCATGTAAAGTGCTGAAGGGTCGGGGGGGACTCACCAAGTGGTCTTGGGGTACGTCAGAATCCAAGGAAAGGCGTTCGGCAATGGTGTATGCTGAACAACAGGTCAGCCGTGCTATTCGGGTGTGAATGCTACGGGCTGTAATGATAGAAAAACAGGGGTGACAGGAGCAATGTTCCCTCTAATTATTTTCCTCTGTGTGCGGCAGTGTATGGTTTATGTGCGCTGCAACCAAGGCTGTGTGCGCCAGTAACCTGGTGCGTGTGTGGGTGCAGTGCTAAATATCACTCCAAACTTTTGCTTAAAAAAGTGAAAAGACTGCATTTCCTCACATACAGATCCACGTGAACGTTGTTAAGGCAGGTTTGAAACTGTCCCACATAGCAATTTGAAACCTTAGCAGGTATGTTGCTGCATTTCTTTTCTTAATTGAGCTTGGTTGCGGGGTGACTGGGTGCATTTGTTCAAGTTTTCATGTTGATTTCAGTTCATGATGGGCGCTGCGATTAACATGAAAACTGTAACAAATGCTCTCTTTGAGCAGGAAAAATAAAATTATAATAACAATATTATAATTTAACTTTTTGCAGTTTCAGGGCTGGGTTAGGGTAGGGCCGCTTCAGGCTTTTGACTAACACATTTTAATGCTAATGTCCGCATCCCCGCATTAAAATGCAATAGTCACGTATTCTAGCACCCCTCTGCCAATACTGCAATTGAGGCACACTGCCAATGAGGCAGCCCAGCATGCTAAAATTGCTTAACATATGAGAGTATGCAACTGTGCCTTCAAATTTAAAATGCTATGTGTCAGAGAAATAATATTCATGAAAAGCGCTGAGCAGGCAGGCCAGAATTTAACAGATCAATTAGCCGTGCCCCAACCAGCCTTCTTGTGAGTCTGTTCTGGGGGTACCAGTCATCACGAGGGTGATCCATGGAGCGGGTGTTTTCCCACAATCACACCACCCTTTTGGTGACCAGAAGGACACACCAGCGGGTGGTAGCTTTGTTTTTCCTTTTCGCACCCCCCAGCTGAGAAGTCACATTACCTGAGCCTCTTGCGCAGGATGTTATAGGTTTACAGCCTGCTGGGCCCATTCCTTCTTAAGCCCCTGCATCAGCCTGGATAGAGATTGTTGAAAAAACAGTCTACTTCTCAGCCCCTGCCGTGCCCTCTGAACATGAGTACTTTCCTGAACCGGAGGCACAGTATCGGTCTTGTCACTTGTTCCCGGGTCTCGATTGTCGACAGAGCGGCACACAAGTGTTTAAGTGCGACCGGCAGAGGTAGGAGTTGGCAAAAGCACTCACTGATATCTGAATAATTAATGTAAAAGCATCAAGGTAACCATGTTGTTCCTGCTTACATTTCACGTGCTTTACTTAAACTTGTATTCCCTATGAGTGTTGGCTTTTTCCATGATTTTGTAACTTTTTTAGGCCGCATATTACTCTTGTCTAATGCGTAATTTGAATTGTGTCGCAGCCAGGAGTTTATAGCGGGACACAATTGGGTTGTAGCTGAAGGCAGTTCAGGTTTCTATCAATGGGGCAGTATGGTGTTCAGTGGAGGAGAGTATGTGCCACTGTGGCCAGAGCTGCCGAGTTTGGAACTGGGGAACCAGGTTCAGCCTTCATGACCAATCCC
Organism: Lissotriton helveticus; assembly: GCF_964261635.1. Lineage (NCBI taxonomy): Eukaryota > Metazoa > Chordata > Amphibia > Caudata > Salamandridae > Lissotriton > Lissotriton helveticus. The sequence continues at coordinate 367,415,292 of NC_136071.1, forward strand.
CCAGACAACTCTCCTGGTTGCAACTAAAACTTCAGTTTGAGGGTCACAGTTCCAGAAAGAAAGCTGGCTCACTGTGCCACTGGATCCAAGTAAACCTGACTGATGAGGGGTAATACCATGAAACCAGGCCCAGGACGCTTGTTTCTGGTCCAATGAGGACCTGGCTTAGGAGTTCAGGCTAGACTGTTCCCATGAAGGGTAAGATTTATTTGCATAATGCTGGGTCTAAGATGGGTGGCGTGGTGAGCAAAAGAATGATTTATTTTAACCCAGATCTCTTGACTCAGGGTGAATGTTTGATTTGTTCTGCATTCCTTTCATAATTTTTGTGTCTTTTGTATGGTAAAGTCAGGCTACTGATGAGTAGCGGAAGTCTATAAGGAAAGCCCATCTACAAAAGCAACCATTAGTCCTTCATCAGAAGATATCAATGCACCAATGACTAGGACATGATGAAGAGGAAGTTATTAAAGAAGCTTGTTAATTGTATGAGGTGACTGCCATTTTATTTTTTAAAGTAATACCTACCGTGATTTTCCATAGTTGGCAGCGTCAATTTCCCCTTGAAACGAGGGAAACTAAATCAACATATGGCATGGGTACTCACAAACTTTCTCTCGGGGGCCAAATTTACAGTGTGGTTTGCGGCCGAGGGCCGCACCGGTGGGGGCGGGGTCAGAGGGGGAGGGGGCGGGTCAAAAGCAAAAAAAAATTGTGACCATGAGGTTAAACACAGGTCCCTGCAGCAGACACCTTCGTCCACTGAGCCACCAAACCCAGCATACACACATCTTTCTCTCTCTCTCCCTCCTTCTCTCTCTCCCTCTCCCTCCCTCTCCCTCTGTGTCTCCCTCCCTCTCTCTCCCTGTGTCTCCTTCCCTCTCTCTCCCTCCCTCCCTCTGCGTCTCCCTCCCTCTGCGTCTCCCTCCCTCTGCGTCTCCCTCCCTGTGTCTCCCTCCATCCCTCCCTCTGTGTCTCCCTCCCTCTGTGCCTCCCTCTGTGTCTCCCTCCCTCTCTGTGTCTCCCACCCTCCCTGTGTGTCTCCCTCCCTGTCTCCCACTCTTCCTCTGTGTCTCCCTCCCTGTCTCCCACGTTCCCTCTGTCTCCCGCCCTCTCTCCCACTCTCCCTCTGTGTCTCCCTCCCTGTCTCCCACTCTCCCTCTGTCTCTCCCTCCCTGTCTCCCTCCCTGTCTCCCACTCTCCCTCTGTCTCCATCCCTGTCTGCCACTCTCTGTCTCCCTCCCTCCCCCTGTGTCTCCCTCCCTCCCTCTGTCTCCCACTCTCCCTCTGTGTCTCCCTCCGTGTCTCCCACTCTCTCTCTCTGTCTCCCTCCCTGTCTCCCACTCTCCCTCCCTGTCTCCCTCCCTCCCTCTGTGTCTCCCTCCCTCCGTCAGTGTCTCCCGCCCACCCTCTGTGTCTCCCTCCCACTCTCTCTGTTTCCCTCCCTCCCTCTCACCTGTGTGTGTGTGTGTGTCAGCCCTCACACCGGGCAGCGACAGGTTCCTCAGGTCGTGCACACACGGCCGCACCAAGTACTTCACGGGTCTTTCACGGGTCTTTAAAAGACCATTTAGATGTTAACGAGGCTTTGTTGAATTTCACCTCTTAGGCCCCTGCAGCTCCCCTCTGACAATACTGGAATCCCCCGGCCCCCACAGAGCAGAGTCTGAGTCCACGCTGCTGCGGCTGTATTTGCGAACACTATTGATTTTTTTTTTAAACATGTGTCTGCAAGGTCCGCGGGCCACCCAGGAAGGCTTGCCAGGCCGCCACCGGCCCGCGGGCCGTACTATGAGAACCCCTGACCTATGGTCTTAGACACTCAGAATCTAACGTTATTGTTCTGCACTTATCAAAACCGCATAGGTGAAAGGAAAAAAATATTCAAGTAACCAGTTAAAATACCTGGTAATTCCGTAACTCCATTCAATAGGTCCGAATGAATAACAATACCGCAGCATCCGCAGCTGCCTGGAACGAGGGCCCCATCCAGACACAGCTATTCCGCACAGCACAGAAAACTAGCATTTTAATCCAGGTATTTCAGTTTGAAAGCTTGATGCATTTCTTCTCATAATAGAGCGCAGCTGCAGCGTGATTGTGCGCCTCAGTTAACGTATTCATGTTAATGGCAGCGCCCTTCATGGGCTGTAATTAACATGAAAACTTAAAAAAGGCACACTATTGTATTGTATTGTATTGTAATTGCATTTATATAGCGCTTACTACCCCTGACGAGGCGTTGAAGTGCTTTTTCGGCGAGTAGCACGCTACTCTGGGACCCATAGTCGATTAGTGTTGAATTAGTATAGTGAAACATGCAAGTACATTTTAAGTGGTGGATAGGTTAGTCAGTTATTTGGATTTGGAATGATAGCAGAAGGATAGAGGAGGACAACGGTTTGTATTTATATAGCGCTTGTTGACTCACGCTATTCAGGAAGCCTACAAAGGATTAGTGGTGAATTAATATGGTGAAACATAAAGTAATATCAGTGGTGGATATTAGTCAGTTACTTGGAGTGAGAAGGATAGCGGAGGGATAAAAGGGGAAGAAAGATTTGCATTCATATAGCACTTTTTACCTCTGATGGGTGTTGAATCGCTTTTCTGGCGAGTAGCACGCCACTCCGGAACCCATAAAGGATTACTGTTGAAAATTAACAGATAAGACCTTAGAAGGAAAAAAGTGGAAGATCATGGATTGAGTTAGCAGGATTAACGTTCATGCCAGGAAAAAACTGGTGATGTTTTGAAAAATAAGGTGTCTATACCCCTATCCTGCCAGGGACTGGTGTTCTAATAGCAAACCACACAAAGTCAATCTTTCGGTCACCGTCCTAGGTTCAGTCAGCCTCCAGGATTGCCATCACACACTGTAGGATAACAGCTATGCAGACAATACCTGATGCTTAAAAAATGGTGTCTGATCATTTGGTTTGCGGATATATATTGGCTATCCTACGTGGTGGAGATAAGAGTACTTCAGAAGAGGGCCTACAGTTTGCATAGGGATGTGTAGAAGTAGATATCTTTTTGAGACATACTCAAACTGGAAGTTTAAAAGTGTTCCTTGCTGGGGGCTTCTCAATACAACATATCTGTAACATTTCAGACCGCAATTTTCAAAGTTAATCCCCCTTTATCACACCTGTGAGTGATTTTAGTTCTATATTTTCTAGATGGAAACCATCTGATACCAATCAAAGTGGAAGTTTGGCGGTGAGCGCAATTTGATATTAAACTCGGCGCAGCAGGTTGTATGCCTTGCACAGATACTTTAGAACAAATTCCATTTCATACTCCAAATTGAGAGTGGGTGTTGTACACAACTCTTCTGTCCATCCATGTTCAAGACTTCTCTAGGAGAGGAATGTTAATGAGGCGACTATGTGGCTTTACCTCTTTTGAAGGAAATCTAATAATGGAATTCCAGTCAGTGGAAGAGCATCCAGAAAACATACTTGTACGTGGAGCTGTCAATCTTTTTCTGTCTTACTTCTGTGTTGGATGTTGAAACCTGCTTCTCGAAATAGTCTGCTCTGAACTTTGAGTGGCCAGTTCTGGTCACACTTCTCTGAGGGTGCATAATCTGGCCCATTCCCATTTTTGCTTGTAGGTGCAGATGGCTTCCTACTTTTCTTATGCTCATTGGGTTCCTTTTGTGGGTCACTGGCACACATTTTCTTTGAATTACTTCCAACTTCGTCAATCTTTGACTCTGAAGGCTCTGCTGCAACTTTCTGGGTTCTAATGATGCCAATTGTGGCAGGCAGTTTGCAGCAGCTGACTTGCATTGCTTCTGTATATTCTGGCTAATATCAATTGCCTGGAGCGTGGCTGTACTCTGCGGGGGGCACTGGGCAAGGTCTGTAAAGAATGTGTTGGGCCCATGCAGATTAGTTGACATCCCGTACCACAATAGACATCAGGTGTATTTATGAAAATGTCGATAAGTGCAAGGCAATGGAAGCCATATTCATCAAATGCTATGTATAGAAATAACATATGGGTTGTTTAAAAATACTAAAGCTCACGGCTGTCTTTTACACAGATATAGCTGTCAAGGTCCAGGGAAGGGGCAATCTCTGCCTATGAAGTGAAGGTCAGCCCTTCACTCCCCTGCCCATCCTACCCTCTAAATCCAAACACCGCCTATGACTCCATTGCACCATTTAATAGTTTGTCTGAAAATGCTTTTGAGCCAGCTGTTGCATTGTGTGGCTAAGCTACTCTCAATCGAATGTGGTACCAACCGACATAGTGCACTGTGTGTATAGGACTTCATTCCTTGGGCACATTCTGGGTGACGTCTAACACAACTTCAGTAGCTACGGAGATTTACAATATGCAGTCAAGCTGTGGGTGCCCCCTTCACAACAGGCCTGGCGATGCACAACAGCAGCGTTGAGCTAACAGGTATGACCTCACTGAAAGAACAGAACAGTAAAGTGGAAAAGCAACAACCAGGAAGAGGGGGCAGACAAAGCAAAACGGAATGAGGTATCAATGTGCATCCCAGTACACGGAGAGTTGAACTATAAGCCAGCATCCCGAGGAATTATGTTTCCAGAGTGTTCTATCCATGGCCATACATTCTTGCGCCACAGCCAACTACGTTCAGGAAGTGTAGATGCAGAAGGTGCACCTTTCAAACATGCACAAGGGCACACCTGTGTTTGTGTGGAGTAGAATAGGGTACATGAGGGCATATACACAGTGAACGGAATCTAAACAGAACCAAACGATGGTGGTAACATTTGAATTTTATGTGGAGGCAGAGGTATCGAATATTCATAAGTCTCTGCCCCGTAGCATGCTCCAGTTACATTAAAGGATTGCAGGCGGAAACTAAAAGATGTTTCACGGCAGCCAGCGGCGTTTCCTCGCACAAGCAGACACCTATGCAGCAGAGCCCACAGAGACAGTCTAGCGTCACAGCAACCCGAGAGTCTGGCTGCTCCCAGCAGAGACGGACCAGGCAGCGCTGGGGCAGCCCAGCCCTATTTAGAAAAAAAATGCAGGAAGCTTAAAAACACAGCGTGTGCTTTTAAGTGATTCTAAAAGCACACGCTGTGTTTGGTGCGGCATTGCTTTTGTTTTCTAGAGTGTGGCTGCAGGCAGATTTGTGCTTAATCGCAGCTCCTGATGGGCTCTGCAATTAACACAATGAACCCCACAGCCGCACTCTAGAAAACAAAAGACATTTAGCAAGAGGGAGCACTTGCTAAATGCAGCGACGGCATGACTGATCTCGGGGATGTGCGCGCCACAGACACAGCAGTGCGCGCTCCGGGGGAAGGATGTGCGCGGCCGCCCAGCCGCGCGGCTTCGTGGGAACACTGGACAGGAGTCAATAATGGGTATCTCATACCCTGGTATCCTGAAACAAAATAATGACAAAAGCACACACGAGCATTGCTAAAACAGTCCGCCTGGGGGGTTGTCTGTTTACCTGAAAGGGGTGGTGTGCTCCTGGCCGTAGTATGGCAAGTCGTGGAGGAGAACGCGATTGTTGCTGGGCAGCCCGTATGTAATGACGAGGAAGGGAACACGTGTGCGTGTTGCAGATGGGAACCGGAAGTTGGAAATCGGTCTATGGGACTAGAGCGCTGACTAAAGGTGGGGACCACTGCAAGGGTGGAGAATAAGGAGGAAGTGAGGGAAATGTTGCACAGATTGTCAAGCGGGGAATGGAAAACAGATGGAAAGGAGAGCAGGGGGGATCACATTTTTACAAATGTTGGTACTAAATGAGCATGTTGTACAGAACATTTTAACAGCATAATTCGATAACCGGAATGGAATTACAGCTAAGATCAGTTACTATGCAAATGAGAATGATGTGACAGTGATGTCGAACAATGTATGTGCATGACAAATGACTCGATAGTAAACACATATTGTCAAACATGACATATAGTTTGTAAATATGAAAAGTATTGATAAGGGTGCTAATGACCACGATTTTGAATCATTTGGGACAGGAGAAATACATACATAACAATTGGGTACGGTTGTTGTGTGAAAAAAAAAAATATATATATATATATACATTTCCAATAGGTCATGGTAGTGTAATCAGACTCAGTGAGGAGAGTAAGGGAAGGATGGTATTTAGAAAGACCCTTGTAAAAACAAGGAGGAAGAAGAGAAAACTGCAAGTCACGAAACTCCGGCATAGATTATGTGTCCAAGAAGTTTTCTAATTCTGAGACTAAATTCTGGCCGTATTTGACCGTGTGCAAACGCATGATCCAGGTGGCTTCTAGTCTGCGCAAGCGGAGTTCACGGTTACCTCCGCGTATGTTCGGTTTGGCACTGTCTATTCCATAGAATTCAAATCTTTTTTGTGTAGATTGGCTTGTACATTTGGCGATGTGTAGGGCCATCGAATAGCGGGGATCCTGTTGGTGCATCGCCCTGGCGTGTTCGTTGATGCGATCCTTCAGGGGCCTGATTGTACTTCCAACATACTGGCTGTGGCACACACATTCCACAATGTAAACTATAAATTTCGTGTTGCAGTTTATATTGGTCTCAATTTCATATTTCTTTCTGTGATGGCCATGGAAGTGTTTGGTGTTGTTTCTGGCCCACTTGCATACACCAGAGCAACCACATTTGTAGAAACCTTTCATGTGGGGAGTTAGCCAATTGTTGATACTGTTTGTTGGAAACACGGTTGGACTTAATCTGGCGCGTAGGGTCTTACCACGTCTATATGTGATCTGAGGTTTAGTGCTGATACATGGTGAGAGAGTTTTATCTGCCAAAAGTACATTCCAATGTCTGTTCATGCTTTTCCTTACTACAGGACTGATACTGTTATAGTCCATGATCATCCTGGTTTCAGTGTCTTTGCCTGTTACTATGTTTCTGGGTAGTAGCGTACTATTCCTGTCAAGTATTACTGCTTTTTTGACTGCTTTATTGACCATCTTCTGGTTGTAGCCACGTTTAAGGAAACGATTGCGCATGTCATCCATGCAGGTTCTGAAAACATGATCCTCGCTGCAGTTTCTTCGTGCTCGGACGAGTTCGCCGTATGGTATTGTTTCAATCTGATGTTTCGGGTGTGACCTGTCTGCTCTGAGGATAGCATTGCATGAAGTCTCCTTCCTGAATAGCCTCGTCTGGAGTGTGTTGTTCAGCGTATAGATTTCTAGATCAAGAAACGTGACTATTGTCGTGCTGTAGTTGCAGGTGAATTTCATATCCATGTCATTGGTGTTCAGATGATCGAAGAAAGACTCAAGGTGGGGTTGAGTGCCGGACCAAATCAATAAGCAATCGTCAATGTAACGTCCCCAGTATACTATTGAGTCAACCCATGCTGCGCCTTTCGTGCTCCAAATCCAAGAAGTTTCTAATGTGCCCATATAAAGATTAGCAAACGAAGGGGAAAACCTTGAGCCCATGGCTACCCCCTTCGTTTGTTTGTACCATTTTGGTTAAACATAAAGAAGTTGTTCTTTAAGATGATGCTCATCATGTTTTTGATCATGTTAGTATGTTGCCATAGATTTGCCGGTCTGGAGTTGAGATATTTGGATACTGCCACTAAACCTTTGTCCGGGTCTATAGATGTATATAATGAGACGACATCCAAGGTTGCCCTTGTCATTCCTGTTTGCCATTGGATATCATTAAGAATGCTGAGGATATGCTTTGTGTCCTGGATATAGGATGGAAGGTTCTTCACCAAGGGATTTAGAAAAATATCAACATACTCTGCCATGCGTTCGGTAGGTCCACCTATGCCTGATATTATCAGTCTTCCTGGGGGGAAGGGGGCAAGTTTGTGGATCTTGGGTAGTGTGTAGAGCCAAGGGGCCATAGGTTTGTTGACTCACCTCAATTTGGCCCCCACTGCACATGCACTCGTTCACCTGATGAATACTGGATCATCATATTCTTCCATGCATGTGACCACATCGCTATAGCCCAACATTGCATGTTGCTTCTTACACTCATCGTCACCAGTAGAAAAAAATCTGTTTATCACAATTTTCCCCCTATTATTTTCCCCTTAATTTTTCTGGACTGCTGCCACAAGTCCGTCCTCTCATGACTATTATTTATACTATGTTTTACAGCCCTGATGAGTCACAGTCCTTAACCTGTGATGAAACACGTGTCGGCTGGCGTTTTTCGACTAAAGAAAAGAAATAAAGACTGACACTCAAAACTACTAATTGTCTTCAATCCATCAATAATATCTACATTTCTCTTTTTTCTCAAGAACTACCACATTACCGATACTGTTTTTGACCTCACGTGTGCACAGTACCTGTTGTTTATTTGTTTCAAGTGTCCGGGCATCTCTGTGCCTGTTCACCGTAGAGAGGCTTTCAGGTTTCCCTCTATACTGTTTGCACCGTCTTTACTGTTTTCCTATTTTATCCATCATCACCGCTATTGCTTGCACTGTGTGAGCGCCTCACACTGTTAACCGAAACCTTGAGCTGAACCCCCACGTATCGCATAACAGGTTGGCAGCTCCACAGCATCCTACTCATTAGTTACTGCACTTCTGGGTGATGGATAGAGACAAATAGGCATCAGATCTTTTTGACAAACTTGAAAAGGGCAGACAATCTACGGGTCCCTCTACTAGCAGCAATCCACCAAGACAAGACACACTCAAGGACAAGTTTATCAAACTAGAGAGACTGAGAAAAACAGAAAACTCGAGGTGGTGGGACGTTGCCACCCTCAAACAATATCTCAGATTGAACAGGGTCCCACGTGGACTCCGCTCACAAATCTTTCCCACTTTCGACGACCTAGACGACGACTTACTGGGTAGATGGGAAGAAGCACTCACCATCAATTCAAATACACTCATCAACATTCTTATTGAAAGTGGAGAGAGGAAGGTATGTAAGCTGCAGGCCGAAATTCAGACATTGGAAGAAGAAATCAAAAACCTAAACCTTAAAGAAGCCACCGAAAGAAATTACGCAATACTCAAAGACATCCTCAATACCCATCAAAGAGAAATTAAAGAACGTAAAAGTAGACAACTCAAACGTGACAAAGCGGACTACAGGGAGGGCAGAGTCTTCATGTTTGCCAAGAAATACGACCAACTGATTAGAAAATCCAAAACACCGGAGAAGACACCTGAAGCAAGTGCTGCTTCTAATGCTTCAAGCTCATCCTCACTGAACACCATCCCCAGTGAGAACAAAACAGACGCAGACAGGAATACCAACGCCTCCAATTTTTTCGGCGAAATCTTAACCATCAGACGCGAGAAAAGAACTCAACAACGTCACAACCCAACTACTTAAAAAAAAACAGAAGAAGCAAACGAGCCGGGAAAGGACGACTACAAGAAGAAGTTGAGATCCGGGGACAACCGCAGATAAATAGTGCGTCACAGGAGGTACAAGTAGTCAACCTCTCCAACAGAACTCTCTCTCAGGAAATGGTTAACGTACTAAGTAAAGGTCTTAACTTCAATCCTTATGACACCGGGGATCCGTGCAAAATTAAAGTAGATCTATTCAAATTCATACACCGACTTCAACTCAAAAAACATTTTGCACATAGCCCCAAAGACATGCCAGAGGTGGGATCCGCCACTTCTATTGAAGGAATGCAGACCATACAAGAAATTATAGACACACACCTACTCCTCACTCTTGAGGAAGGTACTGATGTCCTATTCACACCTGAACACCTACTAGAGGAACTAAATATAGAGGATGGCAACCTAGCAACCTCAGATGCAAATCCAGATGGACACCCAATCTACCATCTGGGAACCCCATTGATACTTTCCATACGTTGGTTTTAGAAGATTTGGAAAGATTTGAGACTAGCAATTACGGTGCACGAAGATACCATAGCAATGACAATCTCACAAGGGATGAGCGGATAGCTCTGAAAACACTAACACTGGACAGGGAACTGGTGATAAAAGAAGCGGACAAAGGCGGCAACGTCGTTGTCATGAATAAGACTGACTATGAACAAGAAATATTCTCGCAACTCAACGATGCCACATGCTATATGCCTATCAAAAACAGCCCAACAGAGGCTCTCACTACCATGATAAATGATCAATTAAAAGCATGGCACGGAGCGGGATTATTGAATGACGCAGAAACATCCTACCTTAAAGTCAACAAACCTATGGCCCCTTGGCTCTACACACTACCCAAGATCCACAAACTTGCCCCCTTCCCCCCAGGAAGACCGATAATATCAGGCATAGGTGGACCTACCGAACGCATGGCAGAGTATGTTGATATTTTTCTAAATCCCTTGGTGAAGAACCTTCCATCCTATATCCAGGACACGAAGCATATCCTCAGCATTCTTAATGATATCCAATGGCAAACAGGAATGACAATGGCAACCTTGGATGTCGTCTCATTATATACATCTATAGACCCGGACAAAGGTTTAGTGGCAGTATCCAAATATCTCAACTCCAGACCGGCAAATCTATGGCAACATACTAACATGATCAAAAACATGATGAGCATCATCTTAAAGAACAACTTCTTTATGTTTAACCAAAAATGGTACAAACAAACAAAGGGGGTAGCCATGGGCTCAAGGTTTTCCCCTTCGTTTGCTAATCTTTATATGGGCACATTAGAAACTTCTTGGATTTGGAGCACGAAAGGCGCAGCATGGGTTGACTCAATAGTATACTGGGGACGTTACATTGACGATTGCTTATTGATTTGGTCCGGCACTCACCCCCACCTTGAGTCTTTCTTCGATCATCTGAACACCAATGACATGGATATGAAATTCACCTGCAACTACAGCACGACAAAAGTCACGTTTCTTGATCTAGAAATCTATACGCTGAACAACACACTCCAGACGAGGCTATTCAGGAAGGAGACTTCATGCAATGCTATCCTCAGAGCAGACAGCTCACACCCGAAACATCAGATTGAAACAATACCATACGGTGAACTCGTCCGAGCACGAAGAAACTGCAGCGAGGATCATGTTTTCAGAACCTGCATGGATGACATGCGCAATCGATTCCTTAAACGTGGCTAAAAGCAGAAGATGGTCAATAAAGCAGTCAAAAAAGCAGTAATACTTGACAGGAATAGTACGCTACTACCCAGAAACATAGTAACAGGCAAAGACACTGAAACCAGGATGATCATGGACTATAACAGTATCAGTCCTGTAGTAATGAAAAGCATGAACAGACATTGGAATGTAATTTTGGCAGATAAAACTCTCTCACCATGTATCAGCACTAAACCTCAGATCACATATAGACGTGGTAAGACCCTACGCGCCAGATTAAGTCCAACCGTGTCTCCCACAAACAGTATCAACAATTGGCTAACTCCCCACATGAAAGGTTTCTACAAATGTGGTTGCTGTGGTGTATACAAGTGGGCCAGAAACAACACCAAACACTTCCATGGCCACCACAGAAAGAAATATGAAATTGAGACCAATATAAACTGCAACACGAAATTTGTAGTTTACATTGTGGAATGTGTGTGCCACAGCCAGTATGTTGGAAGTACAATCAGGCCCCTGAAGGATCGCATCAGCGAACACACCAGGGCGATGCACCAACAGGATCCCCACTATTCGATGGCCCTACACATCGCCAAATGTACAAGCCAATCTACACAAAAAAGATTTTAATTCTATGGATCAGACAGTGCCAAACCGAACATATGCGGAGGTAACCGTGAACTCCGCTTGCGCAGACTAGAAGCCACCTGGATCATGCGTTTGCACACGGTCAAATACGGCTAGAATTTAGACTCAGAATTAGAAAACTTCTTGGACACATAATCTATGCCTGAGTTTCGTGACTTGCAGTTTTCTCTTCTTCCTCCTTGTTTTTACAAGGGTCTTTCTAAATACCATCCTTCCCTTACTCTCCTCACTGAGTCTGATTACACTACCATGACCTATTGGAAATGTATATATATATATATTTATATATTTTTTTCACACAACAACCGTACCCGATTGTTATGTATGTATTTCTCCTGTCCCAAATGATTCAAAATCGTGGTCATTAGCACCCTTATCAATACCTTTCATATTTACGAACTATATGTCATGTTTGACAATATGTGTTTACTATCGAGTCATTTGTCATGCACATACATTGTTCGACATCACTGTCACATCATTCTCATTTGCATAGTAACTGATCTTAGCTGTAATTCCATTCCGGTTTTCGAATTATGCTGTTAAAATGTTCTGTACAACATGCTCATTTAGAACTAACATTTGTAAAAATTTGATCCCCCTGCTCTCCTTTTCATCTGTTTTCCATTCCCCGCTTGACAATCTGTGCAACATTTCCCTCACTTCCTTATTATTCTCCACCCTTGCAGTGGTACCCACCTTTAGTCAGCGCTCTAGTCCCATAGACCGATTTCCAACTTCCGATTCCCATCTGCAACACGCACACGTGTTCCCTTCCTCGTCATTACATACGCGCTGCCCAGCAGCAATCGCGTTCTCCTCCACGACTTGCCATACTACGGCCAGGAGCACACCACCCCTTTCAGGTAAACAAACAACCCCCCAGGCGGACTGTTTTAGCAATGCTCGTGTGTGCTTTTGTCATTATTTTGTTTCAGGATATCAGGGTATGAGATACCCATTATTGACTCCCGTCCCCCCTGTTTTTCTATCATTACAGCCCGTAGCATTCACACCCGAATAGCACGGCTGACCTGTTGTTCAGCATACACCATTGGCGAACGCCTTTCCTTGGATTCTGACGTACCCCAAGACCACTTGGTGAGTCCCCCCGACCCTTCAGCACTTTACATGGCACTTTTCGTGTCACACTTGCATACCGCTCCACATTATTTGTATCTCATATATTCCCGCTCTTCTTCCCACAGATATGCACCACGCCTCCACAGGTATTTTACTTACTTTCCTACTTTGGGGATCATATTTTAGTTCTCGATTGGACTGTTTGTATCGACGTAATGCTATTAATGACTAGCATCGTATCCCGCACTTGGATGACTCGTGTGGGTCCTGACTTGATGCGCCTTTTCCATACCAGTATGCAATGCATTTTCCAGTTCGGCCTCCACCATAGCTTGTTAACGTAGCTCTTCAGGAGTGTTGCCGGCGCTATTTAAAGAATTGACATTGCATGCACCATACTACTATATATCATAGCTTTGATATGGCGTTCCAAAAATGCTTGTTTCTTTAGGGTGCTCGTCATTATTGATTCGGATCATATCTCCAGAAATGTTGCCACAGCCATGTACAGATCAGACTTTGTAGTGACCAGACTATATTGTATTAGAGCTGTGATATACGTTCTATTATTATTGTGATTTCAGGGTGTTTTTGTCGCCATTGATCTGTAATTTCATGATATAAGTGCTTCTTCCTGCCATTTTGCATATACAAGTCACATGCATGTTTATAACTCCTCTGCAGTTAATTGTGTTGTCAACTATTCCTTGGTTATAACTACATTACTTATGATTCTTGTGCGGAACATCGGTATTTCACTGTGTTCACCACGAGACCGCTATCCGTTTCTGCACTTTACGACACATTATGCACGTGTGCCATTCACTATAGTTGCACTTTTTCGTGCTCCTCACAACACTGGATACCTGCATGTACTTCTGTAGGTTCGATTATATATTTTTTTCCTGTACCTTTTTACATTTCTATATTAATCGTTCGCTTTGCATGACCTCCGTATTGGGCCCACTGTTCTTTGCAGATTGCCCCAAGATTCAATATCTTCCTTGGTGATCTTTGAGTGCATCTTTGGCCACCTCAATTTGGCCCCCACTGCACATGCACTCGTTCACCTGATGAATACTAGATCATCATATTCTTCCATGCATGTGACCACACCGCTATAGCCCAACATTGCATGTTGCTTCTTACACTCATCGTCACCAGTAGAAAAAATCTGTTTATCACAATTTTCCCCCTATTATTTTCCCCTTAATTTTTCTGGACTGCTGCCACAAGTCCGTCCTCTCATGACTATTATTTATACTATGTTTTACAGCCCTGATGAGTCACAGTCCTTAACCTGTGATGATTTTGGAAACAAGGACAGTAGTGAAGAACAGTAACTCAGAAGCCTGAGCCTAGGGAGACAACACAATTAACATGCAGAGTGAACTGTGACCATGATTGCACAAGATAAAATAAGCCCAAACATGATATATATGAAAAAATATTTTTATAGATTCATTTATCTTTTTTTCTTCATTTTGATTCCACATACATTTAAAATTACAGTTCAGAGATTTAGTCAGTGCAACACATTCAATTATTACAGTACATAGGGAATCGACAAATACACAAATGAAAAATTGTAAAAAGAGAATAAATCGGTGATGATTAGTGGTCAGATGAAGTTAGCAAAGCGGTAGATGTAAACTCAACGCGCGTTTCGGCTATTGCCTTCTTCAGGAGTCCGTCATTTGCAAGCAGAACAAAAAACAAATATTCACTGAAAGGAAATGATCATGACAGGAGTGATAGTGTAAGTTGGTTATCGCTTAGAGTTGGAAAACTGTGTGCGATAATTTGATGGCCCAGCTAGATGGTAGATGAAGTGGTTTCAAACATAGGTATGGAGGCTGGCCACTGTATTTCTAATTATATTGCAGCTTGATGACAACTCTGTATTAAAAGTTTGGTGGAATGCAAAATTCTAATTGCGGCGGTGGCGAACAGATACGGTTTGTACGGTCTGGTAGCAGATACCGGAACTTTCAGCCAGCTGTCAAGAATTTTAAGTATAATTTACTTAAGGCTCAATGTTATACGGACTTGATCAACGTCTCAAGGAGGTCCTATAATATAGCGTATTTTTCTTAGCCATCCAATCCCAGGTTCTGACTGTGAGAGTGATGGGCCATCTGGTATTCTGATATATCAAGAGGTTTAGTCAGAAATCGGGGGTCTGGAGAAACGGAGCCACTCACCGCAAACTGGTTGATGTTAACCTGTGATGAAACACGTGTCGGCTGGCGTTTTTGACTGAAGAAAAGAAATAAAGACTGACACTCAAAACTACTAATTGTCTTCAATCCATCAATAATATCTACATTTCTCTTTTGTCTCAAGAACTACCACATTACCGATACTGTTTTTGACCTCACGTGTGCACAGTACCTGTTGTTTATTTGTTTCAAGTGTCCGGGCATCTCTGTGCCTGTTCACCGTAGAGAGGCTTTCAGGTTTCCCTCTATACTGTTTGCACCGTCTTTACTGTTTTCCTATTTTATCCATCATCACCGCCCTTGCTTGCACTGTGTGAGCGCCTCACACTGTTAACCGAAACCTTGAGCTGAACCCCCACTGATAAGGAAAGCAGATGGGGAAATAGCATTGGTAAATGCAGGATAATATGCTTCACCCAATAGAAATGGAGGAAAAGTAAGTGGCTAGCACAGGAACCAATGAAAAGCCAGGAAAGACCGGGAGTGGGATGTAAGCCTCTTTCAAGCTTATAATAAAAAGAACAAATTTCACAAACAGAGTGCAAGTGCTGTGCAGGAGAAACCTGAGAAGGAAACCTAATAACTGTAATCGTTGTACAACAACATAATTGTATGTGTCAACTGTGGTAGATCCACAGACAGTGGTGGGAAGTGAATGTAACAGGGCGTGGTTTGTCTTGTGAGTTTCAGGAAAAACCATCAAACAAGTAGAGTTGTGATTATTCATAAATTGCTCAATGACCCTCTTCTACCCTGGAAATTCGAAAAGATTTTTAGGGACTTACTCCTTCAAAGGGATGCATTAAATCCCCTTCTAGCTTGGGAAAGAGTACAAAAGGAGGGTATAAAGTATTGTTATCTTTCCGTTTGAAGAAAAAAACAGAAAATGTACATTTGCACCTTGAGCCTTTCATTTCTCATTACATAATTGTATTATGCATAAAATTCCAAATGGTAATGCACAGCGTTCCATGTTTAATTATCGATTTAAAAAATATAGATGAAAAAAATATCGATATAAAAATATTGATTCCAAAAATATCGACTCCACATATTTAAAAAGATAAGTACAATAATATCGACTCAAGATTATAGATGTTAAAAATATCGATGTAAAAAATATCCACTTTAAAAAATAACATAACTTAAATTAAATTAATTAAATAGTATTAATATTATTAACAAAGTTAATTAAATGTAATATATATTTAAACTAATTATAACAAATAAACGTAATGTAATAAGTATAAACACACAAAAATATGTACACATACCTATATTTACTTAAATACATTTTACTAATTATTATCATTATTTAATTTATAAACTTTTTGAAATATATAAAAATAAAATAAACACATACATAAATAATTTAAAAGAAAGAAAAGATTCTATATTTAATTAACACATTAAACTATTAAAAAAAAATAATACATACATTTAATAAAAAAATTAAAACAGTAGTTAAAACGTTGCAAAGCGAGGGGGTAAAAATTACTATTCCCGCTCCAGTGAGTGCAACAGTAGGGAAAGCGCTGGATTGCGTAGGGGTAAAAATTACTATTCCCACTCCAATGAGTGCAACATTAGGGAAAGCACAGGATAGCGGAGGGGTAACATTTACTATTCCCACTCCAGTGAGTGCAACAGTAGGGAAAGCACTGGATAGCAGAGGGGTAAAAATTACTATTCCCACTCCAATGAGTGCAACAGTAGGGAAAGCGCTGGATAGAAGAGGGATACAAATTACTAATCCAACTCCAATGAGTGCAACAATAGGGAAAGAGTTGGATAGCGTAGAGGTAAAAATTACTAATCCCACTCCAGGGAGTGCAAAAGTGGGAAAAGCGATGGATAGAGGAGGGGTAAAAATTACTATTCCCACTCCAATGAGTGCAACAGTAGGGAAAGCGTTGGATAGCGTGGGGATGAAAAATACTATTCCCACTCCAGTGAGTGCAACAGTAGGGAAAGCGCTGGATAGAGGAGGGGTAACAATTACTATTCCCACTCCAGTGAGTGCAACAGTAGGGAAAGCGCTGGATCACAAAACAATAAAAAACAAAACTATCAACATTTTTATTAAATGTAATTTCCAATGTTAGCATAATTAATATATACATTTAAATATATTATTATTAACTAAGATACTAAAACATAATTAATTACACAGTATTTAACACTATAATATCCACAACACACTCCGAAAATAATTACACCATTAAATGTAATAATTACTAATTCATTAATAAAAATGTATGTGTTAATATTTATTAGTTAATCAATAAAAAATACATTATTTACCACCTTTCAAACCATTTACACACACAAACACCACAACACACACCTAAAATTAATGACACAATTGCAATTAATAATTAATATATAATGAATGGTAATGAATGTAAACATATTGAATAATTAATCAATTAAAATGTAGAAGTGAGGCTCACCGGTTAGAGGAGGCAGAACCTGATGCAGAGGTCAGACCCGGGACCAGGGTTCAATTCCCGACGCGGCAGGGTCTTGAGATCAAAATGTCCACGGACTCGATAATTCTCACCTCGGTGCCTATTGGAATCATGGGTTCACACTCTGCAACTCTGGGCAATAGCTCGCTTAATCTCCACTACGACCCCACCACGATGGGATGCCTGGTCTTCACCTTGGGGATGCCCAGTAGGGGTTAACTCGCAGGGAAAGCCAGGACGGGTTCCCAAAGCAAGCGCCTTGAGACCTTACGGTGAAAAGGCGCTATATAAGAACGTATGATTTACGATTTATTTTTAATTACTTACCACCCTTCACACCATTTACACATATAAACACCACAACACACACCTAAAATTAATTAAATAATTAACATAAGTAATTAATAATTGACTAATTGAAATTAATTAACAACTAGTTATTAAACTATTATTAATTAATTAACACATTCATTATTCAATGCATTTTATATAATTAAAGTACTTCCCACATTATTCCCCTATGAACCCACAACTCGCTACAGAACTAAAAACTCAATATTCTAATTTAAAAAACAAAATTAACTACTATAAATTGTTATTTAGATATACATAATTAAATTACATCCCACCCTATTGCCCTATAAACCCACAACTTGCTACGGGACTTAAAACGCAGAATTACATTTTAAATAAATTAATACCTAGTAAAATTCTAAAACATATTATAAGATGACACACCATTCTCATTAAAACACTAAATGCATTACATTATTAATAATTATATTTGTGTAATCATTATTACTTACCTGTCAGTCGATATTCTTATCAACTATATTTTTGTTGTCTTTATTTCTTCCCCATGATATTTTTCGGCGATATTTTCGTCCAACGATATTTCTCCGTCAATATTCCTGCTCTGCACCACCCCACAGGGTACATTCAGGTGGACAGCGCCTACCCACTCTTTTCACTGGCTGGGCTCCATCTACCCTGCCAAGAAGTTGGACCCCACAGGAATATGCAAAAGTGATCCTGGTGTAATTTTCGGACACCAGGACACATTCAGCTGCCCCTGCATGTTGTATGCTTTCCTTCCGGTCAGCGAAGTGCAGGCAAGGGGACTTTGTTATTTTAAATTCCAGCTGGGTCAAAACCAAAAGACACATTTAGGGGGCTATCACGTCTTCTTTTGTTTGATTATCCTTGGCTGAGAGCTATCTGGAACCTCACAACTAGATAAGGTGAGGTAAGGGACATTGTATTTAGTTAATTAAAACCATTACAATATTAAAAGTACACACCAGATTCAGAAAAAAAACTAGTCAAATTAATATACTTAAGCTACAAAACTAAAGAACACAAAAACGACAAAACTAATATTACTTTCTTGCATTATTACATTAAAGGGTGGCCAGGATATTATTTGAAGGTTAACTGAGAGTGCAAAATTAACTGATTAAAGCAGGTTCATCTAGGGGATGGTGCAGTGTGCAAAATGAGCAAGGTAATACATAACGCTAGATATAAGTATCACACAAGCATCATTTAAATGTTGAAACATAAAGACACAACAAAAAAACTGTTTCAAAGTGTACAATGAGCAAGGTGATTCTAAAGTTTGTAGTGCAAGCTTCACCTCTAGATTAATGTCTAACAAGTGCATCATTGCATGATTGATACAGTATTTCATTGATTGATTATCCTTGGCTGAGAGCTATCTGGAACCTCACAACTAGATAAGGTGAGGTTAGGGACATTGTATTTAGTTAATTAAAACCATTACAATATTAAAAGTACACACCAGATTCAGAAAAAAAACTAGTCAAATTAATATACTTAAGCTACAAAACTAAAGAACACAAAAACGACAAAACTAATATTACTTTCTTGCATTATTACATTAAAGGGTGGCCAGGATATTATTTGAAGGTTAACTGAGAGTTCAAAATTAACTGATTAAAGCAGGTTCATCTAGGGGATGGTGCAGTGTGCAAAATGAGCAAGGTAATACATAACGCTAGATATAAGTATCACACAAGCATCATTTAAATGTTGAAACATAAAGACACAACAAAAAAACTGTTTCAAAGTGTACAATGAGCAAGGTGATTCTAAAGTTTGTAGTGCAAGCTTCACCTCTAGATTAATGTCTAACAAGTGCATCATTGCATGATTGATACAGTATTTCAAAAGAGCAAAAAAACTCATATTTTGCTCATGAGGGGCATTAAGTAAAATATTCTTTCCAGAAATATCGTGCCGGTCTAATTCTAATCTTAAAACATAAAACTTGATCTAAAAACGTTTTCAAGGTGCAAAATTAAACAAGATAGATCCACACTTCATTCTTAACTTGAGATATGATAAATACTACCTCAAAAATTGATTTATTATGCACAGAAACGGTTTGTTAACTCATCGTATTCTGCAGTTGCTAAGTGCATTTTGCAGGCTGGAATTATCTCGTTAGTCCTTCCCCTCTGTGTTCCATCATCCGACCATCCAAATAACAGGCTAAATACTATGAAAATGTAAAGATCTATAAAGGTGCATAGTGTCAAACTAAGAACTCTAAATACTTAGCGGTTGGGAAATTAGAAGGCACTCATGGTCATCATTTTGTAGATGCCTTTCAAAAATGTCCAAAATCTTGAGGTTTGCTGAACATGTCTGTCCCATTTAGGCACACAGCAACTGCGTTGGTTGACATATCCTGATTCCTAAATACGACATACAGGTGTTACCCAATAACGCCACAACCCAGTCAATTCTTTGCATACACATACTACATGTAACAGAGATTCAAATGTATAGTTACATAGCCTGCAGTTTGGACTCCCAGTGTCATTCAGACAGCCATTTTTGTAGGATTTTATGGGTAAAATGCTGCATCTTAACCTGTCTTTTTTCAAGTCCAGACTCAGCGGGTAGGATAAATAAGAGGTCCTGCCATGGACTGGTAAAGAGAAGTGCACAAGTCCACATAGGCCTTTGTAGAGAGATCCTCTTGATTCTCATCTGCGGATCTCAGACTTGCATTTTTCATTAGCAGCTCAGCACGTGATCTTGGTGGAAGGTTCAGATTAATAATTTATTGAACGCCCAAGGCCTTGCTGAAATTTGCGGGCATATGCTTTCCATGCAAGCTTACTATTCTGCATGCTTGACCATAACAAACCCCTCAATTAATGGTGCGAGGGGCAGCCTTGAGCTTAAGATAGTAGTTTAGAAATCTGGCTTTCCCCAGTATGCTTGCTTACTTAAAATGAATTCCAGGTGAATTTGTGGAGGCGGGGTGGCATCCTTCATCGGGCCTTGTCAAGCATGGGGCCCAGACTGTCTTTAAAGGTCCAAGACGCTTATGATAATGTTGGAATGAACGTTGTATCAATGACTCAAGAAATTTCAGAGAAATTTGGCCCTCTAATTTGTTTTCATAATTTGTTTTCAACAGACTGGAAGCTGACAGTCATTGCTGCTGCAATTCATTTAATTGCCTCAAGTTGTGCATAGTGCGAGCCACACTGGTTGAAGTAAACGCCTAGATATTTATAGCTAGCTACCTGCTCAATATTCAGCTGTCCAGGGTAAATTAGATTTTTTTACTTTTTTGGCATAATCAAATAGGATAGTATTGTTTACATATTGCAGACGTAAATGTGAGACCGCAAATGGGGGTGGAAAGGAGTTTGCTCCACCAAGTGTGTTGTTTAGGTAGTCCAGATAAAGTTAAATAATAGAGGGGCCAGTATGCATTCCTGTTTCAGCCCTTAGTTGATCTAGATCTTTTGTGTCACCCAAATTTTAAAGCACAGGCTTGTGATGGCTCGCAACAATGAAGACGGGATACTCCAGTTGTGAAGATTTTGCCAAATCTTTAATCTATCCAAGTTATCAAAGGCAGTGGCGTAATCAACAAAGACAGCATATGATGTAAGTGCTTGGGGTTTATTTACTGCCTCAATAAAAAAGAATGGGTCAACAGATTATACTCAGTACTGCAGCTCTGTCTGAACTCAGATTGTGTAATTTGCATTAGTGCATTTGCTATTGCCCATTATTCGAGTTCTAAATAGAGGGCTTTCACATAATATTTCTCATCTACCAAGCAAGGCTAATAATCTAAATCTAAATTTAGCTAGCTGATTAGTTCCCCTATTTTTTGTGTACTGGAAATAATATTGATCCCTTCCAGCTGGGTGGTACCTCATT
This sequence comes from Lissotriton helveticus, assembly GCF_964261635.1. Taxonomy (NCBI): domain Eukaryota; kingdom Metazoa; phylum Chordata; class Amphibia; order Caudata; family Salamandridae; genus Lissotriton; species Lissotriton helveticus. The sequence goes on from NC_136071.1 coordinate 367,436,947, forward strand.
TGTAATCGAACATTGCCTACACAGCTGACATAGAAGGTTGACCCAGACTTCTTGTGCGGCTTTGAATATTCCGGCGGGCAGCCCTTTAGGACCTGGGGCTCCTGCTGATCAAAGGGAGCTAATAATTGATTGCAGATTATGCAGTTATGATGATGCCTCGCATCTCATGGAACACATCCCCTTCCAGATCCAGCCCAACCCTAAAATGACGCTTTACGGAACACTCGCCTACAGACCTCCCGGACCCCGCATCCTCTTCACCAATGTCATCGCAGACCACATTGCTCCCCACGCACGCACCTCCACTGACTACATACTACTTGGAAACCTGAACTTCCACCTAGACAACCACAGCGATCCCAACACCACCGCCCTCCTGGAGAATCTCACCAACATAGGACTAAATCAACTTGACTCAATCCCACGCACACAGCAGGTCACAGACTTGATCCCATCTTGGCCAGATGAAACAACATTTGCCTCAGCCACACCATGAAACAACTCTAGACAGACCACCACTGCATCAATTTCTCCTTCTCAAAACCCACTGCACACAAGTGCACACCCTGCCCCCATGCAATAACTGGAACAAAGTCTCCGAAGAACACCTCAGCGCGGCCCTCAACTGCACCCCTCCTCCAACTACGACAGATGCCAATACAGCTTTGAGCAACCTCCACCAATGGATCACCAACTGCGCCAGACCTCTCAACCCCTCCAGAACATCATGAGACACCTCAAAAAGAAAGCCAACTGGTTTACCACGGACCTCCAAATATCAAAACACTCTTGCCGATGAATGAAGAAGACGTGGACTAACAGCAAAGAATCCTCTCTAACTCCCACAATTCCAAGGAACTCTTTGCCATCATACAAGGTACAATTTCACATGTACGCTGACGACACACAACTCTATCTCAAATTACAATCCCCCGAAGACATCGAACTTCTGAACTCAATGCTCAGAAACACCCAATCATGGCTGGCCGAAAATCACCTCAAACTCAATGCATTGAAAACTGAGTTCCTTCTGATTTCACCCCCGCGAGGACCTCCATCACTCAAACATGGCTTAAGCACCTTACTGCACTCAATGTCCAACCTACCATTGTGGACTCTGCGAAATCCTTAGGCATAACCCTTGATACCAATCTGGATATGCAACTTCATATCAGCAAAGCAACTAGGGGAGCCAATCTCCAAATCAATACTTTGAGGAAACTTAAACCCTTCCTTCCAGCTAAGAACTTCCAAACTGCAGTACAAGCCCTAGTCATTCCTCGGATAGACTACGGAAGCATCGCCCTCTGCGGACTCCCCCTATCAACAACCGCACCCCTAAGAGCCTCCCTGAACGCTGCAGCGAGACTCATCACTGAATCAAAAAAACGCTCGCACATTTCCCCTGACTTCAAATCCCTGAACTGGCTACCTTTTGAAGCCAGAATCCAACTGAAAATTGCCTGCATGACGCACATGGCTGTACACCACAATTCGCCTAGCTACCTCACTCAGAAGCTCTCTATCTCAGGTGGCTCAAGAGCCACTAGAAGCACAAAAAATCTTCTCCTGAAACCTCGTAGACTTCGGAAGGAAAAAACTTATAAACGCTCCTTCTCAGGAATGGCACCCAGGATCTGGAAAGCACTCCCCCCAGAAACCAGACTTATCTCCTCCTCTGCATTTTTCAAGAAGGAAGTAAAAGCTATCCTCATGGCTAAATTCACCTGAACTTTTTACTTTTGGATTCATTTGAGACTGTGCACCTACCTGTACCATTCACTTTGTCTAACCGACTTTGCTCTATGATGTTCCTACCCTAATCTGCTACCCTCTTATTTTCTACAACCCTTTGCTGTACTTACCCTCTTATTTTCTACAACTCTTTGATGTATCCACCCTATTTCGCTACCCACTTATTTTTCTACAGCTACTCCGTGCTCTGAAGACTGATTATCACTCTCATGTTTTCCCTCCCCTTGTTTTGTTGTAAAGCGCTCCGATATCTGTAAAGATCTTGTTCGCGCTATATAAAACTTTCAAAATAAAATACAAGAATTCGCCAGACCCAACAGGTAAACAGCCGACATCCCTCCCTTCCAAGACCTCTGCAACAAACACAGCTCCTTCTTTTACCTCAAGATCAAGATGATCAATGACAACTTTGATGACCAAGACTGCAACTCTGCCCCAACTCCCACACCCAGTGATGCCATCCAACAGACCCTCCTCACCTGGTCCCCTCTCATCACAGAAGACAATACAAAGACATTAAAAAGCATCCACTATGGAGACCTACTGACCCCTTCCTGCTGCACATCTTCCACTGGGCTGCCACTGCCATTGCACCTGAACTATGCCAAACTATCAACTGATCCATCGAGACCGCCGCATTCCCTAACGACTGGAAATGCATTTAAGTCCACCCCTCCTAACGAAGCCTTCCGCAGACCCGACGAATCTCAAGAACATCAGGCCAATCTCCCTGCTCCCTTTTGCAGCCAAAGTCATCGAAAAAACCATCAACCCACAGCTAGCACACTTCATAGAAACTAAAAACATCCTAGACATCTCTCAATCTGGATTCCACAGCAACCACAGCACCAAGACCTCCCTCATAGCTGCCACCAATGACATCTACCCCCGCCTTGAGTAAGGCCACAAAGCAGCCCTCCTCCTCCTGGACCTTTCAGCAGCCTTTAACACCATCTACCACTGCACACTAGCCTCCAGGCTCCACAACACCAGCATCCAAGGCACAGCCTTAGACTGGATTCGAACTTTCCTCTCAGGCAGAGCACAAAGAATAAGACTCCCGCCCTTCCTCTTCAAACCAAGAGAGTTCAGATGCGAAGTACCCCAGGGATCTCCCCTCAGCCCCACACTCTGCACCATCTACCTGGCACCCCTCACAATCATCATCAGAAACCAAGGTCTCAACATAGTCTCATCCGCCGATGACACCCAGCACATTCTCTCCCTCCCCAAGGAACCCAATATCGCCAGGTGCAATTTCCAAGAAGGGACGAAAGATGTCCCAACCTGGATACGCAACAGCTGCTTGAAGCCCCAACTTGGAGAAAACAGAATTACTCATCCTTGGCTCCACCCCCTCCACATGGGGCAACACCTGGTGCCCCCCTGCCCTCAGAAACCCACCCTCCACAATATACCACGCATGCTACCTCTGCATCATACTCAACTCCTCACTCACCATGAACCGCCATATCAATGCTGGGTCCTCCACATGCTTCAACACCCTCCATATACTTTGCAAGACCTTCAAATTGATGCCCGACTCCATAAAGACTGCCACCCATGCACTCATCACCAGCAAACTGGAGTACGGAAACGCTCTGTATGCTGGAATCAACAAAAAACTCCTCAGCAGACTCCAGACCGTCCAGAATGCCTCAGCCAGACTTTTCCTGGACATCCCATAACATGAGACCACATCACCCAACACCTCTGCGGCCTCAACTAGCTCCCCGTCGAATGAAGAATAACCTTCAAACTGCTCACACACACCTACAAAGCTCTCCATAACACAGGACCCCAACATCTCAACAAATGAATCTCCCTCCACGCCCCCAAGAGAAACCTTAGCTCCGCCAATCTCGCTCTAGCCATGGTGCCTCCCATCCATAGTGCCAGTGCAGGTGGCAGATCCTGCAACTCGTAGCGAAGACCTGGAAGGCTCTCCCCCTTCGGAATGAATTAAATATGTTTTTGCTATTTGCTTGTGCATTGTTTTTATGTTAAGTTAGCATTCGCAGCACCATTTTATGTTTAGCCGCCATTTGGAATCATGTTGTCAGCTGCGTATTACCCCCTCGAGAAGCAGGCTGTGGAAAGTACCATTTCTCCAAGGTTAGGCCTTGCTCTGCTAATGTTCTTATTTAGCGCATACCTTTCTCACTAGATAGAGGCTTTCTCCCATAAGTCCAGTGGTAGGCATGGACAGAGCGACCTTGGCATAGAGATAAAGTGTGCCCGGCCTCAGAGTTGAAACTTATCCTACTGTACTTCTTTGTTTTAGCTGCATCTGCTTGTAGAATTCCATTATGGGATGGTCCTCCTTGGTTCTGAAATGTAAATAATGTATCTCTATGTTCGCTGAAGTAAGTCCTCTCTGCAGCACCCCTAAGCGACTGGGCAGACGGGGCTCAGCTCGACTGTATCTGAATAAACATATGCTTGGTTTGTATTCTGTACTGTCTGGCCATCTCTTCATTTGTGTGGAAGGCTGAGAGGTGGGCACGAGTGACCCGATTCGGGCTACTTCCTTCAAGACGAAGCCCGACACTGCACCAGTTGAGAAAGGACCTCAAGATTTGGCTCTTCGAATGACCAGCGAAGCTCCTCACATCCCCCCCGCCACAGCACCTTGAGACCCTCACAATTGTGTGTAGTGTGCTCTAAAACCCCTGACTAATTGATTGATTTTACCTGATGTATATTCAGAAATGGACCAGGCATCATACTTCTCTAGGACCTAGATCGATTGCACAGCAATTAGCACCATAGCTTCCAAATATAGCTCTCTTTAAGATCTGGTGGTAATTACCACTTCCACCACTGCATTCTTTTCGTTGGTTGCTTTGGGTTGATGTAAATATACCCTATGATGACATGTAGCATGCCCCAAGGTTTTTTTTTTGTTGGGTGATACTAATTTGTAAATATGGAAGCACCGAGGCCTCTGGCCAAGATCACTATGCTTGTTGCCAGTGCTCTCTGTATAAGAATTGAGACCCCACCTGAGGGATGACGGTTCAGCCGATGCAAAAAAATCAAGGTTATCTGTCCACACCACAGGGACTAGTTGCCTTGTTTCTTGGATGCAGATTATGTAATTCTTACTCATGTTCTGGGCAACCTCATCATTGGCAGAAAAGGTTCCTAAGCCCAGAGTGTTCCAGGAGCAGAACTGCAGTGTTATTATGTGTCGAGATAGAGGTTTGCTGGCGATCAGAATTCTATGATTACTGGGAGCCATTCAGTTCCGTTTATTTTTGATCCAGCATCCCTTTATATTGCTGGGGAAATCCTTTGTAACCAATAGTGGTTCTGTCCCCAGCCTTATATTTTCTGGACCTTTTGAACAACGAAGAACTGAACCCTTATAAGGCACGTTTTTAACAGGTTTCTGGGGGAAGACAGTTTACTAAGTGAAATACCCCGTTGTGACAGCACAGTTGCTTGCGCCTCAATCTTTCTTGGAATGTCTGGGTGACTGAACTGCACGTTTGTAGCTTATCTTGGTTTATCATGGGAGCCAGGAATAAAGGTGATGTATTCAACATCTTTTGACTCAATCCTGTCCATGCCAGGGAGTGCCGAAAATCATTTTGAAATATTTCTTCAGTTAAGGGTGTTTTCAAGTATAGGGGAGCCATGTTCGGGGTGGAGAACTAATGTAGCATCCGCCTGCAATGTATTCCCTTGGCAACCAATACTTCTCTATATGTTGGGGCGTACCTGTCCACCCTGATACTCCACCTGTGCATTCCCGCCCTTGGTATGGAGACTCTTTCCTTCCAATATGGTGACCGAATCATCTATTCCTGGTCTGCCCCTTTCAATGACCTTCAACTCTCCTACTACTGACGTTATTACGTTTGCATGTCTTATTTCACCTGCATCCAGAGGGGCTCGGGTTTTTAAGAGCCCCAACCCATTAGTTAGTGTTTCTTTCCATGTCAGCAAGGGCAGAGTTGACATTCTTGGAGGATCTTAGTAACTCAGTACCGGTTTCAGGTTTTGCAACATCACTAATTGGCATCGCCAGTTCTGCTTTGGTGTCAGGATTCCCAGTCAGAGGGTGTATTGCTGTAACTTCAGCAAGGGACATCACACCCCTATTGCCTGGAGCAATTTGTTCCAGTGGCTCTTCCGTTTTTGTTTGGTCACTTGGAGAGCCGGTGCATTGCCTCTCTTGTAAACTCTGATTGAAGTAATTTCCAGGGGGTTTTCCGGGGGGGTGCCTTGTTTTTTTTTGTTGAGATTCAACACAGATTGGGTAATATTTCTGAGTGACTCTGGTGCAGCCATTTAGCCTTTTGTTGTGCCTTCGGAGGCTTTTTTTGTGTTTCTTCAAATGCTGATGTGTTGCATAATGATGCCATGTTGGTATCATTCTCTTTGGGAGGTGAAGTTTGAGCGACTGGAGCATCGGTCACTGTTTCTCTCTCTAGCTTGGGCGGTGATCCTGCAGTGTTAACAAGAATTTAAGAAAGGTCTGTTAAGAGATCTGCTAAGGGAGGCTTTGGCTTCGCTGTTGCTTAGCATTATTGGACCAGTTCCTCCATAATTGCATAGAGGGCAGAACAGTAACAAGGAATTGTAGGTTTATTGGTAGACTGCTGAACGCTGGTAATTAAGGTGTTAAAATTGTCTATCACGGTATCGATATTCTTAATGTGCATGGAGAGTGACAATAAGATGTTTATTTGTATGTCTAACGTATCCGCATCCATTAACGATGCTTGTCTTATTGTCCTAAAGGCCTTGTCCTTTGTGTTCCACAACACAAAGCCATTTTTAGCCTGGTCTGTGTCCCTGCAAAGCTCATGGTCTGTGAAGAGTGATTTGGAATTCCACAGACTCTCCAGCATGTTAGCTAATAAGTGGCTAATAAGGGGCCTGTTTCTGGGCCATAGAAATTGGTGGTGGTTCTTTTCCAAGGATCCTCTATGCCCTGTAAACAGATTAGCGGAGAATTCTCGCTGCAGTCCTGATTCAACAGGTCAACAGGGTCAAAGTAACGGAAGATCTCATCGTCTTCGATATATTGGTCATCAGTGTTTCCCTTGTGCCTGTAGGCATGACACTTTGGTTTACAGGGTCACATTGCACTCTTAATGGTAGCAGGCTCCATTGGTGAAGATGATATACTGTTATCACTGACAAACTGAGTATTCTGACGCATAAGCTGCGTGGGAGTGATTGCCTCTTTTTGTAGCCGGAGCTGCCACTCCCAAGGCTTGACTATGAAACCCTAACATTGAGGCACAAGACAAGTAAGTGTAGTGGAAGTTGTGCCGCAGAGATCTGAATTTCGGGAGAGAGCCATGGAGGCTTAACTGTTTGACTTTCCAGTGAGCGATGGGTGTTTCCCTTAAAGCATTACTGGCACCTTGTGCCATTGGAGAGGCCACCTTCTTCTGAACAGCCTCAGATGCACTAGAGGACCTTTGACCTGACACTCAGCACTATTGTTCCGGCTGTACTTTGCAGCCACTTCCTGCATACAGTTATTTGGGTGGCTAAAGCTGATTGAAAAAGTAGCTTGATTCGATTGACTCATTTGAGAAACATTGACCTCTTCTATGGGAAGGTGCCTCTTTTTCAAATTTAAATACTTCTTTATTCCTTCATTACTGGCCGCAAACTTCATAGATGGTTATTTGATCATTGTTTGGTTGCTATGCTTAAATGGGGACTGGCTCCCCATTCTCTTATTAGGCTTTCTCATGGGCCTGGCTGCACATGTCTGTAGAATCAGGGAGCTTTTTGCGTGCATTCTGAGACTGATAGCCAGGTAATCTTTTGTTATGCCACAAAGTGTGAAGCCACTAGGTTTTGTAAATTGGCGTTCAATGGGTTTTGAGATAAACGTGTGCGCAACGGTAGCCCCCAAGCTGCACCCAGGCCTAGCAGGGCCATTTTATTGGGCAAGCAGGCTCACACTTATGAGTCATCCTACCACCTGAGTAACCATTAGCCCGGGCACCTAGCAGCTATAGTGTCTCACTTGCCCTCCTACTCACTCACAGAAGAACAAGTGATTAGACACCCCAGAACACAACACTCCCAACCCTCTCTGGAATTGCGGTTGCAGGACACACTTTTTTGCTCTCACTCTCCTACCGGTCCACAATAAGATATGACAGAGGCACGAGAAAAGCTTAAAATGTTTATTTTTACCAATTTGCTCTAGTATTCAGTATACGTGCCACAACAAGTAGAAAAATGCTTAATATAAATACGGTTAGCATAGCAAGTAATCTGTAAATCATCAAACAGTATACCCTAACTTCCGTCTCCTTGTAGAGAAACAAAATGAGTATTAGAAGACCTCTGGATGGATTTAAGATCTACATCACAGGTGCTGTCACGCTCCCTTGTCTGGAAAGATCCCTCTCCAAGTGTGTGTTGGCTGCCCGTGTATAACTATATGATCAAAGTGCATGTTCCCAAACAACAGCTGCATCTGCACGTTTTGTTTAGGTGATAGAACCTGACCAGAACAGAATAACAAGTGGCATTGTTGTTCAACCTTGTCTGCAGTGTTCCGACTAAATTGCAGGAAAGAACAGAATTAAAAAAACAACAGCATATTATGTGTGAACATAGCAGTGTGGTACAAAGCAAAAGGTGTTTGTGTAGTAATGTATGCAAAGTATACCACAGCCTCATACTAACTTAGGGAAAACTATAATGGCCTCCTAGACCACGTGACATCCTCCCTTGGTAAGGAGACATAATATCGAAATTTAAATATCGATGTGACAGAATATCGATGTTTAAATATCGATGGTAATATATATCGAAATATTTAATATCGAGTACCAAAATATCGTTTATAGTATGTGTGTTTTAATATCGAAAGTAAAAATATAGAATGATAAAATATCGTTGTGTTAAAATATCGATAATGTGTAGTTTTTAGTAATCTGATTTATTATGTTAATATATTTAGTTTGTATTTAAATTTTTTAATTTCAGGTGTCGGCTTCTAGGCCGGGGAACAGTCAGGCTCACTCGCACCCTAATTGTTATTTCACCCGCATTCGGCGGGATTCAGACAGCTTAGTGGGTCCGTCTGCCATCTTGGGTGGGGTTGAAGGCTGGGAGCACTTCGGGCGCCATCTTGCGTAGGGCAAGGGACGCAGGAGGCGGACTCCCGCACTTTGGTGAGCTTACTTAAGCCTCCGAGGGTGCAGTCAGATCAGATTTCTTATCCACGCGCTCTTTGCTGTTGCAGCTTTTTTAACTTGTGCTTATTTTAAAATTGTCGCGCTGCTGGTAACTCGCCACAGAGCTGCTAGAGCTCATTAATTCGCGCTGCCTACCTCAGGTGTCGGCTTCTAGGCCGGGGAACAGTCAGGCTCACTCGCACCCTAATTGTTATTTCACCCGCATTCGGCGGGATTCAGACAGCTTAGTGGGTCCGTCCGCCATCTTGGGTGGGGTTGAAGGCTGGGAGCACTTCGGGCGCCATCTTTCGTAGGGCAAGGGACGCAGGAGGCGGACTCCCGCACTTTGGTGAGCTTACTTAAGCCTCCGAGGGTGCGGTCAGATCAGATTTCTGATCCAAGCGCTCTTTGCTGTTGCAGCTTTTTTAACTTGTGCTTATTTTAAAATTGTCGCGCTGCTGGTAACTCGCCACAGAGCTGCTAGAGCTCATTAATTCGCGCTGCCTACCTCAGGTGTCGGCTTCTAGGCCGGGGAACAGTCAGGCTCACTCGCACCCTAATTGTTATTTCACCCGCATTCGGCGGGATTCAGACAGCTTAGTGGGTCCGTCCGCCATCTTGGGTGGGGTTGAAGGCTGGGAGCACTTCGGGCGCCATCTAGCGTAGGGCAAGGGACGCAGGAGGCGGACTCCCGCTCGGTCCAATATCATAAAAGGATGGAGGCGCAAGCGTGCAGCGGTTGCGCGCAGCGGGCGCGACGTAGGCGCACCAGAGGTGCGCCAGAGGTAAGCCCGTTTGCGCCCGTTCACGCAACGGCCACGCATAGGGCCGCTTCCTCTGCCCCCGCGCACTCCTCACGTCTAGTTTACTCTCGGGCTGCCCTACTGGAACTCAGACCGAGCCAGGCGCTCCTGAGTCAGAAGGGTAGTGCTTTAGCCTTGCCTTATACCCTCTCTTGTGGGCTGCTTAACGTTCGGTCGCTTTGCAAGCACCACACAGAGATTGCCTTCCTCATCGAGACCTCGGGGCTCGATGTCCTGTTCCTTACGGAAACTTGGACGCGGGAGGACTGCCTGGTTGAATTGGGCCTGGCTTGCCCTCCAGGTTTTAAAATCACCAACACTCCTCGGTTGAAGAACAGGGGGGGTGGAATTGGTGTCATCTATAGAGAAATGCTGGGGTTTTCCCAACTTAAAATTAGAGGGGTTTCAGGCTTTGAGCTGATGGGGTTCTCTTTTAAAGATCTGGAGAGAACATTGCTCACGGGCGTTCTGTGTTATCGCCCGCCGGGCTCGGTACCTTCCTTGTCAGATTTCATCGACCTGATATATGACCTCTCTAATACTCACTCCAAGCTACTGGTTCTGGGGGATTTCAATCTGTGGTCGGTGGTCCGCTGGATAGTGCGTTTACGACACTTTGCCAAGCTTTTAGTGACATTCAGTTGCAACAACTGGTCCTGTCAGCCACTCACAGGAGAGGTCATGCCTTGGACCTGGTCTTCGCAGACGCACAACTAGTTGTGGTCAATGATATCCTATGTCAATGCTGGACTGACCACTCTCTGGTTGCTTTCTCTCACCGTCTGGGGGACCACTCCTCGGGGAAAGCTGGTGCCGTACAGGCTAAACTGGGCAGACCTTGGTCTCGACTATTAAATTCATCGTCTATGCCTTCCCTCCTACCAGATAACTTTTGTCTGAGTGACTCGGTGGAGGAAAGCTATACCACCTTATGCCAGTCCATTACGAATACCTTGGACAAGGCGGCGCCCCTTCGTAAGTCTCGTGGCAGACTGAACCGGGCTTGTCCCTGGTACACGGAGGAGCTGCGGCAGCTGAAGTTGAGCTGCAAGCGCGCCGAGAGAGCCTGGAGGAAGCAGTACTCGTCCTCAGCGAGGGCCTCGTTCAGGCTGGCAATGCAGGGCTATAAGGCGCAGATCAGGTTGGCTAAGGCCGCTTTTCTGGAAACCACCTTGAACCAGGCGCCGAATAAGTCACAAGCCCTGTTTAAAATCGTCAGGGACTTAACCCACCCTATGTGCGTGGCTAACACGGTCCCCGCGTCGCAGGCCTTGTGTTACTCCCTGGCAGATGCTTTTGAGGAGAAGACCGCTAAGATCTTGGAAGGTCTAAAAAACTCAGTGCCTCTTGCTCTTGGTGTGGGAGCTCCGGTTAGCCAGTCCAGTCGACCCCGGCTGGCTGTATCTGACCCCGGCTTGGGAGCTCCGGACGGGCCACCCAGTCGACCCCAGCCGAGTGACCCAGACCTTAGTTTGGGAGCTCCGGACACTCCTTCCAGTCGACCCTGGCTGAGTGGACATGCCCTTGGCTCGGTTGTTTTCGGTGTTGGGGCCGGTCCAACTTGGCAAAGCAGGCTCGCCTCTAGTTAGGTAGCCTGGGTAGCCCAGGATACCTCGCCCAGCTGGCCCCGGCCGAGTGGTCATGTTCCCAGCCTAGGAGCTCCGGAAGCGGCGCCCAGTCGACCCCAACTAAGACATTTTGCCACCCACTCTTTTGAGGAGTTCTGCAGTCTGGCACGTACGGTGACCTCAGGCTCTCCGCTTGATCCATTGCCTCCCAAATTCTGGAAGACATTTCAGGCGGAACTTTTCCAGCCTTTGTATTCCATCTGCCTCCAGTCTTTGGACTCGGCAACGGTCCCTGAATGCTGGAAGCTGGCAGTCGTGTCACCATTGCTTAAGAAACCGACTCTGGACCCCGCCTGTCTTTCCAACTATAGGCCAATCTCCCTGCTCCCTTTTCCTATTAAGATCGTGGAAAAGTGGGTGACCCGCGCTCTTTCAGGCTTCCTGGAAGAAATTGGATGGTTCGATGAGTCGCAGTTTGGTTTCCGCCCTGCGCATGGGACGGAATCCGCACTGGTAACCGTTCTGGACAATCTTCGTTCGCGAGTTGATAGTGGTCGGGCAGCCTTTTTGGTGCTGCTCGACATGTCGGCCGCGTTCGACATGGTTTGCCATCGGACCCTCATCAGGAGGCTCGAGGAGTGCGGGGTCACAGAGAGGGCAAGAGACTGGCTGGTATCCTACCTTAATAACCGGCAGCAGATGGTCACGCTCCCCCCGTTTCGGTCAGAGCTGCGGAAAGTAGGGCAGGGGATCCCACAGGGCTCGGCCATCAGCCCCATACTCTTCAATCTCTACCTCCGCCCTCTGGTCCAGCTTATAAAATCTTTCGGTATCTCGGCTTTTAATTACGCTGACGATACCCAGCTGGTCTTCTCCCTGGAAGGAAGTAATGCGGTCCCGCTGGAGACATTCCATCGCTGCATGGCAGCTACGGCGGACTGGCTTCGGGCCAACTCCCTACAATTTAACAGCACAAAGACTGAGGTGCTCCACTGCTCCATGGACCGGACTCCGCGGGCACTTCCGGAGAATTTCTGGCCCTCCACGTTTCCCGAGACGGTATCGGCTACGGAGTCAGCTCGTAATTTGGGGGTGATCTTCGGCCCAAATTTGCAGCTGGACATGCATGTCAACAAGACCATCTCTTCGTGCATGATGTTACTACGCATGTTGCGTAAAGTACTGCCCCTTCTCCCTGCACAGGCCAGGCCGGAAGTAGCTCGCGGGACCATACTGAGTCGCTTAGACTATTGAAATGCGCTACTTTTGGAGGCACCAAAATATCTGCTGGGGAAGTTACAACGGGTGCAGAACATGGCCGCTAAGCTGGCTCTCTCTCGTCCTAACCTCAGCTCCTCCACCCTAGCATTAAGGGATCTACACTGGCTGCCGGTGCACCTGAGCGTAGTGTACAAAGCGGCATGCCTAGTATTTAAGGCGGTACATCGACAGGGCCCAGTGCCATTGCAAAATATGTTTGCCTGGTATTCTGCCCCGCGGCCCCTTCTCTCCTCCTCGGCTCAATTGTTGGTGGTTCCGAGGTTCCAGAGAGTAAGGATGGGTGGCCGCTCGTTTAGTGTCGCAGCGGCCAAACTCTGGAACTCCCTGCCACTTCCTTTAAGAAGTTTTAGGGACTACCTTCCGTTCAGGAAAGCCCTAAAAACCCATCTTTTCCCTAGTATTGGCTGAGCAGTGGAAGTGCTGTTGACCGGATCTCAAGCGCCAGGATGCCCTTGGGGCGACAGGACCGCGCTATATAAGTACACAAAATAAATAAATAAATAAATAAATGTGTATATAACATTTAATTTGTTTATGTTTGTTCAAAAATCATATATAGTTTTAGGAGCAGGATGTTGGGTTTATAGGGGATAAGGGTGGGGAGTGTTTTAAAAATGTAAATTAAATTTGTTAAAAATTACTAAATTTAAAAAAATCATATATAGTTTTAGGAGCGGGATGTTGGGTTTATAGGGGATAAGGGTGGGGAGTGTATTAAAAATTTAAATTACATTTATTTTTATTTATTTTTTAAACATAAAAAAATAAAAAATTAATTTAATTTTTTTTTATTATTATAGATTTGTAGTGTTTATAGTGGATAAGGGTTGTTTTTGTGTAGAAAATGTTACATTTTGAAGAGAAAATTAAACAATTTTAAAAATATACAAAATTTGTAAAAACAAAATATGGGTTGTTTCTATTTAGAAATTGCTAAATTTTTAAGAAATTAATAAAAATTAAAAAAATTAAAAAATAATAAAAATTTTAAATGTTAAAACATTTAGGATTGAGTTGTTGTTTTTATCGTGGAACTCAATTCAAAAAATATTATTGAGTTGGAGTGTTTATAGTGGATAAGTGTTGTATTGTTAAAAAAATAGTTTAATTTAAAAAAATAAAAATTCTAAAAATTATTCTCACCAAATTCAACACCCACCTAAATGCAGCGACTCCGGAGATGAACCCTTCCTTCTGCCTCTAATAATACGAAATTCCTATAAGACCAAAGCATGGATTATAGACCCCAACCAGGAACAATGCTGTGCATTAATCAACCCTCATTCTTCACATACGTACCCTAGCTCGCACTCCCTCTAAAAGTAAATCAAAATCAGAGGTCTCTCAATTCAGACTTGAGTAAAGGAAAGAATTCCTGAAGATTAGGGGAGACCATGGACCTCACAGAATCCACTGAAGAAAGTTTTCACAGTTCTGAGGCACCAGATCTGCTCAATTCCAAAATAATCCAAAGGGAAAGAAAGATTCCAACTAAATATAGCAGTCACAATAATTCAAAGAAGAAACAAAGAAGAATTATAGTTTTCTTGCATTATGTTCATCACTGACGAGAACGGCTTACCGGACCAGCAAGTCCTCCCAAAAGATAGCTGAGAGTGTAGCTCCGTTGCTGTCCTTGGGGAAATTAGCGCTCTGATCCAGATGGTACAAAAATCCACTCCGCCCTCGGGCAAAGCCAGCCAGAGAGATCCTTGTAGCAGCCGCTACATGGGGAGACTGAGAAGACCTATTCCGCCTAACAGGTAAAATAGCCAGTAACCACTGGCTCGTGAAATGGCAGGGAGTCCACCCGGACTCGGAAGGAAATTCCCCCACAGCAGCCGCTGGCGGTGGGGGGGGGTTACAGATGAAGCAACCTGTTCAGCCGAACAGGACTTGGCCCCCACACCGGCTCGCAAAGTGTTCAGCCGAACTCGGGACTTCCGGGTTCCCGCAGCGGACACAGGATTCTGGAAACACTGCTCCGCCGAGCAGAAAATGGAGCCAGCACCCCGGGGCTCGAAACAGGACGGGCTTCCCAGCCGGGAGGCTCCGATGCGAACAGTAGTCAGACGCAAACCCAGGACGGCGTCTCGACTTCCCGCAGATACAATCCAGTACAAGAATCACGTACAACCCGCTGATGCATCACATGATTGAAATATAGTAGTGCTCCTCCCAGAAGGCCTTCTGGGCAATGTAGTCCGGTGTAACTCGAGGTAGGCACCAAGGTCAGTTCCTGACAGTACATCCTCCTCCCAAGCGCCTCCTAGCACCCGGCTTCCCTGGATTCCTAACATAGAACAGCCGCACCGCACGGGGTGCATGGACTCCTGAGCACGGTTCCCATGAATCGTCCTCCGACCGATACCCTTTCCAGGACACCAGGTACCCCAACTTCCCCTGCTGATACCGGGAATCCAGGATACTACGGACCTCGTACTCCAACTGCCCATCCCTCAGTATCGGAGGCGTAGACGTGCGGTGAGCATTACCTGCCGGTTTCAAAAGACTGCAGTGAAAAAACGGATGTATCCTCAAGGATGCAGGCAATTTCAGTTTATACGCCACCGGGTTTATCCTACGTATGACGGGAAAAGGCCCGATGTACCGTGGATGAAAGATACTGCGATACCGGAACCGAATGTTCCTGGTCGAGAGCCAGACCCGGTCCCCCACCTGGTATGCCGTACCAACACGTCGGTGACGATCCTCCCATTTCTTATACAATGTTTTTGCCTGCTCCAGATGCTTCTTGATCTTCCGGTGGATACCCAGTAGATCCTTTATCCGAGCCGCTACGGTAGGATGCTTCTGAACGTCACTAGGAATTACCAAAGGCAAGGTGTTGGCGTGGAATCCTGTGTTGGCTCGGAAGGGCGTGTCACCTGTGGAACAATGCCATGCATTGTTGTATGAAAGCTCAGCCAGCCAAAGCAAAGACACCCATGACTCTGCAGCCTCTTCAGCGTAACACCGTAAATATTTCTTGAGAGTCTGGTTCAGCCGTTCAGTCTGCCCATCTGACTGAGGGTGAAAGCTGGTTGACAAGGCATCCTCCACATGCAATGCCTTGCACCACAGGTGCCAAAAACGAGCAACGAACTGAGGACCTCGGTCTGAGATGATGACTCTAGGGATACCATGTAGACGAACGACCTGTGTCAGCAACAATTGCGCAGTCTGACTCGCGGTGGGTAGGTTCTTACAGGGGATGAAATGACCCATCTTAGTCAAACTGTCCACCACCACTAGTATAGCGTTGCATCCCTGATCCAAGGGTAAGCCTAGGACAAAGTCCACACTGATTGTCTGCCATGGTTGAGATGGAGTGGGCAAGGGCATACACAGGTCCGTGATTTTCGCCTGTTCACCCGTCGCTCGAGCACTTGTTTTGCATTGATCCACCCAGTTTTTTACATCTTTAGGCATCCCGTCCCACCAGAACTGCCTTTGCATCAGTTGTAGAGTTTTCTGGTGACCTGGATGCCCTGCTGTGACTGCATCATGGCACCAGTTAAAGGCTTTTAGGAGGAGGTCAGGAGTAGGCAGATACAGTCTGTTTCCATGCATGGGGACACCATGCTTGAGAGTCCGTTGAGCATCTTGATCGGCCCATATCTGCCATTGGGTTGGAGACCGCTTGTTGACGACCTGCTCCAAGAACTGATCAATCGTCACCGAACATAAAACCCTGTTTCGGTGGATTATGGCCCTTGGTTCTTCGGGTGGAGGGTATGCGATTTCACCTTGTCTGGACAATGAATCCTCTTTTTTATTCTCTGCTCCCGGAAGAAAGGTAATAACAAATTCATATTCTGAAAAGAACAGCATCCATCGCATTTGTCGTTGCGATAGATGTCTGGCAGTTTTCATGAATTGTAGATTCCTGTGATCCGTGTAGACTGTTATTGGATGATGCGCCCCCCAGAGATAGTGTCTCCATTCCTGGAAGGCCTTTTTTTTATGGCCAAGAGTTCCTTCTCGGCCACAGTGTAATTGACTTCGGCAGCGTTCAATTTTTTAGATAAGAATGCCACCGGATGTAGCTGCCCTGTATTCCTGTCCCTCTGAGACAGTACTGCGCCTATGGCCACATCCGAAGCATCAGCCTCCACTACAAAAGGTACATCAGATTGGGGGTGTTTCAAGATAGGCACCGTACAGAAGGTTTCCTTTAACTGAGTGAACGCCTCCATGGCTTCAGGAGTCCAGCAAAATGCAACACCTTTCCTCAACAGCCTTGTCACAGGGGATGCTAACTGAAAGAAGTGCGAGATGAACCTTCTATAATAATTAGAAAACTCCCAAAAACATTGCACATCTCGCACACTCTTGGGAACAGGCCAATCCTGGACTGCCCTTACTTTTCTTTCATCCATCTTGAAACCACTGGGACTTAAAATCACCCCCAACAACTCAACCTCAGAGACACTAACCTCACATTTGCTGAGTTTACAATACAAGTCATGTTCTTGTAATTTTTTAAGGATGAGGATCACATGACCTGCGTTTTGTGCTGGTGATACCGAATAAACCAAAATGTCGTCAATATATATGACGACAAACCTGTCTATGTATTCTTTCATTACGTCGTTCAAGAAGAACTGGAATGCCGCCGGGGCGTTACACAACCCGAACGGCATAACCAGATACTCGAACAAACCAAAACGAGTCTTAAAAGCCGTCTTCCACTCATCCCCATCACGTATCCGAAGCAGGTGATATGCCCCTCTCAGGTCCAAACGAGTGTAGATAGTAGCCTCCTTCACCTGGTCCAACAGGACTGGGATGAGTGGAAGAGGGTACCTGTTCCGTACAGTACATTTGTTCAACTGGCAATAGTCGAAGCAAGCTCGTAATTCGCCATTGGCTTTAGCCGTAAAGAAAAGAGGAGAGGCAGTAGGGGAACGAGATGGACGGATAAATCCGATAAAACAGAAATGATCTACATACTCTCTAAGATGCTTGGTTTCTGGTTCTGATAGAGCATATACTCTCCACGAAGGGGTAACCGCGCCTTCTACTAGATCTATGTGCCAATCATAGTCGCGTTGAGGTGGTAGTGTCTCTGCTTTCACTTTACTAAACACATCGGTATATCGGATATATCCCGGGAGCAGAACCACATTGTTTTCCACTGCCGTTGCTATGTGAACAACCTGTGCTAGCGACAGAGTATGGGATTCACCTCCCCTCATACAGTTGGCCATACACTCCTCCCCATTAAAGCTAATGGTTTTGCTCTTCCAATCAAGGGTAGGGTTGTGGAGCCATAACCACGGCATGCCAAAAATAACCTTGTATTGAGGGGCTTCAATGATATTTAGGACGATGTCTTTCACATGATCAAGCGATTCCCCCTCGAGAACCAATTCCAACAGTTCGGTATGTTCTGTGATGGGACCTGATTTTAATGGAGTCCCGTCTACGGCTAATACCATCTCGGGTTTTGTGTTAGGTACTCTCATTAGCTAGCCCCAAACGAAGCACCAACCCGTGGTCAATGAAATTGCCTGTGGCCCCTGAGTCAATCATGGTTTTTACCGGATATCTATGTTGGCCGTTCCTGAGGATCATAGACAACACTATATGTGGTTCTATATGGTTAACTCCTAAAACAGCTAGCGAAGGGATCTGTAGTCCCGGCAGGGTACTCTCCTTCCTATCTGTTCTAACTCCATCAGTACTGATTGAAGAGACGCTCTCCACTGCTCGGGTAGCTACCTGTTTCCCTGAGTATGTGGTATTCCTTTTCTTGGGTTTTGAGGTACAATCTTTTACATGGTGCACCTTTTTACCACAATGCATACAGAGTCCTAGGGCCCACCTGCTCTCTCTTTCTGCTTTAGTTAAAGGTGGTCTAATGGCTCCGATATCCATAGGCTCCGCACCCGGTTCCTTGGAAATGGAATGGGTTACCTGTTCCCCACTCCCACTGGTTCTCTCTATTCTCTTACGATCCCCTCCCCTTTCTGCCATTCTATGGTCCAGACGTAAAGTGAGATTTATCAGGTCAGTACAATTGGTGGGCTGGGGGTCGATTTGGGCCAACACGTCTTTGATGTTATCTTTTAATCCCTGATAATACAATGCCATCCTTTTTTCCTCAGGCCACGAAGTCTCTACAACCAGACGATTAAACGTGGTCATGTATGACACCAGGTCTTTTCTTCCCTGACGCAAGGTCAGCAAATCACGATCTGCACTGAGTGTCGTAGCCCTACGATCGAACACCCTCTCACATTCTTTACGAAACCCTGCCCAATCCGGGAGAAGGGGATCGTCATTCTTCACGAAAGGAACCGCCCAATTGGCCGCGTCTCCGGTGAGATACGAGATAGCAAAAGCTACTCTCGAGAGATTGGTAGGAAATGAGGCAGGCCTACATGAAAAATGTAGTGTGATTTGGGTAAGGAACGCCTGAATTCTATGTGGATCGCCTGTGTACCTCTCTGAGCTAGCCAAAGGTATGGGTGGGGGAACATGAACCTGGATCTGTGAAGTCCCGGATGTAGCGTCAAAAGGATTCCTGGTCTGCCTATCTAGTCTTTCCTTGAGTGCTGCAGTCTCGGCGCGGGACGTATCCAATTCTTGTTGCACACTAACGCCTGCAGCACATCATCTGACGTAGCCATCTTTACGTGGCACTCTAACCGGGAGGAGACTTATTTCTTGGGTACGTGATTCTGTCACGATCCGACGAACTCCTCAGGGTCAGGGTGATGCTTACAGGGGTCCACCTCCTGACTTCCCCACACTCTGACTAGTGATAAACACACAGAGCATAGAGGTAATCAAGCAAGGGAAGCAAGGGAGGGAGCAGCAGTGGAAGGGATACCTGGAATGAGAGAACACAATGGTTAGGCAACACTAAAATCCTAGCTACTCTCAATTATTCTCACTAAATTCAACACCCACCTAAATGCAATGACTCCGGAGATGGACCCTTCCTTCTGCCTCTAATAATACGAAATTCCTATAAGATTAAAGCATGGATTATAGACCCCAACCAGGAACAATGCTGTGCATTAATCAACACTCATTCTTCACATACGTACCCTAGCTCGCACTCCCTCTAAAAGTAAATCAAAATCAGAGGTCTCTCAATTCAGACTTGAGTAAAGGAAAGAATTCCTGAAGATTAAGGGGAGACCATGAACCTCACAGAATCCACTGAAGAAAGTTTTCACAGTTCAGGAGCACCAGATCTGCTCAGTTCCAAAATAATCCAAAGGGAAAGAAAGATTCCAACTAAATATAGCAGTCACAATAATTCAAAGAAGAAACAAAGAAGAATTATAGTTCTCTTGTATTATGTTCATCACTGACGAGAACGGCTTACCGGACCAGCAAGTCCTCCCAAAAGATAGCTGAGAGTGTAGCTCCGTTGCTGTCCTAGGGCAATTAGCGCTCTGATCCAGATGGTACAAAAATCCACGCCGCCCTCGGGCAAAGCCAGCCAGAGAGATCCTCGTAGCAGCCGTTACACGGGGAGACTGAGAAGACCTGTTCCGCCTAACAGGTAAAGTAGCCAGTAACCACTGGCTCGTGAAATGGCAGGGAGTCCAGCCGGACTCGGAAGGAAATTCCCCCGCAGCAGCCGCTGGCGGTGGGGGGGGGTTACAGATGAAGCAGCCTGTTCAGGCGAACAGGACTTGGCCCCCACACCGGCTCGCAAAGAGTTCAGCCGAACTCGGGACTTCCGGGTTCCTGCAGCAGCCGCTAGCGGGACACAGGATACTGGAAACACTGCTCCGCCGAGCAGAAAATGGAGCCAGCACCTCGGGGCTCGAAACAGGACAGAGGCTCCGATGCGAACAGTAGTCAGACGCAAACCCAGGACGGCGTCTCGACTTCCCGCAGATACAATCCAGTACAAGAATGACGTACAACGTGCTGATGCATCACGTGATTTAAATATAATAGTGATCCTCCCAGAAGGCCTTCTGAGCATTGTAGTCCAGTGTAACTCGAGGTAGGCGCCAAGGTCAGTTCCTGACACTTACCACAAATTAATGTAGACTGGAATGGGAATATTAAATTATATTCAATTACTGACCAGCACCTACTTAAAATTAATGTAAATTGCAGTGGGAATAGTAAATTATATTTTATTAGTGTCCAGCACCTACCCCAAATTAAAGTACACAGGTGTGGGAATAGTAAATTATATTTAATTATTGTCCAGCACCTACCCCAAATTAATGTAGACTGGAGTGGGAATAGTTAATTATAATTAATTAGTGTCCAGCACCTACCCCAAATTAATGTTGACTGGAGTGGGAATAGTAAATTATATTCATTTACTGACCAGCACCTACCCCAAATTAATGTAGATTGGAGTGGGAATAGTAAATTATATTTAATTAGTGTCCAGCACCTACCCCAATTTAATGTAAACTGGTGTGGGCATAGTAAATTATATTTAATTATTGTCCAGCACCTATCACACATTAATGTAGACTGGAGTGGGAATAGTAAATTATAAATAATTAGTGTCCAGCACCTACCCGAAATTAATGTAGACATGAGTGAGAATAGTAAATTATATTTAATTAGTGTCCAGCACCTACGCCAAATTAATGTAGACTGGAGTGGGAATAGTAAATTATATTTAATTAGTGTCCAGCACTTACCTTAAATTAATGTAGATTGGAGTGGGAATAGTAAAGTATATTTAATTAGTGTCCAGCACCTACCCCAATTTAAAGTAGACTGGAGTGGGAACAGTAAATTATATTTAATTAGTGTCAGCACTTACCCCAAATTAATGTACAGTGGAATGGGAATAGTAAATTATATTTAATTAGTGTCCAGCACCTATCCCAAATTAATGTAGACTGGAGTGTGAATAGTATATTAATTTTTCAATTTTAATTCGCTTTATTCGAGAATAAACTCATGAAAGCTTTACAAACAACATTAAAAAGCCATTAAAAAACATTTAAATTGATTAAAAATAAGGCTAGAAAGTTGATAAAAATGCATCAATTACATTATCACATAAAATTTTACAAGTAAAATATAATAAAAACACTCTGATAATGACCTCTTCATAGTTCATCTGTCTAAAAACTTTTGTCTAATGGACCATGACCAGCCGAGGAATTTAGAAGTGGCTGCTAATATAAATAGTGAAGAACTAGTACAGATAATTCTTAAAGCCACAGCACTGCTGGTCGTACCTAAGTTCTTACACATTGGAGTAAGCCAGATGCGTCTGGGCTCTACATAGGATTTGCATGCAAATAAAAAATGTTCGATTGTTTCATCATGCACTCCACAGGATGGACAAGAACTATTTGATGGGCCTCCCCACCTGCCTGTTAGAGATCTGAGGGGGAGAGAACCTGCTCTGATCTGGAAAAGCAACTTCCTATCCCTCTGGCTAGTGATAGTGTCCCAGTACAGTTCGAGGGTAGGGAGAAACTTTGCTTGCAGGAATTTTCCCGCCATAGTCTCCGGGTTAGTTTCGTTCCAGGTTCGTTCTGCCACCTTCTCCCAATAGATCTCTTTAAGATTAGTCTTTGTTGGGAAAGAGGCAACCTCTGGGTTTTTCCATAGCGTGTAGAGGCCTAATACACCCAACATTTTTCTAAGTTCTTTTAGCCATCCTATTTTGTGGAACACATCTGCCTTAATTATGTCCATAAATCCCTCTGCGTAGTGTAAGAGTTCAGGTGTAGTCCAAAGTCTACGCCAATACATAATAGGTCTCTTGGGAAGGCTAGTAATAAGTCGAAAGAACTTATTTTCCGAAGTTTGTAATTTCCCAAGGTTCTCATAGCCCCACAGCTCCGCCCCATAAAGTGATGATCCTAGGGCTTTGGCCTCATAGACCTGGAGCACAGGTTTTACTGGTTTTGTTAAGGATTTTCTGTGCTCAGAACCAAGTGCACCAGCTATTTGCCTGTGTCTTATAGTTGCAGTGTCTATGTGTTTTGTCCATCTTAGGTCATTTGATATATGAATTCCCAAATATGTAAAAGCATTAACAGTCTCTAATGGGCGGTCATTCATAATAATATGAGATCTACAGCCTCGAAATGAATTAAAAACCATTGACTTTGTTTTAGACACATTAATTTCCAGTCCATGGTCTTTACAAAAATGATCAAAAACTGTTAGGGCACGTTGTAGACCACTCGGAGTCTTGGATAAAATCAGAGTGTCGTCGGCGGACATTAAAATCGTTATCTTGGTACCAGCTAGTGACGGGGCGTCCACATTTTCAGCCAACATGCGGGAAACAACTCCATTGATATACAGTGTGAACAACGTGGGGGCCATTGAGCATCCTTGACGTACCCCACGCTCCACAGGGAAATCAGGGGTGACCATACCATGCCCTCCCCACTGGATCCTTGCAAAATTTGCCTCATGGAGCCTCATTAGCATTGTTAAAAGTTCTTCTGGAAGGCCCAGGTTCTTCAACACTTGCCACAGTTTAGGCCTTGGGACGAGGTCGAAGGCAGCCCGTAAGTCTACAAAAGCTGCATACAGGCTGCCCTTCCTCAGTAGTACGGTTTTCCATTGTAGAAGGGTAAAGCGGAAGACCTGATCCAACGTGCTAATAGATTTTCGGAAGCCCGCTTGAAATGGCAACAAGGCATTGTTCTCTTTGGCCCAATCCAAAAGTCTATTAACAACCACCCTACCTATCACCTTTTGGATGGTGTCAATTAGGCTTATGGGCCTATAGTTTCCTGGTTGTGATTTGTCTCCTTTCTTGTAGATAGGGATTATAACTGCACATTGCCATGATGCCGGTATATTAGCGCCCTGGGCAACCGCATTCAGTAGGGGAAGGATATATTTGCACCAGCGCTCCTTGTCATTGATAAAAAGATCCGCCGGCACCCCATCTAGTCCCAGGGCTCTGCCATTAGAAACTGTGCTCAAGGCCATCATAACTTCACTGTTGCAGAATAAATTGTCTTTATAAAAAGAAGGCCTGTAATCAGTCATCAGATTATTGGGCTGAGTATCTGCATACAGAGGCTTGAAATAGTTAATCCTGTCCTCCTGGGATACATTATTGTCTGGAGGCTCTGGTGAACCCCCCCTTGCCCCATTTAACAATGTTCCAGAATAGCCTAGAGTCTTTTTTATCACTGGCCTCCTTTAGCTCTTGCCAATGCAGCTCATCCCACAGTTTCTTCGCATTGGTTATGCTTTTTCTATACGCAGTTCTGGCAAGGCAAATAGACACCATATCCCTCCCCCTAATTGCAGCTCCTAAAGCTACTCTAGTCTGCCTACACTCAGCGTTGTACCACTTTGCCGGTTTGGCTTTTCTTGTTGTTGCTTCCTTTGCAGGTTTCTGGAAATAATCCCTAATAGCTATGAAGAGAATCTCATGAATTCTGGTTGCTTTATCGCTGCCTAAATCATTTAGGTTTGCTTGTTCAAGAAGTTTTACCGCTTCGTCAACCTGAGTATTAATGCTATTTATAGTTTGCTGGTTAGCCTTAACATGTACCCATTTCAGCCTGCGCATGTCGTTGGTTGGGACAGTCAAAGGGGCATTAACTACCTCATGTGTCATACCCAAGCTGTTTGGAACCCACCATTTATGTTGGACTGTGATCGCTTTCTATTCTAGTTTTTACCTCCATATCGATCACTTGTCCCCAGAGCTTTAAACTACATAAAACATAGTCTAATCGGCTACTGTGTCTCCCGTTATCAAAGGTGTTTGCCCCTGACTTATCACTCAAGGTCCTTCCGTTTAATGCCCTCAAGCTACTTTCGTAGCATATTGCATTTAGGGAGATGATATCCTCAGACCAACGAGTGACAGGTTTCAGATGTAATTTAGGGACGCCCCATTGCCTATCCTCCTCATCTCCAGCACAGTCATCTTGGATAGCCAGGGGTTCAAAGGTTCTATTTAAATCACCCGCTATCACAACACTGCTGGCCAGCGAGTGGGTTTCGAGGAGGGAACCCAAAGCCGCACAAACTTCTGACCTTCCTCCCCTGTTACCCCTGGCATAAACATTATAAATGTCAAGGCAGCCCTGAGAACCTAAATCGATTCTAATAAGTTGAATGTCTCTGCTACTAGTGTCAATTACTTTAATAGTAAGCGCTAGACATTGGCGTACCCAAATAGTAAGGCCACCCATTGGTCGCCCCTTAACACCTTTTATTGCTGGGATGTGATAATTCAGGAAGCCTTCATTAAAACATGGCTCACAGAGCCAGGTCTCCTGGAAGATACACACATCATAGGTATTCACAAAACTTCTCCAATCCTGAGAATCTTGCTTGGGGCCTAACCCCGCTATATTCCAGGAGATTAACGTGCCATTATCTCCCCCTATATCTTCCGATATTCCGTTAAGACACGGTACAACCAGGGTAGCAGGCGAACCCAGCTCTCTTACATCAACAGATCTTCCCTTTGTGCCAGTCGCAAAAATATCCCCACCGCTTACACCTGGCTCTATGTTAAGTTTTGGAGGATAATCAGCACTCAGGTCTGTGGTATTCCACCGTTTCTGGGGTCCCTGTTATTTCTGTATCATTCACGATCTCCTCAATGACCCCAATCCCTTCAGTTGGGTATGTTTGATGTCAATCATTGCTATCCAGTCCTGAGCACTTTCTCTCGAATAGTATATTATATTTAATTACTGTCCAGCACCTACCCCAAATTAATGTAGACTGGAGTGGGAATAGTAAATTATATTTAATTAGTATCCAGCACCTACCCCAAATTAATGTAGACTGGTGTGGGAATAGTTAATTATATTTAATTGCTGTCCACCACCTACCCCAAATTAATGTAGACTGGAGTGGGAATAGTAAATTATATTTAATTAGTATCCAGCACCTACCCCAAATTAATGTAGATTGGAGTGGGAATAGTATATTATATTTAATTACTGTCCAGCACCTACCCAAATTTAATGTAGACTGGTGTGGGAATAGTAAATTATATATAATTAGTGTCCAGCACCTACCCCAAATTAATGTAGACTGGAGTGGGAATAGTAAATTATATTTAATTAGTGTCCAGCACTTACCCCAAATTAATGTAGACTGGAGTGGGAATAGTAAATTATACTTAATTAGTGTCCAGCACCTACCCATAATTAATGTAGACTGGAGTGGGAATAGTAAATTATATTTAATTAGTTTCCAGCACCTACCCCAAATTAATGTAGACTGGAGAGGGAATAGTACGTTATATTTAATTAGTGTCCAGCACCTACCCCAAATTAATGTAGACTGGAGTGGGAATAGTACATTATATTGAATTACTGTCCAGCACTTACCCCAAAATAATGTAGACTGGAGTGGGTATAGTATATAGTTTATGAGAATAAATCAATTTTATGCAATTTGTGTATAGTTGCAATTTGTTATTTTTTTATTAACATGACAAAAAATAAACAAAATAATTAGTATGACATTTTTATTCTATACAAATATATTTAGTCATATATTTGTAAATACATTTTATGGGTAATTTTTAAATTTTAAATTTTGATTGTAATACTTTATTTTATTACAAAAACATATTTTATGTACATGTAAGTATTGTTTGAAATTATAAAAAAAGTACACTATTTTCACAAAATATACTCTTTATATTGTCATACATGTTAGTTATACATAATATTTTTAATTAATATTAATGTAAAAACTAATAATACATTTTTAAACAATATATGTAAATAAAGAACATTTTTTAACTCAGCTTTATTTATATACATTTTGAATTTTTTTTAAAAAGATTTTTGTACAAATTTTCTAGATTTTCTGAATTATAATAATAAATATTATGTATTTTATAATATTTATTTTTATAATTTTACAAAATATGTACATTTTTATAAGTATTTTCATACAAGTAAAACAACACAATTTTTTTAACATAGTATTCATTTTTAATTCTGTAAAGGAATATTTTAAAACATTAAATAATATGTTTGGTATGTTAATGTATTTATTTAGTTTTGGGTCATTTATTTTGTAACCGCTTTAGGTCGTTTTGTGTCATTTGGATGAAGACAAGCTTGCGATTGGGAGACACTTCACGTCGCTGAAGGTAAGGTTTGTTTTATATGTTTTAATTGTGTTTTAAATTAATTTTGATAGTACTTTGGTACTATTTAGTGTGGTTAGAAGTAAGTTAGTTGTATTAGCCGTTTGGTTATGTTGTATTTACGTATGGTGTATGTACGTACTTTTTGGCGTTGTATAGGCTTGTTTGTAGAGTTAGTGTTTCGATGTTTAATGTTTATTAGGTGATATCTAATGTTAGTATTACTGTTAGTAGGAGTTTATGTGTTGTTTTGTGTGGGTGGGAATGTATGTTTTATGTATATTTGTTGCAGGAGTTCGTGATGTCGGAAGGAGTCGTTTTTTTTTTTAAAGAAGTGTTTGTTAGTTTTATTAACTAATGGGTTTTGAACACTTCTTTACATTTTTCGGTTTTCCTGGAGTGTTTGTTATATTTTTTTAAATTTTTCAGGATTTTTATGGTTGTTCGAACGACTTTCGGAAAATGGATTATTCAGTTTTGGAACAGTTGGATTTTTTCACTTTTTTTTGGGCACAATTTTTCTTAATGGATTGTTTTGGTGGAAATCGAATCTACGGTCTTTAGGACATGTTTGGTAAGTGTTTTAAATGTTATTTATTGTGGGTGGGTAATGTTATTTTGGTTATTGTTATGTATTATTTAATAAAAAAATTATTGATGTGTTTATATATATTTAAAAAAATATAATTTATATTGCACACTAATTACTTTTGAGATAAAATATATTATTGTGATTTACATTGTATTGTTTGTATTTTTTTACGTCATGCTTTGTTAGTTAGAGTAATTTAGAGTAGTGTTTTGGCTATTATGTTGAGGTGTTCTATGCTTTTAGTGCTAGGGTACAGCTTTACTTGTTGCTCTAGATATTTGTGCATTTGTTTGGTTTGTTTGGATTTTTTTGGAGTTAGTTCAGTAATGGATTGTTCCATTATGAATTTTTGATAACTTTGTTCTTTTTGGAGGCATTTGATAAATTCTTCTAAAGTTGGTTTAGTTCTGTCTGTTGATTGGAGGAAGGCATTGTGCCAGCCTTCAACAGTGTAGTGTAGCTCCTATTTTCCCAATAGGCTCTGCGCATTGGAATAGTACCTACAGTAGTAAAGGCCTAGGCCAGACGTTAACTAGGTCTACTACTGTCGATGCTAGACTTAATTTTTGGGTTTGCCAGCTAAGCTCAGAGTTCGCTAGAAACTTTCTCGAATGTTCAAGGAAGGAATTAACTCCCCTGATTAGACAAGAAGGGATTTAGTTTCTGACAACCATAGAACATGACAACTTTGCTCTCCCCTAATCAAGAGTCAATCTCATGAGTCGTGTGAGCACAAGGCAATTATTTTACTCAGTCAGTACGTGCATTCTTAGTCTCATCAGAATGTAGAGAAAAGGAAGAGACGGGCGTGTTCAATAAAAGATGTTATTTATTGATCAGTCTCTTTTCTCTTACAAGAGAAATGGATCGATATTATTGCAATACTTATTGTTAAGTAAAGTGCATACATTAAAAGCAATAGTATAAAATAATACTGTAAAAACATTGATATGGTTTCTGAGCCATATGATGTTTAAAATGATTAAAATATATTTACATACACATATACATTTGACTAAACGTACTCAACTGGTGTTTCTAAATACGCCTACCCCGTGTACCTGACCTAAGTCTAATGCGTGGGCGGGAATAGAAAGTTACAGTTTAAGTTAAGTTTGTTTTTGCCAAGTGAATAACTAAAGAATTCTCTAGGAGGGGTTATTCAGTTCTGTACCTGGAATTTAGGATGAATGAGGAATGGTATCTCTTTCTCTGCTCTCGATATTCCAGGCTGCCTGCGAGGGCTGCCCAGAAACGCCGGTGCTGGGTCTCTCGGCTTGAGATAGCAGCGCGTCTCTCAGCGCGTCAGGAAGGCGGGGCTGCTGCCTGCGGGGTCTGCTTCTGCTCTCGGCTTCGGCAAGTATGGCTGCTCCGTCTTGTCACCACGCGTGTGTTTTGCATAGGGCAAGGTCGGCAATATTTATACCTTAAAGGTGCCGGGATTGACGTAAGGATGGACATAGGTACGTCAATAAAGATGTCATACGACTTGCTCGTTAGCACATTCTTTACTAAAGTTCTCTGTGAAATCAAAACAATGGCCGCACGGATTATCCAGGTTGTCATAGGTTTGATTTGTTATGAGAACGTCGTATGCCTTATCAGGGGCTGGAGGAATGTCGCTTGTCTAATTAGATCTCAAGCGTTATGACCTAATCAGATAACACGTTCCTGTGCCGTAGTGTGACTGCATCAGATAACGGTATCTGCATCATGGGGGATTTCTTGCCTCATGGGCTGGCTGTTAGTTAACTAGCTAGGTAGTTTAACCAGAATAGGGTCAGGAATAGGGGGATCGATTCAGAACCTATAGAAATACACGACACCCACTCCACGCTAACTATGGTCATATCTACTAATCTATGCATAGTATAACATAGTACAACATACTATAGAGTATAGTGTATACCTTACCACCCCAAAATACATAAATGCATTTTGAAATTTTCAAATATACTGAAAAATTGCAGTCATATAAATTATATGCACTTTAAGCTATGAATTAAATGCAAAAGTAAACACGCATTGTTATGCATTATTGCTTGTTGGTATATGAGAAATACACATGAAATGGCTCTTAATATGGCTATACAGAAAAAAAAGTCGAAACCATTTCATCACATAAAATATATTGTGAACATACCAGCGGGCAGCTAAAGTCTATATAAAGTCTATAAAGTATCTAAAAAAATAGAAATCTTAGTTCTCTAGGAATAGTTTCTTACTTTAAGCAGAAGATCAGTGTCCCGGAAAAAAATATATAGAAAAATATTTTAAGGGCTTGCTGAAAAAGGTTGCTGTCCGTGAACTGGATTGTAATTGTTCATGTGACTTTATTTTTTAAAGTTGAAGGCCGAATTCAGGGAACGCCGTGTGCGAGTTTACTCAAAAGTCTCTATTTCTGTTCCGGAGAGAACATCATATCATTCAGGCTTTCGAAAAAACTGTCAACAGCTTCATGGGAAAGTTCCACTAAGTCGGAAATAGGGGTAACCATGCATTCGTGCGCATGATTGTCTCCATTGACATTCTGATTTGCATTGCTGACAGAAGGTCGTACCTGTTCGATGTTGCTTTCATCTTGAACTTCACTACCCTTCAATCGCGGTGGTGAAGATTCCAGGAATGCCGTCATCAGAATTGGCAGCCTTTGAGGGCAGCACAGTGCGTGAACCTTGGTAGGAACCAACAGTGTATCTGCATCCACCGGCGCATCCGATTGTAGCGTCAGACAGGTGTCTAACACGCATTCTTCTCCGCATAGCAGACACCTTAGTACAGGTAAAACACACCTTTGCCACATTGGTCGAAATGATAGAAACCAAGTCATGTTTAGGTCTCTAAGCCGGGAGAGTCCCAGGATTTTTGATATCCGGTCCCGGTATCCAATGGCTAGGATCGTATCTTCCATTGTCGTGAGATTTTGTTCTGTGACATGGGTTGCCATAACGAAAAATAAGGACTAGGAATAGGATTCCTGCAATTAGTCACAGGATCAAGGGAAGTCCGCCAAAAATCGAATGGACGAAATCTGGAAAAATACCCAGTATGGCTTTGAATGGTGTTAATGCCATCGAAAATACTGTCTTAAATACCTTTGAGACCCCAGTGGTATCAGAAATATTTAAGATTTCGCTCAGGATTTCTGCGAAATGTACGGGGGAATTAGTTGATAATAATGTATGTATCTCTGCAGTCGTCCTTGCGACTTGTAGATCATACGTTTCTTTAGATGACGTGAGCCTTGTAGGCGTCTGAAGAAGCACTGTTTTCATTCTGCTTAAAGTGTCTATTCGAATAGAAGTAATTTTCAGACCGGGCCATGCCCTTGCCTCCCTGTCTGGAAAGGAGCTGGGGAACAAAGAACGTCCACAGCACTTGACCTTCGCCGTCGTAGTGACGAGATAAGGAGTCCCGGGCATAAGACTACAACATCTGCGGTCTACAATAAGAATGTAACTCCCATTATAGAGTCTTTGAAAGAATGGTTCTATTTCAGTTGCAGGTGCGCCTTGCTGGTGACATGAAAGGTTGTATGAATTCCCTTCACAGGCTCCGTGAAAACTAATACCGTTACACAGAAGCGTGCCGCTTAGTGACATAGCACAATTGTTGCCACTAAGAAACACTTTCTGTCCTTTGTTACTGACACATGCATGTGAATAGGGCAGGTTCCAAGTTGTTTTAAGGTACCCCTTTCCCAATTTCTCGTACATGCCAGCCTGTATATATTTTTGGCAGTATTGAAACCTGAAGGTTGAGATTGGAATATTTATGATTCCGTGGATTATCCATTCACTGACAGGTCGTTCTGACATTGTCAACGGTAATCTTTCTAGTTTTTCAATGCTCAAGATTGTATAATCAGCACCCTTCTGCGCCATACCGATTTGTCTATCAGTAAGGTTAAAGATTTGGAATAGTGACGTTGTGTTGATTAAACGCCAAGGCACATAGCCAGAACGCAGATTTTGTAACGTCCAGCCAAGCTGTACAATAGAACGCAATTGTGACTGACCATGTTGTAATAACAGTAAGTCTTGCGATAATATATCGATTGCTGAAGACACAATGCTGTCCAATGAAAAAATTCTGGAGGACAGAGTCATTAACCCATTGTCCACTACAGAAAGTGATTTTTCCAAATTAATACGATCAATTTCACGTATTCTCTCTGCTGTTTCAATTTGAGTAACCTTCCAGGCCTCATTGTATGCTGCATATACAGAGGCTGCTATGAAACGTTTTTGACGCTGTTTGCGTGGTCCCATTATGAAATCACGCAAGTCAGCACCATCAGTAAGTAAAGTTAGGTGTTGCTTAATTTCAGGCAGTGTGGAAGTTTGTAGCCATTGAAGGCATAATTTGCCCACACTGTAGGTTGTTATTATCCCTGGGTGATGTCTTTGGGGATATCTAGGGTCTGGCCTGGTCATTTTGAAACCCTGTGTTTTATTCAGGAATCTATCTTGACAGTTATTTGTATCTGTGGGCCAGATCAACCATTGTTTCCAATCAGGATGTGTTCTGTTTTGGTTAAGTATATGGTTTATGTCTATTTCTTCATCTGTATCAGAGTTATTACTAAACATTGTTGGCTTTGGAATAGACGGGTTATTTAAATCTTTGATTTTGGCTAAGCCAAGACAGGTGGTTTGTTGAACAGTGTCATTTAAAAATATCATTTGTTCTGGGATCATGCAGGCTCTAAACAAAGCTTCTATACCCTGTACTTGCCATTCTTTTGTACCCCAAACACTTTTCAAATCAACATTTTTGTCCCAATAATCGAATCCAAAAGTATTCATTTTTTCAAAGAATGAATCAGAATAAATCAATTTTGTGTTGGTTATCATGGTTTTGGTCCCTGTCTTGTTTGACAATTTATAATAAAATGTTTCAGCATTACTAGTGTTAAAACCTTGAAAGTATGAATATTTGTCATAAACGGTTCTAGAGCTCCCTTTTGGAGGTGTAGCACAATGTTCCCATTGATTATAATTTAAAACATTTCTAGGTTGTGCAGATTTATGCAAGAAATGGTTACCATAGTGGTTATAGCAATACATACTATCATAATTTGTAGAACCTTGCAAATAATCATGTTTTGTAAATTTAGCAGACATTACTAAGTCAGACATCATATTGTTTATACTTTCAAAGTCCCAATCATCAGCAAATGAGTTTGGTTTTGCAAAGTCACTCAAAGAGATCTTAATTTGGTGTGGATATTTCAGGATCTCGACCGGACCATAAATTTCATAGTCAGTGTTGTCCCAGGCTACCCCACCAGGTATTGGAATTGCTGTGAAGTTGGCTGAAGAAAGTTCTGAAGAAAGTTCTCGTTTCTCGACGTGTGAAGATGTGTGTGGTTTGAGGACCAAGTTGATGTTCTGACTTGCTTTGTCCATTTTAGCATATTTTCCCTCAATGAAGCGTCCCAAAGTAAATACCATGATGAGCCAAAGTATGAGGATAAATGCACCAAAACCCACCCAAAATTCAATCCATGGAGAAATCAGATATGTTTCTTTTAGTTGTTTCAAAAGTTCCTTCGCTTTTTCTTTAAAGGATTTTGATGATGGCTGTGTCTTTTGTTCGCTGAAACCTTCAGAGGAATCATCGAAGTTGATGAAGTAACCGGATGCAGTTCTGTCAATTGTTCCAATTGGTTCAGGATTTTTGTTTCTTGCATTTTCACTTGGTACTTCAGTATAGATTGGTGTGTCTCTGCTAAATGTCTTTATTTTGGTTTTCAGAGGTCTAAGTTCTATTGCATTGTTGCATAGTCCTTGTTGTTCTTCTGTAGGCGTTTCGAATGTGATGAGCCTCTTCGTTAGGACCTCTGTACTGGTAGCAAACCTTGGTGTTCTGCTACTTATTGGGAGTCCACTTGGCCTACTGTTTGTTATCGGCCACATGTTGTGGTTTTACCAGGTCGATGGATACAACTCGGTTCTCCTTTTTTCCAGCAAGTGGCGGTAGTACAACTGATCTTGTCCCGTTGACAGACAAGACAGGAACTGCTTTTCTGTAAGAAGGCCCAAATTCCTTCTTTACCGCGATCTTCTCCCTGACTAGATCCCCGACTTTTGGAATCCAGACAGGTCTTGCTGGGACAGGTGGTGATTCTTCAGTGGTTGTTGGCTGTTGTTTCAACTGTATGTTGCTCAGGTCTTTTCTTGTTTTGTTTAAGTCCTGCAAAATAGCCAAACGGTCTTTGACATCAAAGCTTTTTTCTATTACCACTGAAGTCTGACTATCAAGGTCAGAGATCAACATCCTAGTTCCGAATAATAATTCGTACGGACTGAATCCCTTCAGAGAATTTCTTGGCAAGTTATTTAGACTACGTTGGACACTTATTAGATGTTTGACCCACCCAGCTCCCGAACCTAATATCCTTTCTATTATAGATTGCTTTCTGTCTTGGTTTTTTCTTTACACCATCCCATACCCTCAGGAAGGAAGTGAGAAGATTCCCGCTGGGCTGTGCTCATTTGGCCATTCTTTCCCCCCCCAGGCTGGATTGCCTGAGAAAAAGAAAAAAATGGTCGAACGTAGCATGCTCTTAGCGTATATGCCATTTAGACTC
Organism: Lissotriton helveticus; assembly: GCF_964261635.1. Lineage (NCBI taxonomy): Eukaryota > Metazoa > Chordata > Amphibia > Caudata > Salamandridae > Lissotriton > Lissotriton helveticus. The sequence goes on from NC_136071.1 coordinate 367,470,769, forward strand.
GCAAATCTTGTATAATAGTCCGGACGTCAGCCGAGTGCTGTGGATCTACATTATAAGTGGGAACTAGCCTGTATATGTTAATCGCAAGCCATTCTTTTTGCTGGTAATATTATCTGCCTTGATACGACGAGGTATTAAACTGCTTCTCTCCCCACTGCGATCTCTGTTGCAGTTTGGGCAGTTTTTTACAAACATGGTGTAGTGCAGGCTCATGCCTGGCCACCAGTACCGTGATTGTAATTCTTCCAGAGAATCTTTTAATTTAAGGTGTCTGTGACCCTCGCCCATGTGTGCGTCTGCGATTAACAAGTGTCTCCTGTCCATGTTTGGAATCACTCTATCCCCCACTCCAGGGATTCGAGCAAAAGGGACGGAGTTTGCATCGATTATGTATGTATAATTGAGTGGATAGTTGATCGGTAACGCTGAGCAGTCGCCTTTTGATGACGTTTTCACCGCCAGCAATGTTTCACCGTCAATGTTTTTTAATGTACGCTTTTTTCGATCTACGGAAGCCGGTTTACTGGCTGCCGCTGCGGCTGTTTCAGCCAATGAATTCCCTACAACGTGAACGCCATCACGCTGATGACTCAGTGAGTGAGTCACGTGAGTCTTTGGTAGTTCTTTCTTCAAAAGAGCTACTTGTTCCCAGAGAAGTCTCTGCTTTATTGGTGCATCTGTGTCATCTTTGTAACCGTTCTGAATCCATGTCTGCAAATCCTTGTTATATGCTTTGACGCAGAAATATGAATCTGACACTATAAGTGTCGGGAATTCGCGATCCGCATTATCTAGCGCCATTTTCAAAGCTATTATTTCAGTTTGTAGTTCTGAATTAGTTTCTACTGAGTGTGATTTTGTTAATAGAGGTTTTAGTTTACCTCCGCGCCACACTTCTTTTGTAATCTCACATGTGGGATTGTATGCATGTTCTCCCCAAACGGAGGGTTGAGCATGTCCGTCTGTATAGATTACACAGGCGTAATGTCGTAGAGGCAGAATGTCGATTGGCAGAGGATACGTCTTTTCATATTTTAGATTTTTCAATTCTTCTAGTTCTTAAAAGACTGTCAACCAGGCAATACTTGATAATTCATATCCTCCGTACTGGATTTTCAGATGGGCAATTCTGGATTTTTTGAAGTTGAATTTGTAACCCTCTGCATCGAAACCAAGTATAATGGTGTTCACTCTTTTCAAGTGAGTTTCCAAGTCATCATCTGTTAAGTAAATGTCATCGACATAAGATAATGCTTCATCATCATATTGTTGTAGTAATTCTGTTACTCTCGCTGAGAATACCCCCGGGCTATTCTTGTACCCCTGGGCTAACCGACAGAATTGTTTTTGAGTGCCATTTACTGAGAAAGCTGTTAAATATCTGCTCTCTGGTGCTATGTTTTGACAAAAGAATCCGTTGGAGATGTCCAAGGTAGTTTTGTATTTTTTGCGCACTATGTTATTCATTAGTGCAGCACTGTGTGAATTTTGCACTGCAAAAGTTTTACAACATGTGTTAAGGTGTCGGTAATCCAAAACTAGACGGTATGAATTGTCTGGTTTGGAGACCGGAAACAAAGGATTGTTCATTTGTGAGGTGCAAGTTTCAATCACCCCCTGGTATTCTAGCTGATCTAGTATTTCATTTACTTGTTTTTTAGCTTCTTGCTTAACTGGGTACTGCCTTTGTGCAGTAGGTTGTGATTTTAACTGGATTTTGTGAGGAGGAGAATCCTCATCCCATCCTACATGATTTTTGTATAAAGCAGGTGCTAAGGCCACTGCCCACTTTCTAGCAAGTGTGTATTTTTTATGAATCGGTATTTGATTCGAGAAGGCAGGCATAATTACTTCTTCGCCATGAGGGCACTCCCTGACAAACTCTGGTGGCCAGTCTTTTTCAGCTAGAAGGATGTCATAGCCTTTGGAGAGGTTATCCCAAAATAGTCCCCTAATTTTCCTAGTCTTATCTCCCTCTATACGTAATGTTATCTCGTATATTTTGTGGGGCTTGCTAACTCTGGTATCTGCAGTTTCCACTTGAAGGTATTCATTCGTGTCCACTGTCTCCAGATGATTCATAAGGACTTTGCGAGCTATGCTCACCTCTGCTGCGCTGTCTAGCATTGTCTGAGCCCACTCTCCGTTTTTCAGTTGTGTCCTCAGTATTCTCGGCATTGTTAACTACCTTGATACTGGCTACCTTCTTTTTTGGAAATTGTGATTTCTTTTTCAGTTGAGCAGGTTCCTTGTCTTTGGACTTGGCGTGCTCTTCTGATCGTCCTCTTCTTTCCGATTTCTGCGAGGAATTCTGAAAAGATTGAGAGGGACGTGTATCAATGTCTTGATATCTATCAGGTTTTTTAATATTATCCCTATTTCTAAGGTTATATCTATTCCCAGAGGGTTCACTCTGGGGTGACCTTTGTCTCGGGTTTGGAGATTTCTCCCTTCGCCTAGGAGACCTTCCTCTGGACTGGAATTTCTTTTCTTTAGGATTGGATTGTTTGTTCCCATCCCAGTTCTTTTTTGGTGAATTATTATTATTATTAAAAAACATTTTTTCTGGACTTGTAGTCAGTTGCGGTTTTACTGGTATTCCACCTAGACTATCTCTGCCTAGTTCTTCATAGGATTTTTCTATGATTCTGGCAATTTCAGCTGGTTGGTCTGCTATATCTGTCTCTTTTAACCTCTGGCGGATCGCCACGTTCGCTGCTTCACCTTTTATGTTGGCTAATAATATAGCCGAGACCTGCTTGAAGTCTTTCAGTAATTTCATACCAAGAGTTAAAGCAGGTTCTGGACCGTATTCATCTTGAATTTGTTTTAGCACATCTGGTATCACCGAAATGGATGGAACACCGTGCGTTTTTGTATAGATGGAAGCAAAGACTGTACCCCAAGTGTCACAGTCCTCAATGTGTGGTGCGATTCCCATTGGGAGACATATAGTCAGAATCCTGTGTTTTTCTAATGGGGTGGTGTCAGGAAACACCGCCTCTATTTGGGTAATTTTCTGTGCCAACCAGAATGGTATTTGTTCCCGTTTAGCTGGAACTTTACCTAGGCAGGATTGGATGTTCTGTGGTGTAATTTTATTTGTGTTCCCCTGGTGAGGGGTCAGCTGTGGTAGTTTAATCGCTGGCTGAATTGTTGAAGTCCGCATTACATACTGAACTAATTGTCTATGAATTTTTAGTAGTTGTTTTAGCTGTATTAACAGCTCTGCTGCAGGCATTCTTTCGATGTCTGGATGTGGTGTGTATCCGGCTAGGACCGGCCACGTTGCTCCTGGTCTTCCTAAAGGACCGAGCCTTGTAATGTGATTGTTATGTTTTAGGGCGCCATCAAATAAGAGCACATGCTCTTGGAATTTGAGTGGTACTTCCACCTCCTCGAAAGGAGTGTACTCATTAGGAGGTTCCTCTACTTTGTAATAGTGGAAGTACTTTGTTATAGTATTAGCTGCTGGAAAATGTATCCATGTATAGTATACCTCTGTCTGCCGATATTCGTGTGCCTCAATTACGAATATGACTGTGCCACCTCTAGGTGTCAGTCCATTTTCTATAAGTTTTAAGGTTATAGATCTCCTTTTGGCGACCTGGATGAGTATTATATCCGGGTCTGCTGTTTGCATGGTAGCATCAGCATCTGCTATTTCAGTAGCTAATCTAGTAACCTCTCGTTCTTCATCGCTGTCCATTTTGCTGACAGGATGGTATTATGTTTATTTGCAGATCAGGTTTCTTTATGGAAACAGAGATTAGATGCACAATATTTTGGAACTGTTTTATCCTTCAACGTTGACTAGACCAAGAACCATACATAGGAGTCCCCTCCTGCGAGGTTTTGGAGGATATAATAACCTTTCACCCACTCCAGACGTCTTTGGAGTATTTGGGAAAAAGGGTCTGAGTGAGAAAGCACGACTGAGTTACTCTAAATGTCTTACGTTAGTTTTATCGCCCTTTCCAAACGCGTTGGGCGCCATGTAGTGTAGCTCCTATTTTCCCAATAGGCTCTGCGCATTGGAATAGTACCTACAGTAGTAAAGGCCTAGGCCAGACGTTAACTAGGTCTACTACTGTCGATGCTAGACTTAATTTTTGGGTTTGCCAGCTAAGCTCAGAGTTCGCTAGAAACTTTCTCGAATGTTCAAGGAAGGAATTAACTCCCCTGATTAGACAAGAAGGGATTTAGTTTCTGACAACCATAGAACATGACAACTTTGCTCTCCCCTAATCAAGAGTCAATCTCATGAGTCGTGTGAGCACAAGGCAATTATTTTACTCAGTCAGTACGTGCATTCTTAGTCTCATCAGAATGTAGAGAAAAGGAAGAGACGGGCGTGTTCAATAAAAGATGTTATTTATTGATCAGTCTCTTTTCTCGTACAAGAGAAATGGATCGATATTATTGCAATACTTATTGTTAAGTAAAGTGCATACATTAAAAGCAATAGTATAAAATAATACTGTAAAAACATTGATATGGTTTCTGAGCCATATGATGTTTAAAATGATTAAAATATATTTACATACACATATACATTTGACTAAACGTACTCAACTGGTGTTTCTAAATACGCCTACCCCGTGTACCTGACCTAAGTCTAATGCGTGGGCGGGAATAGAAAGTTACAGTTTAAGTTAAGTTTGTTTTTGCCAAGTGAATAACTAAAGAATTCTCTAGGAGGGGTTATTCAGTTCTGTACCTGGAATTTAGGATGAATGAGGAATGGTATCTCTTTCTCTGCTCTCGATATTCCAGGCTGCCTGCGAGGGCTGCCCAGAAACGCCGGTGCTGGGTCTCTCGGCTTGAGATAGCAGCGCGTCTCTCAGCGCGTCAGGAAGGCGGGGCTGCTGCCTGCGGGGTCTGCTTCTGCTCTCGGCTTCGGCAAGTATGGCTGCTCCGTCTTGTCACCACGCGTGTGTTTTGCATAGGGCAAGGTCGGCAATATTTATACCTTAAAGGTGCCGGGATTGACGTAAGGATGGACATAGGTACGTCAATAAAGATGTCATACGACTTGCTCGTTAGCACATTCTTTACTAAAGTTCTCTGTGAAATCAAAACAATGGCCGCACGGATTATCCAGGTTGTCATAGGTTTGATTTGTTATGAGAACGTCGTATGCCTTATCAGGGGCTGGAGGAATGTCGCTTGTCTAATTAGATCTCAAGCGTTATGACCTAATCAGATAACACGTTCCTGTGCCGTAGTGTGACTGCGTCAGATAACGGTATCTGCATCATGGGGGATTTCTTGCCTCATGGGCTGGCTGTTAGTTAACTAGCTAGGTAGTTTAACCAGAATAGGGTCAGGAATAGGGGGATCGATTCAGAACCTATAGAAATACACGACAACAGCGTTGTTTGTTTTAGATTCCACGTTTAAGGTGCTTCGGTAAACGTTCCACCAGGGTATTAAGAATTTTGGATTTCTTCTGTGGCCAGATCTATGGAGCCTACCTACCCATGTGTCTTCAAAGTAGTCTAAGAGTACAGGGAATTTAGCTTCATTTTGTTTGTAAAATGTAGTATCAATTAAAATGCTGTAGTGTTCAGCCACATCTGTTTCTGGAACATAAGCCAGTGCTATTAGTTTTTTTATTTGATATGCAAAAGATGAATTGGTTGCATATTCTATGCTTAGGGTTGTCTTTTGCAAATGTCTCCATAGACACTGATTGAAGTGATAATAGCAGCCTTGGATACAGGTATGGGGGTGTATTTTAAAAATACTTGAAAGCATTGCTTGTTCAAAATCAAGTATTATTTTTTCTGGGGAATAGTCATTCGTTTTTTGTTTGATAGTGTTTAATAATTCCACATATGTTAAATTTGTTTTATTTGGTAGAAGTGCATAAAGTAGAGGTATATTGCAGTTTTGATATAGGCCATGTATGGTGTATAATTGGTAAAAAGGTTTGGGACAAATGTTAAAAGTCCCATCCATCACCCAATATTGGCTTTGTTGGAGTTTTAAGAGGTTAATGGCTGTGCCAAAAATTATTAGTCTGTTCTCATTGTTTTCGTTGTTGTAAATGACAAAAGGTCGCTTGTTTAAAGTTATAGTTTGGTCAGGATTTAAATTTATATCGCTATATGTTCTAGGAGGTGGTGTGGTAGTGGTAGTTGTTCTTTTGGTACGTGATATTGTTCTTTTGAGGGAAACTATATTTGGCATTTGGGTAGTGGCTGTTTTAGGTACTTGAGGAATCTGTTCTTTTAAGATTATGCTTGTTGGTTTTTGGGAACCTGTACTAGCTTCTTTGATGTTTTCTAATGCTGTTCTAACTTCTATTTTGGTTATGTTTGGTCGGTGGTTGTGTTCTCTGGTATAAAGGATTGTTGCTTCCCTAGTTGTCGCCCTTCCATAACATTTGTTGGAGTAATATTTGCAACATTTCCAATTTACTTTCCTTCCAAATTGTTTTTCTTGGGTATAAGTGTAACCCATGTAGCAGAGTAATAGTTTTCCTTTTTGGCTGGTAACAAATTCAGCTCCTTCTGTCATTTTTTGTTTGTTAATCTATAAGAAATATATGTTATAGTTACTTGAAATATAGATGTATGTATATTAAATAAAATTTAGAAACATTTCTATCGTGCATGTTTACCTTTTTGCCAATTCAGTCTTTTATTTTGATGTTCTTTACTGTTTAGTTGTGGTCTGTATATTCTGTGTTTTCTTTACCTGAAAAACAAAATGCATTTATTTGTGTTAATTGTTCTGATATATGTTTTAGGTTGCAATTACAGTTTTTGCCTATAAGTTTAAGTTTAGATTTATTTTATGTTTTTATAAAAGTTTGTTGAAATACTTACTTTGTTAGTCGTATCTTTGTTTTCTCTGTCCTGTTGTCTGTTCTTTGTCAGTAGAGTATTCTGTAGTGGTGCTAGAAAATAAAAAGTAGATCTGCATCAGTAATTGGATCATGTTTGTTATTTTTTTTACAATTTAGCAGTTAGTTTCAGTGAGTTCATGTTATTTACTTACTTTTTATTGACTGATTTTTAGTTTGGGTTTTGATGTTCTTGTAGTTGAAGTCGAATGCATCCAATGTTTAGTTGTGGCCTGTATTTTCTGTCTTTGCTTTATCTGTAAAAATAATGCATTTATTTGTTTTCATTGTGTTGATATAAGAGTTTCGGTTGCAGTAGCATTTTTTGCTAAAAGTTTTAGTTTAGATTTATTTTATGTTATAAAAATCGTTGTAAATACTTACTTTGTTAGTTGTATCTTGGTTTTCTGAGTTCTGTTGTCTGTTGTTTGTTAGTAGAGTATACTGTAGTGGTAGGAGAACAAACAAATAGATATGTATTAGTTATTGGGTCATGTTTTTATATTTTAACATTTTAGCAGTTAGCTTCATTTACTTTATTTAAGTTACTTACTTTTAATTCTCTGAATTGTAGGTTGAATCTTGATGTTCTTGTAGGTGTCGTCAAATGTATCCACTGAATTTTCTTCTGTCGTATTTTTTCCTGGTGGGTTGTGTTTAGTGTTTAATTGTTTATATAGTGGTTTGAACTTAGTAATTAGTTTGCTATTGGTCAATTTATATTTGCAGTGTTTTTATTGGTTTGTTTGTATTTTTGAATATTTTTTTAACATTTATTTTCCATATAAGGCAAACGCTAATTAATATATTGGTGAGATAATGTTATATAATTTTTAAAAATAGTTTTAGTTACATTTCTATCGAATTTAATATATTTTAATTGTGAAATGTAAATATATTTATAGTTTGTTATGATAGATGTTTAAATTTGTATTAATCATATTTTTTTATGTTAAAAAGTGCTATTATATATTAGTAAAAACATTTGATATTTCTAATTTAACGATATTTTTGTTGTCGATAATTAACTCTTGATATTTTTTACTTAGTTTGTATATTTTTTTATAGTCGATATTTAAGTATTACGATATGTATGTTGTCGATATGAGTGATATCGTTGTGTATGTAGGTCGATATATAATTTCCGATATTTTTGTACGTTTTTAGTTAAGTATAGAATGTCGATATTAATGCTTTCGATATTTTTGTGTCGATAATTTTGTAGGACGATATTGTGTCTTTCGAAGTTATGTCAGTGATTCGATCTCATGAGGTCCTGACTCTAATATTAAGGGGTGAGAAACATGAGTTATTTTACAAAAATCAATACAGCAGTATCTTGAGGTTTACCATCAATGGTGGGGCCCTCTTTGCGGTATTATATGCCTAGACAGTTATAGTCATATACTTACCTTATGAATGAGCCTTTTCATAGAGTCACATCAATCTGGATACTTTACCTAGGGGTACTGTATGTACGACAGAGTACACATATGGATGAAGAACTACACTGGCACAATCTAATCATTGATCTTTTACCTATTTATGTATATCTGTCACTATACTGTGAAAAAAACATTTCAAATATTCAAGTCACTGTTATTATACATGCACCTACGCCAACTTATAGCAATAATACTCACGCTAAGGGTAATGCTCACCAGGCCCTCCAATGGATGACCCGGACAATATATCCAACCATGACAAGATACTAATGCTACTATACTTTTGTCCTACACTTTTTCTCTTTTCAGAAATGCTACTCCCTGCTACATATTTGGTGTCACTGGTTAGTTCAGGCCGCCACTGATACTAAAATTGAACTTCCTTTAGTCCTAAAGAAGCGCTTTGGATCTGCTTCTGAGGCCACATACAGCCGAAACGTGTTCACCGTTATATATGTCCATTAGGGACATATACCCAGCCACAGAGGAACATAATATCCTCTAGAAGAGCACCACACACTTTGTTTTAACAATGACAGAGGGATCACCCTACTTCATAGTACCCACTCCCTCCAGTCATTTTTTAACACACTACTTTAAACTTCGCTGCCACTTACACCAACACACCCAAACAGCTTCTCATCAAAAGATATCCAATAAAGAGATCCATCGGGGGACCCGTATGGCATTGCAAAGCCAGCCCGACGAGGAGCAAAGCCCAAATGATGAAGCATGACATCCTTCGGGATGTGTGAGGGCATTATGATGAGGATAAACTGTCCCCCACAGATAGAGTAGCACACAACAAAAGTTTATTCCTCTTTCTTCCTACACAAGGAACAGTGATTCCCTTTGCGTACTAGTGAACCAGTTACAGACAGTGAATAGGCCAAGTTTATTTAATGCAGGGGGAAATCAGAACCAATTAGTGCAAGTGTCTCAGCCTCCTAGAATTCTTCAAGGCAATCGGACATACCACCAGATGCCCTTCATTGAATCTCTGCTCTGGTTGATTTGATCTTTACCCATCCTTATGACGGTCCCTAAGGGGTGAAGCAGACTGTACACTTGAGGCAGTCTTGCAGGTAGACCAGAGTGGACTCTACGTAGAGGCAGATGGGGATGGTCATCCGATTTTATTCTTAATTGATACTGGTGCTACCTGTTCTACTGTGAGATCTGCAGTAGCCCCAAACCTGCCCCTCTTGGGGAAATTGATCACAGTTGTAGGAGTTGCTAATAAAAAAATGAAAAATCCCTTGACGGAAGAGGTGCTTGTGAAAATCCGGATTTTCCAGGATCACCATCAGTTTATATTGTGCAATTCTAGTCCAGTGCGTCTATTAGGGCGTGATCTGTTGTGTAAACTGAATTGTACCATCTATTGCACACCACAGGGAATTGAGTTACAAATTAATGATGAGGAAATTTCTTTCAAATTGGTGCACCCAAACCTTTGTGTTGCCATGTTCCCTTTACTAACAGTGTAAGACTTGCTACTAGATTTCAGGGATACCATCTCAGCAGTAGTGTAGGATTTTTCAGGAGGACAGATTGGGCTGATTCGAGAAGTTGAGCCAGTTGCACACAGGTCAAACCAATTTCAGAATTTCCAATAACACCTAATTACAACCTGACTCCTGAAACTGTGGCAGGGATTAAACTTGTAATTGAGTCCATGATTATGCAGATCATTCTGAAAGAGATTATAGGAAGTCTGTGCAATTCTGCTATTATGGGTTTGCAGAAACTTAACAGAATATATTGCATTGTTCAGGACCTACTAAAGGTCAACAGAATAGTGATTCCATGTTGTCCCGTGGTCCCGAATCCATCTGTGATCCTAGTCTAGATTCCTTGCAAAGCCTAAAGGTTTATGACGATTGACCTTTGCCAGGCCTTTGGTGTTGTATCCCCCAAGGGTATACTGAAAGTCTGTCCATCTTCATCCAGATCTTGTAAAAGAATCTTGAAGGTCTTATTCTTCCCAGAAACTCAGTACTTGTCCAATACATTAACAACCTTCTCATTGTGTCTGAGATGCATGATGCTTGCAGGGACAATACCATTGCCTTACTGAACCATCTGGCTGAGAATGGGCATGAGGTGTCTCGGAGTAAGCTTCAGTACTGTCTAAACGAAGTGCAGTACTTGAGCCATGGAATTGAAAAGGGCAAGAGGAAGGTGTCACCTGAAAGAGTAGAGACTATCATGAAAATGAATCTGCCTAACACCCAAAAGAAGGTCAGAATGTTTATTGAGAATAGTTGGCTACTGTCGACAGTGGATTCACAACCTTTCCCTGATTGCAAAACCTTTGCAGATGCTGACTCACAAAGATGTGTGCAATCCAGTGCCTTGGGACAATGACTGCATGCCTTCCTGGAGTTGAGAGTTATTGTGTCTTGCTCCAGCTTTAGGAATGCCTGATTATAACAAAGAGCTTTCTACGCTCTGCCATGAAAAGCAGGGTTGTGCTGCATCTGTACTCACCTAGACACATGTAGGTTCCAATAGACCAGTGGCCTATTTCTCAGCTACCTTACACCACGTAGCTGCTGCGTTGCCTGGATGTCTCTAATCCGTTGCCGCAACAGGTGTTTGTATCGAACGATGTGAGAACATTGTGCAGATCATCCTTTTACAGTGTATGTACCACACTCAGTTGAACATCTGATGATGAGAACAGAGACTCAGCTATTGATAAATAACAGATTGACATGGTGTGACCAGGTGCTTCTTGCCCCTTAAGCAGTGTTCTGTGGTAAACCCTGCTACCTTGTTGCCTGTTCTAAGTGCTGATGGGGAAGAATGTGAATTGTATGACTGTCTAGATGTCAAGGAACTATGCACGAAACCGTGACCTGACATTGTCATGAGCCATTTTCTGGTCCTGAACAGGTCCTCTTTGTTGATGGCTCATGCTTAAAGGACAATGTAGGAATCTGAGAGCAGCCTTTGCTTTATGTACCATTTCTAGAGTGGTGGAAGCCACTTGCTTAAGGGAAGTATATTCTGCACTAGTGGCCAAAATCATTGCCATGATGCATGCAGGTCCCGTCTCTAAATAAGTTTGAGTCGTGAGCTTTACCTATAGCCAATATAGTTTTGGTGTGGTTCATGATTTTGGACAGCTATGGTCGCAGAGGGGATTCCTAACATTATCTGGTTCTCCTATATGAAACATGGAGTATGTGAGACAACTGTTGGATGCGTTGCAATTGCCAAGGTAAGTGGCTGCCATCTAGTCCACAGCCCATAGAAAGGGGAATGATTTTGTAACTACTGGAAACCGTTATGCTGATGAAGGGGCACGCTACTGTGCCTTTAATGCATGTGGCTTTACTGGAGAATATATTGGTGAGAGTGTAGAGAAGACCGAGCTCAATATGATGCTAGCAGCTTCTGATATATGGGACTAAGTGAGTTGTTTGCAAAGGGAAGTTGCAGAAGAGGTGGTTGGGTCAGAGCAGGCTGTGAGAAGGGGCAGGGTGACATTTGTGTGTCAGCTGATGGCAGGGTGATATTACTGATTAGTCTGTTGTACCCAATGGTGAGACAAATTCATGGTGCCGCTCACAGAGGAAGGGATGCCATGGTGAGATTGTTCAGGCAGACTTAGTCAAATCTAAATATGTGAGTGGTTGCAGAATCTGTATGTCACCGGTGTTTCACAAGCCAAAAAATGAATGCTGGGAAAAAGACTGTTGTTGCCTTGAGCCACATTGGCAGGTCAGGGGGTCCCTTCAATCCGATTCAGATGGAGTTTGGCGAAATGCCTGTTTGTAATGGTTTGAGGTATATTCTGGTTGTTGTGTTCATCTTTTCCCAATGGGTTGAGGGTACCTGACTAGGAGATGTGACAGCCTCACAGTATCTAAGTGAGCTCATTCCTAGGTTCGGATTTCCAGCTACATTTGTGTCGGATAGAGTGACACATTTCCATAATGTAGTCATGATGTTACTGTGTGCCGCTCTGCATGTGGATCAGAAACTGCATTGTAGTGACAGGCCAGAAGCATCAAGAATGGAGGAGCAGATCAATGGTATGCTGAAGTCACGCTTGGCTAAAGTGTGTGCATTGACGTCCTTGAAGTGTTTCTATGCTCTTCCCTTAGTGCTAATGAGTCTTCACAGCATCCTGGTCAGGAGAACTGGGTTGGGCACCCCATGAAATAATGATGGGGGGAGCGATTAGTTTGCCTGCAGTGCCTGTCAATGCGCTTGTGAACATTTCAGATTATTTGATCCTTGACTACTTTAAAGGATTGGCTGACATGGTTCTTTCTGTGTCTCATCAGGTTGAAGCAGCGACTGCACCCACATCAAGGGATCTCTGCCACGACCTCAACCCTGGGGAATGGGTTCCCATCAAAAGATACAAGAGGATGAACTGTCTCGATCCTTATAGGCATGATGCATACCAAGTGAAATTGGTGACCAGAACTTCTTTAAAGTGTGGCGGAGTGCCAAACTTGGTCCATGCCTAACGCACACATTGTGTTTCAAAACCCTCAGAAGAAACAGCTCCTCTTCCATAGGAATTACTAGCTGTGACTCAAAAGTCACGGGAGGGGACAAGCCCAGCTGTAGAGGTACCTAAAGAGGCTGGACACGCCCTAAGTCATTCTGAGAGGGGTCATGCTACACAAGACCTTGGTATAGACTCTACGGAAGATGGTATAGTTGAGAGTGACAGAGCGTCTTACTCAGTGGAATAGACTAGTTTGGCAAGAAGTCAAGTGCAGTCAAGAAAGAAAGAAGCTAGAGATAAGGACTGACCTGTGAAGCAGAGGAGGAAGAACCTAAGACTTGCAGCTGAAAGAGAACCTAAACCAATAAATGAGACTTCTGAGTTGGATCTGAGTGTACCCGAGCAGGACACGGAAGATGCAGGAAGGTCCAGAAGAGCTTGAGTGCCTTGTCAAAGGTATTCCTGTCCTGGGTGGATCTATCTGGTTGCAAATGCCGGGGAGAGTGAGGTCCATGATATTGGTGCAGGTCATCACGATATTGCTGAGCGTACCTGGGATTGAAACTAATGCACTTCTTTTGTTGACTGTTTCTTTCCACCAAGGCTCAGTGGCTTAAAAACCTTGATTCTGGAAGACGTGAACGTTCCATGTTTCGGAGCACCACAGTCTTCTCAAGAGAATGCAGCACTTAGAGCCAAATGGTTGCAATGAGTTATTGAGGAAATTGGTTCTGATCTTATAAGAGATGTGAATTGAACTTTGTACTGTGAATTTACACAATATAAAGAAGATAACCTGGGTCTAAGTGAAAGAAGAATATATTTAGGGATTCCATCTAGAAAAAGAAGAAAAAAAAAGAGGGCTAAGGAGGTCTTCCGAGCTATGTAAATACTGTAGGGAAAAGACTATTGAAAATAACTTTCCAAGGCCTCAAGAGTTGCTCAAAGAACTTTAGACGTGGAGGTTGGTGGAGAAAAGAAACTCTTTGTTTCATTCATCTTCTTGAACAATGATCTGATCTACTCTTAAATGGAGTCTGGAAATATGAATCGTAGACACAAATGTATTGTAGGTGCACTCGTTCTGATTGTAGTTATAGCTGTAGTCATTATAGAGTCAGTTCTGAGTTCACCTGAAAGTGAGGAGCAAGGGGTGGCGTACAAGAGAAGTCCACACCAACTCCTGTTGGCTCAAAATGAGGTACACTAGGATCTGGGAATAGCTTAGTAGAGCAAATTAGTCACCCCCTTTTGTACCGTTTTGTTCGCCATAAGTTGGCAGGGTATGCTCAGACGTGTCCCTTGCTCACTTTGCCACTGGATTCAAGCAAGCTGGCTGAAGACGGCTGAAATGCCAGAAACCGGTCCTAGGAAGCTTGTTTCCGGTCCAGGGAAGGCATGGCTTGGCAGTTCGGGCTGGACTGTTCCCATGAGGCACAGGGTCAGACTGATTTGCATATGGCCATGTCTGAATTGGGGTGGCAGAGTGGGATAAAGAACGGTGATGAATTAAACCCAGATCTGTTGACTGGGTGTGAGTGTTTGATTGGTTCAGATGCTCCGTCCATCACCACCCCCTTTTGTACCGCTTTGTTCACCATAAGTTGGCAGGGTATGCTCAGGCGTGAGTCCCTTGCTCACTTTGCCACTGGATTCAAGCAAGCCCGGCTGAAGATGGCTGAAATGCAAGAAACCGGTCCTAGGAAGCTTGTTTCCGGTCCAGGGAAGGCATGGCTTGGCAGTTCGGGCTGGCCTGTTCCCATGAGGCACAGGGTCAGACTGATTTGCTTATGGCCATGTCTGAACTGGGGTGGCAGAGTGGGATAATGAACGGTGATGAATTAAACCCAGATCTGTTGACTGGGTGTGAGTGTTTGATTGGTTCAGATGCTCCGTCCATCACCACCCCCTTTTGTACCGCTTTATTCACCATAAGTTGGCAGGGTATGCTCAGGCGTGAGTCCCTTGCTCACTTTGCCACTGGATTCAAGCAAGCCCGGCTGAAGATGGCTGAAATGAAGAAACCGGTCCTAGGAAGCTTGTTTCCGGTCCAGGGAAGGCATGGCTTGGCAGTTCGGGCTGGCCTGTTCCCATGAGGCACAGGGTCAGACTGATTTGCTTATGGCCATGTCTGAATTGGGGTGGCAGAGTGGGATAATGAACGGTGATGGATTAAACCCAGATCTATTGACTGGGTGTGAGTGTTTGATTGGTTCAGATGCTCCGTCCATCACCATCCTCTTTTGTACCGCTTTGTTCACCATAAGTTGGCAGGGTATGTTCAGATGTGAGTCCCTTGCTCACTTTGCCACTGGATTCAAGCAAGCCCGGCTGAAGATGGCTGAAATGCAAGAAACCGGTCCTAGGAAGCTTATTTCTGATCCAGGGAAGGCATGGCTTGGCAGTTCGGGCTGGACTGTTCCCATGAGGCACAGGGTCAGACTGATTTGCATATGGACATGTCTGAACTGGGGTGGCAGAGTGGGCTAAATAACGGTGTTGGATTAAACCCAGATCTGTTGACTGGATGTGAGTGCTTGATTGGTTCAGATGCTCCATCCATCAGCACCCCCTTTTGTACCGCTTGGTTCGCCATAAGTTGGCAGGGTATGCTCAGACGTGTCCCTTGCTCACTTTGCCACTGGATTCAAGCAAGCTGGCTGAAGACGGCTGAAATGCCAGAAACCGGTCCTAGGAAGCTTGTTTCCGGTCCAGGGAAGGCATGGCTTGGCAGCTCAGGCTGGACTGTTCCCATGAGGCACAGGGTCAGACTGATTTGCATATGGCCATTTCTGAACTGGGGTGGCAGAGTGGGATAAAGAACGGAGATGGATTAAACCCAGATCTGTTGACTGGGTGTGAGTGTTTGATTGGTTCAGATGCTCCGTCCATCACCACCCCCTTTTGTACCGCTTTGTTCACCATAAGTTGCCAGGGTATGCTCAGACGTGAGTCCCTTGCTCACTTTGCCACTGGATTCAAGCAAGCCCGGCTGAAGATGGCTGAAATGCAAGAAACCGGTACTAGGAAGCTTGTTTCCGGTCCAGGGAAGGCATGGCTTGGCAGTTCGGGTTGGACTGTTCCCATGAGGCACAGGGTCAGACTGATTTGCATATGGCCATGTCTCAACTGGGGTGGCAGAGTGGGATAAAGAACGGTGATGGATTAAACCCAGATCTATTGACTGGGTGTGAGTGTTTGATTGGTTCAGATGCTCCGTCCATCACCACCCCCTTTTGTACCGCTTTATTCACCATAAGTTGGCAGGGTATGCTCAGACGTGAGTCCCTTGCTCACTTTACCACTGGATTCAAGTAAGCCCGGCTGAAGATGGCTGAAATGCAAGAAACCGGTCCTGGGAAGCTTGTTTCCGATCCAGGGAAGGCATGGCTTGGCAGTTCGGGCTGGACTGTTCCCATGAGGCACAGGGTCAGACTGATTTGCATATGGACATGTCTGAACTGGGGTGGCAGAGTTTGCTAAAGAACGGTGTTGGATATAACCCAGATCTGTTGACTGGATGTGAGTGTTTGATTGGTTCAGATGCTCCGTCCATCAGCACCCCCTTTTGTACCGCTTTGTTCGCCATAAGTTGGCAGGGAATGCTCAGACTTGAGTCCCTTGCTCACTTTGCCACTGGATTCAAGCAAGCCTGGCTGAAGATGGCTGAAATGCCAGAAACCGGTCCTAGGAAGCTTGTTTCCGGTCCAGGGAAGGCATGGCTTGGCAATTCGGGCTGGACTGTTCCCATGAGGCACAGGGTCAGACTGATTTGCATATGACCATGTCTGAACTGGGGTGGCAGAGTGGGCTAAAGAACGTTGATGGATTAAACCCAGATCTGTTGATTGGGTGTGAGTGTTTGATTGGTTCAGATGCTCCGTCCATCACCACCCCCTTTTGTACCACCATCTTTATGTGGACATGTCCAAGAAAGATTATACATTACATGCTTATGCGAGATTGCTGTATGAATATGTGGATACTATGGAAGTGAGAGACGGTTATGTGGGAATGTAACTTCCTGCCTCAGGATAGGAGGGGATTACTTACCGTCACTTGCCTTTAACATATGGTATTAGTTGTAGCCTGCTTCTTAGTATGTTCTATGAAAAAGGTAATTGTGAGTACTACTTCTCCTGTTATGACGTTGTACTTTCAGAAATTCCGGTACACAAGCACCTGAATAAGTACAACACTTAGAAGAGACTAGAAAGGTTGGAGAACTCTTTTGCACCTATGATATCTTTAGACACTGCTTATGCACATATACATAATTTGGCTTGCATACTAACAGATATAGAAAAGAAATGTATTGATCAAGTAGAAGATAGACATAGAATATTAGTTAACACTGTATACATGGAAAACAAGGAAACTTGTTGGACTAAGAAGGAGTTTGCTCACAAAGCTAAGGGAAGTTCAGGTCCAATAGCTTTAGATTGGCAACAGCAAGGAAAACTCTGCATACGACAAGCTGAAAGCCGTTAAAACTCTCATGTGTAGGACAGAGTGTATCTGATCATATAATTTTTGCTCAAAGGCCCTTTGAAGATGTTTTTGCAAGAGCCAGTTTGCATGGTACCGGGAACATATTTTGGGGTCGATTCCGATTCGGGAAAGAAAACCGTCCTACGATTCGTATTTATAGCCGTTTCCGTACGATTTGTAAAAAACTGTCCGAATTGCGTAGTACGATCCGTTTTCAAAGATTCCGTACAAATGTTTACGAACCATACGTGTTACATGTCATGTATGAAGTGCGATTTGTACGGAAATCATCGCGTATAAGCGACCCGCACAATCAAATAAAAAGCGAACAACCCCTCAACAAACGCACGCGTACCCTGCGAAAACGTCACGTATGAGAGAGCCACACAATAAAGTACGACACGAACCCCATCAATGAAGCGCACGTGTACCCCGTAAATACGTCGCGTATGAGAGAGCCATGCAATAAAGTACGAAACAAACCCTCCATCAACGAAGCGCACGCGTACCCCTTAAATATGTCGCGTATGAGAGAGCCACACAATAAAGTACGAAACACACCCCCATCAACGAAGCGCACGTGTACCCCGTAAATACGTTGCGTATGAGAGAGCCACACAATAAAGTACGAAACAAACCCCACCTCAATGAAGCGCACGCGTACCCCGTAAATACGTCGCGTATGAGATAGCCACACAATAAAGTACGAAAATGAACCCCCTCAACGAACCCCATGCGTACCCCCGAAATACGTCGCGTATGAGTGAGCTACACACTACAGAACGCAATGAATCCCCCCACAAAAAAACTCACGCGTACCCCTAAAACAGCACAAGGAGTGTGAAAACGAGTCGCACAACACCACAAAACATATCTTCTGGCTACAAACCATAGCTAAAAAATGTCCTGGCCACAACCAAACTGACAAACAGAGGGTCAAACTCAGACCCACCCCTCATAACACATCCACCAAAAATTCAAACTAAGCCACACCCACAAATGGACCAATAAAAAGGGCCCACACACACAAACCAGCATCCTTTGCAGCATACACATTTACCTGTAGACTGACAACACATCAACAACTGCACGCATCCACCTTCACACATACCACCAATCACATTCAGACCCACACCCCCTCTTCACATTCAGACCCACACCCTCCCATCCATACACACCCTCGCCCCCCAAACACATTCACCCCACAACATGTCAGGACCAAAGAATCCGAAGTTCACAAACCAGGAGATGGAGATCCTTGTGGATGAGGTCATCAGAGTCGAGCCACAGCTGTTTGGCGCATTGGTCAGAGAGACCAGCATAGCTGAGAAAACACAAATGTGGGAGAGGATCATCAGTAAGGTCAATGCTGTTGCACCCATCAGGCGTACCAGGACGGTTTGCCAGGCCAGGTGGTACGATCTGCGGAGGATGGTCAAGCGGAAAATGGTCGAGGACTAAGCCCAGAGCCAGTACACTGGAGGTGGTGGTCCCCGCAGAGCAGTACAGTACCAGCCCTGGGAGGAGAAGGTCATGGCCCTGCTACCACCGGTGGGAGTACATGGAATTGAAGGAGTTGTGGAGCCTGGTGAGTATACAAACAACTCATGTTACATGGGTGGACTCCCAGCACAGGACACACATATGAGGGGTGGATGATTAGGACTCCCAGCAGTGCCCAGACATACGAGGGGGGTGTGGATATGACTCCCAGCAGTGCTTAGACATGACAGGGGTGGGTGCAGAGGACTCCCAGCAGTGCCCAGAAATAGGAGGGGGGTGTGGATATGACTCCCAGCAGTGCCCAGACATGACAGGGGTGGGTGCAGAGGACTCCCAGCAGTGCCTAGACATGACAGGGGTGGGTGGATATGACTCCCAGCAGTGCCCAGATATAGGAGGGGGGTGTGGATATGACTCCCAGCAGTGCCCAGACATGACAGGGGTGGGTGCAGAGGACTCCCAGCTGTGCCCAGACATGACAGGGGTGGGTGGATATGACTCCCAGCAGTGCCCAGACATGACAGGGGTGGGTGGATATGACTCCCAGCAGTGCCCAGGCATAGGAGGGGTGTGTGGATATGACTCCCAGCAGTGCCGAGACATGACAGGGGTGGGTGCAGAAGACTCCCAGCAGTGCCCACACATGACAGGTGTGGGTGCAGAGGACTCCCAGCAGTGCCCAGACATGACAGGGGTGGGTGGATATGACTCCCAGCAGTGCGCAAACATGACAGGGGTGGGTGGATATGACTCCCAGCAGTGCCCAGACATAGGAGGGGTGTTTCGAAATGACTCCTAGCAGTGCCCAGACATAGGAGGGGGTGTGGATATGACTCCCAGCAGTGCCCAGACATAAAAGGGGGGTGTGGATATGACTCCCAGCAGTGCCCAGACGTGACAGGGGTGGGTGGATATGACTCCCAGCAGTGCCCAGACATAGGAAGGGGGTGTGGATATGACTCCCAGCAGTGCCCAGATATGGCAGGGGTGGGTTCAGAGGACTCCCAGCAGTGCCCAGACATGACAGGGGTGGGTGGATATGACTCCCAGCAGTGCCCAGACATGACAGGGGTGGGTGCAGAGGACTCCCAGCAGTGCCCAGACATTGAAGGGGGTGTGGATATGACTCCCAGCAGTGCCCAGACATGACAGGGGTGGGCAGATATGACTTCCAGCAGAGCCCAGACATAGGAGGGGGTGTGGATATGACTCCCAGCAGTGCCGAGACATGACAGGGGTGGGTGCAGAGGACTCCCAGCAGTGCCCAGACATAGGAGGGAGGTGTAGATATGACTCCCAGCAGTGCCCAGACATAGGAGGGGTGGGGGCACAGGACTCCCAGCAGTGCCCAGACATAGGAGGGGTGTGTGGACATGACTCCCAGCAGTGCCGAGACATGACAGGGGTGGGTGCAGAGGACTCCCAGCAGTGCCCAGACATAGGAGGGGGGTGTGGATATGACTCCCAGGAGTGCCGAGACAAGACAGGGGTGGGTGCAGAGGACTCCCAGCAGTGCCCAGACATAGGAGCGGGGTGTGGATATGACTCCCAGCAGTGCCCAGACATAGATGGGGTGGGTGCACAGGACTCCCAGCAGTGCCCAGACATGACAGGGGTGGGTGGATATGACTCCCAGCAGTGCCCAGACATGACTGGGGTGGGTGGATATGACTCCCATCAGTGCCCAGACACAGGAGGGGGTGTGGATATGACTCCCAGCAGTGCCGAGACATGACAGGGGTGGGTGCAGAGGACTCCCAGCAGTGCCCAGACATGACAGGGGTGGGTGGATATGACTCCCAGCAGTGCCCAGACATGACAGGGGTTGGTGGATATGACTCCCAGCAGTGCCCAGACATAGGAGGGGGGTGTGGATATGAATCCCAGCAGTGCGGAGACATGACAGGGGTGGGTGCAGAGGACTCCCAGCAGTGCCCAGACATGCTAGGGGTATGTGCAGAGGACTCCCAGCAGTGCCCAGACATGACAGGAGTGGGTGCAGAGGACTCCCAGCAGTGCCCAGACATATGAGGGGTGGGTGTACAGGACTCCCAGCAGTGCCCAGACGTAGGAGGGGTGGGTGCACAGGACCCCCAGCAGAGCTCAGTGAAAGGGGGGCATTATCATTATCATACAACAACTACTTGTGTGTATGTTTACAGCCCTAACCTGTGACAGTCCTGATAGTGCCATAGCAACACATCACTTACAGCAGTGTCCCACTCATCCCATATGGTCCAGGTACACACACATGGACCATGCTTATTGTACAGGGAGTGAGAAAGTACTGACAACATAGCTGACACTGGGCCCTGGGGTATGCAGCACAAGGCCCTCCTGTGACCACTGCAAACACTAACATTAGGACAACAAGGTCAGATATCTTGCACAGTAACTCACAACCACGGTCATGGCAGCATGCTCCATGGGGGTACAGCCACACCATGAGTGAGGCACAGTAGCAAATCACACTCCAAATACCAGCACAGCCTGTCACACACACTCCTTACCTAAACATAGCAAGCTGGGCCAGGCAATGTAGTGCCCCATTGCCACAAACGTCATGTAACACAACAAATCCCAATCAGATGAAGCATTCCAGCAAGAAATGCACAGGGCTGATTCACAAGTCCCTTGCATTCATATCACGATGCCGTAGCTACACCTTACTGACGCAGCGGAGACACAAATATTAGTGCAAAGGTGCTGGGTATTGACAAGGTGATGCACCTGGGAGATTTACAACATTCTAAAGCACTGCACCAGAAGTAGGTGTACTGGTTGTGGTGTAGTTGTGGTGTGGTGGGCAGTGGCTGTCCGTCATGTCACAGCAACACCTCCCAAAAGTGGCTGATTGAAATCTTAAACATTTCACTCTGCCACTTGTATGGGCATGCTGCCTCAAAACCCCGTGCATGCCTGAAGCATACGTAAGGATTGACAGAGCATTGTGCAGATAGGCCCACACAGAGCATTGCTGGATCTGCGTTGTTCCAGCAACACAACTCCAGCAATGTGCCACTTCTATGGCACAGATGCGTGATGCAGTTGTTCGCTATTTCCACCATGGTGATCTGCAGTGTTACTGTCTTGCATCCTTGCTGGCATAGCTGTGGTGCACAATGACAGCCAAATCCCTGCTGATATGTCTGCCTGTGCAATTCATTGTAAATAGACCCTCACATTGAAATGAGTCGTGAACACAGATCAATGTGACATCACAAGTGAACAGTGAGCAAAATCATAAGCAGGTGTAACACTGATAAGGACTATGTACATGAAAAGTACATATTCTCTTAAATGTCATTAATATTGTCTGTCTCTCACACCCACAGGGTAACGTGCACAATCTAACCCCAACCAGGGGGAAGATGGATCACAGTCCCAGGCTCCACAGGACCCTGACCCCAGCAACAGTGATGCCTCTCACCACTCCATGGATGACCCCGATCAACCTGGCACCTCTGGATCCCAAACCCGTGCAGCAACTGGATCAGGGGCATCTGCGCCAACCACCACACCCATTCCTGACACATCCCAGCAGACAGCTCGGAGCCATGCCCACAATACACAACTGAGCCAGTCTGACAATGAGGGACACGGTTAGCCGGTCACCCAGGAGGTGGCAGACAACACCACCACTGTCAACCCTCAGGGGTCCCGGCGCCCTGATGTGCAACAGCAGGCCTGGCTCGTGTAGGCAGGGGTAGTGGGAGTGGCTCAAGGCGGAAGCGAGAACCTGACCAGCAAGCTGCAGGGCCCGGTATGTCTGAACTCAGAAACATCATGGAGGACTACCAGCGGGACACCAGGGAGTTCAGCCAGGGAGTGGGGGCCCTCATCGCTTTAAAAAACCAGTCAACAATGACAACTTGGACGGATGAAGGCAACACTGGCTGAGCTCTTGGCGGTGCATAGAGACATTAGCCACCCACTCCGTCGGATTGCTGACAACATGCAGCACCCTCCCTGTGTCACCAGGCCAGAAACATCGAGGCAAAGACTCCAAAGAGGCACAGGGAGGGAGGAGGAGGTGGAATCATCCAACGGAGAGTCCCAGGCATCGTCAAGACCTGCACATGAGGGTCCCCCAAGGAAGGTGGGTCGTCCACGGAGAAGACGTTGAGAGGCAGAGGGCCATGTGCATCTCCCAGGTCACTGGTCTGGCTTCTTGCCATTGTGTGCAACAGCATCACCTTATTGACTGTCTGACTCTCCCACATGGGCTTGCTGGTCGCAGTGTCACCAATGATGCCAAACACTGTGGTCTTGACTCTGTCAACTAAAACTGCAAGGCATCACATCTCCCTCTGTGAACTTTGGATTCCCCACATCTTTGTACAGCACCTAACCCCTACTCACAATTCACTCACAAGATGGAGAATTAAAAAGAACAAACACAATACATATTGTTGTTGATTTAATTTTTTACGTGAGTCAACGACATACGTGTAGGGATATCTCAAAGTATGCCAGAGTGCTGAACAAACTCAAGCCATCCATACAGTGGGATCTGAGCCTGGTTGTGGACACACAAAGGTCACAATGTATGATCAACTACATCCATGGAGGGAAATACTCACACGTGATGGTTACTATCTGCTGGGGGGGGTGGGCTGGGTGCCATACTGCTCTGACAGACAGTTACGGAAGGTCATGAAGGTGTACAGGTCATGGGTAATGTGTCTGTCTCCAGTGAGGGACTACCAGGTCTCTTTGTTGTTGTGTGCGAAATATCACCCGCATGTATTTGGACTGTGGAAGTGATGAATGTGGCACAGGGCAAGGCAGGTTGGATGGACTACAGGCAACGTGGTGTTGGATGGGAGACGTCCATATATTGTTTTATTGGGCCAGTGGTTGTGGAGTGCCTACTGAGTGTGGCTGAGGAGTATGAAGGTGATCCTGCAGTTGACAGTGGGACTCTCAATCAATTAGGATTTTTGTAAAGTACGCTACATACCTTTGAGCGTTTCAAGGGGCGGGGGGAGGGGACTGCTACTGATCGAAGAGTCAGGTCTTGAGGAGTTCTCTGGAGGCCAACATGTCCTGGGTCTGACGTAAGTTTGTTTGGAGACTGTTCCAGGTATTGGCGGTGAGGTGGAAGAAGGATCTTCTGCCGGCAGTGGTGTTGCGGATGCGTGGAACTGTTGCAAGGGCGAGGTTAGCAGAGTGGAGGCTGCAGGTGGAGGTGTAGAAGCTGAGTTGGCCATTGAGGTATGCTGGTCCGGCGTTGTGCAGCGCTTTATGTGCGTGGATGAGGAGTCTGAAGGTGATCCTCTTGTTGACGGTGAGTCAATGCAGACCTCTCAGGTGGCGCGTGATGTTACTGCATTGGGGGTCCGTGATCAGTGGTGCCGAGGCATCCTGGATGCGTTGCAGCCGTCTCAGGAGCTTGTTTGTTGTTCACGCATAGAGGGTGTACCCGCAGTCCAGTGTGCTGGTGATGAGTGCCTGGGTGATGCTTATTCCTGTGTTAGAGGTGATCCATTTGAAGATCCTGCAGAGTATTCGTAGGGTGTTCGAGCATGACGCGGAGAGAGCCTACACTTGCTTGGTCATGGAGAGGGTGGATTTGAGGATGACATCCAGATTGTGTGTGTGGTCGATGGGTGCTGGGGCTGTTCCTAGTGATGTTGGCCACCAGGTGTTGTCCCAGGATGATGGGGTGGTTCTGAGGATGAGGACCTCCGTCTTCTCTTATTTCTGCTTCAGCCTGCTGACCTTCATCCATTCTGCACCGTCCTTCATTCCCCTGTGGAGGTTGGCTTTGGTGGTGTGTAGGGCATTGGTGAGGGATATGATTAGTTGGGTGTCGTTGGCGTAGGAGTTGATGTTGAGGCTGTGTTGTCGAGCGACGTGGGTGAGTGGTGCCATGAAGATATTGAACAGCGTTGGGCTGAGGGATGATCCCTGTGGGACGCCGCAGATGATCTCGTGGTATTTCAGCAATAGGGTGGGTGGCGGAAGCTCTGGGTTCTGCCGGAGAGGAAGGACGTGGTCCAGGCCAGGGCCTTCTCTTGGATCCTAGCGTCGTGGTGGCGTGCTGTTAGGGTGCAGTGGCACACCGTGTCGAAGACTGCTGCTAGGTCCAGAAGGATGAGTGCGGCTGTTCCTCCTTTGTCCCTCAGGATCTAAATGTTGTTGGTGGTGGCAATGAGGGCGATCTCGGTGCTGTGGTTGCTGCAAAAGCCGGTCTGGGATGGTTCCAGGATGTTTTTGCCTTTGAGGTAGTGGGTCAGCTGTCTTTTGACAATTTTCTCTGTGACTGTCGCTGGGAAAGTGAGCAAGGAGATGTGCCGGAAGCTCTTGAGGTCATTGGGGTCCACCTTGGGTTTCTTCAGTAGGGCGTTGATCTCGGTGTGCTTCCAGCTCTCCGGAAAGGTTGCAGTCTTGAAAGAGAAGTTAATTGTCTATCGGAGATGTGGTGCGATGGCTGTGCTTGCTTTATTGAAAACGTGGTGAGGGCATGGGTCAGATGGGGATCCGGAGTGGATGGAGTTCATGGTCTTGATGGTGTTTACTTTGCTGATGTTGGACCAGGCGGTCAGGCGAATGGTGCGGCTGGGGGTCGCAGGGGTGGTGGTTTCAGCGGAGGATGAGGGGTGTCAGTGTTGAAGCTGTTGTGGATGTCGGCGATCTTGCGCTCAAAGAAGCTGGCCAGTGAATCGCACAGGTCTTGTGATGGTGGAATGTCGTTGGTGTTGTAGGTGGAGTTGGAGAGGTCTTTTCACGATGTAGAATAGCCCTTTTGTGTTGTGTGTGTTGTTGAGTAGGCGGTCCCTGAAGGCGGTCCTCTTGTTATTCCTGA
Source organism: Lissotriton helveticus (assembly GCF_964261635.1). Taxonomy (NCBI): domain Eukaryota; kingdom Metazoa; phylum Chordata; class Amphibia; order Caudata; family Salamandridae; genus Lissotriton; species Lissotriton helveticus. The sequence continues at coordinate 367,496,346 of NC_136071.1, forward strand.
TGAGTTGGTGGTTTTTGTGGGTGGTGTGCTTGTGGGCTGTGCAGCTGTCTGGTGTTTGGTTGCGGAGCCAGTTCTCATACACTTTCCGACAGGTGTGTTTTGAGGCCCGGAGGTCTTCGGTGAACCAAGTAGCTTTCTTGTTGGTGTGATTGGTTGCGGAGGTCTTGAGTGGGGCAAGGGTGTCGGCCCAGTTGTTGATCCACTGTTTGAGTTTGATGGCATACAATTGGGGGGGTTCTACCCAAATATAGTCACTGGGACCTGGGCATGCTAAGTACTAAGAGGAAGGGGTCCCAATGTGGATAAGAACACAAAATGAAAATAATAGAAAAAAACAATCACATAGACACTAAATCCAACCACATTGTTTTAATCACAATGGGGACGAGTATTCAATATCATAAATATGCAAAGATTTAACAAAAGGTGGAGCAATGCCCCTGGGAAAGGGGGGGTGTACGTGAAATTGTGAGGAAATTGTGAAGAGGAGGGAATTCAGGTGACAGAATAATCAATACTTCAAGATGAACTCATTACAATGGTTACATACTATGTACAAGACAAAGACATAAAGTTCAAATTGTACTTTAAGATATGTCATACTCCACACAGTACAATATATGAAGAGTTGAGACGTGGAGGTGATAGTTAAAAACAAACAGTTGTCGACGTTTCGACCCTCTGGAGTGCGCAGGTATGCTTAATGTCCTTGCAACTGGGTCTTCTTCAGGACAGGGGAGGGGGAGACCACCTATTTAATATATACAAATGGGAGTATTATTTTCCATTTATAAGTAAGGGATATTATTTCCATTATTTGGATATGACAAAGAAAAACACACACTGGTCAGTCTAATACTCGGGTTGACGGGAATACATGATTAGACATTGACATTCTTTATGATCGGCATTTAATGAGATCATAAATTGGAATGACATTAATCAAACTCCAAATCACCGTGAATGATTAAAGAGCGAGTGAAGCCGGTGACCCGCCCTATGGTGGTACAAAATGGCAGGAGACAAAGGACAAGGTATACATTGGATTGCCTGTCATTACCTTAATATCGTAAGTGCTGGCGTCGTTATGGTCGGGTACACCCTTTTGATGTGTCTGCAAAGAGAATACAGACATACTGTCTAATATATGGCCAATTGTATAGTGGATAGTGGAAAGGACAAAAAATGTGTCCGCGCACAGATTCTCACAGGGTCTGAGCATAACCACATTGAAGCGGAATGCGGTAAAGCACTTACCCCGTCGGGATAATCACTCCGCAGGGAACATTCGGAGGTGCAGGGACTGAGATCGTTCAATTGGCAGACAATGATGTCGAGTCTATCAAAGCAAAATTAGAAAGAAATTATAAGTTGCGCTCCCGGTTAGACTGCGCGGACACATTTGTTGTCCTTTCCACTATACAATTGGCCATATATTAGACAGTATGTCTGTATTCTCTTTGCAGACACATCAAAAGGGTGTACCCGACCATAACGACGCCAGCACTTACGATATTAAGGTAATGACAGGCAATCCAATGTATACCTTGTCCTTTGTCTCCTGCCATTTTGTACCACCATGGGGCGGGTCACCGGCTTCACTCGCTCTTTAATCATTCACGGTGATTTGGAGTTTGATTAATGTCATTCCAATTTATGATCTCATTAAATGCCGATCATAAAGAATGTCAATGTCTAATCATGTATTCCCGCCAACCCGAGTATTAGACTGACCAGTGTGTGTTTTTCTTTGTCATATCCAAATAATGGAAATAATATCCCTTACTTATAAATCGAAAATAATACTCCCATTTGTATATATTAAATAGGTGGTCTCCCCCTCCCCTGTCCTGAAGAAGACCCCGTTGCAAGGACATTAAGCATACCTGCGCACTCCAGAGGGTCGAAACGTCGACAACTGTTTGTTTTTAACTATCACCTCCACGTCCCAACTCTTCATATATTGTACTGTGTGGAGTATGACATATCTTAAAGTACAATTTGAACTTTATGTCTTTGTCTTGTACATAGTATGTAACCATTGTAATGAGTTCATCTTGAAGTATTGATTATTCTGTCACCTGAATTCCCTCCTCTTCACAATTTCCTCACAATTTCACGTACACCCCCCCTTTCCCAGGGGCATTGCTCCACCTTTTGTTAAATCTTTGCATATTTATGATATTGAATACTCGTCCCCATTGTGATTAAAACAATGTGGTTGGATTTAGTGTCTATGTGATTGGTTTTTTCTATTATTTTCATTTTGTGTTCTTATCCAGATTGGGACCCCTTCCTCTTAGTACTTAGCATGCCCAGGTCCCAGTGACTATATTTGGGTAGAACCCCCCAATTCTACACTACTTCGAGCAGACGCTGGTCTGCGAGGTTCTTATGTCCAATTAAGTTGGGCTTAGCACACCATGGTCGAAAGAGAACTCCTCTCATACTCTGAGGATTATATAGACAAACTTTTGGAAAATCCTGACAATTTCTTTGTCTCAACGAATATTCCAACCATTGACTTTACACTCAAAGATAAAATCTCCCGGCTTGAGCGATTGGAGAAGAAACTGGTCCGCACCAGATGGCATGGTCATCTTCTGACAAGGTATCTAAAAGAAAATATCATTCCGGTGGGGCTACAAATTAAGATTGAACCGGCCATCTTCATAGAGGTCCCCAAGTTTAAAGAAGGGTTCAGCCACGTCGCCAACAATTGCTCCCGCCATTGGATGGTTCTGGGTGTGGAAACTGCCGCCGACCAAGTCCAACTGATCTCTGCTGAAATCAAGACCCTAAAAGCTGAGATAGCAGCAGATGCCAATTTTGAGAGTGCAAAGGAAACCCTGAATAACCTTGAAGCCACACTTAAAGATTTTGACCTAACAACTCAGAATCGTAAACTAGAGAAATTAGCCCGTGACATACGGCTATACGATAAGAGGAAGACTTATCCGTACCTACACGAAGATTACTTTCGCCAGGATAATCAGGGCCGCTTCACGAACCGCGGGCGAGGTGCCTATAGGGGCAGACGGAACTATCAGACATTTTCTGATTCATCTTATAGCTCCGACGGGGAACAGGAACAGCACGGCTCTAGCAATCAGTTCAACTGCCCCGACTACGGACACCATCAACAGCAACACCAATACAATCCTTTTTTAGGCCAACGCCCATGGTCATGGCGTCCGCCACGGGGCAGGGGCAACAATTGGCCAATGGGCCAACAACGTGGTTTCCAACCCAATGCAAGCAACTGGGATGTAGGACGTGGCCAACCACAAAAGCAGGTGCAGTTCCAACCGGAACAACACGGAGAACGAGTAACTCGCAACAAAACTTACAGATGGTAGATTCATCCGACGGACAATTCCAAATGAAACTACTTGGGGGTGCACCTCTGATGGATTGCAGCCCTGTTGTCAACATATCCAAACAGACTCTAAGTGAGGATGAAATGAAAGTACTTGGAAAAGGGTTATCTTACGTCCCCACAAACAATCCAGATAATTTTACTATTCGTGCAGAACTTTTTCAGTTTTTCCGTAAGATTAGGTTGAAGTATTTTTTCCGGAACTCAGAACCAAGAACTCAACCTTCGCTAACGGGCCTAAGACCTCCATCCACATTTGTCCCTTATAACAGCACCATGTCACATAAGATTCTGGCATACGAAGAGGTAGTATGGCGTGATGTCCAACAACTTCTGGATACCAAATCATTCACTCGGTACTACACGAGCAAGAAAGAAAAGATGGCACTGCAGTCTCTCGCCCACAATGTGGAAGTGGTTATTAAACCTGCGGACAAAGGGGGAGCAATCGTTGTCCAAGACGTTTCGGCATATGAATCTGAGATTCTTCGCCAACTGTGTGACGGAGTAAGCTATCAACCGTTACGAGCTGATCCATCTAAAGCGATTGCCCTGGAAATCTTACAAATAACGCAAGCCGGACTCGACCAGGGTTTCCTGTCTGAAACCGAATTCCAATTTTTGAATCAGAAACATCCTCGACTGGCTACAATTTACACCATACCTAAGATTCACAAAAGTATGGCTAACCCACCAGGTAGACCGATTGTGTCTGGATGTGGCTCTATGCTTGAGCCCCTTGGCAAATATATCGATTTCTTTCTGAAACCGTTGGCCGAAGCAACCCCTGCTTATCTACGTGACACAATGCACACGATAAATATTGTTGAGAATTCATCCTTTGATCGAGAACATCAAAGATTGGCCACTTGCGACGTGGTGTCGCTTTACACGTCCATTCCACAACAAGAAGCACTGACGGTAATCACACGCTGCCTACAACATCGCCCAGCACCAGTGCAAGTCCCCACGGAGTTTATCGTGTCCCTACTCCAGATAGCCATGACCAAAAACTTTTTTCTGTTTAGAAACAAATTCTATATTCAAACTTCTGGTGTAGCAATGGGGGCCCCTTTTGCTCCAGATGTAGCCATTTTATATATGGCCGCATTTGAGGAGGATACCGTACTCAACCAAGTCAATCCATTCAGAGACCACTTAGGCCTCTGGATGAGATATATCGACGACATCCTCATAATTTGGAATGGGAACTCAGAAGAATTACTGTCCTTTTTCACCTGGCTGAACCTTCAATCGGATTTTCTTAAGTTTACCATCCAATCCGACAACCACACGATAAACTTTCTCGACCTTACCATCTATGAGAATGCAGGAACTTTACTAACGACGCTTTATCGGAAACCTGCAGAGAGAAATTCACTGTTACATTACAGCAGTCATCACCCGAGAGCCCTCAGAGACAATTTGCCCTTCGGGCAATTTCTGCGAATCCGCAGGAATTGCTCCAACAGAGACCATTACTTCACTGAATCAGAGGAGCTCACAAACCGATTATTGCAAAGAGGGTACCCCAGACGGTTAGTCAAGCAATCTAGAAAACGAGCTTGGTTTTACCAACGCGAGGAATTACTGTCCCCAAAGGATAACAAGAACGAACAGGAAACAAGGATTGTGTGCGTTACCACATTCAATACTAAGAGCAACCAAATCAAACGCATAGTCAACCGCCATTGGAAATTGATATCGGATGATATCAACCAACTTGTCACACCTCTACACGCTTTCAAAAAAGCTAAAAGCGTCAAAGACTTCGTGGTCCGTTCCCTCTTAGCGACTCCAGAGGACCCAACCCTCACGACGTTATGGAACCTGCCTCCGGTAACCGGCCACTCAAGGTGTGGGAATTGCAAAGCCTGTGATACCACGATCCAAGGAAAGGAATTCCAACACTGTCACTTGAAAATTCAGTTAAAGACACACACCAACTGTAACTCCTCAAACGTCATCTATGCGATAGTGTGCCCATGCCAATTGATATACATAGGCCAAACGCAACAAAAGATCAAAGTTCGCATCCTTCAACACATGAGCAGAATCAGATGCGTGGTACCAGGAGCACCCTTGGTTGAACATTTCACAACGGTGGCACACCCCCCGGATAGTCTAAGATGGATAGTAATAGAGAGAGCTCTGCTGGGTCCCCGGGGTGGGAATATTTCAAGTATCCTGAACACAAGGGAACTAAAATGGATGTTTTTCTTTAACTCGATTGAGAAAGGCCTCAACGAGCATGACTGCTCTTTTTCACAATTGGCTACTTTACAATGAATGTATATTCCGGAATACTGTATTAGGGGATGGCCTTTACCCTTATGTAAGAGGTACGCCATCCTGTAAAATATGCTAAATGATGATCTTACCTCTATGTGATTTTCGGACGGACTACGTTTCTTGTTTGGCCTTTACCCTTGTGCGAGAGGTACGCCAACATGATACATGGTGCCCCCATTACCACACTAGGTATTCGAAATGCCAGACATACCATATAATGTATTATAGGACGCTCAGATTTATTGTGTTCAACTATGTGGTAAACCGATGTAATTGTTTTCAGTGATCCATCTCCACACGTCCAGTCACACTAGGCAATTCATCATTACAATCATGACGGTTCTTAGTCTCCGCAATCACAGTGACCAAATGGGCAACCAAGGCTAAGGATTATCAATTACCTATTTCTATATCTCCTATAACCTAGTTGTTCTGCGTGGATCAGTGCAACCACTGGTCGACAATTGTTGATATATATATCCACACCTTCAACCCTTATGGTGGTCTTCAGGCAACCGACCATACACTACATAGTGTTTTCTCTATCTCTACATGGGTGCAGGTCACCACGTGACTTCGTTCCTATGGTAACTTAGGCAACCCGGAACCGCGGCTCGCCATTGCGAACTCGAGCGGTACTCAGCGCCAGATTGATTCGGCCATCGGTAAGCCCTTCTTATGACCAGCCATGGCGTCGTAACTTCTCAGCCCTTTAGTCTAACCGGGAGCGCAACTTATAATTTCTTTCCAATTTTGATTTGATAGACTCGACATCATTGTCTGCCAATTGAACGATCTCAGTCCCTGCACCTCCGAATGTTCCCTGCGGAGTGATTATCCCGACGGGGTAAGTGCTTTACCGCATTCCGCTTCAATGTGGTTATGCTCAGACCGTGTGAGAATCTGTGCGCGGACACATTTTTTGTCCTTTCCACTATACAATTGGCCATATATTAGACAGTATGTCTGTATTCTCTTTGCAGACACATCAAAAGGGTGTACCCGACCATAACGACGCCAGCACTTACGATATTAAGGTAATGACAGGCAATCCAATGTATACCTTGTCCTTTGTCTCCTGCCATTTTGTACCACCATGGGGCGGGTCACCGGCTTCACTCGCTCTTTAATCATTCACGGTGATTTGGAGTTTGATTAATGTCATTCCAATTTATGATCTCATTAAATGCCGATCATAAAGAATGTCAATGTCTAATCATGTATTCCCGCCAACCCGAGTATTAGACTGACCAGTGTGTGTTTTTCTTTGTCATATCCAAATAATGGAAATAATATCCCTTACTTATAAATTGAAAATAATACTCCCATTTGTATATATTAAATAGGTGGTCTCCCCCTCCCCTGTCCTGAAGAAGACCCCGTTGCAAGGACATTAAGCATACCTGCGCACTCCAGAGGGTCGAAACGTCGACAACTGTTTGTTTTTAACTATCACCTCCACGTCCCAACTCTTCATATATTGTACTGTGTGGAGTATGACATATCTTAAAGTACAATTTGAACTTTATGTCTTTGTCTTGTACATAGTATGTAACCATTGTAATGAGTTCATCTTGAAGTATTGATTATTCTGTCACCTGAATTCCTTCCTCTTCACAATTTCCTCACAATTTCACGTACACCCCCCCTTTCCCAGGGGCATTGCTCCACCTTTTGTTAAATCTTTGCATATTTATGATATTGAATACTCATCCCCATTGTGATTAAAACAATGTGGTTGGATTTAGTGTCTATGTGATTGGTTTTTTCTATTATTTTCATTTTGTGTTCTTATCCACATTGGGACCCCTTCCTCTTAGTACTGAGTTTGATGGCGGCGGCGTTGGGGTCGGTGGGGTCAGTGGTTGGTCCCGGGGCAAAGGTGGTGGTCTGTTGGTCCTTGGTGAGCTTGACCCAGCAGAGGCGTGGCAACTGTTGGGTGCGATGTTATTGTATGGCTTCCTCAATGTGAAGTGGACGCATATGTGGTCAGTCCAGTAATGTTTGGTGGTGTGGTTGAATGAGACGTGGTGATTTGCGGAGAACATGGGGTCCAGTGTGTGTTCAGCGGCATTGGTGGGTGTGGTCACGAGCTGTTTGAGTCAGAGTTTAGCAAGGGTGTCAATCAGGGCAGTGGAGTTGGCGTCGTTGTTGTTCGAAGTTCATGTCCCCGAGGAGGATGTAGTCTGTGGAGGTGAGGCCGTGGGTGCTGATGAGGTGGGTGATGGTGTCGCTGAACTGTGCTCTTGGTCCGGGTGGTCTGTAGACGGCAGTTAGTCAGAGGGTGGTGTTGGGGTTGGTGTGGACTGGAAGTGCATATGCTCAGCGGTGGTGAGGGTGTCATCGGTGTTGGTCGTGACTCCAAGGGAGTCCTTGTGGATGATGGTGATTCCCCCTTCCACTCTGTTGGTGCGGTTTCTGGGGAAGATTTTGTACCCCTCTTGGATGGCAATGGTGATGTCTGGTGCGGAGGTGACTTTCAGCCAGGTCTCCATCAGGAAGGCGACGTCTGGGGTGGTTGAGTCTAGGATGTCCCAGAGTTTGATGGCGTGTTTGCAGGTGGACCGGGTGTTGAGGAGGATGCAGCGGAGGTGGTGGGGTCTCTGGTTGATGTTTTTGTGGTCCGGATGCTGTATAAGCTGCAGTTGCTGCAGGTGAAGGGCCCTTGGGTGTGCTTAGGGGTAGCCCGGTAGCAGGAGGGATCGTGTCCGGGGGTTGAGTGCGTGGATGGTGCTGGATTCGTAGTGCAGTCTGATGTTGTGGGCTCTTTGTGGTCCAGGGGTTCTGGCGCTGTGCGCGGTCCGGGCGCAGACGGTCCTGCCTTTGCCATGGAGGTGGTGCAACTGTGGCACAGACATGCTGCGGCTACCCTTAACAATGGACGGATGGATGGAGGAGCATATTGGAGGCGTGTTTGTGGCACAATCTGGGCACTGGGTGTTTAAGTGTCACTGGGGATGCAGCATCAGGAATGTGTGAACACATGATGGCAGAAGGTGTGAGACACCATGGAAAAGTAGCACACAAAGACAAGGATATTTGCAAAGCAACATGTCACATGTGTATGGAAAGGAAGGAGTTTCTGGTTACTCATTGGTCACTGCTAGAAAATGGGTGAACGATCACCAAATATGACGGGCACAGGGTCATGCACCAAAAGGCCAAGCGGGGCACAGGCCAAACAGCTTCAGTATGTGTTGCATGACCATTGTGGGTATCAATCAAAACAAAGTACATACAAAACCATGTATGACAATCACATAATGGACCATGACTTATCACAAACACCCTGCATGTTGGCACAGGACACATACCACATATGAACTAACATTGCAAAGTATGCCATAGATGATGCATGCAGACTGACAAGACATCTGCTGTAAGAGTAATGGGGCACAATGTACACTTGGAAATCCTTTTACAACCGAAATGGTTCCAGTTCCTTCTGAGGCCATGCTGCTGTAGACAATGTACATGGCCAGTGGCATAGCTCTGTAGGAAATGACTCTCATGCAATGAGGTTACCTGTAATACTGCGGAAACTATCTCCACACGACTGGCTGGGACTGTTGGTATCTCTGACCCTCAGATTTGTGTGATGCTGAAAGGGGTCCATCTCCAGATAGCCCATTGGTCTGAGTATGATTAACAGACTCAATAGAGTGATCAGGCAAGGAAAGGAGAGGATGGGAACAGCAGGGAGGGAGATCTGAAACAAAGGTAAACAAGCATAACAATTCAACAAATCTTGGCACTGCATCACATTATACCACATGACGTATACTGTAACAGTAACACCTGTGTACTTTAACCACAGCCACTGTAACCTATTTGTGAGCACAGGCTTTGAAATGATACTACATCTGAGGTTTGAACTGGGACACATAAAAGGTAGCAGAGTTTGTCACCTAAATGAAAGGTGTCTAACGTTCACCAGGCTGCTTCAATGCAATTAGAACCATGCAATCATCAAGTTACTTACAGTGTATGATTGAGACTCCAAGAAATCAGTAAATTCAATGTGTAGCACTGCTACTCACACATAACCAAAAAACTGTAGTCAGCCCTGGAAATCAGTGAGGGTCATGAATGTAACATACACATCACCCGCAAGAGCCGTACTTAGCTCATGCAAGGAGGAAGGGAATTATTAAAAAAACAATGAAGCCTAGCAAGAGCCAGTCATTGGCTCTTCCAACTGTGCCTTACAATGCCAAAAATGACAGGCAGGTGTGACCAAATTCTACAGAGAGTAATGATGCACAAAGCCAATAAACCACCCCTACCGTTACTAGGATATGAAGCACGGCACAAGAGATTGCTGGGATTAACGTCAACCGACTTGTGTAACGGAAGTGTTAACATTTTCCAGCGCACTACGTTGGTACGTCATCAGTGCAACATTCCTGGGATAATGGAAATTCAAATTTAACATGAAGTTACCAAAAATGCTTGCAAATCAGTGTTCTTCACCGGCACTGATGTAGCGACGTGACAGTGACATTACATACTGGCTCAAGGGGCAATGCATCCATACGAACAGACTCACTGGACAGTTGTCAGAGCATGTGGGACATACAATGGCCCACACCTTCACAACATGTCATTAGGTAAACCAAACTGTACTGGCCCACAACATAAATGTGATGAGGCAGACACATCCTGCTGCACACAGTGACGGTGCAATTCCACACAGAGCCTGTGGTTGTGATGTCACACACAATGTAAACCGGTGACATCTGCAATGTGTCTGGCCCAAGGTTTAAACACATTGATGCATTCACCAGAGTCAACACTCAACAACAGATGTGTGTTGGACTTGGCCCTTCTGGCAGGTTCACCCCTGAACTTTTTGCATTTGAACTCTGAAATAATTATAATGATTTCTGGTCTTTGCGCACTGGAGCACTGTGGCGCAGTGTAAAGTGCGTGTGCTCTCTGAGTACGTGTGTGAGATTGGCCTGCCCTCCAATAGGAATGCATGGGGAATGTATGTGTCCATGTTAGTTCCTGATGCGTGGGGAGTGCAGGTGCGAGTTTGGTATGTGCGGACTCATGTGATTAAATCCTGCGCAATGATGTGTGCGGCGTGAATGTGTCTAGTGTGGAAGTGCCACTTCTAGAAGTTGGCATGTTTGTGTAATTTGTGTCTGGCGTGTGATTGGCTGGAGCTGGCTGGTGAGCCTGGCTCCAGGAGTCAGGATGGGTCTGCCCCGGTGGTGAGTGTTGAGATTAGCATGCTGATGTGAGGGAGGGGCTGCACCTGGGACCTGAATAGGGCTGGGCTTTCCCCATGCAATGCTGGCTCTGCCCCCTGTGGTGGGTCTACAGACCCTAGCATGGCCAGTGAATAGTAAGAGGGGGTGAGCCCATCAGAGTGCTCCCAAACCAGCAGCGTCTGGTTTTGCCCCCACCCTTCACCTTTCGACAAATGATTTTCTGTATAAAATGAGGCTGCGACCTCATGTTCAATGTTCTTGTTTTTGACTGGAATCTACCAGGAGCATGTTGCTGCTGGGGCCAAGGGTAAGGCTTGCCTCCCTGGGCCCTGGCCAGCCCCTGGATTGCTGATGGACTTCTTTTGGACCCTTCTGCCTTGCCTGCGGGGACTGGAGGATGTTTTCTTTGGTAGGAGCTGCCTGCTCCCCTTTCCCTACCCCAGGATTGCTTCTTTACCCAGGAGGACCTTGTTGCCGGGGCTCTGGTTGCTTGTGGGGTCATTCCTGAGGGGCCTGGTGCTGCCTGTGCCCCCAGCACCTTGAGGGCGCTTTATTTTCCATTTCTGGGCAGAGCGCTGTCGTTTTCCCTCTGAGGGAAGTGCTCCTGCCCTTTGTGTGCCCCGAGTGCGCAGGTGCCCACCCTGCGTCTTTGTTTGCCTTTTTTTAATTATTAATACGGGTGCCCACCTCGTGTTTGCATGCCTTAGCGAGTGCCCAACTCGCGTCTACCATTTACTGCCCACCCCTCATTTGCTGCCGCCGTCCGCGGCCCGCCTGGTTGTGGGCGGGGCCACAAGACGGAAGTGATGCCGGCACTAGGAAGTGCGGCCGGAAGTGGTTGCCTCAATTGAGGAGGTCGGGAGCCCACCCCGCCTCCTCGAGCCCAGAGCGAGAAGAAGTTGCGTCCTCCCGTGGCACAGGGCTCCCGTGAAGTGGAGAGAGCCCCGGGGCCGCCAGCCGAGAAGAGCAGAGGTGTTGCGGAGCCCCGGCAGACAAGTCCCGTGCCGCCTGCCCAGAGGAGCCCCGCCGGAAGACAGCAGCCCGGTGAGTGGAAACGGGCTGGGGGCTCCAGGTCGGTGTTAGTGCCAGCGCGAGGCACCGTATGCTGTTGGCATGTAGGGCGGCCCCGGATGGCAGTGGGCCACCACATCATTTTACAAAGCCTGCAAAGGCTCCAACGTCCTGGGGCAGTTTTGTTTTAAGCCCCCGAGGCTCCAGATGGGCCGGTGTTCTGCCCCTGAGGGCCCATGTTGTTTCAGAGCCCCTGAGGCCCCAGCGTGACTTGGGTGCCTTTGTTTTCCGAGTCCCCCGAGGGGGGACTCCAACGATCCCGAGTGGCCCCCACAGGAGCGGCATGTATGTATAGAAGTCCCGTGTGGCTCTAGCCTTCGATTTAAGAGCCTCCAACGTGTGGGGGCAAGTTCTCTCCCTTCAGGGGCCCAATTGTTTTAAGAGCCAGAGGGCTCCAATGTACCTGTTCATTCCCGAGCCTAGAGGGCTCCAGCAGTCTGCGCAATCTTTGTCCTGAGGGGCTAGTGAGAGCCCCAGTCGCAGTTTGAGTTTCCAGCTGCCCAGCAAGTAGTGGGCAGCTGCACCATTTTAGGTTTTCTCTCTAGGGACATGTGTTCTATGGACTTAGGAGTGAGTCACACTCCTTCATCCCTACCATGGCCTTCCCCAGCTGCGCAGCACTTAGTGCCAGCTGCAGCTTTTTAGGCCCTGCTCTTGTCCCTCAGCTGCCCAGAAAGTAGTGGGCAGCTGCTACGTTTAGGTATTGGCGCAGTGGCGCAACCTAGACTTTAAAGTTATTTATATGCTATGATTTCTGCGCTAACTGTGGTTTAGGTATTATTATGATCTATGTCCTATTGCTTTTGGGTGCTAGGAAATGTACTGTGTGTTGTATGTTTTGCTCACCCTGTGTTCTGGTACCTCTGAATGTGTTTTTATGCATCATGTACAAAGTTGCTTTCCTACACCGCTGAATGTGTACTTATGCGTCATGTGTCCTTCTGACACCGCTGAATGTGTTTTTATGCGTCATGTGTTTTCCCTACACCGCTGAATCTGTATTTATGCGTCATGTGTCCTTCTGACACCGCTGAATGTGTTTTTATGCGTCATGTATTTTACCTACACCGCTGAATGTGTATTTATGCGTCATGTGTCCTTCTGACACCGCTGAATGTGTTTTTATGCGTCATGTGTTTTCCCTACACCGCTGAATGTGTTCTTATGCATCATGTGTCCTCCTGACACCGCTGAATGTGTTTTTATGCGTCATGTGTTTTACCTACACCGCTGAATGTGTTCTTATGCATCATGTGTCCTCCTGACACCGCTGAATGTGTTTTGATGCATCATGTGTGAAGCTTCTACTTGTTCTATGTTCTAAGTGTTATTCCTACAAAGTGCTAATTCTATCAAGTGCTAGTTCTAAAAGTGCATATTCCTGACAGTGGTCAACGTGGCCCTGTCCCATGTATATAATCCCTTGTAAATTCTGCCTGTGCCTATGGCACATTGTAAAGTGTGTGTTTACTATATAGTGTGGTTTGTAATACAAAGGCTATTTTTACATATACATTGTGTGGAGTTCCTTTTGTGGGGGGCCTGTGATGTTGTTGCTGGTGGGCCCTGATCTTTTGACTGGGTAGGAGTGTTCTGCTTAATTCAGATACTTTGTCCATCACCACCCCCCTTTTGAATCGTTTTGGCCACCACAAGTGTGGAAGGGTATGCTCAGATGTGAGTCCCTTGCTCACTGCACCATCAGGATTCAAGCAAGCCGGGCCGAAGATGGCTGTAATGCCAGAAACCGGTCCCCGGAAGCTTGTTTCCTTTCCAGTAAAGAATTGGCTTGGTAGTTTGGTCTGCCCTGTTCCCATGATGCACTGGGCCAGGGACAGACTAGTTTGCATGTAGCCAGGTTCTGAACTGGGATGGTGCAGTGAGCTAAAAAACGGTGATGGATCAAGCCCTGATCTTTTGACTGGGTAGGAGTGTTCTGCTTAATTCGGATACTCTGTCCATCACCACCCCCCTTTTGAATCGTTTTGGCCACCACAAGTGTGGAAGGGTATGCTCAGATGTGAGTCCCTTGCTCACTGCACCATCAGGATTCAAGCAAGCCGGGCCGAAGATGGCTGTAATGCCAGAAACCGGTCCCCGGAAGCTTGTTTTCTTTCCAGTAAAGAATTGGCTTGGTAGTTTGATCTGCCCTGTTCCCATGATGCACTGGGCCAGGGACAGACTAATTTGCATGTAGCCAGGGTCTGAACTGGGATGGTGCAGTGAGCTAAAAAACGGTGATGGATCAAGCCCTGATCTTTTGACTGGGTAGGAGTGTTCTGCTTAATTCAGATACTCTGTCCATCACCACCCCCCTTTTGAATCGTTTTGGTCACCACAAGTGTGGAAGGCTATGCTCAGATGTGAGTCCCTTGCTCACTGCACTATCAGGATTCAAGCAAGCAGGGCCGGAGACGGCTGTAATGCCAGAAACCGGTCCCCGGAAGCTTGTTTCCTTTCCAGTAAAGAATTGGCTTGGTAGTTTGGTCTGCCCTGTTCCCATGATGCACTGGGCCAGGGACAGACTAATTTGCATGTAGCCAGGTTCTGAACTGGGATGGTGCAGTGAGCTAAAAAACGGTGATGGATCAAGCCCTGATCTTTTGACTGGGTAGGAGTGTTCTGCTTAATTCAGATACTCTGTCCATCACCACCCCCCTTTTGAATCGTTTTGGCCACCACAAGTGTGGAAGGGTATGCTCAGATGTGAGTCCCTTGCTCACTGCACCATCAGGATTCAAGCAAGCCGGGCCGAAGACGGCAGTAATGCCAGAAACCGGTCCCCGGAAGCTTGTTTCCTTTCCAGTAAAGAAATGGCTTGGTAGTTTGGTCTGCCCTGTTCCCATGATGCACTGGGCCAGGGACAGACTAATTTGCATGCAGCCAGGTTCTGAACTGGGATGGTGCAGTGAGCTAAAAAACGGTGATGGATCAAGCCCTGATCTTTTGACTGGGTAGGAGTGTTCTGCTTAATTCAGATTCTCTGTCCATCACCACCCCCCTTTTGAATCGTTTTGGCCACCACAAGTGTGGAAGGGTATGCTCAGATGTGAGTCCCTTGCTCACTGCACCATCAGGATTCAAGCAAGCCGGGCCGAAGACGGCTGTAATGCCAGAAACCGGTCCCCGGAAGCTTGTTTCCTTTCCAGTAAAGAATTGGCTTGGTAGTTTGGTCTGCCCTGTTCCCATGATGCACTGGGCCAGGGACAGACTAATTTGCATGTAGCCAGGTTCTGAACTGGGATGGTGCAGTGAGCTAAAAAACGGTGATGGATCAAGCCCTGATCTTTTGACTGGGTAGGAGTGTTCTGCTTAATTCAGATACTCTGTCCATCACCACCCCCCTTTTGAATCGTTTTGGCCACCACAAGTGTGGAAGGGTATGCTCAGATGTGAGTCCCTTGCTCACTGCACCATCAGGATTCAAGCAAGCCGGGCCGAAGACGGCTGTAATGCCATCACCACCCCCCTTTTGAATCGTTGTTGCTGGTGGGTGTGTGCGCAAATACTTAACTTACATTACCCCGGGGATCAGCCTTACTGCTAGTGTCACGTTGCCTAGAGGGTGAGCAGGGGTTATCTTTGGCGTGTAACTCCTTTGCCCTGACTAGAGTGGTGGTTTTTGCCTGGCTTTGGTGCAACCCTCAGCCGCCAACTGGAAATCCCATTTCTAACAATGACTGACAAGAAGGATGACTGTCCAGTCATGGGAGTGTTGCAACCGCATCTTGATCCATGTTTATGACATATGTGTGTATGCTTCTACAACATGCACAGAAACAGTTCCCACATATTCCCAAAGCATACAGACGCAAAAAATCCTGTTTAGCTATCTTACCCAAACGGACATTTCCACATGTCGGTGCATGGAACGCTGATTCGACACACATTGCAATCATCAGGATGAATAGCAGGAGTACCAAGATGACACGAACAGACAACAGGCAGAGTAACCTGGGAATAACAGGCACACAAGGGTGCAAATTAACCCCTTCGGTGCTGATGACGGCCCCCAGCAGTCATGCATCACAGTGCTCGTGTGCTGATGACGGCTGGGGGCTGTCATGAACCCACCCACTCATTAAAAGCGCCGCACAGGCGCAGAATCGCAGCGGCGCCCAAGGGGTTAATAATATTTCCATACAGACATCGTCATGTAAAACAAATCACAATGTAGTACACATGTACATTCTGAATTCACTCATTGCACATATGCATGTGTCATGACATCATCACTTGTGTGATACATCACAACAAACATCAAAGTGACTTCGCACACAGTCAGCTGGACACACAGTATGCAACACATGCCACTCAATGCCACTAGCTCGCACACAAATGCTCAGTGACTCACCATTAAGAGAAGAAGTTGAGTATGAGCCGACTCCAGATATCATCCTCCTCCTCTTCATCACTTTCATCGTTGCGAAGGCCGGCATCCTCAATGGGTGGATGTTCCAGCTTGTAAGGATCCAGGTAGAGTGGCACGGCCTTCTCAATTGCCATGATGTGCAGCATGCAGCACACGATGAAGATGTTACACACCTTGACCGGGGCGTAGGGGAGGGATCCGCCGGTCTTATCAAGGCACCGGAATCAGCTCTTCAGGAGTCCAAACGTACGCTCTTTCACTCACCTGGTCTGTCCGTGTGAATTGTTGTACCGCTGGTCTGCAGCTGTTCTTGGGTTGCGGAGCGGTGTCATGAGCCACGGCATGTTGGGATATCCCGCGTCTCCTACAAATATACACCGTGTTATAATTTGGGTAATGCCATTCTGTCAGAGCAAACAAGAAATGAAACATACAGAACAAACAGAGTATACCCACCTACAAGGCATGCCTGATTGTTGCACAGCTGCAGCATCATCTGTGGTACCCTGCTACGCCTCATTTTGAAAGCATCAAGGCACGATCCTGGAAAACATGGGAAATCAGCATGTTAGCAAGACACACCACCAGGGCATTTATTGAGTGGTAATGTTTCCTATTGCGGTAGGCCTGCTCCTGAGCCTGTGGTGGCACCAAAGCCACATGTGTACCATCAATGGCCCCAATGACATGTGGCATCCCTCCCAGGGCATAGAATTTTATCCACCAGAATAGATTTTCCTGTCTAGACCAGGTGGATTGACCACAAAAGGGTGACATTCTACAGTCTCCAGATAAATCTGTTTATGGGGTCCCAGATAGGGGGGTAGTGAGAGCTGTTCCCGCAATTGTTAATAGGGCGCAGGACCATGCTAATGAGGGAAGGGCTACCCTTGGAAGTGTCTCGGGTCAAGTAGAGTTACCACCCAATACCCGGATTGCCCACTACTCGCAACTAGCGGAGGTGGCTGCAACGCCTACTAATCTGTCTATTACAACTGGCCTGCGAGATCTTGACCCCCCCTCTGTTATTGTACCATCTCTCTCTTGTGGGTCAGGTCCACCACCGCAAGGTCCAGGGCTGAGAATTCTCTCCTGGAATGTGGCAGGGATCACAAACAAGGCAGGCACACCAGATTGGGATCTCCTGATAGAAGGTAGTGACATCTTCCTTTTTCAGGAGACATGGGCGAGGGAACCACAGACTAGAAGGGGGTTTGACATTTTCGAAATCCCAGCAAAGTGGAACGGGAGGGGGAGGCCCTCGGGAGGCCTGGCAATTTGGGTAGCGAGCCACATTGGGTGTCAGGCGGAAAGGTTGGACACCTTTTCGCAGGACATCCAGTGTGTGCTGCTTAGATGGCCTGCCAGAACTTCATGGGCCATTGTTAATGTTTACTCGCGTCCAGTTGCCGCACCCAATGAATCCCCCACCCTAGATGAATTGTCTTCCTTCCTAGGTCAACTGTCAGGTGACCACAAGATAGTGATGGGAGGGGACTTTAACTGCCACTTTGAGCCCCTAGAAGGACTAAAAGAGGGTGCTCTCTCCGCCGAGGACGACCATTGGGGCGTTCCACCTTCTTCCTCACCTCATCCTAAAGCTTGGTCTCCGCTGGCAGTACAACTTACGTCCCTTACCTTGAACTTCGCACTGAGGGCATGCAATGGGCGTACCCCTTCTGATACCCCCTCATTGTGTACCTTCAATAGAAGGGACCATGAGTCAAGGCTGGACTACATATTAATAGACATCACTATGTGGCCCAAACTTCACGACTTCAGGGTGATGCCAAGGACAGACAGTGACCATAATGCCCTTCAACTGGAGATCCAGCATCCAGCCCCCCAAGCTGGGCTGCCCCCCACCACCGCTTATGGAGACGACCATGGGGACATGCTTCTCTCCAAAAATAGGCGTCGTGTTAAATGGGGAAAGCTGCGTGACACAGAATACGCTATAAATAAGTTATATGGCCTAGCACTCCCCAGGTTCAGGGAAGTGGATGCTCTCATTAACCAACCGAGACCCCTTGATTATAATGAGAGACTAGCTAGTATCCATCAGGAACTAGTGAGGGACCTTGCAGAGGTCTTCCATCCGGTGGTACAATCACGAAGGAAAAAGACTCGTACCCCTACCTGGTACACCACCTCTTGTAGGAAAATTAAGTCCGAACTAATTGCTACCATCAAGGAGGGCACTGATAAGGTTAAGGTTGCAGATCTCAGGAGGGAGTATAAAGCAGCAATGGCCAATGCTAGGGCAGAGTGGGATTGGAACCACTGGCATGATCTGTCTGAAGCCCTAAAAGCTAAAGACTCTAGGAAATTTTGGGCCCTGGTAAACAACGGGACGGGGGAACTCCAATCCGCAGTAGAACCTAACATCGCCCCCTCTGTCTGGGAGGCCCATTTTGGGGCACTTTACCAAGATACTATTCTATGGCCTGATGGAGTGGCGGCTGAGCCCCCCTGTACCCCGGATATGGCCCTGGAATTTTCCCTAGGTGAGGTGGTGACTGCATTGGAGCGCCTAGCGCTGGGAAAGGCGCCGGGGTTGGATAAGCTACCGGGGGATCTCTTTAGACATCACCCTGACATTTGGGGTCCGTACCTCCTTATTCTTTTTAACGCTATCTTAGGAGGTATGGCGGTCCCCTGTTCTTGGTTGGGGGCAGAGATTGTCCCGATATACAAGAAAGGGTCTCCCCTGCTTCCGGCCAATTACAGGCCGATTAGCCTTATAGATGTTCCCCAAAAGCTTTTTGCGCGCCTTATCCTGAACCATCTGCTTGACTGGGTGGAGGACAATGATATCATGAGCCCCCTACAGGCTGGCTTTAGAAAAAACACGTCGACCATGGACCAGATTTTCCGCCTCGTCCTCCTTTATTGGAAGACGGTGAGGTTAGAGGGGGGAAGGCTGTACATGGTCTTCGTGGATCTGAGGTCAGCCTTTGACCTAGTTCCGCGTAGGAAACTCTGGGAGGTCATGGAAAAGTTAGGAGTACCCCCCCAGCTACTCAGTATTATAACCAGGTTGCACGAGAACAACTATGCGCAGGTCAGGTGCGGGAGGGATGGCAACCTCTCGTCCAGGTTCCCTGTCCGTCGAGGGGTGAGGCAGGGATGTGTCCTGGCACCGACCCTGTTCTGTCTTTTTATTAATAACGTTATATCACATCTAGAAAACGTTAAGGACAATGACGCCCCACATTTGGCAGGCAGGAGGGTTCCGGCAATCATGTTTGCCGATGATACCCTCCTGCTTTCCAAATCCCCTATGGGGATCCAGAGGATCCTGGATGGATTTGGTCTCTTCTGTCGGCAGCATGGTCTGGAGCTGAACATAGAGAAGACCAAGTTCATGATCTTCAATCCTCCAAGTAAAGCCAGGCCAAATCCCATGCTGGGTACGGTTAGCCTTGAGAGGGTTTCTACCTTCATATATCTGGGGGTAACATTACAGGAAAATCTGTCATGGGACCGTCAGATAGCAAGATCAAGGGTTAAATTGTCCCAGCTCTCTGGTGCAATTCTGAAGGTGGCCAACACCTCCACCTTCAAGCCCATAAGTCCGGCTCTTGAAACCTACAGGACGCAAGCCAAGGCAGCGGCCATGTATGGCAGCGAGCTATGGGGGCACAAAGCAGGTAAGGATTTGGCAAGAGTGGAAAATAGCTTCTTAAGGCGCCTACTAGTTCTCCCACGCGGCACGCCACTCTTGCCATTGAGACTAGACATGGGTCTTCCCCCTATTGCGGAGGAGCTCGTGTCAAGGCCAGTGAAGTTCTGGCACAGGCTTTGGTCCACCAACGAACTGCACCATTATAGACAGGACCTTATCCATGTCATGAGCCTGAACCGCAATAGCAAAATCCCCTGGCTTGCTTTTGTAAAAAATGAATTGCTCACTATGAACCTATCGGAGCTATGGGAGGATCCCGTGCGAGGTTGCCAGAGGATCTCACGTAAAGCCTTGACCAAAATCTATAAAGACAGGAGCCTCTCACTTCTGATGAATGCTCAAAATAGCGGCACCCTTACTGCGCGATTCCTGGAATCCAAAAATTCTTATGCATTTGAATCTTATATGGATTTTATTTTCCCTATCCTGGCGAGGAAATTGTTTGTACAATGGAGGCTAGGCACACTCCCCACTAAAACATTTACCCACAAATGGACCAAGGGGGGTGACAAAATGTGTCCATGTTGTAACATCTATGAGGAAGATGACCTCCACATCATGTTTGTATGCCCCGCCTATCAAAGACCTAGAAAATATTGGATAGCGCCGCTCTGTAGACACCTGGGGTTTACAAAGTACACCCAGGCATTCAGAGTAATGAAAACCAGCACCTTGGGTTACATTGTGTTCGCTATATCCAAATTTTTAATGGCAGCATGGCTAATCAGAAAGAAAAAAGCCCTTTGAAACTTGGTACTGTTATGACACTCCTTACTCCTCGCTGGATGAGAAGAGAATTTTATATAATGTATTTTCTTAACAATGTATTTTAAATCTGTTTTTGTGTTTTATATTGTATCTTTTATGGTCTATATGGCCGAAATAAAGAATTTTTGGATTGGATTGGCATAGAATTCACCCTTTACATCTGTTAAGTCTTCAGGTTTAGGAAATTTGATGAATTCATCAATGTGCTGTAACATGGCAGCTAACACATCACGTAGGACACGGCTGAACATTGTTTGGGACATACCCCCCACATCTGCAATGGTAAATTGAAACGCACCTGTGGCAAAAAAATGTAGGGCTGCCATCACCTTTAGCTTTGGTGTCAGCGCAGTTGGATACCTGTGTCGCAGTTGGAGATGTGGTTCCAGCCTGTCCGTCAAGTTCTGAATCAAAACGCGAGTGAATCTGTACCGTTTGATGCAATCACGTACCCTCATGGTCTCCAAGTCGGGAAAAGGCCTTGGTAGAGGGGGTGCCCTGCAGGACACATTTGGGAACAATGGATAACAACTGTCAGACAACAACTATTCCAATGTACATGGCACATGCAACACTGGAACTACACATCAAGTTACTATGGGTCTGGTGTATGCAATAAATCCGGTTCACATATGCCAGCTTCCTGGCACTTCAAATAAATCCCAGACACATCTGTTGTTTTAGAACAACAAATTACATGAACACCAAAGAGCTGCTGGGCTGCTCTGAGTGAGCAGAGCAAGATGTCAGAGGAGTGACACACGTCACCAGACCTGCATTCGAAGGTTGTCATCCCATTCAGACAGCTGACTGCAAAGCACAGAGTCAGGTTACAGGGAATATCTATTGGACATATCCTAGAACTGGCTAATAACGGTGTGTATGTGACAACGCAACACAGCAAGTGTCACAATGCAGTCATGTATCCATGGTGATCAATGATGTATGATGCCATCAGACACAAAAGCCATTGGCAAAGCACATGTGGCATGGTGTGCGTACATGCGAAACCATTTCAGTCACAACACAGACCCATAATAGATGCACCGACAGCAGATGCATTTAACGGACCACAAACAGCAAGTTCAATCTTTACCATGACACACACATTACATTGTTGCATACGGTACCTGATGAGCGTCAAATAGTCCAGTGCGAAAGTGCCACAGTCCCTGGCATCATGAGACAGGTACCCGTAGTGCTGACTGTGCCATCCCACTGTTGATGTGCATGACAACATGTGCATGATGATACCAATGGGACTAGTGGAAAGGTGATGTGTAACACTTAATACACCATCATACATCACATGTGTCAAAAGGTCATCACACATCGATTGTGCAACGTGATCTGATATCCTGTGCTATCTCAGTGCCTGGCACACCTAGGGCATGCTCATGTAAGTATGCAATGACAAAAACTAGATAGACATCCTTGTGTTAACCGTACAGCAACATCCCTGCCATGTGTGCGTGACGTTTCACTAATGTAATGGTGCCATACGCGATCGTACCGTACCTCGAGCTTGCGTGCGTGTGTGCGGGACATTCCACTATTGAAATCATGCCATACGCGAACGGACCATAGCCCGACATTGGGTGCGTGTGTGCGGGACTTTTCACCATTGCAATGGTGCCATACGCGAGGGGCGTATACCCCGACAGTACGTGCGTGTGTGCGGGACGTTTCACCATTCCAATGGTGTCATACGTGAGTGGACCGTACCCCGATAGTACGTGCGTGTGTGCGGGACATTTCACCATTGCAATGGTGCCATACGCGACCGAACCGTACCTCGACAGTACGTGCGTGTGTGCGGCACGTTTCACCATTGCAATGGTGCCATACGCGAGCGAACCATACCCCGACAGTATGTGCGTGTGTGCGGGACGCTTCACTATTGAAATCATGCCATACGTGAATGGACCGTACCCTGACATTGTATGCGTGTGTGCGGGACGTTTCACCATTGCAATGGTGCCATACGTGAGCGGACCGTACCCCGACAGTACGTGCGTATGTGCGGGATATTTCACTATTGAAATCGTGCCATACACGACTGGACCGTACCCCGACATTGCATGCATGTGTGCGGGACGTTTCACCATTGCAATGGTGCCATATGTGAACGGACCGTACCCCAACAGTACGTGCGTGTGTGCGGGACGTTTCACTATTGAAATCGTGCCATAGGCGAACGGACCGTACCCCGACATTGCGTGCGTGTGTGCGGGACGTTTCACCATTGCAAGGGTGCCATACGGGACGTGAAATGCACTGTACACATGAGGGGATCTCAAAAAATACTCTGGGTACACCTAGGGGACAAGTAGTAGGCCCTGAATGCAGCCTGGTTGTCATGGATACAGAGATTTGGATGTGTGCTACAGGTGTCCTGCAAAAGTCAGTTGGTCAAAAAAACACAATGTTGCTAATTGATTGTGGAGCTGGTGCTACAATTTTAAAACATGCAAATGTGTGGCAGGGCCTTAAGTTTAAAGGGATTGGATGAGAGGTAGGATGCAAAGTGATCTGGCCTATCACACTGTACTCCTGAGACTGAAAGCCCCTCAGCAGCAGAGATTTAAGGCTGCATGTGGCTGTGAGAGAGCACTTGCCTGCACAACATTGGAGTGGACCACACTGCTGCTGTCTCTGCATTCCCTGGACCATCATGTCACGTACGGTGGAGAGGGCACCTGCATTCTCTGATGAGGAAAACCAGGCCCTGCTAGATGCCCTCCTACCACAGTACAGCAAACTGTATGGGAGACCAGAGGAGCAGGTGAGTGCAAAATGCACTAGCTTTGACTGTGCACCTGTTGTGTGTGTGTCACAACAGGCATTGTGTATTGGTGGGACAGACATACTATGTGGTTTTGAGAGAGTCACAGGGGGTGTACATGGTGGTGTCTCTCATGCAGAGCACGATGTAGTTCATGTGTGTTAAGTCCTCACTTGCATTGTGCTTACTGTGACATTCAATGCATTGCGAAAGACACATTCAGGCGTGCAATACCTTGGTGGCTTTATTCACAAATGTCCTGAGATGTAACAGTGTTTCCCCCAGGCTGACAGCTGAATGTACTCACAGAAGTTCATGACTTGTGGGGCCTGTGGTGATATTCAAGAAATGATGTTTCTGACCTCATGGACATTGAAGTATGTGAATGTTCTTTGTCATCTGGGTGAGTGTGTATGTGATGTGTTGCACCGCAGCTGCATGGCGTATGCATCAGCTCTGCCCATCTGATGTGACAAGTGAGAAGTGCTGTGTGCCTGACTAGCAAAGTTAGCATGACACCTGTGACACCTCTATGTGAAGTGGCACATGTGCAAAGTGATGGTTGTACCTACTGTGGTCAGTGACAGGCAAATGATTTGTACCAACTATATAACGACCACTCCTACCTCCCCGAGAGAACTCTTTAAGATAGTCGATTCACTATGCACGTTACAGATGCCTGATCCCATAGTGTGTTCACAAGACCTCTGTGATAAAATCGCAGGATTTTTTCACACGAAAATAGCGGATATTTACTCGGCCCTTGAATTACAAAAGGCCCTAATGACCCCCCCTTTCCCAGTCCAGCCCTCTCTTCTTCTGAAGTTGATGCCCCGACTACTACAGAGAGTCTGTCTGTGTTTCCATCGCTCTCCCTGCAGGAACTTGACTTGCTTTTAAGCAAGATGAGGTCAGGGTCTCCTTTAGACCCTTGTCCTCTCAAAGTTCTCAAGGACTGTAGAGATACCCTGCTGCCTCCGCTTCTGGACATTATGAACAGGGCAATGAAGGATGACTTTTTCCCCTCCCAGTGGAAGAGTGCTGTGGTTAAGCCCCTCCTTAAGAAGCCTACATTAGACCCAGAGGTACTTTAGAACTTTCGCCCCATCTCTTTGCTCCCAGCACCAGCAAAGATGCTGGAGACCCATCTAAACCAGCATTTGGCGGCGTTTTTGGATTCCTCGGGTCTTCTAGATCAGTCCCAACACGGTTTCAGGAGAGGCCACAGCACAGAGTCGGCCCTTACGATAGTGCTTAATAACATCCGCACTGAGGTCGATCAGGGCCATACCTCCCTGCTGATCTTATTAGACCTGACAGCCGCCTTCGATACCCTGTCTCGCTCGGTTCTTACATCTCGCCTGAGGGAGATAGGGGTAGAGGGCGCGGCCTTGAGTTTACTGGCCTCTTTCCTGGATCAGAGGGAGCAGAGGGTCAAGCTGGGAGAATATCTTTCTCCACCCACACCTGTGCAATGTGGGGTTCCACAAGGGTCGGCATTAAGTCCGACCCTGTTCAACATCTATGTGGCCACACTTGCCAGGCTGGTGAGATCGTTTGGGATGGAGGTAGTCTCCTACGCTGATGACACTCAGATCCTGGTGTCCCTCTCTCACTCGGTGAATGCTTCCATTCCTAATTTTAGAAACTGCATAGATGTGGTTTCTAAGTGGATGATTTAAAATTCACTAAAATTGAATGGGGAGAAGACCGAGATTCTGGTCTTCGGCGGAAACACTAACATCTGGACGGCCGAATGGTGGCCCCCCTCGTTGGGAGTCTGCCCCACACCAACAGATTCTGCGAGGAATCTGGGAGTGATGATCGATCCAGCTCTCTCAATGGCACAGCAGGTCAATAGGACAGTCGCTACCTGCTGCGGCATTATTAAAATTCTTCGGAAAATCAAACATTATTTGTCCCCTCAGGCTCGCATGCAGGTTGTTGTTGCACTTGTCGCTTCGCGACTTGATTATTGCAACGCTTTGTATGCCGGCGTTAATAAAGTTCTGGTGCAGCGCCGTCAGACTGCCCAGAATGCGGCGGCCAAATTTGTACTGGATGCTCCCAGACGCTCCTCCGCCACGGCTGCTAGGAGAAGCCTGCACTGGCTTCCTATTGAATCCAGGATCACCTTTAAGACTCTTTGCTTGACCTATGGGCACTTGCTGGCAAGGGGGCTGGTGGTGTGAGGAAATTGTTGCTTCCTTATGCACCGGGCAGAGACCTCCGCTCCTCAACTAAGAGCTTGTTGGTGGTGCCTCGTGTTCGAAGAAGTAAATGGGGTGGGAGGGCGTTTTCAACGGTAGCCCCCAAGCTGTGGAACAGCCTTCCCTTAGAAATTTAATCCCAACTGTCGGTCCTGAAGTTTCGGAAAGCTCTTAAAACGTGGCTAATCTCAAAGGCGTACCCGTAGTGCTGGTTATCTGGTCATTTTGATTTCTTTTTTGGTAGGCGCCTTGATGCCTTTGGGCTTAGTAGCGCGTTATAAGACTTACTTCATTTCATTTCATTTCATTACCAGGGTGTATCTGTCTGGCTGCTGAGGGTTGTTAAGTGGATTAGGAAATGTGACTGCTTGCCACATGCTATCCCACACCCTGTAGTTGCATGTGTTGTACAGTGTATGCCATGATCAGTGAGTGTGTTGCCCCCCTTATGCCATCTGTTGTCATTCATAGGCATGTAGTGCATTGGGGTTTGCCCACAGGCCAAATTCACATGTACAATGATGCAAGTCCTGTCAGCATCCTATGGCCTGTTCTCATCATCAATGTAGTGCACGTGTGCCTCTGGGACATGGAGCAGGTGTAGGGATGTTGTTTCACTTTGTCTTCCTGACAGGTAACTGTCTACGAGAAGGGGGAGATCTGGTTGGACTTTGCCAGGGATGTCAGGTCTGTGGGGGGCCCTCGCCGGCGGATTCCCAACATAAGGAAAAGGTGGCAGGACATCCGGTGCTGGACCCGGCATATCGACCGGGTCCAGCTGAAGCTGTCACCTCCACGCCGGCATGGTGGAAGACATCATCTCACCCCCCACATGCTCCAGGTCCTGGAAGTGGTCTTTCCCGACCTCCATAGGCAGTTGCAGGAAAGACAGCAGCAAGAAGGGGGTATGTACATGGCTGTTTGTAGTGTTGTGTGTCAGCTGCTACTTGAGGTGCTCTGAAGCCTAGAAATGCTCCCACAGTTGGGGTGTCTGGTCAGCCAGGCTCTTTGTGCACTGTAGTTTCAATTCCCCATATTCAGATGGTGTCCGTTTTCATCCCTCACCCCCTTCCTCCACATGTGTCCCGTGGTCTGTGTTTTTGGGCATTTGCACAAGTTCCTCTAGGGTGCCAGTTAATTAGACTACACATTGATTTGCACATCATGTGGGAGGGAGGTCTGTGACATGTGTTGGTACCTTGCCTGTGCCATGACCTGTGCACTGTGTTTGTACTTCATATTTGTTTGCCCTGATGATGCGTCTCAACATAGTAGTGTGAGGTTTGAAGTGCATACCCTTGCAGCATGCATGGCCCATTTTGTGTTCTAAGACCTGATGTACATCATTTGTGAGATATGCATAGTGCCATGACGGTTATTGATGGTACAGTCAGCTCATTCCGTAACCACAGATCAGTGTGCCCACTACAGTCACCAGACACACCCTGGACTCCTATTCATGTGTGTCATGCAACACTATGCTCATTCAATGTGTGTTCATCATGGCTCTGCCTCAGTGGCATTGGAGCCTGGCATAGTTTGTATGAATCCTGTGTCTGCTACATGTGCCCACTGAACATGGATACAAGATTTGGCTTGTGCATGGTTACACTGGGCAGTGCCTGTGTGCCTATTCACAACAATTTGTGGTTGTTTGTTTGTGACTAATATGTATTGCCATTCTCACGAGGTGAGCTTGTGTTACTTTTGGACTAGTTGCTGCACAGTTTTGTGTACCCTGATTCCGATTTTTCACTTCTTGATCTGTATCAATCACATTGACTGAGGGATGGGGGTGTTGTGCAGGGGATGTCTAATGTGCCTGCCTGATTTTGCCTTGCCAGGTGTGACCTGTGTGTGGGCATCGGATGGCTGATGTTTCACCATGCACTCCCCCTGTGATGGTGGGCAGTGTTTTTATTTTATGCTTGACAGCCTATGTAATTATTTTCAAAACATGATTGTGCCTCATTCTTTTTTTCCACATGTATGCAGTTGTGGTGGAACGCTGTTTTGTGTTAGTGTGCACACTACTGTGGTCATTTAGCCTGGGGATGAGGGTGTGTCCACGATGCAGGTATGATTTTGTTGTTTCACATTTGCAGGCCCATTAGCTTGAACATTGTCCAGATTTAGGACTTGTGGGCCACTTCACATGACAGCCAGTAGGTCTTATGTGCAAGCAACTGCATGATCAGGTACCAGATGCCCCTGTGAGGACTGACATATTTCAAGTTGACTCACATTAATGATTGTACCCTGGCACTCCCAAAATCTAGTCATTATTTCTTTATGTTTTAAATCTGTACATATGACGATTTGTGTACCTTACACTTATGTGCCTGCATGATAGTTGTCTCACAAGGTTGTGCACACAAACAACATTAGCAAATTTTGTGTTACAAGCTGGCGGCTTTTTAATGAGCCCAGTGTTACTGATTAAGGTTGTGCGTTGATCTCCATATACATGTCCACACATTGCTTTTGGGGTCTTGCAACTCCTTTGTTCTCAATTGTACAGACTAATGTGTGTCAAGCCATCAAGACCTCCGTTGGGCCATGTATATGGCAAATCTGCAACGCCATTTATTCCTACCAGTGTTTCATCAGACCGGGTGCCAGCTGTTTCAGTGAATGTGTCTATGTATATTGGGTGCATTTCCTTGTGAGTGTCCTTTCATGCAGGCACATACGTGTTCTCTTCACAAGTTTGAGAATGTACACATTCAATACATGTTGAATGTGTGAAGTATTGTGAGTCACAAGATGTACACTATTTCTTACATTTTTGATCACCCAAATGTGCTTACAGGGCTCTGAGTGTGGTGTCACCTTGGGGAGTGAGGTGGGTTAGTTTTCCCTGACAGTCACCACAAATGTTTTTTTATTAGTGAACTTTAAGTGCCATCACTTAATTGTATGGATCTGCTATCATGAAAACCAACAGAATCTTCTAAGTGTAACTCTCATTGAAGTTGGGGCCTGGTGTGTTCATGGTATCCTTGTGTCCCACTAGCATTGTGTCAATACCAACTGGTCAGTACTAGTCTCAAATATGTGCAGAGCTATCTGGCTGTTACTCATGATGCATGCCATGATTTGCTATGTGACCAATTGATTTTGTGCTCATGTGTCATATGTGTACAGGTGACTGATGCATTTTTGTTTCTTCTCCTTGCCCACAGCATCATCAACCGAGCCAGAAGGAGGTGACATGAGCACGGACCAGGAGGAGGGACCCAGCCGCAGTGCCACCAGCGCTAAGGAGTTGGAGGAATCTAGTGGCTTGGAGGGTGAGGGGAGTCAACCGTCCATACCTTTTGAAGGCGACAATTCATATCATGCGGACGGATCGTCATCTGACTCCCTGGTGGAGGGGGACTATGCGGCGACACCTTCTTCCATCTCTGTGTCTGTCCCTGCCTCCGCCAGACCCATCTCCACCCTCCCAGTTGCTAGTGTCCCTTCTGTCCGTGCTGCCCCACATGTCTCCTTCGTCACCGGCACCGCATCCCCTGCCCCTGTCTCCCCTGCTGCCCTCAGTGCCGAGTCTGTGGACCTACTCCTGCAGATTCTTGTTGGTCAGACATCAATGCTGACTGTCCTCCATGGCCACACTACAATACTGACACAGTTGTTGTCATTCATGGAGGGCATGTCAGCTAACATGTCTGACCAACGTCGGGGTCTAACGTCCATAGACTCAACACTGACGGCATCAGTTGCCCTCCTGCAGTGGTCCTTCCCCCCCACTCCTTCAGACCCATCCACATCCCCCTCTCCCATACCTGTCCAAAGAACACGCAGACACACAAGGGCACGCACACCAACAGGGACACCCAGCACAGCACCACGGAAGTCTAGGCGAAGTTCTCCAGGCACACAATCTCATGGGGATGTAGGCACACCCACAGGGACTGGGGACAGACAGCAGTCACGCAGCCACAGACACACTACACCTGACTCACAACCCTCTACCTCCACTCCCATCGTGTCCCCGGGGTCAGGTGGTAGCCTGTCCGAACTGGCAGCAGTGTGCAGCGCAGAATATGTTTCAACCTTTTGCGCTGCACCAGCCACTGTGGAGGAATCCTCCCCACCTGTACCCACTACACCTACCCTTCCCTCTCCTGTCCCTGCGGTGCCGGTCACTGACCCAGATGATGCCCCCCATGGGTCCATAGACCTCTAATTCCACCATGTGCAGACAAGTTTGGGGGTGACAACCTCCACAACATCACCACTGTAATGAACAGTATTTTGGACTGGCCATTGGCCTTCTTTGAGCCTGGAATCATTTATTTACTCATTTTAATTTTGGAGCTGAATAAAGCATTTTATTTTTCATTCTGAACTATTGCATTTCAGGTACTTGCTTTAGGTGGTGTGTGCCTAGGAGTTGGTGTCATGGTAATGTTTTGGGATTGTGAAAGATGTCTATTTTCTGATGGTAATGAGGTGAACCATGGTATCTATGTGCCATCCCAATGTTGCAGCAAATTATCTTGATTAGTGTGTGTGCAGTTTGCATACAGACATTGTCCGAAAGAGTGTCCCTACGTCAGTGACACATGAGATCTTGACTACAGACAGTTGCACAATTGTTGTGGTTACTTTTGTGCAGAGTTCCTTTTTTTTGGACATTCCCTTCGGCAATGGCCATGCCTGCTCACAGATGAGTTGTGCTCATTGGTCTGTGCTATCCATGCTACTCACTGTAGTTGTGTTTGTAATATGTATAAATGCCATCATGGACACCATCTGCCTTGTTCATACTATGCAGATATATGTGATCACAGCCTTACCCTTATGTTTGGATTTGTAATGCAGGGAATTTGTGCACACAATTCCAAATGTATTGATTTGTATCTAAGGTGTTTCAACCCAGTTCCTTCCATGAAACAGTACATGTTTCACCACCTGTACATTCATATCAGGGCCGGGAGATACATGACAGTGTGTTTATCCTTTTTGCTCTATTTGTTTGGTGGGCTATTAAATGACTATACACTATTGAGTCATGATGGTAGGGTGTGTAGGTTGCCTGCAACCTCCATGGGTGGATCAGCATGTGTGATCTGACATCACACCCACATGTGGTGTGTCACGCAATGTGTGACAGGTATTAGACCTCCATGGAGTGGGACACTGCTGTAAGTGATGTGTTGCTATGTCACTAACATACACACAAGTAGTTGCTGTATGATAATGATAATGCCCCCCCCTTTCACTGAGCACTGCTGGGGGTCCTGTGCACCCACCCCACTGGGCACTGCTGGGAGTCATATCCACCCACCCCTGTCATGTCTGGGCACTGCCGGGAGTCATATCCACATACCCCTCCTATTTCTGGGCACTGCTGGGAGTCATATCCACACCCCCCTCCTATGTCTGGGCACTGCTGGGAGTCCTGTGCACCCACACCTCCTATCTCTGGGCACTGCTGGGAGTCATATCCACCCACCCCTGTCATGTCTGGGCACTGCTGGGAGTCATATCCACACTCCCCTCCTATGTCTGGGCACTGCTAGGAGTCCTCAGCACCCATCCCTGTCATGTCTGGGCACAGCTGGGAGTCATATCCACACCCCCCTCCTACGCCCGGGAACTGATGGGAGTCATATCCACCCACCCCAGTCATGTCTGGGCACTGCTGGGAGTCATATCCACACCCCCTCCTATGTCTGGGCAGTGCTGGGAGTCCTCTGCACTCACCCCTGTCACGTTGAATGCTGGGAGTCATATCCACCCACCCCTGTCATGTCTAGGCACTGTTGGGAGTCATATCCACACCCCCTCCTATGTCTGGGCACTGCTGGGAGTCATATCCACCCCCCCCCTTCTATGTCTGGGCACTGCTTGGAGTCATATCCACACCCCCCTCCTATGTCTGGGCACTGCTTGGAGTCCTGTGCACCCACGCCTCCTATGTCTGGGCACTGCTGGGAGTCATATTCACCCCCCCTCCTATGTCTGGGCACTGCTGGGAGTCATATCCACACCCCCCTCCTATGTCTGGGCACTGCTGGGAGTCCTGTGCACCCACACCTCCTATGTTTGGACACTGCTGGGAGTCCTATCCACACCCCCTCCTATGTCTGGGCACTGCTGGGAGTCATATCCACCCACCCCTGTCATTTCTGGGCACTGCTGGGAGTCATATCCAAACCCCCTCCTATGTCTGGGCAGTGCTGGAAGTCATCTGCACCCACCCCTGTCATGTCTGGGCACTGCTGGGAGTAATATCCACCCACCCCTGTCATGTCTGGGCACTGCTGGGAGTCATATCCACACTTCCCTCCTATGTCTGGGCACTGCTGGGAATTCATATCCATACCCCCCTCAGATGTGAGCACCATACCCCAACATAAAGGGCGTGTGTGGGGCTCGTATCACTATTGCAATGGTGATATACGCGAACCTGTGACGCACCGTACCCCAATATTAATGGTGTGTGTGCGGCTCGAATCACTATTGCAATGGTGATATACGCGAGCGTGTGACGCACCGTACCCCAACATTGATGGCATGTGTGCGGCTCGTATTATTATTGTAATGGTGATATACGCGAGCGTGTGACACACCGTACATGTACACTTCTGTTGTTGCGGTACGTTGTAGTCTGTACCGTCGTCGGTTCCTGTGCACTAGGTCGTAGGCGTACAGGACTGGGATGACACGGTCGATGGGGTTCATGGCGTGTCTGAGGCGTACCCGGGTGTGGTTGGGACCGGACTCTGCTTTTACGGTAAATTTCAGCTCCCGTAGCAATAGGGTCGTACAGAGTGTCGCCGAGACGAATCGTACTTCCTGTGCCGGAAACTGACGCCTGTTTACGTACGGACGGCGCGTACAGCGTGACCCGGAAATGAATCGTATGTATATTTTGTTGGTATGGTGTTTTTTATGAATCATATGTTTAAATGCTTTGGGTTATGATCGTACGTCATCGTACATATGGGGACGGTGTAGGTGTACGAATCGTATGGGAAAAAACGAACCATACTGCGATTCATGGGGGATTTTACCGGATCGGAATCGACCCCTTTGTGTGTGGGAATAATGCATATGTACATTTGCCCAGCAAATGGTATGGTAGGAGTAATTTGGCAGTTGTGTTTCTGAAGATATATCATGTGGATGAATTGGAGAGCTCTGGAGGAGTGGCGAAAGGCAGACAAAAGTGAGGAACTAGTGCTGGAGAAGTTGTGGGAAATCATTTTGGAGCGATGATACCTACTCTGGGAGTAGTGCTGAATGAGCTCATGATTATAAGGTTGTCTACTATAGTGGATAAGCTGTCTGTTAGCACTGCTAATTCATTGCTACTTATTGATGGGGAGATGGTATTGATAAGTGCGATGTTGATGCAAAATCATCTTGCGTTAGACGTTCTGCTCGCAAAAGAGGGCAGAGTCTGTAGGAGGCTGAAGGTCCAACAGTGTTGTGCTTATATCCCTGATAACAGTCAAGATCAGATATACATCATGAGATACATAATTTGGCAGCAGATGGAACTTGGGACAAGATTGGGAAAGGATTTGGTACATTGGGAAAGTGGTTTGCAAATCTGGGAAGTGTAATCTTTGGTTACATCCTAAAACCGATACTGATTAAAATATTTATCGTTGTTATAAAGGGAAAGATAAGGGCGTATAAATGGCATAAGTCGAGGCAGTTGGAAAACTCCTTAAGGGAAATAAGGATTGAAGGACTGCAGGACAGTTACTATGGGAATCTGAACCGAATGGAGGAGTTCAGGCAGTGAAGGTTTGCTACTACTCATGTTTAGATCGGTCTACTCTACGGGGAATTTTTCGGAGGTTATTGTCATGATTCAATGTCATCAGAAGGGGGACTGATGGAGAGCAAACTTGGCATTTGCATTTACTCATCTGAAGGGGTGCATCATAATCATGTGTAGAGCTCACCCACACATAATACTGTCTTGTGTAAACATGAGTGTTAGAAATGTGAAGTGTGTTAATGCATATATGTGGCATATTTAGCATATTAACAAGTAGCATGAGAAGTTAACACAGGAAATAAATGTAACTAGCAGAAACATTAGCATGAAGAGACTGTGTGGTGGAGATTTGACACTACTCATGTACTAGATGTGGTTTAATAACGTTACTTACCATAACCAAATAAATGTATTAGTTAGAATGCAATATAGCTCTGCAGGATGTTAATGCTTGGGCAGTGTGCTCTTATGTTAACTGAAGTTATAGGCTTGAAATGCAAACCCCTGACTAACTCTCGCTTTAGAATTAATGTTCTGAATTTCATGTGCACTGTGGAAGCTGTTCTTTCTCATGTTTTGCATTAGAGGTCGAGAAGCATTATTTTAGGCAAAGTAATGTCTTTGTTTTAGCAGCTAGGTAAAAAAAGAAGTCACATGGCATGGAGGCAATAAAGAAAGAAGTTGGTTCCACATGGGAGACAGCAGTGGAACCAAGGAAGAATTGTTGCAAAGGATGTACATGGAGAACACAGTGGAAAAGTACCCTCTTGACTGCGCCCATTGTGGAGTATGTGTGAGAAGGTTTGCAGTCATAATATCGATTTTTTTATCGACGTACAGTAATATCGAGTTTTAAATATTGTAGAGACAGAATATCGAAGTCAAGAATATTGTTGACCAGAATATCGACCTTAAGGTAAGTAATATTGTTTTTTTTTATATCGAAATAAGTAATATCAAAGTAATTAATATCGTTAGCAAAAATATTGTTGTTCATAATATTGATATTTATATTAGTGTTATGTATTTTAGTATGTATTTTATATGTATGTGTTTAACATTTTTTGTAATTTTTGTAATTATTTTTAAATAAATGTATTAAATGTTTACAAATTAGTCACTTTTTGTAAAGTAAGTTTTACGTTTTAGTATCAGAGCAGATTGTGGGTTTATAGTGGAATAGGGTGGGAAGTAACTTAGTTATAATTAATTAATTCATATATATATATATTTTTATTGATTATTAATTCATTCTTAATTAAATATTAATTGGTAATTACTTTTCATTAATTTATAATGATATTGATTATAATTATTTCATTATTATTTTGTACTTTTTGTTATTGTTAATTAATTTATAGTTAATTAGTTATTAGTTGTAAATAATTTTTATTAATTAACAATTATTGTAATTATACTTAATGTTTTATTATTTTGTATTTATTGTTATTGTTAATTCATTTATAGTAAATGAATTATTAATTGGATATTACTTTTTTATGAATTGATTAATTGATCATTATAATAATTATAATTAATGTATTCTACCCACCAGCGACCCATGTGAGAGATGAGGAGCAATGGGAGGCTATCCATAGGAGGCAGGGAAGCTGGGGTGACAGAGGGAGAGGAGCCTCATTTCGTCCTGTTCCCCATTACCCGGTCCATATTCCAACCTTTAATAGGTACAGTACTTTGGATTTAGTCGATTGACAGAGTGGGACCATGATGGGGGAGGCAACAGAGCGACCCAGGGGCATTAAGGAAAGGGGAGTCGCTACCTTTAAATTTTGTTCTATTATCTCCCATGGGTCAGCTCGTTGCAAGGTGCAACATTCCACCAGTGAGGTTCACACAGATATATCCGGGACTATCCCCAGTCTGAGTGAAACTATACAAGAACAAGGGGAAATTCTCTCTAGTAACACACCTTTAACGAACCCCTCAGACATGGGCACTCCTCCCCTTCTGACCCCGAACCCCAGACCGCCCATCCTAAATATACTATCTTGGAATGTGGCTGGCCTGGGGAATAAAATAAATTCCCCGGATTGGAGCTTATTTATTGAGGGTAGGGACATATGCATGTTTCAAGAAACCTGGGCGAGAGAGGAAGTATCCCGCACAGGTTTTCCATCTTATTCTGTCCCCGCAAAGTGGGGGGGTAGGGGGCGCCCTTCAGGTGGCCTTGTGACCTGGGTGGTGGCCGATCTGGGATGCACGGTTGCCGTGCTTTCACTAGGCACGGAGGACATTCTTGGTATCTTGTTAGAGTGGCCGAAATCGAGTAGACTTGTGGTGTTAAATGTCTATTCTAGGCCGGTTGGTATCACACAGGAGTTACGTACCATCGATGACCTCTCGGTCGCCCTTAGTGACATTTCCCAGGGCACTCCCCTCTTGATTGGAGGGGATCTAAACTGCCACTTCGAACCCTTCCTGGGCTTAGTGGATGGACTTTCCCAAGAGGAGGATGCACTATGGTCCGTACCTCCAACGGCAGCACCTGCACCCAGAACGTGGACTCCATTGGCCGTTCAAATCACTGGTCTGACTCTCAAACACGGCGTGCGGGCTTGCAACAGACGCACCAATTCTGACATCCCTCCCAAATTCACTTACAATAGATTAGGTAGGGAGTCGAGATTAGACTATATTCTAGTTCCAATTTCGTTGTGGTCCCATATCAATGACTTCTGGGTGATACCTAGGGAGGATAGTGACCACAACGCATTGGAGCTGGAATATGCCCATCCAGGCATTGATGACAGAGGGCAGGTGACGGACGTCCCTGGAAATGGGTTAGCACTGACGAATAACAGACTGAGAGTTAGGTGGGAGAAGCTTGCCTCTAACCCAGAGAAGGTATCAGGGCTTTATGCCCGAGTTATCCCCACACTTGAAAAGGTTTGCACACTAATGGAGCAACCCAGCATACCGGGTATTAATGAGCAGCTGTGGCTGTTGCACGAGGACATGGTGAAGTCTGTGGCTGATGTCTTTTTTTCGACAGGAAAGAGTGGTGGCAGTCACCATACCCGCTCCACTTGGTATAATGCTGCATGCCGTAAGGCCAAATCTGACCTGCTGACCTCGATCAAGGAAGGCAGAGACAGAACCGTGATCAGGGCCAGGAGAAGGGCTTACAAGTCCCTGTTTTCACATGCTAAAAGTGAATGGGAGCAGGAGAAATGGGAAAATCTCACAGTTTCATTATCTTGTAGGGACTCACGTTAATTCTGTCGCATTGTAAATACGGGGTCTGAGGAGTTAGCCTCGGCAATCGAACCAAAGATTTTGCCTAAGGTTTGGCAAGATCACTTTCAGTCTCTTTACGGGGTCGACGATGGCGCCCTTACCAAACCCTCACCGATCATTAGCACGGTACTAGAGGGGGATCTCCTTACCGAAAAGGAGGTGCGAATAGCCATTGCAGGGCTGACACCTGGCAAAGCGCCTGGATTGGATGGCTTACCGGGTGACCTATTCAAACAGGAGCCCGATATATGGGCACCATACCTAGTGATGTTATTTAACGCTGTTTTAAGGGGTATGGATATACCGGGTACTTGGCTGGGCGCAGAGATTGTCCCTATTTACAAGAAGGGGTCACCTCTGCTCCCAGCCAACTACAGGCCTATCAGCCTCATTGATGTAACTCAGAAATTTTTAGGTAGGCTGATACTTGATCACCTCCAAAATTGGATAGAGGAACTTGCCATTCTAAGTCCCTACCAGGCCGGGTTCAGAAGAGGGGTTTCCACAACGGACCAAATTTTTCGTTTGAACCTTTTGTTATGGAAGACTGTGACAATCGAGGGCGGCAGCTTGTACACGGTCTTCGTGGACTTGCGAGCAGCATTCGATTTAGTCCCGAGAGATAGACTGTGGATTGTTCTGGCGGAGTTAGGGATCCCGGCGGATATTTTGTCAATTTTGATGAGACTACACCAGGGGAATTTCGCCCGGGTCAGGTGTGGCAGAGGTGGGGCACTTTCAGGTAGCTTCCCCGTTGGCAGAGGGGTAAGACAGGGCTGTGTGCTAGCTCCGACCCTGTTCTGCCTCTTTGTCAATGAGGTGATCGACCACTTGAACAGGTTGGCTGATATCGACGCTCCCAAGCTTAATGGCAGCGGGGTGCCCACTATCATGTTTGCTGACGGCACCCTGCTGCTATCTAAGTCTCCCATTGGTATACAACGGGTCTTGGACGGGTTTTCGACCTTCTGTGTGGAGTGAGGGCTGGAGATCAATGCCATGAAAACAAAATTTATTATCTTCAACCCTCCCTCCTCAACTCGCCCAAGCCCTTCCATAGGGCCGTTGAGATTAGAGAGGGTTCTCACCTTTGAATACCTGGGGCTAACCATCAATCAGAATATAACCTGGGACTCACTCTGCACCAAGGCCACCATGAAACTGGTCCAGCTAACGGGTGGTATTTGTAGGATGGCAAGTAGGTCGACTTTTAAGCCATTTGGTCCCCTTATTCACATCTATAAAATGCAGGCAAGAGGGGCCGTTACCTACGGCGGAGAACTGTGGGGCCATGCAATCGCCAAGAAACTACAGATTAGCGAGAACAACTTCATAAGGCATCTGGCAGCCCTACCACCTGGCACCCCCCTCCTCCCGCTGAGATTAGATTTGGGTCTTAGACCCATTACTGAAGAACTGGGATTGAAACCTTTAACGTTTTGGCGTAGAATTTGGAGCTCCCCTGAACTATCGAGCTACAGGGTTGAGCTCTTGGAGATCCTACGCCTACCTAATGCTACCCTGATGCCTTGGCTGAGATATATCAGGCAAACATGCGAGTCACTGGGAAGGCCGGAACTATGCTTGACCCGGGTAATGCTTGTGGCAGGACCCCGCGCAAACTTCTCTCGAGAGAATTCTACGAACAAAAGTTGCTTGTCTCAATCGAGAGTACACACGAGGGGTCTTTAACTAAACTGTTCACTATGTCCAAGGACTCATACCTCCTAGAGCCTGTTTTAGATGGAATTAGTCCCGTCCTGACAAGGAAATTATTCATGCAGTGGCGTTATGGCACTCTCCCCTTTGGGGCCTTTACGGATCGTTGGGGTAAGTCCCAGCCCTCCACACAGTGCCCAGCTTTCCGACATCCTTATGAAAATGATCTGCACATTTCACTTTTTTGCAAAGCTTATCAAAGACCCAGGAAATACTGGCTTGTTCCCCTATTAAAAAACCTCGGCTTCAGGCTCTACCTCCCAGCCTTCAGAATATTAAAGACAGATCTATCCCCTCCTATTGTGTTTGCAGTGGCGAAATTTTTAACAGCTATGTGGTACATTCGTAAACGTTGTATTAAGCTAAATAATGACAAAAGCATTGCTTGATGATTTTTAAAAATGTAATGCACTGCAATTGTTCCTTTTTGCCTTTGTAATCTTTTAATCTCTGTTTACCTGTACTGTTTTTACTCACTTTCCAAATTTTTCTTAATTCGACACCTTTTAATCATGTAAAATTGTTGTAATCTTTTATGATCTATATTGATCGAAATAAAGACTGTATAAATAAAATACATTAATGTATTCATATTGTGTATTTATTGTTATTGTTAATTAATTTATAGTTACATAATTATTAATTGATAGTTCATTTTTATTAATAGATTAATTGATAATTTAATGATTTGTTTTATTTGTTATGTGTAGTGGGTTGTGAGTTTATAGGGGAATAGGATGGGAAGTAATGTAATGTTATTTAGGTAAATATTTAATTAATTTTGTTGGTATTTATTATTAATATTTTTTTAATAAATTATGTATATGTTATTTTTTTATGCAAATCATTTAATTAATAATTATATTTATGTAACCCCCTATGCTATCCTACTTTTTCCACACTGTTACACTCACTGGAGTTGGAATAGTAATTTTGACCCCTACGCAATACAACACTTTCCCTACTGTTGCACTCACTGAAGTATGAATAGAAATGTTAACCCCTACGCTATCCAACACTTTCCCTACTGTTGCACTCACTGGAGTAGGAATAGTAACTTTTACCCCTACGCTATCCAACACTCTCCCTACTGTTGCACTCACTGGAGTGAGAATAGTAATTTCAACCCCTACGCTATCCAACACTTTCCCTACTGTTGCACTCACTAGAGTGGGAATAGTAATTT
The DNA here is from genome assembly GCF_964261635.1 of Lissotriton helveticus. NCBI lineage: Eukaryota > Metazoa > Chordata > Amphibia > Caudata > Salamandridae > Lissotriton > Lissotriton helveticus. Next base: position 367,536,040 of record NC_136071.1, read on the forward strand.
TAACCCCTACGCTATCCAACATTTTCACTACTGTTGCTCTCACTGGAGTGGGAATAGTAATTGTAACCCCAACGCTATCCAACACTTTCCCTACTGTTGCACTAACTGGAGTGAGAATAGTAATTTCAACCCCTACGCAATCCAACACTTTCCCTACTGTTGCACTCACTGGAGTGGGAATAGTAATTTTAATACCTACGCTATCCAACATGTTCACTACTGTTGCACTGTTTGGTGTTGGAATATTAATTTTATTCCCCCTGCAATAAGATATTTTTTCTATTATTTTAGTTAATATAGTATATAGTTAATTTTAAAAATATTGAAAATAATTATAATTGTTAAATTTGTTATATATATTTATTAAATTTGTATATATTATTGTTTTTTATGTGTAAAGATGTATTTGTAATTTATAACATATTTGTTTTAATGTATACTTTAATAAAATGTTTATTAAAAATTATTAAGTATATATATTCTATGTTACATGTATAAGTTTAATTTATTTTTACATTAGATATGTTAGTTATCATTTTTAAATATTTTAAAATATTTTTAACTGCTTATTTTAATTATATGTATTATTTACTTTTTTTACATTATTTTTGTAACTTTAAAAAAACTATATTTTACACAACGATATTTTTGACATCTATATTATTTTTTCAATATGTTTGTACTTACCATAATGTAAATGAGATTTCGATATTCTTGTCTTCGATATTTTTGCGTTGATCTTTCTGTATGTCGATTTTCTGTCTCTCGATTTTCTGTCACACAATCGTGCGAGAAGTGCCTCCTGGGATTTCTACATGTGGATAACTGATTGTTGGAATTAGGGACAGTGCCCACATCTTCCTTGCCCCTGAAAGAGTGCATCCCAGAACATGTTATTTCTCTTGCGATGGTAGCTTCATGCTGCCTGACCCATTTGGAGTGTGGAGAGACTTCTTAGGAAGACTTCACTACTGAACACTTTTCCTCACTTTTCAAAATGCTTATTCATTAACATAGGGATGTCACCTTAGACATGGTGCAGGGATAGATTTAAATGCTCTTTATTCATCAATGCTCGATACAGGGAAATTTAGACGATTGCTTTTTTGATTTCCTGTATCCTTCTTTTCAAGATAATAGTTCTGTTCATGGTGCACCACCTGAACTGGGTGCTACGGTTTGGCTTTATGCTGTTTGCTTTGTATCTCTTTACTCTCATTTTGAGAAGTGCCGATTTTCAGCTATTTCTGGCTTTGCAATAAATTAAACTAACCATACCTCTTCGTCCTTTGGGTATTATGTATGAGGAAGATAGGGATTTCTAAATCGATCGTGGGTAGATGATTTTCTTTCCTTTACACTTTCATACTGCTTAAAAAAAACACCAGAGTGTGTCTTTAGAAAAGTACCAGAACAAATGAGCCCGACCCTTTCACTAGCATACCATGTATTGAACATTCTGCTGAGGTTGTAGTGCTGGTTCAGAATCAGGGGACCCTTTCAGGAGGCTTTATGGTGTAAATACTTTACTTACACCCAAATAGAGTTATACATCGCTGTACATTTTTATTATTAATTTCTACTGATGAATCAACCAACATTTTCGACTGGGAACATGTTTATTCATTACATTGCTTTTATTTGAGCTAAATGTTTTGTATGTGTACACTTTGGGTGCAATTTTTGATCATACAACTAACAATGTTCTGATTAATACCTCTTCCAATGTCATCCATGAAGACATTTTCAGCATCTTTGGTTAGTTTCTTATTTTTTTTATTGTGCATTCCTTAGTTTCTTTTGTTCTGTTCTTTCTTGATAAATATTTCTTTAGTTTTTTTTTGTCTCTATAGCATTTTTATTTGTGATTTTCCAATTTTCAAACTGTTGAACAATCTCTTTAGTAGTACCTTTTTTCCTTTGGATCATGGGCCAACCATTGCTGTTTCATTCAGATTGTGCTATTTCGTATTTAGTTTATGTGAAATCTTCTCTGGCTCTAACTTCAATCAGTAGTAATTTGACACGAGTACAGTGGTGAGATTTGAGGTTATCCTTCTGACAGGGGCTTTTTTGCATCTTTTCATCACTTAATCACGTTTTCCTCATTATCTCCTCAGCGTTGATATGTATTTCATTAGACTAACACCCCTGTGGCTTCCTTCCACAAGTGCTGTCCTCTTCCTGGCCTTTGTTGGAAGCGCATGACTTATTTTTACAAGGTCTTCAGGAGCTTTGTTGGCTGAATTTATGATATCCTTCGCCAAACCATCTTTGCAAGTCAAAAATATAGGGGCATATTACCAACAACTAGCGATAATTATCGCTACGTTGGCTTAGCAGCAATATTTTTATCGCCGAGCTGCGGCGATTTTTATCGCTTAGGAACCTTGCTATTTTCAAGGTTTATCTCCTAAGCGATAAAAATCGGCCGAAATGCATGAATATTGCTGAAAAGTCAGCGATATTCATGCATTACCGAGCTAATGCTCTTAGCCATGTTATCCACCTACCATTGGATAACATGGCTAAGAACTGCTCAGGGGCAGGTGTTACCTTTTGGAGATATTCGCGCTTAGCGCGAATATCTCCAAAAGTTGGTAATAGGAGATAGCGATGTTAGCGACTGTTTCCAGTCGCTAACATCTTGGCACGCCCACTTTGCATGTCATTAGTGATAAATTTCACTGACATGCAAAGCGGGGCCCAAGATGGTCGCTATCTCCTACTAGCTGTCGCTAACTGGTGTTAGCGACAGCTAGGTAATAGGGAGATAATTTTATCTCCGCTTTCTTGGCTTTTAAAGCCAAAAAAGCGGAGATAAACCCCCTTGATAATATCCCCCATAGTCGTTTAGATCCTCATGATCCTCATCATGTGCTATCATATTTGTTGAGTATCACATCAATGAACACGTTACAACCCTTGGGTATCAGTATTTAGATTGATACTATAACTACTTTTGAATTGCCTCAGAGGCCACAATGACTCTAAATACCTACCTGCAATATCTCCTGTATATTGGTAGGTGGTGCCATCTGACTTAATGGAAATTCTATCCCGCAAGGGGATGTGATGACATGGAGCCACATATGGGGGCAACTCTGCATACCCACATCGGTTTATCAATTCTGTTCCCTCAAATGTGGTGAGAAAAAAGAAAATTAAGATGTTGACAGTGTGAAAAGTTGAAACTATACAACCTACAAGTATACTCCAGAGAACAAGATGTAGGTGGGCAGTGAGATGGAATATTCACCAAATGAAGTGAGGCAAAAAGGCAGAGAACTTATTTTTCCGATGAATACTTCTATACACAGATTCCTCAACTTTTGAATTCATACCCAAACGGTTTCCCCCAAGAATGTTGAACCTGAGGAGAAAGCATCACACCCAGAAATCCTATAGGCACAAGAACCCTTCCTGCAGACCTGGGAGTCGATACAGTAGTGCCTGGTGAAGGTATGGAGAGGTGCTCATTTAGCAGCTTTGCAGAGGTCCATGTTATAATACTTCTAACCAGGTCTGCAGTACATGTTCTCCCCTAAAAGGCCCTCAGAGAGATTGATTTTGGCCTGAACATGGCACAGGCGAATGCAAACTGCAATCCACCAAAGAAATCTCCATTTCTGGACAGGATTTCCTTTCTTTGCATCAGCGAGTTCAACAAATAGTTTATTATCCACCCACTGTGCCTGTGGTATAATGGTTTGTCCAGCATAGGATCAAAATGTTCTAGCCTCGCCATCTCCAGGCAGATGTGATGGAGAAAAGAACACAAGGAACATGACACAATGTTTGTTACAGTTATCACAACTGGTAGGTTGGAGATGCCACATAGTTCAATGGTGCTACCTACTGCTGTGCAGGAGCTATTGTGGAAAGGTTTTCAGATTTAGTCTGGTGTGCGGTGAGATTCAGATTGTGAGGATTCGTTGGTTACAAGAATCAATAGAAACATTTTTTATTACACAATGTCAGTCAGTCAGTCAGTCAGAAATCTTTATTCGGCTATATTGCAAGCCATAAAAGAGTACACCATAAAAAAGAATTTCTTATTTAAAATGCACAATGATATTCCTTAAAAAGAGAGCAATTTACAAATGTCCAGGTAGCGAGCTTATGAAATAAATCTCACCACCCTAGACACAATAATAATTAAATAACATTTTTTACATTCATACTGCTTAATGGCATTAATTTCAAAGATCAATAAGTTTATAATGTAATAATGAAACACAAGCTCATTTCCCAACAATATTCTGGAGTCGAACTGCAGAGGAGATATATCCATAAACCATCAGACAAATAAATTAATTCTTTAAAGGTTGGAGCTAATGCAAAGCAGCCTGACACTTTCTTATTTTTAGGAATTTTAAAAGTGGTATTAAAAAAGCACGCCTTGGGTTAATATAAAGTTTGCAAAAGAACATGAAAAGCAACGTGCTCTACTTTGGTTGTGAATCACATGGACATACATCCAATCTAGCATCTGAATATACATTTTGTGCATATGAGACAAGTAGATGTGAGGTTCCAAACCTAAACCTTATACGGTAATACAATTTAGCATGGCTAAAATAAAAACAAAGGTAAGGCTTGGTCCCTAATGAACAAACCAAAAGTGAGTGCTCAAATACCCTTCTTTTCCCCATCTCCTGCATGTCTCTTTTCAGATAAGACTACGCCATATATTCTTTCTTTAACTTAGCCCTTGGTATTTTAGCAGTATTTGCTGGGTTGTCAAAGCAATCAGACAATCCAAAATTCCTCAATTGGGCTTTAACATAGGAAAGCCAAGAGATTTTGCTTGCCCACTTTAGTTTTAAACAATCTGTGATAACGGCACGGTTCAAAGCTGTTTCTTCTTTTGCCCAGATATTATACCACAATAAAAGATGCGCTAGTTCTATTCGAAAGGTTAGGGAAATCACGCCAAGCTCACTATGACACATAGTGGCAGAAGTGCTTGATAGAAGAGTCAACAGGCATTTCAAAAACATATTTTCAGCTCTCTGAAGGCCTGAAGTATTGTATGAGCCCCAGACTCCAGCACCGTGCAGAGTGGCAGCGCACGTGCGAGCCTTGTAAATCTCAATTACTACCTTTAATGGGCGTGAGCCTAATTTTGTAGCAAATCTAAAAATGGCCTCCAGATTTTGATTGAAACCCCTAATCCTTGCCTCCATTAACTGAAGCCATGTGCTTTTTGAATCAAAAGAACTCCTAAATAAGAAAAAGTAGACACATGAAGCAATCTCTCACTGCCTATAAAAAATGTCTTTAAAGTTGTAGGATATTTACCCAGCACCATAATCTGAGATTTAGCAGCATTGGTCTTAAGGCCAAGGTCACTCATAAAATGATTAAAACCAATTAAAAGCTGTTGCAACCCCACCCCGGTTCGATACATTAAAACACAGTTGTCTGCATATAATAAAGCCGGCAACAGACTTCAGCTTATCTGAGGAGCATCCACAAGCCCATTTATAATAGAAGTTTCTAAAGCATTTATATACAAACAATATAAAAATGGGGCAATCACACAGCCCTGGCGGACCCCACGGCTCATTTTAATTGGGGCAGTGAGTTCCCCACCTGTTACGTAGCGAACCCTCCTGGTGACCTCCCATGCATGGCTGCTATAAAGTGCACAATAGCTGGTTTTATGCCCATCATCAAGATCTTCTCCCAGAACTGTCCTCTCTGCACCCAGTCAAAGGCAGACGTCAGGTCCATGAACCCTAAATAAAGGGAACCCGGCTTAGCTACAGTGTATTTGCCTATGACCAGATGCAGATTAAAGCACAGTTCTACCATGCCCAGGCCTCTCCTAAAGCCATATTGGATATCAGAGAACTTGCCGTTCTCTGTTACCCAGACCTCCAGTCTTTCTAGGATTACTCTGCCCATGATCTTACAGGTGCAGCCAATCAAAGATATTGGCCGGTAACATATAGGATCCGCCCTATTGCCCTTTTTAAAAATGAGGACTATTATCACGGTTCTCCAGGAGTCAGGAGGTCCTTGAGCTACATAGGAGCTTAAAATATTCGTTAGCAGCGGAAGCCACAGGGATATATAGGCCAGAAACAAATCTGCGGGGATACCCTCAGGGCCAGCGGCCTTATTCCTCACAGTCTGATTTAAGGTCCTATCCACCTCGCTTAATGTCGAGGTGCCTTATTTAATGCCCCAAAATTAATATTAATACTAAAAACAGGATCACTAGCAGTTTTATACGGATTTGAAAAATGCTCGACCCAAATCTCGGGCATGTTTGCCACACCAATTTTGCCACTGTTATTCACATTGAAATAATCCTGGTTCACAGTTTGCCAGAAAACTTTGGAATCTACCCGGCAGGCTATGTACAGTTGTTCCCAGGCTTCATGCCTAATTTCTAGCTTGCGTTTCTTTTGCTCCTGCTTATAGTCAAGCCGTAACTGTTTTACCTCTATTAAGTCTCAGGGTTTTATTTTCAATGTCTGAATTAATTTATTATGACAAAGGGTGCATTCGTCATTAAACCACCTTTTGTTATTCAGTTGCCTAAACCTAGGATTTTTAGTTAATGCAGCATTTACATTCTCAATTATTGCCATGAAAGATGTTGCCATGACTGATGGATTTATACTATCTTCCAGGCAATCTAAAACATGAGTCAAGTTAGTTGTTATAATTTGATGTAAAACTAGATCAGGATTTATAGTGGACCCTTTCCGAAGTAGCCCTTTATTTTTACCATAGATTAATGGGCCTGATCTAATAGGGGCGGTTTGCACATCAATTTCAATCACCATCTCGAAAGAGATGGTATAGTGATCACTATAATTAAATTTATGGATGATAAGAACCAGGAAGGGAGATTTAAATTACTCTGAAAAAGCAATAAAATCAACGAAAGTGCCTTGGCCTCTCCCCTTGTATGTTACTAAATCAGATTCTAAAGAATCCATAAGTTCCACTGTAATAAAAAGGAAAAATCTTGATAATATTGAATTAAAAACATTCCCACAAGGATTATGATTACATTGACAACTACCCTCTGTGTCCACAGGTACCAAGTGGCAAGCCCCCCTATTTTGAAAGAGGGCATAATTTACAATTAAATTCACCTCCCCACAACACTATGAAATCTGTTCTTAACTCCTCAATATGACTTGACAAAGCATATTCCAACTTGAAAGCAATACTTGCATTTCTAACATTGAAATTATTATGATAGAAATTTAAAAGTATCAATGTCAAGATTCGCCTAAGGGAAATATTAATAATCTGAAAATGCAATGAATCACTCTTAATGTTGCCTAACCTGCCATTCATTGTTGTTGAGACCAGTGTTAATAAGCCTCCTTTTAGCATGTCCGCCCAAGTAAACCATGGCTGGGGTATATATCGAATAAAACCCATTTATGTGGACAATATCTTGCAACCATGACTCCTAAAAGCAAACTATGCTGTAGTTCACGATAAAAGCGATCCAATTCTTGATTGCTAATTTATGCGATAACCCTGCGCTATTTCAGAAAAGGCTACCCCAAGTTGTCAAGATAGTTGAACCAATGGTCCCCTCTGCTAAAGAAGACAAAGATGGAACATTGCCCTCTTTGAGCCCTGTGTCCCTTAATGCCACCTGAAAATCCAACTCTCCGCACAACAAAACATTAGATGATGATGCAGTACTCTCTGGTAGTACATGGGAGGTACAATTAGCTAGATCAGAAATCACGGGTAAAGCAGAGTCATCCAAACCACACGCATAAACTTTGGGCACAATGTTAAACAACCGACCTGTAGCAACAACATTTCTAGCAGTAGTTTTGGTTTACCACCCATTTCACCTATTGATACTATGGTTTTCTAGAATAATTTAAAATTCAGTTCTTATGTCTGACATGATGTGATATGTTAAAGAAATGTGCATGATGGGACACCCATATGAAGGAATTCCATCTCTTTCTGGTCTTCTCACCATTAACTCACTCACTATCCATTTGGACAAAATCTGTCCACACATAACACGCAGATATTTTCCAAGAAAACACAATAGCTTTTGAATAAGAATGACTACTTAGTGCATATAAACTGATTTTGAACATATCTAAATGTGTCTATCAACTAACAAGCAAGAGCAAGCCCTACAACATGCCTCTTTTCTGGGCAACATTACCAAACATTCCACAGCAAGAAGTCTCAGTTCCAGTTAAATCCCTCCTAAACAAAACTAACTTTCATTTATTCATGTAATGAAATAAGGTAATATAAAAACAGTAACTCAGAATCTTTGCATATTTCTACAAACCAGCAATGTGGTACCAATCGACAAACAGCAACTATAATGATTTCTCTTTTTAGATCTAGTTTGAAAGTGCAAATATTACCACACCCTACATAATCAACCGGAAATTAGCTTTTAGAAGTATTACTGAGAGAGGCTCTTAGGATCGGCCGACATATTTGTTATGATGCGTATAGCTTTTGAGTGGGCAGATGTGTGCTTCTACTGAAAATGAGAACTTGGATTGCATTTTTGCCTGTGGGAATGCTTATGGACAGCAGAAGAATGGTGAGTTAATTAGTGTGGAAAGCCAATGAACAAGGCTATAGATCTGATCTGTTTATTATTAAGAGTTGAGATAAAGAGAGTAGGTCTAATGGATTTATTGTCAAAAGCAGATGTTAAAGTAAATAAGCAACCAAGGGTGCATGTTATCACTCTGCAAAAAAACCTGCAGAGAGGTATTTTGTTACATAGAATCGCACGGATTACCGAAGTAGGCAAAGGCTTTGCTGTTGGTTACACCCTCTGACAATGCATGTTGATACAGTACTTTTAGTGTGACAACCTTTCTTAGCCCTTCTAAGGAGATATAGGATCCAAATGAGAGTTAAGTGGACAGGGTACTCTGTCGTGACAGAGTACCCTGTCTGTCAAATCTTTGATTTTCCCGCCCAATCTTGACTCTGGCATACTGCCAGGCTAACGTACAGAGCGTAACATTTAATCCATCAGTGTAACTTTGCCCTGACTTCCAGAGTTGGTATTGCAAGTTGGAGGTAATCCATCTGACTATCTTCCCCATTTAGAGTGGAGAGTCGGATATTTGTTTTACTGTTTATCACCACCAGCAATATCATTTAGGGAAAACTTATGCTCAATAAAGAAGGTTTGAGTTGGGTTTGGTGACAAGCCAATGATGAAGGCTATAGAACTGATGGATTCATTGGGAAAAGTTATTTCAGATGCCATATGTCTGATATTTTTTTATTACGAAAACATATGATGAAGACAAGCAGGCCTGACATTCATTATAAAACACTTATGCTAAAGCCAATAAGCCTTAAAGGGTGGATTGTTATTTCACATTGCTAAAGCCTGCAGACATGTATTTTATTACATGAAATGTCAAACATCACCTTTGTAAGCTGGGATTTTCATGGTGATTATTCCTTTTGACAAACCAGAGGAGAAGAAGATTTGTAGTGTAACAATACTTTCTAGAGGTGGCTAAATTTGCCAGAATTTGATTTAACCACATCCATGCTGATGACGGAACCACTCCATTACCAGTCACGGACGTGCTGTGCTGGTGACGGAATGGTTATGTCACGGCCCGGCCACCGCGCCTGCGCGGAATCAATTTTGCGCCTGCGCTGCGCGTTCTATTATGCGGGCGGGGCCGTGACAGAACCACTCCATCACAAGCACAGCGCGCCCGTGGCTCGTGACGGAGTGGTTCCAACATGAGCATGACGGCGGCGCGCGGCCCCCCTCCCCCCCAGCGCCAAGGGGTTAATTTACACATAATTCTGTGTATTTGCGCAACAAGGTGAAGTGGGCATTTGGTGCTATTTTCCTAGTGCAAAAGGCCCCCTCACTTCTAAAAACTGGATGCTAGGATGTATTTTGTGCTAAGAACCAGTGCTGCCAAATACCGAATGCACTGCAGTGCATACCCCTCGGCGTTCTTACATACTCTACAGTAATCGCTACAGAGTATGCAAGGGTGCTGAGCGGGATGACCAGTAATGCATGACCCACTGCACCCTTACATATTTTGCAGTAGTCAGAGTATGTAAAGGTGCCAAAGGGTATGCACTGCAGTGCATACCCCTTGACACATTGCACACTCTGCAGTCATTACTGCTGGGTATGTAAGGGCGCAGAGGGGTATGCCCTGCTGTGCATAACCCTCATGCCCTTACATACTCGGCAGTAACCACTGAGCATATAGTGGTGCTGAGGGCCATGCACTGCACTGTGGTCAGTGGTTTCTAAACAGTGCTGGTGGACATCAAGCGTGCTGCCCGTTTCAATTGCAGCACACCACATTCAGCGAGGTCAATTCCTCTAAATGCGGTGACCATCAGTTAATGGTCTTGCCCATAGTGTACCATAGTTTTGCCTTCCAAGATTACCAACATGTTGGTTTTAATACTGGGGCCAAGCTCCAACTTTCGGGAGATGATGCCCTATGTACACTACCATTGCAAGAAAGTCTCCCGCTCCGATGCTCAATTATATATTCTGTTGCAAGCATTTATCAGCCATGCATGTGTTGTTGGGTTTGTGTGAGGATTTCATTGCGGTGGTATAGGGTGAATGCAAGAATGAGTCAGCAGGTGGGTGAATGTATGCATGAGTGTAAGAATAAATGGGATGACGTACTGAGCGCCTAATTCAATTTACGACTTCAGCCAGACTTTTTTGGCCTTGCCACTATTTGTTTATATGTTTACTACCGCACATGACATGTATCATTAAAGTCACATGAGTGATATGCTTTTGCTGTTACGGATACATTCTTTCAAAACCAACGTCGAATTTTTTGGAATATATCTCCCTGTTTACTTCCCAACTCTTTCGCCGTGTCTTCCCTGGCAATGGTTTCCACATTCTTGGCTGTTTTCTCATTCTTTATGTGAAGATCTTTCAGCTTCTTTTTCTTTTTTTCTTTGTCCCGTAGTTCTTTAATGCGTACGTAAGACTCTTCCCACAGGATATGCTGACACTCCCGCTGCTCTCTAGCTGCTTCGTCTCTGGCTGCAATTTCATCCCGTAATATCTTCAGTTTCTCTTCGTATTCGAATTTGAGCTTCTCTATCTCTCTTTCGAGACTTTCCGTGCGTGATTTCATCTCCGCTATTTTCTCCTGCACCATCGCCTCGGCTTGCACAAACATGTCATTAGTGTAGCACGTGCCATTGTTGTCTCCCACCACCTTGTCAATCAGCCCAATCAGGTCTGAAACTTGATCTTTGCGTTCTTGTCCTTTTAGCCTGTTGTCGAAGGCGCAGTATCTGTCTCCGCACGATCTGACAAGCTTCGTCAGCTCTCTGTCAGCTGAATTGCCCAAATACCATTTAATGTTTCTGTTGTCGTTCTCCAAGTCATCTCTCCGGGTGAATAAAATAATCATATGTTTCATCACCTGAGTTCCAAATATATCCTGTATCTTCTGAACCGCGACCTTTTCTTCCTCTGTATAGCGGCCAATCTGTAAAACCAGCACAAAGGCATGAGGGCCTGGGGCCGAGGTGGCGACGCAGCGACCCAGCTCAAGGGCCGTTATCTCATGAGAGAGCTTGGTATCAAACAGACCCGGGGTGTCCACAACCACCACCGTTCTCCCCTCCCAGGAAGCTTCTTTTCGGCTGCACGTCGTCGTTACAGATGAGGATGACACTGTGGACGAAAATGCTTTTTCACCGATTATGGTATTACCCGAGGCGCTTTTACCGACTCCAGTCTTGCCCACAAGAACCACCCTGAGTTCCTGTTTCATTCTGTATGGGTCTTCATACATCGATTCTGCAAAAGACAAAGCAGATGAGACATTACATGAAAAATATAATTTGCTGCGCTGTAAAATACAGTTAGTATAATTATGTAAATCTTGAATCACTTGCCCAAAATAAATCCTCCGATTTAATTTTCGTTTTTTACTTCGTTATTCGGATGACAAAAGACACATGTACTGAAATACGTCCAAATACGTGAGCCAAATACCGAACCACTCCTGAGGCGGAAGCCGGGAGAGTTTGCTCGCTGTTTGTTTGAGTTTGAGTTTTAAAATATTTATAGAGCGCTCATACACCTGCGGTTTCTTGGCGCTAGAACTAACAGGGTCCAGGGCTAAAAAGACGGGGAGAGCTGATGAGGATTTAGTCGAAAGACTTAGCGAACAGATGGGTCTTGAGATGTTTACGAAATTGAGAGTAGAGGGTGATGGTGCGGAGTTCTAGGGGGAGGGAATTCCAGAGTGTAGGGGCAAGGGTGGCAAATTTCGAACCTCCCCACTTCTTTGTCCGGTAGCGTGGGATGGTGAGGAGGGACTGAGAGGACGAACGAAGTTCCCTGGTGGGTACATAGTGGGTGATCTCGGAGGAGATGAATGCTGATGCCAGGCCCAATCGGGCCAAAAAGGTGATGGAGGCGAGCTTGAATTGGATCCGGGCTCGCACAGGGAGCCAGTGTAGGGTTTTCAGGAGGGGGGAGGAACGGTGAAATTTAGGAAGATTGAATACCAGGCGGGCCGCCTGGTTTTGTATCTGCTGCAGACGCCGTAAGCTGTATGCAGGGATACCTGCATAAAGGGCGTTGCCGTAGTCCAGGCGGGACACCACCATGGCTAAGATGATGAGTTTAAGGGCAGAAAAAGTGAAGAAACGGGACACCCTGCGTATAGTGCGCAGTGAAAGAAAAGAGGAAGATACCACAGAGCTAACCTGGGAGTGGAGGGTGAGGTGAGAGTTAAGTTTTATGTCAAGGGTTTTGACAGAGGAAGTGGGTTCGGGAGAGGGACCAAGAGAGGTGGGCCAGAAAAGGGAGGACCAGGGGCTGGATGAACCACCCGTCAACACCAGCTCGGTCTTATCGGGGTTGAGTTTAAAATGGTTGTGGTTCATCCAGTCCCGGATATGGAGCATGACAGTTTGGAAGTTAAGAACAGAAGAGGGAGAAGAGGAGATGTTGAAAACAAGCTGGAGGTCATCCGCATAATTAAATGCGGCGACCTCCATTTGTTGAAGAGAAAAAATAAGAGGGGCGACATAGAGATTAAACAGGAGGGGGGAAAGAGAGGAGCCTTGGGGGACCCCGCACTGAACTTTTCGGACGTCCGCTGTGAAATCACCCAGGCGGACGGCCTGGGTGCGGTCACTCAGGAAGGAGGATAGCCAGACCAGAGCAGTCCCCCCGATCCCCGCCGCCCTGACACGGGAAAGCAAGATGGAATGATCCACCGTGTCAAAGGCGGCTGAGAGATCGAGGAGCACTAAGGCCTGGCGCTGGTTGGTATCCATACCCTCCCTGAGGTTGTCTAAGACCGAGAGGACAACGGACTCTGTGGAGTGTGCGGGGCGAAAACCGGCCTGGCGAGGAGCGAGAGCTCCATGAGTCTCTACAAAGGAGCTCAGAGCGCCGGTGACATGGCGCTCGAGCACCTTTGCCAGGAACGGTAGGAGCGAAATGGGGCGGAAATTGGCAGGGACAGAGGGGTCTGCCCCAGGTTTTTTCAGAATCGGTACAATAACCGCGGACTTCAACGGAGGTGGAACAACACCTTGAGTGAGTGAACTGTTGAGGAGATGAAGGGGGGGGTCTTGACAGGTAGCAAAGATGTGGCGAAGAATGTGAGCGGGACAAGGGTCAAGAGGAGAGCCAGATTTAACCAGGGGTACTAGGGAGGACAGGGCTTCCCTAGATATGGGGGGGAGGGTAGTGAGTTGTCCTTTGGGAGGGGGACATTGGGGGTCTACAAAGGAGGGAGAGGAGGGCGGGATGTTAGCTTTAATGGTCGCAATTTTGTTGATGAAGTAGTTGTTGAGGGAATGGCAAAGTTCCTCGGAGGGGGCGGGCTTAAGGGATGTCCTGTCCGAGAATGCCAGGTTATGGACAATCGTAAAGATCTCCTTAGGCTGGTTCTCTGCGGCAAGGACTTTGGAGGAGAAATAGGCGGTTTTGGCCTCCAGGATGTCTTTTTTATACTGGGTAAGGATGTTAGTATACTCCAGTCTTAGAGTGGGGCAATAATTTCTCCTCCAAGCCCGCTCCGCGCGACGCACAGTAAGTTTGGTGGCTTTAAGCTCTACGTTAAACCACCGGTTGGCGTCTTTATCACGCTTAGAGGTAATACGTTTGAGCGGGGCAACAGAGTCGCTCCCAGCGGAGAGCCATTGGTCTATGGCCTCAACCTGGGAAAGGGTGGAAAGGCCCTGTAGGTAGGGGAGGGAAGTGTTGAGAAGGGAAGAAAAGTCTTCCGGAATGACCCGGCCCCATGCTCGGACCCAGGTGTTTTTGGGGCGAGGGGGCTTAGCTGGGGGGTGAATAGGGAGGGAGAAAGATATCAGGTGGTGGTCGGACCACGTACAGGGCAAAATAGAGAGGGGTTCCACCGGGCAATTCAGGGACCAGATCTGATCTAATATGTGACCTTTGATGTGTGTAGGGGAGTGGACATGGGGGGTAAAGTTAAGGGATTGGAGAGTTTCAGAGAATTCCTTTGAGGACGAGCATTCGGCTGGGTCGGAGGGCCAGAAATTAAAGTCGCCGAGGAGTAGGATAGAGGAATTATTGATTGTGATGGTGGCCAGGACTTCCAAGAAGTCTGAGAGAAACTGTAAAGGGGATTGAGGAGGACGGTAAGTGAGAAAACAGGTCAGAGGAGGGGTGACGGAGGTAGTGCGGATGACCAGATATTCGGAGGTCGCAATGTTAGGCAGGGACAAAGTTTGAAAAGGAAGGTCGGTACGTGCGATGACCGCCACGCCGCCCCCAGCTCTGCCAGAAGGGCGGTCAGCCCGAAGGGCATAGTAAGAGGTCGGTAAGGAGGCTAGCAGGGCGGGGAGGGAGTCTTCGCCAAACCAGGTCTCCGTTAGAAAAAGAAGATCTGGAGCATGGAGATCCAGCAAGACCGATAGTTCGTGCGCGTGAGCAACTGCTGATCGGGTGTTAAGATAGAAGGCAGTGAGGGTTTTGGGGTTAGTAGGAGGGGTAATGCTACAGGGTGAGAGACAGGGACCAACCGTAGGGGGGGGAATAGGAGGGAAAACTGCAGGGGAGAGACCTAGGGAGACAATGCGAGAGCAAATGGAGGCTGAAATGGGCCAGGGTCCCTGGAGGATGCGTAGCTGGTCCGGGGTGTAGGTGATAAGTGGGGCAGAGTGGCGTCCCCATAGCCCCGGACAGTCGCGGACGAGCGCAGACGAGCTTGCCTTAAGCGCGCCTTCGGCGCGCAATCGTCGCGCCCGCTGCGCTCGTCCGCTGCGCTTCCTACCAAGACACATAATTTATTTCGATTAGGGGGGGCGTAGGAGGGGGCGTGGCCATAGGATCTGCGCGCACTAAATAAGCATCTGGTGAGGGGGCGTGGCCAACCGAGGGGGCGTGTCTGGTGGCGCGCCTCGCCCTCGGGAAAGGAGAACAGGGTGAAAGTAGTCGTTGCAGCGTGAGCCCGCTGTTCAAAGAGATGTCAGGTCAGTTTCAAGAGCGCAATATCACACAATGTTAAAAAGCACAATATCACACAAATGTTACAATGCTAAAATTCCGCGCTCCCGGCTTTCCGCCTCAGGAGTCCTTCGTTAGTGTCGCGCCATAGGATCTGCGCGCACTAAATAAGCATCTGGTGAGGGGGCGTGGCAAACCGAGGGGGCGTGTCTGGTGGCGCGCCTCGCCCTCGGGAAAGGAGAACAGGGTGAAAGTAGTCGTTGCAGCGTGAGCCCGCTATTCAAAGAGATGTCAGGTCAGTTTCAAGAGCGCAATATCACACAATGTTAAAAAGCACAATATCACACAAATGTTAAAATGCTAAAATTCCGCGCTCCCGGCTTTCCGCCTCAGGAGTCCTTCGTTAGTGTCGCGCCATAGGATCTGCGTGCACTAAATAAGCATCTGGTGAGGGGGCGTGGCCAACCGAGGGGGCGTGTCTGGTGGCGCGCCTCGCCCTCGGTTTTAAAATTATATTTGTATTGTGTGTGCTTTTAAAACCCACGTTTCACTTACCCTGAGCACTTTCCCCTTGAAAGCTGCTGAAAAGTCCCTCGCACAGCGGATCTTAGCACTGTTGCAGGTAGGGAACAGCTTCGCCGCCATTGCGCGTTAACCCCCGGGCCACGCCCACTTCCTGAGGCCACGCCCCCACCTCCATATTTCAATGTTCATTCCCCGGCCGCGCAGCGGGCTCGCCGTCAGCGTGCCGAAGTCACGCTTAAGTCAAGCCCGTCTGCACCCGTTTGCGATCGTACGCGGTCCAGGGCCAGACCCTATGTCCCACGGGCGGGACATATACGGTGGAGCAGGCAGGAGCTGATGGATTCCGCAGCACCATTGCCAACCCATGTTTGCATAACATGCGAGTGAAGGACATCATGGAATGCGAACACTGCCACTTCTCCTTTGACTCCGGCAGGGATGTGGCCTCTAGAGACCACAACCTGGCCTGTGGCCTACTCAACGTATGTTCCCTGCGGAAACATAAACTAGATCTCCACGACCTACTTACAGAGAAACAGTGGGATCTTGCATTTCTCACAGAGACATGGTTAGATGAATGCTCTACTCCTGATGCCTTAGAGGCGCTACCAGAGGGCTACACAATGCTTAGGCAAGATAGACCCAAGGGTAGAGGAGGGGACATCGCTATTGTAGCCAAACAAAGCCTACGATGCCAATTAGACTACTCCCCCATCCTGGACAGTGAGGCAGGGAGCTTTACCATCAAAGTAAAAGAAGGCTGAACGCTGAAGGGCCTTTTAATCTATAGACCCCCAGGCCCTATGGCCAGGTTTGGGGAGAGTCTGGTAGAAGGCATTATGAAGGCTGCGCTGCGCAGAGACAAGTTCCTGTTACTGGGGGATCTTAATTTATACCTGAATAACCCCGCGGACAACGTTGCCAGGGACTTCTGCCAGGCGCTGGGAGCCTTCCTGCTGAATCAGATAGTAAGTGGTCCCACTCACCAGCTGGGCCACTTGCTAGACCCCATATTCGTCAACTGGGGGGAAGTAGAAGCCATGACTCCCATTCCTATCCCCTGGTCGGATCACCACCTGGTACCATTCTCCGTACGCATTTCAGGGGCAAGATCGCCGGAGCCAGCATCACTGTACCACCCTAGGCGGAGATGGGCCACCTTCTCCCAGACTAAATTCTGTGCGGCACTAACCAGAGGTGGGAGTCCTGGGGGGGATGATGCGGATACTGCTAACACCAACCTTTGTAAACGTATCACCGAGGCGCTTGATCGCACGGCCCCTCTCTCCCACGTCAAATCGGGTGGCCGCACTCAAAAAACAGCCCCGTGGTATAGTGATGAGCTTCGAGTTGCAAAATCAGCACTGAAGCGAGCTGAAAGGCAGTGGCGAGGGGCTTTTTCTACGGATACTAGGGAGATTTACCTAACTGAGAGGCGAACCTATCATGGGCTAATCAGGAAGTCCAAAGCAGCATACTATGCCACCAGGATTAGTGAAGCTGGTAATTCCATGAAGGAGCTGTTTTTGCTCTATAAAACTCTCTTGGGTGGGAAACCAGCCATTGCTCCAGATGACTGTTCGGTGGAATCCTGTGATGGGATCGCGGACTTCTTTGCCGAGAAAGTAGCTAAAATTTACTCGGCGTTTCCTAGTCACCCCACTGCAGGGACGGAGTTTGTGGAAAGCCCGAGGGAATGGGGGGATAGACACATACTGACCAACTTTGACACCCCGTCCCCAGAGGCCCTTCTAAAGAGCTGCAGATCCATCAAATCAGGCTCCCCACGGGACCCAACCACGCCGAAGCGGCTAGTTGATAGCTTGCCAGCGCTGGAACCGTACATCAGATACCTACTGGACGTGTCATTGAGGACCAAGACCGTGCCCAGAGACTGGAAACAGGCGGTGGTCCTACCTCTCAGAAAGAAACCTAACATCGGCTTCGAAAAGCTGGAGAACCTTCGACCTATCTCCCTTCTGCCCTACTTGGCCAAAGTGGCGGAAAAAACGGTAAACATACAACTGATGGCTTTCGTGGAAGAGGCTGCCCTCCTGCACGACACCCAGTTTGGTTTCCGTCCCCGCCACTTAACTGAATCAGCGCTTCTGATGGCTGTGGAGACCCTACGTCAGGGGTGGATGAGGGGCAGACCATGGCCCTCATCCTATTGGACCTGAGTGCAGCATTTGACACTGTAGATCACACCACCTTGCTACAGTGTCTGAAAAGTGGCGGGATATCTGGTGCTGCACTCGAATGGATCCAGTCCTTCCTGACAGGGAGAGGCTTTCAGGTCCGCCAGGGTGAATGTTATTCCAGGGAAATCGGTTTGGGCCAGGGCGTGCCCCAGGGCTCGTCCTTGAGCACCACCCTATTTAATTTATATGTCTCCCCGGTGGCACCTATTGTTGAAAGCCATGGTCTGCACATAGTGTCCTACGCTGACGACACGCAGTTGGTCATCTCCCTCTCACGTGCGCCCGGTCTTGCAGTGGACAGATTCAGAGCTTGCATGCAAGAACTAGCAACCTGGATGTCCACCAACTACCTCAAACTAAATGGCAGCAAGACCGAGGTGCTCATGGTGGGGGGGAACCCATCAGTCTGGTCGTCAGCGTGGTGGCCTTCATGCTTAGGTGAGGTTCCAGCACCCTGTCAAGAAGCCAGGAACCTTGGAGTTTGGCTTGATGCTGACCTGTCCTTTGGACCTCAGATAGGCCGCGTGGTGGGTGTTTGCTTCAGCGTCCTAAAAAGTCTGCGGAAGGTTTTAGACCTCCTTCCTACGTCAGCCCGTAGGACGCTGGTGCATGCCCTTGTCACATCGCGCCTGGACTACGGCAATCTGCTGTACCTGGGAGCAACCAGTAAGGTAATAAACCGCCTCCAGGTGTTGCTGAAATCGGCAGCCCGTTTGATTCTGAAATTTGCCCAAAAAATCTGCTTCTAAAACAGCTCTTCAAACCCTTCACTGGCTCCCAGTAAGGAGCAGGGTCGAGTTTAAGGCCCTTTGTACTTGCCATCGAATCCTTGCTGGGAAGGCACCAGCACCACTTCAGAGTCTGGTCACTAGATACGCACCAACGCGCGCCCTGCGCTCCTCCTATGGAGGCCTGTTAAAGGTCCCCAGGATAAGAAAGGCCCGCATGGGAGGCAGATCTTTTCGGTACCTGGCGGCGAAAAGCTGGAATGCCTTACCTCTGGACCTTCGCCTGGAGCCATCTGAACTTGGCTTCAGGAAGAAGCTAAAAACACACCTTTACACACAGTAAATCCGAGTAGACCCTGCAGCCCAGCTCGCTTATTCCACCTGTCTTAGCGCGGGGACACGCTTCTGAGCGTAACCAGGCGCTTTACAAAGTTCCCTTAATAATAATATTCGTGTCTTTTGAACAATTTCCACAATATTCCTCATGGAGTTTGTTTTTGTGATTTTACTACACTGACTGCATTGTATACCATACTCCAAAGTCAAACCCTTGCTCATGATTTGGCGGATCTCTTGTCAATGAGTTTCCTTCTTTTATATCAGGCGCTGTCTTCTCTGTTCTGTGCTGTCCCTTCCTAGAGCATATCTCTCTCACAATGTGTTACATGTATGAAAATGTCTGTTTGTCCGTCTGCCTGCCACCCAAATAGAGCAGAATCTCTGCTATTTAACAGGCTATCTGCAAAATTACACATCATTTCTTCTATTTACCCAGCAGTCTCCTTCGTATTGATATTGCCACAGTTTACCTGTTCGCATGCTAATTAGAAATTGGGTACTATTTGACTGGTGGCTAGATATCAGTGTTAAGGTGGTCTTTATTTATCCAGACATAAAGAAACATGGACACCAGAAGGATTGTGACCATCTTTAAATGGAGATACAGCATGTGTGAAGCATTTGAAAGTAAATGTTCACACAAATGTAAAAAAATCTGAGAACAAAGAAAAATTTATGAATTAAGGTATGTTCTTTGCAGATGATGACACTTTTTCTTATAGGCCAAATTAAAGTGCTTCTGAGGGATCGTGATCAGTGTTAACCTCCATGGCGATTTTGTCTCTCCTCAACTAAATCTAGTCAATAAAATTATAATCCAGACTATAAAGCACATTAGCCTGTACAATGAAAACGGGACAAATAGTATGATAAAACCATGAAGGCCTAATAAGGGTTAACATCATTACAGAAAATACATTTAAGGATTAGAAATAAGTCTATTAGTAATTGATATCAATAAATTGCATGAAGCTCTGAATAAAACGGAAAAGTTTGTTTAACAGAGGATACATAGTTCAAGTCTAGTGAATGAATAATAAATGAGAGGTCAGACCATTGTGGTGCTACTTCCTAAAGTCAAAAAAGGGAATGAATGAGCCCACCATTCCCAAGAATGGGCTGTGAGAAAGTGCCAGCTTTCTTGCATGGTATGCCCCCACTTTTTGCTGAATTGCTGATGTACTTTGACTGAGTGTGCCCTGGGCTCCTGCCAATCAGGTGCCCTGGGCCTGTGTTCCTTCCCTAAAACTTTGTTAAAACCTAAACCCAATTGGCATCTCTGGCAACATGTCAGCCCCACAACAAAGAGTCGACATGGCACACATCCCTGTGTGCCATGCCCACAAGACCGACTGCCCTGGCATACCTCAGTCACCCCTCTAGCTGGGATCACTATGCCAGTGGTGTGGGCATAGGAGCATGAGCCCTGCGCCCCTACAGTACCCAGGGCCATTCCTGGGCACTGTAAGTGCAATGATGCCATTAAGAGTATATGGTGCTGGAACGTTGCCATTACGAATTCCACAGCACCATAATGGCTACACTGGAGACTGAGAAGTTTGGTATCAAACTTCCCAGGACATAAAACCCACACTGATGCCAGTGTGGGATTTAATGTGAAATGCACTACAGAGGGCATCTTAGAGATGCCCCCTGAAACCTAACCAACTCCTAGTGTCCTGACTGCGTGGCTACCGAGGCTGCCACCACCAGACATGTTTCTTGACCCCTGGGTCGAGAGTCTGCAGCTCTCTGAGGCCTGAAACAATGCACATCCTGGGAAAAGGTGCCAAGCCTCCTCCTCCAGGATGGACAGGGGAGGCTTCAAAGGCAAACCACCTTTGTGAGCTTCTCCAGGCCACTTGCTGTACTCAGCAACTGGCCCCCACCGGTTCTGACCTTCACTTTGGCAGGAAGACAGGCGGGAAACCCTAAGTGAGGAAAGGGGGTATGCCAGCCTCTTTCAATCCTACCCCTCAGGTGGGAGAGGTGAGGTGAAGCATAACTCTTGAGGATGGGGAGCCATGCCCAATCAGAGATAGGCCCCTGCCCCCCTCCCACAGGAGAGGCGCAGGATAGGGGGTGTATTCACCCGAGGACAGGGACCCATTGGTCCCTGCCCTTACACTACCTGTAACACCCCTAAATTTAATATTTAGGGGCACCCGGAACCTTCCTTCCTCAGATCCTGATTTGAAAACAAGAAAGAAGAACAAGAAGAAAGAAGACCCGCCGTGCAGCTGCTAACAAGAGGACGGCACCAATGGACTTGGCCCCCGCCCTACCGGCCTGTTGATCCTTGAACCTGCTCCTGCTAAAACCCTGGCATCTCCCGCGGTCTGCAACCTCAAAAAACCCGGAGGATCTGCCTGCCTTGCTCATCTAAAGACTGGGACTCCCATGAGCATTGGTTCTGCTCAAACAGCAACAACCCCTGGTGCCAGCCAGGAACCGCAAATCCAGCACACTCTGCACCCGCCGAGCCCGGCCCGTGCCTGAGTGGACAAAGACCACGAGGACATCCCCCCGGCGACTGTGACCAAAAATCCAGCACCCAAGGACCCTCCACGACGATCCAGACAATGCCTGCAGCCTCACAATCAGGGGCCACTCCAACAGCGACCAGCTGAGGGTAAGATTTCCCGTCGCCAAAAGACACCCTTGCACCCGGCACCCCACTGCCCCTTGTGCCCAACTCCTGGGTGTCTACCTATCCTCCAAGACCCCAACTCACCTCTCAATGTGGTGGTCGCACCTGAAGATTCTCCCTCCCCAAGCCTGCAGCCTTTGTTCAACTTCCAGTTCTCCCATTGAATAACATCGGGCACCCGAAGGCCAAAACTCACCCTGCACCCAGCTGCCCGAGTGCAGCTGGAAGTGCAGCAACTACCCTACTCTACTTCCCCACTTGCCCTGTGTAAGTGACCAGGAGCTCAGCTCCCACAGCCGCGTGGTCTGCCTGCTGGCAGCCACCAACGGAAGGCCCTCTATCCTCCATAGGATAACATTGGACCTACTTACTCTGCACCTGGCTGACCCTGTGCCACTGAGGGTGTAACAACTGTACTTACCTGATCCTGAGAGACCTGAGTCTACCCCTGGAACCTTACCTTTTGCCAGCCGAGTACTTACCCAAAGACCGATAACTTGATTTTCTTCATAGGGTATCATTGGCTGGGTGTTGATTTTTCAAACTTACAAATATCCCTTAAAAATCGTCCGAACTTCAAAAACGAATTTACTCACCTGCAACCAGGAGAGATCCAAGTGCTGTATCTTTGAGCCCAGCACTGACCCTGAAAAGTAATTATGACCGTGATTTACTGTTAACTTAATTTTCCTCCATAGGAATACATTGTCTGGTTTTCACCAGTAAATCTTCTGTGTCCATTTTCCAAACTTTCAAATATTCCTTAAAAATCGCCTGTATAACAAAAACGATTTCTTTCAACTATTTACAGGAAATACACCAGGGCTGAATCCAGGATCCAGCCCTGAGTAACAAAAACATTTGTAAAGTGATTTTATTGCATTTACTTAAAAACTCCCATTGAGCTCAACGGTATTTTGTGTTTAAACTTGTGTTGCATATTGCAACAACTGTAACCATTGCATTTAAAAGTCAACTGCTATTTGTAAGTATTCAATTGCAACATCTCTTTGTGAGAAAGTAGTTATGATACCTACTGTGGTTCTAAAATAAAGTACCTATATATTTTTATATACAAAACAATTGGCCAAGAGTTCAGTTCTTGAGTGTGCGAGACCATTTGCTGACTGAGTGTGTACAAAAAATGCTTTACACTGTTCTCTGATACTGACTTACTGCTTGACCAAGCTACCACTTTGGAGAGTAAGGTTATATCTAACTTTAGCCTCTGCCATACCTTTGGGGACTGTGGACTCTGTGCACACTGTACCTTACTTTGGTTCTTACATGGGCTTATAATACATTATGCAATGGGAGTCATGCATTAAATACAACTGTGCAAGAGACACACAGTTTGTACCAATCATGCTAAAGGGAGAACAATACATTTTCTGTGCAAACATTCTCAACATTATCCAAAAGATTCATTTAATGTACTATCTGTCTCCTGATAATACAAAGGTAATTTCTTACTTTACAAGGACACATTTTAATAATGAAGAATCACATTATTCTCTTAATAGGAGATGCCTTCATTTTGTATCTTTAGAATGCAAGTTTCCTTGTTAACATGCTTAGCCATGTTTTAAGTGGACAAGGTCTTGTCTCTACTGAGTTCTCATTTATGTCCTTGTAGTAAAATGTATCTTTCTTGTCCAGACCCCCTGTTTAGGTCTCGGCTCGGTAGCGCACGTACTTTCTCTTTTGAGACATGCTGTATCTACTCTGTGGTCTTTCCTCACGCCCATGACTTGTGTTCCTTCCTGTGCCTTTCTACACTGCTTTCTTTTCATTGGTAAAACGAGAAATAACAATACATATATTAGCGGCATATAGTATTTGAAAGTTAATCCAGGAAAGGACGAAAGTGCAGCCAAATGTAAATCCTCATGTAAGTATGTACTATATTTTAGTTTAATTCAATAAAAACACAGGAAATAATTTATCTTCCTTGTTTTATCACTTGATTATACGGAAAGAACCACAGCATAATTCATATCTCAATTCCCAGACCTCATAGCATTAAAAGCAACTTTATACGAATATAGTACTCTACCACTGACTAGACAGTAAAGTGCATAAAGAATAGAAGCCTAACAGTAATATAGTTTCTATAATAGAGTAACCGGTAAAGTGCATATGAATAGCAGAATGTGGTAAAATAGATCCTCAAATCGTAATACACATACAGGCTTACGATCAGCCTTCATATGTGTATGACTTATGTAATTTCATATTGTAGGGCCTCAAGGTGCAAATTTTCTTTTCTTCTTTTTATTGATAATTATACATATAAGGCCACAGCATAGCATACACCCTCATTTTCCAAGCTACAAATAAAATTATAGCCTGCTTTATAAAAATATATTTTTTCACTATGAAAGAAGGGACACTTTTTCTTATATCCTTATAAAAATTGCAAAAGAGAAGAAAATGCAGCGTTGACTGTTTTGACTTTCCGTTACACGGGCAAAGTGGTAGTTTTGGTTTTCATTTGCCCATTTCAGGAAAAGCTAGAAAAAAAAGGAGAGTGCCCAGTCTTAGTCTTGTAAGATAGAATCGATGACGCAAGTTTGATACCCAAAACAGATATTGTTCTATACCTATCTCTTGTTGTCCCTCACTGTATTGGTTAATTGTCGATTTTAGGTTCTCCCTAGTTTCCCTCGCAAGTTCCCTAGCCCAACAAGCCCCATTTTCAATTCATTTTTGCTATAATATAAGATTTGTACAGGGTCATTGATATCAAATTCCATGTCAACCTCTTTTAGGAGTTTGTTATTATGTGACAGCCACAGGAGTTTGTTACTATATTCAAGACCCAGGCAATCAATTATGATATCCTGTGTCAATCTGGTTCCAGTTTTACTCCACATCCCATACCAGGCAACTAATGGGCTATGCTCATATGGTCATCGATATAGGGAACTACAAGCTCCTTGTGTACTATGTAGGAGGGAGTGGAATTTGGGACTGCCAGTATTCTCCTTAAATATATATTTTCCTGGGTTTGGAGTGGGGCACAATTAGCCATTCCCCATAGGGCAGCACCATAGCGGCCCCCATAATACATTTACTCCAATAAAGGGTCAATATAACTCTCACTGGCTTGTACCCTATCTTAGAGGAGAATCTAAAAATGGCCTCTGTTGACCGTAATAATTTCGATTTACTTAATTCAATCTGTGTCCCCCAGTGGTCATTAGATGTAAGTACCATGCCAAGATACAGGAAAGTGCGAGTTTCGGCTATTGGTACCCCTTTTACATTATGTGTTCTGGTTTTAGACTTCCACTTCCCACATACCATTGTGAAGGTCTTCTTAAGGTTGAGTTTTAGGTCTTTTTCTTCCATGTATTTGGCAAAATGCTCAATCAGAGATTGCAACCTGTTTGTAGTTCTAGATAGCAAAACTGTGTCATCAGCATACATAAAGCGTGGGTCATACGTTCGCCTACTTTATTGGCATC
This sequence comes from Lissotriton helveticus, assembly GCF_964261635.1. Lineage (NCBI taxonomy): Eukaryota > Metazoa > Chordata > Amphibia > Caudata > Salamandridae > Lissotriton > Lissotriton helveticus. Next base: position 367,561,407 of record NC_136071.1, read on the forward strand.
GACATTCAGTTTTTGTAAACATTGGTCAATGCCATTAATGTAAAGGGAGAGCAATAAATGGGCAAGGATGCAACCTTGTCTAATGCCCAGTGTTACCTTGATGCGACAAGTATACTCACCATTAGAACCTTATCGTACTCTGGCAGATAAATAATTATACAGTTGAGATAAGTAAAACATAATTTCCTTAAGGGCACCCATTTTAGCCAATGCCTGCCATAATTTCCTATGGTAAACCAGGTCAAATGCACTTGTTAAGTCTACAAAACATAAATGCAGATGATCTTTTTTAGAGAGTGTGTATTTGTTAATAATTAAGGGGCTCATTATGATCGCGGACGGACTTGAGTCCGTCCGCGACCATCGAGGAGGAGGGAACCTCCGCATGGCCTGCGGAGTTCCGTCCTCTCCGATTAGGATGTGACCGCCACCCTGGCGGTCACATCCTCTATTTTTAACATTGCGGCGGGTGCAGCTTCAAGCTGCACCCGCCGCAATGTTAAAAATGCATACATTGCATTTGTATGCAGAAAGCGGCAGGCACCGCGCGGTGCCTGCCGATTACTGTATACAAATGCAGGGAGGTACCATAGGTACCCCCCATGTGCACCCCCCACCCCCTTCACCCAGGGGGCCCGCAACGGGCCCCCGCAGTGAAGCTCCGTATGCTTTTCCACGGCGGAAAGCCCGCCGTGGAAAAACATTTCTTTTTGGGCATCCTAATATGGCTGGCGGTGTCTGAGAGACACCGCCACCATATTAGGGCTTTTCCGCCGCGGTTGTAAGCCAACCGCGGCGGAAAAGCTGCGGACGTAAACCTGGACCCACCAGCCATCCTAATGTGGCGGTGGGTCTTTGGTGGGTCCGCTGCGGTTTTTCCGTATCCTCCGGACCGGCGGAGGCTTCCGCCGGTCCGGAGGATACGGAAAAACCGGTATCCTAATCTGCCCCTAAGTGTAGATTGACACATTGCTCTATTGTTCCTATCTCTCTTCAAAACCCAAATTGTGATTCTGTAAGTACTGAGTTTCATTCACCCAGCTTTCTAGTCTTTCCAAAAGTACCCTGCCCATTAGTTTTGATGTTGAATCAAGGAGAGACATAGGGTGATTTTATGTCTCCCCTGTCTCCCTTCTTGAATATCGGTACAATTATACTTTGTGTCCAAGTTGCAGGCAAAAATCCCCCTGCTGAGGCGTTACATACTCTTAATAGGGTTGGGGCCCAAAAATGAATGTTTGATTCAAACAAATCTATGGGTACCCCATCGGGACCCGGTGCCTTTGATGGAGCAAGGATTTGCACGTAAAGCGACTTGCTTGTACTCATGAACCTCGAATAACAATAATTAACTTATCAACCTGTTTGTCTTATTAATTTACGCCTTTTCCGACATTTTTGGGTGTCCGAGAGAAGCTTGCCTATGTGTTTTCTAATCCTAATACGCTTGCAACCTAAAATGGCCGCTGCTATGCGGGAATTTAGACTGCGCATGCGTCGGTCATACCCATGTGACGTGACGTATTCGTTGTCTTGGTGAAAAACTGTTTGCACTTGCGCAGTAGAGCTAAAATGGCTGCTTTGTGTTGTCACATGCTAGAAGCTTGCATTGCTGCTTTTGCTAAGCTGTTCGTTCTGCTTAACCTTAATGCTACAAAGTAATGGGTATAGAGTAGAAGTTCATGGTATACAGTGTATTCTTTTTTTCTGTGTTCTAAAACTGTTTCTTTTCCATTTCATGGTACATTACGAAATATGGCCTATTGTCCCTTGCTGCACTCCATCTTGCTTGAAACTGCGTCTGCGCGAGATCTGCGAGTCTCCACAGCAATGACCTTTGAAACCCAGCCAGATGGCAACTCCAGCCAAGATGCGCCAGGGAAGACTACTCTCACCTAGTCGAAGAAGCTGAACTGTACTAAAACTAATACAATGTATACAATGTTAAATTCACCATTGTTATGTGTAAAGCATATGTCATGAGAACCTAAAATTCAAGGGGCGGGTAAGAAATTCAAATGAGGAGCCTGAGAAAGTTCAAAATTTAGGTGGTGTGATTACCTGTCCTTTTCCTCTGCCAAATCAAAATTGGGGATCCTTACACTTGTAACATTGGGGGGTGGTACACTGACCTGGAAAATAGTTTAACTAGCCTAGGTTAAGCTAGAGAAATAGTCCGACTTGTCCGAATAGCTGACCTGTCACTGACCCAATGCACTCAATAGCTGCTCGAGAATAGAGGTGCTGTGAAGCACTCTGTCAGAGGACTCGCTGACCCAATCGGGTTTTGGGAACCTGAAGTGCTGGCGAAGCACTTTGCTGGGGAATTCGATAACCCAAATCGGGGTTTCGACTGATAGCTGCAGAGAGGGTGTAGTGCAGGCGTTGCAACTGAACTGCGGGTGCTGGTCTCAACTTTGGTGGTCCGGTTCTGATCCAAAATCTGTTTTTTCCTGTCCTGTCTCTGACCTGCACTTGCTGGCCTACTGGCGTTTGCAACTTTCGGGGTTTCTGTCCTTAACTGACCCGTGGCCAGGGTTGGTCTCTGCACCGTTCTAGGTAAATATAAATCTGTGAGGATAAACAAATAGTATATTTGCGTCCTTTTCTTATCTTTCCCTTAATCCTGCTGAAAGTTATAATTGCTTATGCTCCTCTTCTTTCCCCTCCCTTTGTGATAAAATACCAATTCGTGAGCTTGTCATTATTAGCATGTTCCATTATCTCCCCTCCTCCCTAGTCTTGGGTGTTAAGTACCGGTTTCCTTTGAATGAATAGATGATCCTTTTCTTTACCCTTCCTTTAGACAAACTGAAGTGGTTATTCTGAATTATTCAGTGTGTTCCTTTTCCTTACCCTCCCTACATGGTAAACTCAGTTTCGTCATTATAAATCCATGTTCCCTCTTCTTACTCATTCCCTCAAAACAATAAAACTGTGACTTTTTAGCATGTTCCTTATCTTTCCCGTCCTTCAGAAAATACCTTTTCAAAACTGATTTCTATATGTTTATTCTCAGTATGCTCCTTTTCTTACCTTCCCTTTAGACCTCTAAATGGTTGGCATCATATATCTTTTGCATAGTTACACGCTTTTCATGATTCTGATCATTGATAGCTTGCTTGCTGTAAATCTTTTACTCACAACAATTGAAGAAGATTAGGTAAAGGTTTTTAAAACTTCCTGAGTCTGTGGTCATTTACACGAGTGCAATGTTATTATAGTTTTGACTGCTTATCTTTACAGCTAACTCCCTGATCCATTGTGTTCATAGGTACCAGTGACAAGGATTGGTAAGTCGATGGTACAGGAATCGGTTAGGATTAAAACACTGGTAGTAGAGTGTAGATTACCCGATTAAGTAATTATGGTAAACTGAATTATGGGCCCAAGTGCGTATATGGTAAAATTATAGTCGGGTGACCTGCGCACTCTATCAGTATTTTTCTGGTAGCAGAGCTATAGTTAGGGATTATTTAAGATAGGTAGGTAGGTAAATTGCTGCTAACTGTGAAAATTATAATTACTGCTAAATAAGTGTAGATCGATCAAATGTACATTGTTTGAAATGTTATGAAATGTTTTAAAATCTTTATTGATGTGCTGCTATATTGATTTATGTATTAACAAAACTCGTTTGTGATTGTTATATGTTTGTCTGGAATCCCCGGGGGCAGAATAGCAAGTGTTAAATGGAAGCCACGTCGCAGTGAGGTCACTTACTTGCAGGAAAGTTAGTGCATGGTTGGGCAGAACTGAAAGCACTAATTAGGGTTTTCTGTATGAATGTATGAATAAATGATAGCAAAGAGTTCGCTGGCAAAACTTCTATTGTGATATAACCTAGTAAGGGTCACACGGAAGGAGTAGCAGGTTCGTCTAAGCTTGATTGATAGCAAAGGGGTTCGCTGGTGAAACTTTGGCCTTAGTATATATCCCTGAGTGGATGAGTCCAAAGGAGTAGCAGGTTCTCTAATGCTTGTGTGAAGGGTAGGCAGAAGAGGTCTACTCGCAGTATATGAAAAGTAAACAGAAGTGATTTACTTGCAGTAAAACAAATCTTTTCTTTCTAGACACTCGAGTACAGTGGCAAATGTTTTGCGTTGTAAATTAAACAAAGCACTTGCACTTTAAAAGTAGAAACTGAGGTTTTTTGTTACCTTGTGAAGGAGGGAGTCAGTTGCGGAGCTGCGCTGACATCACTCAGTGCCGCGCTGGTATTGGCTGAGACAGCGGGCGTGTAGTGAAGGTAGCATTGTAAAGGAGAGGTGAGCACAGGAGCGTGGGAACTCGTTTTACGAGGAAGCCGCGCACTCATTGGTCGAAATTATTTGAAATCACATTTGGTTGGTTGCAGAAAAATAAAAGACGCGCTAGTATTGGAAGTAATTTGTAAACAGAGTTAAGTGATCTTTGAAATTTATATGTGGTATCCAACTCATCCAGAGATTCGACCTGATCCAAGATATCAAGGTTTTGCTAGAGAACAGTCAATAAGAGGCAGACCAAACATTATGTACGGAAGTAAGAGGAAAATGACATTTGTAGACAAAGTAAAGAATTATTTAAAAAAAGACAAGCCCATCAAAACTAGAGAAGGTGTTATCATTCCACCACCAAACACTCCTGCATCATTTATGTTGTTTGACAGAGGCTACCACGCTTGTGTATGGTTAGGAATTTGGGTGGAATATACTAAAAATGACGGAATTTTAGCATTTCCCTTAGAAGGTACATTTAATGGGAGAATTTTGTTTAATTTAAGGACCTGAATGAATGATTTACATCCCAGACCTAGACTGATGCAACATGAGGCCTTAGAAGAATGGGAAATAGAGGCTTTTGAGCGAGACAGACCCAGAATTGACAAAGGGTTAAGTAAATTTTATCCGAAGGTACAGAAAGAAACCAGAGAGAAAAGAATGAAACAGTGGAGACAGAACATGATGGTAGAAGGACGATACCCTGTATTACCAGTAGGAGAGCCCACGGGAGGGAAAAGGACAGAGAAAACAAAACATTTAATTACCAGTGGTGATTCAGATGATGATTATCTGGAAGATTTGTTATTGAAGAATCCACCACCTTATAATGAGGAACCCAGATCCCTAAGTACGAGAAATCCATTTCTGAAACCTAATTATGATGAGGGACCAAGTATGGCAAATTCAAGTGCCCAGAGTTATAACCCTCCTTTGATTCCGCAAATAGTACATGAAAACTCCATGGAAAAGGTACTTCAGGATAGAAAACGAGAGGCTTTAGTCAAACAAAGAACTGAATAAATCCAGAAATTCTCCCAATTAAATACAAGTCCTGAAGCCCTGACAATCCCAGTAACTATTGGCCCAGTTGTTCCTTTGTATGGGGATAAGCAAGCTAGTCCAAAAGCTCGAGTTATAACAACATCTGTAGTGCAGCTGAGAAAAGAGCCCATGATATTTGACGATCAGGCAAGTGAAGGTGAATCTGAGATTTCCCTAATGGACTTACCAATAAGGGAACCAGAAGGGAGTTCACAGAGAAAGAACACTCCTTTTAGCTCAAGAGAAGTTCAAATTGAGTCATCTTATGGTACCAGAAGTGCCACGGTAGTGACTCCTGAAGAAATCGACAGATGGACCAGAGAACTAGAAAAACCAAATCCCCAGCCAAAACCATTAGATATATATAAACTAAGAATAGACTTGGAGGAACTGATGGCTGGGAATGTGGGTTTGGACAGGTTGAACACCCTTAGTGAAGAGGAATTAGTATTCATTTGCAAAAGTATCACCCAAAATACCAGAGTGTACCATGAAAAACTAATGGACACCGCAGCTAGTATGGGAATAGACATTGGCAGATTTAAAGTGTTGCAAAAACCCTACAGAGCAGAATTCTCAGACAAAGATTTGGAAATTATTAATGTGTCAGGGAAAAAGGTACAGATAAGAGAATTACTATATTTGTTACAAAAATGGGGAGATTTAGAAAAATGGAAAGCCAGGTGGGCAAAGAAAAAGGAAGAGATTAGATCAAAACAAATGACTTCTGAATATGTTTTAAAAGAAGCAGAAAAGGTGGAAAAATGATATCCTATGCGAGAAGTGCCAGGTGGAGGATACGTACATGTTCCATGGTCCCGACAGGATATTGTGTCCTTCACAAACAATTTCCCAAAATTGCAAGAAAAACCTGTGGAATGGTACAGACAGGTCGAGAGATTTGTGAAAGTTTCAAAATGTCTTCTGAAAGACCTGGATGGTTTATTTGACATTGTAGTTCCCGTAGAATTGTGGACAGAATGTAAAAGTGCTGTTGATTGGCCTAGTGAAGAATTTCCCAGAGACCCAAAAACAGGGGCTCCTTCCGATGACGTCATGCGAAAATATAATCAGGTGATGTTGTATTTGAAAGGAAAGGTGCCTGCAAAGGAGACTGATTGGACCCGAATAGATAGAACTACTCACAATCGGGATGAAACAGTACATTCTTACTATGAACGTCTGTTACAGGTGTTCAAGACGTACAGTGGTCTGGACAATATAGAAATGAAGGATATGACCCACTTCATATATCGATTTGTGTTAGGGTTAAGGCCTGAGATTTCACAGTGGATCAAAGATAATAAAATCTGCTGGCAGGCTAAGCCAATTAATGAAGTCCTTAAATATGCTAAATACTGTGAAGATGAGTTAGAAAATAAACGAAAAGAACTGAAAGAAAAGGTCATGTGGGCACAGGTAAAATTAGCAGAGCACCAGGAGCAGCAGTTGAGCAAAATGACTAGTAATCAGAGTCAAAGCCCCAGGAATGGGGGAAAGCCGAGGTAAGAATAAGCAGAGAAGAGGCGAGAAAAAAGTTTCCCTGCCACGGGTGCGGACAAGTGGGACACTGGAGGGACAAGTGTAAGGCTGTGCAGAATGGTAATGTGCAAATTAATGATTTAAATCCACAGACGCAGAATGAGGTACCATGGAAGACCCAGCAGCAGGTAAAACAGAATCAGTTGCCTCGTGCACCTAGGCCGAATTATAGGAGCAAAGCACAACAGGGTGAAGACACCGCAAACTGGGAAGGAAGGGAGGATAAAGATGCAGCAACTTCACAATTTTTGTTAAATGACACATTCCTCTGTGATGAACCCTACTGACGGTGCCTGAGGGGGGAGGACGTGGAGTGCGTACTTGGCACCTCCTTGCCGTTGGACCAGTCAGGGCCATAGATTGAAGGAAAGGTTGAAGGAAATTCCGTCACATTTCTGTTGGACACTGGTGCTACCCGTTCTACTGTGAGAACAGCAGACGTTCCAAACCTACCCCTCTCGGGAGAAGCGATCCAAGTAGTGGGCATTTCTAATAAACTACTTAGTACCCCAGTTACAGAACCTATGGAAATAAAAATAGGGAATTTTAAAGAAATGCATAGATTTGTTGTCTGTGATTCAAGTCCGGTGAACTTGTTAGGACGAGATTTGTTGTGCAAAATTAACTATACCATCTTTTGCACTCCAAATGGCGTTGAAATTCCGACCCCAGATGAAGACGGAATTTACAAATTAATGTTAGCAAGACCAGACACAGAGATTAAAAGACTGACAATACAAGACTTACCTGAAGAACTCCAACAGACAGTGAAACCGGAGGTATGGGATTTTACTGGTAAAGATGTAGGACTAATGGCAAATGTTGACCCAGTTAAAATAGCAATAAAAGAAGATGCAGTCTACCCAAATACTCAACAGTATAAAATGAGTGCAGAAGTGAAAGCAGGGGTTGCTATTGAAATCAAACAGTTGCTGGAAGCAGGCATTTTGAAAGAAGTGTTGAGCAGTCCTTGTAACTCGCCCATAATTGGCATAAAGAAACCGAGTGGTAAGTACAGGGTCGTTCAGGACCTGTGCAAGGTTAATAAGATTGTTATTCCTTGCTGTCCTGTCGTGCCAAACCCTGCAGTGATTTTATACCAAATACCATGGAATGCTGGATGGTTTACCGTCATTGACCTATGTCATGCATTCTTTTCGATTACATTGCATCCAGACAGCAAATTTCTTTTCTCATTTGAATTCGACAGCCATGTCTACGTCTGGAATCGTGTTCCTCAGGGGTACATGGAGAGTCCTTCGATTTTTAATCAAATTCTGAAAAAATGCCTTGAATCTTTAATGTTGCCCGGAAAATCAGTCCTGGTGCAATATATAGATGACCTCTTGGTGGCGTCTAAAAGCAGGAAAGACTGTGTTGATGACACCATTGCCTTACTGAAAGATTTAGGTGAAGGTGGACATAAAGTGTTGCCAGACAAACTACAGTTCTGTACCACATCAGTAAAATATCTGGGGCACCAGATAGAGAGAGGAGTCAGGAAAGTTACCACAGAAAGGATTCGAATAATTCGAAACATGGAGCTGCCCAATATTCAGAAAGAAATCAAAATATTTCTTGGAGTTGTAGGATACTGTAGGCAGAGGATTGTGAGATTTGCAGTTGTAGCAAGACCATTGATAAAAAAGACAAAGAAAGGAGCTAAGGATCCTGTGGAATGGGATGACCAAAGCATGACTGCTTTTGTAAAATTACGAGAATGTCTGTGTACAGCTCCTGCATTAGGAATGCCTGACTACTCAAAAGAATTTGCACTGTTTTGTGAGACACGAGACAATTGTGCACTTTCAGTCCTGACCCAAATTCATGGTTTAACCAGACGTCCAGTAGCATATTTTTCCTCTGCGTTAGACCCAGTGGCAGCTGGATTACCCGAATGGCTGAAAGCAGTAGCTGCAACATGCATGAGTCTTGAACAGAGTGAATCCATTGTTATGGGACATCCTGTAACTGTATATGTTCCACATGCAGTTGTAATTTTGCTGACTAGAACAAAAACCCAGTATCTCACACCTAGTCGGCTGACTAAGTATGAGAGAATCCTTGTAGGTGCAGGAAACATGACTATTGCCAGATGTAATATTCTGAATCCAGCTACCCTACTACCAAATTCACTCTCAGCAGAAGTAAAGGGAGAAGTTGAACATGACTGCATTGATCTGATCCAAGTATAGTACTAAACCACGCCCAGACATAAAGGAAGAGACTTTAAATTAATGAAGATTATGAGCTGTTTGTAGACGGTTCATGCATGAGACATGAGGAAGGAGGCCTAAGTGCTGCTTATTCAGAGTGTACTTTGGGAGGTCCAGTGGAAGCATCCTATTTACATGGAGTCAAGTCTGCACAAATAGCTGAATTGGTTGCATTGGCAAGAGCCTGTAAATTTGGGAAGAACTTGAAAATAACCATATATACTGATAGCCAGTATGGTTATGGAGATGTGCATGACTTTGGCCAATTATGGATGCAAAGGGAGTTCCTGACTTTTTCAGGTACCCCTATCAGAAATGGAAATTATGTGCAGGATTTACTGGAAGCAATCCAGTTACCAAAAGAATTGGCTGTGGTCAAGTGTGCTGCTCACAAATCTGGCAATGACAAAGTGACAGCAGGTAATCGATATGCTGACCAGTTAGCCCAACATTGTGCAAAATACAAAATGGCTATTAATAATAAGGTTGAGGGAAACGGAAACAGCTGCCAACTTATGATGCTAGAAGGAGAAAATACATGGGAAGAAGTGAGAGATTTACAGGATACAGCAGAGCCACAAGAGATGGAAAATTAGAAAAACTTGGTTGCCAGAGGAGGGTGGAAGATGGTGTCATTGTTTACCTTGATGGTATGCCTGTGTTGCCAGACTGTCTGCTTGCTCCTATGGCTAGGTTGATACATGGAGACACACATTTGGGAAGAGATGCTATGATACGCATATTTAGACAGGCATGGTTCAACTCGAAATTCAGAAACATAGCAGCGGCACTCTGCCAGAGGTGTCTGGTTTGTCAGCAATATAACCCAGGAAAGAAAACCGTAGTGTTGCCAGGAAAAATTGGAAAGGCAGAGGGCCCTTTTATATGACTCCAATTTGACTTTATTCAGTTACCCCCTTGTCGAGGAATGAAGTACATACTTGTCATTGTCTGCCTGTTCTCAAAATGGGTGGAAGCTTACCCTGCACGCAGGAATGATAGCCTTACAGTAGCCAAGTTGTTACTTAGGGAACTTATACCTCGGTACGGATTCCCAGTCACAATTGAATCAGACAGAGGAAAACATTTCCATAGTGAAGTAATAAAACAGATTTATGAAGCATTCAAGATCACGCAAACACTGCACTATGCATATCGCCCAGAGGCTTCTGGAGTGGTAGAACAACTGAATGGCACTATCAAATCAAGATTGGGAAAGAAGTGTGAATCAACTCAAATGGAATGGCCAGATGCTTTGCCACTTGTTTTAATGGGACTTAGAAGTATTCCAGACCGGAACACAGGCTTGAGTCCCCATGAGACACTGATGGGAAGAGCAATGCCGCAAGCACGGGTGCCAGGATACAAACTGATAAACATATCTGATGATTTGGTACTAGAATACTGCAAAGAACTGGCTGACCAAGTGCGTTCTATCTCTTACCAGGTTGGGGAAGACGCTGTCGCCAGACCGACAACTCCAGCACATGACCTGAACCCAGGTGATTGGGTCGTAATAAAGAAACAAACTCGAAAAGTTGCCTTGCACCAAGGTGGGGAAAACCATGACAAGTAATTCTGGTTACCACCACAGCTGTGAAATGTGCAGGAGTACCACGGTGGATCCATGCCAGCCATAAGAAGAAAGTGATTGAACCTGAAGAAACTGAGGCTGAAGGTTGTGCAGCTGAGGGGTCCCAAGATATTGGTCCTGAAGTAGCTGAAGAAGAACAACCGAGCTCCAGTCAAGATGATTGGGTCCCAATAATCGACCTGACTATAGATCCTGTGAGAACAAGAAGACAAACCTATTTAGATAGACAGTGGGACAGTGAGGATGAGACAGGTGTAGAGGAAGATACTCAGATCATCGAAATCCAAATCAAATCTGATACTGAGGAGGACCAGATAGGGAAAGAACAGGTAATTGACACTCCTCCAAGAACTCCTGAGCCAGAAGAGGGACAGATAGAAATTAGGGCGGAGGTTCAAGCGGAAGAAAATCAAAAGTTCGAAGTGCTTGAACAGGACCAGATAGAACTAGACAATTGTGTTCAGGAAGAAGAAAACGAAACAAATCAAAGCCAAACTCAGCATATACCTGAACAAGGCCAGTTTAGAGACCAGGCGGAAGAAATTGACATAAGACCTGGACCTAATCAGTTAGGGAGAAACACAGAAGACGATCTTGAAACAAATGTGCCACAACTGAATGAAAATAAAAGAGTGTTTGAAGAAAGCCAAGACATAGTGGCAGTTAAAAGACTCAGAAAAGGAGACGCAGTACCTAGATTTGTCAAGAGACTGAGACTGCGACTAAAGACAATAAACGAAGAACCTGAGCATATAAATGAAGTCTCAAGTCAAACTGATCCGTCTGTAATAAAAACCAGGAGAAGAAGTGCCCGAATAAAAAGACTGAATAACAAGTACCAGAGTCCTGAGTGGACTTACTTTGTATTGGAAGACTTTGAAAACCTAGAAATAAGTGATGAAAGTGATGAAGAATTGATCACTGACCAGATCGACGAAGAAGCGAAACCAACCTGAAAGTTGCCCCGAGTAAGCAAGCTGTGCAGAGTTACAAAGAGGGGTTGAAGCTTCTTTTGATTCAAAATGTCTGATTCCTCTGTGAATGGGAGACCAAGACGAGGTTGTTTTAAAACATGCTGCAAAGTATGTTGATGTAGTGTAGCAATAGTACTGATACTTTGGATTGGACTAACAATAGCTATTCCTTCTATGACCAGTAAAGACACAAACCTGTACCCTACTAATCAGTTGCCAAAGACACCGAAGGGTTACAGACTAGAAATACACCACAAAGAGTAGATGCACCAGAAAAGGCACTTAGCCTTAAGCAAGCAAAAGTAGATTTAGAAGCACCAGATTAGGAAGGACTACACTATAACAAAATCAAGAACAAGACCCATTTAAATGTATTCGCAAACCTGTTAGTACATTATGTAGAAGCTTTGGAAATAGATGATTGCTATGTCTGCATGAAGCTGCCTACCTCGGTAGCTGAAGGTGTGACATACCACCATTTGCCACTAACATATGGAATTTCCTGTAGTGTTTTATCTAGTTTATTTTACAAAAGAGGACCATTGCAGTATTACTACTCTAATCTAGATGTAATATTTTCTGAACTTCCTGTGAGTAGAAACCTAAACCCTCTACATACATCTAGAGATGTAGCAAAATGCATGAGTGAATATTTTCTAACAGTAGGTAAAATAAATGTAGATGACGCACACAAACATAACCTGACCTGTTCATTACACGAAAAGAGAAAATGTTTCTAAATATAGTAGAGAAAAGAAGAGAACGTTTCCAAAAGAAAGCAAAGGACAAGAATCAGAAAACTCCTAAATGGGCTGAAAGCATAGGGAGCACCTCAAATGGTGGGGCTAATGCTGCTATGTTACTGGATTTCGAAAAGAAGGGGAAACTTTGTCTTCAAAGAGAGAGACCAGTTATTATAACAATATATTCATTGGTTCCAGTGATTGCAAACACAATTACAAGGTAATTGGGGGTTGGGTTTCAAAGATGGGACAGAACCTGTGTTTCCTGGAATTTATTACATATGTGGAAACAAGGCTTATTTCAAATTTCCAGACCATTGGTACGGGAGCTGTTACTTTGGTATTGTCTTCCCAAAGATATACCATGTGGGGAAAATCACTGGAAGCACTGAAAGAACTAATGAATTAGTACATAGTAAAAGAGAATGTGTTGGTGAAATAGTAGGTGACATTTTTAGTGCATTGATACCTACAGTGGGAGTGGCTCTGAATACACACAGAATTTGCAAATTGTCAACAGTAGTAGATCGGTTATCGACTGACACTGCTGGAGGGTTCCTGATGGTCAATTTCGAATTGGTTGCGATCAGATCAATGGTTTTACAAAATCGACTTGCTCTTGACACGTTATTGGCAAAAGAGGGCGGAGTCTGCAGAATGTTTAAAGCGCAACATTGTTGCACTTACATACCAGACAAAAGTGTGGAAATTAAAGGGTATGTAAGAAACATTACAAATTTGGAAAAGAGCTTAAACACTTGAGGTTTACAGTGCATGGAAGAGACTTACTGATGGTCTCTCCGCTGTAGGTAGTTGGTTTTCTAATTTAGGTAAAAGTTTTGTGAGTAAAATACTGATACCAATAGCGGGAATATGGCTATTAGTGTTCATAATAATAATTTGTTGCAAATGACGAAAACACAAAAAGAAATATTCTGAGAATAAGCGAGGAGTAAAGAGAAATGTTGAAGAGCTCGAATTAGAAGAATTGAATAATCAGATTTACAAGAGAATGAAACATTCTCATCCTAATAAAGTTAATGAGAAAAGGCAAAATAGAAAGTTTGAAGAGATTGACCTGGGTGATATGTGAAAAGTTGGCATCTGGTTCCATTAATTGTGATGATATAAAATATCATCAAAGAGGGGATTGATGGAGCAAGGATTCGCACGTAAAGCGACTTGCTTGTACTCATGAACCTCGAATAACATTAATTAACTAATCAACCGGTTTGTCTTATTAATTTACTCCTTTTCCGACATTTTTGGGTGTCCGAGAGAAGCTTGCCTATGTGTTTTCTAATCCTAATACACTTGCAACCTAAAATGGCCACTGCTACGCGATAATTTAGACTGCGCATGCGTCGGTCATACCCATGTGGCGTGACATATTCGTTGTCTTGGTGGGAAACTGTTTGCACTTGCGCAGTAGAGCTAAAATGGCGGCTTTGTGTCCTCACATGCAAGAAGCTTGCATTGCTGCTTTTGCTAAGCTGTTCGTTCTGCTTAACCGTAATGCTATAGTTTATTACAAAGTAATGGGTATAGAGTAGAAGTTCATGGTATACAGTGTATTCTTTTTTCCTGTGTTCTAAGACTGTCTCTTTTTCATTTCATGGTACATTACGAAATATGGCCTATTGTCCCTTGCTGCACTCCATCTTGCTTGAAACTGCGTCTGCGCGAGATCTGCGAGTCTCCATAGCAATGACCTTTGAAACCCAGCCAGATGGCAACTCCAGCCAAGATGCGCCAGGGAAGACAACTCTCACCTAGTTGAAGTAGCTGAACTGTACTAAAACTAATACAATGTATACAATGTTAAATTCACCATTGTTATGTGTAAAGCATATGTCATGACAACCTAAAATTCAAGGGGCAGGTAAGAAATTCAAATGAGGAGCCTGAGAAAGTTCAAAATTTAGGTGGTGTGATTACCTGTCCTTTTCCTCTGCCCAATCAAAATTGGGGATCCTTACACTTGCAACATTGGGGGGTGGTACACTGACCTGGAAAATAGTATAACTAGCCTAGGTTTAGCTAGAGAAATTGTCCGACTTGTCCGAATAGCTGACCTGTTACTGACCCAACGCACTGATAGCTGATCGAGAACAGAGGTGCTGCGAAGCACTCTGTCAGAGGACTCGCTGACCCAATCGCGGTTTTGGGACCTGAAGTGCTGGCGAAGCACTTTGCTGGGGAATTCGATAACCCAAATCGGGGTTCTGACTGATAGCTGCATAGAGGGTGTAGCGCAGGCGTTGCAACTGAACTGCGGGTGCTGGTCTCAACTTTGGTGGTCCGGTTCTGATCCAAAATCTGTTTGTTCCTATCCTGTCTCTGACCTGCACTTGCTGGCCTACTGGCGTTTGCAACTTTCGTGGGTTTCTGTCCTTAACTGACCGGTGGCCAGGGTTGGTCTCTGCATCGTTCTAGGTAAATATAATTCTGTGAGGATAAACAAATAGTATATTTGCGTCCTTTTCTTATCTTTCCCTTAATCCTTCTCAAAGTTATAATTGCTTATGTTCCTTTTCTTTCCCCTCCCTTTGTGACAAAATACCAAGTCGTGAGCTTGTCATTATTAGCATGTTCCATTATCTCCCTTCCTCCCTAGTCTTGAGTGTTAAGTACCGGTTTCCTTTGAATGAATAGATGATCCTTTTCTTTACCCTTCCTTTAGACAAACTGAAGTGGTTATTCTGAATTATTCAGTGTGTTCCTTTTCCTTACCCTCCCTATAGCTACATGGTAAACTCAGTTTCGTCATTATAAATCCATGTTCCCTCTTCTTACTCATTCCCTCAAAATGATTAAACTGTGACTTTTTAGCATGTTCCTTATCTTTCCCGTCCTTTAGAAAATACCTTTTCAAGTCTTATTTCTATATGTTTATTCTCAGTATGCTCCTTTTCTTACCTTCCCTTTAGACTTCTAAATGGTTGGCATCATATATCTTTTGCAAAGTTACACGCTTTTCATGATTCTGATCATTGATAGCTTGCTTGCTGTAAATCTTTTACTCACAACAATTGAAGAAGATTCGATAAAAGTTTTCAAAACTTCCTGAGTCTGTGGTCATTTACACGAGTGCAATGTTATTATAGTTTTGACTGCTTATCTTTACAGCTAACTCCCTGATCCATTGTGGTCATAGGTACCAGTGACAAGGATTGGTAAGTCAATGGTATAGGAATCAGTTAGGATTAAAACACTGGTAGTAGAGTGTAGGTTACCCAAATAAGTAATTATGGTAAACTGAATTATGGGCCCAAGTGCGTATATGGAAAAATTATAATCGTGTGACCTGTGCGCTCTATCACCTTCCCATTGGCACATCTCTCTAGAGCAACTGTCATCTCTTTCAAGACCCATTTAAGATCCTGGTTTGCTTTTGAGCATGAATGATCAAACCATACAATACATGGCTTGATATTATTCTTACTTTTAGTTTTCAGATCTCTTGCTATCGCAGATGTTATATTACAAAAGGCCAAGATAATCTGTGGATCAGGATGCTTTCCCTCTATACAAATGATCATATCTAGATTATTGTCGTGCACAATTTTTTTCGAGAAAGGAGGACGGATTAACACTTGACCATTTAATGCTTTTACTGTTTTCTCCTTGGTTTTCGATGTCTGTTACTAAGTGAGCCCTTTTCTTCTGTATGGATGACAAACCCAAGGTGAGAAAAAGCTGATGGTGGTTACTAAATATCCTTTCAGTAACCTCACATTTTTTAATCAGACCCAGGCCGCTTTCTAAAATCAAAATATGTTCAATGTTTGAGAAGTAGTTATGATTTTCATATGTTGGTACCTCTGTGTTCCCTTCTGTGACTAGTTGTTCTAGAAGCTCAAGATTATACTTGTGCATTACTCTGTTAATTGACTCTCCATAAGAGTTCTGAGGAAAGTGAGAATAAACTTCACTGTGTTCATCCCTGAACCCACAAATTTCTCCAGCTAAAACATAACATCTTTGACAGTTAAAATCACCAGCCCAGATGCAAACATAGTCATTTAAAAAACATTTTGTAAAGTTATCTAGTTTCTTTTCAAGAGTCAAAACAACTTGATTTCCAGTATTATCAAAGCTGTTATTGTAAAAGTTGATTAGCACTATGCACTGGACTTTGCTAGACTGGAGCCATAATAATTGAAAAAATTGCGAGTTGGCTCAGGATTTTTTCAAAGATAATAAAGATGTGACTGTAATCAAAGTAGGTAGGCCTCCTTTTGCCCTGCCAGTACAAGAGAGAGTTGCTGATGTGATTACTGAAGAGTATCCTTCAATATGAAAGGCTGTAGTATCCCATGTTTCTTGTAGAAAGGATTAATTGACAGTTATTAATTAGTTCTATCCATGCTTCATCCTCTAATTTATTTCTAATCCTTGCGATATTTCAAGTTATGAGGGCCAGGCTTATATGTGATTGTGGCTTTTTTGATACCATCTCAGCAATAGGTTTACTTATTGGGTATTTGTAGGGATTACCAGTTGTATTCAGTTCTTGTACTGAGTTCTCAAGTAGTCAGTCGAGTTCGCTACATCTTCTTAATGAGGTGAATCTGTTTGTTATTAGCCACGGCGTATGCCTATTCATAGATATAAGGCTGTTATTAATAAATGGGAATTCTTCTCCTTCTGATTTATAGAAAAACCCAAGAGGTACAGCAATGATGCCACCTGTCTGTTTCTCCATCATCCTTTGACTGTCTCTAAGCATATTAGAGGGGACGGCCAAATTAAGCCTGAATACCTACCATCCCCTAGTGATACCCTACAGGAGCAGCTTCTTGACTAAGGGATCTCGTTTGGTACTGGGAAAGATCGTAATTTGAAGCTAGATCAAATGATTGAGGGTGTGGATACCAATAAAAACACAAATAATCCAGTAGGCAATATTACATTTGGTCCCAAAGATATAGTACCAACAATAATGGGGGGGCAATCCCCACAGAGAAGTGAATACTGAGATCCCTGGAGCAGGACCGGAAGAGGAAGATAGATTTAAGGTATGCAAAATACTCTTTTGAAATATTGCTGGGTTATCCACGAAAGTGACTGATCCTCAGTGGTTAATTTTCATAGAACAATATTCTATAATTTGTCTACCAGAAACCTGGACAGTTAAGGAAAAACATATCTATGGCTATCGAACCTTTCACACACCGGCGGTCATCAGTGGTCAGGGGCGCAACAAAAGGTGGGTTATGTATTTATGTTTCTAACATTGTGGGGGTGACCAACTTGAAACTTACAATTGAGACGGATTATTACCAGATTCTAGTAATGCATATGGTAGGAGGGTATTGCTCTGTGTTGCTCAACTTCAATAATAATATCCCCAAAGTACAGACAATGAGTGTGTTAATGAACTTAAGCAAAGCCTTGAATAATCTGGAAGATAAGATATCTGGTGATATCTGTATTATATGGGGGGTGGGTAATTACAACTGTCTCTTGTGTCAACATTGTCAAAATGGTATTTGTGGTTTAGGAAAAGACAAAGAAGATAAGTTGGGCCATTTTTCACATACATCACTGGGGGATATGCTAAATGAAATTGTCTTTCAGTTTGACCTGGGATAAGCAAATGAATTGAATTTTCCCCTTAGTACCATTTGAGCCCACATTTAATGGCAGAGGTTGTAATTCAATTATTGCTTTTGTTCTAGTATCAAACAGGTACTCAAGAAATGTTCACACTTTCTAAACCCATTGTATTTTAAAGAATGATCACTACCCAATTAGCATTGCTTTCGTTCTAGAGAGTTCTAAGAGAGCCAAGAAGTATATGGGTTTACAATATAATTTTAAAACTAATCTTGCCAGTACAAACGTGTACTCTTTAAATTGGTCGAAAGTGGATCCCATGGCTTTTATTAAGCAACTTTTAAAAAAGTCCAAAGAAGACCTTGAAGTCTGTCTTTCCGAGGAAAGGGATGACGAAGATGTTCTAAATGCCTTTCTTAAAATTACTGGAGAGGTACAGAAGTTATTACCTAGGGAGCAGAAACGGGGAACGCATAAGACACAGGGCTGGTTTGATAGGGAATGTAGAAAGTATTACACAGAGAAACTAGAAACAGAGAGAAAATAAGACAGGCTAGAAGCATATATCGGCAGGCGTTAAAAATGCGAAAGGTGCAGTTAAGATTGGAGGCGTGGCAGACGCTGCACGATGCATGTATAGGGAAAAATAATATTAGCTTTTGGAAGGCAGTCAATGCAACATTTTTTGTAAACAGAGATACTGATATTGCAGATATTGCCATTACTGAGGATAAATAAGTCCAGTATTTTACTGGTCTCTATAATGATGTGGCTAACATATACAATGACGTATTCCCAGCAGTTACGGTGATCGATGATAGTGTACAGACTACATTATTTCCTATCAAAATTTGTTTCTCTGTGGAGGAAGTAACTAGGGCTATAAATGAGAGCGCATCTGGTAAAGCCCCTGGGCTGGATGGCATTCCTGTGGATGTATATAAAACTAACATCGAGCTGTGGGCTCCACTTCTAACTAATGTTTTAATTAGATGTAGTCGACATAGTTTTATTCCCTCATGGTCGGACGCAATAGTCATCCCTATTTTTAAAAAGTGAGACAGAAACAAACCAATGTGCTATCGTCCAATTTCCCTGTTAAACTCCCTTTTGAAAGTGGAAGGGAGTGTAATTTTAAATAAGCTACAAATATGGGCTGGTGAGACAGGAGTCCTATCCAAACTGCTAAATGGGTTCTGAGCAGGGCTTGGTACAATAGAGCAAGGACTTAATCTAACCTTGATTATAAGTAAATATACATGAGCAAAGGAGGCAAAACTATTTCTGTCATTCGTTGACCTTAGTTCAGCATTTGACTGTGTAAAACATGAAAAGTTATGGGGTGTTCTCGAAGGGATGGAAGTTGACCCACCTTTACTTGTATTTACAAAGGAACTGTACAGGGAAGCAGGGGCAAGGGTACGAATCGGGAGGCAGGGGGAGTGTTCAGCTAAATTTCGAATGAGAAAGGGAGTGAGGCAGGAATGTGTACTTGCCCTGTTTCTTTTTCTCTTTGTATATTAACAGTCTTGGCTAATATTTGATTGAACATCATCAGGACTATCCGACCACTACAAATACACCAGTCCCAATTCTACTTTTTTGCGGATGATGCAGTCATAATGGCGCAGGCGTAAATAGGGTTACAAAGAACTGTTACTAATTTTGTCAATTTTATACAAGATAGGGATCTAAATGTGAATATCAGTTAGACTTATATAATGAAATGTGGGGAAAAAATTTGAAGTTTTCATTAAGAATAAGAAAATTGAAAGTACTGATAAATTCTCCTATCTGGGGATAAATTTTGATCACACAGGGTCCTGGAATGCTGCTATTCAGGTAAGAAAATTAATGTTCTCCATAGGTGCGGTGATTAATTTTTCTAGGAAACTAGGATGCAGACCTGTCCCTGAGTTATTAGCTATTTATAAATCTAAATGCTTACTAACAGCTATGTACGGGGCAGGCATATGGGGATTCGCAAATGTGCAACATCTACAATGCTGTGAGAATGCATTTACGTGTTATAGGAGAAGTGTGGCTCACTGGTTAGAGGAGGCAGAGGAGAAGTGTGGCTCACTGGTTAGAGGAGGCAGACCTGGAAGCAGAGCTCAGCCCGGGACCAGGGTTCAATTCCCGGCTCGGCGGGGTCTTGAGTCCTAAAATGTCCATGGACTCGACAATTCTCGCTCCGGTGCCTACTCGATTCACGGGTTCACACTCTGCGACTCTGGGCAATAGCTTGCTTAATCTCCACAACGGCCCCTCGCGGCGGGATGCCTGGCTTTCACCTTGCGGATACCCTGCCGGGGTTATCTCACAGGGGAATACCAGGACGGGTTCCCTAAGCAAGCGCTTAGAAACCGCTCGGTGATTTGCGCTATATAAATTCCTGTACATTTACATTTACATTTACATTTACATCTGCTGGCGGTACCAAGATTAATTTTAATTGCCATTCGGAACTTGGTTTGCCTTTAATTACTAATATTATTAGAATCAACCCTCTTTTACTTTGGCATAAGATTTGGGTATCAACAGAGACTGGTCTCAATCGTGATGCCATTATGGATTTTTTAAAACTCGATAGGGTTCATACCATACCCTGGTTTGGTTATATAAAAGAAATGGCTAACGAAATTGGCCATCCTGAATTTTTTGAGACACCGGAAAGCATGGTAACCATCTCAAGAAAGATCTTAAAAACAGATTGTTTAACTTATTGAGAGAACAATCGATGGCTCAAAGAAAGAGATAAAAAAACGTTATGGATAACTAACTGAATAACTAACTGATGTTAATATGCCCAGGTATACAACCGTATTTGGAACAGGTACAGGGAAGTTTTGATCGCATGCTTTTAACTCGGTTTCGTTTTGGGATCTTTCATAGATTGATTACCTTTCCAGGAGTTAATGATTGGTTGAGAAACTTACTCCCATGTTCATGTGATGACATTTTAACCCAATCTACTATGCATAATATTTTATTTTATGACTTTTATACACTACCCAGGAAACGGTTCTTAATGCTAATTTTGAAGAGCTGGATTTAAGACAATGAAGAATAGCTTACCTGAAGTTACAATCGGTTGGAAAATCAGTTGATTATAAGGGCTATTGCCTTATTTTTAAACTGTGCTATTAGGTACAGAAAGACAATGTAAAGACAAAAGCTATGTAACGTTTGTTTGTCTGACATGCATATATTAGGTGTATCCTGTAACAAGTGATTGTGTATTTTAACTGTGCTTTTAGGGTATATATATATATATATTTTAAATTGAATAAAGCTAAATTTGATCTGATTTGATTTGACTGTCTCTAAGAAGTTGTCTGGCCAGATCTGATGAGTGAAAGTTTACAACAACAGAATCCCCTTGACCAATTTTCCTTAAGGGGCCAACCCAGTTCACTCTTCATCACATGATAATTCCTTATGAACTAAAATTTGCACTATAGTAACTACTTTTTGGTGAACCAATGAACAACCTTATGCTTTAACTCCATCCATGTTTCATTGGCCACTCTGTCAACTTTGGGGTGTCTTTCAATATGATAGTATATGGTGTTGCCTTGGGTGGTAAATGCAGTGGGGCATATTTACAATAAGTGGCGCATCCCTGCATATGAGCAGGGATGCGCCACTTATTGTGCGCCATGCCTCCGCCACAATGGATGCGCCGCATTTACAATGCGGCGCACCATGAGGCAAAAACAGCACAGATGCGTCACGCGTCTCTGCTGTAAAAGTGGCGCATTGCTGGAGTTGCGTCGCAAGCGCGACGCAGCTCCAGCAAGGCTCTAGGGTGTCCTATCCTTCAAATGCTGCGTCAATCCTTACACCTGCTTCAAGCAGGCACAGGGTTTTGATGCAGCATGGGCCCCAAAGTGACTGAGTGAAATCTTGTAGATTTCACTCAGCCACTTTTAGGAGGCGTTCCTGCACCGGAACGCCCCCCCCCCTGCACCGGAACGCCTCCTTCTGGCGCAGGGCTTTACAAGGTGACGCATCTCCCAGATGCGTCACGTTGTAAATACCCCGCACCATGGCGCATCTTTTGCGCCGCTGCTGTGTCACAAAAGTGACGCAACAACAGCATAAAAGAGGCGCAAGGGGCTTGTAAATCTGCCCCCAGAGTATCTTGGGGCTGCCTTGAAAGACTAGAAGTTCTGTTGTCTATGATGCCTTGTTGTAATAAATGGTATTGGTTGTTATACACATGTGGGTGGGGACTGATTTTCCTAAGCATATGTTTGTGTTATCCTTTACTTGGTCGGGTTCAGGGGGGGGCGAGGGGAACATTGTAGCTGACATTTTGCGATGAATGGCTCTGTAGTTCATTGTTTGCCATCCCAATATGATTGGTTAGGCTAGATATTCTTTCTGGTGATGTTATATCCTTAATCATTTCCCCAATAGATTCGATATCATGCTTAATAGTTTTTATCTTGGCCATTAGCCTTCTTTCTATGGTGTCTATTTTAGAATGTAACTTCTTAAATGAGCTTTCTAGACTTTTCGGGATGCTCTTCTGTTCTATGTGCTTTACTCGTCTTTATGACTTTGGTCTGTTTATTGGGCCTAGTTGACGTGGCTTCATTTGGTTGTTTACTTTTTTTTTGCAGCTGTGTAAATCATTTTGGTGCTACCTGACAAAATGGATATCTGTAGTGAAGTTGTTAATACTCAGGATGCTTTATTTGTATTAGATAGAATGGGTGCATTTCCCCCTGAACATAATGAGTTATTAGTTCCGCTTTCTAAAATCGCTGTTACAGATCTAGCTTCTTCTAAGCCAGTATTAATGTAACAACAATGCATTCTTCGGCATTGGCTATTTTATTGTTAATTAGACACATCGCATTAGATAAATGATTGGTTATCGGTGTTTTTATACCAGTGCTTGATTTCCTCTTTCCTTTTGGGTTTGGCACCAATTTCCATTTCCCAATGGTTTTGGAATGTAGTTATTTGCGGTAAAATAACCTCTTGCAGGACATAAAACATTGGAAAAACCGCTTGAATGAAAGAAAAGCGGGGTGGCCCAGCCCATGTTCGGCCACAGATGGATACAGACAAGCCCGCTCTTGGCGGAGCGTCCCATGCTGAGGGGAAAATCGCAGCGCTTTGTAGAGCAATGACCGGGTGCCTCTCCCCGTCAGCAGGTGTGGCCAATCAGGAGCATAGGTGAGCCCTGGGACAGCGAGTCCCACCAGGGCCAGAAACAACAATAGAGGAGTCTGCACTGCGGGGGGTAGAGGCAGCGCTTTGTAGCGCGATGACCGGGCGCCTCCCCCCAACAGCAGGTGTGGCCAAACAGGAGCACAGGTGAGCTCGGTGACAGCGAGTCCCACAGGGGCAGAAACAACAATGGAGGAGTCCGCTTTGCGGGGGAAGTGGCAGCGCTTTGTAGTGTGATATCCGGCCGCCTCCCCCATCAGCAGGTGTGGCCAAACAGGAACAAAGGTGAGCTCTGGGACAGCGAGTTCCACCAGGGCCAAAAACAACAATGGAGGAGATAGAAATTAAATTCAAAGTATCACAATAATAGTTACCATAAATCAAACAATGTGCCAAGGTTGTATTTATTATAATTATTGCAAAAAATTAGTTTTCAATCCTACTTTCTTGAAGTTACCTAAAACAGCCCAGTAGCAGCTTCTTCTGATTGGCCAGCCTTTGACAGCCTGAGTCAAGCTGCTCCTTAATTAGGTGTGAAGAGGCCTAGGGCTACAACAATACAGCCATTTGATGGGAGGAGTTTTGGTTCCTTGAAGAGCCAGGGCCAAGACGGGTCTGGGTAGATAAACTGGTCTTCAAAAGGAGAAGTCCCGATGTCACAGGACCCAGGCCAACCTCTGCTTCTTTGCTCTTCAGGCAGATGGAAGCCCCTAAAATTTGATTAAGAGATGGGCTTGAAGGGGAGAGTAGAGTAAAGTTAGACACCACTTTGGGCTGGGTTAGTCAGAGCTGAACAACAAGGAGAGATTTCCTTTCTCCATTTTGCTGAGGTGTGCATTCTGAGACAAAAATATGCCACAGGAAGTTGTTATGGCAGCGGGTGGCAACTTGAGCCCCATTGGTTAGGGTGTCCCCTCTCTTGCCAGCCCAGAATGGAGAATAATTATCAGAGAGCTCCAAGAGCAACCCAGATCCCAGCCTGAAAACATTTGGAGAAGAAGGCCTGACCTGCTGAACCACTGGACTGCACACAAGAATACTGCACTCAGAAGAACTGCATCTGCTGTACTCTAAAGGCTCCACAACAGAAGGACTTTGCCTGTCTTGAAAGATATGCATTGGACTCTTTAAGCAGTAACAGGTAGAAATATGCAGGAAAAAGCCACCTGAAACATCCACTTCAAGGACAACTCAAGCAGACCAGCTTTACCTAGATTTTACTTGGATTGACCATGTGCAGTTTAGAAATGGGTGTCCCAGTCCACAAGAGAAAATCTAGAGTTTCTGAACCCTGGGTGTTGCTGTGGACCCTTTCCGATCCCCAAGGAACCTTTCAGAATAAGATCTGACACTGTTGGAAATGTTTGCCAACTTTTGTGAAAAAGCTCCATAGGAAGACCGGCATCGCCGATGAGAGTTCAGCTGGTGATGTCAAACCGTGACTTGGCCTGACTGAGCAGGTTTGCCTCTCTGAAAGCTCCAAAGACTCTGAAAGACAAAGACCTCCGGGACTAATCAGGGCATCGTACTTCAGTAGGCCATTATTATTGATTCAAAATCCAGATAAGAAAACTTGATTGCTCAATGTCAAAGGAAAAAGCTCAAAAAAAGTAACTATGTCATAAAGTAAAAACTTAACCGGGACCACCCACTTATTGTATCCTACCCGAGCTCCATCACGGTTGGTGTGTACCTTTGACTTCATCCCAGTCCAGGGCAACCAGATATGCAAGATTGGTGCTTTACACTTTTAGACACTAGAAAGAAAATGTTTTTAACAATATTCTCTAATATTATAAATATGTGTTGGATTTTTATTGTGTTGTGTCTTTTACTTATTAACTGTTTTGGTGAAATTAAATTCTTTACACACCTGTCTCCTTAATTAAGCCTGATTGCTCACCAGCTAAGCTGCCAAGGGTTGAACATCAATTTATTGAGAACTGACTGGATCTGATTTGTGATTGTGGTGTTTATTGCTAGCTGTACTAACCTACCTGAACCTGCTAATAATCTACCTTCCAACGGCCCTTGACAGTGTTGTTTCAGCAAATGAAATCTATAGGCCAAAAAAAAGAGTGACAGGCTTGGAGGCTGTCCTAGACTAAAGTCACTGTGGAGGGGCCTGATGAAGGAAGGAGTAGGACCGGTAGGAGGAGGATGATGGCCAGTAGGATGATAAAGACCAATAAGTGGAATACCAAAAAGACTAGGGATACCAGAGCCATGAAGACTAGGGAGACCTAATCCACAAGGACCACGATTGCCAAGACCAGAGTAGACCTGGAAAAACCCGACAAGGAAGAAAAGGAAAAGAAAAAACAAGACTAGGAGTATCTGTACCAGGGTGGGAAAATTGGGATTGCTAAAAGGATGTGGAACAGGGGGGTTATAACTCAAAGGATGAGGGCCCAAAGAAATGGAGAGAACATTGCCACAAGCATTAGAAGGCACTGGACCAGCACCATGAGGAGGGCTATGAGGTCCCAATCAGATCATCCAGGACTAAGGAACAAGGCCAACCAGGGCCAGGATTTCACACTCAGGTTGACAGACCAAAGATGACCATGCCAGAGAGGACTACGGTCATATGAACAGGAACAAGGTGAATGAAGAAAACCAGGAGACCAGGTATATTCATTGGCTAGAATTGGAGGGGAGGAACAGGAGGGTTAGGGAAATCAAGGCCAGTGCAGTAGGAGCAGCACAAGAAAATGAAATAAATAAGGTCCAAACAAAGGAGTCCCAGAACCAAGATCAGGACTACATGGAGCAGAGGAACCACGAGAGGAAGGATTAGGAACCTGTATTAAGGTGAGGTAGATTAAAAGGTCCAAGATCCGGAGCCTTTGAGCCAGGAGGTCCAGGATCCAGAGAATCAGGGGCCGTAGTACATTGGCATGGTGACCAGGCAGACTAGGATGTTAAGGGCCGGAAAGTTCTAAGGCTAGCACAAACCATAGCTACCGGCCTGTCAAAACTAAGAAAGGCCAGGATGGTCTGGGGTCAGCAAGGTCAAGTTATTACAGAACCATGAGAACAAGGAGCAGGGCGACTAGGTCTAGAAAGATCAGGATCATATTGACAATAACCAGTAGGACAAGGAGACAAGGGTAAGTAGGGCAGGGACCAGGAAGCCAAGTGGGCCAGGAGCACATGTTCCCAGAGGACCAGGGCAAGAAGCACTTTGTAAACTAAAAGGATAATGACCAGGAGGGCCAGAAAGAAGTCTAAAAGGCCCATGAAGATCAGGACCTAGGAGACCAGGGTGTGGATTGCCAAGTGGGAAGAAGCAATCATCTGGTTTTGCAGGACCAGGGTGAGGGGGATCAAATGTAAGAAGGCTATCAGAGTCAGGAAGACCAAGGGTATTGGGCAGTGATGGCCATGTAAATCAGGACAAAAAGACCAGGCTCAGAAGGAGGGGCACAAGAACACCCTGCATCAAGAGAGCCAGGGCCAGTGGGTTCAGTAAAGGGCCAAGAGGAAAAGGAGGACCCAGATAATCCAAACCAGGAAGACTAAGAATAAGAGGGCCAGGACACAAATGGCCTGATGGACTAAGTGGACCAGCATCACAGGGACCTGTGTAGCAGGGCTAGGAGGTCCATGTCGAGAAGATCCAGGGCAAAGTGACCAAGCTCATGAGGACCAGATAAGAACAGGGCCAGGATGGGCCAAGACTAGGGGATCCAAGAATAGCCAGGATGTTCAAAAGACAAGGTTTATGGTGACCAAGAGAAGTAGGCCCAAGCAAACTATACAGAACAGGACTGAAGGATCAGGACCAAATGGGCACAGAATCATGAGAAAGAGAAGTGCTATGGCAAAACAAGAATGAGATGACAATGACCAGAAGAATCAGAGAGGTAAGCTGGGGCACACAAAATTAAATACAGAAGGATATGCTCTAAGTGGACTAGGCAATAAAGACCCAATGTGACAAGGAAGATCAGGTCATTGAGCACCATTGAGTGAGGAGAAACAGATGAATCAGGACCAGATGGCCACTGTCATGATACCAAGGCCACAAGGCTAGAAACAGGATGGCCTGGAGAATGAGTAACTGGAGGTCCATGGCCAGTTGGTGTAGGACAGCAAGTGTAAGGAGTAGGAGGACCAGGGGCAGGAGGATCATAGCCAGATCCAGGAGATAAGGAAGACTCGGAGCATGAGCATTATAGCTATTAGGGACCAGAGGACCAGAATAAGCAAAGAAGATTAGGGTGCAGTACCAAGTGTACCAGAACCAGAGCTAAGAGGACAACGACCAGAGGAAGGTTTAGAAGGATCAAGACCAAGAAGACCGGAAACAGACCTATGAGTGCTCTGGGGGTGATGACAGGGCCCAGCATACCAAATGGAGCAAAAAGACTAGGACTTGTTACTAGCAGGGAAAGGGGGATTAAGATCAGGAGACGCAGAACAGCCAGAGCTGGAAACACAAAGGGAACTGGACATGGATGGCCACTAGGACCAAAATGGCCAGGTTTCAAAGGACTCAAACATAGAAAATCAAGACCAAGAGGGCCCAGACTAGTGAATGCAATGCCCAAGAGATGATAAGAACATGAAAGCTGTATGATCCAAGCCTGGAGGCCAAGGGATCAGAAGGAAAGGTCTGAGACGGCCTGGGTACAAGAGGTGAGATGGACCAAGGGGATTATCTTTGTCCAGAGCTTCTGTACCAGAAATCTAAAGAACAGGATGTGGGGGCTCAGAAAGACCAAGTCAAGGGGACCAGGGTTAGGAAGACCAGGAAGGGATAGAAAGAGCTAGAAGAGGGCCTGGAAGAAATTGGATTGACAATGCACCCAGGACTAGGAAGACTAGGTGTACAAAGACCCAAACAAGAAGGACCAGAAGCAAGAGGATCAAGTCTAATGAACAAAAATACAGGAAGAGAACAGGGCAGTGAAGAACAGGATTAGGAAAATATATGCAGGGCAAACCAGACCAAAACTGAGCAAGACTTGGAGAACAGGAGCTAGAGAATCACGATCAGACATTCAGGCAACCTGTGTTTGCAAGATAAGAGCTAGGAGGACCAGGGCATTGAGGACAGTGGGACCACAACCAAGGAGACTAGGTAGATGAAGTCACAGAGGCCAAGAACAAACAATATCTGGCATATCAGGTGGCTAAGGTAATTAGAACCAGGAACCAATTGTAGGATAATTGGGTGGACTAGAAGGATCAAGATAAGCAGGAACAGAGATAGTAAGGTTGGGATGTAGAACCAAGGGGGCCAGGACCTGAAATAACAAGTGGAGCAGGGGAACCAGAAACTGGATAAAAGGACCAGTATGGTGAGGATCAGGGTGACCATGAGAGCCAGAGCCACAAGTACCAGTGGTATCAGACCAGGATCAAAATGACTAGGCCCAGCCTAAGAGGATCTAACAACGAGGACCCAGTACCAGAGGATGCAGTACCAGGTGGGCAAAGAGGAATGGGTCCAGGATGAGGAGGATTGGGATGATCCAAAATAGGAGGACTAGGAGTGCCAGACCTAGGATCCCAGGACAACAGGGTCAGGTGGAGAAGGACTCAGACAACCAACAAGGTTAGGGTGGGGAGAAACAATTTTCAGGATCCGGAGGCCCACCACATGCCCACAAAGGGTTTCTGAGTGTCTAACAGATTTGATTTGCAGTTCTGGTAACACTGGGAACCAAGGCAACCAAAGATAGACCAGACAAGTGGTCTTCAAAACTCTGTGAGATAGATGATGGAGATATATATGTGGTGGAAGTATTTGGAAAGACAGCAAAGAAGTGTGGAATGTAAACAAGATCGATAGAGTAGTCTATTTGACTCCCAGAACTTTGCTCTGACATTCCATGTGCTTTAGTGGATGTGAAGCAAGCAAACAGCAGTAAGACTCCTCTGTGGTGAAAGTCTGAATACTGGAATCAGTGGGGTGATTTTTTCATGGTCCCTAATAAGCACTGCATTTGAAGAAGAGTAGAAACAATTTTCTCAGGCAGTGGACAGGTATTAAATGCATCCCTGTCTTTGGAGGGTGAAGACTGGTGAACTAGATACTGATGTGAGACACGATGGATAAAATGCTGCCTAGAGAAATTCAGTGTGTTTCTTATTAGTAAAGGGCTGCTAATTAGTAGTTTCTGAGCGAAAACATAGGGTAGATGGTTAGAGAGAGAGAGAGATAGGTCATCAGTTTCTCTTATTAAAGCCGACAAAGTTTGCCTGTGCCTGATAACTGCTTTAGGATCATTGATGACAACCAGGTGCCAAAATCTCATGCTTCATTGTGTTCTTTATTTATATATATTTCTGACTGGAGAAAGCACCATTGCTAAAGCTGTGAGAGCAATCACCTAGCACAAAGACTGATTCTGAGCTATAGTCAGAAAATTATATTTGCAAGAGAGTAAACCCATATCAGTTGAGAAAATATAGATAGTGGATCCACATACTGCGCTGGAAAAATAGAATAAAAGTGGAACTGTGAAATGACTGATCACAAGAATAGAGTTGACAGAACATTTCTGTTTATTCACAGGGTTTTATTTCCTATACCATTTGTAATAAAGTCAATGATTAAAATAGTTTCCTTTGCTCTGTGTCTTTGAAGCGTGTATTTTGATGCTAAAAACATAGGCTAATACTTCTTTACTGACTGCCAGAATAAGGCACAATATACAGGGACTTAGGGGAGAAGCTGAGTCAATCACTCTGAGATATGAAAGTGATGTAATTTGTTTAGGACTAGGTTACATTCTTTGTATGTCTATGTTGAACCTGATTCATGGCCAGGGTATTGCTGGTCAGATAGTACTACTTTCTGCTGTGGAAAGCTGTCTGAATTATTGTATGCTTCCAATAATAGCTCTAGTTATTATTGGAAGGATTACTCTTGGTGTTCCCATAAAGATGATTACACATAGGAAAGCTTAGAGGATGATAATACGTATCCACAAGTTAGACTTCATCTATTTTACACTATCTGTCCATGCAAGTGCAAAAAAAAACAAATGATGGACTGGTTTCGGGGTATGACCCCTTATCAGCTAGGCTAGTTTGAATCTAATGCATAGTAAGTACAGGCCCATGTCTGGACATACCCTTCTCACTTAAGATGATTATAGCAACACAAAAAGTTAGCCTGGCTGAGGAGTGATACCACAAACCCAGCCCCAGGATGCTTGTTTCTGGTCGAGGCAGACCCTGGCATGGTGGTTTGGGCTGGATTATACCCATGGGGAACATGGTCAAGAGTCAAGAATGATTTGCATATTCCTGGGTCCAAACTGGAATGGCATGGTGAGCAAAAATATGATGAATTAAACCCAGGTCGGTGACTGGAGGTAAAGATTTGATTTGATCAGCATCCCATCCATCATTTGTTTATTTTTTTTGCGTTTGACACTCCATGCATGAGCATTCCTTATAGCTTGTTTTCACTCAGTTGAATATGATACCTAAAACTACACACTCACAACCTAACAACCAAGTACAACCACAAAGAGAAGACATGTCGGAAAAAGCAACTTTCTCTCTCCTAAATATCTCTGCTGTATTTCATGTTCAAGAACAACTACACGTTTGCTATAAAGTGATTGGAGTATATTTCCAATCTCAACACAATACCAAATGTTTCCATCATAGTGCATGCAACATCAACAATGCACAACAAACCGAGTTACTGTTCAGCTGATGACCCAGAATGTCTTTGATGCCTTATCAGAGTTAGGAAGCACTATACAAATCTTGAAATACAAAGAAGTACCATCCTGGGGCAGTCTTTTCTTTTGCTGTCTAACTTTCCTGTATTCTGAAGTGAAGAATCACAAGGTGAATTAATAAATGACCAGCTTGAAAAGCGCGTTCAAATTCCCAAAGGCGTCAAGGCGCTGAAACGGTACCAGGGTCAGAGGGATGGCAGTGTCAACCTTCTAAGAAAATTAGGGGTCAGAAAGCTAGGGGCCAGATGTAGGTAGCCAAATACCGGTCGTAACAGCCGAAAATCGGTAATTTCGTCCGTTACCGACCGGTATTTGGACATTGAGATGTAGCTCGCCCAAATTTTACAGAATCGGAAAAATTTCCGAATCGGTAGATTACCGGCTCGGTAAATAATCCGAATCGGTAATATTACCGAATCGGTAAAATTACAGATTCGGAAAATATACCGAGTCGGTAAATGTTCCGAATCGGTAAAATTAACGATTCGGAAAATATACAGAGTCGGTAAATGTTCCGAATCGGTAAAATTAACGAATCGGAAATTAAGAAATGGAAAAAACAACACCAGCGAGATGTAGGTGAGCCATAATTTACCGAAATCACCAAAATTCGGTATTTATGAATCGGTATTTAACATGGATTGTAAGCAGGTGGTAATCAGGTGCAGCCTATAAAAAAGGCCCCCAAAATGCAACACTGGAACCAGAATGGTGGCTTTCTACGTCATAGCAAGACGGCTAAGGCTACAGGCAGCAGGTGAGAGGGAATGGAGAAGGGAGGAGCAGGTCTACAGGCAGAGGATTACACTCTTCCAATTGACAGAGCCAGAGATACTGCAAAGACACAGACTGCACCCCTAAACCATCATGGACCTGATCAGGGACCTGCACCCACTTCTGGACCACCCAAGACCAAGGGCCCACGCCATCCCACCCCATGTGCAGGTGCTCTGTAGCATACACCTGCTTGCATCTGGGAGTTACCAGAGTGTTGTTGCTGTGGTAGGTGGGGTGTTCCAGAGCTGCCTGTCGCGTTTATTCAGAAAGTTCCTGGATGCCATGATGCAAAGAATGGAGCATTACATCCACTTCCCAGACACTGATGCGGACTTGCTCAGGACCAAGACTGACTTTTACCTCATGGCAAATTTCCCACACGTGATTGGCTGCATTGATGGGACCCACATCCCCATTTGCCCCCCAGCTGCCACTGAGCACATATACAGGAACAGGAAGTCCTCACACACAATCAATGTACAAGCAATCTGTGATGCCAAGTACATTATCACCGATATAGTGGCCAGATACCCAGGAAGCACCCACGATTCATACATATTCCAAAATAGTGGGATCTATACCCGCCTGACAGCGGGTGAATTCGGGGAAGGATACCTGCTAGGTAAATAAATGGGTGACACTCCCTTGATAGATGAAGCAGACGTATGTCAATGTGTGCCTCTGAGTAATGTATCTTTTTTCTTTCACATTAGGGGTAGTGCATATGCACTCCGTTCCTTCGTCCTGACATCCTACCTCAACCCCACAACCCCCAGCCAGAGACGTTACAATGTGGCACATAAATCCACCCGCAACATCATTGAGCGCACCTTTGGGCTCCTGAAGAGCCGGTTCCGCTGCCTCCACAAAAGTGGGGGGGCACGGCAGTACTCACCTGTAACATGCTGTAAGATAATTGCTACCTGTGCAATGTTGCACAACCTCGCAACTAAGAGGGGCACAGAGGTGGAATTGGAGGACTTTGAAGACCATGATGATGAGCAGGCACTACCAGCAGCCAACACAGTAGGAGTACCAACACCCACAGACGGGAGACAGAGACGGGCAGAAATCACACACAACTACTTCTGAGTAAGTATAGAGTCGTAGCACGTGTTGTACTTCAATGCACGTAGTTTATTTAGCACTACGTTGAAATGACATAAGCCACAAAGCCACAAAACACACATACTAGTGGGCCTAGCACTACTGTGTGGACGGGGGTTACCTCACCCTCACATGTCCATCTGCATATGGCAGACTCACTGCTTGCGCCCATGAACAGCCACGCGTGATGCCTGAGGTTGGATAAGTTCCGAGTCTGATGTGCCAGCGCCGGCACTCTGGCGTCTGCTGCTCCTCCTTACTTCAGGGACAGGGGTGCTGCTCCTGCTACTAGGGGTATCTGTGTCCCCGACAACTTCTGCTCCTATGGTGGCTGACTGGTTTGTCGGCAGCACTTCAAGTGCTGTAGTGACTCTCCCCATCCCCCGGGAGAGATCAGTACAGCAGTGCACCAGCCCCTCCTGCATCGCAACTGAACGGCGACACATCAGTGAAGTTGCAGTTGCAAGTTGGCGCATTCCCCTTGTCTGTTGGTGCATACGATGGCTCTCCCTGCGCCTTTGTGCACGGTCCTCTCGCAGTTCCTCACAGAGTGCCTTCACACACTGAGACATGTCCCTGACTCCATCTGCCATGTCCCTCATGCTGGCTGCCATTGATGCTATTACCTTGTTCATGTCAGTGAAATTGGTGTTCAAAAGGCGCATTTGTCTGTGAACTGTACTTATTCCTTTTGCCTGCAGGTGCTGCACCTTGACCATTGTGGTCTCAAGGCCTTGGAAGACATCCACATCACGGCCACTGCCGTTTGACTCCTGGGCCCTACGACATCTTGTCCCACCGGATTGCCTGGGGGGGAGTGGATGTATGACATGGTGCACTTCCTGCCATTGGCTGTATTGACTCCGCACACTCCCTTTCCTCATCGGAGGATGTTTGTAGGATCCTTTGCGGGGGACCCTGATGCCTCACAGGCCTGCAGATGTCTGACACCTCTGTGTCTGTTGGTGTGTGTGGTTGTTGTGACTCATCTTGTGGTGAGTCAAGGAGCACTGGAGATGCTTCAAGGTGCATGGTGTTGTCTGCCTCTGGTTTGTCAGCTGCTTGTGTGCAGGGTGCTGTAGGTCTTGCTGTGCTGAGCCCTGCAACCCTGCCTTCTTGCTCACTCCTATCCCTTTGGGGATGTGTCTTCTCCCTCACCTGCAGTGACTTGCGTGATGTCTCCCCTGTGGACAGATATGGACAGTGTCTAAGTGGTGCTTTCACCGTGTAAATCACTATTAAATCACATTATTATTTCACTATTTCCTGCTCCTCCCATGTCTCTGATTGTATTGTGTGGCATGCTTGACAAAATTTCATGTAGACTGCTCATATGGCTATTCTCATGACTAACACTCCCATAATGCATTGCAGGTGAATACTGAAGTCAGTACTGGATTTCCTCAACTCATAGCCACATTGGGGGAGGGACACAGGCAGGGGGTGTGGGATGATGGACATGTCCCTTACCTTTCTTAGCTGCAGTGTGGACTCCACAAGCTCTTCCAGGTCCGTGAGAGAAGGTGCCCTGTTCTTCCCTCCTCCTGTAGCATTGGCCTCCTTACTTCTTGCAGCCAATTTTTTCTTGGTAACAATCCTTAGATAGTACCATCGCTTCTTGAGATCGTCCACTTCCCTGGTGGTCACTCCTATAGCGTGTACTTTGGTCTGGATCCCCAGCCAGGTGTTCCTCTTGACAGACTGCTTCCCAAAGATTTTGGGGTAGTGCTTGACGACCTCCTCCACCAGCACCTGAAGTTCACCAGTGCTGAACTTCATCTTCCTCTTCCTCTCTGCACCTTCCCTCTGTGAGTCTTGGGGATCCATTTCTATGTCCTGCAGGGCTCTGCTTCACACCAGCCTGTCTCTGTGTAACTGCTCTCCTGTGTGATCAGGTACACTGCACCTGCATGGGTGTGGCCACTTCCTGGTTGTGGGGTGGGGTGGATGCACAGGATTGGTCTATTGCTCTGTTGGTTGGCTGAGGGGCGGGGTGGAGGCACGTGATTGGTTGTAACATCAACTGCCTGATATTTTGTATCCCCGACTCGGTATTTACCGAATCGGTATTTACCGATTCGGTAAATACCGATTCGGTAGATTCAATGCATTCCTATGTGCCTCCGGGCCCATAGGATTGCATGTGAATTATCGAATCGGTATTTGCCGTATCGGTAAATACCGATTCGGTAAATACCAAGTCGGGGTTTCCGAATTTTACCGATTCTGTATTTTTACCGATTTTTGACCTACATCTCATTTCCCTTTTCTAAAATACCGATTCGGTAAAAATCGGTATTTTAGAGTCGGTAAAATGAGTTACCTACATCTGGCCCTAGGTATTTAAAGATTTCTGGAAGTTAAATCAGTATTGGCTGGTGAAATTTCACTATTGTTGATTCCGGGACAAACTGTCCTTTTCATCTGTTCTCATTAGCTTGGAGACCAATAGCAATATAGAAAGCAGAGGATAAGTGAGTTTCAATAGAGAAAGAGGAAACCTTAGGCCAGATGTAGGTGACAAAATACCGGTCGGAATCGGCCGAAAATACCAATTTTCGGTCGTTTCCGACCGGTATTTTGACATTGGTATGTAGGGACACTGTAAACATGCAGATTCAGTAATTTTACCGAATCGGTAAAATTACCGATCGGTAAAATTACCGAATCTGTATTTTCCTATGTAGGTAGCACTTCTAACAGTGCTACAGGGCCTTTAGAATTCGTTATTTACCATGTAATACAACTGCATGGTAAATAACGAATTCTTGTGTACATGCACATCTGTGCATGTACACCTGTGCCATGTGGCACACAGACATGCCCTAGGGGCATGTATGTGTGCCACATGGCGCACAAGCCAGTTACAGGGCTGCAACAGGGTGTCAAAGTGACACCCTGTCCCCCTTGTAAATTCGGTATTTTTGCCGATTCGGTAATTACCGAATCGGTAACTGCCATTGCATCCTATTGGCTTCAAGGCCCATAGGAATCAATGGCAAATACCGATTCTGTAATTACAGAATCGGTAAATACCGAATCATACCGATTCGGTATTTGTTACCGATTTTCTACCTACATATGAATTACCGATTCATGAATACCGAATCGGTAAAATTCGGTATTTATGAATCGGTAATTCACATTTACCTACATCTAGGCCCTAATGCCCCAAAATGGATCATGTTGACAGTTTTCTCTTTGGTCAACTAGAACTGGTTTCAAGGAGATGGGCCTACAAAGCAGTGTGTGCACACTACCATATTCACCAGGGACTGACTGCCTACTGCTGGAGGGTCACAAACGTGTGCAGCATGGACGGGGGCTCAAATGCTTCTATATGTTTTGAAGGCAAGTGACCACCATCTGGGATCTCCACACCCCATGGTCAATCTCCCTAAGGAGACACAGTTTAAAAGTATTGTTCTCAGATTGTTGTCACTGTGCTCCCACCACTGCTCAACCACATTTACCTTTGCCTGAGCTCTGCATCAACCAGGGTTCCATGACATAAACTCCGTTCTCAATTGGACTGCAGACAATAACCCTCTTTCCCATGAGTCTGACCTGCTATTACACAAGCAGGGACCAACATGTTTGGATGCTTTTTCCTTTGATCTAAGCCTTTGGACAGCCCAAGACCATTGTGGGGCCTCTACCAGGCACCACCTGCCAGCGGCTCACTTTGGACTAGCTATCCCCCAAAAGCTGATGCAGCAGGGCTTTTTCTATGCTTTTTTAGTGCTCTGGGGATCATTCAGAATCCACACCCCTCTTTTCTCCTCCTATCATGTTACACAGCCATTCGGTCATCCTACTGTGCCCGCTGGCCAGGCATACCAGCCCTCCCCATGTCTATTGGACCCTGGCCTTTGGTTGAGACCTTACTCCTTCTTTGGTTACACCTCCTCCAGTGGCCTGTCTGTGGTGATACTGCAACCTACAACCAATTACTCCATTGGCACCTACAGTCCTCTCAGTAACTTGTTCTCGGACCGACTTCCCACAATCCGCTAGCCTCTAACCCACGATGGCGACCCCTCCAGGCAGCTCCTTTTCACAAAGATAGTCAGCAGCTGGAAACCTACCCCGCATCCACTCCGCTGGTGCCATGCACTCCAATGGACACACCCCTTAAGACCATTCTCATGGAAATCATCTCCATTGGAAAATATCTTACTGCAATGGACACTAAAATCGCTGACCACATCCAAGACGTGAAAACCATCAAAAACGATATTGGATTGTTACTTGCACAAGTGTACACCCTTGACCAAAGTCTTATCATGATGGTTGAGAAACTAACAGATCTGGAGATAGTCTGCATTTATGCCTGCTCATCAAGCACAAATTAATCGACATGGAGAATCGCTCATGCTGGGAAAACATTCGCTACTATCAAATCTCAGAGAAGCTGAAGCGCTCCTATACACATCCATTCTTGCTGAATATCATACCTAAAATATCCCCCCACTCCTTTCTTCCTCCCCTCAAGATCCAGAGAGCGCACAGAATCTAAGCCAGAAACATGCCCATATTCGAAGAGCATAGATCCCGTCCTGTTATCACCTGCTTTCTGTGCCACATTCACACTCATCAGCTACTACTAGAGACCAGCATACACACACTTCAAGGGTAACTGAATCCAAATATGTATTTATTTCACTTTGTCTTTTTCTGTAGTTATTACCTACCTTATACCAGAAAACTGTTAATGCCACTGTTACATATGTATACGTTTTTATATGCAAAGCTGCCTTGCTCTATCTCCATCAACTAAACGAGTATGACATGTCATCAGATTGGCTGCTTTTTGAAATGCGTTCTAGTGCAGAGAAAGAGTATGATGTTTTAACAAGCTATCATGCTGGTTGTAAAACGGTTATGATATATTTTATTTATCTGGTTGGTTTCTGTGAAATGCAATTCAGTATTGAGAAAGATCATACCATTGTATTCAAGGTAACGTTGTTTGTTATTTGCGCTATATGCCCCTTTTTTAAAACTAATTTTCCCTGTCCCTGCTTCCAAACAAAATATTGCAATTCCTAATGGTGATGAATTTTAAGTAAGGTATCATTTTATGGTACGCTTTTTATGTTTTTGATATTGTATGTGCCTTAGTGTGTGTATTTTTTTGTATACGTTTCTTCTTTTTTAAACTGTGAGATTACTCATAATG
Source organism: Lissotriton helveticus (assembly GCF_964261635.1). Taxonomy (NCBI): domain Eukaryota; kingdom Metazoa; phylum Chordata; class Amphibia; order Caudata; family Salamandridae; genus Lissotriton; species Lissotriton helveticus. The sequence goes on from NC_136071.1 coordinate 367,599,309, forward strand.
TGTGTATTTTTAATGATCTTTTGCTGAGATCAAATAAAGATTGAACTGAATTGAATCCAAATAGCGGTGGATTTTCTCCAGACACTTAAGCCTAATGATGCGTCTTTCTTGCTCCTTGAACCCAATTGAAAAAAATATGGGACTTTAAATACAGTCTACTGTAACCTGCTGTTGATGGATCACAATGGATGGCAATTTTAAGGACTTAGGCCTGATTTCTGTACTCCCTTTGCACTGATAGCATTGACATTGCACTCCTTCAAACAAAGGAGCTGAATACTACTGCTGCAACCAATCTAGATCATTCATAACTCAGACCCCAACATGACTGACCACTTCGGAAACACTCAGAGAGGGAGATAAAGACAGTGAAAGAAATGACCCATGCTGACTACAGAGACAAATCTAGATCACCTCTGAAACCTGCAACCCTTCAAACTATGGGCACCACCCTACCCCCATGAACTGACCTTTGGACATTGGATACCAGAGCCTCCAGACTCTCTCCGAGATGAGTATTACAATATTGATTGGAGGGGATATGTTTTGTTTTGTACTGTTTAATACTGTTTTGTATTTATCTTGGCTCCCCTTCTTACTACTATGCGCCTCTTGTTCCCACCTCCCCTTACCCCTCATCATATTCCTGCTCCCCTCCTATATCATTGTCTTCCCTTCCTAACACCGGCCCACCTGTCCCACCCCCTGTTTTCTTCTCTATATTTATTCCTCTCACCTACTTTCTCTCTCTCATATATAGTGGTGAAACCAGTCAGGGGTGGGTGACATCCTAGACTGGTGATAAGCTCTCCATCGCTTTCTGAAAATGTGACTGCTGATGTCTTGGCTACTGTGATGACTTTTACTGTTCTCTCCCTTTATAATGTTTATAATGTTTAAAATGGTAATTATGTTTAAAATGTGTTAACTCTATGCAATTCCACCTGGCATCTATAGTGCCCACCCTGATCCTCTTCGTCAGCCCCTCCTAGTCCAATCTCCTCCCCCACATATACTCCATTTGAAGTTCACAGGGTATACTTCCACCCCCTCTTCTGCTGTTACCCACACTCCTCCCAGCTTCTCTGCTGCACCGTGTCTCCCCTCCCCACGGCCTCAAAAGAGAACCCCCCCCCACTGACTTTACAGTTGCACCATTTGCCCGCCATTATTCCTTTACCCTCCAGTCCCTTTTTCTACCCATAGAGTCTTGGCGATGTACCTTCTCCCAAGTCTGGGGCTTTAGATATCGATACTCCTCCACCTCCCTCTTCCCCCACAGATCATTTACTCCCTTCACTACTCATCACCAAGCCGCAACAGTAAATATACATTTGGGAAAAATGCACTGCATAGTGTGGCAGGCACCGCACAGTGCCTGTCACACGGTGCATGGATGTTGCCCCAGGGCCCATAACGGAGGGCAATGGGGGATAGGGGCCCTGCTAAGGATCCCAAAAAAGCCTTTCCACCAGCCTTTTAATGTCAGAAGAATCAACATGAAAAGGCTGGCAGAAGGGTGAAACGTAATCCCCACGGCGGTGCCTTAGAAGGCACTGTCTCCATTGTCAGTTATGTGATCCGGCCGCCTGCCCAACCACCTCCTTGAGCCCTTCGGAAGCTGTTAGTTGGTCCCTCCACCAGTTCTGTCCGACCGACCTCTTTGTAATGCTGCAGTGTGACTGCGGCCACAGATGTCGGTTTGACCGAAATCGACATGCCCTCGATGTTTGTCCAACTGACATCAAAATGAGGCCCCAAGAATTGAAGAACAAAGACAGCTTCAGGTAGGAATTCAACGGTTTTTAAAATTTGGTTAAAAAAAAAATCAAAAATGCCAATTGAATGTATAAAATTGTTTAAACAGGTAAGTAATTAAGGGAAATATTCACTAGTATTAGTAGTGTATTATATATGCAATACAGTCCATGTAGTCTGAAGTCACTATAAATGAAAATTGTTGAATTTGACTCAATAGTCTCTCAGAACTTTCTTTACTTGTTTGCCTCATTACGATGGCAGTCAGATCACTTTCCGACCACCATCACAGCGGGATGATTCTACCCACCATAATATGATAAGTGGTCGGAAACATGTATTTTTCTGTTGCAGCTTGTGCTACAGCCCTGGAAAGTGGTACAAAAGGGGGGGGGGTGATAGAAAAAAGGGCAGCAGCACAAGCCACAGTAGAAAAAGGCATGTTTTCAAACATCCATGCACCATATGCCATGCACTGTGTACTGCCTGGCACACAGTGCATGGATGTTTCAGGGGCATCATTGTGTCCCCCTGGCCACATAGCAGTGGGCCACTAGTGACAGGGGCCCTGCTAGGGGCCAACCAAAATCCCTTTCCAACAAGCTTGCCAACGCAGTGGGACCAACATGAAAAAACTGTAGGAAATGAACATCCCAATCCATACAGCGGTGCCTGTGCAGGGACCCCCTTCATTGTAGGGATTGCTGTTCGACTGCCGCCCGGATTGGCTCCTTGAGCCTGTCAAAAGTAGTTGTCTTTCACCCCACTGTAGGAAGGTGGCTACCTGACTATGGTTACCCCAGATTTTTTGCCTGTGTTTAGCTGGTTTTTTGACTTAGTTGACCTGGTTCCCTGCTAATCAGGGCCCCAGGCCATCTGCTCTCTCTGTAAAATGGATTCCATGTACCCTAGGTACATACCACAATTGGAAATGGACTCCTTGTCAGCCCCTGTATAATGCACTATAGGTGCCCAGGGCATAGGGGCCACCAAGGCCTACCAGGGGCTGCAGCATATCTTTTGCCACCCCTGGCTGGTTCTTAAATTGACACAACTGGCTGATCACTCAGCTGGGGTAAGGTGGTGTAATCACCCCTTGCTTAGATATAGTATACCTATATCTAAACCTATATCTGGACACATATTAACCTGTGAGCCACTCCTATGGGAGGCCTCATCAATCCTGGAGGCAGAGTGTGTGGTTTCATGTGAGATGGAGCTCTAGCATGAGCTGAGCCTGTCTGCAGCTGTCGGGAACAACTCCCTAAGCTGTTTCAGGATACTGCCATACCATATACTCTTAAGTGCCTTATAATCCTCGCGGTTATATAGCAACTTTGGTTTGGCTTTATCAAAACATGTTGTGTAAGGTGTCATACGATTTGGAATACTATCCCCTCGCCAGTTCTGGCGACGGGGATAGCATTCCACCCCTCTAGAGGGGTAAGACATGTTACTTTGCTTAAATGCGGTTAATTTCTAAAAGGGCCTTAGATCCACAAAATGGATGCCTCTGCCACAGACAAGAGTCTGACCCCCTGAAGCTGACCGAAACTCAGCCAAATGGGGCCTGGACAAAGGGTTTCCTGTTGCAGGAGGGTGTCACCACCCTCCAGACAGGAGATAGTGGATTGTAGCAGGGACGTCTGAAAGAAACCAGACACTGCCTGGGGCGCACAAGGCTGCCCCTTGCATAATCCGGCCAAACCGGTTCTGGGGCACTCCAGCCCTCGTGCCAGGGCGGCCTGGATCAAAGGAAAGGGGTGTATCCACCCCCTTCCTGGGTCCCACCCTTAGGAGGGGACCTAGCAGGTAATCCAGCCCCCAAAATTAGTATAAGACTGGGAGCAGTGCCAATGCACTTCAGATTATCCTGAAGAAACATAAGAAATGAAATTCTGGACCCTTCGACATCCTACTCGACGTAGAAGCCCGACGAATCTCCCTTGTGGTCAAGGAGTGACCACCCTGTGCAAACAGGCACCATCCAGCTATCAACGTCTACTTTGTTGCAGTTCCCGCCGGAACTCGAGCGACAGAGATCAACGAGATCAAACCTGCCTGCTTTCCAACAGCCCGATCCACAGTCCCTGCAGAGCTGAGACCCGTGGACGCGACCGGAAGCGTGGGGCACACCATCTTGAATTGACCACGAGACGCTGACCGTGCAGCCCATGAGTGACCCTCGAAGCTGTACACTGGGTTCTGAGAAGCCCCAACCCTGAGCCACACTTGCACCGAAGTTCAGCCCTCCACACTCGACGAGTGCTGCGTGGGGCCCTTCTGCTTCTTTTGGCTCAATGCGCTGGCCCGGTCACTTGCAAGCCAGCTAGTGGCCCCTGTGCCGACGAAAACTTGAAATCGACTTGTGAACCTGATTGCTCCAGATCTGCACCAGCTCCCCTGAAAAGGAGCCCCCACTCTGATCCTCCTGGTTCGAGTGAGAAGCAATCTCCCGGTTCCGCGTGGATTGCTTTTGCCAAGTGTTGTTTGCTCCAATCTTGAAGCCGACAGCGCCGACGGCGAGAGCCTGCGTGGGACAGATTGTGACCTGCTCCTGGACGTCGTAGATGCCCCAGAGCCCACGTGACAGTGGAGAGAAGCACCTTGACAGCGACCTGATTGCGCCCGACATTGCCTGGTTCCGTCCTGGTTCCACCCTGGTCACTGCTGAGTGACCAAGACTCTGTCCCCTCTGCTTTCAGGTACTTTTCGACTCGAGTCCACCCTTGGACTCCACCGGACACTTCTCTTTCACCCCGCCTGCAGCCCTTTCAGCTTCAAGCACCCAGAGCCTGCGTGACGAAACCCGACTCAACTTCGACCCTGTGCACCCGCTTCCTGTGGGTGAGGTAACTTTGCTCCGCCAGTGTTCCCACACTGGTACACATCTCTAGGGTCTGTGTCTTAAGTTTTGTTCCTCTAGGTTCAGCGGAAGTGTCCTTAAACTTTAACTTTGTAACTTTTACGCACCATTGGTTAACATTGGTGCATGCGTGCGCTTCCCGCACTGCTCCCGAATCCCGTGGGCCTCTCCCGACTTCAGCACTGCTTGTCCTGACTGCTCCCAGCGATTCCCTAGGCCCTAGGCCTAACCACTGTTCGATTGGTATCTCTTATACCACTTGTTTAGTATATGGTTTGAGTGGCCACCCGCCCTCATCCATAATTGTGCAACTTTGTATGTTTAAACTGTGCTTTTGATTTAACGCTTGTGCCCCTTTATTCATAAAGAATACTGGGGATTGTTTTTAGTAATAAACACATATATTTTTATAATATATACTTCTGTGGTGTCCTTTCATTTGATATTACAGGATTGTATGTGGTAAAACAGCTCGCTTAACACGACCTCTTAAGTTAAGCCTTTAGGCTGCTTAGTCCATGCTACCCCTAGGATAGCTTGTCTAACAAGGTTGACTTACAACCTGACACCATAAGGGATTGTTTGGTCTGATAATAGGTGGTTCCAGAATTGGAAACATCACCTATCAGGCCAACTTCTCACATTGGTGAGCAGCGGTGCGGATTGGAGCTTGCTGTTGTTTTACCATTACAATCTTTTATCAAATTGAAAGATCACATCAAGTACCTCTAGGTACATATAAATCAAAAGCTTAGCATATTAAGTTCTACTGAACTTAGTAGTTGTAGGTTAAAGGGATTAGCACACCCTGACTACAACTCACTAGCAAGGTACAGTAGGAAAACACTTAGTGTAGGTAAGTGCACCACTTACACCTCACTAGCAGTCATGTCGGACACAGGAAAAGCCTCAGGGTCTGCTCCTGTGACAGTTGACCTTACCAAGGCAACTTCCAGCTATGACAAACTAACCCGAAAGGACTTGATTGCCTTGTGCATATCAAGAGGGTTAAAAAGGGGCAGAAGTCCCACCTGTCCTATCCTGATAGCCATTCTAGAGCAGGATGACTTAGAGAAGGGAAATGAACCTCCCTTAGAATCAGGAGAAGGAGTGAACCCCCCTGTAACTGATACCACTCCAGAGGAGGAAGAAGAAGAGGAAGAAGAGGAGGAGGAGGAGGACTCAGATGTAGAGGACCCAGAGAATCAGGATCAGAGGGGTAGCCAGGTCCAAGTTGCCAGGCTTAACCAGGCCAACTTAGACCTACTGGGGAATGGAGAGGTTAACAAACAAAATGGTTCTGTTGGGTAGCAAAGACAATTCCTTTGGTAGAGGCTGAAAACAGCTCAAAAAACAAAAAACAAGCAACAAGCACAAACTCTCTGATAGACAAAGTTTTTATATGTATTAAAACAGAAAAAGAGACAATATCCTAGAATTACTTCATTCCATTACATTGCTACTCAATACGTTAACTTCGTGAAAAAGTGACAATAGTGATTAAGGTGACAAGTGCAATGTATGCAGTGACATTTATATACACAACAATTATTTACAATAAAACCCTAATGAGAAATGACCAGGGGGGGGGGGGTTGTTGGGGAGGAAAACGAGGTATTTTCTGTCGTTTATGAGGCCAGTTTTTTACAAGTAGATATTCCAAGGAAACCAAATGGTTAATATCCAAGTTCCTGGGGTTTTAGCTTGGCCAAGGTAATAGCGTCGACGTTTCGACCCTCGTTGCACCCCAGTTGGTGGTTGCGGCGGGTCTTTATCAAGACAGGGGGAGGGAAGGGGATCGGTCAAATGGTGAAAGTTTCCAGAAGGTAGCCCGTTGGTCAACCCTCGATGCAGTATTTATCCGCAGTGAAACTCAGCGATCTGGATATGAACGCCAAACCGAGCTGTCCGGGAGAAATGCTCGAACCTAATGGAGAGGGCCAGCACCTCCCCAGATCCCACCATGTCATTCTCCCAGGCAACAGAAGAGTGAGATCTCCCTCAGGGGACTCTCATATTTCTAGTGCCTCTAGAGAATCTCAGAGAGGCATGACTGCTTCTCAAAAGCTAGAGCATAGGGCCAGAATGAGGGCTGTCAAACTCCAAATAGAGAGGGAGGAGGTAGCCTTGGCTCAAGCTAGACTTGCCTTGGCAAGAGAGCAGAAATTGTGTGGCTTAGATGCCACTGGTGGCAGCAATATTACTAAAGAGAAACCCAGGTCCTATGATAGTAGAAACCTGACAAAGATTGTGCCCCCCTACAAGGAAGGGGATGACATCCACAAGTGGATAACTGCTCTTGAGAGAGCCTGCATGGTACAGCAGGTTCCTGAGGAACAGTGGGCAGCAATCTTATGGTACTCCTTTTCAGAGAAAGGGAGAGATAAGCTCCTCACTGTCAGACATGAGGATGCAAACAATTACAAAGTCCTGAAGAGTGTCCTAATAGATGGGTTTGGCTTAACCACTGAACAGTACAGGTTGAAGTTCAGAGACACCCAGAAGACACAGACACAGGACTGGACTGATTTTGTAGATTGTGCTACTAAGGCTCTGGAGGGTTGGCTATATGGCAGCAAAGTACATGACTTTACAGGATTGTATAATTTGATTATGAGGGAGCAGATCCTAAGTAATTGTCAGAACCAGCTCTTACACCAGCACCTGGTGGACTCTGATCTGACCTCTCCCCAAGAATTGGGAAAGAAGGCAGACAAGTGGGTCAGAACCAGGATTAGGCCTAAGAATCAGGACAGTAACCAGAAGAAGGAGTCTACCAAGCCTCAAGATAAGGGTGGGGATACAAATAAAGAAAAGACTTCCCCAGGGCCCCAAAACTCCAAGAATGGGGGTGGGTCCCAAGACACTTCTTCAACTGAGAAAAAGCCTTATTGTTATGCCTGTAAACAGGTTGGGCATTACAAAACAGACAACTGTTGTCCCAAGAATAACAATAAAGAGAATATACCTCCAAAGCCAGCTCCACCACCTCCTGTTACTGTCAGCAGTAATCCCCCAGGAAGTGGGAGCACACCCAGGAATCTGGGTGGGTTTACTTTTGGAGCTCAGGTGGACCCTGGCCTATCCAGGTCCCCATCACCCAATGATCTTGTTTATGAGACTGGCATGGGGTTTGCCAACTTCTCTGATTGCCCAAATACCTTGAGCAAGTATAGACAAGAGCCCATCATCAATGGTTTGAAAGTTGAAGCTTTTAGAGACACAGGGGCTAGCATCACCATGGTGGCTGATGGTATAGTCCCCTCTAAGCAACTTTTACCTGGTGCCACATACCAGGTAACAAACATTGATGGCATCAAAACAAATCATCCCATGGCAGTAGTAAGTCTCAGCTGGGGAGGTGTCATTGGCCCAAAGAGAGTGGCAGTGTCATCAAACTTGCCTGTAGACTGCCTACTTGGTAATGATTTGGAAATCTCAGCCTGGGCTGAGGTTGAACAGGAACCCCATTCTAGAATGGTAAACTCCAATGGAAAGGTTAGTGAGGCTGTAATGGCTACAGCCCCAATTCAAGATGTCCCTCCTGAAAAGGTTGGTAGGGCTGAGAAACTCTCTGCCCCATCTTTAGTAAAAGCTCTTCCTGAACAGAATAGCAAAGCTGTTATGATAACAGCAGAAACCCAAACTGAGTCTCCTCCTGAAAAGGTTGGTGGGGCTGTGATGGCCACAGCCCAAACTCAAACTGATGTGTGTGTTGTGAAGCCTGAAATGATGGATAACTCCACACAAACTGAGAGCATGGAGGAGGAAGAGAAATCTCCCCCCTCACCAGACTTTAGGAAAGGATCAGCCTCCTCAGGGAACTGATCTTACCCCTGATGAAGGAACTGCCCCAGAGGTGGTTAGGCCTAGCCTGACAGAGCCTCTGATGTCAGTGGACCCTTCTCAGGTGGGACCCAGTCTGGAGCAGGTAACCTGCCCCTCTCTCCCTTGCCTTAGCCAGCCCAGGGCTGCAGAGGACAAGAAGGACAGTGAGACCCAGAGGGCCCCCTGTCAAATAAAGCACCCCCATCAAAAGATTAGGTGCACCAAAACTAGTAGCCCTAGTAAGGTGAAAACTTTAAAAACTCCTGAGGGAGCCCCCTTAAATACAGTTAGGGACCTCCCACAGATGACTTCTGTTGGGCACAGACAAACCTGGGACCCAAAGGGCCCAAACCTGAACTGTCCCTCCAGCAAGCCAAACAGAGGGACCCAGCCTCCAGCTTTAGGTAGCCAGAGGTTGACCCTGAGAGCACAGTGCAACTCAGTTAAAGAAAGAAAGGCACACATGGTGGAAAATAATTGGAGGAAGCTAAGCCCTAATTTAGTAGAGCCTCACTTCAATACTCCATATCCAAACCAGCCTTTAACTTTGCATAAACACACCCAAGGTAGTGATTCCCTATGGTGGAGACCCTCTAATACCCCAAGGGTGAGGGACTGCTTAGTGGACCATGAGACAGGGGGTACCCATGCTAGTGCAGGTACTTCCTTATATGGCCACTCAGGCAATATAGGCTTACCTGGCCAAGGATAGCCTTATCTCCTTTCGTTTGGGAGGGGTTATGTAGGAAGGTGGCTACCTGACTATGGTTACCCCAGATTTTTTGCCTGTGTTTAGCTGGTTTTTTGACTTAGTTGACCTGGTTCCCTGCTAATCAGGGCCCCAGGCCATCTGCTCTCTCTGTAAAATGGATTCCATGTACCCTAGGTACATACCACAATTGGAAATGGACTCCTTGTCAGCCCCTGTATAATGCACTATAGGTGCCCAGGGCATAGGGGCCACCAAGGCCTACCAGGGGCTGCAGCATATCTTTTGCCACCCCTGGCTGGTTCTTAAATTGACACAACTGGCTGATCACTCAGCTGGGGTAAGGTGGTGTAATCACCCCTTGCTTAGATATAGTATACCTATATCTAAACCTATATCTGGACACATATTAACCTGTGAGCCACTCCTATGGGAGGCCTCATCAATCCTGGAGGCAGAGTGCGTGGTTTCATGTGAGATGGAGCTCTAGCATGAGCTGAGCCTGTCTGCAGCTGTCGGGAACAACTCCCTAAGCTGTTTCAGGATACTGCCATACCATATACTCTTAAGTGCCTTATAATCCTCGCGGTTATATAGCAACTTTGGTTTGGCTTTATCAAAACATGTCGTGTAAGGTGTCATACGATTTGGAATACTATCCCCTCGCCAGTTCTGGCGACGGGGATAGCATTCCACCCCTCTAGAGGGGTAAGACATGTTACTTTGCTTAAATGCGGTTAATTTCTAAAAGGGCCTTAGATCCACAAAATGGATGCCTCTGCCACAGACAAGAGTCCGACCCCCTGAAGCTGACCGAAACTCAGCCAAATGGGGCCTGGACAAAGGGTTTCCTGTCGCAGGAGGGTGTCACCACCCTCCAGACAGGAGATAGTGGATTGTAGCAGGGAGGTCTGAAAGAAACCAGACACTGCCTGGGGCGCACAAGGCTGCCCCTTGCATAATCCGGCCAAACCGGTTCTGGGGCACTCCAGCCCTCGTGCCAGGGCGGCCTGGATCAAAGGAAAGGGGTGTATCCACCCCCTTCCTGGGTCCCACCCATAGGAGGGGACCTAGCAGGTATTCCAGCCCCCAAAATTAGTATAAGCCTGGGAGCAGTGCCAATGCACTTCAGATTATCCTGAAGAAACATAAGAAACGAAATTCTGGACCCTTCGACATCCTACTCGACGTAGAAGCCCGAAGAATCTCCCTTGTGGTCAAGGAGTGACCACCCTGTGCAAACAGGCACCATCCAGCTATCAACGTCTACTTTGTTGCAGTTCCCGCCGGAACTCGAGTGACAGAGATCAACGAGATCAAGCCTGCCTGCTTTCCAACAGCCCGATCCACAGTCCCTGCAGAGCTGAGACCCGTGGAGGCGACCGGTAGCGTGGGGCACGCCATCTTGAATTGACCACGAGACGCTGACCGTGCAGCCCACGAGTGACCCTCGAAGCTGTACACCGGGGTCTGAGAAGCCTCAACCCTGAGCCACACTTGCACCGAAGTTCAGCCCTCCACACTCGATGAGTGCTGCGTGGGGCCCTTCTGCTTCTTTTGGCTCAATGCGTTGACCCGGTAACTTGCCATCCGGCTAGTGGCCCCTGTGCCGACGAAAACTTGAAATTGACTTGTGAATCTGGTTGCTCCAGATCTGCACCAGCTCCCCTGAAAAGGAGCCCCCACTCTGACCCTCCTGGTTCGAGTGAGAAGCAATCTCCCGGTTCCGCGTGGATTGCTTTTGCCAAGTGTTGTTTGCTCCAATCTTGAAGCCGACAGCGCCGACGGCGAGAGCCTGCGTGGGACAGATGGTGACCTGCTCCTGGACGTCGTAGATGCCCCAGAGCCCACGTGACAGCGGAGAGAAGCTCCTCGACAGCGACCTGATTGCGCCCAACATTGCCTGGTTCCGTCCTGGTTCCACCCTGGTCACTGCTGAGTGACCCAGACTCTGTCCCCTCTGCTTTCAGGTACTTTTCGACTCGAGTCCACCCTTGGACTCCACCGGACACTTCTCTTTCACCCCGCCTGCAGCCCTTTCAGCTTCAAGCACCAAGAGCCTGCGTGACGAAACCCGACTCAACTTCGACCCTGTGCACCCGCTTCCTGTGGGTGAGGTAACTTTGCTCCGCCAGTGTTCCCACACGGGTACACATCTCTAGGGTCTGTGTCTTAAGTTTTGTTCCTCTAGGTTCAGCGGAAGTGTCCTTAAACTTTAACTTTGTAACTTTTACGCACCATTGGTTAACATTGGTGCATGCGTGCGCTTCCCGCACTGCTCCCGAATCCCGTGGGCCTCTCCCGACTTCAGCACTGCTTGTCCTGACTGCTCCCAGCGATTCCCTAGGCCCTAGGCCTAACCACTGTTCGATTGGTATCTCTTATACCACTTGTTTAGTATATGGTTTGAGTGGCCACCCGCCCTCATCCATAATTGTGCAACTTTGTATGTTTAAACTGTGCTTTTGATTTAACGCTTGTGCCCCTTTATTCATAAAGAATACTGGGGATTGTTTTTAGTAATAAACACATATATTTTTATAATATATACTTGTGTGGTGTCCTTTCATTTGATATTACAGGATTGTATGTGGTAAAACAGCTCGCTTAACACGACCTCTTAAGTTAAGCCTTTAGGCTGCTTAGTCCATGCTACCCCTAGGATAGCTTGTCTAACAAGGTTGACTTACAACCTGACACCATAAGGGATTGTTTGGTCTGATAATAGGTGGTTCCAGAATTGGAAACATCACCTATCAGGCCAACTTCTCACATTGGTGAGCAGCGGTGCGGATTTGAGCTTGCTGTTGTTTTACCATTACAATCTTTTATCAAATTGAAAGATCACATCAAGTACCTCTAGGTATATATAAATCAAAAGCTTAGCATATTAAGTTCTACTGAACTTAGTAGTTGTAGGTTAAAGGGATTAGCACACCCTGACTACAACTCACTAGCAAGGTACAGTAGGAAAACACTTAGTGTAGGTAAGTGCACCACTTACACCTCACTAGCAGTCATGTCGGACACAGGAAAAGCCTCAGGGTCTGCTCCTGTGACAGTTGACCTTACCAAGGCAACTTCCAGCTATGACAAACTAACCCGAAAGGACTTGATTGCCTTGTGCATATCAAGAGGGTTAAAAAGGGGCAGAAGTCCCACCTGTCCTATCCTGATAGCCATTCTAGAGAAGGATGACTTAGAGAAGGGAAATGAACCTCCCTTAGAATCAGGAGAAGGAGTGAACCCCCCTGTAACTGATACCACTCCAGAGGAGGAAGAAGAAGAGGAAGAAGAGGAGGAGGAGGAGGACTCAGATGTAGAGGACCCAGAGAATCAGGATCAGAGGGGTAGCCAGGTCCAAGTTGCCAGGCTTAACCAGGCCAACTTAGACCTACTGGGGAATGGAGAGGTTAACAAACAAAATGGTTCTGTTGGGTAGCAAAGACAATTCCTTTGGTAGAGGCTGAAAACAGCTCAAAAAACAAAAAACAAGCAACAAGCACAAACTCTCTGATAGACAAAGTTTTTATATGTATTAAAACAGAAAAAGAGACAATATCCTAGAATTACTTCATTCCATTACATTGCTACTCAATACGTTAACTTCGTGAAAAAGTGACAATAGTGATTAAGGTGACAAGTGCAATGTATGCAGTGACATTTATATACACAACAATTATTTACAATAAAACCCTAATGAGAAATGACCAGGGGGGGGGGGGTTGTTGGGGAGGAAAACAAGGTATTTTCTGTCGTTTATGAGGCCAGTTTTTTACAAGTAGATATTCCAAGGAAACCAAATGGTTAATATCCAAGTTCCTGGGGTTTTAGCTTGGCCAAGGTAATAGCGTCGACGTTTCGACCCTCGTTGCACCCCAGTTGGTGGTTGCGGCGGGTCTTTATCAAGACAGGGGGAGGGAAGGGGATCGGTCAAATGGTGAAAGTTTCCAGAAGGTAGCCCGTTGGTCAACCCTCGATGCAGTATTTATCCGCAGTGAAACTCAGCGATCTGGATATGAACGCCAAACCGAGCTGTCCGGGAGAAATGCTCGAACCTAATGGAGAGGGCCAGCACCTCCCCAGATCCCACCATGTCATTCTCCCAGGCAACAGAAGAGTGAGATCTCCCTCAGGGGACTCTCATATTTCTAGTGCCTCTAGAGAATCTCAGAGAGGCATGACTGCTTCTCAAAAGCTAGAGCATAGGGCCAGAATGAGGGCTGCCAAACTCCAAATAGAGAGGGAGGAGGTAGCCTTGGCTCAAGCTAGACTTGCCTTGGCAAGAGAGCAGAAATTGTGTGGCTTAGATGCCACTGGTGGCAGCAATATTCCTAAAGAGAAACCCAGGTCCTATGATAGTAGAAACCTGACAAAGATTGTGCCCCCCTACAAGGAAGGGGATGACATCCACAAGTGGATAACTGCTCTTGAGAGAGCCTGCATGGTACAGCAGGTTCCTGAGGAACAGTGGGCAGCAATCTTATGGTACTCCTTTTCAGGGAAAGGGAGAGATAAGCTCCTCACTGTCAGACATGAGGATGCAAACAATTACAAAGTCCTGAAGAGTGTCCTAATAGATGGGTTTGGCTTAACCACTGAACAGTACAGGTTGAAGTTCAGAGACACCCAGAAGACACAGACACAGGACTGGACTGATTTTGTAGATTGTGCTACTAAGGCTCTGGAGGGTTGGCTATATGGCAGCAAAGTACATGACTTTACAGGATTGTATAATTTGATTATGAGGGAGCAGATCCTAAGTAATTGTCAGAACCAGCTCTTACACCAGCACCTGGTGGACTCTGATCTGACCTCTCCCCAAGAATTGGGAAAGAAGGCAGACAAGTGGGTCAGAACCAGGATTAGGCCTAAGAATCAGGACAGTAACCAGAAGAAGGAGTCTACCAAGCCTCAAGATAAGGGTGGGGATACAAATAAAGAAAAGACTTCCCCAGGGCCCCAAAACTCCAAGAATGGGGGTGGGTCCCAAGACACTTCTTCAACTGAGAAAAAGCCTTATTGTTATGCCTGTAAACAGGTTGGGCATTACAAAACAGACAACTGTTGTCCCAAGAATAACAATAAAGAGAATATACCTCCAAAGCCAGCTCCACCACCTCCTGTTACTGTCAGCAGTAATCCCCCAGGAAGTGGGAGCACACCCAGGAATCTGGGTGGGTTTACTTTTGGAGCTCAGGTGGACCCTGGCCTATCCAGGTCCCCATCACCCAATGATCTTGTTTATGAGACTGGCATGGGGTTTGCCAACTTCTCTGATTGCCCAAATACCTTGAGCAAGTATAGACAAGAGCCCATCATCAATGGTTTGAAAGTTGAAGCTTTTAGAGACACAGGGGCTAGCATCACCATGGTGGCTGATGGTATAGTCCCCTCTAAGCAACTTTTACCTGGTGCCACATACCAGGTAACAAACATTGATGGCATCAAAACAAATCATCCCATGGCAGTAGTAAGTCTCAGCTGGGGAGGTGTCATTGGCCCAAAGAGAGTGGCAGTGTCATCAAACTTGCCTGTAGACTGCCTACTTGGTAATGATTTGGAAATCTCAGCCTGGGCTGAGGTTGAACAGGAAACCCATTCTAGAATGGTAAACTCCAATGGAAAGGTTAGTGAGGCTGTAATGGCTACAGCCCCAATTCAAGATGTCCCTCCTGAAAAGGTTGGTAGGGCTGAGAAACTCTCTGCCCCATCTTTAGTAAAAGCTCTTCCTGAACAGAATAGCAAAGCTGTTATGATAACAGCAGAAACCCAAACTGAGTCTCCTCCTGAAAAGGTTGGTGGGGCTGTGATGGCCACAGCCCAAACTCAAACTGATGTGTGTGTTGTGAAGCCTGAAATGATGGATAACTCCACACAAACTGAGAGCATGGAGGAGGAAGAGAAATCTCCCCCCTCACCAGACTTTAGGAAAGGATCAGCCTCCTCAGGGAACTGATCTTACCCCTGTTGAAGGAACTGCCCCAGAGGTGGTTAGGCCTAGCCTGACAGAGCCTCTGATGTCAGTGGACCCTTCTCAGGTGGGACCCAGTCTGGAGCAGGTAACCTGCCCCTCTCTCCCTTGCCTTAGCCAGCCCAGGGCTGCAGAGGACAAGAAGGACAGTGAGACCCAGAGGGCCCCCTGTCAAATAAAGCACCCCCATCAAAAGATTAGGTGCACCAAAACTAGTAGCCCTAGTAAGGTGAAAACTTTAAAAACTCCTGAGGGAGCCCCCTTAAATACAGTTAGGGACCTCCCACAGATGACTTCTGTTGGGCACAGCCAAACCTGGGACCCAAAGGGCCCAAACCTGAACTGTCCCTCCAGCAAGCCAAACAGAGGGACCCAGCCTCCAGCTTTAGGTAGCCAGAGGTTGACCCTGAGAGCACAGTGCAACTCAGTTAAAGAAAGAAAGGCACACATGGTGGAAAATAATTGGAGGAAGCTAAGCCCTAATTTAGTAGAGCCTCACTTCAATACTCCATATCCAAACCAGCCTTTAACTTTGCATAAACACACCCAAGGTAGTGATTCCCTATGGTGGAGACCCTCTAATACCCCAAGGGTGAGGGACTGCTTAGTGGACCATGAGACAGGGGGTACCCATGCTAGTGCAGGTACTTCATTATATGGCCACTCAGGCAATATAGGCTTACCTGGCCAAGGATAGCCTTATCTCCTTTCGTTTGGGAGGGGTTATGTAGGAAGGTGGCTACCTGACTATGGTTACCCCAGATTTTTTGCCTGTGTTTAGCTGGTTTTTTGACTTAGTTGACCTGGTTCCCTGCTAATCAGGGCCCCAGGCCATCTGCTCTCTCTGTAAAATGGATTCCATGTACCCTAGGTACATACCACAATTGGAAATGGACTCCTTGTCAGCCCCTGTATAATGCACTATAGGTGCCCAGGGCATAGGGGCCACCAAGGCCTACCAGGGGCTGCAGCATATCTTTTGCCACCCCTGGCTGGTTCTTAAATTGACACAACTGGCTGATCACTCAGCTGGGGTAAGGTGGTGTAATCACCCCTTGCTTAGATATAGTATACCTATATCTAAACCTATATCTGGACACATATTAACCTGTGAGCCACTCCTATGGGAGGCCTCATCAATCCTGGAGGCAGAGTGCGTGGTTTCATGTGAGATGGAGCTCTAGCATGAGCTGAGCCTGTCTGCAGCTGTCGGGAACAACTCCCTCAGCTGTTTCAGGATACTGCCATACCATATACTCTTAAGTGCCTTATAATCCTCGCGGTTATATAGCAACTTTGGTTTGGCTTTATCAAAACATGTTGTGTAAGGTGTCATACGATTTGGAATACTATCCCCTCGCCAGTTCTGGCGACGGGGATAGCATTCCACCCCTCTAGAGGGGTAAGACATGTTACTTTGCTTAAATGCGGTTAATTTCTAAAAGGGCCTTAGATCCACAAAATGGATGCCTCTGCCACAGACAAGAGTCTGACCCCCTGAAGCTGACCGAAACTCAGCCAAATGGGGCCTGGACAAAGGGTTTCCTGTCGCAGGAGGGTGTCACCACCCTCCAGACAGGAGATAGTGGATTGTAGCAGGGAGGTCTGAAAGAAACCAGACACTGCCTGGGGCGCACAAGGCTGCCCCTTGCATAATCCGGCCAAACCGGTTCTGGGGCACTCCAGCCCTTGTGCCAGGGCGGCCTGGATCAAAGGAAAGGGGTGTATCCACCCCCTTCCTGGGTCCCACCCATAGGAGGGGACCTAGCAGGTAATCCAGCCCCCAAAATTAGTATAAGCCTGGGAGCAGTGCCAATGCACTTCAGATTATCCTGAAGAAACATAAGAAACGAAATTCTGGACCCTTCGACATCCTACTCGACGTAGAAGCCCGAAGAATCTCCCTTGTGGTCAAGGAGTGACCACCCTGTGCAAACAGGCACCATCCAGCTATCAACGTCTACTTTGTTGCAGTTCCCGCCGGAACTCGAGCGACAGAGATCAACGAGATTAAGCCTGCCTGCTTTCCAACAGCCCGATCCACAGTCCCTGCAGAGCTGAGACCCGTGGAGGCGACCGGAAGCGTGGGGCACGCCATCTTGAATTGACCACGAGACGCTGACCGTGCAGCCCACGAGTGACCCTCGAAGCTGTACACCGGGGTCTGAGAAGCCTCAACCCTGAGCCACACTTGCACCGAAGTTCAGCCCTCCACACTCGATGAGTGCTGCGTGGGGCCCTTCTGCTTCTTTTGGCTCAATGCGTTGGCCTGGTCACTTGCCATCCGGCTAGTGGCCCCTGTGCCGACGAAAACTTGAAATTGACTTGTGAATCTGGTTGCTCCAGATCTGCACCAGCTCCCCTGAAAAGGAGCCCCCACTCTGACCCTCCTGGTTCGAGTGAGAAGCAATCTCCGGGTTCCGCGTGGATTGCTTTTGCCAAGTGTTGTTTGCTCCAATCTTGAAGCCGACAGCGCCGACGGCGAGAGCCTGCGTGAGACAGATCGTGACCTGCTCCTGGACGTCGTAGATGCCCCAGAGCCCACGTGACAGCGGAGAGAAGCACCTCGACAGCGACCTGATTGCGCCCGACATTGCCTGGTTCCGTCCTGGTTCCACCCTGGTCACTGCTGAGTGACCCAGACTCTGTCCCCTCTGCTTTCAGGTACTTTTCGACTCGAGTCCACCCTTGGACTCCACCGGACACTTCTCTTTCACCCCGCCTGCAGCCCTTTCAGCTTCAAGCACCAAGAGCCTGCGTGACGAAACCCGACTCAACTTCGACCCTGTGCACCCGCTTCCTGTGGGTGAGGTAACTTTGCTCCGCCAGTGTTCCCACACTGGTACACATCTCTAGGGTCTGTGTCTTAAGTTTTGTTCCTCTAGGTTCAGCGGAAGTGTCCTTAAACTTTAACTTTGTAACTTTTACGCACCATTGGTTAACATTGGTGCATGCGTGCACTTCCCGCACTGCTCCCGAATCCTGTGGGCCTCTCCCGACTTCAGCACTGCTTGTCCTGACTGCTCCCAGCGATTCCCTAGGCCCTAGGCCTAACCACTGTTCGATTGGTATCTCTTATACCACTTGTTTAGTATATGGTTTGAGTGGCCACCCGCCCTCATCCATAATTGTGCAACTTTGTATGTTTAAACTGTGCTTTTGATTTAACGCTTGTGCCCCTTTATTCATAAAGAATACGGGGGATTGTTTTTAGTAATAAACACATATATTTTTATAATATATACTTGTGTGGTGTCCTTTCATTTGATATTACAGGATTGTATGTGGTAAAACAGCTCGCTTAACACGACCTCTTAAGTTAAGCCTTTAGGCTGCTTAGTCCATGCTACCCCCTAGGATAGCTTGTCTAACAAGGTTGACTTACAACCTGACACCATAAGGGATTGTTTGGTCTGATAATAGGTGGTTCCAGAATTGGAAACATCACCTATCAGGCCAACTTCTCACACCCACCCTCTGAGTTCTGGTACCGGTTATTAATCTGGCATTCAGACTGTGGCACTGGATGTCAGGCAGACCACCAGCACTGCCCTGTTGGGGGTGGTACACCCAACATCATAATGAGGTCTTTTGTTCCTTTTTTTAACATTTCCCAAAAATGATATAGGTTGGGGTGAAGTTCGCCAATTTTATTGCTAAAGGAATTGTGAAATTCCTCAATGGCATTGTTAGTATTTGCACCTTCCTCTAAGAAGGTAATGACACAGTTCCATCATTCAATGGGAAATCTTGGCCTCCTTCTGTGGCCCAAACTATTTAGATGGCCAATCCATGTATCTTCAAAATAATTTAGTATTGGTGCGAATTTCTCTTCATTTTGTGTGAAATATTATGTGTCAGATATTTCTGTGCAGTACTAGTTAACTATAATATACATAGGATACTGCAACTTTAAAGATTGGTTTACCTTTCTAAGAGCAATAACAAAGTGACCTTACAAACAGGTCGATGTACTATATCTATAATGTCATTTAACGTCTATGAAAATAATATGTTAACACTTCTATCATAATCTGGAGGGCGGACTAAAATTGAAATAATGGGTTTAAAACTAGACCGTTAAGACAAGCTAAATACGATCAAAATAAAACTGCTTATAATGAATATAAATGAAATTACATCTAAAATCGGGGATTACAGCAATATAATATCAGTCTTTGATTCCCACTATAAGATGGCCGCCACCGGAACCACTGACAAGTGCTTTAGTCCGTCTTTGACCGCTCTATCTGCATGTAATCACCGAGTCCGTCTTTGACTGCTCTACCACCAAGCAGCTGATCGATAGCCTGTTCGGCGCGGGAACTTGGGCTATTTAAACCCGAGTAGGCTTAGTGCCCTAGCGAGTCCTGCCCCGTTCGAGGATAAGCCACGTAGGTCTACTGACGGAACCCCATCTATGGACTTCCTGCCAAGAACACCGAGTAAGTACGCTTTGTTTAGGATCCCCGTGGACGCCAAATTTGAATGCGCAAAGTAGTGTCTTACTTTCTGCCTTTCTTCATTTTTAAACCCCAGGCGTCTCCCCCTAAAGACCTCCGGACTAAGCGCGCCTGCAACAGACCCCCAACGTAGGACGCTTGATCAGGAATCCTAAGTAAGTGCTCGTTGCCCTAGTCGCCGGTTTTTAATAAGTAAAATGCGCGCAAAGGCTTTTCCTCACTTTCTTCATCTTTAAACCCCAGGCGTCTCCCCCTAAAGACTTCCGGACTAAGCGCGCCTGCAACAGACCCCCAACGTAGGACGCTTGATCAGGAATCCTAAGTAAGTGCTCGTTGCCCTAGTCGCCGGTTTTTAATAAGTAAAATGCGCGCAGAGGCTTTTCCTCACTCTGCCTCTACTTTTTGCTTCTACATATTAGGCAGCTTCGTGCAAGGACGAGCTACTCAAGGCGATTAGTGATATTTGAACATCAACAGAATTCAATCTACGGACAGTGTGTCCTCCCAGTTAAGTAAGTGTGGCTATTTGATGTTATGGGCTACCTAAACAAAATGCGTTAGCACGCTTGATTCATTGAATCACTGTTTTTTCACTAGGCGGATATATGCCAGCTGTGTTGGGTGACGCAGATTTGTCCTGACTAGCCGCCTCTGATTCAATATTCACGGTGTGTATAAATTATTAAATAATGGCATCTCCGCATTAGATTAATAATGGCTAGTATGTATATTCATCATAATATCCCTTTATCTTAGGGATTCATGCCTGATGTCCGGGGGGGAAAAGGATAAAACTTGCACTGTGCAGCAATCGTCAGGCCACTTTCCCATCCATAAATTCGAGGGTATTGGAATCCTATCCTCGATAAAATAAATCTAAAGACTCAGGTAATGAAACTGAAAACCTACTGACAGCCTGATAGGAATTAATCAATGAGGATAATTTATAAACGGAAAGCATTTTTGTCATCTAACAGTGTCCTGCTTTGCGAAAATAGGGGTGAAAAAAACACTCTATGCGCCCTTTGCACTAAGGAATCTGTTGCGGACTACTGCAGGTAAATTTGAAACCTAGACCATGCCATTAGCCTTTGTATTGTGTTTTTTTAAAAAAAGCAAAAACCACTAATAGGTAAATTATGCCCATTTGGGCATTGATATGCAGCTAAACTGATTAGTTTCGATCCTATACCATTGTTAGTTGTTGCCATCTAGCTCACTTTGTGTTATGTCCTAGACACGTCAGGTCCTAGAGAGAGTAAAAGTCTAGCCCTTAAACGTCGCTTTTCTGAACTACGTAACTATAATACTCTTGTGTCTGGTCAACATGTGTTCGAGAATGAGTATGGTATACTTTGGGAGTAAATGGAGGTTATGAAAGATGTTAAAATTGTTTAAATGCTCTCTTTTTGGTTGCTCAGCCGAGGTTATCCAAATTGCCTCTTTTAGATCTCACCTTGTGGGAGACTAACTTAGGGAGTGTCCCTAGTTCTGTTTGGTACTGCACGCTGTCATTGTGACAAATATATAAAACATGAGTAGAAGAAAGACACTTATGTGCTCAAATTTTATCGATGTTGGTAAAGTGAAAGTTATTAGAATGAAAAAGTCCTTGACAGATTTGACTTTGATGTAGATACATATTAAGGCATTGTGTTTTATTTTTAGATTATTATCCTGTTTCTCGCCCAGTCAACATTTCCCAGCCCCGATGAAGGTGTGGCCCATCCGGCCATTCACCGAAACGCGCGTCGGCCTGTGGTTCCAGATATACGACACATTAGAGAGTATCGATTAGATGCCGCGATAAGATTAATTGTCTGGAACAATACTCTGCTCTATGCCACATATTGACCATCTTTGTGTGGCATACAACAGAATAACCTGTATTGATTGAAGAATGAGAGTGGAATGTTTGATCTTTAGGTAGGATTAGGTTTGAAAAATTGAAAGAATGATAGTATGATTGAAGTATGAAAATGTTACTGGGTAGGTTCGAAATGAGTATGTAATTTTGTAAATTTTTATTTGCTTTCAAATTGATCATGTGTATTATATTTATAAAATAATTATGTGTTATGGATGTACATAAATGCTTTCTACACTAAAATAAAAATACTTATATATTTGCTAAAATCTGTCTCTTACGAATAATTGATTTATGATAATTTTGTAATGTGCAGTACCAACTTCTAGGTTTATCGCCCCATGTACACTAGGATCCCAGACTTGGGACCACACTATCCACTGGCGGGGTTTGTTCTTTGGTCTTTGTTCAGTACTTGTCCACACTGTCAGCAGGTACAAAACATAAGACAGGTAGTTATTTAAATTCAGAATGTTATCTTCAACTAAGGATGATTTCTTTAAATATTGCGCAAATATGCCTGAATTTGGGTGGTATGGTATATTTTTGTAATTTTAATACCTATTGATGATTTAAAATCAATTTTTACTTTTCTAGCACTTTTATTAATTGGTTTGGATTTTGGAAATGTTAGTAATTCAGTGTACTTTAAGCACTGATATATACTAATGGGATAGTTGTGTTATTTATGTTAGTGTGAATAGTGTTAATTTGGTCAAATGGTTGTGGTGTTGGCTTTAAATTACCATCCATCATCCAAATTTCATTATTTTCAAGTGTTAAAAGGTTGTGGTTTGTGCTAAATATTAGTATTCTTTTTTAGGGTTCTTTTGTCCTGCATAAGAAAGGTTCTTCAGAGAAAGTGATTGTTAATTCAGGGGGATGTTAATGTCAGCATTAGTCTGTGTTTTTCTTCATTGTGAATTACTTGTCTGTTTTTGTCTTTGTACCATTCGCCTCATATTAGGAAATGTGAACATACTACTGGCTATGTGCAAAGTAATAGTTTCAGATGGCTGCACAAAATTGAGCGACAAGGATCATTGGATGTGGATGCAAATTCTTTCATTTTTTTACTGTTTTCATGTACCATAATCTCCATTGCAGAGCCAGAGTGGTTATGCTCAGTTGTCCTAACTACAGTGTCTTCCACAATAACCGCTCAACCTGCGTAATGGGAGGAAAAGTACTCCGTCCACCACCAATGACACCTGGGCTCACTCAACCTGTCCTTACAATAAAGGTAGCAAGCCTATTTTAGCAGTCTATTTGTAAATAGAAAAAAGTGTAAGTTTATGTTTTGCTATTTCATTATTTATTTATTATTTATTTTTTCATTCACCAGTTACAAAATGAAAAAAATGTTTTGTTAATTTTTTGAGTTTTTCTGTGGAGAGAAAAAGAAAGTTTAGATATTTTGTTGAAAAGGAAAGTTTTAAGGCCTGATTACGACGTCGGTTGTAAGGCCTCCGACCTTCGTCGGTCAGTCCAGCTGGCTACAGATAGGCTTCAGGAGCCCATCTGCCAGTCGCAGACCGTTCCGTAATCCAAATGGAAGGCGTTTCCGCCTTCTGGTTTCCGGCAGGATTTCCATCTGCCTCCTTCTGTATTTGGCCTCTGGTTGGGAGCCTTGTGCATCTCTGCACCTTGTGGCAGGCACCTTGTGGTGCCTGTTACAACCTGTTTACAGGACTAACACAAGCTCCCATTGAGAAATTGGAGAATGTGACCTCACCATGTGCACTCGCATTGTAATTAGGTGGTCAGGACCGCGGACTGCAGGTCAGTCGGTTCCGTTTCCGTGACGGTGTTGACATCGTAATAAGGCTGTAAATGTTAGTTAATAATTTTTCCACCTGGGAATATTTTTATTTGTTTACATTAAAACAGGTGAGTTCTTTGTTTGAGAGGGATGTTATTGGTAGTATGTGTTTCTTTTGAAATGTGTGTTCTTTGGGTAGATTTTTCGTTCTTCAAGTTTATTGGTATCTGTTCTAAAAAGAAAAATTCCAGCAACTGCCCTGAGGTATTTAGTGGAGTTAGGAAAGCTATATTTTATAAAGCTTAAATGTTGTTATACCACCGTGGCTTGCCACTCCATAACCATGGGTTGGGGTCTCCGGGCCTGTCTTACCACGTATCTTTGGCTCAGGGTTGTTGAGGAGGTCACCTTCAGTAAATCCGACAACGTTGATGTGAGTTTGTTAGTTCTGTCACAAATAATGTGGCAGCCATTGATATCACTTTTACTGACACCCTCAATATTGTACGTATAGTTGTCATAGCATACATTGATATTGCATTTATGGATTGTAACATTGTTCTGTGTATTTTGATCAGGGTGTATATTGACCTAATCTCCACTAGTAATGGTATAGTTATGGCGACATGAAACTTGACAAACATTGACATTGTTTCTGTCAGATTCAATGTCATTGTATGGACATAGCTCACAGCATTCCTAGACATTACATTTATGGGTATGGTCATTGTTGTGAGGGCACAGGTTATGGGCTACGTTGACTTTGCTTTTATTTGTGCTGCTGTTGTCAGGCCTGTACACATTATGGTACACATTGACATTGTATTCATCCATACTAACAAAATTAATTGGGGAAAACACAGGTGGCATTCAGTAACTTGCAGGGCGAGTTCAAAGAAACTCTCTTGTGGATAAGGACTTGTGGGTCACTAGACCAAGTCTCAACAGTAAGTACTTTGTTACCGTACCCAGGGAGTTCAAGTGCAGAGTTGCTCTCGCTGGTCTTGGTACTGACCGGGATCCGTGGAAAGTGTCACACTTGCAGCACTTGACAAATCCACACTTGGAGATAAAGTTACACTCGGAGAGGGGAGGCCTTTGGGGTCCTAGGACCCATGTTCAACAGCTGGACTTCTTTTACCTTACTTACTTACTTGGCGACTCCTGCTGCAGAGGTAGCTGGCAGCTGTCAATTACTGGGGCAGGTTGCGCCAAAGATCCTTTGCCAGATACTCAATGACACCATTTTCAGGATGTAGGACCACAGCAGCGGGGTCGTTGACGACGTTGGTCACTGTGAGGTGCACTTGGTCCGGATATATCAATGAAGGGGTCGATCACCAGAAGGGGGATCAACAAGCTTGGCTACGGAAAATGTAGGCCACGGCTAGTTCAGTGGCTGGAGGACAACAGGAGTGGAGTAGTAGATTGAAACTTGGTGAAAGCTTAGCTACTACTTCAGGATTCCAGGTCCCCACTTCTCTTTGGGCTTGCTCTCGTCAGGTCCAGGGCGTCACAATTCTTGTCATACAGCTCGTTGATTTTCATGCAGATTGGAGGGGGCTGTCCCCACCAATCCAGAGAAGTTTGCTTTCGTTTCTAGCATCCACTGGAGTTCCTCGTGCTGGAGGCAATGAGCTTTTTTCAAGGACACACATCTTCAGGACATTTAAGTGTCTTCTCTTTGCACTGTGGCAGAGTCCAAAGTTCTGCTGTTGGTAACGGCATCCTCTTTGTGCCTCTTCTCAGATTCATAGTCAGAACTGAGGTTCTGGAGTCAGGGAAGCCCCTTAAATCCATGTTTTGGGGGCGTTAAGGGCCAATTGGCTACTAGTCCCTGCGGCAAACCCGCCCTGAAGTGATAACATCCTGTGGGTGTATTTAATTTTTCTACCCAGAGTCCTCCATTTCAAGGTCTTCCAACATGTCAGAAACCTTCCTTGGCAGACCTCCTAACCCACTCTAAAGGTTTGGCTAGCCTTTTGGAGGTACACACCTCTTGAATAACACATTTTCCACCTGTCTACAAGGACAGGGCGGGAGGGGCTTTGTCCTCCAGTTGCGGACAAGAAATTAGATATCCAGGGCAGTGAAATACTTTAAAGATCACTGCCTTGATAAATATAAATATTAGTCATCCTGGGATGGAGGAAATGTGACCTATTTCCCGCCCAGCTCCTTTGTCTCCTATCCTATGGATGTGCTAGAATGACCAGCAGGAGAGCAGACTCTTGTCTTGGCAGCAAATGGTTGTGGGGAGCCCGTCTAGGCACTGGAGTACTAAACCTTAGGTGGGCAGTCACTCAGGGTGGCACCTACATGCATGCCTGCTCACTCATGACACAAGTATTGTGTTAGGAGTGAAAAAGCACGGTGTTTGACACTAAACATGACAAACTTCAGTCAATGCATAATGGAGCTGGCTATCCCTGAGTTTTCTCTGTATCCAGCCTATGTCACTTTATGGACCGCCAGTCACTCAAAGTAAAACCTTGCTTTACAGGGTTACTGTTGGGATATATATTACTTGGAGGACCACCAGCTATTCCAAGCCAGACAGGCGGGCTTTAGAGCTCATCATAGCACAGAGCTATTGATGCTGTCCGTTCTGGTCGAGCTCAGAGTTATGACTGACAATAACCATCCGAGTGCCCTGATTTTATTAGATCTGTCAGCGGCATTCAATAGGGTCAGCCATAACATACTGTTGAACCGTCTCACCAGTCTGGGTATCAGCGGGCAAGCATACCAATGGCTAAAGTTATTTCTGTCTGACCGTACTCAGAGGGTTCAGCTGGTTGAGCAGATATCAGGTCTGGGCTCCCTGGCCTGTGGTGTACCCAAGGGTTCTGCATTATCTCCACTCCTTTTTAATATCTATCTGCAACCTCTTGTGGAGACTCTGACTCACATGGACTGTCAGGTCTTTAACTACGCCGACGATACTCATTTTCTTAGCCGGCTTGGTAACTCCCCCCAGGTCCAAGAGTTGGCCAAAAAAGCTGCTCAGATTCACTGTGAACTGGATGACGGCCAATTCATTGAAAATAAATCCGGATAAGACCGAACTGCTCATCATTCCAACTACTAATAGTCTCTGGTGTGATGGTGATGGATTTAAACCATGATCTATTGACTTGGTAAGAGTATTCTGCATCATTCAGAAACTCTGTCCATCACCACCCCCCTTTTCCAAAATCGGTTTTATCCACACTATGTGTGGGAGGGTATACTAAGACGTGAGTCCCTTGCTCATTGCACCATCAGGATTCAAGCAAGCCGGGCCGAAGAAGGCTGTGATGCCAGAAACCGGTCCCCGGAAGCTTGTTTCCTTCCCAGTATAAGAATTGGCTTGGTAGTTTGGTTTGCCCTGTTCCCATCATGCACTGGGACAGGAACAGACTAATTTGCATATTGTGGTAAATAAATAATTAATTACCGGTCTATTTTTCAGGATACTCTAATAACAGATAGCTCAATAAATAAGAGACAAGATTCGAGGTATCTTGAGTCTACAGGCTTTAATCAGACATAAAGGACAGGAACAGGACAGCCTGCATGGGAATGGGATGGCAGGGCCCGGCAGCTGCCGGGGGCAGGATCTGGGAGCATAAGGATAACTTTTAATAACAGTGCACAATATTTATAGTTAAACAAATACATTGTATTCAGTACAGTAGGCGTAGCAGTAGGCGGAGTTTGTAGCAGTCGCGAAAGATAAGGCATAAAGTGGGTGTAACAAGAGGCGTGTACATAGACATGTGGTATGAACGTAACAGAATATGTCATAAAAAGGGGCGGAAATATGGAGGGGGCTACCTGAGCAGCTGGGACCTCTAACCTAGTGGTGCGCGTAAACTGGCAATGACGTGTTACCAGGGAGAACTGGGGGCTATGACTTCTGCACTAGAAGAGGAGACGAAAGTCTGGAGGGTCAGAGCGACATGTACCTAGGCATATCTAGTATCTGGTGTTTATAGTACATGTTGATAGAATCCAAAAGTTATCAGGGTAAAAGCTAACAGACACTAAGACTGGTGCATGCATTATTCTAAATGTATTGCATGTGCGAGGAATATTCTATGAATATGAATACAGTATTTCTCTTACATGGAGACATAAAGGCTAGACCATGACGGAAACTATTGATGCGATTCAGTAGCTTAGGAATGCAGAGAAGGAGGGCTGGACTGATAACTAGAATCATAACATACTCTTGGCAGACTAAGAGGCAGAGCCAGGCCGAGCCGGGCACTGTGAGGCATGGAAGTAAGCTAAGGGTCAGGGATACAGGTGGGGGCTGTATCGCTCCTCAGTGAGGGTTCAGGAAACAGGAGCTGAATCTGAGTCCGGGCCCTTTTGAGGCCTAGAAACGGGGATAATTCAATGAATTAACGTGCACACTGTAAAATGTGGCAACGTAGGTTTACATAGGCCTAATATTCGTAGCTTTCACGAGAACTGGAAACTGGCATACTAGAGTTGGACACAACTGTAATCGCGTCTTTAATCGATCATAGGGAATACATATGCATATTGATCATGCACATATAACTTAGGATGGGGAACACGTAGGCACATACAACATGGCAAAACTTACTTTTCCACATTCCCTCCTTGTGCCCTACGTTTCCATCAGGAAACATCAATATTCATGATACCATCTATCATTTCATATAGCATCATTTGCTCGTCTCGAATTGTCTTGGAACGGGATTTAGGACTAGGAATACAAGAGGTAGCGCACATGCCGCAAATCGCAGGGCCACATTGTATACAGAGGCAGCAACTGAATATGATCATTACTGCAATACCTAGGAATGACAATACTTTCCATCCCCAAGCAGATATGATATCCCAGAGCCAACCGGACCATGTCCAGGTGCCTGGATTCTGGTGTAACTGATGGGCAATTTTGTGAAGTCTGGTTATAGCTGAATAAACAGACGGCGCGTTATTAGGAATGAAAATGCAGCAACTAGATCCGATGACTCTACATGCTCCTCCTCTATCGGCCAGTATGACGTCAAGACCGAGACGATTTTGGAGCACGACAAATCTCATAGCAGATTGCTCTTCGGTTAAATTACCTAGAGCAGAAGTAGTCTCATTCACTACTGCTTCAAGGGTTCTGGTTAACCTACGTATTAACTTACTATTCTGGATAGGTCCTATAAAAAAGAAGAAACCTTTATTAAAATCTTGATACTGTTCTAGAGTAGTTTCAGTTTGATCGACAATTGGGGACTCGATCTCCCTTCTATGTCTAATGTGTACTAGATGTGTGTTTCTATGATAATCAGATGGGGCTAGAAAAACTGGTGGCAGTAGGAAGGCAATGTAACAGGTTCCATCCCAATCGAGGGGCAGACGAACATATGCGGTCTGACCACAAACAAAATAAGAATGACGTGATGCTTTGAAAATAGATTTCCCACTGTCACTATACTTGACAGTAGTAGTACAATCACTATGTCCTACATGTGCGGAACCATTCTTTCTGACACATAATTCGCCTTTGACTGGTAGTACTGAAATAGCAGGTAAGTCTGGAGTAGTATCAGACTGAACATTCAATACCATAAAATTCGAGGAATAATTACCTAAATTATAAACTTCATTTTCTAGATCTAACCCTGTTCTATGGGGGAGACCTTGCTTGTCTGGGAAACATGTTCTATTCAGAAGGGACATATCATTTGAAGATGACGTTAACATGGACCATGCTCCACACGAACCATTATGTGAAAACGGATAAGGAAAGAGTG
This sequence comes from Lissotriton helveticus, assembly GCF_964261635.1. NCBI lineage: Eukaryota > Metazoa > Chordata > Amphibia > Caudata > Salamandridae > Lissotriton > Lissotriton helveticus. The sequence continues at coordinate 367,628,304 of NC_136071.1, forward strand.
GCAGAACTCCCTTCGGTGTCTGGAAAGGGGGGAGTCGACCACACACCCAACAATTAGTGGCATTGCTGGTCTGGTGTGAATAGTGTAACATTCTGATAAATGTATTATTTCGCATAGCAAGACGATAGGCTAGCTCGTGAGGAGGCAGATCACTAAATGTGTGCTCTACTGTAGCATTAGAAAACTTATTTACATGAGAAATTGGAAAACATAAATGCAATGCATAACTTGTGCAGGTAACCATCAAACTTAAGAATAATAGAAAACTTAGAAAAACGATACATCTGATAGAGTTTCGACTAACTCTCTCACTATGGGGGTCTATCTCATACATGTCAGATACCTGTCTAACCGTTTCACCCGAGGGGGACTTAGACAATTAAACTGGCTGACTTATTTTACTAGACCGGAGCTTGGATTTATACTCCTGCTGCGGAGTTTTCTCTACCAGAGGAACTTTCAGTTCTGGATTTGAATGAATGTCTGATTTAGAGTCTGGTTTCAGGCAGTCTTTAGAATTGGAAATGTCTGTGGAAATGTCATTAAAAGTCTTGTTTCGGAGTCCGTGAAATTTCTTGACATGAGACAGGTGGACCCAACCCTTACGGCCTTCCAACTTCACGGCCGTACGGGTGGTCAAGAGGACTAGTTGAGGTTGCTTCCAGCGGGGCTCCAGCGGACTTGAACGATCAAAATTCCGGACCAACACGAGGTCGCCTGGAATGACCTCATGTGGTTTCACTTCAGTATTGTCTGGAAATGCGGCGGCAACCTGTGAACGACAAGAGTGTAGGGCAGACATCAAGGAAGCTAGGTAATCTGTCAGCATATTACTTGAAACATCTGTAATACTGCGGGGTCTAGGTGTTCCCCACATGTTTGGGGGGCGGCCGAATACGACCTCATAAGGAGACAGACCTGATCTGGAGTGTGCAACCATTCGCATGAAGAATAGAGCAACTGGCAGGGCAACTAGCCAGTCTACACCTTTCTCTTTACATGTCTTAGCAATACGGATTTTCAGGGTTTGATTATGTCTCTCTACGAGACCGGCTGCTTCAGGATGGCGCACACAATGAAACTTCCACTGGTACCCTAACAAAAGGGAAACATGCTTCATTAACTCAGATGAGAATGGCTGGCCGTTATCAGAATACACGACCCTAGTGAGTCCATAACGGGGGAAGAATTCACGAACCAACTGCTTGGCAGTGGTCGCTGCTGTGTAATCTGGAACTGGATATGCTTCTGTCCACCTGGACAAAGCGCATACAACTACAAGGACATACTTGAAACCTCGGCATCGCTCCATCTGAATATAATCCATCTGGAAGACTTCAAAAGGGTGGTCAGGAGGTTGGAATCCACCTTGTTCCACCGGGACACTTTTACCTGGATTGAACTGGCAACATATCATACAGGTACGGACTTTCTGCTTGGCTGCAGCTCGTAAATGCTTGTTGAACCAAAGGTTCTGAATACTGTCTAACATGGCTTTTTCTCCTAGGTGTGTTGGACTATGTGCGGTATTAATAATGACTTGAACCATAGAGTCGGGGAGAAACCATGTGGCTTTTCCCTTCGTCACCCATCCCTGATCTGTCTGGACCCCTCCTTGTTCGGACCATTTCTTGATTTCATCGGGAGTAGCATGTAACTGGATATCTATGACATCTTGTGTAGGGTCCTTAACTGTCATACAAGTAGTCTGATCTGGAGTGAGTGTCAGTGTCTTGCTAACTGGAATGTCTGGAGTCTGAGCTGTAAGCTTGGCTGTTCGATCTGCTAGATCGTTACCTTGGGAAATGATGTCAGTAACTTTCGTATGTGCCTTGCACTTCATGATAGCGATAGCTGTCGGTAAATGTATTGCATCTAACAGAGCTTGAATGAGGAGACCATGCTGAATCTTGGTTCCATGAGAAGTCATGAAACCTCTCTCCTGCCAGAGTACTCCGAAGTCGTGTACAACTCCGAATGCGTAACGTTAATCTGTATATATGTTTACTTTCAGGTTCTTGGCACGTATGCAGGCTTGGGTCAGAGCAACTAGCTCTGCTGCTTGAGCAGACAGGATGTCAATACGGTGTGTCTCTATAACTTCAGTTTCAGTAGTCACTGCATACGCGGCTACTAGTTCTCCTGTACTTGTTCTCATACATGAACCATCCACATAAAGTGTCAGGTCGGGATCTGGTAATGCAATATCTGTCAAATCTTGTCTTGGCTTTGTCATGGTGTTAACAACTTCCACACAGTCATGTGTGGCAGGATTGGAAGTAACTGACGGTAACAGTGTAGCGGGATTCAGAATGTTGCAGCGTCTGATTTCTATGTGTGGCTGGAACAGTGTCAATTCATAACCTGTTAATCGTGCAATAGTCAAGTGCTGGGTCTGTGTTCTGTTTAAAAGAACTTCCACGGAGTGTGGAACTTGTACTGTCAGGGAATGTCCTAACACTATGGAATCACTTTGTCTGATAGCTAGAGCTGTGGCTGCAACTGACTTGAGGCACACAGGCAGATCCTGGGCTACTGGATCTAATGTGCTAGAAAAATAAGCACAGGGCTTGTACTGTCCGGCTTGGTCTTGTGTGAGAACAGATAATGCTGTACCATCACGTTCTGTGACAAAAAGTGTAAAAGGCTTACTGTAGTTCGGTGTAGCTAGAACAGGAGCTTGGCATAAAGCTTTCTTTAATTCATTAAAAGCAAGTGTATGTTCGGATGTCCAAGAGAGGACAGTCGATACGGCTGCCTCCTGTGTCGTTAACTGTATCAGTGGCTTGGCTAGATATGCATACTGAGGAATCCATTGTCTGCAATAGGAAGTGAGGCCGATAAAAGCTCGTACCTCCTTCTGGGTCTTGGGCTGAGGAAGACTCGCTATTAACTGGATACGGTCAGGTGTCAACTGCCTACCCCACTTGGACAGTAAGTGGCCTAAGTAGATCACTTGCTGGACACAGAACTGGAGCTTCGAAGGGGACACCTTGTGCCCCATCTCGGCTAGGAAATACAGAACTGTAAGTGACGCTCGCTCGCAGTCACGTTCAGAACGGGCTGTGATCAGTAGATCATCGACATACTGGAGCAGGGCAGTGTCAGCTGGCATGTGAATATTGTCTAGTTGTCTTTTGAGTGCTTGACTGTAAATACTAGGACTTTCTGTGAAACCTTGAGGAGCTCGTGTGAATTTATAGCTCCTTCCATTTAAACAGAATCCGAAAAGGTACTGGCTGTCTGGATGAATCGGAACACTGAAAAATGCATTCTTGAGGTCTATTACAGTGAAAAATGTAGCTTCAGAATCAATAGCTGTCAATAGGGATGAAATATCTGGGACTACTGGGTACTGGGGTATGATACATTTATTAAGTTCTCGAAGGTCAATCACTAATCGATATACTGGAGGTGCATTTGGATCAGTACGTTTCATGACTGGAATGATAGGAGAATTACATACATTGGAGTCGGTTTCTACAACCACTCCTTGAGCAATGAGCTCATCAATAATTTTGGATAAGGCTGCTACAGCCTCAGGTGGCAATCTGTACTGTCTGATTCGTGGCAGGACAACACCTTGTTTCAGAGTCACACGATGGGGTGTGATTTGCATACAACCAACATCAGTTGGACCTTGCGCCCATAAATGCTGCGGTACATTGGATAATCTTGGATCAAAATCGCGTAATACATAGTGACCTTTAAAGTCTCTTAAAAACAATCGGATTCCTTCTGGGGAACAGCAAATAACTGCCCCTAATTCTTTCAATGTTTTAATGCCTAACAAATTTTCTGGACATGATTTCGTAAGTAATAAATCAGTAGTTCGGGACAATGGACCAACTTCTAGAGAAACTGGTTTTGAAATCTCGTTCACAATAGGCTTTCCTGAAAATCCAAGGGAAACATTTCTAGAGCCTGAGAGCGGAGCCCCTGGAACCTCGTCATGACTGATAGTAGTCCTACTTGCCCCTGTATCAATCAAAAACTTTCTGTCTTTCCCTAATACTTGACTGTGTACATAGGGACCCTCTTGATCTACAGGTATCTCGATGAGAGGCAAGCCTACCTCCCTCTCTAGGCTGTTTCATGAATACTGTTGATACTCTGGATACTCGGACTGTGCGTACTGGTACATCTGCTGTGTAACATGCTGTGTTGCAGCGATAGGCTGCGGTGCTGGAACTGTCTGTTGTGCATTCTGAGGTGACTGAGAAGTCTGTGAGACTTGTTCTGGTCTAGGCGGGCGTGGTCTTTCTTTAGTCTTACCAGTTGCTATGTTGTGTTTCAGGACTGCACACTCGTTTATAAAATGACCTGGCTGTTTACAATAATTGCATGTCCCTTTAACGGGAGCTGCAGGATGACTGGCTTGATTCGGACCCCTCTTCTGACTGTCTTGGGGAACAGATTGTGCAACTAATACTTTCATTTTCGTGTCTTTCATACGTCTCCTTTCGTGTTCTTGCTCTTCCCTGATTCTGTTCTGGTGATACTGGAGCATCTGTAACATTTGGGACGGAGTATTAGCTTGCCAGGTACTTTTGACTTTCAGAACTCGGTTTTTAACTTGTGGACTTGAATTCTCGACTAGTTTGGTAACAAAAAGATGAGGGTATGACTCGCTACCTGTCTTCAGACCACTGTTGATAATAAAACATTTTTCAAATCTAGAATAAAAATCACTAGTATCTTCGTCTGGTTTCTGTTTACAGGCTGAGATGGCATCCCAGTCTTCCTTTTTCGTGGCTAGTAATCTTGGCAAAACCTGGATCAATAACTCGGGCAATTCTTTACATTTGTCCCCAAGACCGGTACCTGGTACACGTGCATTATCTTCAGCTTCTAGAGCTGTCCAATCTATCTTTTTCTCTCCCACCTCCCATTCTTTTTCCTTGAGTTTTTCATATACCCCCGCAGGCAACAGGACCTTTAACATTTTAATGATATCTGGATACGTGTATTCTCCCATACGGAGCATGTCTTTTAATTCACGGTGGAACCCTGCTGGATCTTTTTCGTGACAGGGAATTAACTTCTTCATCTCTAAGAGTTCCATCTTGGTAATCGGGGTGTAAACAAATACTCGTTCTAGATCGCCACCCGTTCCTCTAACTGGGTGGACTTCTCGTAACGGATGCTGTCTGTCTATACAAAATGGTTTACTGTCTGGAGGTGAGACATGAACAAAATGCGGATTCAGAAACGTTCGGTATTTGTGGCGCTGTTCTAGAATGACACTAATTAGATCAGTACCTAAACCTTTCCATTTATACTGGAGTAACTCATTCAGAACATCATGTAACGGACCTGGATCAGAATGTTGTCCCTCATACAGTGTAATGAGGTGCTGGATCATATACATACCCACCAGTCGCTGCTCGGCAGGGGGCAGTTTCAGAAACATTTGTGCCACTATTTCATCTGGAAAAGTGGTAGAATCAGTAACCCATCGGACTGCTGATCGGGCTAGTTCTTGTTCATGCATGGTACTAAGTTCACTATAACCGATTCGTGATTTCAGGATTTTATCGGTAGCTTGGAATACTTGCTCAAGAGAACCTTGTTCTGGTGCTGGAAGATGAAAAACTTTCTTGTGTTCTAGGCGTGAATGTCGGTCGGAAAGTCTAGTTCTACCTACATACGCTATTCTGGTAGGATTCTCGTCGTCTACCTCTTCAGTAGAAGAGTCGTTTTCCTTCTCGCTTACTTGTGCTGCTTTACGTTTTTCGTGTAACCTTATTATTTCCTTACGAATTTTCTTGTACATACTTTCTATACTACTGAGTGTCTTGTGTCTACCCTCGGCTATATTATCACTCCACCTTGTCAGGACTTTTATTTCGGTCGGATCTTTAGTCGGACAATCTTGTTCCCTTACTAAACAATTGATTAGAAATTTCAATAGCATGAGCTGGGTCTCAGCTTTCCTTAGAGACATGATTTCGCCAATACTTTCTGAATCTTCTCCTGTACGGATGAAACGATATATTCTGTCTAGATCTTCTTTCATATTTGGTAGGGTGTCCAAATACTCGGTCACCCGTCTTACACGCAATGAATATATAACCATATTATCATCACCTGGGACTGGATCATAACGGCATTCGGTAAGAGCTCGCTTGATATCTGCAACGGACTGATATTTGGGCGTACGCTGTAACGCACGTTCATGTAACTCGACTAATGTTACACGTTTGTGTGGCGGCGGGGTACCAGGAGGACCTCCCCCCGCGGCCCCTAAACTGGAATCGTCGACTGATACTCTTCGTGCTGGCAGAGTGACCGATGTAGCGGGTACTTGTACTACGGGCTGGACCGGGGGTACCGTAACAGGTGCTGTAACAGGTGCCCCGGTGGCTGGAAGAACAGGAACTACATTATTTACAGGAGCTGGCGGAGCGGGATTTGCATATTCTGGAACTGTGTCGTCCAAATAGGACGAGAGAAAAATATCAGCTGCGGTCGGTTTGTGACGTAGCTTAATCGGAACTAATGGCGGCGGAAAATTACATGGTGCTTCCGGGGTTGCTTTCGGCAAGCCCTCGGCAAGAAGAGGATACATACCCTTAATGAGGGCATTTCTCTGTCTGTCTGACTGTTCGGCTTTAACTCGTTCACCTATTTCGATTAATTCCCTTTCTTGGACTCTTTCAGAGGATTCTTTACTTAATTCTGACTTTCTGATTTCTTTCTCTGTTCTCCTGTGAGATTCTTTGCGCCATAACTCGATGGCGTCTTTCTGGGACTGTCTGGCTTTCTTTTTCCATAATGCTTCTTCTACTCGCATGATGCACTCGGCATCCCATGTGCCTGATACAGGCCATCTATACTTCTCTTCGAGATGTCTGGTATAATCAGACCATAAGTCTAGGTATATTATGGCACTTAAGCCATGCTTGTGATACATAAAATGTCCTGGACTGTCCCTAGGAGGGACAGGGACTGCTTCCTCTAACAATCCTTTTCTAGTTTTTAACTGACGTAATTTCGAGAATAGAGGCATGATTTAGGCTGGAATCTAGACACAATACAATACACAATGGACACGATGATAACTTGAATAACAAATCACTCATACCACGACATTGAAAACACATGAAATAACATTACAGAATATTACCTGGAATACTTTAGAACAGAAACACATGAATTTCTCGAGAACAGAACTTACTAGAATTACTTGGATGCACTGTTGAAACAGTACGAAACATACCGGTCTCATAAAGAGACACGTCAGGACCCGCATCCACCTAGGTGGACACTTCGTGTTGGATTTGCGTACCCAAACCCACGGACCAGAGACAAATTAATTGACCCTGTCTAGATACTACCCCAGCAACGGTACTCACCGGGCAGCAAGAACGGAAGGCCTCGGACTGGACTGGACTGCTACGACGACGGACGACGAACTTCGGACTTCAGTTACAGGTGGGCCTCCGGATACCTCGGACCTTGAACTCTCGGCTTGGGCTCTGGTCGGGACTCGCCGCGTTCCTCCACCGCCTCGTCTGGATGCTGGACCGCAACCTCCGTCTCCTCCGTGGACCTGAGGGATACTTGAAGCAGAAATATCTGCCGCTGCGCAGGATGGTTCCGTCACGGCTGCAGAGGATCAGGGGGCCTGCGTGGCTTCTCCGGCGCGTGGGGAAAGGGCAAGTTCCTATTCGGGCGCCATTATGTGGTAAATAAATAATTAATTACCGGTCTATTTTTCAGGATACTCTAATAACAGATAGCTCAATAAATAAGAGACAAGATTCGAGGTATCTTGAGTCTACAGGCTTTAATCAGACATAAAGGACAGGAACAGGACAGCCTGCATGGGAATGGGATGGCAGGGCCCGGCAGCTGCCGGGGGCAGGATCTGGGAGCATAAGGATAACTTTTAATAACAGTGCACAATATTTATAGTTAAACAAATACATTGTATTCAGTACAGTAGGCGTAGCAGTAGGCGGAGTTTGTAGCAGTCGCGAAAGATAAGGCATAAAGTGGGTGTAACAAGAGGCGTGTACATAGACATGTGGTATGAACGTAACAGAATATGTCATAAAAAGGGGCGGAAACATGGAGGGGGCTACCTGAGCAGCTGGGACCTCTAACCTAGTGGTGCGCGTAAACTGGCAATGACGTGTTACCAGGGAGAACTGGGGGCTATGACTTCTGCACTAGAAGAGGAGACGAAAGTCTGGAGGGTCAGAGCGACATGTACCTAGGCATATCTAGTATCTGGTGTTTATAGTACATGTTGATAGAATCCAAAAGTTATCAGGGTAAAAGCTAACAGACACTAAGACTGGTGCATGCATTATTCTAAATGTATTGCATGTGCGAGGAATATTCTATGAATATGAATACAGTATTTCTCTTACATGGAGACATAAAGGCTAGACCATGACGGAAACTATTGATGCGATTCAGTAGCTTAGGAATGCAGAGAAGGAGGGCTGGACTGATAACTAGAATCATAACATACTCTTGGCAGACTAAGAGGCAGAGCCAGGCCGAGCCGGGCACTGTGAGGCATGGAAGTAAGCTAAGGGTCAGGGATACAGGTGGGGGCTGTATCGCTCCTCAGTGAGGGTTCAGGAAACAGGAGCTGAATCTGAGTCCGGGCCCTTTTGAGGCCTAGAAACGGGGATAATTCAATGAATTAACGTGCACACTGTAAAATGTGGCAACGTAGGTTTACATAGGCCTAATATTCGTAGCTTTCATGAGAACTGGAAACTGGCATACTAGAGTTGGACACAACTGTAATCGCGTCTTTAATCGATCATAGGGAATACATATGCATATTGATCATGCACATATAACTTAGGATGGGGAACACGTAGGCACATACACCATGGCAAAATTTACTTTTCCACAATATAGCCAGGTTCTGAGCTGGGATGGTGCAGTGAGCTAAAAAACGGTGATGGATTTAAACCATGATCTATTGACTTGGTAAGAGTATTCTGCATCATTCAGAAACTCTGTCCATCACCACCCCCCTTTTCCAAAATCGGTTTTATCCACACTATGTGTGGGAGGGTATACTCAGACGTGAGTCCCTTGCTCATTGCACCATCAGGATTCAAGCAAGCCGGGCCGAAGAAGGCTGTGATGCCAGAAACCGGTCCCCGGAAGCTTGTTTCCTTCCCAGTATAAGAATTGGCTTGGTAGTTTGGTTTGCCCTGTTCCCATCATGCACTGGGACAGGAACAGACTAATTTGCATATAGCCAGGTTCTGAGCTGGGATGGTGCAGTGAGCTAAAAAACGGTGATGGATTTAAACCATGATCTATTGATTTGGTAAGAGTATTCTGCATCATTCAGAAACTCTGTCCATCACCACCCCCTTTTCCAAAATCGGTTTTATCCACACTATGTGTGGGAGGGTATACTCAGACGTGAGTCCCTTGCTCATTGCACCATCAGGATTCAAGCAAGCCGGGCCGAAGAAGGCTGTGATGCCAGAAACCGGTCCCCGGAAGCTTGTTTCCTTCCCAGTATAAGAATTGGCTTGGTAGTTTGGTTTGCCCTGTTCCCATCATGCACTGGGACAGGAACAGACTAATTTGCATATAGCCAGGTTCTGAGCTGGGATGGTGCAGTGAGCTAAAAAACGGTGATGGATTTAAACCATGATCTATTGACTTGGTAAGAGTATTCTGCATCATTCAGAAACTCTGTCCATCACCACCCCCCTTTTCCAAAATTGGTTTTATCCACACTATGTGTGGGAGGGTATACTCAGACGTGAGTCCCTTGCTCATTGCACCATCAGGATTCAAGCAAGCCGGCCGAAGAAGGCTGTGATGCCAGAAACCGGTCCCCGGAAGCTTGTTTCCTTCCCAGTATAAGAATTGGCTTGGTAGTTTGGTTTGCCCTGTTCCCATCATGCACTGGGACAGGAACAGACTAATTTGCATATAGCCAGGTTCTGAGCTGGGATGGTGCAGTGAGCTAAAAAACGGTGATGGATTTAAACCATGATCTATTGACTTGGTAAGAGTATTCTGCATCATTCAGAAACTCTGTCCATCACCACCCCCCTTTTCCAAAATCGGTTTTATCCACACTATGTGTGGGAGGGTATACTCAGACGTGAGTCCCTTGCTCATTGCACCATCAGGATTCAAGCAAGCCGGGCCGAAGAAGGCTGTGATGCCAGAAACCGGTCCCCGGAAGCTTGTTTCCTTCCCAGTATAAGAATTGGCTTGGTAGTTTGGTTTGCCCTGTTCCCATCATGCACTGGGACAGGAACAGACTAATTTGCATATAGCCAGGTTCTGAGCTGGGATGGTGCAGTGAGCTAAAAAACGGTGATGGATTTAAACCATGATCTATTGACTTGGTAAGAGTATTCTGCATCATTCAGAAACTCTGTCCATCACCACCCCCCTTTTCCAAAATCCGTGATATCTTTTTGCCCCTGGAATTAGGCGCAGTCCCGGTTGTAAAAAGCCTAGGGTTGAAAATTGACTCTGAACTATCTATGTCCTGCCAGGTTACCACGGCTCTCTTTTCCAAATACCAAAGCAGTTTGCTATGGCAGGGTGGGAGCCGCGAGGCTCCTGCCCTGCTATAGCAAAATACAATGTCCAGGGGGTGGGCACCCCGGGACACTGCAGGAGCCGGCCCTGGGGGGTGGTGGTCCCCAGGGCCATTACAGGCTCCAGGAGGAGGGGCGCACGGCCCCCCTCCCCAGATTACCAAAGCCCTGGGGATGTGGTGGTCCCCAGGGCTGGGGGGTCCGTCACGGACCACCCAATTTCATTATTTAGAGCCCTGAGGAGGTGGCGGTCCCCGGGGCTGCGGGGGGGGGGGTGAGTCCCCCGCAAACATTTTCCTAAATCCCCAAGGGGTGACAGTCCCCAGGGCTGCGGGGGGGGCGTGAGTCCCCGCAAACATTTTCTTAAAGCCCCAGGGGGTGGAGGTCACTGGGGCTTGGAGGGGCCTTTGAGCCCTCCACCCATGTTTTTTCTAAGCCCCGGTGGGGGTGGCGGTCCCCGGGGCTGGGGGGGCTTGCGTTTTGCACCTTAGTTTTACTGATTTCTTCACAAGATGCCTGCCAACACTTCCTGGTTCGAAGTGTTGACAGCCAATTAGCATAAAGCTTGTGATCGGGAGGGTGCACGGATCCTCCGCGGCATAGATATATCTGTGTTTTTACTTTTGATTTTCTCAGCAACTAATGCATGGATTTACACCATTTAATAAAAAGGGTTCTTTCTGAACCAAGAACTACCTCTTTGCCACATTTGGGGTAATTCCGTTCAGCAGTTCGGGCTGTAGCCGTGTCTAAAGTTTCCTATGGAAAATTGCATGGGGAAAACACGTTTTGGGACCCGCTTTTTTCTCAGCCCCCGCTTGACGAATCACCCCAATATTTCGCGAAGACTTGTCAACCGGCGCCAAAGTTAATGCAAATAGAATGTTGCAAATTTCCTATGGAAAATAGGTCCTAACTATAACTACCTACCTACTGACACCTTACAAACAAAACTATACAGAAAACCCACAGCGGGTAACGCTGTACTACATGCAGCAAGCCACCATCCTAAGAGTCTAATAAGTAACATACCATTTGGAGAAATACTCCGTCTGAAGCGTAATTACTCAGGCAGAGGAGAATTCAACAAAGCTAAGGATGAATCCACTATGAGATTTAAAAGAAGGGGCTATTCTAAAACAATATTGGTGGATGCTGCCAATAGAGTGGAACAGATTGATAGGAAAGACCTATTGGTGGATAGAACAAAACAGGAAACGGAAGGAATAACACGTATGATCACTAATTTCAACATGAGATCAGGGGAATTAGTACAGGTGTTCAATAAGAATTGGCACATTTTACAAACTGATGCCACTCTGAAAAGAATCCTGAAAATAATCCTACCACCACATCCGTCCATAACATACAAACGTTGACAATCACTAGCTGACCACCTTGTACACAGCCACTTTGAAGGTCCACCTAAAGCAACGGTGATGAAAACTATCAAAGGATTTTATCCATGCCTACATTGCAAGGCCTGCAAACATAGCAAGAAGAAATTTAAGTATGAGGGAAGACCAAATGACCCACGCCCTGTAAGAGAAATTACAACATTTTTCAACTGCAACTCAGACTTCACGGTATATTGTTTGGAATGTCCTTGCTCCAAAAGATATATCGGAAGTACGATTCACCCCCCGAAAAAACATGTATTAGAGCACATGCATGCCTTAACAAATCGGGACAAGACGTATCCCGTCGCACGCCATTTCGAGACTCACCACAATAGTGACAGGGATCTCCTCACTTTCTTTTGCCTGGACCAAGTAGATAGAAAAGAAAGAGGGGGTGACCGTGTGAAAACTCTACGGGTTTTAGAGTCAAAATATATCATCGATTTGCAGAGCCAATGGCCTACAGGGCTCAACAACGATGAAGAGTTGTGGCTACACCTGTAAATGGGCTTATTAACAAGCAGAAACTAGTTGTTGGAGACATAACCAAATAGAGGTGGAGATATTTTTCATTTCGAGTGGAATCACACGAATAGCAATTTAACATGCACATTAGATTCCTCCCCTCTACTGTAAACACTGCTTTATGTAAAAATAATGTTTTGATACAGCTCTCTCTCTTATACACAACATAAAAATATGGGACAGCCTATACAGGGCAGGATCACAGTTGAGCGTGCCCATACAGGGCGTTATTAGTTGTGGAAAAGGGATTTGTGATTTCCTTTGATATTGTTAGGTATGGTAGTAATGGCATTTATATTCTTGCCCATGAGCTATATTATGCATAATATATTACCATGAAATATATCCTTAAGATAATTAAGATCAACACAATGTATTATATAAGATGCATTGAAAAGAGGGAATTGATTGATCTATTTCCCCCCTTCTTTCTTCCCCTCTCCACACAATGAATTTTCTTTTCGAATAATGAAAAAAAGAATTGTTTTTAACTTTACACTTGCACTCTTTTGGTGACCACTTTTATCGAAAGAAAAGTTCCAGTGTAAACATGCTTAAAGATGTCCACCATAGTGGGATATATGCAAATAAGTCCGCTTTTACTGTTTACTGATGGTCTGTGGGAACAGAAGAAATAAAATGGTCTTTGTTTGTTACATGCACCAACACTGACAAAGCTGTGAGGCGAAATGCGTCTTTTGGAGGGGTAGGGGGTCCGTAATAAACACTTTTGTAAATCGGAGACCAGAGTGCTTTCCATGTTTTCACATCGAAACGGATGCTGACACGTTTGAGAATATATATATATATATATATATATATATATATATATATATATATATATATATATATATATATATATATATATATATGAAAGCTCCAAGGTACCCACAGGTTAAGGATGCACTCATCCAGCAGCCCTTGTTTCAAACGGGTAAAAGACATCACCGCACCCCAGTCTGCAGCTTCTCATGTCTCGATTGAAAGCCTGACGCGTTTCTGAGCCTATGCTCGTCTTCAGAGGCTCGACTTGAGTTTGACGCTTTGACACTCCCACTATTTAACCGCCCTCAGATGAGCGAACTCGTGTGAGTTGGAACGCACCGCCTTGTGGGACTTGTAGTTCGTGTCTCTTCCCTGTATGGGTGCGTATTCTGCCATTTCATAGCCCTGGATGGGCCCCGGGATGCAGATGTCCATAGATCCCTCGGCTGCTGCTTCACAACAGGTTCGGCAACTTCCGACCCGTGACCCCCATAGATCTTCTGCCGGGGGGGTGCACCCTTCGCGGCTGGGCTGCCGCGTGTAAATGAAAGCTCCAAGGTACCCACAGGTTAATGATGCACTCATCCAGCAGCCCTTGTTTCAAACGGGTAAAATACATCACCGCACCCTGGATGGGCCCCGGAATGCAGATGTCCATAGATCCCTCGGCTGCTGCTTCACAACAGGTTCGGCAACTTCCGACACGTGACCCCATAGATCTTCTGCGGGGGGTGCACCCTTCGCGGCTGGGCTGCCGCGTGTAAATGAAAGCTCCAAGGTACCCACAGGTTAAGGATGCACTCATCCAGCAGCCCTTGTTTCAAACGGGTAAAAGACATCACCGCACAAGTTCACTCATCTGAGGGCGGTTAAATAGTGGGAGTGTCAAAGCGTCAAACTCAAGTCGAGCCTCTGAAGACGAGCGTAGGCTCAGAAACGCGTCAGGCTTTCAATCGAGACATGAGAAGCTGCAGAGTGGGGTGCGGTGATTTTTTTTACCCGTTTGAAACAAGGGCTGCTGGATGAGTGCATTCTTAACCTGTGGGTACCTTGGAGCTTTCATATATATATATATATATTTGTGTCAGCTTGTAACAGGGACTGGAACACAATAAGAACATTGCTACCTTATGGGAGGACAGTAAATATCGAAACTTACACATTTTGCCTACAGGGCTTAAGGCAACATATTTCAGGTGGTTAATTGTAAGAGAACAAATTCGACAAATGGATTTGTAATCTCCTGGTGGGGATAGGTTATACTGTGATTCCCAATTGTAGGAATCTGCTCAATCCACCAGTTCACCTCAGTTGTGCACAGGAATTGGAAATAGAGACATATATACACCCTGGGCCTTAAATATTTATAAAGATTTTTAGGGTTCCCAGAGGGCAACTCTTTCTATCTAATGTTCCATGCCCACTGTAGAAAATGTGCCACTGCGAAGACTATTGATACCATTCGATCACTTCTTAAAATACTTAGAGCCTCCCAGTAGTGCCTTATCCCTGCCAGCCTACATACTGCAACTATTCAGTTCCTATGCAGGAGTGAATAGCTGGGGGAAAACAGGAGAAAATGGTCTACCAATTCTATTCCCTGTGGGCAAAATGAACAGTGTTCTGGGGAACAGCCTGATTTGTCCCACTTAGATGTTAATGATGTTAGGGGTAATTTTCCAAATTGAAACTGCACATACAGATGTTTTGCTTGTGGAGAATAGATTCTGTCCATATAAGCCTCAAAGTCAGGTAAACATTTAATATTCAGAAACTGCCAATTCAAGCTCCCTTCTGTATGGTCATACCAAATCTGAAGCAAATCATTTTCCCAGTATGCTTTTTTAAATTTCTGATTGAGACCCTTCACAACTTCCTCTGGTGAATTTCATAGATTTCCCATTTCCATCAATACACACTGCTTGTTAACATTTTTCAACCGTGGGGTATGGGTTTATTTATCACAGGAGATTAAATCTACCAATGATTCCCAGTAGGGAATCAACTCCAAGGTTGTCCATACCCGGACCCAATACAACCAATGGATGGGGTTTAGTGCTAGATCCAGCCTCAGGAGAACCAGGAGATTTAGCAGGCACCTAATACATTTGCTCTCTGTGGTTGTAAGTGAAGTTGCATCAGTATACCCCCATACCTCTGCCCCATAGGTGGCTGATGAAACTGCCATGGTAAATTTAGCAGGGACCTAATACATTTGTTCTCTGTAGTTGTAAGAGAAGTTGCATCAGTATACCCCCATATCTCTGCCCCATAGGTGGCTGATGAAACTGCCATAGCTCTATATACCTGCAGGGCCTGGGATATCGCTCCAAACGCTATAGCCTTATATTTCCTCCAACCCTGTTGTGCTCTGATTAAGAACTAATTCAGATCATCACAATTTGGTGACCCCTACCTCATAGTTTCTTATTACTAGGTAGTCAAAACGTTTGACCTGTTCTATTGGGTAGCCTTTGATCACCATCCTTGCTCTGAAGGATTTGTGTATTTATCCCCATAAATTTAGTTTTGTTGGATTTATTTCAAGGCCATTCTTTTTGCAGAATACAGCAAAGGAATTCAGTTCTGACTGAAGGCCCATTGGAGTTCTGGAAATAACCACAGTGTTGCAATGAACATTAAGACCGGGACTTGTGCTCCTGCTAATTTGGATGCTTCTGGCGTACATCCTGATAACCATTTGACAGCCCCATTAATATATGGAAGAAGAAGAGTCGGGCATGTACGCATCCCTGCTTTACCCCGGTCTAATGGAGATCCTATCAGGTAAAACACCACACAGGTTCCATCTCACTCTTGCAAAAGTATTGGTATGAAGGACTCTTAAGATCCAGAGAAGATTACCAGGTAGCCCATATGCCTCCATGACCTTCCATAAGATATCTCTTGGAACCAGGTGAAACGGCGACCTCAGGTCAATAAATGCAACAAATGAATGGTCCCATTTCAAGGTCATGTGCGTCCAGCAATGTACCATAAAGCGGAAGACCTGCTTGATGGTGCTAACCTTTTCCCAAAAGCCAGCCTGCGTGCCCTCCATGACCCCCATTTGTAGCCTTGCCAGGATTTGCCTGCAGAATAATATTTTGGCTATTATCCAATAAGCTAATGGGCCTGTAGTTGGAGGGCAAATCTCTATTTCCTTTTTTTAAAAATCGGAATTCTGGCAGCACCAAGCTAGGTAGATGGAATATTATTTCCCCTCATAATAGCATTGCTCAAAATATTGAGATAGGGGACCCATACTACAGGATGTGACATGAATAAGTGACCTGGAATACACTCTAACCCACAGGCCTTTTCTTTCTTCATTTGTGTAAGGGCTTTTTCTTTCTTCATTTGTGTTAGTCTCTTCTCTGTACCCATCAGAGTGAAATATGAGGGTTCTGTCTTAGTCCCCCTTCAATAGTTACTATATTTACTTCCTCCAATAATGTTCCCTCCCCCTGATTCTCCTCTTGGTACATTTCTTGACCCATTCACTATAAAGTGCCATAAAGTGTGCTACCCACTTACCTGGCTGCCCTATTGTCTGTAGATGATTGTCAATTTCCTATGTGCCAGTTGCCACTAGCTTCCAAAAAGCCTTCATCTTCTTATTCTCAAGTGTAGTAGTGAGTTTTATCCCCTTTCTGCCTCCCAGCTCCTTTTAGCTTTAGTCAGGATGTTTTTATAATTCTTCCTAGTGGCAATTAATTCAGCCTGACTAACCTTCCTTGTAGCCACTAATAGGCAGCTTTTTGCGAGACGACATTCTTCACTGAACCAGTTGGGTCAATTTGTTTGAGGAAGGCACCCCCTTTTGCCAACTTTTTTAAAGAGGGGCTTTAATTGTGTCATTATTTGGCAAAGCACCGTGGCAATTTCTGACTTGAGCATTTCTGTGTTTGCTTTTGAAGACAGATTACCCACACATATCTCAAAAAAAATTATGTTTGAGCAGTAGGGTTAGCCTCTATAACTGCCCATTTAACATTTCTCCCATTTTTCATTGTCTCTAGTAGGTTTTTAGAGATTACAGAAGGCAAATTTGAATTCATAAAGATAGATTTTAAACCTTTAACACTCAGGGCTTGATGGTCACTATCTGATCTTGGGATTATAGTCATATCCACCAGAAAAGGCCAAATACCTGATCCAGCCATATGTAGTCGATATTATTAGCAAAATACCTCTTTTAAAAGTTGGACAAGGAGGGAATTCTGATCTAGTATAGCTATTAGCTTTTCTTAAGCCACGTTCTGAATTAAATCTTCTAACTATGCTGCCACCGCAGTCAGTTTCATTGTAACTTGCTCAAGGGCCCTCGATGTAGTTGATAAATTGAAAAGGTTTGCAGTGATTGATCTAGATTCATTTGATTAGCAGTGCAAAACATGGTTACAGTGCCCTGCAATAAGTTTTAGGGCATTACGATGTAAATGTTTCATCATGTCTGAGAGATGGTCCACTACAGGGGATTGGATATTAGGAGGTATTGATCTGACATAAATATGGAAAATAGCGATATATCTTACCCTATGTGGGGTATTAATTTGAAGCACCAATAAGTCATTGCTGTTTGATGGAACTATTTTCACTGTTGGAAAAGCGTCCATCCTTAGCCAGATCAGTAGTCCTCCTGAGACTGTTCCTGACCTAGATGGTAGTGCTTTGTCACATAATGTAATAAACACATTGCTGCATACCAGGGCCATGGCCCAAGTCTCCTGTAGGAGAATAATATGATGTTGATCAATGAACTCACCCTATTCAGGGTCTCAAAACTTTGCTTTAACTCCCACCAGATTTTAAAACATTAGTCTTACCAAATTTCCTCCAGTCTCCTCCTATCTATATTACACAAACTTGTGGTACAAGTCTGGCCTTCAGATACTTTAACATATTTCACAGCTGACATATGATTACTGTGTATTCTCCCTCTAACTTCTCTGACGGCTTCTTCTTTTGGGATTATTTATCTATCAAGACCACTCTGTACCCATGTGGTAATAACCAATGTGCTCCCTGATTTTCCTGCAGTCATTCATTTTCAGACAGATTGGAATACTCAGCTGAATTGAGAGAATATTGTTGGGTTACAAGGCGTTTATCAGACAGAGCCTCTTTAGCTTCTATAGGACAGTGAGGGGCATTAAGCATAAGTCTGATTTGTGACTTTATGTTAGTTCTGAACGTCAGCTCTAATGCAATTAAGCCTTCTGCCAAGTAATGTTTCTTTAGTTTCAGATCTATGAAGTCAAAAATGTATATCCTTGTCCCGGAAGCGAGTGGCATACAAAATGCCTTCCCTAATTATTGATCCGCATCTTCTTATGTATCTCAGCTAATGGATTGCCTTATTGACACAAGATTCATGAGATTCTCTAATTCCTTGCAGTAGTTTAGGGGCATTTGTCATATAGATATCAGAGGACTGTCCTGTCACCTCATTTGGTATGGTGATATTTGGTTTCCCACTAGGATTCCGTTCTTTTGACCAAGTTGCTGAGGGTTATAGATAAAGTCAAATTCTGCTTAGGTATATATCTCCCTAGTTAGTTGGATGTTTCACTCGTATAAAACAAGAGAAATTCGGTTGTTATAGTTAGTAGAGCTAACTATAACTCGCCCCCGTGCAATGCACTGCTGATGACATCACATATCACATTACTCATTACATGGTCAGTGACATCACTGATGACATCTCAAATGACATCACTGATTACATCATCCAGTGACTGAGTGTTTCCAAAACATTCAATAATGTTATATATATATATATATATATATATATATATATATATATATATATACCAAGGTGTATTGAAGAATGAGTGGATGTATGAGTGTCTGAATGGATGATTTAGTGGGTCCGTGACTGACTGTATAAGTGAGTGATTAAATGTGTTTTGGTGAATGCATGGGTGAATGATTAATCTATGTGAATGCCAGCATCAGTCTGTCAGTTGGTGTGTAAGTGCATGGGTTGGTGAGTAGTTATATCAGTTTCTATATTGGTTAATGATTGGTTGTCTGAGTACCTGGGTGGGTGCCTGAGTGTTTGTATGGGTGGGGGTGTGACTCCCTGCATGGATGTGTGAGTGGGTGATTCACTGGGTATATGGGTTTAAGGGTGCATGTGTTAGGGACTGTATGGGTGAGTGAGTATATGTATAGCTGTATATACTGAGTAATTGGGTATATTAGTGGTATATATGTAAGTAAATACATATGTGAAAGGCAGTATATATCAGTGCTGGAGTATATAAGTGAGTATATGTGACAGTGGCTGCATGAACTTGTCCAAAATGTTTATTGACAGGAGTACTGAACATATATATATATATATATATAGAAGCTACAAACACCAGCCAGTTGCACTGCTCGAGTGGGTGCACACCAAGTCGGGGGTGTGCCCGAAATCAAAATGTACGCTCCAAAATCCCAGGAACATCAATCCAAAAGGAAGGTAGCACACTCAGGGGAGGTTTCACAAAGATTTAATAAGGAAACCAACAGCAACGACGCGTTTCACCTTAGGGCTTCGTCAAGTTGTGCAGAGAGCCGAGGCGCGCGTCCATTTAAAAAGGAAATCACATGCACAATCAATTACAATTCATTGAAATAAACATAGGACTGTACAAACAAATGTTTGGTCGCCATCTTGGAGTGGAGTAAATAGTCGTGTAATGCAAGCAAATAAGAAACAATAATGCTTCAAATTAAACGCCTAAACCATTGATATGCAGTCGATTATGATTCATTTATCAGGCCCTAAATGGGCATTCAAACACCAAGGCGGTATCATCCGCGCCTATCCTGTGAAAATTAATTTCATAAAAAGGCACATCACACAAACATGTATTCCAAATATTATACTTATAACGCCCTGGATGGGCTTGCAAAATTAAGCATGTGTTCCTAAATTCATTAGAATGTCATCAGACTTAAAACAGTTCATATAAAATCACAGTCAAGGAAAAATAAGGAAATACAAAATTATATACATCTAGAGTTGTCAACCTAAATGAACAGCTAATTCTTCATGCATATTGAGGCCTAGCGGATGCTTGGTCTGTAAGTCAATGATATATCTGGATTCCAGACGTCTCAATCTAAGTAGACGGTCCCCTCCTCTAATACTTGTAGGCACACTGTCTATGCAGGTATAAGCTAACAGATCCCTGTTGCTGTTGTGCAATCTTGCAAAGTGCCTGGCCACTGGGTAGGTGTCATCCTTTTTGGCAATCGCACGCATATGCTCTAGCACCCTAAGTTTCACTGCATTCGTGGTACTCCCAATATAATTGAGGCCACAGGGACAAGTTAAGCAGTAAATAGCATATGGCGTGGAGCATGTTAGAAATTTGTTGATTCTTTTAGGGATACTAACACCAGGTATTTTATAAGTAAGCGTCCGCTTACTAAACCTGCATGCCTTGCAGCGGCCACAAGGGTAAAAACCCTTAAGAACAGGTAGATTAGGGCTTTTTTCAGGGGCTATAAAATGACTAGAGACCAGATGATTTTTTAGTGATCTCGCTTTCCTAAACGTGATCAATGGATTGGGGGGTAAGTCTGCTTTGATTGTATTATCAGATAATAAGATGTTCCAATTCTTTCTCAGGATTTGCTTTATCTGGCCTGCATTTCGAGAGTAGGTAGTTATAAGTCGGAAACCACCATTTTTAGATTTAACTTGTTGTTTAGGTTTTAATAAATCTTTACGATTCATCTTTTTAACCCTCTCATAGGCCTTCCTTAGCACACTGTCGCTATAACCCCTCGTTTTAAACCTCTGCATGCTTGAAAAAGCTGCTCTCTCATACTCATCTTCATTGGAATTGTTCCTCCGTATTCTAAGTAACTCCCCATAAGGAATACTCTCAACCAATGGACGGGGATGATTACTTGTGGCGAACAATGTGGAATTGCCCGCCGTTTCTTTTCTAAACAGTTTCGTCTGTATACATCCTTGATTGTCTATGTATACAGTAAGATCGAGATAATCCACAGACATGTTGCTAATTTGACCAGAAAACTTCAGATTAATATCATTGTCATTCAGGGCATCTACAAAGCCTTTGGCAGCCTCTTGCGAACAGTCTAGTATGATGAACAAATCGTCTATATAACGATACCATCTGATTATACGACTGCCCCACTCAGGATATTTTTCGCTCCAGGACGCCTGCTCCTCCCACCATCCCACGAAAAGATTCGCGAAACTGGGGGCGGAGCAGGCTCCCATCGCGACACCGGATATTTGTTGGTATAATTGTTTAGCAAATAAGAAAATGTTGTTGTTAAGACTAAACATCATAAATTCCAGCAGCATCTTATTATGCTCGTAAAATCTTATGGGACGTTTCTCCAAGAAGCTCGCCATTGCTTTGAGGCCATCCCCATGTACTATACACGTGTATAGACTGGCGATGTCAAGCACCAGCATACAATATGAGTCTTTCCAGACAATTTCTTCAACACAATTAAGAAAATGTTTAGTATCTCTTAAATACGATTTGAGGGACATTACCAAGGGAGACAGGAAAGAATCTACATAAATGGAAAGATTTTCGGTCAAACTGCCGTTCGAGGCAACAATCGGCCTACCGGGAGGATTCAACAAATTCTTGTGAACTTTCGGTAAATAATAAAAGGTAGGGATCACAGGACTCAAACACCTTAAGAACAAATATTCATCTGTATTAAGCATATTTGCATTATGCCATTTTAAAATCATCTCATGATAGTTGTTCACACTCAAATTATACGTTTTTTCATTGATGATGGCATAGGTATTAATGTCTCCCAACAGACGAAGAGCCTCTGTTTCATATTGAGAGGCTGTGAGTATAACAATGTTCCCTCCTTTATCAGAGGGCTTGATTATCAAGCCCGAATTTTCACAAAGAGTAGTAAGTGCAAGCTGCTGTGTCTTTGAAAAATTGTTATCTTTATTGGAAGCATATTTACAAGTGGTGCGCAATCTTGTGAGATCCCTCAACACAGCATCTGAAAACGTGTCAATTGCATCTGCACCCATCATTGGCATAAAAGTGGAGGCCGGTTTGAATTCACTGGCTCCACCCTTTTGCTGTACATCCCAATTGTCAAGCATTTGAGTGTTGGTTACCTCACCATCACCAATAGTGCTACTTTCCAAACGAAGGCCTTCCATTACTCTAAGGCCTTGCAGCTCATTGCAAAAAAGTTCAGTATCCTCCATCACAAGGGTGGCTTTATGGCGCTCACTGGGCGGTTTGAGTTTGAAAAATTTGTATAGTTTTAATTTTCTTACAAATTTAAAAATGTCAATGCGCGTTTGTGCAAATTCAAAGTTTCTCTGAGGACAGAACGATAAACCTAATTGAAGTGTCGAATTTTCTTCATTCGTTAACACTTTCTCAGTTAGATTAATAATGGTTAACTTGTCCTGGGAATTGGTAGGCACTGGAATATTTATCAGTTCTTTTTCTTGAAGAACTTCTTCATGCTGCGAGTCACAGGAGGAGAACTTAAAGGATTTCTTCCAACGGCCCCCCCGCCGCGTCTTCCTCTTTGTCCTCGATTGTCCGGGGGCTTTCCTCTTCCACCCTCCAGTTGATTGTTGCGCATTATCTCGTATTCCACTTGAAAAGGGGAAGCCTCTTCACTGCCATCTTCACTCACCAAGTCATCGGGGTTGGCATCGGACTCTGATGTTACCGATTCGACAGTTATCGGGGCGCCCATTTTTTTCTTGTTCTTTATTTGCCTTCGGGTGTTATCATACTTCTTAGCGAAGGTTAATACTCTTCCCAGTCGGTAATCGTTCTCATCCCTTTCAAATTTTTCTTCTTTTCTTTGTTTAATTTTTTGTTCATATCTTTTCAAACGCTTTTTGAGTTGTTCACGTTTATCCCCCAGACTTTCCTGGTCTTCTTCTTTCAATAGATCCTCTTCAATTTCCTTGATCTGTGTCAAAGCCTTTTCGCGATCACTCCACGCAAAACGTACTAGAATTTGCAGACTCCCTTTGCATGAAGCGGCAGTATGCTCAGCCCATGCGTCTAGCAGTTTGGGGTCTGGATTTTCGTACGCCGGGATCGTATATATGCGTAACCCTCTGGGGACACGGTCAACCTCGATATAGTTCTGTAATGAGGTTGCCTCCCACCACTTCCTGATTTCTCTTTCATACAATCGTTCTAGAGAGACCAGTTTTGTTTGTAATGATGTGTTGGCCCCATTGGTATTACTCCCGCCAGCCTTTTGTGAGCTATCAGGCTTTTTCCTATTTTTAAACATTCCTTGTTCCGCCTCTCGTCTCTCTGCTTCGCTAAACATATTGAAGGTAGTGCGTCCGCGACTACCGTACAATAATGCTGTATAGTCCCCTTTCACTCTGAGTTTTTTGCCCGCAGTGTTTAAAAGCAACAAAGTCTTTCACATGCGCACACTGCGCCTTACCGGAAAAACGAAGAAACGTCAATTAGGGCCGTTCAAGTAGACAACCGCAGCGTTCTTCGATATATGGCAATGCGTGGTTATTGAGGCAAACTCGGTGCAGCCGGTAATGAATCCAGAAGCTACAAACACCAGCCAGTTGCACTGCTCGAGTGGGTGCACACCAAGTCGGGGGTGTGCCCGAAATCAAAATGTACGCTCCAAAATCCCAGGAACATCAATCCAAAAGGAAGGTAGCACACTCAGGGGAGGTTTCACAAAGATTTAATAAGGAAACCAACAGCAACGACGCGTTTCACCTTAGGGCTTCGTCAAGTTGTGCAGAGAGCCGAGGCGCGCGTCCATTTAAAAAGGAAATCACATGCACAATCAATTACAATTCATTGAAATAAACATAGGACTGTACAAACAAATGTTTGGTCGCCATCTTGGAGTGGAGTAAATAGTCGTGTAATGCAAGCAAATAAGAAACAATAATGCTTCAAATTAAACGCCTAAACCATTGATATGCAGTCGATTATGATTCATTTATCAGGCCCTAAATGGGCATTCAAACACCAAGGCGGTATCATCCGCGCCTATCCTGTGAAAATTAATTTCATAAAAAGGCACATCACACAAACATGTATTCCAAATATTATACTTATAACGCCCATGTCTGTGGATTATCTCGATCTTACTGTATACATAGACAATCAAGGATGTATACAGACGAAACTGTTTAGAAAAGAAACGGCGGGCAATTCCACATTGTTCGCCACAAGTAATCATCCCCGTCCATTGGTTGAGAGTATTCCTTATGGGGAGTTACTTAGAATACGGAGGAACAATTCCAATGAAGATGAGTATGAGAGAGCAGCTTTTTCAAGCATGCAGAGGTTTAAAACGAGGGGTTATAGCGACAGTGTGCTAAGGAAGGCCTATGAGAGGGTTAAAAAGATGAATCGTAAAGATTTATTAAAACCTAAACAACAAGTTAAATCTAAAAATGGTGGTTTCCGACTTATAACTACCTACTCTCGAAATGCAGGCCAGATAAAGCAAATCCTGAGAAAGAATTGGAACATCTTATTATCTGATAATACAATCAAAGCAGACTTACCCCCCAATCCATTGATCACGTTTAGGAAAGCGAGATCACTAAAAAATCATCTGGTCTCTAGTCATTTTATAGCCCCTGAAAAAAGCCCTAATCTACCTGTTCTTAAGGGTTTTTACCCTTGTGGCCGCTGCAAGGCATGCAGGTTTAGTAAGCGGACGCTTACTTATAAAATACCTGGTGTTAGTATCCCTAAAAGAATCAACAAATTTCTAACATGCTCCACGCCATATGCTATTTACTGCTTAACTTGTCCCTGTGGCCTCAATTATATTGGGAGTACCACGAATGCAGTGAAACTTAGGGTGCTAGAGCATATGCGTGCGATTGCCAAAAAGGATGACACCTACCCAGTGGCCAGGCACTTTGCAAGATTGCACAACAGCAACAGGGATCTGTTAGCTTATACCTGCATAGACAGTGTGCCTACAAGTATTAGAGGAGGGGACCGTCTACTTAGATTGAGACGTCTGGAATCCAGATATATCATTGACTTACAGACCAAGCATCCGCTAGGCCTCAATATGCATGAAGAATTAGCTGTTCATTTAGGTTGACAACTCTAGATGTATATAATTTTGTATTTCCTTATTTTTCCTTGACTGTGATTTTATATGAACTGTTTTAAGTCTGATGACATTCTAATGAATTTAGGAACACATGCTTAATTTTGCAAGCCCATCCAGGGCGTTATAAGTATAATATTTGGAATACATGTTTGTGTGATGTGCCTTTTTATGAAATTAATTTTCACAGGATAGGCGCGGATGATACCGCCTTGGTGTTTGAATGCCCATTTAGGGCCTGATAAATGAATCATAATCGACTGCATATCAATGGTTTAGGCGTTTAATTTGAAGCATTATTGTTTCTTATTTGCTTGCATTACACGACTATTTACTCCACTCCAAGATGGCGACCAAACATTTGTTTGTACAGTCCTATGTTTATTTCAATGAATTGTAATTGATTGTGCATGTGATTTCCTTTTTAAATGGACGCGCGCCTCGGCTCTCTGCACAACTTGACGAAGCCCTAAGGTGAAACGCGTCGTTGCTGTTGGTTTCCTTATTAAATCTTTGTGAAACCTCCCCTGAGTGTGCTACCTTCCTTTTGGATTGATGTTCCTGGGATTTTGGAGCGTACATATATATATATATATATATATTTAAAAGGCATCTTGCTCCGTTCAGTAGATAGAAGGGGAAACGGTGGGGCTGTGATTGTAGTAGTTCACAGCTTGGCAAGACGCGTTTCGGCGGGAGCCTTCTTCAGTTGCCTCTGACGCTGTGATTCTTAGTTGATTTAGACGTATTGGCCCATCCTCCTAAAGTAGTATGGGATCCACCTGCTCACGCTCTAAGACACGCCCAAACTGAGTTGTAAGGACTGCATTACCCGTCATGCAGTTTGTTCGTCGCGTTTTTGGGGATGTTACTATCAGCCTGATTATTGGATTTCTCAAGTTTCTCTCTCCATTAGAATGGGCTGTCAACAGACAGCAGTTCCATTGTTTCCAGGGAAGGGCGGCGATCCAGGTTAGTGCCAATGTTCCTGTGATGCTTTAAGGAAGGGTCCCCAGTGCGTGACATTGACAGCACGCTAATATTTAAAAGGAATCTTCCTCCGTTGAGTAGACAGAAGGGGACACGCGGGGCTGTGATTGTAGTAGTTCAGAGCTTGGCAAGATGCGTTTCAGCGGAAGCCTTCTTCAGTTGCCTCTGGCGCTGTGATTCTTAGTTGATTTAGACGTATTGGCCCATTCCCCTAAAGTAGTGTGGGATCCAGCTACTCACGCTCTAAGACTCGCCCAAACAGAGTTGTAAGGACTGCATTACCCATCATGCAGTTTGTTCGTCGTGTTTTTGGGGATGTTACTATCAGCCTGATAGAGAGGCTGATGTTGAGCGTGGTAGGACTTGAACCGGCACTTGTGCAGGGCAGAAACTGTCATTACAGCCCACACTTCCTACCGCTCATCTCCCCGTACACAGTTCTCCTGGAGACGACAATTACAGTAGAGGCGTCTCTCCAAGTTTCTCGCAGCTCACCCGCCCCTCGGGGCCCATTCAGGGCACCTGATACAGTTAAATTATCGTGGCGGACACGCACTGCATGGCCCATAAGCCTTTGCGGTTATTCACCGGAAAGCAGCCCATTTGAGGGCGGTTAAAAACATAAGGTGGGCGTGTCCACTCCACGAATCTCCTGTCGAACCTCTGATGAGGGCATTAGCCCAGAAAAACATCAGTCTTCATTTTGTGACACGAGGACTGTAATCACAGTAGGACGGAGTGTAGCTTTTACCCTTACATTTGCTGCGAGGAATATGCTTGTGACAAGCTTCTGGAGTGTGCTTCCTTGCCTGCAGGCAACTTTGGAGCTTTGAAAATGTACACGGCGACCCGGCCGTGAAGGCGCGCACCACCCCCTGTCACAGGGGGCCACAAGTCTTGGAGACTCCAGAGACTCAAGTGGACCAGTAGCAGGGGATTGATGGCTCACCCGCCCCTCGGGGCCCATTCAGGGCACCTAATACAGTTAAATTATCGTGGCGGACACGCACTGCATGGCCCATAAGCCTTTTTCGGTTATTCACCTGAAAGCAGCCCATTTGAGGGCGGTTAAAATCATTAGGTGGGCGTGTCCTCTACACGAATCTCCTGTCGAGCCTCTGATGAGGGCATTAGCCCAGAAACGCGTCAGGCTTCATTTTGCGACACGAGCACTGTAATCAGAGAAGGACAGAGTGTAGCTTTTACCTTACATTTGCTGCGACGAATATGCTCGTGACAAGCTGCTGGAGTGTGCTGCCTTGCCTGCGGGCAACTTTGGAGCTTTGAAAATGTACACGGCGGCCCGGCCGTGAAGGGACGCACCACCCCCTGTCATAGGGGGCCACGAGTCTCGGAGACTCCCAAGATTCAAATGGACCAGCAGCAGGGGATTGATGGCTCACCCGCCCCTCTGGCCCATTCAGGGCACCTAATACAGTTAAATTATTGTGGCGGACACGCACTACATGGCCCATAAGCCTTTGCGGTAATTCAGCTGAAAGCAGCCCATTTGAGGGAGGTTAAAAACATAATGTGGACGTGTCCACTACACGAATCTCCTGTCGAGCCTCTGATGGGGGCATTAGCCCAGTAACGCAACAGGCTTCATTTTGCGACACGAGGACTGTAATCACAGAAGGAAGGAGTGTAGCTTTTACCCTTACATTTGCTGCAAAGAATATGCTTGTGACAAGCTGCTGGAGTGTGCTGCCTTGCCTGTGGGCAACTTTGGAGCTTTGAAAATGTACACGGCGGCCCGTCCGTGAAGGCCCGCACCACCCCCTGTCATAGGGGGCCACAAGTCTCGGACACTCCTGAGACTCAAGTGGACCCGCAGCAGGGGATTGATGGCTCACCCGCCCCTCGGGACCATTTAGGGCACCTAATACAGTTAAATTATCGTGGCAGACACGCACTGCATGGCCCATAAGCCTTTGCGGTAATTCAGCTGAAAGCAGCCCATTTGAGGGCGGTTAAAAACATAAGGTGGGCATGTCCACTCCACGAACCTCCTGTCGAGCCTCTGATGAGGGCATTAGCCCAGAAACGCGACAGGCTTCATTTTGCGACACGAGGACTGTAATCACAGAAGGACGGAGTGTAGCTTTTACCCTCACATTTGCTGCGAGGAATATGCTCGTGACAAGCTGCTGGATTGTGCTACCTTGCCTGCGGGAAACTTTGTAGCTTTGAAAATGTACACGGCGGCCCGGCCGTGAAGGGACGCACCACCCCCTGTCATAGGGGGCCACGAGTCTCGGAGACTCCCAAGATTCAAATGGACCAGCAGCAGGGGATTGATGGCTCACCCGCCCCTCGGGCCCATTCAGGGCACCTAATACAGTTAAATTATCGTGGTGGACACGCACTGCATGGCCCATAAGCCTTTGCGGTAATTCAGCTGAAAGCAGCCCATTTGAGGGCGGTTAAAAACATAAGGTGGTCGTGTCCACTCCACGAATCTCCTGTCGAGCCTCTGATGAGGGCATTAGCCAAGAAACGCGTCAGGCTTCATTTTGCGACACGAGGACTGTAATCACAGAAGGACGGAGTGTAGCTTTTACCCTTACATTTGCTGCAAGGAATATGCTCGTGACAAGCTGCTGGAGTGTGCTGCCGTGCCTGCAGGCAACTTTGGAGCTTTGAAAATGTACACGGCGGCCCGGCCATGAAGGCGCGAACCACCCCCTGTCATAGGGGGCCACGAATCTCGGAGACTCCCGAGACTCAAGTGGACCAGCAGCAGGGGATTGATGGCTCACCCACCCCTTCGGGGCCCATTCAGGGTACGTAATACAGTTAAATTATCGTGGCTGTCACGCCCTGCATGGCCCATAAGCCTTTGTGGTTATTCACCTAAAAGCAGCCCATTTGAGGGTGGTTAAAAACATAAGGTGGGCGTTTCCACTCCACAAATCTCCTGTCGAGCCTCTGATGAGGGCATTAGCCCAGAAACGCGTCAGGCTTCATTTTGCGACACGAGCACTGTAATCACAGAAGGACAGAGTGTAGCTTTTACCTTACATTTGCTGCGAGTAATATGCTTGTGACAAGCTGCTGGAGTGTGCTGCCTTGCCTGCGGGCAACTTTGGAGCTTTAAAAATTTACTCGGCGGCCCGGCCGTGAAGGTGCACAGCACCCCCTGTCATAGGGGGCCAGGAGTTTTGGAGACTCCCGAGACTCAAGTGGACCCGCAGCAGGGGTTTGACGGCTTACCCGCCCCTCGGGGCCCTTTCAGGGCACCTAATACTGTTAAATTATCGTGGCGGACACGCACTGCATGGCCCATAAGCCTTTGCGGTTATTCACCTGAAAGCAGCCCATTTGAGGGCGGTTAAAAACATAAGGTGGTCGTGTCCACTCCACGAATCTCCTGTCGAGCCTCTGATGAGGGCATTAGCCAAGAAACGCGTCAGGCTTCATTTTGCGACACGAGGACTGTAATCACAGAAGGACGGAGTGTAGCTTTTACCCTTACATTTGCTGCAAGGAATATGCTCGTGACAAGCTGCTGGAGTGTGCTGCCGTGCCTGCAGGCAACTTTGGAGCTTTGAAAATGTACACGGCGGCCCGGCCATGAAGGCGCGAACCACCCCCTGTCATAGGGGGCCACGAATCTCGGAGACTCCCGAGACTCAAGTGGACCAGCAGCAGGGGATTGATGGCTCACCCACCCCTTCGGGGCCCATTCAGGGTACGTAATACAGTTAAATTATCGTGGCTGTCACGCCCTGCATGGCCCATAAGCCTTTGTGGTTATTCACCTAAAAGCAGCCCATTTGAGGGTGGTTAAAAACATAAGGTGGGCGTTTCCACTCCACAAATCTCCTGTCGAGCCTCTGGTGAGGGCATTAGCCCAGAAACGCGTCAGGCTTCATTTTGCGACACGAGCACTGTAATCACAGAAGGACAGAGTGTAGCTTTTACCTTACATTTGCTGCGAGTAATATGCTTGTGACAAGCTGCTGGAGTGTGCTGCCTTGCCTGTGGGCAACTTTGGAGCTTTAAAAATTTACTCGGCGGCCCGGCCGTGAAGGTGCACAGCACCCCCTGTCATAGGGGGCCAGGAGTTTTGGAGACTCCCGAGACTCAAGTGGACCCGCAGCAGGGGTTTGACGGCTTACCCGCCCCTCGGGGCCCATTCAGGGCACCTAATACTGTTAAATTATCGTGGCGGACACGCACTGCATGGCCCATAAGCCTTTGCGGTTATTCACCTGAAAGCAGCCCATTTGAGGGCCGTTAAAATCATAAGGTGGGCGTGTCCACTCCACGAATCTCCTGTCGAGAATTATTTAAAAACAATAGTTAAAAGGCAATTGATTAATTAAAATTCATATACACATATATATATATAGTGAGCTGACACGGGGAAACTTCAGCCAACCAATTTCACCCAAGAACGTGATTTATTAAACAAAAATGATTAAAAATCGAACAGCAGCAAATGACACTACCCACTGGAGGGATTTAAATATGACACAGCCCCTGGTACTACAGGCTCCATAATGCAGTTCACAACAGGAAGTGATCCTGATATTAAAGTACCATCAGAGGAAATGAACTTAAACATCACATCAAACTGCAGTATCCAAACGGCGTGTCTTGGTGTAATGGCCCACCTTTGAAAAAGTTCTAGGAGAATGAAACGCGTCAGGAAATGCCACATGCTGTTCCAATCACTAAATAAAATCGGCAGAAAAGAAGCTTCGTGTGCGACTCAAGTACTTTCCAGGGGGAGAGTGGTTTTTGAATATAAATCGGCTTGCTCGGCCGAAGAGTAATGCACCACCAGAAGAGCGCCATCATCCTCCGACCTCGAGCCTTTGTGGTGAGTCGCGCTAGCGAATGAGGGGGATGCGGTGCCGCCAAGGACTTTCCATGGTATTGGATCCGAGTCAACTTTAAAAGTGAGCTGACACGGGGAAACTTCAGCCAACCAATTTCACCCAAGAACGTGATTTATTAAACAAAAATGATTAAAAATCGAACAGCAGCAAATGACACTACCCACTGGAGGGATTTAAATATGACACAGCCCCTGGTACTACAGGCTCCATAATGCAGTTCACAACAGGAAGGGATCCTGATATTAAAGTACCATCAGAGGAAATGAACTTAAACATCACATCAAACTGCAGTATCCAAACGGCGTGTCTTGGTGTAATGGCCCACCTTTGAAAAAGTTCTAGGAGAACGAAACGCGTCAGGAAATGCCACATGCTGTTCCAATCACTAAATAAAATCGGCAGAAAAGAAGCTTCGTGTGCGACTCAAGTACTTTCCAGGGGGAGAGTGGTTTTTGAATATAAATCGGCTTGCTCGGCCGAAGAGTAACGCACCACCAGAAGAGCGCCATCATCCTCCGACCTCGAGCCTTTGTGGTGAGTCGTGGTAGCGAATGAGGGGGATGCGGTGCCGCCAAGGACTTTCCATGGTATTGGATCCGAGTCAACTTTAAAAGTGAGCTGACACGGGGAAACTTCAGCCAACCAATTTCACCCAAGAACGTGATTTATTAAACAAAAATGATTAAAAATCGAACAGCAGCAAATGACACTACCCACTGGAGGGATTTAAATATGACACAGCCCCTGGTACTACAGGCTCCATAATGCAGTTCACAACAGGAAGTGATCCTGATATTAAAGTACCATCAGAGGAAATGAACTTAAACATCACATCAAACTGCAGTATCCAAACGGCGTGTCTTGGTGTAATGGCCCACCTTTGAAAAAGTTCTAGGAGAATGAAACGCGTCAGGAAATGCCACATGCTGTTCCAATCACTAAATAAAATCGGCAGAAAAGAAGCTTCGTGTGCGACTCAAGTACTTTCCAGGGGGAGAGTGGTTTTTGAATATAAATCGGCTTGCTCGGCCGAAGAGTAACGCACCACCAGAAGAGCGCCATCATCCTCCGACCTCGAGCCTTTGTGGTGAGTCGCGGTAGCGAATGAGGGGGATGCGGTGCCACCAAGGACTTTCCATGGTATTGGATCCGAGTCAACTTTAAAAGTGAGCTGACACGGGGAAACTTCAGCCAACCAATTTCACCCAAGAACGTGATTTATTAAACAAAAATGATTAAAAATCGAACAGCAGCAAATGACACTACCCACTGGAGGGATTTAAATATGACACAGCCCCTGGTACTACAGGCTCCATAATGCAGTTCACAACAGGAAGTGATCCTGATATTAAAGTACCATCAGAGGAAATGAACTTAAACATCACATCAAACTGCAGTATCCAAACGGCGTGTCTTGGTGTAATGGCCCACCTTTGAAAAAGTTCTAGGAGAACGAAACGCGTCAGGAAATGCCACATGCTGTTCCAATCACTAAATAAAATCGGCAGAAAAGAAGCTTCGTGTGCGACTCAAGTACTTTCCAGGGGGAGAGTGGTTTTTGAATATAAATCGGCTTGCTCGGCCGAAGAGTAACGCACCACCAGAAGAGCGCCATCATCCTCCGACCTCGAGCCTTTGTGGTGAGTCGCGGTAGCGAATGAGGGGGATGCGGTGCCGCCAAGGACTTTCCATGGTATTGGATCCGAGTCAACTTTAAAAGTGAGCTGACACGGGGAAACTTCAGCCAACCAATTTCACCCAAGAACGTGATTTATTAAACAAAAATGATTAAAAATCGAACAGCAGCAAATGACACTACCCACTGGAGGGATTTAAATATGACACAGCCCCTGGTACTACAGGCTCCATAATGCAGTTCACAACAGGAAGTGATCCTGATATTAAAGTACCATCAGAGGAAATGAACTTAAACATCACATCAAACTGCAGTATCCAAACGGCGTGTCTTGGTGTAATGTCCCACCTTTGAAAAAGTTCTAGGAGAACGAAACGCGTCAGGAAATGCCACATGCTGTTCCAATCACTAAATAAAATCGGCAGAAAAGAAGCTTTGTGTGCGACTCAAGTACTTTCCAGGGGGAGAGTGGTTTTTGAATATATATATATATATATATATATATATATATATATATATATATATATATATATACATTAGTTAAAAGACACAAAGATCAGACATATAAACTACCTATGTTATATACAGTATTTACAATATAAAGTGCCTCACGGGGTGTCTTACATATGAAGTCCATCGGTAACGTTCTCTTATTCAATAAGACCACAAACCCCTTTTAGATCCTAATGTACAATTACATAAGAGCAGGTTTTTTTTGTTGTTTACTCGCGCCGCCGCCACCAGGAAGCTCGCTACACTAAAGATAACACGCACGCTACTTAACATTTGCAGATGCAAAAGGGCAGGCCTCACTTGCACGAAACCAACTTCACGAAGAATTGGATTTAAGAATTTTTTACGTGCTTTTGCAAATTTCTCACAAAACATTACGAGATGGAGAGTGTCTTGTGTCGAGAACCTGTCGCATGAACATGGTCTAGTGTCCTCCAGTTTCCCCCATTGTGGAAATTCACCCGGAGTAAGTTGTATTAAATTGCACCTGAATCTAACCAGCAGAAAACAATGGAACTGGTTAGTGACTATCTTCAAATAAGGTTCAATAGTAAGACAAGTCTGTAATACATAAGTTCTTCTTACCCCTGGTTTTCTGAGTTCCTGCTCTTCCCTTTCTTGCTCCAACAAATTCAAAAAGCTCTTTTTAATCCATCCTAAATCCTTTTTCTGAATTGCCTCCGGAGCAGTGTACAGTTCAGGTCGCCCCAGTCTGGCACACGCCGCTCTAACGTATGCCAGCCATGGGATCTTATGTGCCTTATCGAGGGCTAGACAGTCTTTTAGGATTCAATGATTAGGAGTAATCTCCTCATTAAGCCATGTCTTCGCTCAACAGATCAGCGGGCCATTTTTAAATGATCTGAAATATAGCTTAGGCCTAATTCAGCGTGTAAGGAGAATGTTGGAGATGATTGGGGAAACGACAGTAAGGATCTAAGAAACCTATTTTCTACCAGTTGTAAGTTACTCACAGGAACATATCCCCATATGGCGGCTCCATAGGAGGCAATTGCTAAAGACTTGGATTTATATATATTGAGCATGGCCTCCATGGGCCTAGCTCCCAACCTTTTAAAGAAACCAAGTAGAGCTGAAGTGCATCTGGTAACAATATTGCACTTCTGTCTCATGCTGGGGGCCCCAGTTGCCCTT
This sequence comes from Lissotriton helveticus, assembly GCF_964261635.1. NCBI lineage: Eukaryota > Metazoa > Chordata > Amphibia > Caudata > Salamandridae > Lissotriton > Lissotriton helveticus. Next base: position 367,662,805 of record NC_136071.1, read on the forward strand.
CTCATCAAAAAGGACTCCCAGATAACTAAAAACCGGGACCCGCGTTACTTCCGCACCCATGCAGGTAACATTTTTAACCTTACTAGTCTTCCTTTTTGCCCCCACCACCATGACATGAGATTTTTGGCTGTTAACTTTAAGATCAAGGGACTGCATGAAGCTGCCAAAATGGTCCAACAGCCTCTGCAGGCCCATTCCTGTACGTGCAATTAAAACAGCGTCATCCGCGTATAGGAGAACTGGGATTCCCAATCCCCCTATACGCGGAGTGTCTATTGTGGCCTTGGCGAGAGAATCTTCAAGGGCATTAATATAAATCATAAAAAGGAGAGGGGCCAGAATACAACCTTGTCTGACCCCCCCTCCTAGAGCTGAACTGGCCCATGCACCGACCTTCCTGCGTCACCCTCACGGAGGCCGAAAGATCCTGATGAAGATTACTAGGGAAATTAATCAAAGGAGCCTCTATCCCCATTTCCCGCAGTATATGCCACAATTTCGAACGATTGACCAGATCGAATGCCGATGATAAGTCCATGAACCCCAAGTATAAAATACCATCCTTTGCTATTGAGTATTTACCTATAAGGAGGTACAAATTTAAACATTGGTCCATGGTGCTTCTGTGTTCTCTAAAACCATATTGGAGGTTAGAGAGCACCCCCTGCCCAAAAGCCAATCTCCCAGTTTCTGCAAAATCACCCTGTCCATGATTTTTACGGCAGAGTCTAACAGGGAGATAGGCCTATAGCAAGCGGGGTCCCCCCTGCTCCCCTTTTTAAAAATAGGGACTATGACTGAGGTGGACCATGAGGGTGGAAAGCCAACTACAGACGAGGCATTAAAAACATTTGTCAACATTTTTTGCCCAGAAATTGGGATACAAAATGTAGAGATCCACAGGTACCCCATCCGGGCCTGGTGCTTTGTGTTTAGATGTATCTCTAATTGCCCTCTCTACATCAGGTGCTGTAAATACCATTGGATCAGTAGGGCTAGTGGAGACAGAGTTTTGGGGCAGTAAATCCCAATGCTCCTTATCATCATAGATCTTCTTAAAATGTTGGAGCCAAGTATCATCAGGAATTACACAGGCCGTGTCTAAATTATTATCATTATCAGTAAAAAACGGCTGATTTATTATGGCCCAGAACTTCCTGCTATCCCTTAATATATCCATGGATTGAAGGGTATCCCACGCATCCTCATTGATTTTATGTTTGCGGATGCTAATGGCCGCTTTATACTCTTTGCGGAGGGAGGCGACTAGCCCCCTATCCCTTGGTTTTTTCTTGAGAGCTTTAAGAAGAGCCCCATGGGCCTTAGAGCAACAGTTATCAAACCATTTATGGGGCTTCCTAGTGCGTGCTCTACATTCTACCTGTAGTTTCTCGGCAATCTGTTTGTAAACTGCTTCATAGGCTATTATTGTTTCAATCGGTGAAGCAGATCCCTCCAGGCAAACAGCTAAATTGGCCTCAGATTTTAGTGCAAGGTCTTCAAAGAAAGCTTCTGGGACCACAAATTCCCATTTAATGCGTCTGCCTTGATCTTTTGTAGATAGACCCTTTATTGCCCGTCTCCCTTCATCAGTGGCAAACAGCTCCCCCGCCTCAATTTCCAATAAGACTGGGTTATGGTCGCTGAAGGTTGATGTAACAACTCTATAACCCAAAGTCTTAGCCAGAACTATCGGGGATACAAAAATATAGTCGATCACTGAGTTAGCTCCACGAGCTATAAAAGTGGGGGCCCTTTCAAGTCCCACCCCCCTACCTAGTTCTATTAAATTCATATTGGAGAGAGCTTCCTCGAGAGCGTCCCCCTGTTTACTGTGCTCAAAATGAGGAGCCCCCCCATTCATTGACCAATCTTGATCCTCTCCGTAACAGTCCCAAGGACATGGATGTATATTAAAATCACCAAAAAGAAAGATTTCTACTGCACAAATCTGCTCTGACATGAAGACTGACAAATATTGATCCAGGGATTTAACATGCTCCGTCTGATTTGACCCTTCCTTGGAGTTATATAAATTAATTAACAAGTATTTCACTTGATCGGAGACGCTCCATTCAATTTTGAGAAAATTAGTCGAATCCGCGTCAAGTTGTTTAAAAGTGCCAATTAAATTTAAAGAAATTAAAAAAGCAAACCCCCCTTTGGTCTCCCTGCCATTACCGGTACTGCTGGAATACTACAACTAAGATAACCATCCAAGATGAAACTTGGCACAGCCTCCCAGGTTTCCTGAAAGGCAAGAATATCAAACTGCCTTACAAACTTCAGCCAAATGGGGTCTGTGGCTTTTGATCTTATACCTGCCACGTTCCAACTCAAAAGTTTACAGGAAGTTCTCTCACTAGTAATTCCTACCCCCAACCCTGTTTTTAAGGGTCCCACAGGTAGTCAGTCATTACACTCCATCTGTGACAACGGGGAGAATCGATTGAATAAACTTATCTCCCCTCTAGGTTGACAGCCAGACGGGAGAACAGATGTTATGGTTGTGAGTGGATTTTCCACCCTCTCAAGCAACCCTTGTGTGGTCTTAAATGTTGGTTTTTCCTATCTCGTTGTGGAAACGTATGCTTATTAGTAGGGTTAGAATGTTCCCATTTGGCTCTCTGTTGGTAACTCTGTGGCCTTGCTGGGGGGTAGAAATAGCCGAGGGGTAAAGGCCTAATGCCCCAATTCTCCAGATCTGAGGCATCCCATAGCACTCTCTCTGCACTAGCCCAATTATTAAAATTCACCACCACACAGTCCCCCGAGATGTTTTTTGGGCAGCGCCCTACCCAACTGACCCTTCTTGCCATGATGACAGAGTGTGTTATGTCATTTCCTCCAGTGCTCAACTCTAGGCACCACTTCCTAGCTAGGTCCATAAGGTCGTGGGTTGTCTCCATGGTTCTCCCATTCAACGGGGGGATCCCAGTAAAAACAGCTACCAGAGGGGCAGCCTCCGGGGCAACTTTAGGACGCTACCATGGTGTAGGCTCCACCTATTGGGTTCTTGTGCCTGATTACACAACATTTGCTCTGGGAAGAGGACCTACAGGCCCACCCCCCTTCGGACCCTGCGCTCCTTTGCCCTCCTCTCTAATCACATTATCAAACACACTGGTTTTCTGGCCAGTTGGAACATTTTCCACCACATGTCTAGTTATAGTAGGGGCCTGAGAATGAGTGCAGCACCCCTTATCCCCTGTGCGCTGCTTAAGGAGCATATCGATTTTCTCACATTTAGACAGTAACCCGGCTACACAAGAATTAAAAGTGTCCACAATGTCTTTAGCCATATTCACCAGCACAGGTTCCACTCGAGCGGTGAACAAATCTTCTACGATTTTCCCTATTTGTTCCCTCAAGCCTTTGTCCATCAGTGGGGCCACACCACTGACTGTTTTCTTCTTGGCCGAATATTTGAGTGGTTTATTCTTTTTCTTTCTAGGTACCTTCTGTGGAGGGCGGCAGTGTGTAATGGCCTTGTGGTGAGTAGGGGTGTCCAATTGGGATGATGTTACAGTTTGCTGCACCTCAGGTACAATGGGTGGTTTACTGATCACAATTTTTGGCTCTAGAGGTATGACCTGACTTTGATCTACAGTTAATGCCGGGTCCATTTCGCCCTCACCCAGTCTCAACTCTTTCTCCGCGATCGCTATTTCTTTTGTGAGAACCCCCACTGCAGATGTTAAATATGAAAGTATCGAGTCAGACTTCCTTGGGTACTTAGCCTTTTTCCCCTCATCCTCCCCTTGACTTAACTGCTTTCTCTTACCCATTATTAGATGTCAGGGGGTTACCCGGCCTGGCCTCTTCTGGTCCCTGACGGCCACAGACGGCCCGCCCTTTGCCCGGGCTTCGCCCGGCGCGTTCCACGCGCTGAAAAGGATAGATCCCTTAAGTACTTCCGGTGTAAGGGGCTATGGGAGGGGCTTGGTGTCAACTGGTAGCCCCCGCGGCTCACTGGTCCCAGTAGTCTCCGCCTGGCAGCCCAAACCTCAGGCAAGAACGCGGCGTCTCCTGCGAAGCGGGAGGCGCAAACAGTATTTCAAAGTCCCCGGTGGCTGTGGGAGGGGCTTGATGTCAGCTGGTAGCCCCCGCGGCTCGCTGGTCCCGGTAGTCTCCGCCTGGCAGCCCAAACCTCAGGCAAGAACGCGGCGTCTCCCACGAAGCGGGAGGCGCAAGCAGTATTTCAAAGTGCCCGGTGGCTGTGGGAGGGGCTTGGTGTCAGCTGGTAGCCCTCGCGGCTCGCTGGTCCCGGTAGTCTCCGCCTGGCAGCCCAAACCTCAGGCAAGAACGCGGCGTCTCCCGTGAAGCGGGAGGCGCAAGCAGTATTTCAAAGCCCCGGTGACTGTGGGAGGGGCTTGGTGTCAGCTGGTAGCCCCCGCGGCTCGCTGGTCCCGGTAGTCTCCGCCTGGCAGCCCAAACCTCAGGCAAAAACGCGGCGTCTCCTGCGAAGCGGGAGGAGCAAGCAGTATTTCAAAGTCTCCGGTGGCTGTGGGAGGGGCTTGGAGTCAGCTGGTAGCCCCCGCGGCTCTCTGGTCCGGCAGTCTCCGCCTGGCAGCCCAAACCTCAAGCAAGAACGCGGCGTCTCCCCAATATAGTTAAATTATTGTGGCGGACACGCACTGCATGGCCCATAAGCCTTTGCGGTTATTCACCTGAAAGCAGCCCATTTGAGGGCGGTTAAAAACATAAGGTGGGCATGTCCACTCCACGAATCTTCTGTCGAGCCTCTGATGAGGGCATTAGCCCAGAAACGGGACAGGCTTCATTTTCCGACACAAGGACTGTAATCGCAGAAGGACGGAGTGTAGCTTTTACGCTTACATTTGCTGCGAGGAATATGCTTGTGACAAGCTGCTGGAGTGTGCTGCCTTGCCTGCGGGCAACTTTGGAGCTTTGAAAATGTACACGGCGGCCCGACCGTGAAGGCGCGCACCACCTCCTGTCATAGGGGGCCACGAGTCTCGGGGACTCCCGAGACTCAAGTGGACCAGCAGCAGGGGATTGATGGCTCACCCGCCCCTCGGGGCCCATTCAGGGCACCTAATACAGTTAAATTATCGTGGCGGACACGCACTGCATGGCCCATAAGCCTTTGCAGTTATTCACCCGAAAGCAGCCCATTTGAGGTCGGTTAAAAACATAAGGTGGGCGTGTCCACTCTATGAATCTCTTGTTGAGACTCTGATGAGGGCATTATCCCAGAAACGAAATGCGTCAGGCTTCATTTTGCGACACAAGGACTGTAATCACAGAAGGACGGAGTGTAGCTTTTACCCTTATATTGGCTGCGAGGAATATGCTTGTGACAAGCTGCTCGAGTGTGCTGCCTTGCCTGTGGGCAACTTTGGCGCTTTGAAAATGTACACAGCGGCCAGTCCGTGAAGGGGCGCACCACCCCCTGTCATAGGGGCCATGAGTCTCGGAGACTCCCGAGACTCAAGTGGACTCGCAGCAGGGGATTGATGGCTCACCCGCCCCTTGGGCTCATTCAGGGCACCTAATATAGTTAAATTATCGTGGCGGAGATGCACTGCATGGCCCATAAGCCTTTGCGGTTATTCACCTGAAAGCAGCACATTTGAGGGTGGTTAAAAACATAAGGTGGGCGTGTCCACTCCACAAATCTCCTGTCGAGCCTCTGATGAGGGCATTAGCTCAGAAACGCGACAGGCTTCATTTTGCAACAAGAGGACTGTAATCACAGATGGACGGAGTGTAGCTTTTACGCTTACATTTGCTGTGATGAATATGCTCGTGGCAAGCTGCTGGAGTGTGCTGCCTTGCCTGCGGGCAACTTTGGAGCTTTGAAAATGTACACGGCGGCCCGGCCGTGAAGGTGCTCACCACCCCCTGTCATAGGGGGCCACGAGTCTCGGAGACTCCCGAGACTCAAGTGGACCAGCAGCAGGGGATTGATGGCTCACCCGTCCTGTGGGGCCCATTCAGGGCACCTAATACAGTTAAATTATCGTGGCGGACACGGACTGCATGGCCCATAAGCCTTTGCGGTTATTCACCTGAAATCAGCCCATTTGAGGGCGGTTAAAAACGTAAGGTGGACGTGTCCACTCCACGAATCTCCTGTCGAGCCTCTGATGAGGGCATTAGCCCAGTAACGCGTCCGGCTTCATTTTGCGACACGAGGACTGTAATCACCGAAGGATGGAGTGTAGCTTTTACCCTTACATTTGCTGCGAGGAATATGCTTGTGACAAGCTTCTGGATTGTGCTGCCTTGCCTGCGGGCAACTTTGGAGCTTTGAAAATGTACAAGGTGACCCGGCCGTGAAGGCGTGCACCATCCCCTGTCATACGAGGCCACGAGTCTCGGAGACTCCCGAGACCCGAGTAGACCAGCAGCAGGCGATTGATGGCTCACCCGCCCCTCGGGCCCATTCAGGGCACCTAATACAGTTAAATTATTGTGGCGGACACGCACTGCATGGCCCAAAAGCCTTTGCAGTTATTCACCTGAAAGCAGCCCATTTGAGGGTGGTTAAAAACATAAGGTGGGCGTGTCCACTCCACGAATTTCCTGTTGAGTCTCTGATGAGGGCATTAGCCCAGAAAAGCATCAGGCTTCATTTTGCGACACGAGGACTGTAATCACAGAAGGATGGATTGTAGCTTTTACCCTTACATTTGCTTCATGGAATATGCTAGTGACAAGCTGCTGGAGTGTGCTGCCTTGCCTTCGGGCAACTTTAGAGCTTTGAAAATGTACACGGCAGCCCGGCCGTGAAGGCGCGCACCACCCCCTGTCATAGGGGGCCACGATTCTCGGAGCTCCCGAGACTCAAGTGGACCAGCAGCAGGGGATTGATGGCTCACCCGCCCCTCAGGGCCCATTCAGGGCACCTAATACAGTTAAATTATTGTGGCAGACACGCACTGCATAGCCCATAAGCCTTTGCGGTTATTCACCTGAAAGCAGCCCATTTGAGGGTAGTTAAAAACATAAGGTGGGCGTGTCCACTCCACGAATCTCCTGTCGAGCCTCTGATGAGGGCATTAGCCCAGAAACGCTTCAGGCTTCATTTTGTGACGCGAGGACTGTAATCACAGAAGGACAGAGTGTAGCTTTTACCCTTACATTTGCTGGGAGGAATATGCTCGTGACAAGCTGCTGGAGTGTGCTGCCTTGCCTGTGGGCATCTTTGGAGCTTTGAATATGTGCCAACTGCATTAGGGGGAGGAGTCTTGGAAGCAAGCAAGTACTTTACACAGGATGGGGATTAGATGTGAAGAACTTATCACAGTGTTGGGCGCTGAAGAAGGCTATCCCGCTGAAATGCATCCGCCGCAACTGTTTACCCTGAATTCTCCTCCGGTCTCTGTTTTCTTCTCCGAAGAAATTCTCCGTGATATATATATATATATATATATATATATATATATATATATATATATATATATATATATATATATATATATATATATATATATATATATATATATATATATATAGGCCATATATAGTTAGGAATTAGCATTTACAAAACCTTATTTTACTCACACAAAACCATTGAAATTCGCATATATAGTTAGTTGCACTAACTATATATCGCGCACCCGCAATCCACTGCTGATCATGTCATATATTACATCATTCATGACATGGTCAGTGACATCACTGATGACATCACTGATGACATCACTGATGACATCACTGATGACATCACTGATGACAACATCCAGTGACTGTATGTTTCTGTAAAGTTAAAATATGTCTTACATATTGAAGAATGAGTGGATGTATAAGTGTCTGGATGAAGGATTTAGTAGGTGCATGACTGACTGTATGAGTGAGTGATTAAATGTGTCTCACTGAGTGCATGGGTTAGTGACTAAACTGTCTTAATTTGTGCATCATTATGTCTGTTGTTCTGTAAACTGCTGCATGTGTTGATCAGTAGCTATATGAGTAACTATATGGGTTATTGATTGGTTGCCCAAGTATTTGTATGGGAGACTGAGTGTGTGTGTGGGTGGCTTGGAGGTGTATGACTCTGTGCATAGATGTGTGAGCAGTTGATTCACTAGATGTATGGGTTCAAAAGTGCATGTGGAAACAGCTGTATGGGCGGTTGACTGTGTGCATGAGTGTATTGGTGAGTGAATGGATATCTCAGTGCTACATGTCAAAGTAAGTACATATGTAAAACACAGTACATGTGAGAGTTGACATATATAAATAACTGTGCATAAGAGCCAGTGAATGTGTGAGTGGCTGTATGGATCATTGTGAACTTGTATCAGGGATTGTATAAGAGAGTAAATATGTGTTAGTATATGTTTGAATAAGTAATGTGTGTATAACTGTATAGTTGAGGAAATGGAGGTGTGATTGATTCTTTGCATGACTGACTAGGTGTGTGAGTAACTCCATGGATGAGTGACAGTCTGTGAGTGTCTGTTTACACTGAGTGTATCTAAGGTTATATTAGAGTCTGAAGAGGTTCATCGTATTATCACATGAATGATGTCATCAGTGATGTGATCAGTAATGTCAAATGAGATGTCATCAGTGATGTCATCAGTGATGTCATTTGAGATGTCATCAGTGATGTCATCAGTGATGTCATTTGAGATGTCATCAGTGATGTCATCAGTGATGTCATTTGAGATGTCATCAGTGATGTCATTTGAGATGTCATCAGTGATGTCATCAGTGATGTCACTGACCATGTCATGAATGATGTATTATGTGACATGATCAGCAGTGGATTGCGGGTGCGCGATATATAGTTAGTGCAACTAACTATATATGCGAATTTCAATGGTTTTGTGTGAGTAAAATAAGGTTTTGTAAATGCTAATTCCTAACTATATATGGCCTATAACCTATGGTTTTTTCAGTGAATATATATATATAATATATATATATATATATATATATATATATATATATATATATATATATATATATATATATATATATATATATATCAGAATCCACAGTCCTGCAGTACACGGATCCAAACGAATACCAGCATAGAACAGGTACAGACCACAGCAATGGAGGGATGAAAAAAAGTGCTTTCTTCCAAAATGGGCAGCAGCATGACGCGTTTTGTCCGGGGAACCCGGACTTGATCATACATATATATATATATTTGTATCCAAAACAACCCCTACTCCACATGGCCACATGGAAGAGAACACTCACACTAGGGCTGCTGGATCAAGGCTTTTTTTATTTCATTAGGCCTCCTCCGACCCAGCAACCAGTAGAGACATATTTCGGCTGACACAGCAGCCTTTCTCAATCTGGTGAGCGCCCATTTATTTTTTTTACATATACACCCTGCCCCAATCATAGACATGGAAAAATTATTTGTCACAAGTTATAAAGCATCAAATTGCATAAAAGTTCAAAAATATACATTAACTTGCAATACATTTAATATACTTAATTGAAATTGCTGTAGCTAAAAATAGATATTAGAACACATAGTGCATTAAAATTTACCCAATGGGTGCATAATGCATAAATAATCCACTATACAATATATAAAATTTACTTTTACACAAGAAAGGTATCACCATCTCTTTCATTATGTTCGAACACGTGCTATTATTGTGCCACATCCTAAAAAATAGCACAGACTCCTTCAGGTAGCACTTTAAAATAAGAGCATGCTGCGTAAATACATGACAAATGGGAGACTTAATTAGACTCTTCTCTTCCCTTATTTACATGAAGACACCTCAATGCAATACCCGTGAAGTCTCATTTGAAGTTTCAGTGTGAAGAAATAATGCTAGATATGGAGTTGAGCTCAAACAGAGAAACGCAAGTTACGTTTCAGTTTATTGAAACATTAAACTAACAATGCATATGTAGGACTAAATACACATAGTGCGTATTTTGAAACTATTTTGCCAACCTGAAAACTGCATATTCAAACAAGAGGGGACTACTAGTTCCGTCATGCCCCATCAGAAAACATGCAAATTGCTAGAAGGTACCAATAGTTAGTGGGCACCGATAGTTCGTATGGCATGTAATCTGACATCAAAGGCGTTGCTTGAAAGTTTGTGCTGACGCTCAAAAGAGTCCAATATGAGGCGAGATAAAAACCCATGATAGATGCACAACTTCACCACTTAACTCCGGACACAGGCTATATATATATATATATATATATATATATATTCACTGAAAAAAACATAGGTTTGACACCAGTTATAGTTAGCTGGAAATTTTACTCGCATAAAAGCAATGAAATTCCCACGTTATAGTTAGTTGGACTCACTATAACTTGCGCGTGCAATGCACTGCTGATGACGTCACATATTACATCACTCATGACATGGTCAGTGATATCACTCATGACATCACTGATGACACTATCCAGTGAATGTGTGTCTTTTTAAAAAATAAATATGTGTTATATATGTATATGTAAAAGTTGATGGAAGAATAAATGTTTGAATAAGTGAATACTTGGATGTTTTAAAAAAAAATTGATTGGTTAACTGGTTTATTAAGTGTATCTTAGTGAATACATTTATTAGAGAGTAATGTTTAAATATTTAAATATATGTATTAGTGTTTCGCTTTGTGTATAAGTGGTTGCATGGGTTGGTGAGTAGCTACATGTGTATGTATATGGGTTATTAGATGTTTTTGTTAGTATCAGTATGAGTGTTTGTATGGTTTGGTGAGGGTATTACTTAACACATAGATGCATAAATGACTGACTCTCTCTATGTATGTGTTTTGAAGACAGCATATGTGCAGGACTGTATGGGTGGAAGAGTGTGTATATGTGTGTGTTAGTGAGTGAATGACTGTCTCACTAGTGTCTTTATCAGTAACTACATATGTTTTAATCTAATATATGTGAATATTGATGTATATAAGTGAGTATATGTGAGAGAAAGAGATTGTAAGAGTTCCTGTTTAGATAAGTATGTGTTTCTATAAGTGATTGTTTAAGAGAGTAAGTATGTGTAAGTTTCCATAGAAGTAAGGTGGTTGTGTGTGTATAGCTGTATATGCAAATAAATGGATGTTCAATAGTTTATTTGCATGTGTGAATATGTGTGAGAGTATCTTTTGGATGACTGTCGGTGTGTAACAGGATGTATAGGTGTATCACTACATATCATGACTGAGTATATGTACGAGTGACTATATAGAACTGTTGATCAATGAGTGGATGTGTATATAGATGTGGAATTATTGAATTGGTTGTTGTAACTGGTATGGGTATCTCCATTTTTTTGAAAATTTTAGTTTCTATTTTTGAATATGTGTTTCAAGGGTTACATTACAGTGAAAAGAGGTCTGTCACTCTGTCACAAGGATGGTGTCATCAGTGATGTCATGACTGATGTCACTGACCATGTCATGAGTGATGTAATATGTGACGTCATCAGCAGTGCATTGCACGCGCAAGTTATAGTGAGTCCAACTAACTATAACGTGGGAATTTCATTGGTTTTATGCGAGTAAAATTTCCAGCTAACTAAACCTGGTGTCAAACCTATGGTTTTTTCAGTGAATTTCATAGGTTTTGTAAATGCTATTTCCTAACTATAACGTGTGTAAAACCTATGGTTTTTTCAGTGAATTTCATAGGTTTTTTAAATGCTACTTCCTAACTATAACATGTTTAAAACCTATGGTTTTTTCAGTAAATATATATATATATATATAAAATTTCTATGGCAAAATGAAACCCCTCATTTTGTTCCTTTTCAAATTAAATGTATTAAGTGTTACCACTTTATTCCAATCAAGATGACTTCAGGTGTGCCATACTTTTGTAATAAGTAAGACTGTTAGCGTTCTAGTTGTTCTTTAGAACACTCTGGGACATTCTGTCATTGGGCTATAGTTGGGCTATATCTGGCTGATATTTGGGCTACATTTGGGCTCTTTTGTCTCTGGTGGTCAAATTGAGAGACTGCATATCAGAATTTTTTTAATGAAATATAAGAGGATTTGAGAAGTCTCTCAAAATGTGCCCTAATTTTTCTTTCTTCAGCACTAATCATAATTTCTATGGCAAAATGAACCCCCTCATTTTGTTCCTTTGCAAATTAAATGTTTTAAGTGTTAACACTTTATTCCAATCAAGATGACTTCAGGTGTGCCATACTTTTGTCATAAGTAAGACTGTTAGCGTTCTAGTTGTTCTTTAGAACACTCTGGGACATTCTGTCATTGGGCTATAGGTGGGCTACATCTGGCTGATATTTGGGCTACAGTTGTTTTTTTTTGTCTCTGGTGGCCATCTTTGGGTTACATTGGGCTACATCGGGCTACATTTGGGCTCTAACATATATATAGCCCAATGTAGCCCAATATATATTTTTTCAAAGTTAATTTTCTCAGCAACTACTGAACAGATTTACACCATTCAAAGAAAAGCGTAATCTGCGAGCCGGACTCTACCTTTCTACCAAATTTCTTATAAATCCATTCAGCCGTTCGAGCTGTAGCCGTGTCTAAACGTCCTATGGAAAATAACATGGGGAAAACACGTTTTGGGACCCCCCTTTTATCTCAGCCCCCATTTGACGAATCCCCCCCAAACTTTCAGGGAAGGAGCGGAGCGGAGCAGGCCATCTTCTTTGAGAAATTTGCAAAGATTCGTCCACCGGCGCCAAAGTTATTCTCAATAGAATGTTGCGGATTTCCTATGGAAACTAGGTCCTAACTATAACTACCTACTGGCGACCCATCTAGTGGGCATTATCAATTTATTGTGATGCCCTTGGCTTGAAAAATGCACCTGCCACATTTCAAAGATTGGTGAATAAAGTTCTCAAAGGCCTGGAAGACTATAGTGCAGCTTATCTTGATGATATTGGTGTCTTTAGTTCCACCTGGGAGGATCACATGGTCCACCTAAGAAATGCAAAAAGCAGGCCTCACTATCAAGGCCACCAAGTGCCAGAGAGGGCAGAGTAAAGTTGTGTACCTAGGCCACCCTGTGGGTGGAGGCGAGGTTCAACCATTGCAGAGCAAAATCCAGACCATCATGTATTGGGTTACTCCAACTACCCAGACTCAGGTCAGAGCTTTCTTGGGTCTGACTGGGCACTACAGGAGGTTTGTCAAGGGATATGGATCTATAGTGACCCCCTTGAATGATCTGACCTCTAAAAGAATGCCTAAGAAAGTTCAGTGGACAGTTAGTTGTCAAAAGGCATTTGATGACCTGAAGCAGGCCACGTGCACTGATCCCATTCTGCAAAGTCCTGACTATTCCTAACAATTCATGGTTCAAACTGATGCATTTGAGTTGGCGGTAGGGGCTAAGTTATCACAACTGAATGAAGCGGGTCAGGATCAGCCAGTAACTTTTATAAGCAGAAGGCTGACCCCCAGGGAGAAACGTTAGTCAGCTATTGAGAGAGAAGCCTTTGCCGTGGTTTGGGCTCTGAAGAAGCTAAGGCCATACTTATTTGGCACTCATTTCATTGTTCGGAAAGACCATAAGCCCCTCTATGGCTAAAATAGATGAAAGGTGAAAACCCAAAACTTTTGAGGTGGTCCATTTCCTTACAGGGATGGACTATACAGTTGAACCTAGACCTGGGAGTAACCTGTCTAGCTCCGGGCGGGAGTGTCCGCTCTCTTGACTCTCTACTCCCCCCCTCGGCTTACTGACCTGCGGTCACTGGGTAGGGGCCCAGGGTTGCTCCACTGGCCTCAGACCAAGCACCAGCACCAAGCACCAGCAACACCAGGGTGGTAATCCCGGCCAAAAAGTAAGGTCTTCTCGGCGACAACCCCTGCCTTTCCCTGTGGGGGTCAGGATGACCTCTCGACGGGCCCACAGCGCTCGATATGACCTCATGGGAGCCTACCAGCCAGCTTGCAGTAAGAAAGCAGGGATACCCTCCTCCCCTCCCCCACTGCAAAGACACACAGTTGTTTACCCTCTCACCCCAGTTGGTCCATTGACAGTGTCCTCCCTCGCTCCCATCAGTGACAGCAACAGAAGGGCCAGCAGTGATAGGACGGTGTGGTGCCCCAGGACCAACTCTCCCCTGGCAATTGCCTGAAAGGATTGACAGGCTTCCCCAGGGGGCTCTAAGGATACATTGAGCAGGCATCAATACCCCACTCCCCCTCTCATTGGGCCTGCCCCAGGACATGGTGGGCCTTCTACCGAAGGCCTATGATGATGCACCCCAGGTGGAGACATAAAAAAAAATGTTGTTCTTAACACGGAGACTGAGCAACCTTGGCCGATGCCCGATGGAGCTGTCCTATGCTACTATAGAGGAATCTGGCTCAGGTTCACCCCCTTGGCCGTCACCTACACAGCCATGCATCTGACATTGCTTTCCCCATCTCCCTGTGTGGTAATTTAGCAATGATTAGGTTAAGCATTAGCAGAAGATATCTTGTATTTAGAACTATCATGTCCGTTCACGGAATCCATTTTGTATTTCTGTCGGCCATTTTGTATGACATGTGCTCTGTCCTACCTTCCTGTCAACTGCTGTTGAAATCTGCCTAGAGACAAGATATGTTTAGTCTCCTCTGCTTTGCACATGCTCAGTTGAGCATACAGCTGTCTCCAACTTGTAACTGTCAAGATGTGCCCACCAGAATTTGCTGACTGTCAGCCCTTCCCACTTGTTGCTAGCACACTCTCTGTATGACCTTATATGTATTTGAAACCAGTGCTCTGTACCTTGTACCGCCTTCATTTCAGGACCAAGCTCCTTCTAGTCAGTGTGGTACCTCATACTATACCAAAGGGTGTTGTGTGAATGTAGTTCCACCTCATGAGGTTTAATAAACCCTGTCTTTTCTATTCCAGTTTCTGTGCCAACTTCTTGCTATTGGTCTAAGGACTCTGTGTAGAGAAGGGTGAATCCCTTGCACTAGTAGGTCTGGCTGAGGCTTGCTACCACAAATTGGCGCTTCCAACGCGGGGCTCATTCGTGACTCGGATGCCCGAAGGACTGGTCGAGACGAAGGATTGGAATCTCGCTTTGGACGTGATCACTGCCGGAGGAGACCCGAGTCTTGGCATCCACGGCGTTTTCCCTTTCTTTCTGGTCTGACCATCCAGGTGGTGCCGGTCCTCGACTGAGGTCTCTTCTGTTGATTCGCCGTGCAGTGACCGCTTGGTCGATTTGAAAACTTTGCAGTAGGAACCTGGACACCATTTGATTGGTAAGAGCCGTTTTGCGGCACTTGCTGTACGTTTGACGCCTTGGATTGGTAAAGTAGTTTAGAAACGCTTACTGTGGCATTTGTATATGGAATTGGCCAAATATTGAACTCGTCCTATGAATATGAATATTTATACATATGTGTTGCAATACATATAGGCAGGTAATGAGGAGATTTTTCTCTACTTCTAAGAATATTTGAACGGCGCAACGTACAAAGAGTACTTTAAGCGCTACTTTTGATTATAATACTGCATATTTTGCACTATTTTTGGCATGCCTGCTTCCAGCACACTTCGTAAGATGTGTTGTTTTGTAGTGGTACCAATTTGAGAATCGATAAAGCACAACCCACCCCACCCCCCCCCCCCCCGGAGGGGACGCCTAATAGGGACATGTATGTTAAATATGGTATTTTCTCCATAATGTACACAACATTATGGAACAAATATACCGGTAAGGATCCTGAGTTGCGTTGGCCTATGCATGGGTCATTTGATTTACAAAAGATTCAGTATGTAGAGCAACGGATATTCAAGCGAAAGGGTAGGCAAGACATGTTTGACTGTGTGCGAATGTGGGAGAAAGAAGTGCGTGAGCGAATGAAGCGTGAACAGGCCTTGATTGAAAAAGAACAGCGTAAAAGTGTGCATGCGAAAGCATTAGAAATGAAAAATAAAGAGATTAAAGAAATTAAAGAAAGAGAAGATAGGGAGCGTCAGTTACAGGTAAATGGTCAAAACACTATTCGTAGGCCTCTTTATCCTATTCTTAATAAACCCCAAGATGATTCTCTCCTATTAGATCGTTATCCACCTCCGTATACTCTTCCCTCTGCTCCTGATGAGTCAGATGAGGACTCTCCTATGGAGCAGGATAAAGCCCGAGACACTCGCTCAATGTTAAATACCGAACGTTCCTCTCAGATTAGATCTGCGGCGCGTAAAGCTGATCGTAGTACTAATATTGCTTCTGAAATTTTAGATACTATTCAGAATTGGTCGAAAAGGGAACAAAAGTATTTCACGGAGATATTTGCTGGAGAGGTTCTTGAGCGATTTAGTACATATTCGATGGAAGTAGAGCCAGATGATATAGCAGCTGATTGTAAGCAATTACGTGAAGGTTCTTCTGTCTTCTTCCAGGTGGCTGACACGATCAGACGCTTGGTTAAACTACGTGATGAAGCAGTCCGATTGTGGGAGGAGAAAAAGGCAGCAGACGCAGCTGCACAAACATCTCGAATCAACATGGCACGAGCTCCGTCGCTCAAAAATGATAAGAATGTTGTAAATGTGAAACCTATACGGGAAGCAGCGCCATTATATGTTCCTCCTAAACGAACAGGCACAAGTGATGATAAGACTTCTACTGACGCGAAAGGGTATTTTATTTATAATTGGGTTTCCACTCCTTGGAATAGAGCAGATGTCATGGCTCTTAAAAATGCATTGCCTGATCCGCGAAAGAATCCGACAGCCTTTTATAAAGAAATTGAGGGTGCCATTAGCTCTTGCACTATGACTTTGTCTGACACTGATTTGTTTTTTGGATTAATATTACCGCCTGATATGTGGAGAACTGTGCGTAAAGTTGACGATTGTGTGGTATTTGAGGCATTGTGGCCAGATATAGAACAATTAGATAAAGATAGAGAACCTGCACAAAAACCGTGTCAGCTAATTTTAGATCTTCAATCAGCTATATTGGTTAAAATAAAGATGATTATTCCCCCTAAAAAGATAGATTGGACTATGTTAGCGTCTTGCAAGCAAAAGGTAGATGAATCAGTTTCAGATTTCTTCACGCGCTTTGAAGAAGCATTCCACGATTTTAGTGGCCAATCATTGACAGATGACACGGGTAGGCATCTGTTTGTCGATAAATATGTCACAAACCTTTTGCCGGAAATAGTTAGTCACTTAAAGGCCAGTGAAAGTTAATGGACTACCTCCTCTCCGGTTTCTCTCCTAACTATGGCTCAGTATTATGAACGACAAGAATTAGAAGCAAAAAGTAAGGAGGATAACAAATCTAAAGAGTTAAAAACAAAGGGTATGATGGCTCAAGTTTATGGCCCACCTTCTAGAGGTAATAATAGAGGTGGACGTTGATCTTATGGTTCGTCTATTTCTCCCTATCCTCCTGTAGATTTGTCTGTTGATCAGTGTGTGTATTGCAGACAATTCAGACATTGGATTTCTAATTGTCCAGTACTACGTGCTCAGCAGGGTTCACGTGGTCGGGGAGAAATGAGAAATCTTTCAGGATATTCAGGGCCTAGAGGAAATACAAATGATCGTGCTAGGTTTGATGCTAATACACGTAGACAAGAGGGTGCTAATACTTTTGACAGGCGGAATCAATATCAAATGTCCGACTATGAGCCGTCTAATTTGCAAGATTCTGCTTATGCATTAGATTGCCTAAGATGGGGTAAGGAATCAGTTGAAGTTCTAGTAGATCAGAAGGGTCCCTATGATACAGCACATGTTTTGGGTTCTACTGATCAGATTCTGGTTGATACAGGAGCTACTCGTAGCGCCTTGTCTAAACACTTGATTCCTAGGGCTCCCCTGTCTGGCTTAACTAATACATCGATAGGTTTCAATGGAACATCCTCCCTTAGCCCATTGTCACAACCACTTGCACTCAATGTTGATAAGTTTACTGCTCCATGTCCATTTTTGCTTTCTCCAAATACACCAGACAACATTGTGGGTCTTGACATGCTCAAATATTTTAGTTGCAGCGACAGCCGTGTCTATACGTCAGAGCGAAGGGATAGTTTTGTGACACAAACTGTTGGTGCTAGTACCCCATGCAGTAGATGCCCTTTTGAATCAGACTAAAACCCAGCATTTAACTAGTGCTCGCCTGACAGGATACGAATTGACACTGTTAGCACCTCATATTACATTGAAGAGGTGTGCAACACTAAACCCAGCCACTTTGTTGCCATATCCTGCGACTCAGTCTCAAAGGAGCCTCACGATTGTATATTCCTTACTGAGGAACAGACAAAGGGTCGCATTGATTTACAAGATACGCCCCTTCCAGATGTCGATGGGGAGCTGTGGGTTGATGGGTCCTGTTTGAAGTTACCAGATGGCACAACCTCAGCCGCATATGCAATCACGACACTTGAAACCGGAAGTAGAAGAAGCTTGCATACCACAGAAGTCGGCTCAAGCAGCTGAACTAATAGCTTTAACATGAGCATGTGAGCTTAGTACTGACTTATGTGTGAACATCTACACGGATAGCCGCTATGCTTGTGGTTCATGATTTTGGCCTACTCTGGAAGGAAAGAGGCTTTCTTACACCCCATGGGATGCAGATAATGCATGGAGAATTAGTACATAATCTCTTGACTGCACTTACATATCCGAAGAAAGTTGCCATTATGAAGTGTAGCACACACAAGAAAATCACTGACAAAATAGGACAAGGAAATGCCTTTGCAGATCGTGTAGCTCGCAAAACTGCAATACAGTGAACCACTACATCTATGTACCTAGTAAAAACACAAGCTGAGTGTTGGCATGATGATAAAGAGGAAGTATTGGATAGACAGAGATCTGCCTCTGTGGAAGAACTTGAGCAGTGGTCCAAAGAAGGAATGTTAGACGATGAGGGTTATTGGCGTAACAAAGAAATGAATAAATGGAAATTGCCTGCAGCCTATTTACAACCTATGGTTCAAATGGCACATGGGCTGGCACATGTTGGAGCTCTAGCAATAACTAATTTGCTTACACAAGTCTGGGAGCATCCTGAAATTGCCAGCACAGCTAAAAGAGTGGTACAGTCCTGTTTGATCTGTTGGCAGTACAATCCAGGAAAAAGGGACACAAACTCCTACAGGAGGGTTTGCTACACCAACCGCACCCTTTGAAGATTTGCAGATGGATTACTTCCAACTTGAACGCTGCAATAATCTAAAATATGTCCTAGTGGTGGTATGTGCCTTCAGTAAATGGATAGAGGCATACCCTACAAAGGATAATACTGCTCTTACCACAGCAAAGGTGCTTCTGAAGGAATTTTTTCCTAGGTATGGTGTTTGTAAAATTTTGTGGAGGGACAACGGACCTCATTTTATTGGGCAAGTTGTTGATTATGTCCTGAGAGGATTAGGGATCAAACAGACATTCCATGCAGTCTTCCACCCACAATCAGCAGGATTGGTGGAAAGGTATAATGCTACCTTGAAATTGAAGCTGGCGAAAATACTGGCTTCCACGTCCCTAAAGTGGCCGGATGCATTGCCTTTGGCACTGTTATCCATAAGATCAGTACCACACTCACGATCAGGTCTTACACCGTATGAGGTGGTATTTGGAAGTCCGATGAACATTTGGGGAGTTCCTAAGCCATGCCCCATACATGATGTACCATGTGTTCTGTTGAATGATTATTTGGCACAGTTAACTGACAGTTTTACCTCTATTCATCAACAGGTTCGAGAAGCTCTTCCTGATAGATCTACAGGTGAGGCCCATGAGCTCCGTCCCAGTGACCACTTGATGGTCAAGGTCTTCGACAGTTCGAACAGCTTGGAGCCGAGGTGGTGAGGTCCGGAGCAGGTGCTGTTGGCTACAAGGACAGCAGTTTGAGTGATGAACAAAAAGAACTGGCTCCATACCACGCACTGCAAGCGTGTATCGCCCACCTTGGTGGAACCTGCTGCGCTAACCAACCATCAAGAGATTCTGGAAACGGAGAAGGGTCAAGCTATCTCATCTGACGAGTCTACGGAAGTCTTGAGGTACTGGGTTTTTAAGAACCGGCACAGAACCGGTAACCCAGCGGTGTCAGAGAATCAACACCCAGAGACCTCGGGTTCTCCTGAGTCAGACCTATAGAAACTCAGAGTCTTCGAGGTGAAGTCAAAGATTAGTTTATTGGCTGCAACCAAGGTAACAGGGTCCTAGAAGTACAACACGGGTATATTCTCAGGAGACTGCACACTATCACGAAGTCAGGCTTCTCTCTTTATACATGATATTCGGCCTTGGGCAAACATTCTTTGAATTCGTGGTATTTCATTTATAGTTACTGGTTACAAAAGAAAAGCAGAGTCATGATGACATGTACATATTTCACGTCGTGCTGCCCATAACAAATCATCCGGCAAGGCCCAACATTTCATCAGATATCGCTGGACCCCCAATAAAAACGGTCACCTCCCCATCATAAAGCAAGTAAAGAAAAGGAGTGGAGAAAAAGATGTGAGCGAGATATGGCAGGTGTGCGTGCTGAAATGGTTTTATGGCTGGTTGAGCCTAGATGCTATCTTGCTCGGCCACTGGGAGGGAACTGACCTAACGAGTTCGGCCTGGGGCAATGGTTCTAACTTGTACTGAGGTCAGGGAGAAGTCGATTAAGGAGTATGTGTCCTTGTGGAATCAAATTCAACTGGATTAAGGCCTATGTAAAGGGCAACATGTAAATGGGAGCTAAGGGTTCAGAATGTAAATGACGATTTCGAGGTGAAATCGTCACTCGAATATGCCAAAAATACATGTACATGATGTACTTGTCATTCTCGGTCTTTTGATACCAAATTCGTCCTATTTCGACGAAGTTTTTATTCTCGAGTCCAGTACTATTATATGAATCCAGATTTTCAGAACCACAGGCCCTCCTTTTGCCCTTACATAGGCAATTAATCTATCCTCATGTTAGTCTGAGTCCAGATCTATATTCCTAAAGTCATTGAGATGTTGCTGTAACATCATTCTAGTGCTTAGTTCATTTCTTGACACAGGCTTCCTTACACATGATGTAGCACAGAGGCCACATATTGCAGGAGCACACTGTATGCATAGACAGAACAGAAAAAGAATGGCTAAGACCATCCCAATGACCATCAGAATTTTCCATCCCCAGGCAGATATCAGTTCCCAGAACCATCCCTTTAACGACCAATCTCCTTTATCCACATGAATAGATTCGGAAATCTTATGTAGTTTGGAGATGGCCCTGTACACTGTTGGAGCATTATCTGGGATGAAAATGCAACAACTGGACTGGATCAATTTGCATACTCCACCTCGGTCCGCAAGTATTACATCCAAAGCGACCCGGTTCTGAAGGGTCATAAGTCGATCCGACTGGAGCTCAGCAGTCAGGTTACTAAGGGCACCAGCAGTTTCAGTCACGGTGGATTCAACTACCCTTGTCAATTGCCTTATGTTCCTGCTGTTAGCCATGGCTCCCCAGAACGGCAGAAAACCCATTGCAAAGTCACCAAATTCTTGACCTGCAGTGTCTTCTTTACTCAAAACACCTCTAACTACCCTTGTCCGATGGTAATCCGCCGCTGCTGTGTAGGTGGGAGGTAACAGGAATGAAACAAAACATGAGCCCGAGAAGTCAGGGGGCAACCATGTATAGGCTCTATCATGGCAGATGAAATAAGTACCCTTAGCGGCTAAAAACGCAGGGGAAGTCTGAGATCCAAAAACATACGTTTCTGTACAGACACTCTTCCCTAGCTGAGCTCTGGGATTCTTGCCAATACCTTGCAGACACAGGTGACCTCGATGGGGTACGATCCAGATAGGGGACGATCTTTTGGCTTGCTGTTTCTCACTTAATGTAGTGCCATATCCGGTCACGTTCTAAACTACATATGCAAGTATCTCATCATCCGGGGTATCTTCGTAAGAAGTTACTTCCTTGATCATGTCAACTATACCTTTGACTAGGGCGCTAGTCTTGAGGTTGTCTTTTACAGAACGTAGGGGTTGGATTTCTCGTGCATATATGAACATTGTCCTATATGCCCATACTGAACCATTGTGACTAAATGGCAGGACCAAATAGGGGATACCATTGTCCGTTGTGTGAGGCATGAGACCACACACCCAACAGTTAGTTGTGTTCATTACAAGTTGGTGTTGGTGTAACAACTGAACGAAGGAGTTATTAATGAACTCTAATCTCCTATTTGATTCGTGGTCAGGCAGAGGGTGGAAAGAATGAGAGGAAACAGTAGGAGGAGGTATGGGTGATGTAGTGGGCGCAAATGTCACATGAAAAGAGAATAAAACATAGCTTATCAAAAAGACCATTACGCTGAATAGCATAAAAATACACACTATTATAAAACAAAGTTCATTTGTTTGGCAGGCCTCTCCACATCAGGAAACTCCATCCTCTCTAAGGTGCTGCCCGCGGTGGTAGGTTGTCTCTGCTAAAGGATGCTTCCGTCAGTCTAGGGCAACTCCCTTGGACCAACCAGAACCAATGACCTAACGTCGTCAGCTGCACCCAAAAGTCTTTAATCAACCGCGACCCTAGCAGCGGAACCCGGATGGCGGTTCGAAAAAAACAAAAATAAGCAAGTTACCTAGATGGGAGATCTGCACTTTTTTTTAAAAAAGGATTTGGGGAAAATACACATTTTATTAGTTCATGGGGTTTTCTCTCGAATCACAAAAGGAATCACTTTTAATTAGTCTGTTTTTCTTGGTCGTAAATTGTAGCGTCTTTTCCCGGGTACTGTCTGGTCCAGAAATAGTAGTTCAGGTTCCACAGAGTTCAATTGTTCTGGTGGTGGCACAGTTTCTCGAAAAATGTTCTCGCTTTCACAGTCAGGGTTAGTTTCTTTTACACGTTCATCAGTTGTGCGCTCTGAGTCAGTGCCTCCTTTCTGGACCCATTGGTCATGTGGCAGAGGGAAGGGTATCTTCTTACAATGGATCCCGTGGACCCAATTGGCCTTCCCCTCCACCCTAACAGCCGACCTTGTAGACAGGAGGACGAGGTGAGGCCCGGTCCATCTGGGCTGGTCGTTTCTTGTTCTTTGAAAGTTGCGGACTAGGACCCATGAACCGGGTTCAATGGAGTGACCCGGAGTCTCAGTGACCGGAGGCAAGGTGTTGTGGACCTGTTGATATAAAACACGCAATTTAGCCATCAATTCATACAAGTAATCAAGCAAAATAGGGTGTTGCAGCTCGCTGAATTTCGTGGGCCTAGGCACTCCCCATATGTTGGCTGGCCGACCAAAGATGATTTCATAGGGGCTCAGTTTCACTCGCGAATGCACAGTCATTCTGGTGGATAGGAGTGCTAAGGGTAGAGCGTCAGGCCATTTAAGACCTGTGCTCGCTTGGATTTTGGCCAATTTAAGTTTAAGCGTGCCATTGTAACATTCTACTAATCCAGCTGATTGGGGGTGATTTGCAGCGTGGAACTTCTGCCTAATGCCTAGCCCTTCACACACTCTTTTCATCACACGACCCACAAATTCACTACCGTTGTCAGACCAGACCATTCTAGGCATTCCAAACCTGGGGAAGAACTCTTTTACAAGGGCTTTTGCTGTGGACAAGGCAGTATTGTCTTTTAGGGGATAGGCTTCTACCCATTTTGAGAAGGCACAAACAACCACGAGCACGTATTTTAAGTTGTTGCACCTCTCCATGTGTATGAAATCTAGCTGCAAAACCTCGAACAGATACGTAGGAGGTGCAAAATGACCAGCTGGAGTTGGGGTTCCCCTACCAGGATTGTGTTTCAGACATACCATGCAATTCTTGACAACGTTCTCTGCACACTTGGGAATCCCTGAATTCTTCCATACTGGGGCCAACAACTCGCAAATCCCTTTCACGCTGATATGGGCCATTCCATGAGCCATTGTAACCACTGCAGGCACATATGCATCGGGTAACAACCATCTCTGTTGCTCTGTCAATTCAATCCAACAACCATTTGCATCCATTCTCCCTGTACTTTCTCTCCACATGCTTAACTCTTTCTCCGTGGCCTCAGCTTGGATGGACTTCACACTTTCTATCGTGTCTTCACATATTCCAACATCACCAGTCCATCTTTCTGGGCTCGCAACATACATTCGGCTCATCACATTCTTTGCAGTTTCCTTAGCAGTTTCATCAGCAAATGCATTTCCACGACCAACATCATCAGTCACTTTCTTGTGAGCACTACATTTCACGATCGCTATTTGCAGGGGCAACGTCAGTGATTCAAGAAGCTCATTCACCAACTGACCATGCTGAATCTTAGCTCCATGCGAAGTCAGGAACCCACGTTCTCTCCACAATCGTCCAAAACTGTGAGCCACTCCAAAAGCATACTGGCTGTCGGTATAGACAGTCACTTTCATTCCTTTAGACAACACACATGCTCTCGTCAGTGCAACGAGTTCTGCGGCTTGAGCTGAACCATGTGGTATTCGCGCAGTTTCAATGACTGTGTGCAAAGTTGTGACAGCATATGCTGTAGTCACGTTACCATTTGGGAGCTTAAAGCATGAACCATCCACCCATAATGTACCATCACATTCAGCAAGAGGAGTGTCGAACAAATCAACTCTCCCTTTCGTCTCTTCCTCTGTTCTAAGAAAACAATCGTGCTGTTCTAAAGCATCTGATTCCTCTGCAATTGGTAACAATGTGGCTAGGTTCAAGGTACTGCACCTTTTTATGTGCACATGGCTCGCTAGCAGCGTCAATTCTTAACTGGACAGTCGAGCACTAGTTAAGTGCTGTGTCTTGGTCCTATTTAACAATGTGTCTACTGCATGCGGGACCATCACGATTAGTGTATTATTCATTACTAGACCAGCAGACTGTCGAATGGAAACAGCTGCTGCTGCTGTGGCCCTTAAACAACTTGGCAATGCTCGTGCTACCGGATCCAAAGTTGACGAAAAATAGGCGCATGGCCGCTGTCTATCTCCGAATAACTGAGTCAGCACAGACAATGCACAGCCTTCCTTCTCGTGGACATACAATGTGATAGGCTTACTGTAGTTGGGGGTACCTAACACAGGGGCCGAACATAATGCTGTGCGTAATTCGAGAAAACTTTTCTGACAATCTTCAGACCAAGGAATGGGATTGGGTGTATTTTTACACGTTAATGCCACCAAGGGTTTGGCTAATAACGAAAAATTTGGAATCCACTGTCTACAGTACGATGTAATGCCCAAGAAAGCACGTACTTCTCTCTGTGTTCTTGGCACACTCAATTTTGCTATTGCCTGAATTCTTTCTGGGGTCAGTTTCCTTCCCTCCTTCGATAAGAGATGACCTAAGTAGGTCACTTCTTGTCGGCAATATTGAAGCTTGGAAAGTGACACCTTGTGATGCAAATCACATAGATGACGCAATAATGACAACGTGGCCATTTTCCAAATTTTCTCAGTATCCGCAGCGATGAGCAAATTGTCCACGTACTGTACGAGAGTGGCACCTTTGGGCAAAACCATTGTGTCAAGCTGATTTTTCAGAGCTTGACTGTATATTGAGGGGCTTTCACAGTAGCCTTGAGGAGCGCGTTTAAAGCGGAAGCTTCGACCTCCTAAACTAAAGGAAAAAATATCCCTGCTTTCCTCAGCAATCGGGATACTGAAGAAAGCATTCTTCAGGTCAATCACCGAAAACCAGGAGGCAGAGGCTGGAATCATAGTCAATAATGTGGTAATGTCGGGGACAACTGGGAATTGTGGCACAACAATTTTATTCACCTCTCTAAGGTCAATCACGAATCTGTACACAGGTGGCTGAGAAGGGTCAGTTCGTTTTAAAACAGGCAGAACAGGACTATTGCAAACATTGCCTCGTGTTTCTTCAATCACATCCTTTTCAATTAATTCGTAAACGATCGCTAGCAAAGCTCTTTCACCCTCATTAGATATTCTGTATTGGGGAATTCGTGGCATTCTGACATTCGACTTCAATGTTACAACATATGGTGGAATTTCTAAAAGACCTACATCATTTGGACCAGTAGCCCAAAGAATATCTGGGAGAATCGACAATTCTGCTGGAAGTGCATTTCTCGACAAATACATGGGAGAAACCACTTTCTTACCTAAAGTAAGATGTACTCCTGAAGGAGAACAGTACAAAGTCGCATACAATCTTTTTAGCAAATCTAATCCTAGCAAATTTTCACCACAACCTGTTGTCAAAATAATGGGTGCTTCGAATTCACAAGGACCAACAGAAAGAGATAAAGGGTCAGAAATCGGATTTCTAACTGGGGCGCCAGAAAAACCTACAGAAACGTTCATTTTGCCAGACAAAGGTGCGCCAGGGAGTTTGGAGTGCATAATTGAACTCTTTGTAGCACCAGTATCCAACAGAAAAGGTTCTGACACACCTGATGTAATCACCTCAACGTAAGGTCCACTCTGATCTACTGGAACTGAAAAAACTCCCTCTCTTCGTCTATGGCTGTCCTAGCAATCATTATTCTCCCACTGCTCATTTTCTGTGTAATACTCATCAACATAGTATTGAGCTGTCCTGTCAGATACGTTATTTTGCTGGTCAAACCTGTTCATACAGTTTTGTGGCGGAAGGGGACGTGTGTCCTGTTGGGCGTTTCCACGCCCTCTACCTCTAGGCGCTTGCTGACTGCCACGACCTCTAACACCGGGAACTCCATTCGTACGTTGTGGCAGGGCAGGACAATTATATTTGTAGTGACCCTCTTGTTTGCAATATAAACACTGGTTGGGGCCTACACGGGGTTGAGCATACTCGAACCTTTGCGAGTTTCTCTGATACTGTTGAGGCTGCTGAAAAGTATTTTGGTAGTGATTCTGACCATTATTATTTTGATTACCACCACCACGTGGCGGATAGGCTTGCTGTGGCAAAACCTTCGTTTTGAGTTCTCTAGTTTTCTTTTCTACTTTATCTTTCTCATCTTTGTCTCTATTCTCGTAGTACTGTGCGGTAGCTAATATCTGGGCTGAAGATGAGACTGCCCAAGAACTTTCTGAATCTTTTAATTTCCTACACAATTCTGGAAGCAGATTGTGCACGAATTTATCGACAAACAATCTCTGACCACCTTCTGTGGTCATATCTTGACCGCTATGGTCAATGAATGTTTCTTCAAATCTGGTGAAGAAATCTGAAACTGTTTCTTCTTTCTTTTGCTTGCATGCAGATAACTTATCCCAATTTACGCGTATTGCAGGCATTATCGTTTTCATGTAATCTACTATTCTACCAGGTAGTTCTGCTATCAGAGGCTCAGGCTTGGCACCACCAACTTGTCGTGCATCTGCAGCAGTAATATTAGCCCACGTGTCACCTAATTCCTGGTCATGATCTACATGACGAATTTTACCCCATAAAGGCTGTGGAACAACGTTCCCAAATAACATATCGATATCGGCCAAATTCATTATACATGACCCAGCAGTTTGCGACAATTCTTTATAGTACCCTGCAGGATTTTTACGCGGATCTTGTAATGTTTGTTTGAGTGCTAAAACTTCAGCTCGCTTCCATGGGACATGTACCCATACACGCTGAAAGTGTGGCAGGACAGGTGGGACAGCAGTCGCGTCACCCTCTCTCCACTGTGGGGGAACTTCTCTCATAGGGTATTGTCGTGCCTTTTTCCTACTAGATGCACTAGATTCCGATGGTGACCCAGAACTGTTTCCCTTACTTCGATATGATAATAACATTTCAACTGCCTTTTCCACATCGGGACCTACAATCATACCCTCTCCAAACTTAAATCGTACACGACACATCTCTTGTGGGATGCATTCTTGATCATTGTCTTCTAAATCCTCGCCAAGAAAGACACACATCTGTTCGAAAACATATCTCTGTGTCGCTGCTTCCCATTGATGGAAGACTTCCATGACAGACTGTACATCATATTTTGCAGTGTCCATGACCCATTTCCGAGCTAAACTATTCAGGGAATCTCTCTCTTGATAATCAGGCAGTTGACTTCGCGACTGTCTTCTTCCTATGTTAGGGGTCGTAGCAGGCGACCCGAAAAGAGGTAAAAGAAGATTAGTAACAGTGCTGGCCATTTTCTGCCGAATGGAAGGTGAAACTGAAGGACAAACAGATGGAAAAACGGGGTGAGATAAGGCGGGGGTAGAGATGGCAGAAGAGGTATCAGGGAAAATAGATGTGGTACTAGGCAGAAACGTAGAGGGAGCATTAGGAGATGTAAAAAGTACAGTAGGCAAAATCGTAGAAAACACAGGTGAAACAGAAGTGGTCGGTGGGCCTGGAGGAGGCTGCACCGAAGAAGTAGGGGCCAGCTGAAGAACAGCTGGTGGGTGCTGTGGAAGAGCAGGAGGCGCAGCTTGTGCAACTAAAGGTTGCGGGGGTGCTGTGGCATTCTGCGCATAGGGGGGTGGTGAAGTTAATAATTGCGACATTAATGGGTCTTTTTCAAGCTCTTTTGCTGCCTCTTGCTGAAGAGACGGCAAAACTGGATAACACTTATCTATTGCCATTTTACGTTGCCTGTGCAACTGCTCATTTATCTGCTCTTCTTCATTATCTTTAAACTGCACGGCAGCTTGCATTACCGAAAGTCCTCCTTCTCTCTTATTTTTCTTAGCTAATTTAATTTCTTTTTGTTTGACTTCTTTGCGCCATAAGCGGAAAGAGTCAAACATAGCCGGCCGGGCTTTCTTTTTGAAGAGTTTAACTTCAAGGTTGTCTAAGATTTCAGAATCAAAGCTACCATATTGGGGCCCTTTTAAAACACCATCTTTCCTAGTGTATTTAATCCATACTTCGTTGTAAACGATGGGGCCTACCCCATGTTTAACATATAGCTCGTAAGTCGGAGTTCCAACTGGAGGAACCGGACATGAGTCCTCCAATCGGGAGTCCCTATTATTACTACCAAGACAAAACAAATTCCCAAGTCTAAGACTAGGCATCCTCGCTCTCTAGTCTAGTTCCAAAACTTCGAAGGATTTATCGATTACGATATTTCTCGTGAATACACGAGTCCTTCGGTTATGGTGCTTACAAGTACCAATACAAAACCTTTTGTATCCCAAAGATACCACAAAGTAAGTCCAACTAAGGACTGGGAGACGCTCCACTTATACTTAACTGAAAATATCGATGGTGTCACCAGAAGACTCGTCTCAGTGTTTCGCTCTACCGAAAACTTCAAGGGTCCAACATCAGGGCGATAGCCAGGGCAGCAGTCCTCGTAGCCGTCGGGAAGCGGGGAACCTCGCAGCAAAGACCTTCGGGCAACGTCGACATGCAGGGGTCGATGAGGTGGTGGGCCCTCCTCCGGAATTTCCACACGAAGCTCCTCACGATCTTCAGGCTGACTGGTACCACTGGAATCACCCCAAACGCTGGGCGCCAACTGAGGTACTGGGTTTTTAAGAACCGGCACAGAACCGGTAACCCAGCGGTGTCAGGGAATCAACACCCAGAGACCTCGGGTTCTCCTAAATCAGACCTACAGAAACTCAGAGTCTTCGAGGTGAAGTCAAAGATTAGTTTATTGGCTGCAACCAAGGTAACAGGGTCCTAGAAGTACAACACGGGTATATTCTCAGGAGACTGCACACTTTCACGAAGTCAGGCTTCTCTCTTTATACATGATATTCGGCCTTGGGCAAACATTCTTTGAATTCGTGGTATTTCATTTATAGTTACTGGTTACAAAAGAAAAGCAGAGTCATGATGACATGTACATATTTCACGTCGTGCTGCCCATAACAAATCATCCGGCAAGGCCCAACATTTCATCAGATATCGCTGGACCCCCAATAAAAACGGTCACCTCCCCATCATAAAGCAAGTAAAGAAAAGGAGTGGAGAAAAAGAAGTGAGCGAGATATGGCAGGTGTGCGTGCTGAAATGGTTTTATGGCTGGTTGAGCCTTGATGCTATCTTGCTCGGCCACTGGGAGGGAACTGACCTAACGAGTTCGGCCTGGGGCAATGGTTCTAACTTGTACTGAGGTCAGGGAGAAGTCGATTAAGGAGTATGTGTCCTTGTGGAATCAAATTCAACTGGATTAAGAACTATGTAAAGGGCAACATGTAAATGGGAGCTAAGGGTTCAGAATGTAAATGACGATTTCGAGGTGAAATCGTCACTCGAATACGCCGAAAATACATGTACATGATGTACTCGTCATTCTCGGTCTTTTGATACCAAATTCATCCTATTTCGACGAAGTTTTTATTCTCGAGTCCAGTACTATTATATGAATCCAGATTTTCAGAACCACAGTCTTCCTGGACCATACGATTCCTGGAGCATCGCGATACAATTTGAGACAGAGAAAAGAATCTGCAGTTTTGAACGAGACTGGTTGAGCTACCACCCTGGGTTAGTGAAACGGAGAGCCAATGAGGCAAGGGGGGGGATCAGCCTTGCATTAGTGTAGTGACACCCGTCTTGGCCCGTGGTGAAGAAATCAGCGGCTACCAAAGTGATAAGAGCTCCAACAATTGTTTTCAAGAGGTTCTTAGAAAGATCGAGCATCGTTGTCATTGAAATGAATAGGAACATGATTTGTGCTGTAGGGTTTGTTGTTGCCCTGGTGGTTTTGGCAATAACCACTTGCTTAATTGAAAAAGCAGTTCCTGCTCGACAGCTTTTTGTTGCAACTACTCCAGCTCCACTGGAACATCATTACTATACTCTTCCTTATCATGAGCAGAAACATCGACAGTCCTATCTGAATAACACATTCATTCAGATGTTGCATCATACCCATAATGCTTCAAATACTACCAACTGTTGGGTGTGTGGGATGATACCTGCACACCAGAAGAAAGGAGGAACGCCTTTTATTCCTCTACCGTTTTCTCATAATGGTTCATGTCAAGCTTGGTATGCCCTTTTTTTGCTTATGGGAAACCTTCAGTAGGTGGAATTATTTTTCGATTGAATAAAGAATGCTTCCAAGATAAAAATGGTTATCCTCAAGCTAAAGGGACTAAATGGGAATGGGATGAATACCAACCGGACAATATTTCGACACCATATGTCTTCACAAATGTGAGAACGATTAAAAACAATGGACTTTTTGTGATATCTGTAACAAGAGCACAAGCAGATTTATATATTGGCAGTGTTGGGAGAATTCTTGTAGGATGAAGTGAATGTATTACTGTATTAAACATTGAGGGCATGAATAATAGTAGCTTTATATCATCACAGAACACCTACTTTTTGTGTGGTAATAAAGGATATTACCAATTACCTGTTGGAGGGTCAGGGGTATGCTACATATCATTTTTGTTAGCACCTGTGTTCTTAGCACCTGCATCATATCATCTTGACCTGAAGCTGTACAATGATATTTCTATGAATAGATATAAACGAACAACAAGTACTGATGAGATTGACCAGACCGACACCGCTCTGCAACAATATGTCGATTTCAATTTGGGTTTGTTTTTCTTTGTGGGTGCTGCATTAAATAGTAGAAAGATCAGAAGATTGACTCATGTAGTGGAAGCTGTCACTAATCAGACAGCTATGGCACTTGGGAACATTACAGAAGAACTGCAAATTGCAAGAATTGTAGCACTCCAAAATAGGATGGTGCTCGACGTGATTTTGGCTGATCGAGGTGGTACATGCCGCATCATCGGTAGCAGTTGCTGTGTTTTTATACCTGACCCCTCACCTTCAGTTTATGACGCCATCTCTAAACTGCATAAGATTGCTGCAGACATTCACCCAGAGGCTGGTACATGGACATTTTCAAACTGGATATGGACACTCTTTGTTACTTGGGGCTGGAAACTGCTGACTATTCTATGTATACTACTGGTGATACTATTTACATGCTGTACTTGTATACAATGTGGTCCCATGATTTGCTCTATGTGCATCACTTCTTGTACACCTGCCAAAAAGACGTATTACAAAAGAACAACAAATGCTAAACAGTGAAGTTACTGATATGATGAACATCAATATACAGGATGCAGATCCAGATTACCCTAGACAGACGAATGTCTTCAGCAAATGATGAAAGGGTCGTCTGTGGTAACTTTGCAATGATTAGGTTAAGCATTAGCAGAAGACATCTTGTATTTAGAGACTATCTTGTCCGTTTACAGAATCTATTTTGTATTTCTGTCAGCCATTTTGTATGCCATGTGCTCTGTCCTACCTTCCTGTCAACTGCTCTTGAAATCTGCCTAGAGACAAGATATGTTTAGTCTCCTCTGCTTTGCACATGCTCAGTTGAGCATACAGCTGACTCCAACTTGTAACAGTCAAGATGTGCCCACCAGAATTAGCTGACTGTCAGACGTTCCCCCTTGTTGTTAGCACACTCTCTGTATGACCTTATATGTATTTGAAACCAGTACTCTGTACCTTGTACCGCCTTCATTTCATCCCCTGTGGGGGTATAAAAGGACCAAGCTCCTTCTAGTCAGTGTGCTACCTCATACTATACCGAAGGGTGTTCTGTGAATGTAGTTCCACCTCACGAGGTTTAATAAACTCTGTCTTTTCTATTCCAGTTTCTGTGCCAACTTCTTGCTATTGGTCTAAGGACTCTGTGTAGAGAAGGGCGAATCCCTTGCACTAGTAGGCCTGGCTGAGGCTTGCTACCACACCTGTTGCGCCTTCTTCCCTCCCCCACCTCCCCCTTCCTTGATTCTTTGGCTTTCTGCCTGACTCAATCTGCATCCCTCCCTCCTGTTTACCATCTCCCATCTACCCTCCTTTACTCTTAGGACGTGTTCTCCAGGCTATCGTACACGCTAATAACTCATATTATTGTACAACCTCCAGCTATAAAGGAACAGTGTGTAACTTGTAACTGATGTAACTTTGTAATAATGTAACCTCATGTAAAGGGCTCTGATACCTTTGGGTCTAGCCAGTGCTATTTAAACCTCATCAAATAAATAAATAAATGAAACCAAAAAACCATGCCACTGTGGATGGACTCTTCAGATATTTTCACTTAGAAGATGAAGACTCAACTGGTCAAGGTTAGTCTCATGTCCTTTCGTTTGGGGGGGTTGTGTAGAAAAGTAGGATTTGCTTCTTATGGTTACCCTCGCTTTTTGCTTGATGTTTCACTGTTTTTGACATGTCTGACTGGGATCTAATCAGGACATCAGTCTATCTGCTTTCTCCTTTAAATTGTTACACATGTACTTTGGTACACTCCAGAATAGATACTGGGGTACCATTATAAGTCCCTAGTACATGGTACCCATGTACCTAGGGCCTAGGTACCCCAGAGGCCTCCCATGGGCTGAGCCATGTATTATGCCACCCATGAGAGGCCATGCACAATGTAACTCCAGGTCTGCTTTTGCAACCTCTGTAAGATGGTGCTTGCACCACTTACATTAGATATAGTTTCAGTATATTATAGGTCACTACACTTAAAACTTATAAGTCACCCCTATCGCAGGCCTTATCAATCTTGAAGGCAGGATGCTGAGTTTTTAGTGAGAGGGTACCCCTGCATGAGCAGAGCCCCTCTGCAGCCTTCAGAGACCTTTCTCCCGGGATGTCTGTGACTCAGCCAGACATTAGGTAGAGGTGCATTATAACCTCGCTGTAAATGTTATCTCGAAAACTGCTGCAAAGAAACCTATTGTGTTTAGCATCAAACACCTTGGAATCATACCTCCACACCAGTAATTGTTGTGGAAGGTATGATTCCACCCTTCAGAAGCGAGCTTCGTGGGGTCACTGGTCTATCTGGTGCCAGCCTTCTTGACCCCGAAAGCACAAAATGGATGCTGCTGACCAGAGACACATTTCTGCCCTCCTGCTTGTGAGCCAAGCTTGAGCAGAGGAAGGCAGCACAATAGGCATCCTGTCAAAGGGAGGTGTGACCACCTTCCACCCAGAAGTTAGTGTATTGGGGTTGGGTGGGTCCACTCTGAGAGTGCCCGAAAGACTGCACTGGGTGCATATTTGGTGTCCCTGTGCATAGTCCAGATCAAACCACTTCTGGGAGCCATTGGCTCCTTCTCTGGTGCCACACTGGACAAAAGACAAGGGTGTAACCGCCCCTCTGTCCTGACCCTCCCCTAGGAGGGTCCCCTGAATCTGTCCAACCCTCTCCCATGGGTACAAAAGGGCTTACCTGTCTGTAAGACTTTGGATTTTATGTGGACAAGATTCTACAAGAAGAAGCTACTGACCTTCCACCGTTTGCACTTTGCTGGACTTTGACTGGGCCCAACTTTGTCTCCCTGTCCGTCCAAAGCTTTGTCTGTGCCCTTGCTCCATATAGGCTCTGTGCAAGACCTGTGGTGCATTAAGAACAACTGAAGAATCTCCCTTGGAGTGAAGGAGTCACTCCCCTACAACTACAGGCACTGTAACACAACTGACCAGTCTGCTACTCCTGAGCTCCTGTGGACTCCGAAGATTTCAGCAACTTGGGAGGTGGGTTTTCGAAGGTCCCTGAGGTCAATCTGCCCTCTCAGCAAGTCTGAGGCCAGTATCCCATGTGGGTATCGCATAACCCGAACCCCTGTGCATGCATCCATTTGCAATTTCATATGCTTGTTGATAATTCCCAAGCTTGTGCATTGGACTCCATGTAGTCCTGACCGGGGCAGTATTTGCACCAAAGAATTCCAGCCTCCTTGCACCGAGTGCCACGTGGGCTGGTACTTTGCAATCTTGTTCAAAGTCTCTTTGCGACTCCTGGTCCTTTGGCCTGTGGGTCTCCCAAAGTGTCATTTGGAATTTTGTTGGGCTTTCCTGGTTGCTCCAGATGTGCCCTGACTTCTCATTGCTTGATGAGTCTCCTGAACCTAGCTGGTCCACACCGTAACCTGCTTGACCTTTCTTCATGTGTTGCTTTTGCCAAGGCTTGTTGGTGATCCAGCCAGATACCGACCCCTCAGCACTCATTATCCTTCGTGGGACAGTTCACCTCCAGCTCCAGGTCATCCTCGACATCTCCTTGTCCTCGTGGATGCAGAGTCAAGCATCCCTTCTTCGCCCCTGAAACACCCATCGGTGGGCATTTGTCTACCGAACCCCTTTTCACTCTGAAGTGACCCAGACTATGTCCCCTCTGCTTTTAGGTTCCTTCCTTCCAGAATCCAGACTAGGATTTCTCCGGACACTTTTCACCTTTACGGCAGCAGTACTTCTTCACAGCCCTCCACTGAGAACGACAGCGGTTTCCCACACCACTTCAGACCTATGCACCTGGCTCCTCTGGAATACGTAACTCAGGTACTATGGTATCTACGGGTGGGGCGACTCTCTAACCTCTTAAATTTCAAAGTCCTCCTAGAAGGGTCCTTAAACTTTAAAACTGTAACTGTGACTTCCCAAAAGCATTGTACGGAGCCCGCGGTTTGGTTAACACACTGTACTCGTCCTCCGTGGGGTCCCTATCTACTCACCTTGGGTGGTTCCTTGGGGTCCCAGCGATTCTACGTGCTCTAGACTTTGTCTTGACCCAAGTCATGATTGTTATAACACACTATTTTAGTATATGGTTTTGTCTACCCCAGAGCCCACTGTGAATTGTGCTACTTACAACTGTTCCATTGATCTCATTTTGTGTACTTTGTGTTCTATCCTCGTGTAGAGGATACTAGAGAGTGCTATATTAATAAATACATATTTGTATATAACTAAACTACTGTGTGGTTATCTTTTCATTTAGTCAATATAGGAGTTGATATTCTGGTAGAACAAGCTGCTTTACTTTCCTTCAAGATTAAGCCTGAAGGCTGCTCTCCACAACTACCACTAAGATAGCTTTCTAAAGGTTATCTTTGACCTCATACATCACATGGTTGTTTGGACTGGGGCAAGGTGCCCATTTTAAATAGTGGACAGCATATACCAGGCCAACTTCTCACAGTGTACTTTCACGGCTGGACAGGCTGTATCAATTATTCAAAAGAAGTTGCCCTCGGCAAAAATGCACAGCCAAAATAGGTTTATTTTCTCCTTTTTCCACAGCAAAGTCAGCAAAGAACACCAGATTCAATAGGTCAGGCCTTACGCATTTCAAGCTTACACAGCTCTTGTTCACAGGCCAGTTCGGAGTGATGCAATGGAAAACAGAACTGACACCTGTTTGCAATTAAATACATTCCACCCCCAGTGGCCTCAAGGTGAGTTTATCAGATGCATTATGGTGCTGGTAGTTCTGCTGCACATACCTGTCCCGAATAGGTTTGCTCCACGTTTCACATTAAATAATACAGAAAGTGTAAAACCCCAGTAGATGAATCAAGAGTACATTAGTGGCTGTACATCAAAGCCACTCAGGCCTGCTGATTTGCGCAATGATGTTTTGGAAGTGCATTTTCGTTGAGAGCAACTTGTCTAGAATATTATACTTGGGGCAAACCTATTTGGGACAAATATGTGCAGCATTTTGCATCTTAGGGTGGCCCTGCCCTGTCTCCTCCTGTCGTTAATGGGCGCAGGACGGGACCGCCCTTAGCCCAGGTGTGGCCAAAGCCCGTCCTGTGCCGCATGTGTGCAGTGGTGCTTTTCAACACATCAAGAAGAAGCCACGCGCCCTTGAGGCAGACTCTGAAAGCACCACTCCTGGTGCTTTTCACATTGGAGGAAGGATTCCACTTATGTGCTGTGGGTCCAGGGAGGGCAACTACCCCACCTTTGCAACTTGGTAAGCCTCACGCTGCCGGTTTGCAATGGCACTTTTCAGCGCATCTGGAAGAAGCCACGCCCCCTTGAGGCAGACTCTACAAGCACCTCTCCTGGTTCTTTTCACATTGGGGGAAGGACTCCCCTTATGTGCTGTGGGTCCAGGAAGGTCAACTACCCCACCGCTGCAACTTGGTAAGCCCCGCGCTGTGGGTTCGCACTGGTGCTTTTCAGCATGTTGGGAAGAAGCCAGGCCCCCTCAAGGCATACCCTGCAAGCCCCTCTCACGGCGTTAGACTTAACAAAAGGTTATTGGCAAGTGATACTTCGATGGGAAGATCAGGAAAAATGCTTTTCCTACCCCCCAATGGGTTGTTTAAATTCACAACCCTACCTTCTGGGCTTCATGGAGCGCCCACTACCTTTCAAAGATTAATGAATAAAATGCTACACCAGGCCTATTTATCATCCTACCTTGATGGCAATGTTATATTCAGTACAACATGGGGACAGCACCTCTGTCATGTGCACAACATTCTTAAATAATTAGTAAATGGTTATTTACATATGAATGCAAAGAAATAATGGGTGGCTTTCACTAAAGTAAAATACCTGGGGTACGTTCTAGACAATGGGTTAATAGAGCCCCAAGAAGAGAAAATCTGTGCTATCATGGTCACCCCTATTACCCAGAAATAGAAAGGAGGTCCTTTTTTTTCCTGTCCTACTGGGATATTGTCAATGATTCTTTCCTCAGTATTTTGACATAACAGGCCCCCTAACAGACCTACTAAACAAGGGATTGACCAATCGGGAACTGCGCAACCCTTTACCTAAGAGCCAGGGAGGATTTCCCGATGCTGAAACAGGCCATCATTTCTAGTCCAATACTCACCTCTCCCAATTTTTTACAATGTATACCCCAAACCACCTCTGAGGTCAGAATAGGAGCCATCTTGTCTCAGGTTAACGAGGAGGGACTTGAAATGCCAATTTTTTTCACAAGCTGTAAATTGTTTCCCAGAGAACAGAAGTACCCAGTGATCAAAAAGGAGTGCTTAGTGATTACGAGGGCAATAGAGAAACTAAGATATTTTTTGGAAGGCAAGGCCTTTATCCTGTACACTGACCATGCCCTTTAACCTGGATGAGTCACACTATGGGTTAAAATCCTAGGGTGCTGAGGAAGTATATAAAAGTACAAACGTTCAGGTTGGAAGTCTGGCACTAAGAGCGATGAGAACTGTAATGCGGATTTTCTCTCTAGGTTGCCCCTTTTGACCGAGTGGGAATATCTTAGGGGAAGTGGATGTGTCAGTTGGACACCAGTAAAAACATGGGTAGCAACATGATTGCAGGGCAAATAGTGCTCGTCGAGCCCTTATCTCCTCACTCCTCTCTTTCTCTACAACCCTTAGACGAAAATCATTCAAAGCTAGCTGTGACATTATTGACTTCCTCACAGGAAGCGGGAGGCGGAACATCCAACAAGAAAGGGCTGCGGTCCCAACATTATTGACTTCCTCACAGGAAGCGGGAGGCGGAACATCCAACAAGAAAGGGCTGCGGTCCCTTTAAGACAGAAAACGCAACTAAGAGTGGGAAACATTTGAAACTGCTACACGATATACTGAGCAAGTGGGAGCCGAGCAGGAATCTCAGAAAACTGATGGTATGGTGCGGTGGTGGGCCATGAATCAGGAAACCCTAGAGGCATTCGTGAATGCTGGACCAAGCTGCAGATGTCGCAACATAGTTCTAGTACAAGTGATTGAAGACTCAAGGGACCCGATGCCCCCACAACTCCCAGGAAGATGTGAAGGAGCAGAGAGACCCTTGGCATCATACATCACCCATCTACGTTCCACGTGGAATGTGGCTCAGCCAGGTTCCGGCACATTTACTCAGCACCTGGGAGTTGGTGGTTTATAAAGCAGGAGGGGAAGGAAGGGGGACCAGCGTTCTGTTTAATGGCCAGAACACCTCATGGAGAGAGGGTCTTCCTTCCTTAGGCTACTGGCCTTTCAAGCTTAGAGCACTCGCTGGATATTTTAACAGAATACCTAGTCCTGTTGTGAAGACAAAACATACAGGAAACAACAAGTGATGGAGCCAGATTTTTTGTGTTTAATGTTGCTTACTCAAGGACTCCAGAATTGCATGAGGTTTTGGGGACTATAAAGCTGACTTTAATCCGGTGTACCTGTACTGTCAACTTTCCCTCTTCCCCCGTTTTAAGTCAAGATACTGATAGACACCCTATGTCAGACACTTACCTCTGAACTTTTTCTTTTTTGAAGGCGATTGCATGCCGGGAGGTTCAGGTTCTGCAACACCTAAGAAGAAGACCAGCGTTATTAGAAGACTCTTTTTCCCAAATAAACCATAAAAAAAGAATAAATAATGTGTCACAAGTAATAAGTACTGCACATACTTACAGAGACCTACTGCAACTTACCCCCATTAAAGGACAACCTGTTTTCACTACACTTGCCCAATATGACTATTTGGTAAAACTTGAATACAAGGAACTACAGAAAAATATATGTCAAGCATCCGATGGGAAATATGGAAATATCCCGAAGGATATTAGAGTAGGAGTTTCTAACAAAGGAGGGAAAATGTGCTTTGGAAACTCGTCTTATTGATCCTCTGTGGTGAGAATGAGGAGGAGAAGTAAGATGGTGGACTCTGAGGCGGCTGATTGCAGCATGCTGACCTATGACCAGTAAAGCACGGACTGACCTGACAGCGATAGATGATCCTCCATGCTGACTGAAGACATGTGGGCATTCCAGGAGGCTGTCCACAGCTGGTGTTTATTCTCGGAGGCTTGACGGTGTTGCAGTGGCTCACTGCGGCAGCCCTAGATCACTCTGGCTGTGCTGCCTGCGCCGTGGCCTCCACAGCAACATCGGTGGCTTCATTGATGAGTCCAAAAACTGCTGCTGGAGCGGCGATGGCAAAGAGTGCTCGTTCTACCATAAAGGCCGCTCAGGGCTCGGCTGAGTCGCTGAGAGAGACCACGGGGGCTGAGATGCGAATGCCACGGCCTGCAAGACCAGGATCTCCCGCAGGAGAAGAAAGGAAGGGGCGGGGCCACTGGGACCTCCCGGATGGCAAACCCCATGGTTGCTGATCTTCTTTGAGGATCAGTTGCCAAGCAAGACCCTCAGCCGCAGCGGCAAGGAGCCACAGATTCCAGGGAGTTGAATAATAGCCCTGCCAAAGCACAGATGGTAAAGAAAACCCTTAAGGACGGATCCCCCAGAAGGGAGTCGATAACTGAGTCCTCCTGCCACCAACAAGGAGAAGGTATGCAGGCAAAATCAAAATCAAAATAAAAAAATACTTTTATTTGATTTCATTAAAATCATAAAAGGGTGGACGTACCACCATGTTTCATAAAACCAAAAATCAACATTTTAAATCTGGATTTAAATGGAGACAGGAAATATAGGAGGGTGAAAAGACAAAAGGGGTTTGGAGCTAAATCGTGTCAACAGGCGGTGAATTAAGAAATTAAAACATTTTTATGCTTCCTTTTTCCAAGAGTTTGTAACATAATGAAGCCGTTCTGCCGTCAGCTGCTAATACAAAAAAAGATTATAGGATCAGAGCAGATAAATAGCTGTGTACAATTGTTACAAGCTGCTTATGTTAAATTGCTACTTTTGTCCAGTTCTTTTGCAGCCATTTTCCTGGCTCTACAGGATAATTGAATAGACGTGCCTCCGAGGCATTTCATAACTGCCGCTCTGCATGTCCTTATTTGTGCGTTTCTTAATGCCTCTCGCAAAACCGATTTCCTGGTTACTAGTAGTGCAGGGCAGATACATATGAGGTGCAACAAGGACTCGTCCCCCTGTCTACATAGCCGGTATGCTTTAGTTGGCCATGTGTGTTTCCGTTTGGGGGTTAGGTCCTTCGTAGGGTATACCCCGAGCCTCAACAATGTCAAATAATGCTTTTTTTAATATGGGAAAGATTGTATCACTGACCAAGTGTGATTTTTTTTGCGATTGCAGTTTTGTCGGTTAATAGGGATGTTCTTTTGATCGTATTATTCACGATTTTTTTAAATCCGGAGAATGTTGTGATGGTCAACCAAGCATCCTCTAACTGTAGTGCCTGGAGCGAATTTTTTAACACTGATGTGATAGAGTTTTTTAGCCTAGTTTGCATTTCAATCTCCACCCAACAGCGATATGCTAAAGTGTTCTCTTCGGCAGCTCTCATCCTCCAGTAATATTTAACTAATACGCCTTGTCTGGCTGGCTGCTGGTTTTTTAATCCATATTCCAGTCGGATTTGGGCTTGAGAGATATATCGGTGAATCGAGAACAAACGTTTGAACAGGGTGGATTGTGCTGTTTTTAGAGCTGTGGCATCTTTGGTATTCAATATTTCTGAGCCGTATGCGATGGAGGGTAGAAATTTAGCAGCGATTACTTTGAGCAAATGCCCTGTTGAGCAACCTGAAAGCTTTTGGTGTAGACTTTTAAATGCAAAGAGCAGTTGTTTTGCTTTCAAGCGGCCTTGGTCAAGATGTTGTGTGTAGTTGAGGTGGCAATCCAGTTGGAAGCCTAAGTATTTGTACGAAGACACCCTGATCAATGGTTTCTCATCAAATTTCCAGATACATTTGGTTTTTTTACTTGTGGAATGGTGCAGGCAACTTTACACTCTCCTCTATTGCCGGGCCTCAGTAGGGGGGGGACAAGGGGGGCTCTACATCTTCAATAACTGTATTCAGCGAGAACCTTAGTAAAGCTCCTGGCCCCCCCCAGCACCTGATATTAAGGCTGCCCCCAATAGTTTTTCCACTATTAACAATCAAGAGTCAGTAATCCAGAGGGGAAGCAATCAACCACCAGGTGTAAATGTAAATTGATACTTGTATACCGCACTACTCACCCGCAAGGGTCTCAAGGCGCTTGTACGAATACCGCTGTGGAACCCATCCTGGCTTTCCCTGGGAGGTGTCCACTCCTGGGCACCCCAAGGTGGAGGCCAGGCATCCTTAGCGTTGTGGGGGCCGTTGTGGAGATTAAGCAAGCTATTGCCCAGAGTTGCAGAGTGGGACTCCAAGATTGGAATAGGCACCGAGGCGAGAATTATCAGGTCTGTGGAATTTTGAGCCCAAGACCCGCCGAGGTGGGGAATTGAACCCTGGTCCAGGGCTAGACCTCTGCATCAGAGTCTGCCGCTCTAACCATTGAGCCACACTTCTCCACAGGTCCTACACAGTTACGGGTACACCGTGGAGGGGATGAGACAGATAGATGTGACCCTGATTAGGGACTAAGGGCCAGGTGTAGGTAAATCTGAAATACCGATTTCTTAATACCGAATTTTACCGATTCGGTATTAAGGAATTGATTGGTATTTCCTATGTAGGTAAAGATTCAGTAAAAAATACTGAATCCTTAATATTCCTTATTACCAAATCAGTAATTGAGATTCGGTAATAAGGAATACCTACCCATTCATTTATATGGGCTTGGAGGCCCAAAGGAATGAATATGAAGACATTCAGTATTAGCGATTCGGTATTACCAAATTGGTAATACCGGGAAGTATTTCAAGGGTGCCTGTTGCACCCCTGAAATATGCTTGTGTGCACATGTGGCACACATCCATGCCCTAAGGGCATGGATGTGTGCCACATGGCACATTTAAAAAAGGAAAAAAGCGCTTTTTTAAAGGAAATTAGTAACTATCACCAACTTGAAGTTGGTGGTAATTACCGATTTCTTAAGGCTCATAAGCACTCTTTAATTTGCTTCCTACATTTCATTTAAGGAATCGGTATTACAGATTCCTTAAATGCAAGAGCAATACGGAATCGGAATTAAGGAATTGGTATTTACCGATTCCTTATTTACCGATTCCTTACCTACATTAGGGATGGCTAAATACCGGTCGGTAACATTGAAATGTACAGAATTTTGGCGTTACCGACCGGTATTTAGCCACCTACATCTGGCCCTAAGTGATTGTTTTTTCTCGCTCTCAGATGGGGTTAAATGGTCTGTTGATGGTTCTGCTACCTCCTCGGAGTTTAGCGAACCCAACAATTATATCAATCCTGAGGAGAGTAAGGGGGACCGGGCCCTGACATCCCATAAGTTGGGTAAGAAACTCAGCCAGAGCATCTCAGGGGGCAGGGCTTTCACTTGGGATTGTACACCTACTGAGCAACTTACCAGCTCCCCTCTAGGGACTGTACAGAGCACCAGAGCTCTGGATCCCCCACACTGGAGGCCATCTATCAGGCAATTTTAAGGCCCCATGAAGAGGCGCGACAAGACAGTTGCAAAGCCCAGTCTTCACTATGGAAGGTGCAAGGGGTGGTGAGGAAGCTTACCAAGGCATGTTACTCCTTTGGGGAATGTATGACAGAACTCGAAGCAAGAATCGTCTCGACAGAGACAGAATTGTTATTGTTATTGTTAGGAGTATTTGTAGAGCGCATGGCTACCCGCAGGCGTCCCAGCGCTAGCAGAGGTACCAGAAAGATCACAGCAGCTTAGTAGGATAGTTTTGAAACAAAAACATGTTTTCAATAGTTTACTGAAGGACAGGAGGTTAGGTTCTGAATGTAGATGGACGAGGAGGGTGTTCCACAGCTTGGCAGCAGTGTAATGGAAGGACCAGCCACCAATTCTTATCCTTTTGATTTTGGGGACCGAGGCTAAGTAGAGGTTGGTTGATCTGAGGCATCTATTAGGATGATAGGGGGAGATGATGAAGCGGATGATGGGAGGGTCTTTCTTCCAGAAGGACTTATGAGCAATGCATAAGGATTTGAATTGTATTCTTTCTATAATCGGGAGCCAGTCCAAAGTCTTCAGGGCAGGTCTTGCAGAGTGGCTGTTGGAAATCTTAAGAAGCAAACATGCTGCAGAGTTCTGAATAACTTGCAATTTGTTTGTTATAGCCCCTGGGGCTCCTAGATGCAGAGCGTTTGTAGTCAAGGCTGGAGATGATTAAGCCCTGGACAATGAGTCTCCTTGCTGAAAAGGGGAGGAGCTGGGGAACTTTGCGGAGAATTCATAAAATGCCATGGCAGGAAGCAGCCAGTTTGGCGCCTGATGATCAAATGTGAGTGACCGATCTAACCACATGCCCGACTATTGATCTGGATTTTGGGCATGGGCGGAGAGCCAAGACAGATTGGCCAAGCTGAGCCAATGTCAAAAATGGGTAAAT
The DNA here is from genome assembly GCF_964261635.1 of Lissotriton helveticus. Classification (NCBI taxonomy): domain Eukaryota; kingdom Metazoa; phylum Chordata; class Amphibia; order Caudata; family Salamandridae; genus Lissotriton; species Lissotriton helveticus. Next base: position 367,706,576 of record NC_136071.1, read on the forward strand.
TACCCAGCAACATAAGCTTAGTCTGGTCTACATTCAATTTGAGAAAGGAGAATTCCATCCATTTAGCAACTCTTTCCAGGCAGGGGCCTAGACAGCGCGAGGTGTCTTCTGGGTGATTTAAGGCCACCACTAGTTGGGTGTCATCGGCGTAGGTGATAATTTCAATCCCGAAAGGGGGGACAATCTGTGCCTGAGGACTCATATAAAAACGAAACAGTGTCTGGCTCAAGGACGAACCCCGGGGAACGCCGCAGCTAAGTGGAATGCCGTCAAAGACTTGGAAAGTCCTATTATCAAGGAAGGACTGCAGCCCGGTGATAACACCGCCTGATAATCCAACATTCGTCAGCCTGTGGATCAGTATGTCATAGTCTACAGTGTTGAAGGCGGCACTGAGGTCCAAAAGGATGATAGCTGTTGATCCACCTGGGTCAATATACATTTTGGACTTTTCTACCACTGCCAGTAAATCAGTTTCGGTCCCATGTTGGGGGCGGAATCCAGTTTGCGAGGGGTGAACTATATTTTGGGATTCGAGAAAGGGAGAAATAACTGAATTGACATGCTTTTCTAGCATTTTACTGATCCCAGGGAGAAGGGAGATAGGGTGGTAGTTTCCAAGAATGTTGGGATTAAGGCTCGGTTTCTTCGATAGCGCCTTCACCATGGCATGTTTCCACCGTAGCGGTCGAGATAAAGGAGTTAATCAGCTTCAGTAACACCGGGACGACTAATTTCCCAGCCTTACTTAGAAATTGAGGGAATGCCGGGTCACTGGGAGAGCAGGATTTTCCTGGGGCAGAGACGTTTACCAGAGTGTCCATCAAGTGAATTTCCTTGAGAGAATTCTCACCGGGCATGGAGTCCTCCATAAACAGCAGATTAACAGAGGAGGCGGGGGGGAAGAATTGTAGATATCCTGAATTGTATTAAAAAAGAACTCTGGCAGTTTATCGCACTGTGCATGAGACCCTTTGTGGGGGGGGGGGGGGGGAATCCATGACTGGTAGTTTTAAAAGATGCTTTGCAATCTTGAACATTTTGCGGGGGAATTTGAGACTAGATTAATTCTTTCCTCATAGTAGGATGCTTGTGCATCTTTCACTTTGGATTGATACATTATTATGTAGTCCCTGTATTTCTGCTTATTTACTACATCATAGTCTCTTCTTCATTTCCTCTCAAGTCTCTTGCAGGTTTGTTTGTACTCTTGCAGTTTAGGGGAGTACCACAGAGAGGGGTTATTCCTACTTTTTTATGAATACATTTCCTAGGTATGACCAGGTCCAGGGAAGAATAAATCCAATGGTTACATTTGTCATTCTCGGCCGTGGGATTGGAATCTAAAGCAGACATAGTATTTTTCAGATCTGATTTATAAGAGTCCAACGGAAGGTTGGATGAAGAGCGTTTCTCCAGCTACTGGTCGAGCCGCTGACAAGGGGTGGGGGGGTTGTGATATCCCAGGAGAAGGACATCAGAAAATGGCCTGACCTTTGCACTGGGATCAGGCCTTTTACTGAAAGTTCCCTACTATTAGAAAATATAGAATCTTGTAGGTTCCCCTTCTCATGGGTTGGGCCAGTGACATTTTGCTTCATCTGAATAGCTAGGAGATTCTGGACGAGGTCAGACACTACTGGATCCGTGGGATCAATAAAATGCAAGTTGAGATCACCTGGTACAGTAAAATTGGAGGAGGAGCTTGCCAAGTTGGGGACAATTTCTGGTAGGACTTTAAAAAGTTGTCCATGGGCTCCAGGGGGCACTATATAAGAATACCTGAAAAGGCATGGGTAGGAGAAAGTGTGATGAAGAAGGAAACATTTTCACAATCAGGTAAAATATTAGGGACGATACGGCACTCTTTTAAAATAATGGCAATGACTTCTCGCTTCCCCTGCTCTCGGTCTCTCCTCAGGATATAGTATCCCTGTGTGAGACATTGCACCTGGTCCGGTTCTGATTAATTGTTGAGCCACGTTTCGGTAAGAAACAAAACATTGGGACACTCCTCTTGAAGCAGAATACAGATTTGAGTGCTGTGTTTGGGTAAGGATCTGCAGTTTAAAGACAGCACTTTATATACTGAGGAGGGTGCTGGAACCGGGCAGAGTTTGGGGTTAGAGAGTGGTGTATAAGAACAGTGTGGACAGCTAGGAACGTCCTTAGCTGGACAGATGAAGTGTAGACATTTTCTCTTAGGAGAGCCCCTTAATTTCCATAGTTGCCCTGAAGATTAAATATGTTGACTTGAGTTGAAAAGGGGGTGGGGGCGAGGCCCCTGGCCCCGGTTAGGTGTGGACAGGCACAGACGGGCTTGCAATTGGCACGCCTTTGGTGCACCCACTGTGCGCGTCCGCTGCGCTTTGACGCTGACACCTCTGTTATAGCCAGAAGCCCTTATTGATGTTGGGCGAGACTAGAGCATTTCATCTTCAAGATGGCTGCCCTAAAATGGCCTAACAGAAGAGAGTGAAGGACACTCTTCCCAGAAAGATCCATCCTCCACTCAATTGGCAGCCTAGTTGCCGCGGTGGACCAGGGAGAAGGAGAGGCAGGAGAATGCGTAAGGCACGGTGAGCGTTATAGAGTTGTAAAAAGTGCAAAGCAGGCAAAATTAAAAAGCACAGTTCAGAATACACATTTTAAAAACACAAGCTAAAAATAGCATGGTAGTGGGAATAGAACGATTACCACCAGCCACGCTGAGTGAGTTACCTTGTCTTGGCTTAGAATAGACAAGAATTAATAATGGCTACTCGGGCTCAAACAGAGACGCACAAGTCTCAGTTAATTGACATACAGTGGAAACTTGAGGACCATGCGAATCAAAAGAGGCACAACAATCTACACCTGCTTGGGGTCCCCAAAGGAATTGAGGGGTAGACCTATGTTGTGGAACTATTGCGTGCTGCTCTTCCGGAATTAACAGGCTGGAAATGGACACAAGAAGTCCAGCAGGCACATATGGTACCCTTCACTTTTAGACAACACTTAAAGACCATGCCAAGTCATGGGCCATTCTTGTGTATTTCAGGAGCTTTCTTTTAAGTCAGGCAATTTTTGAGAAAGCTAGGCCCAAGCAAAGAGATCTAGCTGGGGTTTCTCATTTTTTGTGCAACCAAATTTCTGCCATTCTACTGTTGAGAGACGCTGGCGGCTGCGGCAGATGATAAAACTTTTTCAAGACAAAAAAGCACAGCCTTACATAGTTAATCCAGCTCGTTCAAAAGTGGTATGGGGGTGGCTAACTTGATTTTTTGTGTCAGAGATTAAGGCGAAAGAGTTCCTTGATGCTCTAAAACCGTGTAAAAAAGGTAAGATTTCTACTTTGTTTGTCCTGCTTGTTTTTGTTTTTGTTTTTTTGAACCAGCCTTGTTATGTTTCTCTGTTTTTCCACTCATGTCAGGAAGAGACAATAGCTTAACTGCACTATTCACAGGTCATGCATGCTGCACCCATCTCCCACTGACTGTATTACAGTCTGATTGCTTCTCAGGGTTGGGGGGAATGGGTGGGGTGGGGGGATAATGGTGTCTTTGGGGCAGGGGGGCATGGGTAGAGGGTAGGGTTAGGTGGGGGAGTAAAACAAAAATGTTACCCGGAGATGGAATTGATGGAATCAATTGAACGGGGATTAGCACAGAATTGTTTTATTTTCTACTTAATAAAGTTGGGGTCAGGAACACCAAGTGTTATAGACATGTGCCAAATAGGTAAAATAAGTATCTGTTCAATAATCATTTGTGGGCTGAATGATAGATCCAAGCGATTAAGGTTGGCTGAGTTTGTGAGGGGGAATAACCCGGACATTGTGTGCTAATAGAAAACATATATTCCTTCGGACAAAAGGGGAATGATTGCTATAAGAGGGTATAATCTGTTGACCTATACCACTCAGAGATCTAATATCTGGGGGGTGGCAATCTAAGCGAAACCCCATATAAGGCTGGCTGGACGTATGTTAGAAGGTAGGCATTGGTTGAGCTCTAGTCATGTCTTACGGTGTGCTCAATATATGGGATGAATCAGGATGACCCAAATATATTTGAGGATCTTGAGGTGGAGTTAGCAACATGGCCACACCCCTTGGTTATCTGTGGGGACTTTAATATTCATCAAACAGTTGCGACCCAGAGAGCCCGGCAGTATCAGGGGAAAAAGCCTAAAGTATATTGGGCACTGCACTCCATCATGGACAGTCATGGGTTGACTGATGAATGAATGAATGAAATGAAAGTGGATTTTTTAAAGCGCGAATTGCTGCCCTGAGGCGTCCAAGCGCTAGAGGAACCTGTTGGTAAGGTAAGTGAGGTTACAGAACCGAAGAGGGAGGGAGGGCTGGGTTTTATTAAAGAGAATTGAACAGGTGGGTTTTTAGTTGTTTGCGGAAAGAGGCTAGGTCGGGGTTGGATCTCAAGTGAGAAGGAAGGGCGTTCCAGATCTTAGCGGCATTGAAGGCAAACATCCTTCCCCCGATCTTGTCCTTTTGATTCTAGGGACTGTTGCCATAAAAGCCTGGCTAGATCGCAGGTTTCTGCCTGGACGATACTGGCTTACTAGGCTTCGAGTAATTTGAGGTCCCGAGTCCCAAAAGGCCTGGTGAGCAATACACATTGCCTTAAAGGTGACTCTCTTACGCACTGGGAGCCAGTGTAGGCTGGTCAGTGCCGTTCTAACTGGCATTCTGCGTGGGATCTGCAATAGAGTGCGGGCAGCGCAGTTTTGTACCAGCTGTAGCCTCTTTAGTGTGTACTCTGGAGCACCCAGATAGAGGGCGTTGTTAGAGTCCAGTCGTGACTGTATCATGCCCTGTATGGCTATCTGCTTTACCTCCATTGGGAGCAAAGGAAGAACTTTCTTCAGTGTCCTGAGTAGTCCAAAGCAGGTGGCTGAAAGCTTTGTAGCCTGGGTGTTAAGTGAAAGACTCCTGTCTAACCACACCCCTAGGCTTTTGATGTTTTCTTTCGGAGCCGGGGGGGGGGGGGCCTAGACAGGTGGGCCATAGTGAGTTGAAAAGGGTAGGGTCAGCAGGGCCCAGGAGCATAAGCTCCGTTTTGTCACCATTGAGCTTTAGCGATGACAGAGTCATCCAGGCCTTCACTTCCTCCAAGCATTTTGTTAGTCCACCTGAAAGTGGCTGTTGAGCCTCCTGCGCTAATGAGACCACCAGCTGGGTGTCGTCCGCATATGAAATGATCTTGACTCCATGCGGACGAACTACCTCAGCCAATGGCCTCATGTAGGTATTAAAAAGCGCGGGGCTCAAAGAGGAGCCCTGGGGGACTCCACACTTCAGGGGTATGCTGGAGGACACTGTCTGACCGTCAAACACTTGGAACGACCTGTTACTTAGAAAAGATTTTAACCAGAGCCAGGCCTTGTCCACAATGCCGGCATTCGAGAGACGGTTCAGTAAGGTGTTGTGACTGACCGTGTCGAATGCCGCGCTAAGGTCAAGGAGGATCACTGCCACTGATCCTCCCTGATCAAGAATTTTCCTGGACTCCTCGATGACCATTAGGAGGGCGGAATCTGTTCCATGCTTAGGTCTAAACCCTGTCTGGGTGGTATCTAACAGCTGGTTATCTTCAAGAAAGCTAACCAGCTGGAGGTTGACATACTTCTCCACGATTTTACTCACCCAGGGTAACAGGGAAATAGGACGATAGTTGGCAAAGTCCAATGGGTCCAGGTTTGGCTTCTTTATCAGTGCTCGGACCATCGCCTGTTTCCAGGCGGGAGGGACGATGCCAGAAGCGATGGAAGCGTTCAGGAGGTTTTTGATGATAGGTAGGACAATCTGAGATGCCAGCAACATGGCTTCAGGGGGTGCCGGGTCAGTTGGAGATCCGGATTTTACTTTCCGAGCCATGGACTCCAACACTTCGAGATCCATGCAGGGGAAGTGGTCAAGCGTGGGTGAGGAGGCTAGAATGGGGTCTATCCCTCTGGTTTTGTCCTGAGCTTTCAGAGGAATAGTAGTGCATGGGAAGGAAGTATATATTTTGTTTACTTTGGCCGCGAAGAATTCCGCTAAATCGTTGCATTGGGAAACAGATTTTTCCTCATATACACTGGGGGGGGATGGTTTAGTAAGTTTTTGTAGAGTTTGAAAGATTTCCCTGGGTTTAGATTTTGCGGCTAAAATCTTGTCAGAAAAGTATGCCGCTTGAGCAGCTTTTACTTCTTTCTTATAGGCTTTTATTTCCTCTCGATATCGAGTTTTATCCTCCATAGAGTAGTCTAAACGCCATTTTCTTTCGATTTTTCAACATTGGCGCTTTTTGTTCCTGAGGGTCTCCGAATACCAAGGTGCTGTTTTATGGGAGCGTTTTACTATTGATTTCTTAAGGGGGAGGATGGTTTCGAGGGAGTGCAGGATCCAGTTCTCATAGGCCTGGTACGCCAGACACGGATCTTCATTATTAAGGGGAAGTTCTTTCATAAGTTTATTTTTCCATTCATCTACTGGTATCCGTGCCCAGGATCTGGCATGTCTTATCATTGGTGTTACCTGGATGGGTTTCTGGGTCGACCAGGTGAAGGGCACCAAAGAGTGGTCAGTCCATGGGAGAGGAAGTGGAAGCCCAACCACAAAATCCGCACAGTTACTGAACACTGGATCTAAAAGGTGTCCTTTCACATGAGTTGGTGTTTTTACTCGTTGGATAAGTTGTAGCGCGGCCAGGTCATCGGCTAATGTAGTAGCCGTGGAATCCAGCGGTGAGTCAAAATGAAAATTGAGATCACCTAACACGGTATAGTTGGCGGCAGCGCTAATGCGTGGCGCCACTATTGCTGGTAGGAAATTATGAAATTGTTTAGACGGGCCCGGCGGGCGATATATCAATGTGCCCGAAAAGCAGTGGTTGGGAGAGAGCTCCAGTGAGAAAGCTAGGCTTTCACAATCTGGGATGTTTTCCGAGATGAGTCTACAACGGTATTGTTCTTTAAATATAATTGCTAGCCCTCCCCCTCTACCCTCCGGACGGTCTTGTCGGATGATTTGAAAGCCAGAGGGGAGGGATGTTACAACATCCGGGTCGGAGTCTAACGCCAACCATGTTTTGGTGAGAAACACTGCGTCAGGCATACGCTCTTCCAGTAGGAAGGAGATTTCCACCTTATGTTTTGGCAGGGATCTGCAGTTTAATAGGAACATGCAGTATTCCTGCTTCAGGGTTTTGGTCTGCCATATGTTGAAAGGGGCGTTGCATTTTGGACAGGTGGCTGGAAGAGACATTGCATCAAGGCAATGCCTTTCACACTCCTGTCCCAGGGACCTCATGCCATGTAGAGCGTCTGCGCTGTAGGCTATGATCTGTTTAGCCTGAGATGTAGGGGACGTGGCCCCTGGCCCAGACTCGGCGCGGACGAGCGCAGACGAGCTTGCCTTATGCGCGCCTGCGGCGCGCATTCGTCGCGCCCGCTGCGCTCGTCCGCTGCACTTCCTGTATAGACACATGCTTTATAGGAGGCAGGAGAAAAAGGAAAAGGGGCGTGGCCTATCCTGGTGGGCGTGGCCTGTGTGCTGGTCAATGGCGGCAGGGGGGCGAAAACACTCGCCGGTGGCAGCGTATTAATCAGCTGTCATCGGGGTACGTGCCAAGGATATAGTGCTCAGACGGTGAGTGCAGTGTTTAAAAAATACACACAAGTCAAATTACAATTTTAAAAGAACACACGATTTCGCGCTACTCCCGGCTCAAGCCTCAGGAGGTTCCACAAATAGCATCAAGCAGCGCTTGCAGTCAGCGTGCTTAAATACCACGTAGAGAGGAAAAGGGGCGTGGCCTATCCCGGTGGGCGTGGCCTGTGTGCTGGTCAATGGCGGCAGGGGGGCGAAAACACTCGCCGGTGGCAGCGTATTAATCAGCTGTCATCGGGGTACGTGCCAAGGATATAGTGCTCAGACGGTGAGTGCAGTGTTTAAAAAATACACACAAGTCAAATTACAATTTTGAAAGAACACACGATTTCGCGCTACTCCCGGCTCAAGCCTCAGGAGGTTCCACAAATAGCATCAAGCAGCGCTTGCAGTCAGCGTGCTTAAATACCACGTAGAGAGGAAAAGGGGCGTGGCCTATCCTGGTGGGCGTGGCCTGTGTGCTGGTCAATGGCGGCAGGGGGGCGAAAACACTCGCCGGTGGCAGCGTATTAATCAGCTGTCATCGGGGTACGTGCCAAGGATATAGTGCTCAGACGGTGAGTGCAGTGTTTAAAAAATACACACAAGTCAAATTACAATTTTAAAAGAACACACGATTTCGCGCTACTCCCGGCTCAAGCCTCAGGAGGTTCCACAAATAGCATCAAGCAGCGCTTGCAGTCAGCGTGCTTAAATACCACGTAGAGAGGAAAAGGGGCGTGGCCTATCCCGGTGGGCGTGGCCTGTGTGCTGGTCAATGGCGGCAGGGGGGCGAAAACACTCGCCGGTGGCAGCGTATTAATCAGCTGTCATCGTGGTACGTGCCAAGGATATAGTGCTCAGACGGTGAGTGCAGTGTTTAAAAAATACACACAAGTCAAATTACAATTTTAAAAGAACACACGATTTCGCGCTACTCCTGGCTCAAGCCTCAGGAGGTTCCACAAATAGCATCAAGCAGCGCTTGCAGTCAGCGTGCTTAAATACCACGTAGAGAGGAAAAGGGGCGTGGCCTATCTTGGTGGGCGTGGCCTGTGTGCTGGTCAATGGCGGCAGGGGTGCGAAAACACTCGCCGGTGGCAGCGTATTAATCAGCTGTCATCGGGGTACGTGCCAAGGATATAGTGCTCAGACGGTGAGTGCAGTGTTTAAAAAATACACACAAGTCAAATTACAATTTTAAAAGAACACACGATTTCGCGCTACTCCCGGCTCAAGCCTCAGGAGGTTCCACAAATAGCATGATATATGGAATATCAAGCACCCGATATATAAGATATATAAGATATATGGAATATCAAGCACCCGAATAATCCAGGTTATACCTATTATTCGCATCCTCATAAAAACATGCGAGGCTTGACTATTTTTTAATACTAACTGGTTTTATTGCTAAGGCTGACATCAGGAAGCTCCAGATGTTGGTCTCAAACCATAACTCCTTGATTCTGGAGGTAGAGGCCCAGGCGGCTAACAAACGCCATCATAAGTGGACATTCAATAGGAAACCTTTGGTGAATACCTCCTATGTTGCTCATATTTAGAAATGGACTCAGGAGTTTCTTAATACTAACAGATATAGCACCTCAAGTGTTATGGTCTGGGATGCCCTCAAGGGTGTCCTGAGGGGGAAAACCATTAGCTTTGTTGCCCACCCAAGGAGACACCGCTTGGCTGAGGTCACTCCCCCCACACCACACAGCTCCACAAGTGCGTCTGTGTGCCCCCGCTGCCTGTCACTGCAGCTGCCACAGGGTCGAGGCTCCTCTGCCTCGATAGTCCGGAAGTAAGGTACTGCTGCTTCTGTTCACTGCTTTGTCTTGTTTTGCCTGTAATTATATTGTATTGTACTCTTGTTCCCATTTTTTACTGCACCCCCTGTATTGCCTTCTGTATCCCTGCTTCACCAGTTTATTCCTGCCGCTGCGTCCCTGTGGCCCCGCCCCCCTGCTTGCCCGTTCGTCACCTGGCTCCCACCTCCAGCTGCTCCTCCCTCCCACCTCCCCTTATGTAGTGGCCGCTGCCTGGCAGCGCCGCTGGAGCACCGAAGGCGCACATAAGTCAAGCCCGTCTGCGCCCGTCCCTGCCTGGACTGCGCCCAGCGCTCAGGACCCCTGGCCCCCACGAACACAACTACACCTGATACTGCTACAATGCCAGCACTCTCCACGCACTCAACACCGGACGATCACACACCTGCTTCCTGGCTGCCCCGAAGTGCACACAAGGACCCTTCTCCTGCCGGAACTGCAGCTTCACCAGCATCTGACCCGCCATGCCACCCACCGTGAAAGAACGCAACCACCTCCGATGCATCCTTCTCAACACCCGCTCCGCCTGCAAACACTCCGTTGAACTCTGCGACCTACTCGACTCCACCTCCCCAGACGTCGCTTTCCTGACAGAGACCTGGATGAACCCCTCCTCGGCACCCGCCATCTCCATAGCCATCCCGGACCACTACAAGACCACCCGCAGGGACCGCACCAATGAAACAGGAGGAGGAATCACCATAGTCCACAGGAACACCCTCAGAGTCTCGACCAACACCGACGACGCCCACAGCACCGCCGAACACCTGCACTTCCAGATCCACACCGATCCCAACACCACCCTCAGAGGCACCCTCTTCTACAGACCCCCCGGACCCCAGCCACAGTTCAGCACTCCATCGCCGGATTCATCAGCACGCATGCCCTCGCCTCCATAGACTACATCCTCCTCGGGGACCTGAACTTCCACCTCGAGAATAACAACAACACCAACTCCACCACCTTGATCGACAACCTCACCAACCTCGGACTCAGACAGTTCGTCTCAACACCCACCCTTCTGCCGGCCTCATGCTTGACCCCATCTTCTCCGCAAGCGCCCACATCTTCTTCAGCCACACCACCAAACTCCATTGGACCGACCATCGCTGCATCCACTTCACCTTCCAGAAACGCACCACACACCACCACACCCAACAAATCCCTCACCACTGCTGGAGCACAGTCACCGAAGACCAGCTAACCACCACCCTTGCCTGGAGTCCACCCGCTGACCCCACTGACCCCAACACCGTCCCCAGCAACCTAAGACAGTAGATCGACGACTGCACCAGCACCTTCGCCCCGATCAAGAACCCCTCCAACAGTCACACCAGCAAGAAAGCCAACTGGTTGAACAAGGTCCTCCAGGCCTCCAAGCAAACTTGCAGAAAACTAGAGAAGAAATGGCACCGTGAACCGACACAGGACAACTACGCAGCCCACAAGAACGCCACCCCCAGACACCATCACCTCAACAGATCCTCCAAAAGGGCCTTCTTCATAGACCGCCTAGACGACAAGAAACACAACAGCAAAGAGCTCTTCACCATCGTGAAGGAACTATCCAACCCCAGCTCCAACGACATCCCACCTTCGCAAGACCTGTGCGACTCCCCTGCCACCTTCTTCGATTTGCAAGATCGCAGACATCCAAGACAGCTTCAACGTCATGACCGCCCCGACAGCCACTGAAACCTCCGTCCCCACAGCCACCATATGCCCCGATCCCTTGAGATCCTGGACAAACATAAGCGACAACGACACCATAAAAATCATGAACACCATCCACTCCGGATCTTCGTCAGACCCATGCCCACACCACATCTTCAACAAAGCCAGCACCGCCATCGCACCCCATCTCCGGAAAGCCATCAACATCTCCTTCGAGACAGCGACCTTCCCAGAGAGCTGGAAGCACGCCAAGATCAACGCCTTCCTCAAAAAACCTAAGGACCTCAAGAACTTCCGGACCATTATCCTGCTCTTGTTTCCAGTGAAGATTATTGAGAAGGCCATCAACAGACAACTGACCCGCTACCTCGAGGAGAACAACATCCTGGACCCGTCCCAGTCCGGGTTCTGCAGCAACCTCAGCACCGAAACTGCCCTCATCGCCGCCACCGACGACATCAGGACCCTGCTGGACAACTGCAAAACCGTGACCCTCATCCTCCTGTACCTGTCGGCCGCCTGCAACACTGTCTGCCACTGCACCCTTCGCACACGCCTTCACAACGCCAAGATCCGAGACAAGTCTCTGGACTGGACCACCCCCTTCCTCTCTGGCAGAACCCAGAGGGTCCGCCTCCCCCTTTCTGCTCCAAAGCCACTGAGATCATCTGCAGCGTACCCCAGGGCTCATCCCTCAGCCCGACACTGTACAACATTTACATGGCACCACTCGCCCACATTGCCCGACTACATTACCTCAACATCATCTCCCCCGCCGACGACACCCTGCTGAACTTATCCCTCACCAAGGACCCCCTCACTGCCAAAACCAACCTCCACAAAGGAATGAAAGCAGTCACCAAGTGGATGAAGAACAGCCATCTGAAGCTGAACTCGGGTAAGACAGAAGTCCTCATCCTCTGCTTTACCCCCTCAGCCTGGAACGACTCCTGGTGGCCGACCGCACTGGGAACAGAACCGACACCAACACCCACCGACCACACACGCAACCTGGGGTTCATCCTCACCTCTACTCTCTCCATCACAAAGCAGGTCAACGCCATCTCATCCTCATTCTTCAACACCCTCCGCATGTTTCGCAAAATCTACAGGTGGATCCACACTGAAACAAGAAGAACGGTCACCCAGGCACTTGTCAGCAGCAGGCTGGACTAAGGAAACGCCCTCTACGCAGGAACTTCAGCCAAACTCCTGAAATCACTACAATACATTCAGAACGCCTCTGCATGCCTGATCCTCGACATCCCTCACCGCAGCCACATCACTCCCCACCTGAGAGACCTGCACTGGCTCCCTGTCAACACGAGGATCACCTTCAAGCTCCTCACCCACGCACACAAGGCACTCCACAACACCGGACGGGCATACCTCAGCAGACGACTCACCTTCTACACCCCCAACCTCCAGCCCTGCTCTGCCGACCTCGCCACCAAAGAGTGACCTCCGCTGGCAGATCGTTCCCCCACCTCGCCACCAAGAGCTGGAACACCCTCCCCGTCCTCCTACGGCAGACCCAGGACCTGCTATCCTTCAGAAGACTACTCAAGACCTGGCTATTCGAGCAGTAGCAGCATCCCTCCCAGTGCCATGAGACCCCGACGGGTGAGTAGTGCAATTTAAAAATGTTCTGATTTACTGATTGATTGATACGTCGTGAGTTGACTGAGAATGAACATGTGGAACGGATTGGGCAAGGGGGTGGTACAAACCCAGCTGAAGATTATTTCTTTAAAAAACAAAATTAATAGCTGGCTCACCCAAACATTGGCCAAAGAATTTAAGACACACAAATGAGGCAATGCAAAGTCAGTCTGCCTGCCCTTTGCGTGGCCTCATAGATATGCGGTCAGGCAAGCCAGAGGAAAGTGCTGTATTTATTCACTCTGCATTAAGGGTGTGTTCCATGTTTTTTTGCAGTGGCCTTTCCCGTGTAACACTAATGAGTAACTCACACATTTCCAGATATCCAAGGATCAGTAACTCTGGGACTCTTTGCAGATAGTGTGCCTCCTAAGTAACCCTGGGCGTAGTTCGCGTGGTTGTGCTACCCGTAGCTACGCGAAGTGCACTTCACACTACGCGAGATACGCGTAGCGCTATGCAAACTGGGTAGTGCGCTGTTCGTGATGATTGCACAGTGCCGGATGCTTGTCCGCACTGTGCAATCATCGAAAATGGCATCTCGCACATTGTGAGCTGTTGTTTTCTGCCGCTCAAGTAGATTTTTACTCGAGCGGCAGCTTTCTCAATGCGGACTGGTAGTTTTTCATCGTGAGCGGTCACGAGCATACGCGACCACTCACAATGAGAAACCTGACCTCCCCGCGTTGAGAATCTCGCCGGGAGGTTTATTTCCCGCGATCGCCAACTTGATGTTGCTGATCGTGCACAAGGAAAAAGTCTCGTCGGGATGTAATTTTGCTCGCTTGCGGTCACCAACTTGATGTTGAAGACCGCGAGCGAGCAAAAAATGCCAACTACTCTACGCTACATGATTTTGCACTGTGCTACATGCAATCCGTGTAGGGTACAGTAGCACAAACTACGCAAACTTCACGAGCATAGCGTAGTTGGCCAACTAGGTTTACACCTAAGGGGAAGTGAAATGAAGATTCATAATTACATGTATGTTAGTCATGTCCAATTACTATGTGTACTGCATTCTGGAGGACACATGTAATGAGGAAATTGAATAGATTGTTTGCTTTTGGTACAGAACTGTGTCCCTTATAGCCTTAAGTTAATTGAGGACACAACGCTGACACACGCGCACCATTGTGCAATGGGGGTGTTTGTCGATGCTCGTCACCATTATGTGATGGTGCGTATGCAGATAAACCATGGATGTGCTTTATGCTAAGAATATGGCACATTCCAGCCCTTCACTCTGGATGCAGGTCAGCGCAGTGCTGCCCAGTGGCAGCAACTGCTAAATGAGGCCCTGTGTGTGCATTTAATTGATTGAAAGAGTCTCACTAATGCATCACTATGTGAAATGCTGTCCAAACACTGTGTTGAAGTAAAATATACCCTTCCTTTACTCTGTGTGTCCACAGGTAAATCCCATGGTCATGAGGCATGTGATGTATCCCAGAACTGTGAAACGGAGAAATTGAGTCATATTGTAACCTCGCAGAATCATGTCTACCAAGTTTCATTACATTACTCATCAAATACACACATCCCTTCATATCCGCAATCCGTTTTGCTGCCATAAAATCTACTCCAGTCCTCCAAGGTTCCAGACTGTGCAGCAATGTATAGCCTCATGCACAAACTACATCTCTCATGGCAGTCAACAACACAGTCATCTTGGGAATAATGTGCCTGCATTGGAGCAATGCTCCATATTTTCTGTGAGAGCAGGCACTGAACTCTAGGAAACAGAATCATGTGGAAAATATGTCCTACACTGTCCCCAAACAGTGGGCAGTGTAGTGTGGTGACCAGTTGCATTGTACAGCAGAAGACTCCCACATAACTCTAACCCATTGTGTACTTTCAACACACTGCCATGTGCACATTATTATGTCCCACATTGATATCTACTCACTACCCTCCCCATGCAGTAGACATTAAACAAAATTGACTACAACTCTCACCGCCAAAGATGCGTGACTGAAGTTTGCACCATCACCTGCTCCAGCTAAAGGTTGTCAAGTCAGACTTGTATCAGTTCAGGAATGGCAATAGTAGACAATAATAGAAACAATTATTGAGTGTGAGACATCTGTCTACTCAATGGCTAATTGATTCTCCTCACTGGTGAAAATTCGTCACCTTTAATGGCATTGGCACTCACAAGTATAACACATAGTAAGTGAATCACAGAGGACAGCACACCTGTATGTGTATCACAGTGTCAGTCATCTGATGCATACTTGTTTGTATGCCACACAATGTCATTGCACTTCTCCTACAGTAGGTAAGATGTATGAATCATTCAGGACACGTAACAGAATTAACCTGAATGTGGGGCCATCCCCTGACATGACTCTTAACTAACTTTACCCCTGCTGTCTTTGCAGCTGGCCAGAGATATGCTCTGAAGCAGCGGGTGATGACTCCTCTTTAAAACCCACAGACAGAACCCCAGCGGAGGTACAATTATGCCGAAGCAGGACTCGTTACATAGATGAGCGAACATTCAGCCTATTGAAATCCCACTTCAGGAGTCTGGATATGTCTGGGGGCCACTCGCTGTATTCGCCAACCAATGGTGTGCCACATGATACTTGTTTGCTTAATATTGCACAATATTTTGTGCCGACAAATGTACCATGGAATGATGGCAATGAGGAGCAGGAACTGCCAGAAGATGAGGAAGAGGAAGATGAGGAGCCACATCAAACTGTTATATCAGTAGCAGCAAATCGGCGGAGTGGCCATATCCTACACATTTATTTCAATGATGCATGAGTGACTTAAACGTTGTCACAAAATGATGGCTATATGTAACTGTGCACATATATATGTAAATAAATATGTGGGCACTACCACTGTGTATGCATTTTGATTCCATAGTCACAGTAAACATAAAAAACACTAACATCACATCTGCTACCTACTAATTTCCACACATAAAATGAATGTAGCTATGTGTAACAAACAGCATTAACAAAAACACAACAGGGGGGCCTGAGGAGGTTTAATGGACCAGCGAGGGCAAACTCCCCAAACCTAAACTATCTAACACACAATGCCCCCTTGGGTCCGGAGTCGCACAGGGCGAGTGTATGGGTGGGAACAACTATGCTAGGAGGTGGGGAGTGAGCCCCTTTTAAGAATGGTTTCCCTCACAAACCTAGTCGTGACACAGGCTACATCGCCCTTGCTGTGAGGGAGGAGCTCAGGGATGTTTTCAGAGAAGAGGGGTATTCATAAAACCAAATGTGAGCGTAGTGTGGGTTGGAGGTAGTGCAGTGCTAAGTAAACAGTGATCAAAACTAGGTACAAGGTTAGCCAGACACAATGTATTGTTGCTGCCTGGTGCTAGGATGAAAAACAAGTAGTGGGTAGTGTATCTGCCAACATTAGAGGCGGTTGCACTAGAAAGTTATCAACATGCTTCAGTCTATTGACCTACACAAGTGTCATGGCTTTCATCAGGATCTCTTAATATAGCTACTGCTACATGTGAGTGAAAAAATAATTAAGGTAAACATTTTTAGAGAGTGTTGGTGTGTATATGAGTGATACTAAACCAGTAATACGGCAGTTCAGCAGATTCACCGGTAAGACCTGCAAAAGTCAGCTATTATACCACATCTGTCCCTGGCTGGTAGCCTTAGGTACATACGCCCATCCAACCACCCAGCTCAAGCGTGGAGACGATGGCTTTGTCCACAGAAATATTGCAGACATATTGTGCAAACCCAGACCTGAGGGCTCTTTGTGTGTTAGATAACAAACAGCATTGACAACGTCTCATACAAGCGAAATAGTGTGCATGCCAACTACCTGTGGCAAATAGTCCTTCAAAACCAGCCACAAATAACATGGTGTGGCAAAGTATATAGTGTGCTATAACTGTGTGTGTCTCTCCTACAGCTAGCCATTTGTACAGCTTCATACTTATGGATGATACTAGAGTCCACTCATAGTATGTTGAGTGTGAAGTGATCCGCATAGTTTCTGCATGGGAACACTAATCCAAACCTACAGTATACATACGCTATGTCAAAAACTGTATCCGGATATGAAGTCCATTAGGAGATCTCATATTACACATATCAATGCTACATACTATACTTTTCCAGTACAACAGTGTCTACCTAGTGCGAACGTAGCCACACTTGGCCCACTACGCTACGATGCCAATGGGACAAATTGTGATGCAACCTATCATGTTGGTGTATTGGACTCAGATTCAAACAATGGCTTCACTCTTATCAGTACAGTCATACTGAAAATGTGAAGACACAACACCCAGATTCAGAATATGTAACTATCGAGCATCAGAAATCACATAAAGCAAGGTCAAAACAGCCAAGGCTCCATAGACTAATGCATCCCAAGATATAGTGTTCCAATGTGAGCAGAAAAAATCGTAGGTGAACTTCATATCCGAATGCATAGTCATCTTCAAACTTCAAATTACAACACAACCTGGAAACATATTGTGATGGGTCCCAATGGCAAACATATTTATGATTGTACCTCACCTGACTAGTTGTGGCTAGACAAACTGGCCTCGTTATCCACAAATCGTTGGCTATGCTTGGTGGTAAAGAAGATGTGCAGTTGCAATGTGCATGGCTCACGCATATCCTTCCAGACACAAGTCCATAAAGCTAATGCTTGTGTACCACAACATGATATAGTGGGTTCTCTCAACACTTTTTTGCACATAAACCATTCATGGAATAGTTCTATGTGGCCTATCTGAGCAACAGCATGCAGGACACATGTAAATAGATGAACCAAGGTTACATCAATTGACACATCCTTTTTCTGGCTCTACTGTAAATGTCTGACAAGTTTTGGACTATGCCAGGTCCATGTGAGTCTCATCACTTGTCTCAGTGTCAAATTATGAATGTTGCATGTGAACACCCATTGCTATGCACAAGCAACTCTACCTCGATGCAGAGTGTAGTAATGGTGTGATTAGTGTTAATCTGTGACATGCCTGGGGGAAGCTGAAGCAATGTAATGTCCTAATACTAATTTAGCACATGGACCACCTCTTGTAAGGTGTACCCTTGTGCTACCAGAGGGGGTGGACCATTGATTACATGCATTGTACATCAAAATATACCAAAAAACAAACATTTGCCTAAAAAAACATGACACATGAGCCTAAAGTGTTAATTTTGTAGCCACTTTGTCAGCTGAAAATGACGCTTCCCAGCAGATGCATCTGAACCTGGTGCCTTTTTAAGTCTTGTCTGAAATCAACTCTTTGGCAGTTAGCGTAAAAAAAAGTATGCATATGCTGAAAATGTAATGAATCCGCCCAGGAAGTGATGTTATGGATTGGTAAGTGATGTCACGGATCATGTATGCTGCAAACAAGGAAGTGTGAAGTTACTTTCATTTCCACTTTAAGTAACAGTTTACATGTCTGTGCTTCAGAGTGGTTGTGTGTTGAGTGTGTTGGAGAGTGTTTTGGTGTGTCTGAAGCTGTTTAGCTGTGTGGCTGTCTTATCTTGTGCCCCAAGTCCTTTTTGTGCTGTCTTGTTGTGCATTGTTGTGGATTGGCCTGTGTTCAGTAAGGTGTTTGTCTTTTGGGGTATTATTGTTATGGGGCTAGTTGTGGGTTTTGATTTTTTTTTGTTTGGGCTTTGGTTGTGTTTGGGTTGGATCAAGCCTGGGAAGGGTAGGGCACACCCCATGAATGATCAGAGTTTAGGAGCTTCCTGTAGCTGGTAAACGTCTGCCTGCCATAAATGGCAGCCACTGGTGGTCTTGCACTCCTGGGCTACACTAAGGTGGCGCAGAAGCAATGGTGACAGAAGGTATGGGCACAGATTCAGAGGTTGGTTGGAATCGGCCAGATGGGCCATCAGCTGAAACATCACTGTGCAGATGTGGTTGACAGAGAGTAAGACCTGCTAGACTACATTAATATCCAACTTGGTGGAGAAGTTGGTAACTACACATGATTTGTGTGTTTTGCTATGTGTCTCATTTACCCATTGATGAAGAGTGGTAACATTAAGAATGGGTGGCATAACATTTTGCTCACGATAGCTATGCCCCCATGCAAATGAGGAAAATGCTGTGTCTATGCTGCAGTGCTGTCTATTACACTGAACAGGCCACACAAGTGTTAGTGTCCCTTTAGGTGATACAATTGAGTCCTAGGAAACATAGAGCTGATGCACAAGCCAATAACCCATCCAGACAACTCATATGATGACAAACTATGTAGTGCAGATCAGCACCAAAGGGGCTTCTTTCACCACAATCATTTGTCAGGTCCAGTTGTGATGGACCATGACAGAACATACGTTACACATTAAGTTGTCTGCAAAACTATGTGGGAGTGCAAATCACAAGTAATGCTGCTGCTCAGCTTAACTAGGATTTGCCCTGTGCTGGCAAGCAATAGTATGAAAAAGCTGGTTTGAGCAGAAGTCATTGATGATGGAGCAGTCCTTTGAGTAATAGCGGACCACATTGCCAACAACAATGCTTATTTTGAAGCCCCTAGTGGCGCTGATGTGAAGCTTTTCATATGCTAAAAAGAGAGGCCTCAGCAGCGTAAGGGACTTTCAAATTAGCCCCTTGATGTTTTTAGCATACACATGCACCCTTCACCTATGGTGCACATGTGTGTGCATTGTTGGAAAAATTGGTATTGTACTGGAAGGGAGAACTCTGAGCACAAAGATGTGCAAAGGCATAGTATAGTACTTTTGTATGTGTGCATTAAAATGCAGCACACATACAATACTGAATGACAAATAGTGAAGTTACAATGATCCTCCTTGGCCTACCTCCCTTGGGTAGTCATGCATTAATGAGGCCTGACATGGCGTACACAGCTTAGCTAACCTGTGAATGTGGCAAAACACATTTCTCTGGTCTTGAACAGCATTTTTAATATAAACGATATGGCTCCTTGATGTCCACTATGGCTACGATGTGCTTTGCACTGGCTTGCCTGACTTCATACCTCTGAATAAATAACAAATCCTGCATGCTGGCTTTGCCTGGCCTCATTGAGGTGATTTTGAGGCCAGAGACACTGGACATGTCCCTATATATGAGACTCCAGTTGTACATGGCTCTTGTAAAAGAGGCCCAATGTATGTCGGAGGGGAGCACACTCACATGGCACTATATCCAAGTGCGACCTGAATCTGACACATCTCAACATATCCCATATATATTGGTGTGCATGTGGCATGTCTGAACAATATCTGGTACTCTGCAGCACTGACAGGTTCTGAACTCACTTAAATTAAGGAAAAAGTGCAATACAATAAAATACAGTACAATGCATTTATAAAGTGCACAACAACCCAAAAGGTTGCCCTGGTGCTAGCGGTAGAAGGATCCCCTTCGATCCGGACGAGGCCATTTTAGGCATGGGTTATACTGGGATTGAATAACAGGATTTTGATCTGTTTCCTAAAAACCGATTCAGATGGACAGCATCTCAAAGACACCGGAAGGGCATTCCATAGTCTGGCAGTAAGATAGGCAAAAGAATGACCACCTCTTCTGGACTTGTCAATATGCAGGGTTTGAAACAGCTTGAGAGTGGTCGAGTGAAGAGAACACAACTGGGAAGAGAGTTTGAACCAGCGTATTACGTAAAATGGGCCCCTGGTATTGAAAATCTTGAAGGCAAACGTGAGGGCCTTGAATTGAATACTTTTGCTAACCGGTAGTCATTGCAGTTCCTGCAGATGATCTCAGATAGGGCACCAAGAGGGAAGTTTAAGGATGTGACGTGCTCTAGCATTTTGAATGATCTTCAGAGTGTGAATAAGAAATTAAGGTATAGACTAGTGGCATAGTCCAGCTTAGAGCTGATCAAGGCAATCACAATAGTTTTCTGCTGATCAACTGGAATTAAATGCTACATATGCCTCAGAGATCTGATATTCAGTAAGCAAGAACTAGACAGAGATTGTATGTAGGCTTCAAAACTGAGAGCAGCATTGAATTTTACTCCCAGGGTTCTGTCCACTGGGGACGGGAATGGAGATTGCCTAGATCAGAAGGCCACCAGAGCTTGGAGTCGGGTGTGCACAGTAGCGGCTTCTAGTAGGAGTGCTGTGGGGTGGTGGGGTGGGGCAGGGGAGGGGCAGGGTGGGGTAGTAAACTCCGGCATACGGTCGACCGGAGGTAAGTACATCCATAAATAAATAAAACATTACACCCCACCACCCCACAGCACTCCCACTACGAGCCGATACTGGGTGTTTATTTTGAAGCAAAAAAAGAATTTCTTTTTTATCAGAGTTTAGTTTCAGGCAGTTGAAATTCATTCAGTGTTGTACTGCCTTTAGACAAAGTGTAAAAGTGTTGAATGCAGTAGGGGACTTTTCCTGCAACTCCAGGAACAGCTGGGTGTTGTTAGCATTAGAAACCCCTCTGATGTCAAACGACTCCACGATATTGACCACGGGTGACATATTAAATGTTAAAAAGGGTGAGGTTAAGTGCAGATCCCTGAGGTGCACCGCATATCAAAGCTTTAGCTGCTGACATGAAAGGGAGAAGAAAAACTGACTGAGTATGGTTGTTAATAAATGATTAGAACCAAGGTAAGGCACAGTCAGTAATGCTTATGCCTTCTAGTCTCTCCCACTAAATTGCATGAGAGATTGTGTCAAAAGCCGCATAAAGATCAAGCAACATTAGCATAAGTGGGACGTTCTGGTGAAGGTTACATTTTAATATGTTCATTGACCATAAGCAGGGAAGTGTTGGTACTATAACTGTGCCTAAAACCTGATTGAGGGTTGTGCAGTAAAACATTTTCGTCCAGGAAGGAGGTGAGTCTATTGACATTTTCCTCTACCAATTTTGCCACTGTAGGTAGGAGAGAGTTAGTCCTAAAGTTGCTCAATACCCTGAAAATGGCTGGGGAAATTAGGGTCAAGTGGGTAACCAGATGTACATTTGCCAAGGTCCATGGCAGATGTTTAAAGGGAGATAGGGGAGAAACAGGAGAGATGTGCTGCAGAAGAGAGAGCAGAAGAAAAAGAAGCATTGGAAGCAGAGGATATCAAAGGGTGTGAGAAGAAGTCATAGATGCCCTGAATTTTGTTATGAAAAAATCTACGAACTCAGCACATAGTTCCATCAATGGAATAAGCAAGCTTTTGGTCACTGAATGTGAAAGAAATATGTTAACAACCTTGAACAAGTCTTTGGGGGAGTGGTCTGCTTCAGAGCTGGACACGGCAATGTACTCCTTTCGAGTCAGTTATTTGGCTTAGTGATATTTCTTAAGATCCTAAAGATTTAGTTCTTGAGAGTCTCTCCAGCCTCTTACAACTGGATTTCAGAAGTTTTAGAGAGACGGAGAACCAAGGGTCTGAAGGCTTAAGTCCTCTGGATGAGAACATTCTCTTGGGGGCAATAGCGTATATAGTCTCTTCCCCCAACCAATGAAAAGAGCGGCGTTTTGCTCAAAAACTCTAGTCTGATCAACGGAGACAGATTGCAGAGCCTCAGTCATCAGTAAGGGAATGACTTTACCACAGTCTAGACTATTTCCTAATTGTGCCCGGTGGAACGCAGGGCATAGGACTTAATAACTCAAAGAGAATTAAAATATGAACTGACCACATAAGAACATTGGCCACGAGTTCTTTAACTAAAGAGGGATTGCCCAGGATAAGATCCAGGGTATAACCTGTATTGTGAGTGGGTACCTTAACAAGTTGTGTCAAGTTAAGACCTTCTAGAGTGCGCAGGAATTGCTGTGCCAGTATGTTGTTCGAATGATCTACATGGAGATTTAAATCACCTAGTACCATACTATTTGCGCGTAATGGAAAGAGTTAGCCTGGTGCTTCAGCAAGAGACTTTAAAGAGATAGCTGAACCAGCTGCTGAGGAATGAATATGTGCTGTATAAGCAAAATATGTGATGTATCTAGTGTATTCATTTCCTGGTGTAAAGAGTAGGAGGGCTGATTGCTAGCGCGACTTTATAGATACACCCCTCCTGAGGCACAGCCCGGAGATAGATCGCTTCCATATTTAGTTTTAAACTTGTGTAAATACTTTGTTTTTTACCTTTGATTTCGCTCTTTAAGCACCTTCATTAGCAAAGCGACTGAAACTAAAACTTCCCGCGTAGCGGACCTATCGCTACAGCAGGCTTTCCTCCTGTTGCTGACGACATCATCGGGGAAACCCAAGGCCACGCCCACTACGGTCGGCCACGCCCCCCCCCACTCACGCCTCGCTTCTCCCATAAAGCATGTGCAAATACAGGATGCGCAGCGGGCGCGCCGTTTGCGTGCCGAAGGCGCGCCTAAAGCAAGCCCGTCTGCGCCCGTCCGTGCCAGATCCGCGCCACGGGCAGGAAATTCTGCCCCTTCATCCAATCTACAATACTCTAAACAAGACTTATGTAAATTGGACCAACACCGCTGTGACTATCCCACCAAAACTGATTTGTACAACATTGATACTATCTTTAGGTGTCCTTCCTGCGGCTTTCTTCCACCAATCATCCCATTGCCTATCACTCCCAACCCTCTGGACAACAGGTCTCGCATAAGGCCACACAGGAATAGATCTCTTAAATGCATCTTACTCAACGTTAGGTCTATGCCTAAACATAAATACGAGATAGAAGCTCTCCTTATCGATCACAGCGCTGATCTCATGTTTCTTACGGAAACTTGGGCATCTCAGGCCTCTGCCCCTGATTGGAACACCGCCACGCTGCTGAATGCCTGATTCGAACAGGATCGGTAGGTGGAGGAATCGCGATAATATATAGATCACACCTTAAAATTGTAGCCTGCCCTATACTAGATTTAGAGGCCGAAGCTATGACCTTTAAAAACAAAGAAAGTAACTATCTGATCTTTGAAGGACTGCTAGTGTATCGCCCCCCCGGCCCCAGAGATCCTTTTACTAAAGCTCTACACACTTTCTTAGAAACCACGTTTGATACAGTCACCTATACGATCCTAGGTTATTTCAATTACCACCTAGAGCTAAATAACGACTCTGATACAGCCACTCTTCTTGATATTCTCCTCAGCTTCGATATGAAACAACTGATCGACAAACCCACCCACTCAGCAGGGCATACCCTCGATGGGATATTTTCCAACAGCTATTCCATTAACATCGGATCCATTAATCCTGTACCTTGGACGGATCATAACGCCATCTTTTTTAACCTACAAATTAAAAATCCTTCAACACAACGTCGAAGCTACCAACCTCCTGAACAATTCCGTCCCTGGAAAAAACTTGATCCCAACCTTCTCGCTGAGACACTGGATAGAAATCCCCCCGATTTTGAAAGTGGTAACAGCGATGACTGGGCTTCCAACTTCACCAGTTGGATCACCGAGGCTACTAATCAGCTGGCCCCAGTCGAATTAAAAAAACCTACTAAACGACTCGTTACCGCTCACTGGTATACGGCTGAGGTAAAAACAATCAAGACTAAGTGCAGACGGGCCGAGAGATCTTGGCACACTGACTATAGCCACGAGAAAAAACTGGAATATCTTAAAACCCTCCATGAGTATAAACTCACTATAGTTCAAGCTAAATCCGCCTACCTTACAGAGAAAATACTAAACTCTGCAAATTCCTCTAGAGAACTCTTCAAAACTGTGTCCCACCTCACTAAAACCCCTCGCGACACAGTATTTACCCCCGATCAGTGTTTCGTAGATGGTATGGCCACCTTCTTTCAGAGGAAAGTACAGACAGTATATGACGATCTCAGGACCATGGTATCCGCCACACCCTTCAATGTAGCTGAATCTACTGACCATCCCCCTTTCTCGAGTTTCTCTGCACTTGACAATCAGCAAGTCTTAGATCTACTTACCCAGATGAAATCAGGCTCCCCATTCGACCCTTGTCCCCCTTACGTGTTACACCAGATCCATGATACCATTGTAAACACCCTAACCCCTCTGCTCAACAAAGTCATTTCTCATGGAGAATTTTGAAAAAACTGGAAAATGGCTTGTATCAGACCCATTCTCAAAAAAGAATCCCTTGACCCCTCGGAGCCCAAACACTATCGTCCCATCTCCTGTCTGCCTCTACCCGCAAAAATTCTTGAAAAAGCTATGAACCAAGAACTAATGCAACACGCAGAGGAAATGAAGCTACTCGATCCTTCACAACATGGCTTTAGATCCCTTCACTCTACAGAATCAGCCCTTATCATGGCCACCGAAAAAATCCGCAAAACCATGGACGAAGGATGCCGGTCGGCCCTGATCTTATTAGACCTCACAGCGGCCTTCAACACCGTAATTCACTCGGTCCTATTAAAAAGACTTGCGTCCCTAGGCTTCACTGGCCTTGCTCTGGCCCTCATTACCTCTTTCCTAACCTCCCGCACTAATCAACTGATCTGGAACGGACTTCAATCCGCTGAATTCTCTCTTCCGGGTGGAGTCCCACAAGGCTCGGCCCTGTCACCGACGCTCTTCAATTTTTATGTCACCCCCCTTGCGGCTCTGATCAGATCCCATGGCCTTCAATTGGTGTCGTACGCCGACGACACACAAATTGTTGTGTCTATTTCACATTCCATTGATGGAACGGCGGAACGTTTTAGGCAATGCCTCACTCAGGTAAAAAAATGGATGAGCAACAATTTTTTACGATTAAACACAGACAAGACTGAAATTATTGAGTTCGGCCATAAACCCTCCATTTGGAACGACTTATGGTGGCCCACTGAAGCAGGAGCTTGCCCTCTCCCTGTTGACAAAGTCAAAAACCTTGGCTTTTTATTCGACAAAGAACTCTCTTGTAAAGCCCAGGTGAATCAGGTGACGTCCACCTGCTTCCACAGCATCAAATTGCTCAGGAAAATCCTACCCTACATCCCGGCCACACCAAGGAAAACGGTGATGGGAGCCCTGGTAATGTCTCGGATAGACTATTGCAACTACCTCTATCTGGGAGCAGGGGAAAAACAGTTGTCCAAACTCCAGGCAATCCAAAATGCGGCGGCCATAGCATTACTGAACCTCCCCAGACGTCACCCTATGTCTAATGCCATCCGGGAGCTGCACTGGCTCCCGGTCAGACGTTGCATCCAATTTAAAGCCCTCTGTCTGGTTCACAGATCTCTACATGGCAAGGGACCTGACGACTTCAACAACCTCCTCGTCCGCTATGTACCCTCGCGTACATTGAGGTCTGCTTCCCTTGACCTAGTATGCCAACCCAGAATAAAAAGAGCCCGTTGGGGCGGTAAGTCCTTTTCCTTCCAGGCGGCTAAAATCTGGAATTCGTTACCCCCAACACTCCGTGCCCAAAAATCTAAGGATAACTTTAGAAAGGACCTAAAGACCTGGCTCTTTAATTAATCCTATCTGTCCCCCTGCCCTCCCCTCTCCATGTATCTTAGCGCCAAGACGCCGCGGCATTCGTGCGCTCTACAAATATTTCAGTCAGTCAGTCAGTCAGTCAGTCAGGGCATGGTATTGCAGTACATTTATTGAGTATAGTATGTGAGTTATGTAGGTGCAGAGGCTCATCAAAGTCAGCTATCATAGTGAAATATAGTAGTTATGAGGTCAAAGAACTAGTTTAGCAAATTGGCCAACAGGTGCTCTTTTGGCTCATCATATGTATGTACACTACAGCCTGCCTTACCTTTGTGTATCAGTCAGGCATGTCAACTGTGCCATCAGATTAATTACAACATGAAGGGTTACATAGCCAATAGCTATGCATATGTACTGTGCTTCTGTAGGATACAATATATGTGTTCTAATTTAAATAATTTGTTTCACATGTTATTAACCCTGGGCGTAGTTCGCGAAGTAGCGCTACGCGTAGCTACGTGAAGTGCACTTCGCACCACGTGAGCTATGCATAGCACTACGCGAACTGCGTAGTACCCTCTTCGCACTGTGCAAGATGCCGTTTTCAATTATTGCACAGTGCGGACAAGCATCCAGCACTGTGCAATCATTGAAAACGGCATCTTGCACAGTGCGAGCTGTAGTTTTCTGTCGCTAGAGGATATTTTTACTCGAGCGGCAGCTTTCTCAGCGCGGACTGGTAGTTTCTCATCCCGAGCGGTCGCGAGCATACCCGACCCCTCGCAATGAGAAACCTGACCTCCCCGCGTTGAGAATCTCGCCGGGAGGTTTCTTTTCCATGCTCGCGATCGGCAACTTGATGTTGCTGATCGCCAACAAGATAAAAGTCTCGCAAGGATTTTGCTTGCTTTTGGTCACCAACTTGACGTTGAGGACCACGAGCAAGGAAAAAATGACCGCTGCACTACGCTACGCGTGTTTGCACTGTGCTACGTGCAGTTTTTGTAGTGCAAAATTGCGCAAACTTCGCAAACTACGCGAGCGTAGCGTAGTGCTTTGCCCAGAGATACATGTTATGTA
The DNA here is from genome assembly GCF_964261635.1 of Lissotriton helveticus. Taxonomy (NCBI): domain Eukaryota; kingdom Metazoa; phylum Chordata; class Amphibia; order Caudata; family Salamandridae; genus Lissotriton; species Lissotriton helveticus. The sequence goes on from NC_136071.1 coordinate 367,733,778, forward strand.
ATGTATGTGGACCAACATCATACACAGTTGGTGAGGTGGAGGGTTTCAAGGACCCCAACATTACCAGTGATTGCCTTTGTCAATGCTAATTGCGTAGTGCAAGGATTGAGTGTGATATCAGATGCTATGTGAATTGGCAAATTAAATCTGCATCCCTATCACAAAGACACTTTTGTATTATGAATAATAGGTCAGGAGAAGTGGATGTTAACTGAAGCATATGCATCAGTCGCTGACTAATGTCAAGGAGAATACAATGCCAATCTCAGATGGACCACATGATAGAGGTTCAGCAGGGGAGTAATGATCATACTGGCATACTATGTGAAAATATGTGGCAGTGGTGGCTTGCATGTAAGGAGTGTGGTAGTACGAGGGGCATTATTAAAAGAAAAAAAAAACAAGCAAACAAAAAAAATCCCACTTACCTTTCTGGTGCAATGTACTCTTCCTCGCTCGGGTCTTCTCCAGGTAGGCAGAAAGGCAGGCTCCAGGAAAGTGCAGTAACCAATCCTTGCGCTGCGCTCATGCTGAATGAAAGCAGTGCCAGAATTGGAGGGAGCGGTCTCTCTTGCTGCGCCCGCGGGCACTGAAGCCCTATGCTGTCTCTCATCAATTTTTCTGCTGAGTTAGAGAGGTTTTCAATCAGCATGTCTGGCTGGCCATCATAAGACGGCCGGCCTAAAATACTTACACATTTTAAACTTGAAGTGCTCTGCCCATCACTGCTTTCTGCTGCTGTCTGACTGGCAGCAGCAGGAATCAAAAAGCCGAGCCCCCCATCCTGATACTCATGATGCGTTTTGGAAAATAAAATGTGAATAAGTAAACTCTATTACCATTTTATTTCTCTATCTCTGTGGGCAATTTTTTAGTGGGGCAGTGCTCCTTCACTTTAACGTCGGAGCAGCCCCTAGGTAGTGGATACAAATCTGAACATGTCCATGGATGTGAAAAGTTCAAAATGCATGTTAGTTGCACAAGCTATGACATTTGGCGCATGTGATGGCCGGTGGCATGGAGCACCATGGACTTTCAGCAGATCAGATAAGAGAGGTTTCATATGTCTCTGTGTGATGTGAGTTACTTATCCAGCATCCATTGTTAATTATAATACCTGCCAAGAGTTCCGTATAGTTAGCAATGTGGCCTGATATGGGTCTTGCCATATCAGTTACACTACTGAGACAATACATGTACTTTGCAGACATTTCACATCTTACTGAGGTGAATGTAAATGGCAAAAAGATAATTGCAGGATGCAGATGGCACACTAATGTTAAGTAAAGATGACATGTGTACCCTACCATGGGTACAAAACAGCATTGTGCCTGAGCGTATTTTGTACTGACATGGCCATATCAAGATGTGCCAAGGTAGTGCAATTGCATTGTGCTAAATTTTCCTTGTCTTTGTATTTTGGTCTTAGTAATTCTGAGATGATAGATAATAGGCATGTGTAGGCCTAGGCAGAGTTTGTGGAGTTCCGCTACACGTAGCTCAGCTAAGTGTCACAAAACCTCTGCTGAACTACGCGGAGTTCTGCAAACATCTGAGTGCGTTCGGGTCATGCCGTTCGCTGGTATTTTCAGTGCCAAGGGTTTGACCAGTGCTGTAAAATCATTGCAAACTGCACCATGCGCAACCCATGCAGGTGCTACTTTCTTTCTGCAGCTCAAGTATATTTTCCACTCAAGCGTCAGCTTTTTCAATGAGAACGGAAGGTTTATCAATGCGAGCTTTGTGACCATCCGCAGCCACTCTCATTGAGAAATCCGATGGCCCGTATTGAAAAATGTCACCGTTTTTTTTATTTTCCTCGCTCACACCCACCAACTAGTGTTGGCGAGCAAGGACATATCTTGCCAGGAGGTGGATTTTCCTCACTCGCCAACTTGACAAGCGCGAGTGAGGAAAAATCTGCCCTGCTCCGCAAAGCGCTGTTTTTGGGAACTCCATGGAGCATGACCCAGGCATAATGTGGAGCACCACCCAGGGATAATGTATATGATATGGATCACTGACATAACCTCGACAGACCGAATATCGACTGGACAAAATATCGATAACAAATTATCGACTACAAAATTATCGATTCCCTATACTTAAACAACAAACCACAAAAATATCGAAACCACAATATCGACTACAAAACACAACGACTACAACAATATCGACTAACAACATTATCGATTTCTAAAACATCGATTATCACATATTTAAATGAAAAACAGTCAAAATATCGAAAACAAAAATATAGATAGCAAATTTATCGTTTTTTTTAAATATCGACATTACTACATCCTTGAATACATCACTTTATTATCTTAAAATTTAGTCATACTAATCATAATTAATCATATATTGTTTATATAAATCGATAAAATATATTATATAATTTCCTAACATTTATAACACAAAATAAATACAAACATACATTTTATAATACATAAACAATATTTCCATCAACTAATCATTTCTTACTGCAAATTATATATATTCCTCCACTTTACAAATATAACGATAACATTACATATACTAAATAAGGCCTTACACATTAAAAAAACGTTAATTGGCGTCACCCATATAAGGAAAGCAATTAGCATAACAGGTAAAAAAATTCAAATCCACAAATAAAAACAGACTATCAATTTAAACAACCAATCCTATTTCTGAAACAATTAAACTAATACTATATAAACAAGATTACAGCAAACTAAAAATGCAGCCTACATCTCCTAACTAAAGGAAGACGAAACTCTGCAGGATTTCTGAAAGAAAACTGATTGACTTCAACATAAAGACAGCTACACCTATCTAAAGTAAGTACTACTACATTATTAGCCATCGAAAATGTAACTCTCAAACCTCACACCTATATTTATAAGCCAAATACCTAAAATATATGTGTTTTTTTTACTACTTATCCTACAGACAAAAAGAAAATACAGAAGACCTACACAACACCTGGACATCAAAAGTTAAATATAAATAAGTAAGTATATAATTGAAATGTAAATTCGACATTTAATAGATAGGTAACTAAATAGAAACTAGCTAAAAACATCTATCAAAATATCATAAATAGTAATAAAATATTTGTACACATTTTCTCAACTTCCACAGGTACAAAAAGATATACACAGAAAATAACAGTTTGAAGAACATCAACACCTGAAAAGATCTACTTGAAATCATCACAAGAATTACAGGTAAATTAAAAATGTATTAAACTGTATTATTAGAATACAACATTATTTTTACAAAAAATGTAATGACATTCTCTTTTAATTACCTCCTAGCACTACAATACAATCATGACTGAAGGAGCTAAATTCATTTATTCACAAAAAGGGAAAATGCTTCTTTGTTACATGGGATATGTCTACACTCAAGAGAAACAAAAAGATTTGAAAGTGTTATGGAAGTGTACGAAATATTATGCCAACAAATGTTATGGTAGAGCTATAACTCAGGAAACTACTGTTACTTATACTAAGGAACATAATCACCCACCCAATGTAACAGAAATAGAGATTAGACAAATGCTAGATTCCCTTAAAGAAGCTAGTACTAGAACTGATCAACCAACAACTGCAATTCTGAAACACCATTTAAGTGTACTTCCCCAACATGCTTCTAGCCAATTACCATCTATCGAATCCCTTAAAAGAACTGTAGCTAGACAAAAAAGAGCAACATGCACTACTCCTCCCACACCAAAAACTTTTGAAGAAGTGCTAATTCCCCCTGAACTCTCTGTAACTCACAATAAAGATAATTTTATACTCTATGACAACAAATCTAAAGATAAAAGAATTATAGTGTTTGCCACAGCAAACAACATGACTAAACTTACCCAATGCCAAACTTGGATGATGGACGGTACTTTTTCTGTATGCCCCAAACCTTTTTATCAATTATACACCATCCATGGTCATTTCCAAAATGCAAATATTCCATTCCTTTATGCCCTTCTACCAAACAAACAGCAAGCTACCTATCAAGAAATACTAACTGAAGTCATTCAACATACTAACAACTATTTTCCACAAAAAATTATCATTGACTTTGAAAAAGCAATGATAAACAGCATCCTTAAAACATACCCACACACAGCAATACAAGGTTGCTATTACCATTTTAATCAATGTATCTGGCGACATCTACAAAAATCTACCTTGAGTATCCAATACGCCACTGATAGCACATTTGCTTATCAAATAAAAAAACTTATCGCCCTAGCCTATGTTCCACTAACAGATGTAACTGAGCACTATAACTTATTAATAGACAGCCCCTACTATAAAAGAAACGAAGAAAGACTAAGCCCTATGCTTGACTACTTCGAAGACACATGGGTAGGAAGGCTACACAGATCAGGCCATAGAAGACAACCCAAATACCAAATAGCTTGGTGGAATGTCTACCTTAGCACACTAAATAAGGAAGCAAAAACAAACAATGCAGTTGAAGGATGGCACAATGCCTTCCAAGCAACTACAGGCCGAGGAACGCCTACCCTTCACAAATTAATACAATCCTTACAAAAAGAACAGAGTTACCAGGAGCTCCGAATGGAGCAATCAGTAACTTTGATCGGACCTAAACTCACCAAAGAAACTAAAAAAATGTATAACACACTCCAAAGTCAAGTTACCCTCTATCCAACTAGCAAAGGACTAGAATATCTATCAATGATTGCAAAAACTATTCTTTAAAACATTACATAACTATACACGTTAAATTAAGCATATTTTTTTCTAAATTCCTTGATTTTAACATGTAACATTTTGCAATTAAATTATCAAATACATAATATTAACATATAAAAAATGTAATTAGATAATGTATTTACAAAATGTTACATACAACGTAAGTAAAGCAAAAATTAAAACAGTTTGCCCACCCATAAAAAATTTGGTAAATACTTAAAGTTCTGTTGCAGCTTCAAACGTAATCCAATTCCAAGCAATCCATACGACACCATTGCAAAAACCCATACAATCCATGGAAGGCCAAAAAAAAATGCAAAAATACAAAGAAATCCATAGCGACTCCTTTCCAATGTAATAGACACGATATACGATAGAAAACCCGAAAATAGTAATGTTGAAAAAAATAAGCTCCTGGAAAACTTGAAATCCAAAATAATTGTGTGCAAAAATAAGAGTATATAATACTCGTCACACAACTCTGATCGAAAAATAAGAAACTCCTCAAAAACAGTAAAACGCGACGATAACCTGCAAAAAATAAAATACATACCCACCCACACAAAAACACCCATACATATATAAAAACACATATTTATACACCAAACATATTATCTTTGTAACATTTCAACGTATTACCTCACCTCACACACCTACAACTAAAATGCGGTAAAAATCTAATATCGTACACTCTACCTAACACCTAACACACAATCTTCTCTTAATAACCCTATCTACATAAACCTAAACACACCACACATACACTAACAATAACTTCATTAACTTGTAAAATACAATTAAAACAAACTTACCCTCTCTAACACGAAGCAGCATCCAACCGCGATCTGTTGAAGCACCAAATACGCCTAAGTAACATTACGCGGTTAAAAAGTAGTCCCTGTATACAGCAAAATCCTCTTTAATTTCTATATTCCAACACTTAAAAAAATACACTGAGTATTATATTAAGTGTAAATAATTATTTAAATTGTAGAAAATTATTTCCAAAATATTCATTACTTTCAAATAATTATTCAACTGTTATGTGATACTTTAAATAATATTTGATGATTTATATATACATTTTAAAAATAATGTATATGTTAAACAAATTTACATCTATAACTTTGTTACAAATAATTTGTTTATAAAAATAGCAAATATTAGTTAAAACAGTATGTATGTATATAAAAATGTATTTTTGTGTTTATCTATGTAAAAATTAATATTATAAATATGTTCAATATTCATAATATTAATTAAAAAAAAATATGAATACTTTGTAAGAAACAAAAATGTTACTGTTACAATAGAAATGTATATATTTATCTATGACAATATATTCAATGTCTATGTGAATAAAATAATTGTTATTAAATGAAAAGTACATATTACCATTATTTTTCTTTAACTATTAAAATTACAATATATGTTAATAAACATAAAATTATGTTAATATCATTTATGTGTTAAAAACATATATATGCACTTCATATATTGTTTTGGATAATAAAAACTGTTTAATAAAAAATTTCAATTGAAATTAAAAATACATCTCTACTTACAATTTATTTTTTATATGTTAATAAACTGTTTTTCATTTATTACATTAAACCCTGTGTATGTCTCCTTCTTTATTATTGTATATAAATATTAATTACATATGAAATATTCTATATAAAAATGCATTTAAAATTTTAATAATTTAAAAAATGTATTAATCTTTTATTTACTACAATAACAATAATTATAAAAAAAAATTCTATGTAATGTTAAAACTTTATTATAGTATCCTACCAATAATAATTATTTATATAAAAAATGTCTTCTTATTTCCACTGCACAAATTATAAACTCACAAAACCATACTACACATTAAAACCATACAAATTACAATTCCCATTTCACCAATTGTAAACTCATGGAAGATGCTGGACACTGAACCCATACTAATTACTATTCCCACTCCAGTGGGTGCAACAGTAGGGAAAGTAAATACTTCATATATTAATAAATAAATTAAAAAATAATATAAATTTAATTTTTTTAACAAATGATTAACTATTTAATTTAACATAATAATTAATATATAAAAAATACTAAATAACTATCATTATTTCTATAACTTACCTATTATTACTAAATTACAACTAATTACCAATAATTTATTTGTTAATTATAAATTAAGTTTCAATTTTGTTCTATTAAATACAATTAAATAAAATATGTATGACGTTTGAACACATACTTTTACAACGCATACCTTTACAACAAAACTTTAACAACGCAAATACCATTACACCACATTTATTTACAACAAATGTTTTTACAAAGCAAAGACCTTTAAAACGCCTAGCATTACAACTTAAGTATTTATAATTATATAATATTGTATTTAATGTAAATTAATAGAAAATAATTTAATTAAATGTATTTAAATTTAAATAAATTAATGAAAATGTAAATTGACCTTATTTGTACCCTGTACCCCTCTACCCTAAAACCCCAAACTGACCCTGAACCCTTAAAACACCCCTTTACCCACAAACTGAAAACTGACCCTGAACCCTAAAAATACCCCTTTACCCACAAACTAAAAACTGACACTGAACCCTAAAAATACCCCTTTACCCAAAAACTGAAAACTAACCCTGAACCCTAAAAATACCCCTTTACCCACAAACTGAAAACTGACCCTGAACCCTAAAAATACCCCTTTACCGACAAACTGAAAACTGACCCAGACCCCTAAAAATACCCCTTAGCCCACAAACTGAAAACTGACCCTGAACCCTAAAAATACCCCTTTACCCAAAAACTGAAAACTGACCCTGAACCCTAAAAATACCCCTTCACCCAAAAACGGAAAACTGACCCAGAACCCTAAAAATACCCCTTTACCCAAAAACTGAAAACTGACCCTGAACCCTAAAAATACCCCTTTACCCACAAACTAAAAACTGACCCTGAACCCTAAAAATACCCCTTTACCCAAAAACTGAAAACTAACCCTGAACCCTAAAAATACCCCTTTACCCACAAACTGAAAAATTACCCTGAACCCTAAAAATACCCCTTTACCGACAAACTGAAAACTGACCCAGACCCCTAAAAATACCCCTTAGCCCACAAACTGAAAACTGACCCTGAACCCTAAAAATACCCCTTTACCCAAAAACTGAAAACTGACCCTGAACCCTAAAAATACCCCTTCACCCAAAAACTGAAAACTGACCCAGAACCCTAAAAATACCCCTCTACCCAAAAACTGAAAACTGACCCTGAACCCTAAAAATGCCCCTTTACCCAAACAATGAAAACTGACCCTGCACACTAAATATACCCCTTAATCCACAAACAGAAAACTGACCCTGAACCCTAAAACTACCCCTTTACCCAAATACTGAAAACTGAACTAGAACACTAAAAATACACCTTTACCCAAAAACTGAAAACTGACCCTGAACCCTAAAAATACACCTTTACCCAAAAACTGAAAACTGACCCTGAACCCTAAAAATTCTCCTTTATCCAAATACTGAAAACTGACCCTGAACGCTACAAATACCCCTTTACCCAACAATCAAAACCTATAACATTTTAAATATAATTATATACTTACCAACACTTACGTTGTAATGGTATGCGTTGTCAAAATACCTGCATAGTATAAACTTTTTATCTACATACATGCATTGCTATGGTTTTTACATTGTAAAATTTTCATTGTAAAGGTAGTGCATTTTAAACGCTGTGTGCAAAACATTATATACCTTAAGTAAATATTATTATTTCCTTATTTATTATTATATTACTTCCCAGTCTATTCCCCTATAAACAGACAACCCACTACAGAAAATTATAAATTTAATGCAACATAATTAGCAATTCATTAATTAGATAAACTTATTTAGAATTTATATTTTAAATTATGAACATTAATGTTTACATTAACAATTATTTAAATATTACTACAAATTAATTAATTAACATATTTAATACATTAAAATTAAATTACTTCCCACCCTATTCCCCTATAAACTCACAACCTCCTACATGACATAAATTATTTAACATAACATAATTAGCAATTAATCAATTAAATTAAATTATTTACCAATTAATTTTTATATAATTTAAATAAAATATTTAATTAACAAATATTAAAATATTACTACCAATGAATACATTTACCTTTTGAAATAATTATAATAAAATTACTTCCCACCCTATTCCCCTATAAACCCACAACCCGCTACATGACATACATTTTATAAATTTACATAATTACCTATTATTCAATTAAATTAAATTAATTACCAATTACATTTTATTTAATTAAAAAATACGATTTAATTATCAATTATTTAAATATTACTACCAATTAATAAAAATACATATTTAATTATTTAAATTTAAATTACTTCCCACCCTATTCCCCTATAAACCCACAACCCGCTACATAACATAAAATATATAAATTTACATTATTACCAATTATTCAATTAAATTAAATGAATTAACAATTAAATTATGAATATTTAAAATATAATATTTAATTAACAATTAATTAAATATTAATACAAATTAATTAATTAACATATTTATTTATAATTAAATTACTTCCCACCCTATTCCCCTATAAACTCACAACCCTCTACATGACATAAATTATTTAAATAAACATAATTAGCAATTAATGTATTAAATTAAATTAATTACCAATTAAATATTATATATTAAAAACAATTAATTAACAATTAATTAAATATTAATACCAATTAATACATTTACATATTTAATTAATTATATTTAAAACACTTCCCACCCTATTCCCCTGAAAACCCACTACCCGCTCCTAGAAATTATTATAGTATTTGAAATATTTTTTTAAATTATTAATTATTTTTTTAATTATTTCTATATAGACAAATAAAAAAATTACATATATTTTAACAATAAATGTAGTAATAAAACATTAAAACAATGTACATTTAACTATTAGATATTATTTATATCCATATTAATAGTCGATATCATGACAGTCGATATCATGACTGTCGATAACACAACTTTCGATATTTTTAAACTACTAGAAAAATCGATATTTTTTACTAACGATATTACTTACTCGATATTTTATCAATCGATATTTTTTTTAAAACATAAAAATCGATAAAAAATACATCGATATTACTAACCTCGATATTAATGCCATCTCGATATTCTGGAGTCGATATTATGTCCAGTCGAAATAAAAAACTCGATATTAAGACTTCACACCATATGATATATTCTAAGCTGCAAGATACATGTAGGCTGTTATAATAGGTGTCGTGAAAATATTGCTGTTTCATGATGTTTGTACCTATTCGTAGTCACCCTTTGACTGACAGAATTTTTTTGCTTAAACAGAAAATATGACCCCAGAGCAGTTGAGACAGCACAACATGAGGAAGGACCAATACCTCCACATACGGTGAGTCGCAAAAAGTCACGAGGCAATGAGGAAGCATAATGAGGAGGAGAAGGCTCTTGGGGAATGGCATTTATTCCCTCATGGACCATCAACTTTGGTCAAGCAAAGCAAGGCAAAAGATGTTCAGGCAGGCCAATGTAAGACCAAGAGACCGGTACCCAGCACCTCCACCAGCAAACCCACACAACCACTAGTTCCCACACCTCAGCACACAGGAGGGGCTACCTCAAATAAAATACAAATTCTTTATTGTTTTAGACCTCATCAGAGATGCACAATATAAAATTACAATAAGTACAGATGATAAATTATTAGGTTATTAGGCATCTTAAAACAGTGCTAAAAATTTATTTTAAAATGTAAACAAACTATAGCATACAAATTCTTCTGGTGGGACTCTCATTAGCTCGATCAGATCTTAGGTGAAAAAATATTAATTGTAATACATATAGGTTTTATCAAACAGCTATGGGTTTCAAACAGGAGTTTATTTGGACACACGTATAAAACATGCGCCATATCTTGATCCCATCTTCTACACAGATCACAAGAGCCTGATTTATCAAATGTGCCTCCACAGTATTTGGTTAAGGAGTTTAATGGTAGAGTCCCTAATCGCATCATCATAATGCAATGCCTGACTTTAGAATCTAAGGTAAATCTCAAATATTTTGGACTCGCTTTATATTATATTTCAGGAAAAAACTTCAAAACTACTGGTGAGCAAGACTTTAGGAGTGTAATGGTGCAATGAAAAAACTCCATAGAAGTGTCTCTATATTTTATTTAAAAGTGTTTTCCCTAAACCAGCCTGAAAAAATTCCTGACATAAAAGTTCTCTCAGTGAGCCTTCAGGAGCGTGAAACAGGTTATAAGCCCATCTAAGAAGGTTTGCCAAGGTTCTTGAATATGCACTGACTATTGGTAATTCTAGTTGTAGTACTTGAACAGGAATAACTTGTCCTGTGGAAGTAATCTTGTGCAGTAATTTTCCTTCACTCAGATTTAAATTACCCCACCATTTTATGGGAATGCGCTCTAACGCATAAATTAAGATGGGGTATTATTAGTGCGATCACTTTCAAGGACGGTAGTAAAGTATTGACTCCCCAAAGATAGGTAGAATCTTTTTATTTCACTAAGATAAGATACAGCTTTTAATTTGATATGTTGGAAGTGAGGAGCAGTTCTAAATGACTGAGAAAATACTCTCCCCAGGTAGAATTATGTTGATACGACCTCTACTAGGTTTCCTCCAAACTTCCAAATGAAGTGTCTGGCATTTCTCCTTTCCAAAAACTGAAATATGTTAGTTTTTTATATATTTACTTTTAAAAAGTTAGTTTCTTAATAAATGAAAAGAGCATACATGTTGTGCTGAAGACCACTTGGGGTGAGGTCAAAAATGACCATGTCATCAGTGTACATTAATAAATGGAATTTTTGAGATGCTATTTTTGGTGGAAAATTATTTACTCAAGAACGCAATCAGACCAGTCATTAAGGAATAATGAGAACAGAAGGGGAGAAAGGAGATATCCCTGCTTAAGACCATTCCAAGTAGGAATCTTCTGGGTGAGTCACTTTTCCCCTCCCATCTGGACACTACACCATATTGATGTGTGGAGGGCTACTACTAGCCTAAGCAAGGTTTACTGGAACTCCAATATTCGCAGATTTTCTCCACAGGCAAGCCTATGCACCTTATCAAAAGCTGTAGAGAAGTCTACAAATAGACTATAGACTAAAAGTAATGAATTGACTGGCCAACAGGATGAAAGCTTACCAGCCCCCACCCAGATGTTGGCTGATGAAATTATAATGGTCCGGTGGGTTGGCTGGGGCGAACTCATAAATCTTTTGTGGGTGATTGTATTATAGTTAATTTTAACAAATTTGCACGAGCTGGGCTGACCCTGCAAGCTTTGGGGACAAACGTTCTCGCAACCGAGCAGATATCTGTTCTTCCCCTGTTTATTTTTTACCCAACCACAAATCCTGACGTATTAGTCTGGAAAGATTGGCAGTCAATCTAGTTAAGGTCATGTCGTGACCCTACTATGTCCTGGGCCCCTATTGTCAATTCCACCCTGCAACCAACTAATCGTTTTTTTTCCCTTTGAGTGAGCTGGAAGACCTGGACTGACTGGATTATTCACTTCCAACTGGTACTAAGATTTCTGCTACCAGGAACCTATTACTCGGAAGTCAAACACCATTGCATTCATTCGTTGGAACAAAGTAAGCTTACAGACATAGAGTGGTTGTGTATGATAAGGAGTTATGACATTATTTGTCTACAGGAAACATGGGATATCAATGGTTATTTATATCTTGACAGTTTCTCCTCACACTTTGTCCTAGACACCCGTTCCTCAAGTGGATGGGCCAAGGGCGGTCTAGTAACTCTAGTAAGATTGGAGCACAAGTGTACAGTAGAGGTCCTAAAGTCCTCCACTATGACCTCCCAGGTTATCCTTTTAACATTACCCAATAAGTGTAGATTACTTCTTATTAACTTTTATAATGCTGTTACATCTAAAGAGGAATTTGACGCAAATACCAGTCTCAAATAACTTATTGATGACTAATACTCAGCGGAACCACCCTTTACACTAATCGTGATTACTTTGGACTTTAACCTACACCCATGTCACTCATGTATAAGGATTAGGTATTCTGAGCTCGAAGGCTTACCTGACTTTGTAATGCTCTCTTGGAATTTAAAGTATTAAACCATCTCTTAAGTAACCATATCCCAGTGACAGCTCTGTTTTCCTGGGATAACAAATCTTCAGGACCAACATTCTCATATAAGGAACCATTGACCCTGACGGACCATGGTCGTAGGGTGAGGTGGGCAACTATTGTCCAATAGGCTTTTACCCAAAGACTGATTTCCTTGTGTCAGGTGGATTTCTGGATATGTCTGCCCAAGGATGAACTACCACATAACATTCTGCCATCATTTGTTAACATCATCAGGTTTATTAAATCCGGTCCTTGCAAACCAGCTACATCTAGAGAAAAGTATACAGAAAAATGGTTTGATAATCGATGCTCCAAATCCCATAGGGAGCTTTGAAATCTCCAGAAGGCAAAGTCATGTTTCCAAGTAGAAATCAGGAAGGCTAGGGCAGCCTTGTGTACGGTTTGTAAGGAACGCAAGGCCCAACTAAAAGAGGAGCCAAATTGCTTTCCCACAGGTGGAGCTGAATCTTAGCAGCTCCCCATGTGGAAAAGAAATGCCGGATCCTACAGGAGGTTAGGAGCCGGCGGGACCGTGGAAGGATTGGGGACCCCCCACGGTACCCAACAGAGAGGGCCAGCCCCGGGGTATCGAGTCCCAGGGGCCGCTTATGGCCTCGGGTGGGACCCAAATTTTCCATTAAAAAAATAAATTAGTGTCAGGCCCTGGGGGATGGGGTCCCCAGGGCCAAAACATTTGAAAAAGAAGGGGGGCTACACAGTCCTCCTTCTTAAAAATAAATAAAGACCGCTATTGCTCCAGAGGCCATGCCTCCTTATTGCAGCACTCTGCAAAGGCATTTGCAGATGGGGAACAAATTCCCTTAGAATACTGGGGGTCCCTGGGGGCAAACTAGCCCACCAGAAACCTCCAGTATGCGCCAGGGGGCTGCTTTGCAGAGAGGTGTTCTGAGGCCATGCCCCTTTTTACTCCTCTCTGCAATGCAGCTCTGTGGCGCATCCCAAGGACACTCAGTATTCAAGTGGAGTTTATCCCCCAACTTAAAACACACCGCAGGGCTCATTTGCACAGTGGTGAAGGCAGGGGGGGGGGGCCTGAGGTGACATGTTTGCAAACACGCCCTGTGGCATGTTTTAAGTTGAGGAATTATTACCTCTTCAATCCTGAGGGTCCCTGGGGGCCAACTAGCCCACCAGGTACCTCCAGTAAGTACCAAGGGGCACCACAGAGCTGGTTATAGTCATCAGTGATGTAATTTGAGATGTCATCAGTGATGTCACTGACCATGTCATGAATGATGTAATATGTGACATCATCAGCAGTGGATTGCGGGTGCGCAAGTTATAGTTAGCAAAACTAACTATAACAGAGGAATTTCAATGGTGCAGTTGCCAGTAGGTAGTTATAGTTAGGACCTATTTTCCATAGTAAATCCGCCACATTCTATTTGGAGTAACTTTTGCGCCAGTTGACGATTCTTCGCAAAATTTTCAAAACTGGTGAGGCTCTCCAGTCTGCTCCTATCCTGAAAGTCTCGGGGTGATTCGTCAAGCGGGGGCCGAAAAAAAAAGGGGGTCCCAAAACGTGATTCCCCATGCAATTTTCCATAGGAACCTTAAATTGCAGCTATAGTCCGAACTGCTGAACGGAATTACACCAAAGTTGGGAGAAAGGTAGACCTTGGTTCAGAGTCATGTCTTCTTGTTAAATGGTGTAAATCTGTTCAGTATTTTTTTTAGATATTTAAGGAAAAAATACATCTATATCTGGGAGGAGCCTAACTACACATCTCATCGTGATATCTGATTGACTGTCAGCCCTTCATCCAAGAAGTGTTGGCAGCTAACTTGGGACAAATATACATGATAGCACCTCATTAAAAAGCATTGCAGTTAATACAAGGTTTTAAGACTTTAGTTACATTATAAATCATTTGATGATGGTACCATACTCATTTTACGAATTGTGGAGTGTTCTAAGGTGATTTTACCATGTGAAAAAGCCTTCTGCTGGGATATCATGTATCATGTTTGAGATAAAACTATTTTCTCATGCTTTTCCCACAGAGGTTTGGAAGGTGATCTATAAGCTAAACTGAGAGCACATTTTCTGTAAATTCACATCATCTATCTCAGTCATGTGAGAATGAAGTCTGACATTCTCAGTAAAACATGAGAAAATGTAGTAACCAAGTCCACGCTGGTAGTAGTATTTCAGGAGAATTTATTCAAGTTGGTTGCAGCATAGTAGTACAGTAGATATTAGCCCCACCAGGAGCACCCAGCTAGGCACTCAGCCCTTCTCCAACTGTTAGTTCCCACTCCCAACATTCCATCTTACATCACTCAAGCAGGGTTCCACTGGCACAGCATAAATAATAGCAACCCAGGATACTACATATCCTCCTTTGTTCCAAATGAAAACAAAAAGGAGCGCCCATGTTAGGAACAACACAATGTTCAAAAGAGAAGAAATGGACGCAGACTAATGGAACAAGAAAAAATGAAAAACCAGAGGAATAGTAGAATACAAGTGAAAATGTGACTAAAACAAGAACGCAAGAGGAGAGGAAAGAAAATAAAGTAGAACACCAGTGAAGGTGTGATCAGGATAAGAACGCAATAGAAGCGGAAAGAAACATACAACATATCCTCCTTTGTTAAATGTTAAAAGAAGAAAAAGTGGAATAATAGAACAACAAAGAGAAGAATAAAATAGTAGAACAACACACATCATCCTTTCCCAAGAAGAAAAAAAACAAAAAAGGCAAAGAATAGAAAGAGAAACCATCAACGGCAGCCCTCCGCAAACCCACTGGCCAGGTAAGTAAGCAAAGAGACAACTCACATCAGGAGAAATCAAGACGACAGAGAAGAATAGGAGTGAATATACTCAAACTTCCCCATCTGAATTTAAGAATACATAACAAATTGAAAAAACAACTGGGCTACAGTGTAAGAAAACAGAACTAAAATAAATAAGAACGCCCAGAGTAAAACAGCCCATGTACTATGGTAATTAAAACCATACACCCTTAGGGGTAAATAATGTATACATGGGTAAATGTTGTGCACAGTACAGAACGGATGACACCCAGGCAACAGACCCCATGTGGACATGGGAAACTAGCGCACTGCATAAGATTTTAAGTACCTTGAACAAAACCAAATTACCAAACAAAAATCTATCACTCCGGAGAGATCAAGATAGGGTACTTAAAAGGCGCGGGACACACGTCCATGCAACACACCTCTAATAGAGGTCAACTGAAATGCACAAGAATTTGGGGAAGACCCCAAATACACCTCACGGAGAGGAAAAACACACCTCGCGGGGAGGTCAAGAGACAATGTGCATAATAAAAGCGGGAAAAACCTTGCAACATGAGACACATGACATAAGGGAAGACATAGGGGAAGACCCCACAACACACCTCGCGGAGAGGTGACAAAGTAGTGTCAATGTGAGTGGGACACTAGTCCACACAACACCTCTTGAACTTAAGGAAGACAATATGTGTCATGACAATAGGCTGAAGAAACCAAAAACACACCTCAGTAGAGGTTGTAATGTTGTGCACATGTGAGGCAAGTAAAAGAATGGAGTAAATGCAAGCAATGGGTATGAAGTACTCCATTCATAGAACGAAATCCTCACGGCACCCTAAGTAGGGTATAGATGTGAAACTAAAGATTGTGCTCGAGAGAAAACAAAACACTGTAGTGTACTACCAATTATTGTGAAAACATGTGAAATGTGAGGTTTAAACTATTGCGCACTGAACCATACCACAAAAATATTGTACAGAAAATAAAATACTATTGTGCATCATTATTCCCCAAACCAACATAAAGTAAGGATAATTTAAGTTTTCACAAGCATACAGAATTGAGAAGCAAGAAACATAAGCTCTGTAGATACAGATTTGCCAACTTGAAGACGATGTATAAAATAAACAAACAGTAGAAATAAATTACATTCACTTATCCCAAATTGCCACTAGATGGCAGTGTAGCAATGAATAATGAAATTAATAACAGTAAGAAATACAATTTCTAACGACAAAAACGCTACATTTACAAAAGAAATGTCACTTTCAATGCCACCTCAAAAAAAACAAGACACTGATGATTTTAAAACTCACAGGTGCTCTGAAAATACACCCGATGTCAGCAGTGAAGATAGCTTGAAGTTCCCAGACACTGCCACTTGACTTGAGAGGTAGCAATCGCAGGTTCTTTCTTTAAATCGTCGCCATAAAAATGTAGTAACCAAGTCCACGCTGGTAGTAGTATTTCAAGAGAATTTATTCAAGTCGGTTGCAGCATAGTAGTACAGTAGATATTAGACCCACCAGGAGCACCCAGCTAGGCCCTCAGCTCTTCTCCAACTGTGAGTTCCCACTCCCAACATTCCATCTTACATCACTCAAGCAGGGTTCCACTGGCACAGCATAAATAATAGCAACCCAGGATACTACAACATCCAACAAGGGCAGAGACTGTCAGTTGATTCCTTTTCGTTCTACTGCAGCTTCCCAGAGTGTTCGAAAGAACAATTAGAGCGCGAACAGTCCTACTTATGACAAACGTATGGCACACCTGAAGCCATCTTGATTGGAATGAAGTGGTAACTCCTAAAACATTTAATTTAAAAAGGAACAAAATGAGGAGGTTTATTTTGCCATAGACAGTATGATTAGTGCTGCAGAAATAAAAATTAGGGCACATTTTTGAGTGACTTCTCAAATCCTCTTCTATTTCATTAAAAAATTCTGACATGCAGACTGAAACATGCACTTTCAATTCCAGCAGCAGACTTCCCTGGTGAGCAGTAGCTTTACTACAGTGATATAATAAACAACTAGAGTGCTAACATTCTAAATTCATGGCAAATGTGTGACACATCTGAATACCTTCGTGATGAAATTGTGATGTATTTACTATGGGTACTGTATCGATCCCCCTATTTCTAACCCTTGTCTGGTTAATAATTAACTAGCAGCCATTCAACTGCACAAAAACCCGTTATCTGATTAGCCATACAACGGCACAGAAACCCGTTATCTGATTAGGTCATAGCGCATGCCATCTCATTAGGCAAGCACTATTTCTCCAGCCCCCTAATAGGCATACGGTGTTCTCAAAACAAATCAAACCTACCGCGACCTGGGAAATCCCCGCAGCCATTGTTTTGATTTAACCGAGAACTTCAGTAAAGAATGTGCGAACGACCAGTTCGTATGACATCCTTATTGACGTATTTATGTCCATCCTTACGTCAATCTCGGCACCTTTCAGGTATAAATAATACCGACATTGCCTTAAGCAAACACACGAGGTGGTGACAAGATTGGAGCAGCGAGACTTGCCGAGGAGCCCAGCTGACAGCGAAGCCCACAGACGCTGCCCCTCCTTTCTGACGCGCTGAGAGAGAGACGCTGCCTTTTCTCCTGCCGAGAAATCCAGCTCCGGCGCTTCCAGCCGCCCTTGCAGGCAGCTGGGATATCAAGCCCTGAGATAGAGATACCAGCCCTCCAGCCTTCTAAAACCCAGGTACTGAACTGAATAACCCCTTGCAGAGAATTCTTGAAGCAGACCCTTGGCAAAGCAAACTTAACTTAAACTGCTACTTATCTACTCCCGCCCACGTATTAGGCTTAGGTCAGGTACATTGGGGTAGGCGTAGTTAGAAGCACCAGTTGAGTACGATTAGTCAATGTATATATGTATGTATCTATTTTATCCATTTTAAGTATCATATGGCTAAGAAACCATATCAATGCTTTTACAGTATTATTTTATAATTCTGTTATTACTGTATGCACTTTACTTAACTATAAGTATTGCAATAATACCGATTCATTTCTCTTGTATGAGAAAAGAGACTGATCAATAAATAACATCTTTTATTGAACACGCCCGTCTCTTCCTTTTCTCTACAATCTGGTGAAACTAAGAATGCACTGAACTGACTGAGTAAAATAAGTTGTCTTTTGTTTTCACACGACTCTAGAGATACACTCTTGATTAGGGGAGAGCAAAGTTGTCATGTTCTATGGTTGTCAGAAACTAAATCCCTTCTTGTCTATCCAGGGAGGTTAAACTCCTCCTTGTCTATTCGAGACAGTTTCTAGTGAACTCTGAGCTAGCTGGCAAACACTAAACTTTAAGTCTAATATCATCAGTAGAAGACCTAGTTAACCTCTGTCCTACGTCTATACTATTGAAGATATTATTCCAATGCGCAGAGCCGATTGGGATAATAGGAACTACACTACATGGCGCCCAACTGTTTGGATAGGCGATAAATCTAACGTAAGACATTAGAGTAACTCAGTCGTGCTTTTTCACACAGACCCCTTTTTCCCCATAATACTCCAAAGACGTCTGGAGTGGGTGAAAGGTTAAATCCACCAAACTTAGTAGGAGGAGACTCCTATGTATGGTTCTTGGTTTATTCAACGTTGAAGGATACACTGTTCCAAAATATTGTGCATCTAATCTTTGTTTCCATAGAAACATGATCTGCAAATAAACAAAATAACTTTCTTGACAGTAGAATGTCAGAAGCAGAAGTAGAAAGGGAGACAGCTAGACTAGCAGCTCAACTCCTAGCGGATGACACAAGTCTCCTACAGCAAGACCCGGATGCAATACTCATCCCGGTCAACATAAGAAAATCTATAACTTTAAAACTTATAGAAAATGGGCTGACACCGAGAGGTGGTACAGTCATATTCGTAATTGAGGCACACGAATATCGGCAGACAGAGGTATTCTATTCATGGATAAACTTTCCAGCAGCAAACGCTGTAACAAAGGACTTCCACTATTACAAAATAGAGGAACCTCCTAATGAGTACACTCCTTTCGAGGAGGTGGAAATACCACTCAAATACCAAGAGCACCTGCTCTGGTTTAATGGCGCCCTAAAACATAATAATCACATCACCAGGCTCGGTCCACTAGGTAGACCAGGAGCAACGTGGCCGGTCCTAGCCGGATACGCACCACATCCAGACATTGAAGAAATGTCTGCATCAGATCTTTTAGCACAGCTAAAACAACTAATTAAAATACACAGACAATTAGTCCAATATGTAATGCGGACTTCAACAGTCCAACCAGCTATTAAAATTCCACAGCTGATCCCTCACCAGGGGAACACAAATAAAATTACACCACAGAACATACAGTCCTGTCTAGGTAAAGTACCCGCAAAACGGGAACAAATTCCATTCTGGGTAGCACAAAAAATCACTCAAATAGAGGCGGTATTTCCAGATACCACCCCGGTTGAGAAACACAGGATTCTGACTATCTGTCTTCCAATGGGAATCGCACCACATGTGGAGGACTGTGACACTTGGGGTACAGTCTTTGCTTCCATTTACACAAAAACACATGGTGTTCCATCCATGTCAGTAATACCAGATGTGCTAAAACAAATTCAAGATGAATACATTCCAGAACCTGCTTTAACTCTTGGTATGAAACTACTAAAAGACTTCAAGCAGGTCTCGGCAATATTACTAGCCAATATAAAGGGAGAAGCAGCAAATGTGGCGATCCGCCAGAGGTTGAAAGAGACAGATATAGCAGACCAACCATTTGAACTTGCCAGAATCATAGAAAAATCCTATGAAGAACTAGGAAGAGATAGTTTGGGTGGGAAACCAGTGAAACCCCAACTAATAGAAAATCCTGAAAAGGTATTTATTACAAATAATCTAAACACTTCAAAGAAGATCTGGGATGGAAATAAACAATCCACTCCAAAAGAAAAAAGATTCCAGTCCAGAGGAAGGTCTCCTCGGCGGAGAGAAAGATCTCCGGACCAAGGACACAAGTCTCCCCAGAGGGAGCCCTCTGAGAAAAAATACAACCTTAGAAATAGGGATAATCTGAAAAAACCTGATAGATATCAAGATATTGATACACGTCCCTCTCGATCTTTTCAGACTTCCTCGCAGAAATCGGAAAGAAGAGGACGGTCAGAACACAGGGAAGAGCACGTCAAGTCCAAAGACAAGGAACCTGCTCATCAAAATAAAAAATTACAGTTTCCAAAAAAGAAGGTAGCCAGTATTAAAGTAATCAACCATGCCGAGAATTCTGAGGACACAGCTGAAAAACGGAGAATGGGCTCAGACAATGCTAGACAGCGCAGCAGAAGTGAGCATAGCTCGCAAGATCCTTATGAATCATCTGGAGACAGTGGACACGAATGAATACATTCAGGTGGAAACTGCAGATACCAGAGTTAGCAAACCTCATAAAATATATGAAATAACATTGCGTATAGAGGGGGATAAGACTAGGAAAATCAGGGGTCTCTTTTGGGATAATCTCTCCAAGGGCTATGACATCCTTCTAGCTGAAAGAGACTGGCCACCAGAGTTTGTCAGGGAGTGCCCTCATGGCGAAGAAATAATTATGCCTGCCTTCTCAAATCATATTCCAATTCATAAAAAATATACACTTGCAAGAATGTGGGCAGTAGCCCAAGCTCCTGCATTATATAAAAACCATGTAGGATGGGATGAGGACTCTCCTCCTCACAAAATCCAGTTAAAATCACAACCTACTGCACAGAGGCAGTACCCAATTAAGCAAGAAGCTAAAAAACGGGTAAAAGAGATCCTAGATCAACTTGAATATCAGGGGGTGATTGAAACTTGCACCTCACAAATGAATAATCCTTTGTTTCCTGTCTCCAAACCAGACAATTCATATCGTCTTGTTTTGGACTACAGACACTTGAACTCATGTTGCAAAACCTTTGCAGTACAAAATTCGCATAGTGCTGCACTAATGAATAACATAGTGCGCAAAAAATACAAAACAACATTAGACATCTCTAATGGATTCTTCTGTCAAAATATAGCACCAGAGAGCAGATATTTGACCGCGTTCTCAATAAATGGCGCGCAAAAAAAATTCTGTCGTTTGCCTCAGGGGTTCAAGAACAGCCCAGGATTATTCTCAGCAAGAGTAACAGAGTTACTACAAATATATGATGATGAGGCATTATCTTATGTCGATGACATCTATCTAACAGATGATGACTTGGATACTCACTTGAAGAGAGTGAACACCATAATACTTGGGTTCGCAGCAGAGGGTTACAAATTCAACTTTAAAAAGTCAAGAATTGCCCATCTAACAGTCCTGTTTTTAGGATATGAACTATCAAGTGAAGGCAAAAGCCTGGCTGACAATTAATTTCCTAGAGAAATGTGCTGTAATCCAAGCACCTAGAACACTAAAAAACTTACAATCAATTCTAGGTTTCCTAAATTTCGGAAGAACTTACATTATAAATTATGCAGAGAGAGTTAAACCTCTCTATGATCTTATAAAACCATATTTTAAAAGAATCAATTGGACTCAATTCAATTCAAATCTTTATTTCGGCATATATGCCATAAAAGAAAAACAGTGCACACATTACTTGCATTACATCCAATAAAACAACATATCTCTACATAAAAACATTGATAAAAAGTACAATCCATTAATAAAAGTACAATCCATGTTGGAAGACAAGTTGTGGGAGAACAATACATTCATATCTCGTAGGATGGACCACCACATCGGATCAACAATTCAGATCAATTACAGTTGATGCCCCTTTTTTTTCCTTTGGTAAAAAATAGAAAGTAGAAATCTACTGACACTAAATATTATCTGTTGGGACGTATTAGTAGTTAGGATTCTCAGAGCCTGTGAGCATGACCTCAAGCCTAAGAGTAGGCATATTGGTTTGATCCATCTCTTCCTTGCCTGAGCATACAAGGGGCAGAAGAAAAGGATGTGCTGTTCATTTTCAATCTGTTCATGTTCACACATAGGACAAGTTTCGTCCATTACTTGGGACGATATATCGCGACTCCTAGCCCAACGTGCCAATGTTGTTTTGATTAAAAGGTTTCCATATCTAAATTTTAAAAATAATGTTTTGGCAAGTGGGGGCTCTATTTCATCCATGAAAATTTCATAAAGGGGTTCGTCCTTGAAACTTAAGAATTTTGAGATTATGGTCCCGCTAGTTGAATTACTTATAGTTCTATTCCCTATAAAGGTCCAGAAGGCCCTTTTTAAAATTTGTTTGGGATTATCTGGTAATTTCTCGGGGTTCTCCCAGAATTGTTTTAATCCTATACAACTCAACCAGGTCTTAACATGCCTTAGCCATGGGGTAGCACTTTGGCTGTCAAGCGCAATAATTTCTTTTAACCCGTCTCTGTAGTCTTGGAGTTCGGGGACGTGCCATAGTCTAACCCATAGCATTAGGGGTCGAATCAGAACATGATGGTCTGTTCTTTTAAAGTTCAGGTCCAGTTCCAAGGGTACAAGTGGGGTACCTCTTGGGACCCTCACCAGACTTCGCATAAAGTTATTATCTGATGCTCTAAAAATATCTTTGGCTCCAGGGCCCCATATTTCCGCTCCGTAAAGGACTGATGACTGGACCTTAAATTTAAATAGTTCCATCACTGGGGACACTGCTTTACTAGTACTTTGACTGTGTTCCCTGAGGATTGGTCTAACGTTCTGAGCAAAGATTAGTTTGCTTTTGTCCATTTGCGCTTTCCAATTGAACTTGGAGTCTAGTGTCACCCCTAAATAAGAAAAATGGGGCACTGATTCCAACTTTACTCCTTTTAGTGTTAAACAACCTTTATCCCGTTTTATAGGATTTAGGGACATACATTTAGTTTTCATTCCATTAATCTCCAGCCCCTTTGAATTACAATATTCATTAAAAGTGTCCAATAGTGACTGTAATCCCTTTTTCGTTTGGGATATCAAAATTGTGTCGTCAGCAAATAGTAAGGAAGTTACCTTTTCGCCATTAAGCTTTGGTGAGTCGTTTTTACAACCTTCTAAAAAAGAGGGGATATCATTTACAAACAGGGAAAAAAGTGTGGGAGCCAGAACGCAGCCCTGACGGACTCCACGTTCAATGGGTATTTTTTGAGTTAACTCACCATTTGGGCCCCATCTAATTCTCGCAAAATTCCCTTCATGCAACTCTTTAATCTGAATGACGAGGTTGTTTGGCATGCCCGCTGCACTCAAAGTTTTCCATAAAAGATTTCGGGGCACCAGGTCAAATGCTGCCCTTAAATCAACAAAGGCAACATATAAGTGGCACCTTTTGATCTCTACGTACTTCCAATAGAGGCAGCAAAATCTAAAGATTTGGTCTATTGTGCTGACTTTTGATCTGAATCCAGCTTGGAATTTGGTTAAAATTTTATTTCCATCCAGCCAATCACTCACACGTAATAAAATGTGTCGTGAATAAATTTTCTGTAGGATGTCCATTAAACTTATTGGCCGATAGTTACAAGGGTCCATCCTATCGCCTTTTTTAAAAATTAAAACAATTTCCGCTCCCTTCCAACTTTCTGGAAATTCTAAGGAGCAAGATAATGTATTGCACAAATAGTTAATATAAGGTGCCCATATTTCTAGGTCGTGCTTGTATAAATCCCCCGGGATCTTGTCCAGACCTGGGGCTTTCCTTGATTTGATTTGAGTTATTGCCAGCTCTGTTTCCCCTAAAGTAAAAACCAAAGGGTCTGTTCGGGAATCGTGGTTCTCCACAGTCGTATCCGTATGTGAATCATCATATTTTTTGTATAGATTCGTAAAGTGAGTAACCCACGTTTTCTCGTCCAAAAAAACATCCTTTACCACCCTACCTACATGATTGCCGTTTGCGACCAGCCTCCAGAACGCCACGTTATCACGTGATCTGGCGGCTAGCAACAAGTCGGCCCATTTATCTTCATCCCATCTTATCTTTGAGGCCCTTTGGATAGCCTTGTAGTTATTCCTAGCTCTTTTGACAACTCTTGGTGACTTGGTTTTTATTGCCATTAGCAATTCCCTCTTTGATTCCCTGCATGATCTGTCATACCATGGTTTACCATGGGACAGGTTCTGGGTCTTTTGCTGGGGTTTTTTGGGCATTTTAGTTACTAATAATCTTAGGTCAGCAAAAAATTTCTGATGTAACAACATAAAGGACATTCTAAATTCCTCCTCAGGCTTTGCAGCTAAATGGGGTCCAAATATCTCATCAAGAAGAAAATATATTTCGCTGAGGATGTTACTATTGTCCAGTATGAGCGGCCATTTCAGAGATCTTCTATTATTGCTAATGTGGATCTCGGAATTATCAGCACTATTGCCCTCGATTGGAAATTGCTGAGCTGTATCGCTAAACAAAAGAGCATCTAAAGTCAATGTTAGAGGGCAATGGTCACTCTCAAACCGTTCCATAACTTCAAGGTCAAGAAGGTATGTCCAGAAAGGTATGGAGGCGATCACAAAATCTAAGTTGTTTTTATAATTATTCCTGGTAAAAGTTGGTTTCTTGGCACTATCGGAAGGTAACCGTCCATTGCAGGCCCTAAGAGAATAATCCGTGCATAGATTAATCATTTGGAGACCCTGTATTGAGCATTTGACCGATTTAACATTCTCGAGAGTGGGAATGTTATTCACCTGGTCCTCTTCCTCGAAGATTTCGCTAAGCCCCACGACTGGCTCAAAATTACAATTAAAATCGCCAGCCAGGATAACGAAATCTTCTCTGGGGTCTAATCCACTCAAAAAGCAGTCCAGTTTTGAAATGGTTGAGGATTCTCTTGATGAGGGTAGGGGCCTATTATAGACATTTACTAGAATTAAGTTCTTCCCATTTACCAATGTAATTTTTAAAACTAGTAAATCGACAGAATTTATATCAATCTTCTCGATCTTCGCCCTTAAAGTTATTTTCACCCACAACAGAAGTCCCCCCGACGGCCTTCCACTTTTGGATGGTATTGCACCTATAGCATATGTCTTATAACCCCCCACCCTGTGAGGCATCTCCACTGACCAGGTTTCTTGAAATAAACAAAGATCGAATGACTCTATAAAAGATGCCCAGTCCGGATCTCTCAAGTTTTTCGCAACTCCGGCTATATTCCAACAGACCAGTTTAACAGGCAACTCGGGGGCAACTAGCCTCTCGGTGAGAACCCTTGGCATCACTTCATGACTATTAAGAACCACAGGTTGTATTACCAAAGGTGGTACCTCAGATGATTTCTTATTACACAAAATAGTTGTGAGTGGTACCTGTTCATCTACAATATTTGCATCATGTATTACATTTACTTCATGGGGAACAATCTTATCCAAACCCAAAGGCACCGATTTATCCAGTACATCCAGTGAATTTTCAGCGCCCACAACACAAGAAGGCACAGAATTAGCCAGTACATCAGAATTGTTAACAACACCCACATCGCCAATGCTCAGTGTTTCCGTCCCCTCACCACCCCTGGTCAACAAACATCAGTCGCAATCATCTAGACCACTAAATATGTCAAACCTGTTAAAGGTTTCTAGATGTGTAAAAGGCTTTAGATGGTCCATCCTTCTATTCTGAAAATTGCGTGTTTTATCCGATACGTAATTCCATCCCAAGGGATCTGGAGCTACCAGGGGATGAGGGGCATAGTGCGAATTGCATGAATTCTGTGGTATAGGTGAGTACATGGCATATTGATTACTACCAGTGTTCTGTGCGGTAAAACAATTGATTGATTGGGTTTGGTTTATGTGTTGTAATGGTTGGTACTGGGATAGATGGTTTTGAGATGAGTGGTACTGAGATGAAAATACCACCGATCTTGGGTAGAAGTATGTTAATGGTTTAGGGATTATAGTATTCTTTGGACCACCTGATTGCCAATTTAAAATGAAATGGACAGCCGATGGATCCCTAAAATTCACAACTACCACATCGCCATTGATGTCTTTCGGTCTGCCCCCTAACCATTGGAGCCGACGAACATGTACAATCTCACCGTTTATATCATTTGCAATTGGCCTATAAGAACTGAGCCAGTGCATCGTCTTATTCTTAAGTTGTATGTAACCCTCTCTCTTATTCTGTCCTAGGACAGGTACTCCTGTTAAGACAACCACGTAGGGTACTGCCTCTGGCGGAAGTTCGGACAGGGGTGTCTTTCTAGGTCCCCCCCCCGTGTGTCTGGTTTCCCCCACCTCCCTAGTTGAATTCATTGGGAATTTACTAGGGATGTTCTCAGTGGTTTTGTTTACAGTATTGTTTGAAAGTTGGTCGTGCTTTTTTTGGTTCATTTTAGGGGGTAATTTGGGTGAATTAGATTGAGCAGATACTGTAGGTACTGTAGGTATGTTCCCCATGGGGTTGGAGGTTGATGCCGGTAGAGAAGGAATAGCAATGAGGATAGTTAAAGGTAATTGGACTGGTACTAATATGTTAGATGATACATTATTTGTTGGTAAACTAGTAACCTTGTTTGGTACCTTTTTGGATACAACATCCTTACCACCCAGTGCATACTCAATTTTACACAATCTACATTCTACTTCCATCAGCCTCTCCAGAATAGATGCAGAGTAAGATTTAATTAAACTCTCTATGTTAAGTAATGTAACAGGGTCCTTAGCCTCGGTAGACACATTAGGATGCACATTAACATCCATATTATCCTCGTTATCCTCATGGTTTACTAGCAGATTTATTTGGGGAGAAAATGTAACAGGGGACCCCTCCATGTCTGCTTGGAGAATAATGGGTTTCTGAAAAGAACTGTTGGTAACTTTTTTCCCAAATTCAGAGCAGCTCAGCTTCGGTTGTAATGGATCCCCCCTTTTTCACCTTTTCTTAGTAGGCGGTGGACCGTAAATTTTTTGCTGGGGTATGATTTTTTTTGCCCTGTTACACAGCTGTTTCACAATAGGCAAAGCATTTCCCCCTGCCATACATTCACTACTGGTTTGAGGAACTGGTGATAAACCATTCACATCCGTTTTTGGCGCGGTATATGATGTAAGCACTAACATACTCGTGTCCGGATGATCACTGACTAAATCATTGACCGGCTCTCTAACTATTACATCATTGTCAATGTCAATGGAGCAAGAAGCGGGAAACGAAGTTAGTGACACCGACCTAGTCTTTATGCTTTCAATTGAGCGGCGACGATCCGCACGTCTTTCCGCCATGATGATTTCCCTAGAGACATCAGGGGAAGATTTGGCAAAATAATCATCAAGGGTCCTATTTACCAGTACACCCTGTTTGTCCATAACCGGTTGATCGGGAATCACAGTAGACATTTTTAACACTGAGGCCAACAGAGCCAAGGGGCAAGCCTAGATGTGAACAGTACCTGGCACACAGCGGGACCGGCCCAGTCCGGTCTCCTTGGCTCTCGGAGGGTCTCAGAGGGTCCGCCCTTAGTCCGGGCTTTGTCCCGGGATGAGTCCCGCACACGCGTTCCGCTCACGCGTGCCGGTAACAGATCTTATGTCGGCAGGAGTATAAGGGGAGGAGTCCCAGGAAGAGGCGGCAGGTGTGCTAGATGTTGAACGCACAGCCTGTCGGGCCTCGCAGTCCCGTCCCCCTTACGGCCGCACTTTCACTCAGCACAGCGTCTCACTTCACCGGCGCTTTCCCAGGGTCACAGGCAAGGGCTCTCAGCAAACACTCCTCTGCGAGCGGCACCCACGAAGCGGGGGCCGCGAGGAGTAGAGAAGGCGGTGATGGAGGGGAGGAGTCCCGGGAAGAGGCGGCAGGTGTGCTAGATGTTGAACGCACAGCCTGTCGGGCCTCGCAGTCCCGTCCCCCTTACGGCCGCACTTTCACTCAGCACAGCGTCTCACTTCACCGGCGCTTTCCCAGGGTCACAGGCAAGGGCTCTCAGCAAACACTCCTCTGCGAGCGGCTCCCGCGAAGCGGGGGCCGCGAGGAGTAGAGAAGGCGGTGATGGAGGGGAGGAGTCCCGGGAAGAGGCGGCAGGTGTGCTAGATGTTGAACGCACAGCCTGTCGGGCCTCGCAGTCCCGTCCCCCTTACGGCCGCGCTTTCACTCAGTACAGCGTCTCACTTCACCGGCGCTTTCCCAGGGTCACAGGCAAGGGCTCTCAGCAAACACTCCTCTGCGAGCGGCCCCCGCGAAGCGGGGGCCGCGAGGAGTAGAGAAGGCGGTGATGGAGGGGAGGAGTCCCGGGAAGAGGCGGCAGGTGTGCTAGATGTTGAACGCACAGCCTGTCGGGCCTCGCAGTCCCGTCCCCCTTACGGCCGCACTTTCACTCAGCACAGCGTCTCACTTCACCGGCGCTTTCCCAGGGTCACAGGCAAGGGCTCTCAGCAAACACTCCTCTGCGAGCGGCTCCTGCGAAGCGGGGGCCGCGAGGAGTAGAGAAGGCGGTGATGGAGGGGAGGCGTCCCAGGAAGAGGCGGCAGGTGTGCTAGATGTTGAACGCACAGCCTGTCGGGCCTCGCAGTCCCGTCCCCCTTACGGCCGCACTTTCACTCAGCACAGCGTCTCACTTCACCGGCGCTTTCCAAGGGTCACAGGCAAGGGCTCTCAGCAAACACTCCTCTGCGAGCGGCACCCACGAAGCGGGGGCCGCGAGGAGTAGAGAAGGCGGTGATGGAGGGGAGGAGTCCCGGGAAGAGGCGGCAGGTGTGCTAGATGTTGAACGCACAGCCTGTCGGGCCTCGCAGTCCCGTCCCCCTTACGGCCGCACTTTCACTCAGCACAGCGTCTCACTTCACCGGCGCTTTCCCAGGGTCACAGGCAAGGGCTCTCAGCAAACACTCCTCTGCGAGCGGCTCCCGCGAAGCGGGGGCCGCGAGGAGTAGAGAAGGCGGTGATGGAGGGGAGGAGTCCCGGGAAGAGGCGGCAGGTGTGCTAGATGTTGAACGCACAGCCTGTCGGGCCTCGCAGTCCCGTCCCCCTTACGGCCGCACTTTCACTCAGCACAGCGTCTCACTTCACCGGCGCTTTCCCAGGGTCACAGGCAAGGGCTCTCAGCAAACACTCCTCTGCGAGCGGCTCCCGCGAAGCGGGGGCCGCGAGGAGTAGAGAAGGCGGTGATGGAGGGGAGGAGTCCCGGGAAGAGGCGGCAGGTGTGCTAGATGTTGAACGCACAGCCTGTCGGGCCTCGCAGTCCCGTCCCCCTTACGGCCGCACTTTCACTCAGCACAGCGTCTCACTTCACCGGCGCTTTCCCAGGGTCACAGGCAAGGGCTCTCAGCAAACACTCCTCTGCGAGCGGCACCCAAAAACACACAGAAATTTTGAGATCTTTACAAACAGATATGTTAGTTAAAACAAAATTACAAACACGTGATAACACACGCAACCTTGTGATTCGAGTCATCGCAGGAAGATGCAGATTCACGTACCTAACCTCTAATGAGGGAGAGAAGGTACCAATTGCATACAAATCACACTTGTACACAGAAGCTGAAAAAAGGTTCAGCATTAAGGAAAACATTGTTCATGCGGTTCAAACAGCTGTAGCAAAGGAAAAATACCAAGCCGACGGTAGACAGGTTACAGTCAGAACAGCAGAATCAGCTTTTGAGGCATTAACAACACCATGTAATTTACCGACAACTGCACTGAATCCAGAATGGATACAATGGGTGAATTCTGTTGCTACAGACAAAGTAAAATACTATTTTGACCCGGAAATGAAAGAATTAAAATATCTAGAATATGAGAGAGAATACCCTCTGCCAATCGACATTCTGCCTTTACGACAGTACGCCTGTGTAATATATACAGACGGTCATGCTCAACCCTCAGTTTGGGGAGAGCTGGCTTACAACACCACATGCGAAATTGTAAAAGACGTGTGGCGCGGCGGTAAATTGAGACCTCTACTTACAAAAACACACTCAGTAGAAAATAATTCAGAACAACAAACTGAAATAATAGCGTTAAAAATGGCGCTAGAAAATGCAGTAAAAACGTCATCAAAAGGCGACTGCTCAGCGCTACCGATCAATTACCCACTCAATTATACATACATAATCGATGCAAACTCCGTTCCTTTTGCTCGAATCCCTGGAGTGAGGGATAGAGTGATTCCAAACATGAACAGGAGAGGCTTGTTAATAGCAGACGCACATATGGGTTAGGGTCTCAGACACCTTAAGCTAAAAGATTCTCTGGAAGAATTACAATCAGTGTACTGGTGGCCAGGCATGAGCTTGCATCATCACATTTTTGTAAAAAACTGCCCAGACTGCAACAGAGATCGCAGTGGCGAGAGAAACGGTTTAATACCATGGCGTTTCACTCCAGAATGTATCAAATCAACAAAAAAATAAAAACCCAGTATGAATAATGCGTCATATTAACATGTAGAGACTATTTTCACTTATAATGTAGACCCCTACTTTCGGCTGACGTCGGAACTGTTATACAAAGATTTGCGAGTCTATAATGGCATATACGCTAGAAGCATGTTACGTTCTGACCAAAATCTTTCCTTTAGCTCTAAAACAGCTTATGTGGAGGGTGCCTGGTCAGAATGAACATTGCATTGCGGGACTCTTCTCACTTCCTTCCTGAGGGAAACGGGATGGTGTAAAGAAAAAACCAAGGCATAAAGCAATCTATAACAGCGAAGATATTAGGTTCAGGAGCTGGGTGGGTCAAACATTTAATAAGTGTCCAACGTAGTCTTAATAACCTGCCAAGAAATTCTCTGAAAGGACTCAGTCCGTACGAACTATTGTTTGGGACTAGAATGTTAATCCAGGACTTAGATAGTCAGACTTCAGTGGTTAAAGAAAAATGCTTTGATATCAAAGATCGCTTGGCTATTTTACAGGACTTAAATGAAACAAGAAAAGACCTGAGCAACATAAAGTTGAAACAGCAGCCAACAACCACTGAAGAAAAACCACCTGTCCCAGCAAGGCCTGTCTGGATTCCAAAAGTCGGGGATCTGGTCAGAGAGAAGATCGCGGTAAAGAAGGAATTTGGGCCTTCTTACAGAAAAGCAGTTCCTGTCTTGTCTATCAACGGGACAAGATCAGTAGTACTACCGCCCCTTGCTGGTAAAAAGGAGAACCGAGTCATATCCATCGACCTGGTTAAACCACAATCATGTGGCCGATAACAAATAGTAGGCCAAGTGGACTCCCAAGAAGTAGCAGAACACCAAAGTTTGCTACATCCACAGAGGTTCAAACTGAAAGACTGATCACATTTGAACAATCTACAGTGAAACAACAAGGACTATGCAACAAAGCAATGGAACTTGAACCTCTTAAAACCCAAATAAAAGCTTTTCATCAAGAAACAACAACCTACGATGATGTAACTACAGACTTTTCTAATGAAACAAAGCAAAATCCAAAAGCAAAAAGTAATCCAGAAGCAATTGAAACAATTGACAGAACGGCATCCGGCTACTTCATCAACTTCGATGATTTTTCTGAAGATCCAAGTGAAACAGAAGTACAGCCATCAACAAAATTTTTTAAAGACAAAGCAAAGGAACTTTTTCATCAACTAAAGGGAACCTATCTGACTTCTCCATGGATTGAAATTTGGGTGACATTAGGTGCATTTGTCCTCATACTTTGGCTCATCATGGTACTATGCTTGGGACATTTCATTGAGGGAAAATATGCTAAAGTGGACACAGCAAGCCAGAAAATCAACTTGGTCCTTAAACCACACACATCTTCACATGTCAAGAAAAGAGAACTTTCTTCAGTGAACTTCACAGCCAATCCTATACCAGGCGGTGTAGCATGGGACAATACTGATTATGAAATCCATGGCCCGGTTGAAATCCTGAAGTATCCACATCAATTTAAGATCTCGTTAAGTGACTTTGTAAAACCAAGCACATTTGCTGATGATTGGGACTTTGAAAGTATTAATGATATGATGTCTGACCTAGTAATGTCTGCTAAATTTACAGAACATGATAATTTGCAGGGTTCGTCTAATTATGATCAAATATTCTGCTACAACCACTATGGTAACCATTATCTCCATAAATCTGCACAACCTAGAAATGTTTTAAATTATAACCAATGGGAACATTGTGCTACTCCTCCAAAGGGTAATTCTAAAACATTTTATGATAAATATTCATATTTTTCAGGGTTTAACACAAGTAATGCAGAAACATTTTATTTCAAATTGTCGAATAAGACAGGTATGAAGACCATGCTTACAACCACGAAATTGATATATTCAGATTCATTTTTTGAGCAAATGAATACATTTGGTTTTGATTTCTGGAACAATAACATTGAAGCAAAAACTGTTTGGGGTACAAAAGATTGGCAAGTACAAGGTATAGAATCATTGTTCAGAGCCTGCATTATTCCAGAACAAATTATATTTTTGAATGACACTATTCAACAAACTACCTGTCTTGGCTTAGCCAAAATCAAAGACTTAAACAAACCGTCTATTCCAAAGCCAACAACTAACAGTAATAGCTCGATAGATGTTGAGATAGACGTGAACCATATTTTAAAACAAAACAGAACACATCCTGATTGGAAACAATGGTTGATCTGGCCCACAGACACAAATAACTGTCAAGACAGATTCCTGAACAAAATACAAGGGTTCAAATTGACCAGGCCAGACCCTAGATATTCTCAAAGACAACATCCAGGGATAGTAACTACTTACAGTGTGGGCAAGCTCTGCCTTCAATGGCTACAAACATCCACACTGGCAGAAATTAAGCAACACCTAACTTTACTTCAAGAGGGTGCTGACTTGCGTGATTTCATTATGGGACCACCAAACAGCGTCAAAAATGTTTCATAGCGGCCTCTATATATGCAGCTTACAATGAAGCCTGGAAAGTAACTCAAATTGAGACAGCAGAAAAAATACGGGAAATTGACCGTATTAATTTGGAAAAATCACTTTCTGTTGTGGACAATGGGTTAATGACTCTGTCCTCCAGAACATATTCACTGGACAGTATTGTGTCTTCAGCAATCGATATATTATCGCAAGACTTACTGATGTTACAACACAGTCAGTCCCAATTGCGTTCTATTGTACAACTTGGCTGGACGTTACAAAATCTGCGTTCAGGCTATGTGCCTTGGCGTTTAATCAACACAACGTCACTGTTTAATATCTTTAACCTTACTGATAAACAAATCAGTTTGGCACAGAAGGGTGCTGACTATACAATTCTGAGCATTGAAAAACTTGAGAGATTACCATTGACAATGTCAGAACGACCTGTCATTGAATGGATAATACATGGGATATTAAATATTCCGATAGCAACTTTCCAGTTTCAATACTGCCAAAAATATATACAGGCAGGCCAGTATGAAAGTTGGGTAAAGGGTACATTAAGTCAACATGGAACCTGCCCTATACACACACATGTGTTAGTAATAAAGGCCAGAATGTGTTTCTTAGTGGCAATAATTGTGCAAGGTCACTAAGCGGTACACTTCTGTGTCAGGGTATTAATTTGCATGGAGCCTGTGAAGGGACTACAAATAACCTTTCATGTCACCAGCTAGGCACACCTGCAACACAAATAGAACCATTCTTTAGGAGACTCTCGAACGGGAGTTACATTCTAATTGTAGATCGCAGATGTTGCAGTCTGCTGCCCGGAAAACCTTATCTCATAACCGTGACTACGAAGGTCATGTGCTGTGAACGAGTATTGTTCCCAAACGATGCTCGAGACAGGGAGGCAAGGTTATGGCCCAGTTTGAACATTTCTTCTATTCGAATTGATACTTTAAGCAGAATGAAGACTGTGCTCCTACAGACGCCAACCCGGTTAACGTCATCAAAAGAAACGTATGATCTCCAAGTTGCAAGGACAACTGCTGAGATTCATTCACTGTTATCAACCAATTCCCCCATACATTTCGCAGAAATACTGAGCGAAATCTTAAATATTTCTGATACAAGTGGAAACTCGAGTGTATTTAAGACAGTGTTTTCGGGAGCTTTAACCCCATTCAAAGCCATCCTGGGTATTTTTCCTGATTTTGTCCATTCCATCTTTGGCGGACTTCCTCTCCTTTTGGGACTAGTGGCAGGCATCCTATTTTTGATCCTGTTACTGCGCTATGGCAAACCACGTCACAGACAAGACACCAGCGACAATGGAAGAAACGATCTTAGCCATACGCTACAGGGACCGCATAACTAAAGTCCTTGGAATAGCCCGGCTTAGAGACCTGAACATGACTTGGTTTCTTTCATTTAGACCGATGTGGCAAAGTTGTGTTATGCCTGTATTAAGGTGCTTGCTATGCGGCGAAGAATGCGTGTTGGACACCTGTCTGACACTACAATCGTATGTGCCAATGGACGCAGAGACTTTGTTGGGTCCGGTAACGGCTCATGCATTGTACTGTCCCCAGCGGCTACCAATCCTGATGACGGCATTCGTGGAGACTTCACCACTACGATTGAAGAGTAGTGAAGTACAAGATGAAAGCAGCATCGATCAGGTACGACCTTCTGTCAGCTATGCTGATCGAAACATCAATGAAGGCAATCATGCTCATGAATGCATGTTAATGAATTTTTCCGAGTTAATGGAACTTTCGCAAGAAGCAGTTGACAGTTTTTTCGAAAGTCTCAACAATATGATGTTTTCACTAGAGCAGAAAGAATGACTTTGAGCAAACTAGCACACGGCGTTCCCTACACCCTGAATTTGGCCTTCAACTTTGAAAATAAACCAATAAGAAATTTTCTCACCAGTTTTTACGGAGAGCGAGACATTTTTTTTCCCCTTCCATTTCCAAAAATATTTACGATTTTTTGGGACACTTATCTTCTGCTTAAAGTAAAACTATTCTTAGAGAACAACATTTCTATTTTTAGCTACTCTAGAGACATTAGCTACCCTCTAGCATGTTCACAAGTATTTATGATTTTGTGATGAGATGGTCTCAAATTTTTCTTCTGTATTAAGAGCCATTTCATGTGTAATTTCCGCATTTCGTTTATGCTGATTTCAAAATATGCGTTTAGATTTAGCATTATTATACTGCTTGAAGTACATATAGTAACTATACTCATCTTTTCGTGTATTTCGCATTACCAAAATTTCAAAATGCATTTGATTGTATTTTGGGGTGGTTCGGTATACACATGCACTACTAGTTTTGTTTACTATGCCTAGATTTGTAAATATGGACATAGATTACGTGGAGTGGGTGTGATGTATTTACTATGGGTACTGTATCGATCCCCCTATTTCTGACCCTTGTCTGGTTAATAATTAACTAGCAGCCATTCAACTGCACAAAAACCCGTTATCTGATTAGCCATACAACGGCACAGAAACCCGTTATCTGATTAGGTCATAGCGCATGCCATCTCATTAGGCAAGCACTATTTCTCCAGCCCCCTAATAGGCATACGGTGTTCTCAAAACAAATCAAACCTACCGCGACCTGGGAAATCCCCGCAGCCATTGTTTTGATTTAACCGAGAACTTCAGTAAAGAATGTGCGAACGACCAGTTCGTATGACATCCTTATTGACGTATTTATGTCCATCCTTACGTCAATCTCGGCACCTTTCAGGTATAAATAATACCGACATTGCCTTAAGCAAACACACGAGGTGGTGACAAGATTGGAGCAGCGAGACTTGCCGAGGAGCCCAGCTGACAGCGAAGCCCACAGACGCTGCCCCTCCTTTCTGACACGCTGAGTGAGAGACGCTGCCTTTTCTCCTGCCGAGAAATCCAGCTCCGGCGCTTCCAGCCGCCCTTGCAGGCAGCTGGGATATCAAGCCCTGAGATAGAGATACCAGCCCGCCAGCCTTCTAAATCCCAGGTACTGAACTGAATAACCCCTTGCAGAGAATTCTTGAAGCAGACCCTTGGCAAAGCAAACTTAACTTAAACTGCTACTTATCTACTCCCGCCCGCGTATTAGGCTTAGGTCAGGTACATTGGGGTAGGCGTAGTTAGAAGCACCAGTTGAGTACGATTAGTCAATGTATATATGTATGTATCTATTTTATCCATTTTAAGTATCATATGGCTAAGAAACCATATCAATGCTTTTACAGTATTATTTTATAATTCTGTTATTACTGTATGCACTTTACTTAACTATAAGTATTGCAATAATAGCGATTCATTTCTCTTGTATGAGAAAAGAGACTGATCAATAAATAACATCTTTTATTGAACACGCCCGTCTCTTCCTTTTCTCTACAATCTGGTGAAACTAAGAATGCACTGAACTGACTGAGTAAAATAAGTTGTCTTTTGTTTTCACACGACTCTAGAGATACACTCTTGATTAGGGGAGAGCAAAGTTGTCATGTTCTATGGTTGTCAGTAACTAAATCCCTTCTTGTCTATCCAGGGAGGTTAAACTCCTCCTTGTCTATTCGAGAAAGTTTCTAGTGAACTCTGAGCTAGCTGGCAAACACTAAACTTTAAGTCTAATATCATCAGTAGAAGACCTAGTTAACCTCTGTCCTACGTCTATACTATTGAAGATATTATTCCAATGCGCAGAGCCTATTGGGATAATAGGAACTACACTACAAAATCAAAGAAAAAATCTGAACATATTTCCTACTGAGGAGACTGTAGTAAATGAGAAAATTAGGAAACTTCATAACAAATAAGTCTCCCAAGATGGACACCACAGACAAAAGAGCCCAAATGTAGCACAGTTATCACCCAGATGTAGCCTAAGTATAGCCCAATGACAGAATGTTCCAGAGTGTTCTAAAGAACAACTAGAGTGCTAACTTATGACAAACGTATGGCACACCTGAAGCCATCTTGATTGGAATAAAGTGGTAACACTTAAAACATTTAATTTGCAAAGGAACAAAATGAGGGAGTTCATTTTGCCATAGAAATTATGATTAGTGCTGCAAAAAGAAAAATTAGGGCACACTTTGACTTCTCAAATCCTCTTCTATTTCATTAAAATCAATTCTGACATGCAGTCTGAAACATGCACTTTGAATACCAGCAGCAGACTTCCCTGGTGAGCAGTAGCTTTACTACAGTGATCTAATGTATGTGTATGCATGCATTTATATTTGTATGTATATAGATATGCAGAATATATATATGTTTATATATGTATGTATATATATATGTATATATATATATATACACACATACATATATATAAATGCATATGTGTATATATATATATATATATATATATATATATATATATATATATATATATATATATATATATAAGTTATAGTTAGGACCTAGTTTCCATAGGAAATCCGCAACATTCTATTGGGAATAACTTTGGCCCTGGTGGACGAATGTTTGCGAATTTCTCAAAGAAGATGGCTAGGTCCGCTGCGCTCATTCTGTGAAAGTTTTGGGGGGATTGGTGAAGTGGGGGCTGAGATAAAAGGGGGGTCCCAAAACGTGTTTTTCCCATGTTATTTTCCATAGGACATTTAGACACGGCTACAGCTCGAACGGCTGAATGGATTTATAAGAAATTTGGTAGAAAGGTAGAGTGTGGGTTGCAGATCACGCTTTTGTTTAAATGGTGTAAATCCGTTCAGTAGTTGCTGAGAAAATTAAAGTTGAAATCAGTTATATATCTATAGGCGCGCACGGGTGTGCGCACCTATGCGGGTGTGCGCGAGCGGCATTGTGATTTGCTGTTTAACGTCTGTCAACATTCGATTCGGAGGATATCGGGAAGTGTTGTCTGCCATTTTGTTAGTGCGAGTGAATATATTGTACAGAACAAAGGGTTAGAACATGGAAAGGGGGGGAAGGTAGAGATTGTCTGGCCGGGTAGGTTTTCTAAGGGGGTACAGTATGGACCCTGAATGCGAAAAGACCATTTTTTTTGGGGAGAAAACATTTGCGGGGTACATGCATTCGGTCGCGCACCCCTATTTACAAGACTGTGAAAAACTATAGTGGTGAGAATGGAAAGGGAGCAGGGTGGAGAGTGTTTGATTTCGTAGGTTTCTTGAGGGGTTTATTAAGGATGACGAAAGTCTAAAAGTAGCTTTTTTTCGCAAATAAGTTACGAGGTGCGCGCACTCGGTCGCGCACGGCGATCAAAAAACATACATATATATATATATATATATTACCTACTGGCAGTCGCCAGTAGGTATATATAGTTAGGATTTTTTCTCTATGGGATTTTTGAAAATTCTATGTCTAATAACTTTGGCGTTTGTGGACGGAATTGGCTGAAATTTTCAGGAAAATGGAACATTTTGTTTTTGAGCAGCCCCTGAAAATTTGGGGGGGGTTCGTCAAGGGGGGGCTGAGAAAAAAGGGGGGTCCCAAAACGCGTTTTTCCCATGTTAATTTCCATAGGGCGGTTGGCCTCACTTTTAGCCCGAACGGCTGAATGGATTTGCATGAAACTTGGCAAAATTGTAGGGACTGTTAGCCCGATGTGCCTTTGCTAGGTCTCAATATATGTGCTCCAGTGGATTTTGATAAATTAACGTTCAAAAAAATATATATATCTGTAACAGCGCTCCCGGTAGCGCTCCGGTTCGCGTACTTGACGCGTAACGGAACTTCGCGAAGCGAAGCTGATTGTCTCTCCGGTGTCTGTCAACATTCTAAACAGTCCGGAGCGGCGCCATCTTGTCTCTCGGTAGGATCGAGAGACAAGAGGAGGCCAAAACAAAGGGGGCAATGACCATAAGGGGGCATAGTAGATCCTCCCTGACCCCCTAGGTTTGATGTGGAGGCTTTAAAAGGGCCCCGCGGGGCAAAAAAACCCCAAAAAACGTTTTTTTTTGCGTGGGGAGTTCCCGGTACGCTTTTGTGCAATGGGCGGTGGTAATCTAAATGATGAGGGGGGGGCAACGTTCAAAGCACATCAGCGTGTATAAACACGAAAATGTTTTTATCTACCATGTACTTGACTTATCTCTCTGAAATGCATTCCCTTGTGTTTCGGCAATGGTAGTCTGTTCATTACATAGATCGCCCGAGGGCGGTAGTACAGACCGCGCGTAGGAAAGGGTCAAAAGCCAGGGGTATAGGAGTATGTAACAAGGGAGCCATTTAATTGAAAAAACTAAACGTGACAAACGGTTGCAGGATCAGTGAAGGTTGATTTTATAATTGAAAGTATAACAGGATCAGTTACAATAAAATCGTCCATACGCACACCATGGGCGAGTATCATGGGTAACATTACTTCGAAGCTTTATTAATACAATAATCAATAATGAAAAATCGACATCAATAGGGTTGTCCGTATGCCCAGTCAGTACCCTTCCCCGCCCGCCATGTGCACAAAGACCGCATACATCCCCCATAACGTCAAGGCTAAGTAACTAGAACGTCATAAGGAGTTGCAAGTCGCTCCCATACTGGCGCCATTTTGGTCGAGGCCAGGCAGGTCCAGAGTATAGTTCAATGTCTCCAATAAGTAGCGGCAGGACCAGAATCCCTTTCGGCAGTTCAAAAAGTTTGTTAGCGCCAACAGAAAGAACAGGCAGCATGAACCATGACTCAAAGGCGAGGGAGGCAAAATCTTCCCTACCGGGTCACGCTGAGGTCCCACCGGAGCTGATCAAGTTGGCAGTCTACAGTGTATCTTAGTAATTCGGACAAAAACTGGCGTCAGCATGAGAGCACTACCATCCTGTGACAATGTTGTGGCCACTTCCGGAGAGCGGGACAGCAGGCGTATCCCTCCGCCGATGCACTGAATCAGCCTCCCTCACGGCACCAGATGTGGATAAGGCGGCTGACACCCGTGGCAGCGGTATATCCATGGGGGATAGTCGAGCAACAGTGGCGGTTGCCCCCATCGGAAGCCCGCGGGAGTCGAGGGCCAACGACTCTCGTAGAACCTTTAAAACTGAGAGGACGTCTTCAAGAATGGGGCTCATGCCCGAGCAGGCAAGCATTCGAGTTCCAGGATAGTCCAGAGTCGTTCTAGTGGACCAGGCCCAAATCCGGGGAGTCGGCCGCCATTTTGAGCGTTCCGCAGCAACAGCCGCTCTTCACCCCGGCCACCGGAGCGGGTCCCCGGCCATCCAACCGAGTGGAACGCCAATGGCAGTCATGGTGCAGCTGACCGGGGAGTGAAACGCTAAGGGTCGCCCTGCTGCAGCTGACCGCGGGGACGGGCCTTGGCGCGTGGTGTCGCCCCCGGGCTATTTGCACAACGGTCCTCCACCCCATGGCCGCCACCTATGCTACCTCGACAGGAACAGCGTCATGCATTTGGATCGATGTTGCAGCAGGCTGCCATGTAAATAGTTATTTAATAAAACGTTTTACCCTGTTACTTTGCTGGTGTGTTGTATATATTTATAATATTTGCATAGGGTTTGTCGTTATTTTGGGTGGCGGAGCCGAGCTAACTTCTCTTATTTAGTCAGCACATAAATTGACTTACTGGTGCGCATTATTTTGGGTGTACATTTGGAATATCGGTTGGGGTCGGGTTCGTCGTACTGAAATAACCCTTCAAGTTTCTGGTGTAGGCTACTCTCCCATTCACTAGCTCCAGAGAGAGTCGTTCCTAAGTAAGGAAAGTGCTATATTCTTTTTCGTCCTTCACATGCGGATACCATGTTCGTGCTTATTTTTCTCATTCCATTAACCGTTTGATCAATGCGTCAGTCATACAAAAAGCATTCTTTTATTGACCCAGTCACACATACGCATTCATACCGTACAAATCAGGGCCCATGCGCACATTCATACCATACAATCTTTCACGCTCCCAGAGATAGCTCGTACATATAATGTACCGTCTCACAGAGCTAGCCTATTTTTCCTCGCGTGGAACACGGTGCGGTTTAGGTCTTCTCCATACTTTAGCTGAAATTCCAATGTAACCTGCAGAAAAAGAAAAGAGGGGGGCAGCGTTCAAAGCACATCAGCGTGCATAAACACGAAAATGTTTTTATCTACCACGTACTTGACTTATCTCTCTGAGATGCATTCCCTTGTGTCTCGGCAATGGTAGTCTGTTCATTACATAGATCGCCCGAGTACGGTAGTACAGACCGCGCGTAGGAAAGGGTCAAAAGCCAGGGGTATAGGAGTATGTAACAAGCGAGCCATTTAATTGAAAAAAATAAACGTGACAAACGGTTGCAGGATCAGTGAAGGTTGATTTTTTATTCGAAAGTATAACAGGATCAGTTACAATAAAATCGTCCATACGCACACCAAGGGCGAGTATCATGGGTAACATTACTTCGAAGCTTTAATAATACAATAATCAATAATGAAAAAACGACATCAATAGGGTTGTCCGTATGCCCAGTCAGTACCCTTCCCCGCCCGTCATGTGCACAAAGACCGCATACATCCCCCATAACGTCAAGGCTAAGTAACTAGAACGTCATAAGGAGTTGCAAGTCGCTCCCATACTGGCGCCATTTTGGTCGAGGCCAGGCAGGTCCTTTCAAGTGGTGTGGTACCTGCCTGGCTTGGGGAATCTTTCAAGTGATGTGACTGAGGAGCAAATTGTGGACCTTTTTAAAGACTTCAACCCACTACATGTCAAGAAATGTCAAAGCGGAATGAAATGCTTTGCATTTGTAGACTTCAGTTCGGCGAAGACCCAGCAGAATGTTATAAGTAAATGTCATGGCACGAAGTTCAGTGGTCGGTCTGTCATTGTGAAAGCTTCAATTAAGTTGAATGGCTGCAAGAGCCCCGATTACACCAGCAGCCCTGTTAATATGCCGATCTTGGAAAAAGTTCCTCTGTTGGATTGCAATGGCTGCAGTGATGGTCTTGGGAAACTGCTTCCGAAAACTCTAAAGGCCACGAAAGCTTGCTATGCTGTTTCTTTGGAAATGCGGTGCTGGGTGATGGAAGTTATTGAAGAGTTGGCAGTGGTGTTTTTTGTAGATTTTGGACGCTCTGCCACAGTCCTGGCTTCGTCATTACGAGCACTTGAAAACAAGACATTCTGGGCAATACCACCCTTGACGCAGCCCTTTATGCTACAAGATGGTGTCTTCCATACAGAAAATATTGTTGGCAGCATTTTGAAAGGAAAGATAAACGGCCGTTCTCCTAGTGAGTCTCACATTCTTACATTTATGAAGAATGTTGAAGAGTAGTATGTTGAAAATCTGAAGCCATCGTTCTACAAACTCTCAACCAGCCTTGGATGGAAAAATCCTGAAGAATGTACAAACTGAAAACCAGTTTTTTGTCTGCATAGCATAAGCAGCAACACTTGAGTCAGCTTTGTGTGAAGCCGCCATCTTGATCCAATCAATACCATCCCCCCGCACACATTCAGGGACCAGGCCGCATTGCGAGGGCACCACAGGACGTGTCTTCAGGTCAAACGGATTGTAGGACAAGGTCCAGAATGGAAGAGTCACCAAAAGGCTAAAAGTCCCGTCGGACCCCGGGAGCCGGCCGCCTATGTTGGGGGCGATCTCAGGCCACACCAGGGCAACAAGACTTGGGGAGGGGGCAGGAGCCAAGCGCCCCCTCCGAGTCCGCGCCACCACACCGCCCCTCGGGGGCCTGGAACAGTCGCCCGGTCCGGACGTGAGCCATGAAGAAGGGCACCAGCTGCCATCTTGATCCAATCAACACCGTCCCCCCGCACACATTCAGGGACCAGGCCGCATTGCGAGGGCACCGCAGGACGTGTCCCCAGGTCAAACGGATTGTGGGACAGGGTCCAGAATGGAAGAGTCACCAAAAGGCTAAAAGTCCCGCCGGACCCCGGGAGCCGGCCGCCTATGTCGGGGGCGATCTCAGGCCACACCAGGGCAACAAGACTTGGGGAGGGGGCAGGAGCCAAGCGCCCCCTCCGAGTCCGCGCCACCACACCGCCCCTCGGGGGCCTCCGTCAAGCGGCTCAGGGAGGCACCACAGGCAGCGGTTCTTCAGATCAGTGGCTCTCACCGGCAAGGCTCCCCTCCGTCAGCAGCGATCGTTGGAGTCACCAAAAGGCTAAAAGTCCCGCCGGACCCCGGGAGCCGGCCGCCTATGTCGGGGGCGATCTCAGGCCACACCAGGGCAACAAGACTTGGGGAGGGGGCAGGAGCCAAGCGCCCCCTCCGAGTCCGCGCCACCACACCACCCCTCGGGGGCCTCCGTCAAGCGGCTCAGGGAGGCACCGCAGGCAGCGGTTCTTCAGATCAGTGGCTCTCACCGGCAAGGCTCCCCTCCGTCAGCAGCGATCATTGGCGCTGTGGTTGCGGCCGGAGGCCCCGCCTAGTCAACGCCCCGGCCTCTCCATCTCGTAGGCCGCAGAGTAGTCGGGGAGAAATCCCGGGAACGGCGGCATGCATTACACATCACTAAGATGGCCGGGCCTACGAACCTGGGTTTAAGAGTCTCATGCTCGATCGATTGAGCTGGCCGGATCAGGCAACAAGAAGGTGGGGGGGGTGGCGGCATCAGCAAGGCATTCACCCCCCCCACCCATGGCTCGCTGGATGCCACCTCAGGGTGGACGAATGGGAAGGCCAGTACAACAACATCGTGGCCGTGGTGCTTCCGGGCCATCCACCCAACGAC
Source organism: Lissotriton helveticus (assembly GCF_964261635.1). Classification (NCBI taxonomy): domain Eukaryota; kingdom Metazoa; phylum Chordata; class Amphibia; order Caudata; family Salamandridae; genus Lissotriton; species Lissotriton helveticus. Next base: position 367,778,033 of record NC_136071.1, read on the forward strand.
CTCTTCGGCCGATGGCTGCAAGCAAGACCCCGCCCTATACGTGCCAGGGGCCTCGTCTTCCGGATGGGCGTAGCCGCGGACCTGCTGCACAAGGAGGGACAGGAACAGCGTCATGCATTTGGATCGATGTTGCAGCAGGCTGCCATGTAAATAGTTATTTAATAAAACGTTTTACCCTGTTACTTTGCTGGTGTGTTGTATATATTTATAATATTTGCATAGGGTTTGTCGTTATTTTGGGCGGGGTGGGCGGCGGAGCCGAGCTGTCTTGCAGACATCATGGCGTTGAGCTCGGTTCCTCTCACTAGTTTCATATTTCTCATGAGGGGTTGTTCCTAATGTTTCTATTTTAGCGAGGTCAAAAAGTGATCCCATCAGTGGCCTACTGATTTTGCTCGATTCCTTTTGTTTTTTCTAACGATTTTTATGTTATAGTTTGCTAGCACGATACAGCGGCTAGTCCGCATTTTATATATATGTCCTTTTTATTAGGGGTGTCCTCCGGTGGAGTCGGATGATCTACCTCTAATAAACGGTCCGGGTTGAACCAACTACCAACAAACGGGGCAGAGATAGGCATGACGGGTTACAAAGGGGACAAAAGTCTGCACTACCTATCCTTCACTATCCGCAAAGACTAAACAGAGTATTGCGACTCTGTGCTTATTTGTGAATAGAGAATCACCCAAAGAGAACCAATTCCGAACAATCATAGGCTATTGGCAGTGGGCAGAGAGGCCATGACACACAAAATGGCTGTCACTTACGCGCATGATGGGGCCTAAAAGGGACTAGATGGCGTGGCCACTGTTTCGCGACTTTCACTTTACTTTCAACAGTGGCTGTGGTGAACATAAATGAACGCCGCTTATGTATACCTAATTTTAGTCATTTTCCACAAAAAAGCTTTTGATATTTGCTATTAAAAAACCATTGAAATTCACTGAAAAAACCATAGGTTATAGACCATATATAGTTAGGAATTAGCATTTACAAAACCTTGAAAATTCACTGAAAAAAACATAGGTTATAGACCATATATAGTTAGGAATTAGCATTTAAAAAACCTTATTTTACTCACACAAAACCATTGAAATTCCATATATAGTTAGTTGCACTAACTATATATCGCGCACCCGCAATCCACTGCTGATGATGTCACATATTACATCATTCATGACATGGTCAGTGACATCACTGATGACATCACTGATGACATCTCATTTGACATCAATGACCACATCACTGATGATATCATTCATGTGACAATACAATGCATCTCCTCACATTTTAATATAACCTCTGTTACACCCGGTGTTAAATACAGAGTATAATTTTTAAAACCATTGACACACCAATACTAGTTACTACATACGCACTCACTGATTCCTACGTCTACACACACATTCACTCATTCACCCATACAATCATTCATACATACAATCACTCATCTTTACAACACTATCATATGCACTCATACACCTATACAGACACTCACACTCTGCCACTCATCCATGGAGTTACTCACACACCTAGTCAGTCCTGTAAAGAATCAATCACACTTCCATTTTCTAATCTATACAGTTAAACATAGAGCACCTTACATTTTCAAACATATACTAACACATACTTACTCTCTTATACAATCATTGATACAAGTACACATTGATCTGCAGAGAGTCACACACCTCCCAGCCAGCCACACACACACTCAGTCTCCCATACAAATACTTGGACAATCAATCAATAACCCATATAGTTACTCATATAGCTACTGATCAACACATGCAGCAGTTTACAGAACAACAGACATAATGATGCACAAATTGCTCGATTCCTTTTGTTTTTTCTAACGATTTTTATGTTATAGTTTGCTAGCACGATACAGCGGCTAGTCCGCATTTTATATATATGTCCTTTTTATTAGGGGTGTCCTCCGGTGGAGTCGGATGATCTACCTCTAATAAACGGTCCGGGTTGAACCAACTACCAACAAACGGGGCAGAGATAGGCATGACGGGTTACAAAGGGGACAAAAGTCTGCACTACCTATCCTTCACTATCCGCAAAGACTAAACAGAGTATTGCGACTCTGTGCTTATTTGTGAATAGAGAATCACCCAAAGAGAACCAATTCCGAACAATCATAGGCTATTGGCAGTGGGCAGAGAGGCCATGACACACAAAATGGCTGTCACTTACGCGCATGATGGGGCCTAAAAGGGACTAGATGGCGTGGCCACTGTTTCGCGACTTTCACTTTACTTTCAACAGTGGCTGTGGTGAACATAAATGAACGCCGCTTATGTATACCTAATTTTAGTCATTTTCCACAAAAAAGCTTTTGATATTTGCTATTAAAAAACCATTGAAATTCACTGAAAAAACCATAGGTTATAGACCATATATAGTTAGGAATTAGCATTTACAAAACCTTGAAAATTCACTGAAAAAAACATAGGTTATAGACCATATATAGTTAGGAATTAGCATTTAAAAAACCTTATTTTACTCACACAAAACCATTGAAATTCCATATATAGTTAGTTGCACTAACTATATATCGCGCACCCGCAATCCACTGCTGATGATGTCACATATTACATCATTCATGACATGGTCAGTGACATCACTGATGACATCACTGATGACATCTCATTTGACATCAATGACCACATCACTGATGATATCATTCATGTGACAATACAATGCATCTCCTCACATTTTAATATAACCTCTGTTACACCCGGTGTTAAATACAGAGTATAATTTTTAAAACCATTGACACACCAATACTAGTTACTACATACGCACTCACTGATTCCTACGTCTACACACACATTCACTCATTCACCCATACAATCATTCATACATACAATCACTCATCTTTACAACACTATCATATGCACTCATACACCTATACAGACACTCACACTCTGCCACTCATCCATGGAGTTACTCACACACCTAGTCAGTCCTGTAAAGAATCAATCACACTTCCATTTTCTAATCTATACAGTTAAACATAGAGCACCTTACATTTTCAAACATATACTAACACATACTTACTCTCTTATACAATCATTGATACAAGTACACATTGATCTGCAGAGAGTCACACACCTCCCAGCCAGCCACACACACACTCAGTCTCCCATACAAATACTTGGACAATCAATCAATAACCCATATAGTTACTCATATAGCTACTGATCAACACATGCAGCAGTTTACAGAACAACAGACATAATGATGCACAAATTAAGACAGTTTAGTCACTAACCCATGCACTCAGTGAGACACATTTAATCACTCACTCTTACATTCAGTCATGCACCTACTAAATCCTTCGTCCAGACACTTATACTTCCACTCATTCTTCAATATGTAAGACATATTTTAACTTTACAGAAACATACAGTCACTGGATGTTGTCATCAGTGATGTCATCAGTGATGTCATTTGAGATGTCATCAGTGATGTCATCAGTGATGTCACTGACCATGTCATGAATGATGTAATATGTGACATCATCAGCAGTGGATTGCGGGTGCGCTATATATAGTTAGTGCAACTAACTATATATGGAATTTCAATGGTTTTGTGTGAGTAAAATAAGGTTTTTTAAATGCTAATTCCTAACTATATATGGTCTATAACCTATGGTTTTTTCAGTGAATATATATATATATATATATATATATATATATTCACTGAAAAAACCATAGGTTTTACACACGTTATAGTTAGGAAGTAGCATTTAAAAAACCTATGAAATTCACTGAAAAAACCATAGGTTTTACACACGTTATAGTTAGGAAGTAGCATTTAAAAAACCTATGAAATTCACCGAAAAAACCATAGGTTTTACACCAGTTATAGTTAGCTGGAAGTTTTACTCGCATAAAACCATTGAAATTCCCACGTTATAGTTGTTGGACTCACTATAACTTGCGCGTGCAATGCACTGCTGATGACGTCACATATTACATCACTCATGACATGGTCAGTGACATCACTCATGACATCACTGATGAGACCATCCTTGTGACAGAGTGACAGACCTCCTTTCACTGTAATGTAACCCTTGAAACACATATTCAAAAATAGAAACTTACATTTTAAAAAAAATGGAGATACCCATACCAGTTACAACAACCAATTCAATAATTCCACCATCTATATACACATCCACTCATTGACCAACAGTTCTATATAGACACTCATACATATACTCACTCATTATATGTAGTGATACACCTATACATCCTGTTACACACCGACAGTCATCCAAAAGATACTCTCACACATACTCACACATGCAAATAAACTATTGGACATCTATTTATTTGGATATACAGCTATACACACACTACCACCTTACTTCTAAGGAAACTTACACATACTTACTCTCTTAAACAATCACTTATAGAAACACATACTAATTTAAATAGGAACTCTTACAATCTCTTACTCTCATATATACTCACTTATGTACAATAATATTCACATATACTAGATTTAAACTTATGTAGTTACTGATAAAGAAACTAGTGAGACACTCATTCACTCAGTAACATACACATATACACAGTCATCCACCCATACAGTCCTGCACATATGGTGTCTTCAAAACACATACAAAGAGAGAATCAGTCATTCATGCATCTATGTGCTAAGTAATACCCCCACCAAACTATACAAACACTTATACTGATACTAAGAAAAACATCTAATAACCCATATACATACACATGTAGCTACTCACCAACCCATGCAGCCACTTATACACAAAGTGAAACACTAATACATATATTTAAATATTTAAACAGTACTCACTAATATTTATTTTTCAAAAAGACACACATTCACTGAATGGTGTCATCAGTGATGTCATGAGTGATGTCACTTAGAGCGGTAATTGCAAACACAACAATGATGGACAGAATGTGGATCAATGTCATACATTCACCCCAGTCCAAAGATCTGGGCCCAAATCCATCGTTTTCCACTCCACACCACCCTGGGTTAGACAATGGCGATATGCAAATCAGCGCTGACCCTGTGCCCCATGGGAACAGTCCAGTCCGAACTACAAAAGCCATGTCCTTCCCAGAACGGAAACAAGCATCCGAGGACCGGCCCGGTTTCGAGGTAACACCTCTCATCAGCCCGGCTAGCTTGATTCCAGTGGTGTGGAGTGCCTGGGACTCACGTCTGAGCATCCCCAGTACACTTAGAGCGGTAATTGCAAACACAACAATGATGGACAGAATGTGGATCAATGTCACACATTCACCCCAGTCCAAAGATCTGGGCCCAAATCCATCGTTTTTCCACTCCACACCACCCTGGGTTAGACAATGGCGATATGCAAATCAGCGCTGACCCTGTGCCCCATGGGAACAGTCCAGTCCGAACTACAAAAGCCATGTCCTTCCCATAACGGAAACAAGCATCCGAGGACCGGCCCGGTTTCGAGGTAACACCTCTCATCAGCCCGGCTAGCTTGATTCCAGTGGTGTGGAGTGCCTGGGACTCACGTCTGAGCATCCCCAGTACACTTAGAGCGGTAATTGCAAACACAACAATGATGGACAGAATGTGGATCAATGTCACACATTCACCCCAGTCCAAAGATCTGGGCCCAAATCCCTCGTTTTTCCACTCCACACCACCCTGGGTTAGACAATGGCGATATGCAAATCAGCGCTGACCCTGTGCCCCATGGGAACAGTCCAGTCCGAACTACAAAAGCCATGTCCTTCCCAGAACGGAAACAAGCATCCGAGGACCGGCCCGGTTTCGAGGTAACACCTCTCATCAGCCCGGCTAGCTTGATTCCAGCGGTCCTCGGATGCTTGTTTCCGTTCTGGGAAGGACATGGCTTTTGTAGTTCGGACTGGACTGTTCCCATGGGGCACAGGGTCAGCGCTGATTTGCATATCGCCATTGTCTAACCCAGGGTGGTGTGGAGTGGAAAAACGATGGATTTGGGCCCAGATCTTTGGACTGGGGTGAATGTGTGACATTGATCCACATTCTGTCCATCATTGTTGTGTTTGCAATTACCGCTCTAAGTGTACTAGGGATGCTCAGACGTGAGTCCCAGGCACTCCACACCACTGGAATCAAGCTAGCCGGGCTGATGAGAGGTGTTACCTCAAAACCGGGCCGGTCCTCGGATGCTTGTTTCCGTTCTGGGAAGGACATGGCTTTTGTAGTTCGGACTGGACTGTTCCCATGGGGCACAGGGTCAGCGCTGATTTACATATCGCCATTGTCTAACCCAGGGTGGTGTGGAGTGGAAAAACGATGGATTTGGGCCCAGATCTTTGGACTGGGGTGAATGTGTGACATTGATCCACATTCTGTCCATCATTGTTGTGTTTGCAGGTACCGCTCTAAGTGTACTGGGGATGCTCAGACGTGAGTCCCAGGCACTCCACACCACTGGAATCAAGCTAGCCGGGCTGATGAGAGGTGTTACCTCGAAACCGGGCCGGTCCTCGGATGCTTGTTTCCGTTCTGGGAAGGACATGGCTTTTGTAGTTCGGACTGGACTGTTCCCATGGGGCACAGGGTCAGCGCTGATTTGCATATCGCCATTGTCTAACCCAGGGTGGTGTGGAGTGGAAAAACGATGGATTTGGGCCCAGATCTTTGGACTGGGGTGAATGTGTGACATTGATCCACATTCTGTCCATCATTGTTGTGTTTGCAGGTACCGCTCTAAGTGTACTGGGGATGCTCAGACGTGAGTCCCAGGCACTCCACACCACTGGAATCAAGCTAGCCGGGCTGATGAGAGGTGTTACCTCGAAACCGGGCCGGTCCTCGGATGCTTGTTTCCGTTCTGGGAAGGACATGGCTTTTGTAGTTCGGACTGGACTGTTCCCATGGGGCACAGGGTCAGCGCTGATTTGCATATCGCCATTGTCTAACCCAGGGTGGTGTGGAGTGGAAAAACGATGGATTTGGGCCCAGATCTTTGGACTGGGGTGAATGTGTGACATTGATCCACATTCTGTCCATCATTGTTGTGTTTGCAGGTACCGCTCTAAGTGTACTGGGGATGCTCAGACGTGAGTCCCAGGCACTCCACACCACTGGAATCAAGCTAGCCGGGCTGATGAGAGGTGTTACCTCGAAACCGGGCCGGTCCTCGGATGCTTGTTTCCGTTCTGGGAAGGACATGGCTTTTGTAGTTCGGACTGGACTGTTCCCATGGGGCACAGGGTCAGCGCTGATTTGCATATCGCCATTGTCTAACCCAGGGTGGTGTGGAGTGGAAAAACGATGGATTTGGGCCCAGATCTTTGGACTGGGGTGAATGTGTGACATTGATCCACATTCTGTCCATCATTGTTGTGTTTGCATGAGTGATGTCACTGACCATGTCATGAGTGATGTAATATGTGACGTCATCAGCAGTGCATTGCACGCGCAAGTTATAGTGAGTCCAACTAACTATAACGTGGGAATTTCAATGGTTTTATGCGAGTAAAACTTCCAGCTAACTATAACTGGTGTAAAACCTATGTTTTTTTCGGTGAATATATATATATTACCTACTGGCGATAGCCAGTAGGTATATATAGTTAGGATTTTTTTCCTATGGGATTTTTGAAAATTCTATGTCGAATAACTTTGGCGTTTGAGGACAGAATTGGCTGAAATTTTCAGGAAAATGGAACATTTTGTTTCTGAGCAGCCCCTGAAAGTTTGGGGGGGTTTCGTCAAGGGGGGGCCGAGAAAAAAGGGGGGTCCCAAAACGTGTTTTTCTCATGCAATTTTCCATAGGGCGGTTGGCCTCACTTTTAGCCTGAACGGCTGAATGGATTTACACCAAACTTGGCAAAATTGTAGGGACTGGTAGCCCGATGTGCCTTTGCTATGTCTCAAGATATAGGCTCCAGTGGTTTTTACGAAAATTAACTTTGAAAAATATATATTGGGCTACATTGGGCTATATATATGTTGGAGCCCAAATGTAGCCCAATGTAGCCCAATGTAGCCCAATGTAGCCCAATGTAGCACAAAGATGGCCACCAGAGACAAAAAAAAACAAATGTAGCCCAAATATCAGCCAGATGTAGCCCAACTATAGCCCAATGACAGAATGTCCCAGAGTGTTCTAAAGAACAACTAGAGTGCTAACAGTCCTGCTTATTACAAAGGTATGGCACACCTGAAGCCATCTTGATTGGAATAAAGTGGTAACTCTTAAAACATTTAATTTAAAAAGGAACAAAATGAGGGGGTTCATTTTGCCATAGAAAGTATGATTAGCGAATATATGACGAAATCCCGCATACCATCAGTCCGCAAAAAAAATCCCGCATGTACTATTAGGCCGCAAATTAAAATAACGAAAACTTTTAGAACGAATATGCCTTTAGCATACACTAAACAACTAAACTACCCTAAACCCTAAAACGCTACCCCCAGCATGACCCTACACTACACAAACAGTACAACACTACCCTAAACCCTAAAACACTACCCCCAGCATGACCTTACACTACACAAACACTACAACACTACCCTAAACCCTAAAACACTACCCCCAGCATGACCCTACACTACGCAAACACTACAACACTACCCAAAACCCTAAAACACTACACCCCAGCATGACCCTACACTACGCAAACACTACAACACTACCCTAAACCCTAAAACACTACCCCCAGCATGACCCTACACTACACAAACACTACAACACAACCCTAAACCCTAAAACACTACCCCCAGCATGACCCTACACTACGCAAACACTACAACACAACCCTAAACCCTAAAACACTACCCCCAGCATGACCCTACACTACGCAAACACTACAACACTACCCTAAACCCTAAAACACTACCCCCAGCATGACTCTACACTACGCAAACACTACAACACTACCCAAAACCCTAAAACACTACACCCCAGCATGACCCTATACTACGCAAACACTACAACATTACCCTAAACCCTAAAACACTACCCCCAGCATGACCCTACACTACGCAAACACTACAACACTACCCAAAACCCTAAAACACTACACCCCAGCATGACCCTACACTAAGCAAACACTACAACACTACCCTAAACCCTAAAACACTACCCCCAGCATGACCCTACACTACGCAAACACTACAACACTACCCTAAACCCTAAAACACTGCCCCCAGCATGACCCTACACTACGCAAACACTACAACACTACCCTAAACCCTAAAACACTACCCCCAGCATGACCCTACACTACGCAAACACTACAACACTACCCTAAACCCTAAAACACTGCCCCCAGCATGACCCTACACTACGCAAACACTACAACACTACCCTAAACCCTAAAACACTACCCCCAGCATGACCCTACACTACGCAAACACTACAACACTACCCAAAACCCTAAAACACTACACCCCAGCATGACCCTACACTACGCAAACACTACAACACTACCCTAAACCCTAAAACACTACCCCCAGCATGACCCTACACTACGCAAACACTACAACACTACCCTAAACCCTAAAACACTACCCCCAGCATGACCCTACACTACGCAAACACTACAACACTACCCTAAACCCTAAAACACTGCCCCCAGCATGACCCTACACTACGCAAACACTACAACACTACCCTAAACCCTAAAACACTACCCCCAGCATGACCCTACACTACGCAAACACTACAACACTACCCTAAACCCTAAAACACTACCCCCAGCATGACCCTACACTACGCAAACACTACAACACTACCCTAAACCCTAAAACACTGCCCCCAGCATGACCCTACACTACGCAAACACTACAACACTACCCTAAACCCTAAAACACTACCCCCAGCATGACCCTACACTACGCAAACACTACAACACTACCCTAAACCCTAAAACACTGCCCCCAGCATGACCCTACACTACGCAAACACTACAACACTACCCTAAACCCTAAAACACTACCCCCAGCATGACCCTACACTACGCAAACACTACAACACTACCCAAAACCCTAAAACACTACACCCCAGCATGACCCTACACTACGCAAACACTACAACACTACCCTAAACCCTAAAACACTACCCCCAGCATGACCCTACACTACGCAAACACTACAACACTACCCTAAACCCTAAAACACTACCCCCAGCATGACCCTACACTACGCAAACACTACAACACTACCCTAAACCCTAAAACACTACCCCCAGCATGACCCTACACTACGCAAACACTACAACACTACCCTAAACCCTAAAACACTGCCCCCAGCATGACCCTACACTACGCAAACACTACAACACTACCATAAACCCTAAAACACTGCCCCCAGCATGACCCTACACTACGCAAACACTACAACACTACCCAAAACCCTAAAACACTACCCCCAGCATGACCCTACACTACGCAAACACTACAACACTACCCAAAACCCTAAAACACTACCCCCCAGCATGACCCTACACTACGCAAACACTACAACACTACCCAAAACCCTAAAACACTACCCCCAGCATGACCCTACACTACCCAAACACTACAACACTACCCAAAACCCTAAAACACTACACCCCAGCATGACCCAACACTACGCAAACACTACAACACTACCCAAAACCCTAAAACACTACCCCCAGCATGACCCTACACTACGCAAACACTACAACACTACCCAAAACCCTAAAACACTACCCCCAGCATGACCCTACACTACGCAAACACTACAACACTACCCTAAACCCTAAAATACTACACCCCAGCATGACCCTACACTACGCAAACACTACAACACTACCCAAAACCCTAAAACACTACCCCCAGCATGACCCTACACTACGCAAACACTACAACACTATCCTAAACCCTAAAACACTACGCCCAGCATGACCCTACACTACGCAAACACTACAACACTACCCTAAACCCTAAAACACTAGCCCCAGCATGACCCTACACTACGCAAACACTACAACACAACCCTAAACCCTAAAACACTACCCCCAGCATGACCCTACACTACGCAAACACTACAACACTACCCTAAACCCTAAAACACTACCCCCAGCATGACCCTACACTACGCAAACACTACAACACAACCCTAAACCCTAAAACACTACCCCCAGCATGACCCTACACTAAACAACCACCACAACTCTACACTACACTAACACAACACTACACTACACAACACTACACTACACTACACAATCACTAACCCATGAAAAAATTAACACAAACCCACTTACCTCTCTCGTCATCGTGGTTTTCACAACGCAAATGCATTTACCATACATGCCTTTAAAACGTAATTCTTTGTAAAGGCATGCGCGATAAATGCACATGCGTTTTGAAAAAATGCGGGATAATGGTATGCGAGGTCAATGACCTTGCGGGATAATGGTATGCGGACTGAAAGTCTGCGGGATAAAAAATGCGGGAAAATGGCTGCAAACCATGATTAGCAGCAGACTTCCCTGGTGAGCACTAGCTTTACTACAGTGATCTAATGAGCAACTAGAGTGCTAACATTCAGAATTTATGGCAAATGTGTGACACATCTGAATGCCTTCTTGATAGAACCAAAGTAAACAAGCATTGAAAATGCAATAGATCTCGCCCTCGTTTAAGTTAAAGCCGTTCTGTTTGTAATGAGGTGGCTTTTTAGCTTTGCTTTTATTAGTGTTTTTAAAACTTTCATGTAAATAACATGCATATGTATGCATATATGTATATGTATGCATGCATTTATATTTATATAGATATGCAGATTATATATGTTTATATATGTATATTACCTACTGGCGATAGCCAGTGGGTATATATAGTTAGGATTTTTTCTCTATGGGATTTCTGAAAATTCTATGTCTAATAACTTTGGCGTTTGTAGACGGAATTGGCTGAAATTTTCAGGAAAATGGCACAGTTTGTTTCTGAGCAGCCCCTGAAAATTTGGGGGGGTTTCGTCAAGGGGGGGCCGAGAAAAAAGGGGAGTCCCAAAACGCGTTTTTCCCATTCATTTTTCCATAGGGCGGTTGGACTCCCTTTTAGCTCGAACGGCTGAATAGATTTACATGAAACTTGGCAAAATTGTAGATATGGTTTGCCCGACGTGCCTTTGCTATGTCTCAATATATGTGCTCCAGTGGATTTTGAGAAATTAACGTTTAAAAAAATATATATATCTGTGACAGCGCTCCGGTTAGCGCCCCGGTTCGCGTACCTGACGCGTAACGGAACTTCGCGAAGCGAAGCTGATTGGCTCTCCGGTGTCTGTCAACATTCTAAACAGTCCGGAGCGGCCGCCATCTTGTCTCTCGGTACGATCGAGAGACAAGATGTGGTGAAAAATGAAGGGGGAAATGAAGGAAAGGGGGCAAGGTAGACCACTCCTGACCCCCTAGGATTGATGAGGGGGATATTAAAGTGCCCCGCGGGGCAAAAAAAAATAAAAAATTTTTTTGCGATTTTACGCCGTAGAGGCGCGAACCGGGCAGCTCACCGGGCAGCTCACTGGGCAGCTCACTGGGCAGCTAACCGGGCAGCTAACCGGCAGCGTAGCTGTCAACATTGTAAACAGTCCGGAGCGGCCGCCATCTTGTCTCTCGGTAGGTTCGAGAGACAAGATGTGGTGAAAAAAGAAGGGGGAAATGAAGGAAAGGGGGCAAGGTAAACCCCTCCTGACCCCCTAGGATTGATGAGGGGGATATTAAAGTCCCCCGCGATTTTTCGCGGTAGAGGCGCTTCCCGGTACGCGAACCGGGCAGCTAACCGGCAGCGTAACGGGAGTCCGCCATCTTGTGCTTTTGGAGCGTCCGGTTCGCGTACCGGGTAGTGTCCTGGTAAGCGTAACAAGGGGAAAACCAAGAGAAACAGTAAAAAAAAAATTAAGGGAATAGATTTCCATCAAACTTGGCAAAATTGTAGGGACTGTTTGTTTGATGTGCCTTTGCCAGGCCTCAAGATATGTGCACGTGTGGATTTTGTCTAATTAAGGTTAAAAAATATATATATATCTGTAAGCGTGCTCCGGCACGCTTACGTTACGGGTTTTGTTTGCGCTGCAGAGCCGATACGTCACGGTTATGCGACGCGTCATGAGGCGTCTCACGTGGCTACGTGATACGTCACGTAATAAAGAATATATTTTACAGCTATAGATATTAGCTTTTAAAAAACCAATGAAATTCACTGAAAAAACCATAGGTTATAGACCATATATAGTTAGGAATTTGCATTTACAAAACCTTGAAAATTCACTGAAAAAAACATAGGTTAGAGACCATATATAGTTAGCTGGACATTTTATTGACATAAAACCAATGAAATTCCATATATAGTTAGTTGCACTAACTATATATCGCGCACCCGCAATCCACTGCTGATGATGTCACATATTACATCATTCATGACATGGTCAGTGACATCACTGATGACATCACTGATGACATCTCAAATGACATCACTGATGACATCACTGATGACATCTCAAATGACATCACTGATGACATCATGACACACCAATACCAGTTACTACATACGCACTCACTGATTCCTACGTCTACACACACATTCACTCATTCACCCATACAATCACTCATACATACAGTCACTCATTATTACAACACTATCATATGCACTCATACACCTATGCAGACACTCACACACTGCCACTCATCCATGGAGTTACTCACACACCTAGTCAGTCCTGTAAAGAATCAATCACACTTCCATTTCCTCATCTATACAGTTAAACACAGAACACCATACTTCAGTGACATCACTGATGACATCACTGATGACATCTCAAATGACATCACTGATGACATCTCAAATGACATCACTGATGACATCATGACACACCAATACCAGTTACTACATACGCACTCACTGATTCCTACATCTACACACACATTCACTCATTCACCCATACAATCACTCATACATACAGTCACTCATTATTACAACACTATCATATGCACTCATACACCTAGTCAGTCCTGTGAAGAATCAATCACACTTCGATTTCCTCATCTATACAGTTAAACACAGAACACCATACTTTTCACACATATACTAACACATACTTACACTCTTATACAATCACTGATACAAGTACACATTGATATGCACAGTCACACACCTCCCAGCCAGCCACACACACACTCAGTCTTCCATACATCCACTCATTCTTCAATATGTAAAACATATTTAAACTTTACAAAAACACACAGACACTAGAAGATGTCATCAGTGATGTCATCAGTGATGTCACTGACCATGTCATGAATGATGTAATATGTGACATCATCAGCAGTGGATTGCGGGTGCGCGATGTCATTCTTCAATATGTAAAACATATTTAAACTTTACAAAAACACACAGACACTAGAAGCTGTCATCAGTGATGTCATCAGTGATGTCACTGACCATGTCATGAATCATGTAATATGTGACATCATCAGCAGTGGATTGCGGGTGCAACTAACTATATATGGAATTTCATTGGTTTTATGTCAATAAAATGTCCAGCTAACTATATATGGTCTCTAACCTATGGTTTTTTCAGTGAATTTTCAAGGTTTTGTATATGCAAATTCCTAACTATATATGGTCTATAACCTATGTTTTTTTCAGTGAATATATATATATATATATTCACTGAAAAAAACATAGGTTATACACCATATATAGTTAGGAATTAGCATTTAAAAAACCTTATTTTACTCACACAAAACCAATGAAATTCCATATATAGTTAGTTGTACTAACTATATATCGCACACCCGCAATCCACTGCTGATCATGTCACATATTACATCATTCATGACATGGTCAGTGACATCACTGATGACATCACTGATGACATCTCAAATGACATCACTGATGACATCACTGATGACATCTCAAATCACATCACTGATGACATCACTGATGACATCTCATTTGACATTACTGATCACATCACTGATGACATCATTCATGTGATAATACGATGAACCTCTTCAGACTCTAATATAACCTTAGATACACTCAGTGTAAACAGACACTCACAGACTGTCACTCATCCATGGAGTTACTTACACACCTAGTCAGTCATGCAAAGAATCAATCACACCTCCATTTTCACAACTATACAGTTATACACACCTTACTTATTCAAACATATACTAAAACATATTTACTCACTTATACAATCCTGGATACAAGTGCACAATGATCCATACAGCCACTCACACATTCACTGGCTCTTATGCACAGTTATTTATATATGTCAACTCTCACATGTACTGTATTTTACATATGTACTTACTTTGACATGTAGCACTGAGATATCTATTCACTCACCAATACAGTCATGCACACAGTCAACCGCCCATACAGCTGTTTCCACATGCACTTTTGAACCCATACATCTATGCACAGAGTCATACACCTCCCAGCCACCCACACACACACTCAGTCTCCCATACAAATGCTTGGGCAACCAATCAATAACCCATATAGTTACTCATATAGCTACTGATCAACACATGCAGCAGTTTACAGAACAACAGACATAATGATGCACAAATTAAGACAGTTTAGTCACTAACCCATGCACTCAGTGAGACACATTTAACCACTCACTCATACAGTCAGTCATGCACCTACTAAATCCTTCATCCAGACACTTATACATCCACTCATTCTTAAATATGTAAGACATATTTTAACTTTACAGAAAAATACAGTCACTGGATGTTGTCATCAGTGATGTCATCAGTGATGTCATTTGAGATGTCATCAGTGATGTCATCAGTGATGTCATTTGAGATGTCATCAGTGATGTCATCAGTGATGTCACTGACCATGTCATGAATGATGTAATATGTGCCATGATCAGCAGTGGATTGCGGGTGCGCGATATATAGTTAGTACAACTAACTATATATGGAATTTCATTGGTTTTGTGTGAGTAAAATAAGGTTTTTTAAATGCTAATTCCTAACTATATATGGTGTATAACCTATGGTTTTTTCAGTGAATTTTCAAGGTTTTGTAAATGCTAATTCCTAACTATATATGGTCTATAACCTATGGTTTTTTCAGTGAATTTCATTGGTTTTTTAAAAGCTAATATCTATAGCTGTAAAATGTATTCTTCTTTAAATCCAAAAATATATTTTATATGTTTATTAATAATTTTTTTTTCATATTTTTTTTGTTTCGCTCCCGGTCCGCGAACCGGGAAGCTTTCCGTTAGCTCAAATTGATGCCGCGACCCGGTCCGCGAACCGGTAAGAAATCAACATAGTGACGGTATCGCGTTGCCGCGTAATGCGTCTTATGACGTACTGCGTTAGCGCACCCGGAAGTGCCCCGGGGCGCGGACCGAGGCGCGAAACGCCGCTCTCCGGAAGCGATCCGCGGCACGTCGCGAAAGCGCGATGTATCGCGTTGCCGCGTAATGCGTCTTGTGACGTACCGCGTTAGCGCACCCGGAAGTGTCCCGGGGCGCGGACCGAGGCGCGAAGCTCAGCGACCCGGAAGCTAACCGGGGCGCGTTCCGCAGCGCGTAACATGAGCGTGAGAGGTCATGTGACTTGTTAATAAAACTTTTCATTGGTTCATTTCACTTTTGGTTTCATAATGATGTAAGGCTAGGTCAGGTGACCTAAAAATAACACTTTTCATTGGTTGAGAAGTATTGTTTTTCCCAAATGATGAAAACCCCTCCTTCTTTCCTCACTCTGACTTTCATCATTGTGAGAGGAAGACCTTTATTACTATATCAGAAATGGCTTTAGTAGTTGCTTCAGCTGGTGGACCCCCACCACCACCTCCACCTCCTCATGGGAAGAGAGGACCACCTCCCCAGGTGATGACCAACACTGAGGAGGAAGAGGAAGAAATGGATGAAGAGGAGGGAGAAGAACCACAGTTCTTAGAAGAAGTGCCCCGGGTTTCCCATAAGAAAGCCAGTTTCATCTGGCAGTTTTATTCGATCCCTCCTGGCCAAAAAAAAGTGAATGCGAGGTATGTCACCTGCCTCATCTGTAAAGAAAAATTATCCAGAGGGACGGATAAGAAATATAGTTATGGCAACCATACTATGCACAGGCACATGACAAGGAAGCATCCACTCAATTATAGCCGGGCGGAAATACGGGATTTGCAGGAAAATCCAAGATCAACTCCTGTGGCCAGATCAAGAATATCCATTTCATTGACACCAGCAGAGGCACGGGAAACTGTGCCAAACATACAAGAACATTTTGGCCACATGATCCACACTTGTATGCACTGTCGTGCGTTGTTAGCATGTGGCAATATGAGCATAAATGCTATCAACCTGGCGTATGAACACCATAATTGCCCTAACCGCCCCCAGTAATTTTTTTTTTGCTCCTGTTGAGCCCTTTTCAATGCCTGTTTTTTGTTGTTTCCCCCCCCCAAAAAAAACCAAAAAAAATATAAAATCGTTCAAAAAATACAAAAAAAACAAAAAATAAAAAAAAAATTAAAAAAAAAATATAAAACAACAAAAATATTTTAAAAAAAGTTCTTTTCAGAACTACCTTCCCTTTCAAAAAAAATTGCTAGAATGTTTAGCACTCTGGCAAGCTCTATTTCTTTTGGTTCGCTTCCCGGTTAGCTTCCCGGTACGCGGACCGGGAGCTAACCAAAAATTTTTTTTTTTTTAAAAAAGAGTAAGTATAAGGAAAGTAAACAGAGAGTGATGTTAAAATAAAGACAGCTATAGGGAGTAAAGGAGAGATACTGTTTAATAGATCTATTTACCGAAGAAAAGACGGAAGAGGGTATAATTGTGAAAAACAAAATAGATAACGAAGTGAAAGAAAAAAAAAGAGAGTATAACATTAACAAAGAAGAGTTTCTTGGAGAATGTGAGTGAATGTTCAAAATAAGATTAAAACATGAGGAATAACAGAGAGAAAAAATAGAAAACAGAAAACAAAAAATAACAGAAAAAGATTAATTGAAATAGCAAAGAAATGTAAGTAACATAGAGCCATATCATCAACATAGGCAATAAAAGTTTTGCAGCTTTTATTGGCAGAAATGAGTCGCTAAAGCTGCTTTTGCGGCAGAAAACTGCCGCTAAAACCACTTTTGCACCAGTTTTCTGCCAATAAAAAGAGCAATAATTTTATTGGCTGTGTTCATAATATGCCCCTTAGTGTGCTTCAACTACACAGAGAAAGCATTATGAACAAATAGTGATAGAGTGATCAGTCAAAGACACTAAGAGTAATAGAGACGGAGTGAGTGAACAAGAGTGAGGAACTATGAGAAGAGAGGGACTGAGAAAAAGAGTGGAAGGAGTTGAGTAAGTAGGTAATAGAGAAAGGAATGAGGGAAGTAGCAAAGGCAGGAAACTGAGGGTTAAAGAAATGAAGCAGTGGAACTAATAGAAGTTAAATGTGATAGAAATGTAACGAAAAGAGTACAAAACATTTACCTTATAATTGTCGTTAAATTACTCACTTTTTGTTTTTATACTTTCAATCTGTGAAAGAGAGAACAAACATTTGAAAAATATTAAAACATGTATTTAAAAATTACAAAAGACAATGTAAAAGATTGAAGGACAAACAGTTTTTCAACAACTTTGACACTTACAGAAGCTTCTGCTTCTCCAGGCCCCCTACACAGTCCTAAAGATATACATTTTAAACTAACAGTATCTTGATGCAGATGAAGTGAGGCCTATCTTAAAACATGGTGCATCTTTTGCATTGCTGTTGTCTCAGAAAAGTGTCGCAAGACACTAAAATTTTAAATAATTGCTTCAGGATGCCAATAAGATGTCTCCTATCCAGAGGTTTGTTTGAGGTGAGGCCTACTCAGGGTTGCAGATGAAATTTCGAGTTGTTGAAGAGAATAGAGGACATAATATATGTGAAGGTCTACCAATGAAGTGAGTCATGTCCACTGCACTCTTGAACAAAGTCCAAACCTCCTATGTTTCCCTGGACAGACCTAAACTTGATCTACACAATGTGCTTCGTAATGATAGGAAACACAGGTGATGTAAATGAAATACGTGCAATTTATTTTGCTCATTTCACAATCACATCACTTGTGTTTCCTTTGCTTAGGTATCTCATTGTGCAGATGTAGTCTAGCATATGAAAGAATACGCAGAAGCGCAGCACTGCATGCAACAACTTTGACACTTACAGAAGCCTCACCTTCTCCATGCCTCCTACACAGTTCTACATATACATCATAAATGCAAACAGTACAGAATTAATTATACATGTTAAATGGTTTATTTTTGCTGTTCTCAGAATGTATCAAAATTCACTAAAACAGTGACTTTAAGGTATTCATCATATAACAGCGGGAAAAAAAAACACAATCAAAATGATTGTGTTTAAAAAACCCATACAACATAACAAATCAGAATTCAGAACTCCTTAAAGTTAACTTACTTTCCATGACGTCAAAGGATGTCCTATGAACAGCTTACACTCTGTTGTGCTGTTATTACTTTCAGCCCGCCACTTTCTGAAAGAAAATCTCCATCGTTTTTAAAAACATGTTACATGCAATAAATGACTTCTTGCTCTCTACCACAAGTTTCCACAAGGCCAAATCTTGTCAGAGCCATTTATAACTCTTGGATTTCTTGTAAGCCAATCCCGTCATTTGGCATTTCTGCAACTTTCAGAATTAAAATGTTGAAGATCATTTTCACAATCCAGGAATAGTAATATCTTCCTCTTCTTGCTCAGTCATGTTCTACATTTCCTATGACACTGATACTGCTTACTATGAAGCAGACTTACACTAACTCTATGACTAGTACAATTATTTAATTCTCTACATCACTTTCAATCACAAAGCAATGTAAAACAGTAGACAGCATTGCAGACTTACATTCCCTCTACTCTATGTTTTGATTGGCTGCTTCAATTAGCTTATAAAAAGAAATAGTTTTTCTGAACTCATTCAAAGTGCACTTATTTCTCCATGACGTCCAGTCTTATGGTTAGAAGTTATGTCTCTGAACTACACTTATCCTCAAGGCCAAATTGTGTAGGAGCCATTAGAACTTCTTGAAATTCCACAGAGCACATCCCGAGATTATTTCCCTAAAATTTTGGTTTTAAAAACACCAGGTAAGAGTTTTTAAGGTCATACGGCAATTTTTTTTTGAAAATTAAAACAGAATCGTTGCAGAATGACCAGCCATTTCTAGACTTTAAATAAGCTGTGTAATGTCCTGATGTTATTGAAGGGCCGTCATGATATATAATTGCTGCAGTTACAAAAGTCCTTCCTGATATTGACAACTGCGAAGCTACAAAATGTTTAATTAAAGTTGTCAATTTTGTTCCATCAGGCCTACATCGTTGGAACATTAAAATGACATACTGGCCATTTGTTCGTATAAATAATGTGGACATCATTTCAGATTTACATTGGCTACACTCCATGTTGTGATCAGCTGCTTTTACTAGCTTATTAAAGGAGACTGATTTACTGTCTGGCAAAGTTAAATATATAAATCTTTCTGAGTCTACACTAGTAGTACTTGATACCATACAGTTCTCGCAGTCATGCTGCCATTGATAAGAAAGCCCAAACAGCTGATCTACATCTAGACCTTCAGCATGCAATACATCAAGCATATACATTAAAAACTCCTGACAATCTTGCTGAATATTTTGAGAGAATTGTGTTTGGCCTGAACATCTGTCTAACAGATTTCGAATTTCAGACACACTTTCTATGTTTGTTCTATCAGTGCTACATTTCTCTAACACAGAATTTAACAAACTGCAAAATCTTTGATCAGAATTGACCACAATCTCTTCTTTTACATTTTCTAGAGAAAACAAAACATTAACCACTACATTAGCATAGCAGTTGACACCAGAACTGTTTTCAAATTGAAAACCAACAACATCTTCAACAGAATCCTTTTTGTTTCTGCTTGTAATTTTAGGTTCATCGACTTTTCGTCTTTTTGCTACAACCTCCCCAGTATTGGTCACATTTCTTCGTTTCCGGCCTACCACACGTTTCTCAAACAAAGGATACTGAGGCAAATGTGGCGCATACTCTCTTCTTAACCTATTGTATTCCTTAACACAATCTAGATCCGCACAAATGTTTGTGACATCACACTCAATCAAGTACAATCCCGATAAAGTTCTAACTCGTGACAATGCCACATATGCCATACCCTCCTTGAACACAGAACTGCCAATATTCACCAATGCACAGTCTACACTTAAACCTTGCGATTTATGGATTGTCACCGCATATGCCAAGCAAACAGGAAACTGCTTACGGCGAACATATAAGTCTTTTACAAGCAAAAATCTAGCAGAGCAACGACCAATTAGCTGTACTTCCTCAATGCCATCAAATTTAATTTTTAAAAATTCAATTCCATCTCTATTTCTGTATTTTACAAAATCAACAACATTACCCATTGATCCATTTACCAGACCTCTTTCAACATGTAAATTCCTTCTTAAAATTATACGGCAGTTCAAGCACACATTCAGAGTCTTTTCAAAACCTGCAGTTTTAGATATACTCTTCTCTAATGAATCCAATTTTGTTTTCAGATTCTCAGACAAAATAATTGTTGATCCCATATGCTCTACTCTGTCAATAGCTTCCAGTTTCACAATCTCTTGCTTTTCTAAATGCAACATTTTGTTGTTGAATTTGGCACATTCTGCAAGAGTTGGCATCAAACATATTCCAGATTTCTTCTCAGTAATTTTCTGAAAAATATTCTCAGGCACAACATCTTGTTCTGGATATAAATTTGACAGTAATCGTGCATGTAAAGCTTCTTTCCCATGCTCGGTCACTTTTCCAATTCTAACATCTTGTAGAATAGTCTTGTAAACTTCATCCTTCGCCTGACGCATATTTTCATGCAGTTCAGCATAATTGAAGTTTAACCATATATTGACGTTGCCAATGCTGCCTAGGCACTTCCTGGTATCTTCATGCGTGAGCATTTTGAACACAGGTTGCCCTTTCACTGGTGTCAGCTGCAAAAGATCTCCGAAAACAATGATGTGTTTGCCACCAAATAACACATCATACTCTGTTTTGAGAACTTCTTGCATTCTCAAATGCACAAAGGCAAGCATGACATTGGAAACCATGCTTACTTCGTCAATGATAAGAAGTTTCATTTTCCTCAAGATTCTTGAAACTTCAAAACAAGCATCTCCAGATAGCTTGTGATATTGTAATTTGTTGTCATGCTCCACTGGCAGCATCAGTAAACGATGTAAAGTAATCCCTTTAATGTTATGTGCTGCCAGTCCAGTTGGAGCGGTGACAACACAAGACAGCGATGACTCTGTCCTTTCCTGCAAATAGCATGAAATTGCTTTAATGAGGAAACTTTTTCCAGTTCCCGCTTCTCCACTCACGTACAGTCGGACAGGCTTCAACGACGTACATGAGCACTCTTTCTTGTCATGACTTAATCCATGATCAATTTGCATGGTAACTTCGTCATATATTTTCCTCTGCTCAACGTTGAGTTGTCTTTCCAACTCTTCTAAGTTAACCGCATCCTCCTGAGCATGTGCCATGGCTCTTTCCACTTCATTCATGGCAGTGGCAGCTTCATTTTCGATAACAGGTCCTCCTAGTGGATCCTGACTCAATGAAGCAGAACTCTGACTGTCCTGAGAACTGTCTCTGGCAATCTCGGCTGCAATCGTTGCTTCCTGCTCAATTTCCGCATTCAACATTTCTACATATTTGGGAAAAGCAGGACATTCTATGGTCTCCTTGGCGGCATTGAAAGAGTCTTCGTAACAGAGGAAATCTCCAAGCAGTTCCTCTTCTGCACGCCAAGGCTTGAAAAGTTGCAAAAGTACTAAATAGAAAAACTCCTTTTTTTCAGGAGATTCGCCACTCAATTTTCGATGGTTTACCAAATGGCATTTTCTTTGCTTGACCAGACATCCCTCACTTCCTATTACAGCATACACTCCTTTCTCAGTATCTTCTTTGATGTTCCTCTTGAATATGTAATTTTGAAGAACCTCATACAGACAAACATTGTCGAGGTGACTGCTTCTATTTGGATAATATGTATCCAACATGTTGGTCTTCAAAATGTCGGTACTGTTTGGCTCCTTTTCCGCCAAATACTCAATTTCCCGCACAGGTTTCAGAACTCGATTACGCGTTGCAGCAAGACCAAGACTCGCCCAAATGATACTCCTGGACTTGGCATAGAGACTTGCTGAAGACAACCGATCAGAGCATTCGTAAGCTCCGATTTCTCGATGCGACAACATCTTCAGACTGAAACTGTACAACTTCTTGCTGAGGCTCTTTTCATGGGAAATGTCCTCCCACATATCCTTCAATTCTGTCTTCTCTTTTTTGGTGATGTAAGACATCACATACCGAGCCACAGCCATACAGTTATCAGCCACAAACTGTATATCCATGTTAGCATTCCACATGGACAAAATCACCGGGTTGTAGTCGTTGATGTACTTGGACTCTTCGTTCCTCTTCAAATTGTATGTGTTTTTAGGTGACTTCTTCATGACATTATGTCGCAGCGAAGACATCAAACTGTTTACTCTTCCTTTAGAAATCACCGGTCGTGGAAAGCCGAAACGACATTTGGTGTAGAACTTGTCCTTGTTTCGGAATTTACGACGGCAGTACTTTCCACATCGATGGCTTTGGAAACGCAGAACTTTTTCTCTTAGGCTTTTCTTCTCCTTTGCGTTTGGAACAGCACACGTAGAATACTGTTGGATGAAACTCATCACTGAGTCTTCTGGATCCGTTCCAAATTTAGGTGCATCCTTGATCCACAGCAACATATGTATATGAGGAGCACCTCTTGCTTGGTACTCCTTTCTCCAGAAGAAATCCAACACCTCTCCAAGAGGTGGATTCTTCTTATTCATGATGAAAGACATCATAGCTTCAAATCTATGATTGAAGTACCTACATACATTGACTGGATCCAAAGAGCACAGTTCTCCGGGTGTCTTGAATTCGATGTTATCTACATTAGCATTTGCCTCTCGTAGAAATTCAAGTAAGTCTTCCCAGCCATACTCGGCACAGCTCAGAGTGAGGAACCATGTGGGAGTACCTAAGTTCCTCAGCATACATTTTAAATCACCATGACGACGGTACCAGTACTCATTAGTACCACGCTGACACGCCATGAGATTAATCAGGTGAGAATCCAAAATACTGTCTTGGACATTGACTTTATCCATAAAGTCACTTGCCGAGATGTTTTGCATGTGTATACCACTTTTCAAGATGTGGTTCACTGCATATGACAGTCCAGACAGATCGCTTTCAAACAGGAGATGAAACAAATAAGGAATGCATTGTCAAAACCTAGCATCTCCTGCATACAATCGCAAAGTCCGGTATTCAGAAGCAGGAATTTGATGAGGTCGCTCATCATATCTTCCTCCCTGACCTGTTGGAAAAAGCTGTGGGAAACACCGAGCTTCCAAACTTTCCTCCCAAACACTAATGGGACTCCCTTTGGCTTGTTTCATTTGAAACAACTCAATAGCATTCCCCATGACTTCCTTGGAATGCAAAGGATGAACACTATAATGTTCATATATTTCTTCACTAGTAGAGGGTTCTACTTTCTCAATTTCACCAGCACACAAATCGCTATCCTCTTCCTCACTTACTTCCTCTTCTGCAACATATACATTCTTATAGTATTTATTATTTTTTTTCAAATACAATGTTGCCTTTTTAACTTTCCTAACATCTACTAAATCTTGCCATATTTTCTTATTCTTTGTCGGAACCCCATTAACTAAGATAACCAGAGGTTCCTCTTCCACTTTTTCTACTCCAATTGTGTTAATGTTTTTCTTCAAATCTAGAGGCAAATAAACAACTCTTCCCTTTAATCCTCTCTGTAAATCTGATGGAGGCAATTTCCCTGTCTTTGGCTCCATTCTTACAATAGCCTGAAAGGGATGGATACTTTGAATCAAAATAGATTCATAAGTATTTAAATCCTTCAATTCAGAAGGAATCTCAACCAATTCCAGATTATTATGAACTGCTCTAGCAGGCATCTGGTTTTGATTTAATTTGCAACAACAATAAGTACACACACGTTGATCCAATCCCAAATCAAAACAATTTTCTACCATCAAGTATGTTGCAAAATCCTTCCATTCACTATTATTGTCCCTTTCACTTTTTGCATATAAATCCACTAACTTAGTCTGATTCTTATAATAAGTGCGTCGACAACACACACAAGTGAAATTTGGCCTCTCACTTGATTTGACCTGAAATGTGACAATTTCCCTCTGGAAATTATCTGTACTGGAAACCTGTACACTATCTTCCACATTACCCGCTTCTTCTTGGTCAATTTCAACATTCTCCTCTTTACTTCCAAAGTAACAAAACTCAATTTCTTCACATATATTCTTCACATCTATTTCAGAACCATGCAAAAGAGCAGCGCATAATTGTTTAAGCATAATTGCTGGACTCTTAGCATAATACAACATTCTAACTAATTTCCTCACTTTATTATGATGCACTGCTAGCATTCTGAAATGATGAAAAACACTCTGGCATACTCTCCTGGAAAGACAAGCCAGTGAATGACCATGCAAACCTGTCACTTCTCTCACTCTGCAAGGATCTAATTCTTGCAACAACCTTATTTTCTGCTTCAAACTTTTCTTATTAAATGACCGTACAAAATCACAAAGCAAATTGATGGAATCCTGTCGCACACTACAAATACTACTACACTTCCAGGTGTACACAGGACCCTTAGCACGTCTTCCTAAAACCTCATTACCTAACACCTCTTCTGCCTCTGTTGTCACAAGTTTTTCTTTTTCAACTGGACAACCATCTTTCACTTCATAAGCACGACCACTGGTGTCAACTGCATGCACCAAATCATTATCCTGGAAATAACTCTCCTCATTAAAAAATGCCTCACAGCTTGAACTATGAATCCATTCTCCAGAAAAAACTTCACAAAAATTACTACGATTAACTATTCTCTTCCATCTACTATTTCTTTTGAAATCATAAATTGCCTTGTTTAGCTTCCTAATTCTATTGATTATCAAAATAAATAACTTACGTTTAATTTCAAATGCCTGATCAATAACTTTCTCAACATTTTTTTCCTCTTATAAAAAACCACTTTCTGTTGACCTTTCTTAATATTTTTTAACAAATTGCCAATTATCCTGTTGCGGAACATTCGTTTACGAATGTCCCTAAACTGTTGTTTCCTTCTACTATCATGCACAGAGTTATCTCTTGCTCTAGCAGTAACATTTTTGATTGGCCTTTCCTTTCCATTTGAATTGGTTCTCTTTTTATGGACAGAAACATTTTCTGTAGTAATATTTTTTTTACTACACATATTTCTTATGAATGTTTTTGTACTCTTACCCGGTGCTTTCTTCGTGACTTGACAAATCTTTTTGTTAGAGGACTGCTGCTTCTTTTGATTCACCTGCTGTCTTTGACGTTTTGCAGCCTTTCTCTCTCTTTCTTTCGTTGGCATGGTGAAATGTTGAAATGATCTGCAGTTGAATCTGTGGTAAAATATATTAAAAAATGTTATTAACCACTATTACCAAACAGTAAATCAATAACAGTGATCAAAAACTTAACACACTACTTGACATTTTAAATAGAAGATTTTTTAGTCCTTGGCAAATTTACAATACAGAAATAGCAGAAAAGAAATGGAATTTATGTTCATGTTACCTGTGCTATTTTATATGTGAATCTGATCTAATTTTATGAGCATATTTTAATATTTTATTGAAGACACTACACATAACCTGTTTTTGAAGGTGTCTTTATTTTTAAATTAAACGGTTTACACTTTTACTTTTTATTTATTATAAATTTTAAAAATAAATGTTTATAGTTCCATAGGCTCAAGCAGGTCAGCTTCCCACCCTATGTCATATAATTCGGACAAATCTGCATCCTCATCACGCTCTTCTTCATCCTCAGGATTTAAATCATCCAAGGGATAAACATCCACTGATGTTTCAATTACAAGTTCAATGATGAGGTCAAAATCAACTGATTGCAGATTGTCGCTCATGTTGATGTTGTCTTTATCTTTAAAGAAAGATAACAACAATGAGATGTTGCAGAGTAAGAGACAAATCTCAGAGATTATAATAGTAAAATTGTTTAACAAGAGTAACATTTTGCAGCTATTATTTAGCCATGTCCAGCGATGCTGAGCAGGTGAAGCCTATGTCTAATTTTTCAGTGAACATGACTCATCTCTTCTTAACCTTGGATAAGCCTCACCAACTCTGTGTCCCCTGCACATACTTAAATGTAAAGGGGCAGATTTATGTTAAATGGCACCTCCCCAGGCATGCACCAGTTAACGTGCACCGCTGCTCTGCCACCCATGGTGTGCCGTATTTTCAATCAGATAGCAGAAAGCTGCGTCAAAACCCTGCGCCTGCTTTAAGCAGGCATAGGTCTTGACGCAACATTGTGGAGATGGGGCACCCCTGAGCCTTGCTTGAGCTGCATCGCACTTGCGATACAACTCCAGCAATCACTACCTTTACAGCACAGATACGTCACGCATCTGTGCCATTTTTGCCCCATGATGCCCCGCATTGTAAATGCAGCACACCATGGGTGGCGGAACAGCGGCGCAGGATGACTGGCACATCCCTGGTGATGCGCCAGTCATCATAAATCTATCCCTAAGCTTCTTATCTTGTTACAGATGAACCGCCATATGTACCATCAAACTATTTTGCATTTCCTAAATAGCGAATTTTAAGGAATAAATAGCAATTCTTTACCATTCCTAATTTGCAATGAGCAAATTGCTAATTGCAAATTACCCATTCATTTCCATGGGCTAGGAGGCTCATAGGAATGAAGGTACAATTTGCGATTAGCAATTAGCTCATCGCAAATTAGGAATTTTTCCAAGGGTGCAGGGGTGTCTCAAGAACACCCTGCTGCACCCCTGAAAAAGAAATTTGGGGGCATATGGCGCACATACATGCCCTAAGGGCATGTATTGGCGTCATATGGCACCTTTTGTTTTTTGGAAAAAAAGCTTTTTGAAAAGAATTCGCAAATTACCACAAACTAGAAGTTGGTGGTAGTTTCCAAATCCTTAATGTCATTTTTTACATATTTTTTGTTTGATACATTGCTTTTAAGGAATCGCAAAATTTGCAAATCCTTCAGTGCAATCGCAAAATAAAGAATAGCAAATTTTGATTTAAGGACATTTTAAGTCATTTCCACATGTGCAGTGTTTTCAAATTATGATTTGAAAATAGTTTTTGGGGAAAAGGAATGGTTTGCAAAATTATGACAAGGACATAATGGTGTCTGCTTCTCTATAAGGCATTTCACTGTCTCTGATGTCATTTTTCCCATATTACATTATAAGACCTTTCCCCATTGAGCACATTCCTTGTAAATATGCTCCCACCTGTGCATGGTGAATTTAGATTTTGACTGTTTGAGTCACATAGCCATGTTAAAAGTTACCCAAAAAAATTGCAAACGCTTTAAAAAAACACATTCATGTGTCTTAAGGACACTTTAAGTCATTTCCCCGTGGACAGTGTTTTGTAAGTGGCGCAAAAGAGGCATACACCTATCATAAATCTGTGCTTAGTATTTTAAATGATTAATTCATGATGACGATAAGGTGTGGCCTATCCAGAGGTTTGTTTAAGGTGAGGCCTACTCAGGATTGCAGATTAAAGTTACGCTTGATGAAGAATACAGAGGACATAATACATGTAAAGCTCTACCAATGAAGTAAGTAATGTCCACTTCATTGCGCCAGTCATCATAAATGTATCCCTAAGCTTCTTATCTTGTTAGACATCAACCGCCATATGTACCATCAAACTATTTTGCATTTCCTAAATAGCGAATTTTAAGGAATAAATAGCGATTCTTTACCATTCCAAATTTGCGATGAGCAAATTGCTAATTGCAAATTACCCATTCATTTCCATGGGCCAGGATACCCATATGAATGAAGGTGCAATTTGCGATTAGCAATTAGCTCATCGCAAATTAGGAATTTTTCCAAAGGTGCAGGGGTGTCTCAAGAACACCCTGCTGCACCCCTGAAAAAGAAATTTGGGGGCATATGGCGCACATAAATTTTAACAACATTCCTTTACCTCAAAAACGATTTTCAATTCATAATTTGAAAACACTGCCCACAGGGAAATTACTTAAAATGTCCTTAAGACACATGAACGTGTTTTTTGATTGCCTTTCCAGCATGGTTGGGTCACTTTTAACATGGCTATGTAACACAAACATTTAAAATCTAAATTTGCCATGCACAGGTGGGAGCATATTTACAAGCAATTTGCGCCACAGAGAAAGGTCTTACATTAAAATGGGAAAAATAACATCAGGGACAGTCAATTGCCTTATAAAGAAGCATACACCATTATGTCCTTGTCATAAATTTAAAAACAATTCCTTTTCCCCAAAAACGATTTTCAAATCATAATTTCAAAACACTGCACATGGGAAAATTACTTAAAATGTCCTTAAGACACATAAAAGCGTTTTTTGATTGCCTTTGCAGCATGTTTGTATCACTTTTAACATGGCTATGTAACACAAACATTCAAAATCTAAATTTTCCATGCACAGGTGGGAGCATATTTACAGGCAATTTGCGCCACATAATTCATAAATTTCTCCTTAAAGCACACTATTCTCTATCTAAATTAAAGAAATATTTTCTCACCTTAGCAAATACTTTGAGTTTGAAAACAGTCTCAGAAACACACCAATTTGTCTTCAGCAGAGCAAAAGGTATGCACTCCAGAGTCTGCAGCTATCAAAAGCACAGAAATGCTGTAATTCTTCACACATATCTCTCATGTCACCCAATCAAAACTCTTCCCTCACTTTTTTTCAAATGAAAACCCTTCCCCCCTCTGCCATTTCATGCCTTTTCTGCATGGCAACCACCTCTTGGAAGACGTCTGGTGTTTGCAAGTTCACACAACAATGTTGCAATTGAACTCTGAACTCTCAGTGCACCTGCATATCCAGTGCATTCTTTCATTTAATGATTTTTTATTGACCACTCAAAATACATCTTTCAAATAACTCATCCATTCACCCTAACTTTCTGTTTTCAGCAATCAAAATCCACCAATCACTGTTACTGCTTCATGAACACAGAAACTCCACAGTTTTTTTCATTTTAAACTCTCATTTTTTCAACTGCCATTTCATTGCCACACTTCATCTGACTGCAGGAGAACCTTCTCTCACCATGTTTTCTGTCTGGATTGTTGGACATAGTTATATCCACTGGGCTCACAGGTATGCTGAGAACAGAAAATTACCTAACCTCAATTTACAAGATGTGGAAATTAAGTGGTTTGGCCACAGAGGATTAAAATGTCACCAATTGATACCATTGGTGAAAACCTTTATGCATTTGCCCAAACCTGTCCTGTTAATTGTGCACTGTGGAGGTAATGATTTGGGCACTTTGACTGGGGTAGGTCTGGAAATGCTTTTAAAGGACACCTTTGAGCAATTGATGGCACTTTTTCCTCAGACTGCCTTGGTATATTCAAATATATGCCAAAGACAGAAATGGAGGTGGTCAAACCAATTTTGTCCACAAATTGAGAAGTCGAGGAAGCATGTAAACAAATCTGTTTCAGCTTACATGAGAGACCATGGAATGGGCTCCCTGTACAACAATAACTTGCGTTACTACATGCAAGATATCTACAGAGGAGATGGAGTTCACTTCTCAGATGAGGGCAACAGAGTTTTCACTCTGAATTTAAGACTGTGCATTGGTACCTACTTATAAGTACCTAAATGTACCATAAACCCAAAAGCTCTTCTCAGAGCTACCCTACATCTGATGACTCACAATTATTATTTTACTCTAACTTTTTTCACTAATTTTCAACAAAGTACGCTCCCCGGGGTGCTACCCGGTACGCGAACCGGGAGCTAACCTCGCAAAATTTTTTAAAAAAATGGTTTTTTTCCGCACATATAAGCCTCCTCAGCCACCCTCACAAAACCTAGGGTGTCAAGATAAGTCTACCGTGCCCCCTTCTACCCATTCTGAACATTATTTGCCCTCCATTTTGTATCTTAATTCGACCGAAACACAAAATGGTGGACTCCCGTAACGCTTAAGGTTCGCGAACCGGGGCGCTCAACGGTTCGCGTACCGGGTCGCTCCCTGGGAAGCGCACCATCAAAAAAGGTGGGAAAGTAGTTTACAGAAAAGCCACTGGAGACAATTTCACCAAATATAGATTAGCTCATACTACATACCAATCCCTACCATTTTCACAAATTTGATTGGAATTCCATTTAGCCATTTAGCCTGTAGACCTCTCTAAATACCCTGAGGTAAATTACTTCTCAAAACACATCTGAGGTGTTGGAATTGACAACCAATTAAAATGTTACTTTCATTTTCTACTTTTTTTACCTGACATTTGATTGGTTATGTACCTGAATATATATAAAAGAAGAGAGAGAAACACAGCCATTTTGACTACTACTTCCTGGTGTACATTTCAATTGGATTTTCACTAATCACTTCAACTTCTTTCTAAAGGTAAGTTGTTATTTTAAAAACTGAACTATATTGTGCACTATCAGTTAATATGGTAAACGTTTTCTGATAGTTATATACTATCCCTCTGTAGTAGTTATAGATTTAGATAGACTTCTCTGTTATAGTTATGGATGGAGTTAGGCTTCTATTTTATAATTATGAATTTACTTACGTTAAATCACATACACTTTTTTATATTCCTACTTCCACTCTGATACTATACACTGCCCAAAGATAAATTCTCTGTTAAAAAATGCCTATCTAAAATTAATCCCAACAGTGCCCTATCTCTACTAATATATTTTTTTTTTATCCAAATTTCAGGCAACATGGAAGGCGAACAGAAAGTTTCATTTCAAATTGTCCTGCAACAGAGCAGCCAAGAATTAATTGATCCAAATTATATAGAATTTATGGATGAAACTTGGGACCAAGAACTACTGCAATGTGTGCAAGCAGTGGATGACCTCCTTCAAAATGAGGACATTTTACACCCTCATAGATTACAAGCTATGTTCAATGAAAATGACGACATTTCAGACAGTGAAATGTTAGAAATGTTATTAAATTTTGAAACACAATCACAATAATAAATCATTGCTTGAAAAATTAAAAAAAATAAAAAATAATCAACAAAACCAACAATCAATTAACATACAGTATTTGAAAAGTCTATCATTCATTTTTCATTGCAGTACGCTGCCCAGAACACTTCCCGGTTCGCGGACCGGGCGCTACCCACGCAAAAAAACAAAAAAAAAAATTTTTTTTTTTGCCCCGCGGGGCCCTTTTAAAACCTCCACATTAAACCTAGGGGGTCAGGGAGGATCTAGTATGCCCCCTTATGGTTATTTCCCCCTTTGTTTTGGCCTCCTCTTGTCTCTCAATCCTACCGAGAGACAAGATGGCGGCCGCTCCGGACTGTTTAGAATGTTGACAGACACCGGAGAACCAATCAGCTTCGCTACGCAAAGTTCCGGTACGCGTAAGGTCCGCGAACCGGGGCGCTGCCCGGAGCGCGCTTACAGATATATATCTTTTTTTAAACGTTAATTTCTCAAAATCCACTGGAGCACATATATTGAGACCTACAAAAGGCACATCGGGCTACCAGTCCCTACAATTTTGCCAAGTTTCGTGCAAATCCATTCAGCCGTTCAGGCTAAAAGTGAGGCCAACCGCCCTATGGAAAACTCAATGTTAAAAACACGTTTTGGGACCCCCCTTTTTTCTCGACCCCCCCTGGACGAACCCCCCCCAAATTTCCAGGGGCTGCTCAGAAACAAAATGTTCCATTTTCCAGAAAATTTCAGCCAATTCCGTCCACAAACGCCAAAGTTATTAGACATAGAATTTTCAAAAATCCCATAGGGAAAAAATCCTAACTATATATACCTACTGGCGACCGCCAGTAGGTAATATATATATATATATATATATATATATATGTATATATGTATATATAGGTAGGTAGAGGTAGAGAGGTAGAGAGTGGTGAAGAGAGAGAGGTAGAGAGGTAAGAGTAGAGAGTGAGTAATAGAGTAACGAGTGAGTAGTAGAGAGTAGTAGAGAGAGTAGCAGAGAGTGAGTAGTAGAGAGTAGTAGAGTGAGTAGTAGAGAGTGAGTAGTAGAGAGTAGTAGAGAGTGAGTACTAGAGTGAGTAGTAGAGTGAGTAGAAGAGAGTAGTAGAGAGTGAGTAGTAGAGAGTAGTAGAGAGTTAGTAGAGAGTTAGTAGTAGAGAACAGTAGAGTGAGTAGTAGAAAATGAGTAGCAGAGACAGAGTAGTAGAGAGTGAATAGTAGAGAGTAGTAGAGAGTGAGTAGTAGTAAGTACTAGAGCGTAGTAGAGAGTGAGTAGTAGAGAGCAGTAGAGAGTGAGTAGTAGAGAGCAGTAGAGAGTGAGTAGTAAATAGTGAGTAGTAGAGTGAGTAGTAGAGCGTGAGTAGTAGATAGTACACAGTAGTAGATAGTGAGTAGTAGAGAGTGAGTAGTAGAAAGTGAATAGTAGAGAGTAGTAGAGATTGAGTAGTAGAGAGTGAGTAGTAGAGATTGAGTAGTAGAGAGTGAGTAGTAGAGAGTATTAGAGAGTGAGTAGTAGGGAGTAGTAGAGAGTGCATAGTAGATAGTGAAGTAATAGAGAGTGAGTAGTAGAGAGTAGTAGAGAGTGAGTAGTAGAGTGAGTAATAGAGATGATTAGAGAGCGAGTAGTCGAGAGGGAGTAGTGGAGAGTGAGTAGTAGAGAGTGAGTAGTAGAGAGTGAGTAGTAGAGAGTGAAGAGTGAATGTAGAGAGTGAGTAGTAGAGAGAGAGTAGTAGAGTGAGTAGTAGAGCTTGAGTAGTAGATAGTAGTAGAGAGTGAGTAGTAGAGAGTAGTAGAGATTGAGTAGTAGAGAGCGAGTAGTAGAGAGCAGTAGAGAGTGCGTAGTAAAGAGTGAGTAGTAGATTGAGTAGTAGAGCGTGAGTAGTAGATAGTAGACAGTAGTAGAGAGTGAGTAGTAGAGAGTGAGAAGTAGAGAGTGAGTAGTAGAGAGTAGTAGAGATTGAGTAGTAGAGAGTAGTAGAGAGTGAGTAGTAGAGAGTAGTAGAGAGTGAGTAGTAGAGAGTGAGTAGTAGAGAGAGAGAGTAGTAGAGAGTAGTGAAGTAGTAGAGTAGTAGAGAGTAGGAGAGAGTAAGTAGTGGAGTGAGTAGTAGAGAGAGAGTAGTAGAGTGAGTAGTCGAGCATGAGTAGTAGATAGTAGACAGTAATAGAGAGTGAGTCGTAGAGAGTGAGTAGTAGAGATTAAGTAGTAGAGAGTTAGTAGTAGAGAGCAGTAGAGTGTGAGTAGTGAAGAGTGAGTAGTAGAGTGAGTAGTAGAGCATGAGTAGTAGATAGTAGACAGTAGTAGAGAGTGGGTAGTAGAGAGTGAGAAGTAGAGAGTGAGTAATAGAGAGTAGTAGAGATTGAGTATTATAGATTGAGTAGTAGAGAGTAGTAGAGAGTGAGTAGTAGAGAGTGAGTGGTAGAGAGTGAGTAGTAGAGAGTAGTAGAGATTGAGTAGTAGAGAGTAGTAGAGAGTGATTAGTAGATAGTGAGTAGTAGAGAGAGAGAGAGTAGTAAAGAGTAGTGAAGTAGTAGAGTAGAGAGTGAGTAGTAGAGAGTAGTAGAGAGTGAGTAGTAGAGTGAGTAGTAGAGAGGATTAGAGAGAGAGTAGTAGAGAGTGAGTAGTGGAGAGCGAGTAGTAGAGAGTGAGTAGTAGAGAGTGAAGAGTGAATAGTAGTGAGTGAGTAGTAGAGCGTGAGTAGTAGATAGTAGACAGTAGTAGAGAGTGAGTATTAGAGAGTAGTAGAGATTGAGTAGTAGAGAGTGAGTGGTAGAGAGCAGTAGATAGTGAGTAGTAAAGAGTGAGTAGTAGAGTAAATAGTAGAGCATTAATAGTAGATAGTAGACAGTAGTAGAGAGTGAGTAGTAGAGAGTGAGAAGTAGAGAGTGAGTAGTAGTAAGTAGTAGAGAGTAGTAGAGAGTGAGTAGTAGAGAGCAGTAGAGAGTGAGTAGTAAAGAGTGAGTAGTAGAGTGAGTAGTAGAGCATGAGTAGTAGATAGTAGACAGTAGTAGATAGTGAGTAGTAGAGAGTGAGTAGTAGAAAGTGAGTAGTAGAGAGTAGTGGAGATTGAGTAGTTAGAGAGTGAGTAGTAGAGAGTAGTAGAGATTGAGTAGTAGAGAGTGAGTAGTAGAGAGTATTAGAGAGTGAGTAGTAGAGAGTAGTAGAGAGTGAGTAGTAGATAGTGAAGTAGTAGAGCGTGAGTAGTAGAGAGTGAGTAGTAGAGTGAGTAATAGAGATGATTAGAGAGCGAGTAGTAGAGAGGGAGTAGTGGAGAGTGAGTAGTAGAGAGTGAGTAGTAGAGAATGAGTAGGAGAGAGTGAGAAGTAGAGAGTGAAGAGTGAATAGTAGAGAGTGAGTAGTAGAGAGAGAGTAGTAGAGTGAGTAGTAGAGCGTGAGTAGTAGATAGTAGATAGTAGTAGAGAGTGAGTAGTAGAGAGTAGTAGAGATTGAGTAGTAGAGAGCGAGTAGTAGAGAGCAGTAGAGAGTGAGTAGTAAAGAGTGAGTAGTAGAGTGAGTAGTAGAGCGTGAGTAGTAGATAGTAGACAGTAGTAGAGAGTGAGTAGTAGAGAGTGAGAAGTAGAGAGTGAGTAGTAGAGAGTAGTAGAGAGTGAGTAGTAAAGAGTGAGTACTAGAGTGAGAGAGTAGTAGAGAGTAGTGAAGTAGTAGAGTAGTAGAGAGTAGGAGAGAGTGAGTAGTAGAGTGGATAGTAGAGAGAGAGTAGTAGAGTGAGTAGTAGAGCGTGAGTAGTAGATAGTAGACAGTAGTAGAGAGTGAGTAGTAGAGAGTAAGTAGTAGAGATTGAGTAGTAGAGAGTGAGTAGTAGAGAGCAGTAGAGAATGAGTAGTAAAGAGTGAGTAGTAGAGTGAGTAGTAGAGCATGAGTAGTAGATAGTAGACAGTAGTAGAGAGTGAGTAGTAGAGAGTGAGAAGTAGAGAGTGAGTAGTAGAGAGTAGTAGAGATTGAGTAGTAGAGAGTGAGTAGTAGAGAGTAGTAGAGAGTGAGTACTAGAGTGAGTAGTAGAGTGAGTAGAAGAGAGTAGTAGAGAGTGAGTAGTAGAGAGTAGTAGAGAGTTAGTAGAGAGTTAGTAGTAGAGAACAGTAGAGTGAGTAGTAGAAAATGAGTAGCAGAGACAGAGTAGTAGAGAGTGAATAGTAGAGAGTAGTAGAGAGTGTAGTAAAGAGAGTAGTAGAGAGTGAGTAGTAGTAAGTACTAGAGAGTAGTAGAGAGTGAGTAGTAGAGAGCAGTAGAGAGTGAGTAGTAAATAGTGAGTAGTAGAGTGAGTAGTAGAGCGTGAGTAGTAGATAGTACACAGTAGTAGATAGTGAGTAGTAGAGAGTGAGTAGTAGAAAGTGAATAGTAGAGAGTAGTAGAGATTGAGTAGTAGAGAGTGAGTAGTAGAGATTGAGTAGTAGAGAGTGAGTAGTAGAGAGTATTAGAGAGTGAGTAGTAGGGAGTAGTAGAGAGTGCATAGTAGATAGTGAAGTAATAGAGAGTGAGTAGTAGAGAGTAGTAGAGAGTGAGTAGTAGAGTGAGTAATAGAGATGATTAGAGAGCGAGTAGTAGAGAGGGAGTAGTGGAGAGTGAGTAGTAGAGAGTGAGTAGTAGAGAGTGAGTAGTAGAGAGTGAAGAGTGAATGTAGAGAGTGAGTAGTAGAGAGAGAGTAGTAGATTGAGTAGTAGAGCGTGAGTAGTAGATAGTAGTAGAGAGTGAGTAGTAGAGAGTAGTAGAGATTGAGTAGTAGAGAGCAAGTAGTAGAGAGCAGTAGAGAGTGCGTAGTAAAGAGTGAGTAGTAGAGTGAGTAGTAGAGCGTGAGTAGTAGATAGTAGACAGTAGTAGAGAGTGAGTAGTAGAGAGTGAGAAGTAGAGAGTGAGT
This sequence comes from Lissotriton helveticus, assembly GCF_964261635.1. Taxonomy (NCBI): domain Eukaryota; kingdom Metazoa; phylum Chordata; class Amphibia; order Caudata; family Salamandridae; genus Lissotriton; species Lissotriton helveticus. Next base: position 367,815,150 of record NC_136071.1, read on the forward strand.
AGTAGAGAGTAGTAGAGATTGATTAGTAGAGAGTAGTAGAGAGTGAGTAGTAGAGAGTAGTAGAGAGTGAGTAGTAGAGAGTGAGTAGTAGAGAGAGAGAGTAGTAGAGAGTAGTGAAGTAGTAGAGTAGTAGAGAGTAGGAGAGAGTAAGTAGTGGAGTGAGTAGTAGAGAGAGAGTAGTAGAGTGAGTAGTAGAGCATGAGTAGTAGATAGTAGACAGTAATAGAGAGTGAGTCGTAGAGAGTGAGTAGTAGAGATTAAGTAGTAGAGAGTTAGTAGTATAGAGAGAGAGTAGTAGAGAGTAGTGAAGTAGTAGAGTAGTAGAGAGTAGGAGAGAGTAAGTGGGGTAGTAGAGTGAGTAGTAGAGCATGAGTAGTAGATAGTAGACAGTAGTAGAGAGTGGGTAGTAGAGAGTGAGAAGTAGAGAGTGAGTAATAGAGAGTAGTAGAGATTGAGTATTAGAGATTGAGTAGTAGAGAGTGAGTAGTAGAGAGTGAGTGGTAGAGAGTGAGTAGTAGAGAGTAGTAGAGATTGAGTAGTAGAGAGTAGTAGAGAGTGATTAGTAGATAGTGAGTAGTAGAGAGAGAGAGAGTAGTAGAGAGTAGTGAAGTAGTAGAGTAGAGAGTGAGTAGTAGAGAGTAGTAGAGAGTGAGTAGTAGAGTGAGTAGTAGAGAGGATTAGAGAGAGAGTAGTAGAGAGTGAGTAGTGGAGAGCGAGTAGTAGAGAGTGAGTAGTAGAGAGTGAAGAGTGAATAGTAGTGAGTGAGTAGTAGAGCGTGAGTAGTAGATAGTAGACAGTAGTAGAGAGTGAGTATTAGAGAGTAGTAGAGATTGAGCAGTAGAGAGTGAGTGGTAGAGAGCAGTAGATAGTGAGTAGTAAAGAGTGAGTAGTAGAGTGAATAGTAGAGCATTAATAGTAGATAGTAGACAGTAGTAGAGAGTGAGTAGTAGAGAGTGAGAAGTAGAGAGTGAGTAGTAGTAAGTAGTAGAGAGTAGTAGAGAGTGAGTAGTAGAGAGCAGTAGAGAGTGAGTAGTAAAGAGTGAGTAGTAGAGTGAGTAGTAGAGCATGAGTAGTAGATAGTAGACAGTAGTAGATAGTGAGTAGTAGAGAGTGAGTAGAAGAAAGTGAGTAGTAGAGAGTAGTGGAGATTGAGTAGTAGAGAGTGAGTAGTAGAGAGTAGTAGAGATTGAGTAGTAGAGAGTGAGTAGTAGAGAGTATTAGAGAGTGAGTGGTAGAGAGTAGTAGAGAGTGCGTAGTAGATAGTGAAGTAGTAGAGCGTGAGTAGTAGAGAGTGAGTAGTAGAGTGAGTAATAGAGACGATTAGAGAGCGAGTAGTAGAGAGGGAGTAGTGGAGAGTGAGTAGTAGAGAGTGAGTAGTAGAGAGTGAAGAGTGAATAGTAGAGAGTGAGTAGTAGAGAGAGAGTAGTAGAGTGAGTAGTAGAGCGTGAGTAGTAGATAGTAGATAGTAGTAGAGAGTGAGTAGTAGAGAGTAGTAGAGATTGAGTAGTAGAGAGCGAGTAGTAGAGAGCAGTAGAGAGTGAGTAGTAAAGAGTGAGTAGTAGAGCGTGAGTAGTAGATAGTAGATAGTAGTAGAGAGTGAGTAGTAGAGAGTAGTAGAGATTGAGTAGTAGAGAGCGAGTAGTAGAGAGCAGTAGAGAGTGAGTAGTAAAGAGTGAGTAGTAGAGTGAGTAGTAGAGCGTGAGTAGTAGATAGTAGACAGTAGTAGAGAGTGAGTAGTAGAGAGTGAGAAGTAGAGAGTGAGTAGTAGAGAGTAGTAGAGAGTAGTAGAGAGTGAGTACTAGAGTGAGAGAGTAGTAGAGAGTAGTGAAGTAGTAGAGTAGTAGAGAGTAGGAGAGAGTGAGTAGTAGAGTGGATAGTAGAGAGAGAGTAGTAGAGTGAGTAGTAGAGCATGAGTAGTAGATAGTAGACAGTAGTAGAGAGTGAGTAGTAGAGAGTGAGAAGTAGAGAGTGAGTAGTAGTAAGTAGTAGAGAGTAGTAGAGAGTGAGTAGTAGAGAGCAGTAGAGAGTGAGTAGTAAAGAGTGAGTAGTAGAGTGAGTAGTAGAGCATGAGTAGTAGATAGTAGACAGTAGTAGATAGTGAGTAGTAGAGAGTGAGTAGAAGAAAGTGAGTAGTAGAGAGTAGTGGAGATTGAGTAGTAGAGAGTGCGTAGTAGATAGTGAAGTAGTAGAGCGTGAGTAGTAGAGAGTGAGTAGTAGAGTGAGTAATAGAGACGATTAGAGAGCGAGTAGTAGAGAGGGAGTAGTGGAGAGTGAGTAGTAGAGAGTGAGTAGTAGAGAGTGAAGAGTGAATAGTAGAGAGTGAGTAGTAGAGAGAGAGTAGTAGAGTGAGTAGTAGAGCGTGAGTAGTAGATAGTAGATAGTAGTAGAGAGTGAGTAGTAGAGAGTAGTAGAGATTGAGTAGTAGAGAGCGAGTAGTAGAGAGCAGTAGAGAGTGAGTAGTAAAGAGTGAGTAGTAGAGCGTGAGTAGTAGATAGTAGTAGAGAGTAGAGAGTGAGTAGTGAGTGAGTGAGTAGTAGAGAGCGAATAGTGGAGAGTGAGTAGTAGAGAGTGAGTAGTAGAGAGTGAAGAGTGAATAGTAGAGAGTCAGTAATAGAGAGATTAGTAGAGTGAGTAGTAGAGCGTGAGTAGTAGATAGTAGACAGTAGTAGAGAGTGAGTAGTAGAGAGTAGTAGATTGAGTAGTAGAGAGGGAGTAGTAGAGAGCAGTAGAGAGTGAGTAGTAAAGAGTGAGTAGTAGAGTGAGTAGTAGAGCGTGAGTAGTAGATATTAGACAGTAGTAGAGAGTGAGTAGTAGAGAGGGAGAAGTAGAGAGTGAGTAGTAGAGAGTAGTAGAGATTGAGTAGTAGAGAGTAGTAGAGAGTGAGTAGTAGATAGTGAGTAGTAGAGAGAGAGAGTAGTAGAGAGTAGTGAAGTAGTAGAGTAGAGAGTGAGTAGTAGAGAGTAGTAGAGAGTGAGTAGTAGAGTGAGTAGTAGAGAGGATTAGAGAGAGAGTAGTAGAGAGTGAGTAGTGGAGAGCGAGTAGTAGAGAGTGAGTAGTAGAGAGTGAAGAGTGAATAGTAGAGAGTGAGTAGTAGAGAGTGAGTAGTAGAGAGTGAGTAGTAGAGAGAGCGTAGTAGAGTGAGTAGTAGAGCGTGAGTAGTAGATAGTAGAGAGTAGTAGAGAGTGAGTAGTAGAGAGTAGTAAAGATTGAGTAGTAGAGAGTGAGTGGTAGAGAGCAGTAGATAGTGAGTAGTAAAGAGTGAGTAGTAGAGTGAATAGTAGAGCATTAGTAGTAGATAGTAGACAGTAGTAGAGATTAAGTAGTAGAGAGTGAGAAGTAGAGAGTGAGTAGTAGAGAGTAGTAGAGATTGAGTAGTAGAGAGTGAGTAGTAGAGAGTAGTAGAGAGTGAGTAGTAGATAGTGAGTAGTAGAGAGAGAGTAGTAGAGAGTAGTGAAGTAGTAGAGAGTGAGTAGTAGAGAGTAGTAGAGAGTAGTACTGAGTGAGTAGTAGAGTGAGTAGTAGAGAGTAGTAGAGATTGAGTAGTAGAGAGTGAATAGTAGAGAGTAGTAGAGAGTGAGTAGTAGAGTAGTAGAGAGTGAAGAGTGAATAGTAGAGAGAGAGTAGTAGAGACTGCGTAGTAGAGAGAGAGTAGTAGAGAATGAGTAATAGAGTAATAGAGAGAGAGAGAGAGTAGTAGAGAGTGAGTAGTAGAGAGAGAGTAAAGCAACTCTAAAGCGGCTCTGCTGACTTGGTTCTCTGGCTCTAGAGCAGCTCTGCTGACCTGGTTTCTCTGGCTCTAGAGCAGCTCTGCTGACCTGGTTTCTCTGGCTCTAGAGCAGCTCTGCTGACCTAGTTCTTAGGCTCTAGAGCCGCTATGCTGTCCTGGTTCGATGGCTCTACAACAGCTCTGCTGACACGGTTCTATGGCTCTAAAGCAGTTCTGCTGACCTGCTTCTCTGGCTCTAGAGCAGCTCTGCTGACCTGTTCCCTTGGCTCTAAAGCAGCTCTGCTGACCTTGTTCTCTCCCTCTAAAGCAGCTCTGCTGACCTGGTTCTCTCCCTCTAAAGCAGCTCTGCTGACCTGGTTCTCTCGCTCTAAAGCAGCTCTGCTGACCTGGTTTTTAGGCTCTAGAGCAGCTCTACTGAGCTGGTTCTCTGGCTCTAAAGCAGCTCTGCTGACCTGGTTCTATTGCTCTAAAGTAGCTCTGCTGACCTGGCTCTCTGGCTCTAGAGCAGCTATGCTGACCTGGTACTCTGGTTCTAAAGCAGCTCTGCTGACCTGGTTCTCTCCCTCTAAATCAGCTCTGCTGACCTGGTCCTCTGCCTCTAGAGCAGTTCTGCTGACCTGGTTCTGTGGCTATAAAGCAGCTCTGCTGACCCGGTTCTCTGGCTCTGGAGCAGCTCTGATGGCCTTGTTCTCTGGCTCTAAAGCAGCTCTGCTGACCTGGTTCTCTCCCTCTAAAGCAGTTCTGCTGACCTGGTTTCTCTGGCTCTAGAGCAGCTCTGCTGACCTGGTTCTCTGGCTCTAAAGCAGCTCTGCTGACCTGGTACTCTGCCTCTAAAGCAGCTCTGCTGGCCTGTTACTCTGCCTCTAGAGCAACTCTGCTGACCTGGTTCTCTGGCTCTAAAGCAGCTCTGCTGACCTGGTTCTATAGCTCTAAAGCAGCTCTGCTAGCCTGGTTCTCTGGCCCTAGAGAAGCTCTGCTGACATGGTGCTCTGGCTCTAAAGCAGCTCTGCTGACCTGGGTCTCTCCCTCTAAAGAGCTCTGCTGACCTGGTTTTTCTGGCTCTACAGCAGCTCTGCTGACCTGGTTCCTGGCCTCAAGAGCAGCTCTGCTGACCTGGGTCTCTCGTTCTAGAGCAGCTCTGCTGACCTGGGTCTCTGGTTCTAGAGCAGCTCTGCTCACCTGGTTCTCTTGCTCTACAACGGCTCTGCTGACCTGGTTTCTCTGGCTGTACAGCAGCTCGGCTGACCTGGTTCTCTGTGCTCCCGATACATGCACCCGACTTCACAAAAATATATTTAAAAATAATATAAGTTTATTATAAGTAAAAATATAATATTTTTATGAATATCTTAGATAATCTCTTGCCCTAATATGTATATTAAAGTCACATACATATCATTTTGGAACATACATTTTTTTGCGGGAGTCACGCACCCAGCGCGCCCCAGCAGGTATATGAAGTCACGTGGGACCCACCACCGCGCAAGCGTCTCATACAGTAATGTGCATGTGTCACGAATGCGCGGGAGCAGGAGCCGCGGACTGGTCGCATACCAATCGCGCACAACACGTAATAATAAATGTATATGATGTAACTGAAAAACAATTTACAAAAAACAGTGGTCCCTACATGTGGACAAGATAACATACAAAAAACAATAATCATACACCTGATAAGTAGTATGTCTTTTGTCCAGCCGGACAAGAAAATTTATTTTAAATGTTCTGGTTGATAAAGTGAATTTTAAGAACCAAAAAAGATAACAAGTGGGCACAGCCGTGACCCACAACAATCAAGACAAAACAACAAAGAAATGGCCAAAAGGGCAAAGCGAAAATCTGTCTGTATACTTGTGGTCAGTGCTACAGACTCAATCTCTTAAACATAACCATACCATTGCATCAAATAATATAGCATTATCATATTGCATATGGGGTTTTTTAGTCGACGACGTTTCGATGCCTTTTTACATTTGTGACATCATCATCAGGACAAGACTTATCAACATTATTGTTTTGTACAACAGTTATTAACACAATGCCTATTATCGCATTAATGTTGGTTTCCTCGTAGGTTCAGGAATACTGATGAGTAAACGCTGATAGATGTGCTTTCTTTCGCATCAAGTCCAGGGCTTCCATCAGGTTTGTATGGATTTGCCAGGAAAGGAGCGTGATGGCTCAATTTGTGATGGCCGGAGTGCTATGGCGAATACAGCAGTCCGATGGGATCGATCCAGATGGAAGCCCTTGTTCTTAAAATTCACTTTATCAACCAGAACATTTAAAATAAATGTTCTTGTCCGGCTGGACAAAAGACATACTACTTATCAGGTGTATGATTATTGTTTTTTGTATGTTATGTTGTCCACATGTAGGGACCACTGTTTTTTGTAAATTGATACTGCCCAAGGTCCCTATGGCATACCTTTCGGGTTCCCTTGTCTTTGTGAAAATAACGTAACTGAAAAACAGACAGCCGTCTCATGTCGTACGCAGATCCTTCACGACTTTTCTAAAATGGCGGCTAGAATCTGCGCACCCACCGTGATGTGTACTCTTCGAGTGCGGGACTCCGAAAAAAATTGGGCAATTTATTCTTTTAAAATAAAATAATATAAATATATTAAAATAAAAAATGAAAACGAAAAATGTATCATTATTTCAGTTTGAATTTTTTTTGCAATTTTCAGAAAAATACATAGTCATTTAATAAATAAAATATTTATAAATAAACAGTTAAAAAACTAGAAAATCAGTACAAAAAATAGGTATAACTACTACCACACTTAAAAATTTGCATTTAAAAAACCTTTGAATTTCACTGAAAAAAACATACGTTTCAGAGACATTATAGTTAGAAATTAGAATTTAAAAAAGCTTTGAAATTCACAGAAAAATCCATAGGTTTCAAGACGTTATAGTCAGAAATTAGCATTTAAAAAACCTTAGAAATTCACATAAAAAAACATAGGTTTAGGGGTGTTATAGTTAGCTGGCCATTTCACTTGTACAAAACCATAGAAATTCCTCTGTTATAGTTAGTTCTGCTAACTATAACTCGCACGCCCACAATGCACTTCTGATGATGTCACATATTGCATCATTCATGACATGGTCAGTGACATCACTGATGACATCTCAAATTACATCACTGATGACATCATCCACGAAACAATCTGATACATCTCATCATACGCTAGTATAACCTTTCATCACTCACTGTAAAATACAGAGTACCATATTTGAAACCATTGACACACCAATACCAGTTACTACATACCCACTCACTGATTCCTAAGTCTACACACACAACTACTCATTCAACAACAGAATCATTTATACATGCAGTCACTACTTAATAGAACACTATCAAAATGCACTTATACACATATTTAGACATTGACACATCAGCAGTCATCGTAGTCGGTTATGCAGTTATCTTACTCACAATTAAAAAAATTAATGACACTTACATTTACTCACTTACACAATTATCCAACAACACCTCATTTATTCAAACACATAGTAGCTCATAGTTAATATGGTAAAAAATCACCATTACAATTATACACTCATTCATATAGTTACTCTCACAATCACTGACTCTTACATATACTTATTTATTTACACCAACTCTCACATACAATGCCTTTTATTTTTTTACTTTGTTGAAGATGTACAACTAAAACATATATTCGCTCACCAACACACAAATAAATACACTCAGTCAACCAAACAACTGTTTCCACATGCACTCCTAAACCTATAACCTAGTCAATCAACCATTCACACATCTATGCATCGAGTTACACACACCCCATCCAACCACACACAAAAGCAATGTCCCTTACAAATACTCACCCAACTAATCAATAACTAATATACACACTCATGTAGTTAGTGACCAACTGATGCAGCATGTTATACAACAACCGAGACAGTGATGCACAGGTTCACATAGTTTAGTTACTAATCCATGTGCTAAGTAAGACATTTTTAATTACTCACTTAAACAGACAGTCAGACAGCTACTAAATCCTCCATCCAGACAGTGATAAATCCACTCAATCTTCAATACAGTGTGGTATATATATATACATATATATACGGTTGATTTCAGCAATGAGCACATCTTTCAAGGTAAATGCGGCTTTGCCCTTTAGCCGAGTTTATAAAGGAGTTTACGCGTTCACACAATGTCTAAGAGGGTGCTCTTGTGTTTTTATTTCCTTAGAATTAACTTTCCACAAGATCGTGTCTTTGTTTTTGACATTTCTGCCGGGCACTTTTGAGTGAGTTCAGAGCCAGCATTTAACAGCCTGCTCATGATTGGAGCTTCACACACGAGGTACATTAAAAACAAATTACATTTTTTCTTAAGGTAGTCGCATGGCACAGTGAGTGCACTAGTTCTGGTAGTTATCAGGTGAACGTTTTATTTTTCAAATTCCACCACTCATTACCTACACCTGCGTTTGGCAGCATTATTTCATAGTTTTCATCGATATCTCATCGCAAAGATTACTTGAATTACACAGCGCGTTAAACAGTTTCTAAATGCAGTAAGTTTTTTAGAATCTTCAGAGTACATTATCATCACATATGGTAGAGGAGATTTGGTTCCACGTGGTTTTTCCTTTGCTTTGGGATTACATCACTGCACAGCAGTAGCACTTTATTTAGCATATTTTCCAGCCCACTGTTCACTGCTCGTTTTACACATGGGTTCAGTCTTTCTCTTGTTTCAGGAATATATGGTTCTTTCCACCGGTGTATATGATTCACTTTGGACCATTTGCAGGCACATGAGGATGTTTTCTTTTCTCTTGGCCATTGATTTGATGGATATATTTTGGATATATTTTGTTCATAACAAATTAGAGTAATGTCATGTTTACAATACTGTTTTTTCATTAGTGCCCCTGAAGAAGGGAGATCCTCCCGAAATGCATTGGGCCTTAGAAAGAAGCTGTCACTATGGATGATCGTCTCAATACACAAAGCAGTGTTTTCTCTTAATCAATTTGTTACTTTTTGTTACAACTGTATAATAAGGAATTTCACAAGTGTCAGTGATTTTTTGCATTTGACCATGTTATTTGTTCTTTGTATACTGTTTCACAATCTGAAAATGAAAAGAATATGAAACGCAGTTCGTGATTTCTTGTTTATTGACTGAGTACACTACAGTAAAATGGTTGATAAATTGTTTATATTCTAGTACGATACTTTAATCTTAGCAGTGCACCTGGTATACTAGTGGTTTTCCACCAGCTGATGCACATTCATTGGGGCTGGCTGCCCACCCCTAGGTAGCACGCAATCTATAATTTAATTTGCTTCATCTAATGTTTCATTAGTAGTAATAGGGTGTGCACCTAACAATCAACATATTGCCATATATATATATATAATACATATTTAAATTTCAAACTAAACCACATTCACTGGATGATGTCATCATTGATGTCATTAGTGATGTCATTTGAGATGTCATCAGTGATGTCATCAGCGATGTCACTGACCATGTCATGAATGATGCAATATGTGACATCATCAGCAGTGCATTGCGGGCGCGCGAGTTACAGTTAGCAGAACTAAATATAACAGAGGAATTTCTATGGTTTTGTACGAGTGAAATGGCCAGATAACTATAACACCCCTGAAACCTATGTTTTTTTTCTGTGAATATATATATTTATAATATATACATATATTATCTACTGGAGGTACTTACAGTTAGGCCCTAGTTTCCAAAGGCAAAGCATTTTTTGACATGCGTATAACTTTGGCATCATTTGACCAATCTGTATAAGGGCGCATGGTGAGCTTACTTTCTCTGACCCTAAAGAGCACGTTTGGGACATGTTGCCTCCTGACTGGCAATATTGACAGATGATCCCACAAGACTCCCACAGGACGCAAATAAAAAAAATGGAGCAACCTGTTTGTTCACAAGTGCTGTTTTCTCCATCAGCTGGATCAGTTTTTGTGCTAGTCCCTCACTCTGTGGTCCCAGAGGACTGCTGCAGGAGTCAAGTGAGAGTCCTACAGAACCAAAAACGAATCCAAAAATACGGTGGACTCTGTGGCCAGATGGCTGAAAGCTGCGCATGGTTGGGAGTTTGCCTCTCATGGAGGATGGGTGCAGGACCTGGCTACAGGTCAGGCCCTGTGGCCTGCCCCATTCACCATGCACAGCAAGGGGTTGTGCTTAAATATATCATTATACAATATTATTTTGCATTAAAAAAACAAAGAAATTAACTATAAGATAACATACATGGCTTTTCATGCTCAGGAGATGGTGCCGGTAGTGTGGGTGCTTCCATCTTTACCACTGCTCCCAAATCTTCAGAGGAAGTCATTTTATCTATCAGGGGAGTTTCTATATCTGATAAAAAGAGAAAAAACACAAAGCATTTACAAAATATCTTGAATAGAATCAGAGAGACTGAACCATAGGCATTTAGTTGCTGTACTAGTCAGTTCTTGTCTGCTCGCAAGTAGCACATAAAGCAGAATGTAAGTACATCAGGAGGATTCCATGTACAAAGGTTCTGCTTTATGATCAAATGAATGTCTGCACCACCTGTTCTTTCTTTTGCCCTGTAATGCATGCAGGTTAAGGACCTTATTTAGCCAGTGGTACTGAGTCAAATTACTTAAGTCATAGGGATGAGCCTCACCCATTTAGTGAGAGAGTAGTAGGGTAGGGTTTGTAGTGGGCAGTGCATATTGGAGACCCCATTGCTGGTTTATTACTAAGCGGTACAAAAGGGGGTGGTGATGGACGGAGCATCTGAACCAATAAAACATTCACACCCAGTCAACTGATCTGGGTTCAATCCATCACCCTTCTTTAGACCACTCTGCCATCCCAGTTCAGACATGGCCATATGCAAATCAGTCTGACCCTGTGCCTCATGGAAACAGTCCAGCCCGAACTGCCAAGCCGTGCCTTCCCTAGACCGGAATCAAGCTTCCTAGGACCGGTTTCTGGCATTCCAGCCGTCTTCAGCCAGGCTTGCTTGAATCCAGTGGCAAAGTGAGCAAGGGACCCAACGTCTGAGCACACCCTGCCAACTTATGGCGACAAAGCGGTACAAAAGGGGGTGGTGATGGACGGAGCATCTGAACCAATCAAACACTCACACCCAGTCAACAGATCTGGGTTGAATCCATCACCGTTCTTTAGCCCACTCTGCCATCCCAGTTCAGACATGGCCATATGCAAATCAGTCTGACCCTGTACCTCATGGGAACAGTCCAGCCCGAACTGCAAAGCCGTGCCTTCCCTGGGCCGAAATCAAGCTTCCTAGGACCGGTTTCCGGCATTCCTGCTATCTTCAGCCAGGCTTGCTTGAATTCAGTGGCAAAGTGAGCAAGGGACTCAACGTCTGAGCATACCCTGCCAACTTATGGTGACAAAGCGGTACAAAAGGGGGTGGTGATGGACGAAGCATCTGAACCAATCAAACACTCACACCCAGTAAACAGATCTGGGTTGAATCCATCACCGTTCTTCAGCCCACTCTGCCACCCCAGTTCAGACATGGCCATATGCAAATCAGTCTGACCCTGTGCCTCATGGGAACAGTCCAGCCCGAACTGCCAAGCCGTCCATCACCACCCCCTTTTGCACCGGTTTATTACTAAAGCATTATATGGAAGCAGTCTGTCATTTACAGACAGGACATTTTCCATGGAAATAGCCACAAAATGTACACAGACATGTAGTTTTACATGAAATTGTAGAGCGCACAAATGGTAATGTGTGGAAATGAGGTTTCAGAACCTATTTAGCATTTGTTCATCAGCAAGTAAAGTGTCTTGATTTGTTATGTTTTTATTAAAATATTTGTTTCCATCACACTTCAGAATTACACAAGAAAGTGCTCCATTTGTGCTTTTCTAACTCCTGATATATTTTGAAATATTTCTACAATTCTGTTTTTGTTGTATGCTAGAGAAAAATGTATATCCTAAAACCTCTCCTTTCACACCTTTCACACTGAGCAAGTTTGTCACATAGTTCACATTACAAAATCTCACTTTACAGTCAAAGAACAGTTAATATAAATCTTCATGTTAAAAGAATATATAGCAATTTGTCAGAAGACAGATTTTAACATTTAACCTCTGTGGCAAGATAAAAAACAAAATGTAAAATAATCTTTATTGCTTATTTACCTTCTTGAAATTCAACATGGTTATTTGAGTGGCACTACAGCATCCTCATCACCCCCACTTCCAACTCCTAGGGGCTTAGCAGTGGATAATAACAGGACATTTGCCAAAAATTAAACTCTAGCTCCACTACCAGAAATACTTTGTCTGCCACCAAACTGATGGCATTATGTTGCATGCTTGGCACCAGAAGGCCTGTCCTACTCATGGTCCCTCCCCTGTCTGCGTTCTTAGGGCACCTCCTAATTCCATGCCCACCGGTTGGGACTGTCATGGAATGAATGAATGAATGAATAAATGTATTTGCGTGGGTACTCAAAACCATTACAATAAAACATTGAAAAAAAGAGCATTGCATTTTAAAAGATTGACAGTCTAGTTAAAATCTAAAGGTATAAAATTCAAGGATCTTTAAAACCAAGATAGCTCTTTGTACTCAGCTAATATTTGTACTTGCTCCAATTAAGCTAAACAGTTAGTACGTGACGATGGGTGACCTTGGCACCAGTGCTTGCCTGATCACTTAACAGGGAGTGTCCATCAGCTTCGTACGAGTCTGTTGTACAAATTTACCAAACAGAGCCATGTGCTTCACTATGTCCAGTGTATACAGTTGATGGACTGCCTCCTTTACAGTTCCAGTGCCCAGTTGTAGCAAGATGGGCCTAAGTTAAAGTCTGCGAGCTAAGTGCAAGGCCAGGCAGCAAAATAGGATGTGGGCCAAAGACTCACGTTTATATTTGCAGAGCCGGCACTCCATGATCGCCGTTCTTGTTGACCCGATGGGGTATAATTCTTTAAGTGGGAGAGGGTGTAGTCTGAACGCTAAGATCCTGTGTAAGGCTTGTCTCCCCACGGCCTGCGTAAGGTGAAGTTTAGAGTTATGCTCTGTATGTGGGAGGCATTGGGACTAGTGGAAGCCTCTTGTTACCAGCGATTCCATGTCCAAGGTACGAGAGCAAAAACTAACTTGTTTTTTTATTGTGCTTTTGATAGCAGTGTACTTGACTATCTTGGGGTCCCAGTTCTCTATTGCAAGTTTCAAAAGTTTTGTGGTAGAAGTGAGACTGGATGTCCAAGGATTGCCGGGTTCCAAGAAAATACTTTTTATGGCAGCCTTCATTGTGTTCTCTGGTGCCGCCATTGTTAGGTAAAACTATTTACTCAGAGAGGCCATCTCTTCCAGTTTTTGTTGGTTGAGGTTGAATTCCAACCAAACTAGTTTGTTCTTGGTGCAGGCGGGTAGATTGAATAACTTTTTATAGGCTGTGCAGGGGATTTTTTCTAGGTCTTTCTTAAGTTTTCCTGGGAATGCCTGTTGTGCGTAGTTAAGAGATAATATTAGTTTTGCCCTCAAGACTCTATGGATATCCATTGTTGTTGTGCTATTTAAGGTGGCATATAGTTTGCAGAGGGCTTAAATAATGCTTTTTCCTTTCGTCTGCATTTTGTGGAGATGGACTCCTGGGAGGCCTGTTTCACTAAACCAAACCCCCAAGTAGTTGTAATGTTGTATACAGTCCAGAGTTAGTTGACCGAGCCTCCATTTTGCCAGGTTTCTTTAGGGTATTGCCCAAAAATTACTGTTTTGGATTTTGATGGATTGGCAACCAGCTTATTTTTGACATTGTAAGTTGCCAGGGCCATAAGTGCTTTTTGTAAGCCAATTTTAGAATGGTCTAGGAGTACCAGGTCGTCTGCGTATTGCATTAGTTGGATCTTAGTGCGCCCAATCCTTGGTGATGCTAATGTGGCTCTAGTCAAGGCTTGGCCCATGTCTGCGGTGTATAAATTAAAGAGCATCGGGGCTAAGACGCACCCTTGCTTTAGGCCGCGATCCGTGTCGATTTTCTCTGCAGCAGATTCGCTCGAGAGTTTAATTCTTACACAAGTTTGTGAATACTATGATTGAATCACTTGCAATAAAGATGGGTTGATATTCCAGCATGCCAACTTCTGCAAGAGGATGGAACGATCTACGGTGTCGAAAGCTGCCGAATAGTCAATGAAACAAGCAAAGAGCGGCAGACTTTGACGAGACACAGCTTGTTGAGCTAGATATGACAGGGCGATTATGTTATCCACCGTTGATGCCCCAGGTCCGAACCCTGTTTGGAAGAAGGGCAGAAGGCCTTCTGTGCTGGCCCAATTTGATACTTCCACCAGAAGGGTACTTGTATAGGCCTTGCCCTCAATATCCAGCAGGGCAATCATACGATAGTTTTTTTGGGTCGGATTTTGGCCCTTTCTTATATATTGGGAGCAGTAGCAACCCTCTCCAGGAGTCTGAAACGTCTCCCAAGAACCTGCATTCAGCATATAACTGGGTCACATTATCCATCCAGAAGTCTGGGTCTGCCCCGAAGAGGGAGCCAGGCAGGCCATTGAGACCTGGTGCCCCATTGTGTTGTATCTTTTTTAAGATTATGCGAACTAAAGTTTTGCCTGGGGCAACTTGGTCATCGAACGTTTTCAATGTGTGTACAGTGATCTCTGATTCTTCACTCGCATTAAGGCCTTTATTTAAGGAAGTTCTACTTCGATCTTCTTTGTACAATGTTTCCACATGAGCAGCCCAGCTGCCTGCATCAAGTGAGTTCTCTCTGTGGGTGTCTCCTTGGGTTAGATTATTTAAGTATCGCCAGAACTCTTGGGATTTGCAAGGTCTCAGTAAATCAAAGATCTTCAGCCATTTCGCCTTAATGCATTCACATTTTGCGGCCCAGACCTGCTTCGAATGGCTTTTTAAGGCTTCTTTAAGTAGCCTTTTTGGCGGATGCTGAGCCGGTTTTCCGATAAAGCCCTACATTTGCCATTTAAATGTTTGGCGCTCTCTTTAATTGCTGGGACGAGTCCTAGGGTATGTGATCGGTATGGGGGGGTTCTGCCTATTGTGTCCCCTCGGAACAATGAGGCTAGTTTGCTGGCGGACTGATCCCATTCGTCTATAGCGCTCCTGTTGTTTGCGCTAAGTTGCCAGCCTGCCCATGTTTTTTTCGATTTATCAAACTTGTTAATTAGCGCTGGCCCATATTTGATTCTTCCTAATAACTTGTGCAGTTCCTCTCTGTTAGATACCCCAATGCAGCTTAAAGTGCGGCGTGCATCTGCTGTGAGGTTTAACATAGTCATTAAGGCGGCATGATCGCTTTCGCTTTGTGGGAGCAATGTATAGTTTGCCATGGGAATTTGCAATCTCTCACTTAATAAAATATAGTCTATTGTCGTTTGATTATTATATGTGGGGGCAAAGAGTGCCCCAGGCTTATTCCTTAAAAACAGAGAATGTGCTGTTTTCAGATTGTAAGTCTGCATTAGGGCGTTGAAGGCATCTGAAGCCCCGGAATGGTTGCTTTGTGTTGCAATGTCCCCTACGTTATGTGTGTTGAAGTTCCCAAGGATGATGGATTCCATAGGTGCGAACTGTAAAAGCAGAGTTTCTATCTGATTTATCAGCTGGATTAGCTTGTCCTTGGCACCCGGACCACGGGAATTGTAATAAACGTTAATTAAAAGGATTAGGAGTGGGCCGTTAGTCGTAGAGAGGCCTTTCAGGGTACCCGCCGGAAACATACTTGATGGTGTTTTTATTTCTGTAAAATGTATTTTTTAGAGAGTGCTTAATGTATATAGAAGTCCAGCCTGCAGGTCTTCCAAATATGTTATCTTTAATAGCTGGTTTGCAATATTCCGCGTAACCTCTTATTGATATTGGTTTAGTTGCCCATGTTTCTTGGGTGCAGATTAGATCGGCTCCTTCAAGAAATGCCAATGTCACTGGGTTTTGCACGAGCTTTAACATCCCTGCAACGTTCCAGGTCATGATGTTTAATCTTCGGATGCTGACCACGGGTTGCTGTACTTGGCTAAGCCATTTTTCGGCAGAGACTGAACGGTGTCCTTGCTTGCAGGGGGGGGGCGGGTATTAGGGACTGGGATTTAAGGCCCGTGGCAGCCAAGACCAGTCTTTTCTGAGCAGGAACAGATGCCCTGTCCCAGACTTGTTGTTATTTTAATTAAGCTGTCGTTTGTAAGGTTTATTTTTGTGCCACCTTTGGTCCCATGGAGGATGGACTCAGCTAATGGCACTGAGTAGATCAAGTCATTCATGAATGGGTTTTTCTGAATATTCTGTTCCTGAGAGACTGGCGGTTCCTTCAAGGCACTGTTTTTCAAAATCATTGGATATTTTAACACGGGTTAGGTCATGATTTTTATGCCCCAGTTTTCCAATTGCTAGTTGTTTCTTTTCAAGACCTCAACCATGGCCAAATTGGTGAAGATTAGCTCTGTGGTCTCATTGGTCTTACTTGGTTCTGGGGTAAGGAAAGAAACACTCTCAATGTCTGTTGTTTTTATCTTTTCTAGACCTGGAATGTTTGCGCAGAGTTTTAGGAGATTGCTGCGATTGAGAATATCCCACTTCCCCTGTGAAACATATTCAGGGTACAGCATTATTTTCAGGTCATCGTATTTTATAGATGGCGTATTTTGTTGGATGATTGCTTCCTGCGGGTCATGGGCCGTTGTAGGGTTTGGGGTTGTCTGTGCCTGGATATCCAAATCAACCTCTACTTGGTTTGAGTTTGCCACCGTCTGCTGAGCTTTCATCTCGGTCAATAGTCTAGTTGGCGTAAGTTTTGTCTCGCTGTTATTGGTAAACTCAATTTTGCCTTGAGATGCCCTGTGACCTGATGCTGGTGTAGTAATTTTTTTTTTTTGTTTTGTAGAATTCCTTGGTTCATGTTGCTCGTACTTTTATCTGCTGGTTTAGTCAACGGGGGACTCTTTAAGTTGAGTTCCTGGTCTCTCTGTAATTCATCGTTTCCTTGCCCGGCTTGTTGTCCTTGTAAGTGGTTAGAGCGACGGCTTTGTATTTGTTCCCTCGTGTCCATGGGATTTAACAGATGGTCCATGGGGTGACCCACAATATCATCAGGGTTAGTTTTGAAGTTGGTTTTATCTAGTATTACTGGACAAGCAATATTTTTGTTTAGGTTCTGACTCTGAGGTGAAATATTGGTCTTGTGTTGATCGTCAGTGTGAGCCTCTGTCTCCTGGTTTTCGGGCAGCTGCCACTGCTAAATGGAGCCATTATTGTTAGATTTGTTTTTTCTCTGTTTGTTTAACTTATTAAAAAATGTCTGGGCTTGCCGTCTTTGGCTTAATTGGGGTTCCGTGGTCGTTGTCAGGATTGAGGCTGTTTTTTATAGCTCTTTCTTCAGCCCTGCGTAGATGCTCGGCCACTGCCCTTGTCGTATCTTGCGAGGGTTCTTTGTCAGTGATTTGTGGGTCTTTCGTGCTAGTGAACTCCTTGGTGTTTTGCTGGGAGTATGAGATGGTCCGTTGCCTGCTAACTTCTTCCTTAAGATCCTCAATTAGCATATTCATTATCTCTGGAAGCTTTTCTTGATTGTACAATATTGGACTGCAGCCACAGCCCTCTTGTTTGACTATTGATGTTGGATTAGCCTGGGCTCTGTATATCAGTGAATTCCAATGTTCCAGTTTGGAGTCTATCCCGGAAGTCAGACCAGCAACTGTTTTTAATATGTTTATTTGAGCGTCAAGTTTCTCTGCATGCATTATGGCAGCGTTTGCCATTGAGACCAAGGCTTCATTGATTAGTGTTAAGTGATTTTCAATTATGGGGGGCTTATGCTCTTTTTGCGCTTCCCCTCTGGGGGGACTGAGGTTCCAAGGAACTTTTTCTTGTATGGAGCAACTGGGGTTTAAGGGATTGCTTTCTGATGTTTCGCTTGTTATGGGAGCATTGGCTCCATTGGCTCCCTTGGATCCGTTGGCTCCGTTAACCACGGGGTCTGTTTGCATATCTCCAAATTTTTGAGTTACTGAATTGTGTGGGCTATTATGGCTAGACATGCCTGGAGCCGTGTTTGTTTCTGATATTCTGTCCCCCGGAACAATGATTATGTCTGGTTAAAGTGGAATTGCTAGGTGCCTGGGTGAGTGGGGTCCTAAAGTTCTGTCGCTGGCATCTGTTGATGTTCTGGCAATTCTGGTGGTTTTTCCTGAGCATGGTGAACACGCTGCTCCTCCAGATTCACCAGATTCGCCAAATTTGTTGTCAGAAATTGTATGGTGCAGGAACTCTCTTATGTCTCTGTTACCATCTATGCTGATCGTTCTCTTTGTGGTACTGAGACTGTTCCTGTTAGCCATGGGCTTGTATGGGGTGGAAGCCCTTCCCAATGGGGTTGCAGGTGCTGGTGCTGGTAATAAATCTCCTGTTTGC
This sequence comes from Lissotriton helveticus, assembly GCF_964261635.1. Lineage (NCBI taxonomy): Eukaryota > Metazoa > Chordata > Amphibia > Caudata > Salamandridae > Lissotriton > Lissotriton helveticus. The sequence goes on from NC_136071.1 coordinate 367,833,326, forward strand.
CGGTCCTCTGTGGGACCCTCCTTGGGGATTGACCCTAATTTGGAACTCCCTCTGCCTGGGGGGTAGAGAAGCTTTAATTGTTGCCGCCTTGCTGATTTGTGGGGGCGAGGCTACTCTTGATGTTGGACCAGGTTTGAGTACCCTGTTCCCATTTTTGTGCTCATACTGAGTTTGCGTTAAGGTAGGATGTTATAATTGGTATCGCTGAGGGGGATCTGTTAAACTGTTGGAGTAGTAGTTAGGCGGTTGAGTTAAGGGGCTGCCGGGCTATCAGGCTACACTAGTACAGTGTCTATATCTGTATCTTGCTCCCAGAAAGAAAGAAATGTCCGGGGCTTGGCTTTAGCAGAGCTGTCCAAAGTTCGGTATGGCTTTGTTGTGTTTTGCGAGTATCAAGCTTCTCCAAGATAATGAAAATAATATTGGAGCTGCTGCTGTAGTACTTTTGAGTGCCTTTTAAAAAGAAAAGAAGCCCTCAAAATGAAAGACTACAGTGATCGTTACCGTCTACTTAGTGCCCAAGTTATTACACTGGATGGCTCTGCCTCAGGTGCCTCTGGTGTCTGGTGGCTATGTATGTGTGGGTCAAGCTGCCGGTGCCAGTTCACCAGGCAGCGAGGCTGTGAAGGTGTGGGGTCGAATTTTTTTTTTTTAACTTTTCACACACATTCTTTTTGTGTCACCCTTCCCCCCGTCGCTCACCTCAAGAATGCAGGATAAATGTGGAGCGAGGGGGGCTATTACTGTTGCTGTAGTTGAGTGGAGCTTCTGCGGCCCCGGTGGTTCCTCCCAGGTACAGCTCCTCACAGGTGCAGCAGCAATGGGATGTAATGGGATGCACGCTGGAGCCTTTCAGGGGCTTTTTGCGAAGCTTTTCTGCTTATGCTCCTGAGGGTTCCACGGTTGCCGGCAGGCAGTACCTCCTAGAAAAGATGGCAAAGCAGCAAAAACAGCAGCAGGGCAGCAAGGAAAATGGTTGGGAAAGTGGTTGTGGGCCGCCGCCGCCGCTGCACGTCTGCTCAGGTGCACTGTTGCTCTGTGAAAGTGCTAAGCAGGGGGATCCTGTTGTCCGGCTGGTGGGTGGGCTCAGGCTCCGGGCTTCGAGGCTGGGGGGCCGGGAGCCAAGAGCCGGTTGCCTGCTAAACCGGCCTCTTACTCACACGTCCCTCTCTCCTCGCGCCTGCGGTCGGCTGAAAACCAGGGAGTGGAGTAGCAGTCTGACCAGGAAGTTACCTTTACTAGGAACAGTCTAGTGTAGTTGTCTCCTTCCAACCTAATGGAAGGATGTCAAGGTGTGGTAGACAATAAGCCTCTGGGACATTCATTTTTTTATTTTTTAGAGCTAATCTCCTGCTGTAGGAGAGTAGGATCTGCTTACTATGGTTACCCCCACTTTTTGCTGTGTTTCACTGACTTATCGACTTTAGTCTGGCTGGGGCCCTGCTAACCAGGACCCCAGCCTAGCTGTTTCCTCTCTAAACTGATTGTATGTACTTTAGATACACTCCAGATTGGTTACTGGGTTACCCTTGTGAGTCCCTAGTATATGGTACCTTAGGTGCCAAGGGTATAGGTACCCCAGAGGCCTACCAGGGGCTGAAGCATGTAATATGCCACCCCTGGGAAGCCTTCCAAAATGACACCACAGGTCTGCTACTGCAGCCTGGGTAAGGTATTACTTGTACCCCTTACTTAGATATAGTATACCAATATCTAACTTTTAAAACAGACACATATACACCTATAAGTCACTCCTATGGCAGGCCTTGACAATGCTGAAGGCAGAGTGCTTGGTTTTGTGTGAGAGGGTGACCAAGCATGAGCTGAGCCCCCTCTGCAGCTTTCGAAATCCCTTCCTTATAGCTGGACCACGGGAATTGTAATAAACGTTAATTAAAAGGATTAGGAGTGGGCCGTTAGTCGTAGAGAGGCCTTTCAGGGTACCCGCCGGAAACATACTTGATGGTGTTTTTATTTCTGTAAAATGTATTTTTTAGAGAGTGCTTAATGTATATAGAAGTCCAGCCTGCAGGTCTTCCAAATATGTTATCTTTAATAGCTGGTTTGCAATATTCCGCGTAACCTCTTATTGATATTGGTTTAGTTGCCCATGTTTCTTGGGTGCAGATTAGATCGGCTCCTTCAAGAAATGCCAATGTCACTGGGTTTTGCACGAGCTTTAACATCCCTGCAACGTTCCAGGTCATGATGTTTAATCTTCGGATGCTGACCACGGGTTGCTGTACTTGGCTAAGCCATTTTTCGGCAGAGACTGAACGGTGTCCTTGCTTGCAGGGGGGGGGCGGGTATTAGGGACTGGGATTTAAGGCCCGTGGCAGCCAAGACCAGTCTTTTCTGAGCAGGAACAGATGCCCTGTCCCAGACTTGTTGTTATTTTAATTAAGCTGTCGTTTGTAAGGTTTATTTTTGTGCCACCTTTGGTCCCATGGAGGATGGACTCAGCTAATGGCACTGAGTAGATCAAGTCATTCATGAATGGGTTTTTCTGAATATTCTGTTCCTGAGAGACTGGCGGTTCCTTCAAGGCACTGTTTTTCAAAATCATTGGATATTTTAACACGGGTTAGGTCATGATTTTTATGCCCCAGTTTTCCAATTGCTAGTTGTTTCTTTTCAAGACCTCAACCATGGCCAAATTGGTGAAGATTAGCTCTGTGGTCTCATTGGTCTTACTTGGTTCTGGGGTAAGGCAAGAAACACTCTCAATGTCTGTTGTTTTTATCTTTTCTAGACCTGGAATGTTTGCGCAGAGTTTTAGGAGATTGCTGCGATTGAGAATATCCCACTTCCCCTGTGAAACATATTCAGGGTACAGCATTATTTTCAGGTCATCGTATTTTATAGATGGCGTATTTTGTTGGATGATTGCTTCCTGCGGGTCATGGGCCGTTGTAGGGTTTGGGGTTGTCTGTGCCTGGATATCCAAATCAACCTCTACTTGGTTTGAGTTTGCCACCGTCTGCTGAGCTTTCATCTCGGTCAATAGTCTAGTTGGCGTAAGTTTTGTCTCGCTGTTATTGGTAAACTCAATTTTGCCTTGAGATGCCCTGTGACCTGATGCTGGTGTAGTAATTTTTTTTTTTTGTTTTGTAGAATTCCTTGGTTCATGTTGCTCGTACTTTTATCTGCTGGTTTAGTCAACGGGGGACTCTTTAAGTTGAGTTCCTGGTCTCTCTGTAATTCATCGTTTCCTTGCCCGGCTTGTTGTCCTTGTAAGTGGTTAGAGCGACGGCTTTGTATTTGTTCCCTCGTGTCCATGGGATTTAACAGATGGTCCATGGGGTGACCCACAATATCATCAGGGTTAGTTTTGAAGTTGGTTTTATCTAGTATTACTGGACAAGCAATATTTTTGTTTAGGTTCTGACTCTGAGGTGAAATATTGGTCTTGTGTTGATCGTCAGTGTGAGCCTCTGTCTCCTGGTTTTCGGGCAGCTGCCACTGCTAAATGGAGCCATTATTGTTAGATTTGTTTTTTCTCTGTTTGTTTAACTTATTAAAAAATGTCTGGGCTTGCCGTCTTTGGCTTAATTGGGGTTCCGTGGTCGTTGTCAGGATTGAGGCTGTTTTTTATAGCTCTTTCTTCAGCCCTGCGTAGATGCTCGGCCACTGCCCTTGTCGTATCTTGCGAGGGTTCTTTGTCAGTGATTTGTGGGTCTTTCGTGCTAGTGAACTCCTTGGTGTTTTGCTGGGAGTATGAGATGGTCCGTTGCCTGCTAACTTCTTCCTTAAGATCCTCAATTAGCATATTCATTATCTCTGGAAGCTTTTCTTGATTGTACAATATTGGACTGCAGCCACAGCCCTCTTGTTTGACTATTGATGTTGGATTAGCCTGGGCTCTGTATATCAGTGAATTCCAATGTTCCAGTTTGGAGTCTATCCCGGAAGTCAGACCAGCAACTGTTTTTAATATGTTTATTTGAGCGTCAAGTTTCTCTGCATGCATTATGGCAGCGTTTGCCATTGAGACCAAGGCTTCATTGATTAGTGTTAAGTGATTTTCAATTATGGGGGGCTTATGCTCTTTTTGCGCTTCCCCTCTGGGGGGACTGAGGTTCCAAGGAACTTTTTCTTGTATGGAGCAACTGGGGTTTAAGGGATTGCTTTCTGATGTTTCGCTTGTTATGGGAGCATTGGCTCCATTGGCTCCCTTGGATCCGTTGGCTCCGTTAACCACGGGGTCTGTTTGCATATCTCCAAATTTTTGAGTTACTGAATTGTGTGGGCTATTATGGCTAGACATGCCTGGAGCCGTGTTTGTTTCTGATATTCTGTCCCCCGGAACAATGATTATGTCTGGTTAAAGTGGAATTGCTAGGTGCCTGGGTGAGTGGGGTCCTAAAGTTCTGTCGCTGGCATCTGTTGATGTTCTGGCAATTCTGGTGGTTTTTCCTGAGCATGGTGAACACGCTGCTCCTCCAGATTCACCAGATTCGCCAAATTTGTTGTCAGAAATTGTATGGTGCAGGAACTCTCTTATGTCTCTGTTACCATCTATGCTGATCGTTCTCTTTGTGGTACTGAGACTGTTCCTGTTAGCCATGGGCTTGTATGGGGTGGAAGCCCTTCCCAATGGGGTTGCAGGTGCTGGTAATAAATCTCCTGTTTGCCGGTCCTCTGTGGGACCCTCCTTGGGGATTGACCCTAATTTGGAACTCCCTCTGCCTGGGGGGTAGAGAAGCTTTAATTGTTGCCGCCTTGCTGATTTGTGGGGGCGAGGCTACTCTTGATGTTGGACCAGGTTTGAGTACCCTGTTCCCATTTTTGTGCTCATACTGAGTTTGCGTTAAGGTAGGATGTTATAATTGGTATCGCTGAGGGGGATCTGTTAAACTGTTGGAGTAGTAGTTAGGCGGTTGAGTTAAGGGGCTGCCGGGCTATCAGGCTACACTAGTACAGTGTCTATATCTGTATCTTGCTCCCAGAAAGAAAGAAATGTCCGGGGCTTGGCTTTAGCAGAGCTGTCCAAAGTTCGGTATGGCTTTGTTGTGTTTTGCGAGTATCAAGCTTCTCCAAGATAATGAAAATAATATTGGAGCTGCTGCTGTAGTACTTTTGAGTGCCTTTTAAAAAGAAAAGAAGCCCTCAAAATGAAAGACTACAGTGATCGTTACCGTCTACTTAGTGCCCAAGTTATTACACTGGATGGCTCTGCCTCAGGTGCCTCTGGTGTCTGGTGGCTATGTATGTGTGGGTCAAGCTGCCGGTGCCAGTTCACCAGGCAGCGAGGCTGTGAAGGTGTGGGGTCGAATTTTTTTTTTTTAACTTTTCACACACATTCTTTTTGTGTCACCCTTCCCCCCGTCGCTCACCTCAAGAATGCAGGATAAATGTGGAGCGAGGGGGGCTATTACTGTTGCTGTAGTTGAGTGGAGCTTCTGCGGCCCCGGTGGTTCCTCCCAGGTACAGCTCCTCACAGGTGCAGCAGCAATGGGATGTAATGGGATGCACGCTGGAGCCTTTCAGGGGCTTTTTGCGAAGCTTTTCTGCTTATGCTCCTGAGGGTTCCACGGTTGCCGGCAGGCAGTACCTCCTAGAAAAGATGGCAAAGCAGCAAAAACAGCAGCAGGGCAGCAAGGAAAATGGTTGGGAAAGTGGTTGTGGGCCGCCGCCGCCGCTGCACGTCTGCTCAGGTGCACTGTTGCTCTGTGAAAGTGCTAAGCAGGGGGATCCTGTTGTCCGGCTGGTGGGTGGGCTCAGGCTCCGGGCTTCGAGGCTGGGGGGCCGGGAGCCAAGAGCCGGTTGCCTGCTAAACCGGCCTCTTACTCACACGTCCCTCTCTCCTCGCGCCTGCGGTCGGCTGAAAACCAGGGAGTGGAGTAGCAGTCTGACCAGGAAGTTACCTTTACTAGGAACAGTCTAGTGTAGTTGTCTCCTTCCAACCTAATGGAAGGATGTCAAGGTGTGGTAGACAATAAGCCTCTGGGACATTCATTTTTTTATTTTTTAGAGCTAATCTCCTGCTGTAGGAGAGTAGGATCTGCTTACTATGGTTACCCCCACTTTTTGCTGTGTTTCACTGACTTATCGACTTTAGTCTGGCTGGGGCCCTGCTAACCAGGACCCCAGCCTAGCTGTTTCCTCTCTAAACTGATTGTATGTACTTTAGATACACTCCAGATTGGTTACTGGGTTACCCTTGTGAGTCCCTAGTATATGGTACCTTAGGTGCCAAGGGTATAGGTACCCCAGAGGCCTACCAGGGGCTGAAGCATGTAATATGCCACCCCTGGGAAGCCTTCCAAAATGACACCACAGGTCTGCTACTGCAGCCTGGGTAAGGTATTACTTGTACCCCTTACTTAGATATAGTATACCAATATCTAACTTTTAAAACAGACACATATACACCTATAAGTCACTCCTATGGCAGGCCTTGACAATGCTGAAGGCAGAGTGCTTGGTTTTGTGTGAGAGGGTGACCAAGCATGAGCTGAGCCCCCTCTGCAGCTTTCGAAATCCCTTCCTTATAGCTGTTCCGTGATACAGCCATACCATATACTCTTAAGTGCATTATAACCTCGCGGTTAATGTCAACTTTGGAATGGCTGCATCAAAACATGTCATGATTGGTGTCAAACACTTCGGAATCCTACCCCCCCCCCACCAGACCTGGCGGCGGGGGTAAAATTCCACCCTTCTAGAGGGAGAAGACATGCTCAACTTTACTTACCCGGTAATAGTTTTAAAGAGCCTCAGCATCACAAAATGGATGCTGCTGTCACAGATACGAGTCTGACCTCCTGCTTCTGGACAAAACTCCGGCAGGGGAGGCCTGGACAATAGGTTTCCTGTCCAGGGAGGTGTAACCACCTCCCCTGACAGGCTTTAGTGTATTGGGGCAGGGTGGGTGCATTCACTGAATGCTTTCAGACAGTGCCTGGGGTACACAAGGTGTCTCCGTGCATTTCCCAGTTCAAACTGGTTGCTGGGGCACTCATCCCGAGCTCTGGCATGAAACTGGACAAAAGGGGAAGGGGTGTAACCACTCCCTCCCCAGGACCTCCCATAGGTGGGACCTTAGAGTTAGTCCATCTCCTAAACATAGTATAAGTATAGGAACCCAGTCTCTAGGGCTTTAGATTAGCCTGGATGAAACTCTGCAACATATATCCTGGAACTTCGACATTCTATTTCAACTAGAAGATGGAAGGATCTCCCTTGGGGTCAAGGAGTGACTCCCCTGTTCAAACAGGCACCAAAGAAGCATCTTGCAGTTCTGCATTTTCGAGGCTCCCGCCGGATCCCGAACAATCTGCGACACAGGACACAGACTTCGGGACATCTCTGAGGCCGACACAAGATCATAGCAAAGCTGAGACCTGCAGCCATCACGAGAGATGTGGAACCGGAACTCCTGGACACCATGCATATTTGTATGTGCACCTACTTCCAAAGCTTTCCCGAAGTTGTGCATTGGGCTACTTGTAGTCCAAGCCCGGGGCACCCTATGCCCTGAAGATTGTGGGCCTACACTCCACGAGTATTCCGTGGGTCCACTTCTAGTATTTCTGCTCAACGCCCCTTCGTGATCCCTGGTCCATCCACTAGTGGGTCCCCACGAAGGCAACTCTTTTGTTTCTTGGGCTTCCCTGGTTGCTCCAGAGGTGCCCTGACTCCGAAGATGGTCTGCTCCGAAGCCAATCTTTGCCTTCTGCGTGAGTTGATGTTGCCAAAGCTTGCTGGGTCCAATCCGGATACCAATGCTGCAGCACTCAACATCTGACATGGGACAGCTCGAATCCAGCTCCTGGTTGTCGTCAACACCTCCTGGCCTCATGGCTGAAGAGTCAAGCTTCACCTCTTGCACCTGAAATCACCCGACATCGATAGGCATCTTCTTGTTGCCTCCCTGGTCACTGGCAAGTGACCTAGTCTCTGTCCTCTCTGCTTTCAGGTTCTTCAGATCTTTGATCCACCCTTGGATCCATCCGGACACTTTTCATCTGGTCACCTGCAGCACTTCTTTGTAGCTCTCCATAGGAAACGAAGACGACGAAACCAGACACGAAAAGACACCTATGCACCCAGCTTCACTGGGTGAGGTAACACAAGTACTTCGGTGCTCCCATGGGTCTTGACTCTCAAACTGTCCAGTATTGAAGGGGTTTGTTCCTAGTCCACTCATAAGTGTTTTTAATCTTTAAAAATCGAATCGCAACTTTCTCCATAGAAGTCAAAGGTGATTTGCGGCTGTGTTTAGACACTGCACGCGTCCCCCGTGGGTCTCCTGCGTCCCTACATTGGGTGGTTCCTGGTTGCCCCAGCGGTTTTACAGGCCCTAGGCCTTGTTTCATTGTCCCTTGTGGTTGTACTTTGGCCTCTAGCCTCATAAAGAGACCAGAGGGATGTGCTTAGAATAAATACATATATATTTTATATATACCTGGTGTGGTTCTCCTTTCGTTTGGTCATTCATGAGATTATAGACTGGTAAAACGAGCTGCTTTACATTCCTTCAAGACTAAGCCTGAAGGCTGCTCTCCACAGCTACCACTAGGATAGCTTTCAATAAAGGTTGTCTTAAACCTACCATCAATAAGGGTCGTTTGGACTGGTGCAAGGTGCTCACTGGAAAAGTGGACAGCATATGCCAGGCCAACTTCTCACACCTGCCTTAAAAGTTTGTCTTTGGAAAAAAAGCAAAAAGTGCCAGACAGTCTGTCAGATTACCATAACATGTGCAAAAAGAACAGATGATGGATGTAATGCTGAACAAATAAAACATTTACCCCCAGTCGCAGATCCAGGTTAAATCCATTGTTTTTTTGCACGTTATTCCAGTTTAGACCTAGCCATATGCAAATCAGTCTTGACACTTCCCCGTCTGAACAGTCCAGGCCGAACTGCAATACTAGGTCCTCCCTGGACCAGAAACAGGCATCCTGGGACCAGTTTCGGGGTATCTCTCCTCATCAGCCATGCTAGCTTGAATCTGGTGGCTTAGGAAGCGTGGGACCAAGGTATGGGTATACGCTTACAACTTAGTGTGTCTCAACTGGGGTGGCATGGTGAGCAAAAGAACGATGGATTTAATCTATATCTCCTGACAGGGACTGCATGTTGTACTTGTTCTGCATTCCATCCATCATTTGTGTGTCTTTCTCTCTTTCACCCTAAGTCTTCTGGATATGCCCTGAAGTTGGGATTGGGCTCAATGTGCCATTTTATTCAAGCTAGCCTTGATGATGAGGGGGATACCCCAGAACCAGTCCCATGATGCTCATTTAGAGGTCAGGGAGGACTTAGCTTGGCAGTTTGGGCAGGACTGTTCCCATGTGGCTCAGGGTCAAGACTGATTTGCCTATGGCTATGTCTAAACTGAGATGACATGGTGAACAAAAGAAGGAAGCATTTAACTCAGATCTCTTGACTTGGAGTGAATGTTTGATATGTTCGGAATTCCATCCATCATTTGTGCATCTGTTGCTTTCTCACCTGGAGTGTTCTGCATATGCTCAGACGTGGATTCTGGGGTCACTGTGCCTCTGGATTACAACTAGCCTGGCTGATGAAGGGTGATACCCCGAAAGCAGTCCCAGGGTGCTTATGTACGTTCCAAGGGGGACCTGGCTTGGCAGTACAGGCTGGACTGTTCCCATAAGGTGGAGAATCAAGAATGATTTGCATATGGCTGAGTCTAAAATGGGGTGGCATGGTGAGCAAAATATCAATGGATTTAACCCATATCTCTTGACTGGGAAAGAATGCTTCATTTGTTCCGAATTCCGTCCATCATTTGTGTGTTTTTGGGTTACCATAACATGGCAGACCAGCTGAGATTTTGCAGCTTTAACAAAAATGCTCCTACCCTGTCAACGGAAGCACTTTCAGGAAAAATGGCACTCTATTCCAATGTGCAATTCCAAACTGAGTTGGCACCCACTGCAAGGCCAGTGGTGAAACTTATTATGTATCAGGCCCTAAAACATTTTCCCTGTACTGAAAATGGAAGGGAAAATAGAATGAAAAATATGAACTTTGGATTTTTATTATGTGAAATGTGCAGAGATGTATTTTCTCAAGTACTTTCTTTTAGGATGCCAGAACACACTTATTTTAAGTTGTAAAGATTTCTTAAGTCAGATAGAATGACCCATGTAACATCCTAGCTTTTCAGAAGCTGCCTGCTTACTCCTCCTGTAATACAACAGTCTAGAATCCATCAGTGGAAGCATCTAACTGTAAAGACGCAACACATCAACCTTCTTTATAAAATGAAAAAACTCTTTAAAATAACATAACATTAACACATGCAAAAAAAGAAACATGAAGTGCCAAATGGTTGGATGATCAATTCATACGTAAACATAGTCTTTGTGCCAAACTGGTTTCCATCTGATCGCTCCTTCTTATTGTCCATTGCTTCCATGTCAGGATCGATCCCTGGCATATTTCTTCCACCTTTCTTTACCAACCAAAAACTGCGCTGTAACGCATTGCACAATGTAGCTTTCCTAGTATTCCACCTTTTACAGTCATCCAACCATCTATTGTTGCCCGCAACCTTTTCCCCTTCCTTGGGATTGGATCACTTTGAATTTGGCTGCCAGTTTGAGTTACTATTACTCAATCACCCACCACAAACTGGCGTGCCTTGTTCTTCAACTTGTCATTGTGTCTTCACACATATTTGTCTTGATATCTAGGCACTCTCTGTTCAAGTTCCAGTGTATTAGCTCATTGTTTTACTCATTTAATTAATCCATGCAATTGTCACTTTGGTACCTGACTGTCTACATTTCAGCAGGTAGAAGGGTGTCTCCCTTGATATTAAGTAGCTTCCTATAGACCAATGAGATACCATTGTTAGGCACAGGATCCACATAGAGTTGGCCTTCTAGGGGATATGTTTCTGGTAATTCATCCCCTTCCTGCAGGTGAAATCTCATAGCATGGCTTAATTGCATGTACCTGTAATTCTCTATTTCAGATAGGCTGTAATCCTGACATAGGGCAGTAAAGGATATTAAAGCCTGTACCCTCCATGCATCACCTAGATGTTCTAACTGAATTAGTTCCCACCTAGAGAAGCCCTTTAAGGCCTCCTACCTCTTTCAGCAGGTCACTGTGCCACAATGAGGCTTTGTCTGTTAGTTTACTACACCACCCTAGAAAATGTGCTACCTCTCTCTAGACCCTAATGACCACCGGTGTGTGAGGTGGCAGGCTCTGTTCTCTTCAGGCTGGTAGAGGATAGCTTTGTACCTCCCTTGGCCCATCACATACCTGTCTGTGCAATAGGTGTGTTCCTGCTGGTCTGAGAAGACCCAATCTTTAATCACTATTAATTGTGTCACTTAGTAGTACAGCCAGATATCATTGACACCCGAACCTCTCTCATATACTCCCCTCTGCACTTTAGGCAGTGTCATACTAAGGGGTAGAGCCCTTCCAGAGTTGTGTACGGGGCTCCTCGTCTATTCTCCGGAAAGTCGCCTTTGGAATATGTAACAGTTTGTTTTGAAATATACATAATAATCCCGGGAGGGTCATCATCTCATAAAGTGACCAACAAGAGTGGTAATCTTTACCAATGGGCCACGTCTCCCCATAACCTCTCCAGTTGGGGAAGCACATTGAGGTGGGACATTCCTGTGAATCTTGGGTAATACAGATACCTAAGTACTTAAACCTGTGTGTTACTACTGGCACCACACAGCCTGATGCGAATTGTCGCAACCCTCCTGCCAGAGCGAAAACCACTGATTGGGACAAATTTATCCTGTAACCTGAATGGCCATTGAATTCATCAAATAATTTCATTGGTTGGCTTATAGATCGGTATGGTTGTGTCACCTACAAGAGAATGACATCTGCATTAAGAGACATGCATTCTTCCCATCCTTTGGCCGTCATCAGTCCCTTGATCAGTGGATCCTGACATACCCACACTGCCAGTGGCTCAAGGGCCAATTAAAAAATCATTGGCAACAGGGGACGTCGTTGTCTCCTCCCCCTATGCAGAGGAAACATGTGGGATTTCACTCCATTGACTCTGACTCTCGCCAGAGGCTCCCGGTATAAGAGCCTGACCCATTTGCAAAAGTTTGGGCCAAATCCCATCCTAGCTAATACAGCAAAGATGCAATTCCAGAGCATGCTATCAAAATCCATCCCAGGGTCCAGTGCCAACAGAGCAGCCCACACCGAGTAGAGTGGCTCTGTCAGGTGCAATACCCCATAGAGGCGCCTGAGGATAAGACATGTACTACGATGTGGCATATAGCCCGTCTGATCCAGGTGTATCAGTCAGGTGATTAACTCTTGCAATCTAGTCACCAGACCCTTGGCAAGCACCTTCACTTCCACGTTGAGTAGAGATATTGGTCTATAGGAGCTATACTGGGTTGGTGGTTTGCCCACCTTGTGGAGAACAACAATTATGGCAAGGCTCAGGTCTCTTGACAGGCAGACCTCCTCATGAACTGTCTGATTTGTGTCCAATATATCCCAGCCACACAGACCTTATACAGCTCAATAGGTAAGCCATTAGGGCTCATCACTTTCCCAAATTGCAAGTTCCGAAGGGCAGCCTTGTCCTCTGTCAGAGTGGCATCCAATGCATCTCTTTCACCCTGCATAAGTGTCCACAGGACAGAATTTTGCAGAGAACTTGTACAGTCTGTGTCAGTACCAGGCACCGCTAAGGAGTATATATCCTTGTTGTAGGCAGAGATCACATCTGCTATAGTTATGTTGGTGCTATGCATCACACCCGCACCATCAAGTACCTCAAGTACCCACAACCTGTCGTGATCCCTTCGATCAAGCCAGGTCACCAATTTGCCAGCCTTATCGCCTAAGTAGTAAAGGCTATGCTGCCCTGCCACGGCATAGCTTCTCGCTCTGTTCTCTGCAAGTGCGCGAAGGATATCTTTCTTAAGCCTTAATTGATTACCTAAATTCTCTGTCCTATCCGCCACCACCCTTTCATAAAGGGTCAACACCAACTTCTTGATGGCTTCATATTTAAGCTTTTGCTCTTTCTTTTCATCCCCCTATGAGTCCCAGAACTTTGCCCCGCAGTACTGTTTTGAATGCCTCCCAGAGGACACAGGGGGAGGTCCCTAAACTCTGGTTTTCTTAAACATATAGTGGCCCAATTTCAAATTGTATCCTTCACACCCCTGTCCTGGAGGTACCAGGATCAGCAGAGATACTCTAGAAGAACACTTTAGTAGAACACCAACAGGGGAATAGTCTGAAATGCCTCTCAAGTAAGTTGTTGAGTTTCGCAATAATCCAGCTGTCAGGGCATGAGTAAAAAAAGATCAAGTTGGTAAAAGACAGTATGTGGGGAGGAAAAGTGTGTCTATTGGAGTGAAGTAGGGTTATGTTGTCTTCATATGCCTCTTAGCCCTATTGATTACCCAAAGGATGATAGTGGACTCCCCGCCACACCCAGGCACAACACCACTAAGTTTATCAATCTCTGGCTCCATAACATCATTCACATCTCTGACTAGAACCAGACTTCCAGTAGGTAAGACTAGGAGAAGAGTGCCTATGTCCATAAGGGTCCTAATGTGAAGGCGTAGAGGAAGCAAAGATTGACCATCCCACCTTCCAACAAACCAGTAACTGCTGCATATCTACCTTGTGGGCCGTTCCATGTACAGTGTACAGTAAAGGGTACTGATTTTTGAGCAATATACCCACTTCTCGTCAATCTGTAGTGTAGCATCAATAAGTTATTTATGTGTAACCAAATCTGTCAAGGGAATTATAGTCTGTTCCTTTAAGATATGTTTCTTGGAGTAAAACCACATCAGGGGCCTGCTGTTGCAAGAATTGGAGGACCTTTATACATTTAATCTTGTGGCCCAAGTCATTCACATTTCGCATACTCAGATCTGTTTCTGCGTGTTGGGTCATTGTGATATGGGTAGAGTGTAGGGCAGATAATTTCCCAATAGGAGCACCCCTGAGCAGTTCCAATCACTTAGAGACCCGGAGAGCCATCTCTCCACTTCTGTACCTCCCGCAGGTAACTGCTGTGCTGATGCATCCATAGAACAAACAGGAAACAATTGCATAAAACATTTCCCAACATAACCCCCCTGCTTGCAGAATGACTGTCGCCTGTAACATAACATATTTAAAAGTGGAAGGGCAGCTCACTCCACTTCAATACATAATTGAATGAACAATAGTACTATGTAACCCTTATGTAATGGGTTCCTATTGTAGAGCTGATGACATTGCCAGCTATTTTATGTTAGCCTATCAAGGGCAAAATATATTCCTTTTGTCTAATCATCAAAGGAACCGAGTGCGGGACAGTCACCAATTTGACTTTAGACACTTCACAACCACAGTACGCGAAATAGCAATCACAGGCCCATAAAGTGTCTGGTCACATGTCTACAAAGTGATCTAGAAAGTGAAGACCTTCAGGGGAGTCTTGTCATTGTAGTGCTGCTTCTGGCCTCACATCACAAATTACTCCAGTCTTAGTTCCCTTCCGATTCACTGGACGCCAACCTTGTACCTAGTTCAAGGCCCCTTATGGGGAGTGGAAGAGCCAAGTCTTGCCACCATCAATAACACAAAGCTTGGCTGGATAAATTATCATATACTTGATGTCTTTGTCACGTATGGCTCTCTTTACTGCCTCAAAGCTATGCCTCTGTCTTTGTACCTGTAAGGTGAAATCTGGAATGAGGCTGAAAGGCAGCCTGTCTATGCCTAGGTCCATATGGACTCACAGAGCCTGAAGAATTGCATCCTGATCTCTATAATTGAATATACTGGTGATTTATTGTGCATGGGGGGCACCAGGCTTTGGCCATAGGCCCAGTGCTCTAGTGCCCTTTCAATTGATGTAGATAGTCTTTTCTGGCGGAGTGTATAAAGAATGAAATCTTCCAGGAACAGGTCTACACTTGGTCTGTTGATTCCTTCAAGGCCACTACCACCCTGATATAATTCTGTCTGGATCTGCCTTCCTGGTCAGCAATCTTGGCAGTGAGGATTGCATTGTTCATGGTCAAGGTTTGGACTTGTTCCTCCAATCATTTAGTCTTAGACTGGAGGCCATTGATTTGGAATTCCACAGTCTTCACTTTATTGACTATATTCTGGACATCTGCCCATAGCAGATTGGCATATGTTGTAGCTGTGTCTAGTTTTGGCTCTAGGGTACCCCTCAAGTCCCTTATTGCTGCCATTATTTCTCACAGAGTTGGTTCTTCCAATGGGTTCCTACTGGGGTGGCCATAATAAAAGCGTATTTATCAAGCTTATTGGATTGTGTGGGTTTGGACCTATGATTTCTGACCATGGCCTTTACAGACTAGATCTCCTGCGGTTCATTTGTCCACCCCTTGGGGTTCCTCTATATTTGTTGGCCCTACTATGGAAGCAGTCACTGAATCACTGTATTGCCGGAGCAGTTTGCAACAACTGTGGGCCCTACAGCATGCCCCCCACTCACTGAGGCCCCGACTAGCTTGAAAAATCATAGGTACTGGGCTTCAGTAACCACTGTGAAGCATGTAATATAGGTCATATTTCCTGATTGCTATGCCATCAAAAGAGAAATTGACCATACAGTATATTCCTGACAGCCTATCTCTTTGCATCTCCCGACCTTCAGAGAGTAGTGTAATCGCCCCAGGTCCATTGAAGATACACACTGCCCGGTATCAGTCCTCTGCAGATCCTCGCTGATCCCAAACAAGCTGACATGGCCAGCCGATGCAAGCTTGTCGGCCCCCCATCTCAGGCTGTGGCCCCCCCTAAGCCCCAATGAAGCACAAGCACCTAATGTGGTTGCATGGCCCCAAAGATCCCTCAATAGGCTGTTGGGGGGTCTCTCGCCTCCAAAGGGACCCTGACAAATGACACCAATGGGCTGCTCTCTAGATTGGGCTTTGCAGGTGTCCATCTCTAGGCCTCTCCTGGTTTTGGTCATCCAATTTTTCACCGGCTCACTGCACACTGTCAGCCGGGTGCAGCATCTTCATGTAAACCAATCTCCCCCTATAAGCACTTCAAGAGTAACTCCAGGCAGGTCACCACTGTGGGCAGGCTTTTCCTGATGCACTTGTTGCTGTCAGACCACTTCAGCTCCATGCTTGCCTCTTTTACCACAAGGCCTTTGAGTCAGAGGTGGCCCTTGTTTCCCCACAGGGGCCTCCAAGCAGCAGGACCATCACCAATTCTGCCCCTGAAGCATTTGTGATCATTGCTGACCTTCTTACTACTGACACTGTATGGCTGCTGATGGATTTTTAGGGATTAAATCGCTGGAATCTTTAGAGCTGGCTCAGTGTTGTGGCCATCTTGGTTGGCAGTTGGCCATGCCCCCCAACGAGGCAGGTTCAATGTCAAGTGGACAAATTTGCAACCACCCACACCCTCCCATGTCACTTTGTCATTCATCATGTACAGTGAACACAAATCCGTCCACACACTGATGCTTCACTCATTGACTTTCAGAACACATTTGGGACAGATACCCCTCTTGTATTTCCCCCACAACACCCTTCCACACCAACAACACTTCCACCTTGTCATCATCTTCATCCTCATCTGAGAAGTCATCGCAACTGTCACACACCACATTTACAAACCATTTACCCCGCTTCGACCTTCAGAATTGCACATTCAAGAGAAATGTCCTAATTGTTCTCACTTTAAATATTTCACGTTTGTAGCTGGACACTGATATGCATCTGCAGTGATTTGTATGCCCTAAGATCTGTAACACACTAATTTTTCTCTAGTTCCAGAAACCTTGCCCAATCCTCCAGTGCCTTTCTACGCCTTTTGTACCACATTGAGCTTGTTACACTCACTCTTTTCTTTGTTTTGATCCTCGTTAAGTTCTCTTACATATCTAGAAGTTTCCTGCATATGTCTTGCTACATTGATGACTTTTTGCAAGGTAGGATCCTTCAGTTCCTGGATCTTGACATTGTTCTATTTACAAACTGGTCTCTTATGATTCCTTCGTGTAGATCCCTAAATTTGCATGTCGAAGCTAATGTACTCATTATTTCTTTATTTATTGGAAAAGTTTTATGAAGCGTGAACATGACCCTTACAGGTATCAAAGCGCTGTACAAAGTGGTGAAAGCAAGAGTAAATCAACACAATGGAACAAATTAGGTAGTTAAATACACACACGGTCAAACAAAGGGGGGAACAATCAAGGTCAAGGGGCAGGGGAGTCAGCCAGTCTGGAGGGCTCAGCACAGTTTCAGAAGGTCAATAGAATGAGATAACATGTGAACAGAAAAGTATAATATAATTCGAACAAGCGGTTTAAGAGAAGTATCAAAACCAGAGAGAGAGGAGGCCTGAGAAGTTTACAAGGTTAATGCTGTTGATGTTCACTCAAGATTAGCCATTTGACATGATTCTTGAACGATGTAATGGATGTGTGGATCTGCTCTTGGGAGGGAGAGCATTCCAAAATCTTGGAGCAATACCAGTGAAAGCACAATTGTAAGTTCTTTTCTTTTTGAATTTGGGAGGTTACAAAAGTAGGGTGGTCAAACTTCTTAAGTTCCGACTAGAGCCAGTTAGTTCAAGCTTTTTAGCCAAGTAAACAGGGGTGTTGTAATGAATAGCTTTATGCATCAGACAAGCTATTTTGAAACACATCCTAGGTTCCATAGACAGCCAATTTGGTTGAATTAGGTCTGGCCTGATGTGGTCATGCTTTCTGCAGCCAGTGATGAACCTGGTTGATGCATTTAGAGTGGCTCTGAGCGGAGCCAAACTACCTTTAGGTAGCTCTGCAAGGGTCACTAAACTATATTCCAGTCAAGAGATAACCAGGGATTGTAGTGCAGGCTGAATGTCATCGGCAGAGAAAAAGGCTTGATTTTCTTTAGGGTGTTGACCTGAAGATTGGCACCCCTGATAGTTGCACTGATGTGATCTTGCATATTATGGTGTTTGTCCACCGTAATACCTTACGAGTCAACGAGTCAAGCCGAGCTGTCCGGTGGCAGAGGACAGACTCGCCGGCGGCACGCGATATTTTAACTATTTACCTACCTGCTCTTCTAGGCTGACTGCGAGCCTCCGGACACCGATTCCCGCTGAGATAGAGCGGTGATACTACTCTTCCTGTTTATTTTAAACTACCCCGCCCTTCCCGCCCTGCTGACCCCGCCCATTCGGGTCACGGGTCTATTTAGTCCCTGTCTTCACTCCGCCTGCTAAAGCCGAGCTGTCCGGTGGCAGAGGACAGACTCGCCGGCGGCACGCGATATTTTAACTATTTACCTACCTGCTCTTCTAGGCTGACTGCGAGCCTCCGGACACCGATTCCCGCTGAGATAGAGCGGTGATACTACTCTTCCTGTTTATTTTAAACTACCCCGCCCTTCCCGCCCTGCTGACCCCGCCCATTCGGGTCACGGGTCTATTTAGTCCCTGTCTTCACTCCGCCTGCTAAAGCCGAGCTGTCCGGTGGCAGAGGACAGACTCGCCGGCGGCACGCGATATTTTAACTATTTACCTACCTGCTCTTCTAGGCTGACTGCGAGCCTCCGGACACCGATTCCCGCTGAGATAGAGCGGTGATACTACTCTTCCTGTTTATTTTAAACTACCCCGCCCTTCCCACCCTGCTGACCCCGCCCATTCGGGTCACGGGTCTATTTAGTCCCTGTCTTCACTCCGCCTGCTAAAGCCGAGCTGTCCGGTGGCAGAGGACAGACTCGCCGGCGGCACGCGATATTTTAACTATTTACCTACCTGCTCTTCTAGGCTGACTGCGAGCCTCCGGACACCGATTCCCGCTGAGATAGAGCGGTGATACTACTCTTCCTGTTTATTTTAAAACTACCCCGCCCTTCCCGCCCTGCTGACCCCGCCCATTCGGGTCACGGGTCTATTTAGTCCCTGTCTTCACTCCGCCTGCTAAAGCCGAGCTGTCCGGTGGCAGAGGACAGACTCGCCGGCGGCACGCGATATTTTAACTATTTACCTACCTGCTCTTCTAGGCTGACTGCGAGCCTCCGGACACCGATTCCCGCTGAGATAGAGCGGTGATACTACTCTTCCTGTTTATTTTAAAACTACCCCGCCCTTCCCGCCCTGCTGACCCCGCCCATTCGGGTCACGGGTCTATTTAGTCCCTGTCTTCACTCCGCCTGCTAAAGCCGAGCTGTCCGGTGGCAGAGGACAGACTCGCCGGCGGCACGCGATATTTTAACTATTTACCTACCTGCTCTTCTAGGCTGACTGCGAGCCTCCGGACACCGATTCCCGCTGAGATAGAGCGGTGATACTACTCTTCCTGTTTATTTTAAAACTACCCCGCCCTTCCCGCCCTGCTGACCCCGCCCATTCGGGTCACGGGTCTATTTATACGGTACTAATGTGTCAGCGCAGCGGACGAGCGCAGCGGGCGCGACGGAGGCGCGCCGGAGTTGCGCCTGAGTTAAGCCCGTCTGCGCCCGTCCGCGGCCGGCCGGGGCGAGGGGCACGTCACTCTGCCCCCATTACTACCTATTCCCCGACTAGCTTGAAATTCCTACAAGGTGATTGGCCCCTTACATCTGTCATTAGTAGTAACATCTCATCTCTTGGCCTTACCCCTTCTACCCCGACACTCCGCCCCTCCCCGCCCTCCCCTCCCTCTGTTTTGTCTTTTATTTTGTTAAACACTAGGTCGGCGGTGAAACATCACCAGGACCTATTTATCTTGCTCGACACCCAGAAGCCAGATATATTATGCTTAACAGAGACGTGGTTTGGTGACTCGTCACTCCCCGCTCTCTTAGCGACTCTTCCCCTTACCTATGTGGCTCTTCGAGTAGACCGCCCTGCTGGGAAAAAGGGAGGCGGTGTGGCGCTCATCGCCAAAACCGAGTACAACTTCCGGTTACTCCCGTCTGCCTTTATTGACTCTGTTGAGTATCTGGTAGCTCGTTCTGATATTTTCTCTCCTCCTTTGATTTGTTTACTTGCCTATCGCCCTCCTCAGAATACCCCTCACTTTATTACAACCTTCCAGGACCTAATAGCCACGCTGACGGTTAATCATGCCTCCCTCCTTATATTGGGGGATTTTAACTACTGGCCTAATGATCCGTCCGAATGTCAGGCCTCGAAACAATTCTCTGACCTGCTTCAGTCTTTAAACTTTATCTCCCGTGTACAGGTTCCCACACATACGGGCGGACATGTACTTGACCAGGTTTGGTCTCTAAACTATCTTATCTCATCTGTAGCAGTGTCTCCCTGTCCTTGGTCCGACCACGCCATCATTTCTTTTACCCTCCATCTTAGCTTACCAGCCAGGATTCCGCGGGAAAAGAACTTCTGGGCCAGGAACTGGAGCCGGGTTGACTTAACCTCGTTATCATCTTCCCTCCTAGCCACAGTGCCTAACCTAGATGGCTTATCTCTGTCAACACAAGCCACTGGGATTGATACCTGGCTTACGGAAGGCTGCGACTCTGCAGCCCCCCTACGCCGGATCTCAATTAAAAGACCTAAGGAGGCTAACAGATGGTTCGATACCCACCTCAAAGATAAGAAATCGTCCCTTCGGCGCGCTGAAAGACTTTGGAGAAGGGAATACTGCCCCCTTCTGAAAATTCGCTACTTAACTCTACGGCAGGACTATAAGAAAGCTATCATTGAAACTAAATCCACCTACTTCTCATCAAAAATCTTAGCAGCTGAGAATCAACCTCGAGAAATTTTCTCGATAGTTAAGGAGTTAGCTTTCTCAGACAGGAGTACATCCAAACCCCTTCCTACACAAAACCTCTGTGACTCATTAAATTCTTACTTTTTGGATAAGGTGCTTAACATTAAAAATAACATTCCCCCTCCCTCTGCTTCTTATGCCGACCCCTGCCCACCAGCCCTGCCGCTTAGTCTAATATCAATTCCTCCCATCACGGAAACTAGGTTCCAGGAAATTTTGCTAAAAGTTAAGTCGGGATCTCCTGCTGACATCTGCCCGGCTCGTATTCTGCAGCAAATCTTCTCGGTCTGCACACAGCCCCCGATTATCTTCTTAAACAGTTCCCTGTCACAGGGAATTGTGACCCCGGCCCTTAAAGTAGCTTCTATTGTGCCCATCTTAAAAAAACCAGGGGCCGACTCAGCTATTTCTTCCAACTACCGGCCCATCTCTTTGCTGCCGTACCTGGGCAAGGTGCTTGAGCGGCATGTTGCCGCGGTGCTTAGCTCCCATGTTGAGACTACGGGAGGCCTGGCATCCTGCCAGGCTGGTTTCCGCCCTAAACACTCTACCGAGTCTGTGGTGGTGTCGGTCCTAAACACCCTCAGGGAGGGTCGGGACCAAAATAAACATCAAGCCCTGGTGCTCCTCGACCTCTTCGCCGCTTTCGATACGGTGGACCATTCCATCTTGCTTTCACGTATCGGAGCGGCGGGAATCGGAGGGTCAGCACTAGTGTGGCTCTCGTCCTTCCTGCGGGATCGCACACAGGCGGTCCGGTTGGGAGAGTTCACGGCAGACCCTGTTAAGATCACTTGTGGTGTTCCCCAAGGTTCCTCTCTTTCCCCTTTATTGTTTAATCTTTACATCTATCCTCTGATCTTTGCACTCCAACAGCGGGAGGTCGCGGTGTATAACTATGCGGACGACCTCCAGCTGGTCTTTGACCTTTCTTCTTCCCCTCACGCTATCTCCAATTTTCAGTCTATTATGATTTTTATCAGGGACTGGATGAGCCACAATCATCTGAAGCTCAATCCGGATAAAACCGAGCTGGTGCTTACTGGTGGCTCCCCCAGTCCTTGGAACTCTTCTTTTTGGCCCCCCACTCTCGGTACCTCCCCCCTTCCTTCTTCTACGGTAAAAACATTGGGCATAAAAATTAACCACCAGCTCACTCTTCACTCACAGGTTGGTGCTGTTGTCTCTTCTTGTTTTCTTATGCTTCGAACTATCCGCACTGTTTCCCGTTTCTTTTCCCCTCTGGCACTTAAACTCATTATGTCTGCCTTGGTCATCTCCCGGCTAGACTATGCCAATGCCCTCTACAACGGCATTCCGGCATACAGCCTCCGTAAACTCCAGCTTGTGCAGAACCAAGCAGCTCGGCTGGTGTATGGCCTTCCCCGGTTCCATCATGCTACACCTCTGTTGAAGGAACTGCACTGGCTGCCAGTCCGGCAGCGTTCGCTTTTTAAGATGGGGTGCATGGTCTTTCAGGCACGACTAGGAATGGCCCCGGCCTTCATTTCCTCTCTTCTAACCAATTACGTTCCTGTCAGACACCTTCGTTCGTCGGATCAGGCCCTATTGCAAGTCCCCCGTTTTACCAGGAAAAAATGGGGAGGTTCCAACTTCTCTTATCTGGCTCCGGTATTCTGGAACTCCCTGCCGGATCACCTCCGAAATTTAAAACAATATTCCCTTTTTCGTAAGGGACTGAAAACTTTTCTGTTTACTCAGGCCTTCCCACTCTAATTGTTCCCATCCCTGTTTTATTGCATGCCGCTAAAGCGCCAAGAAACCGTAATGGTGTACGTTGCGCTATACAAGCCTTTTAAATTCAAATTCAACATGAGGGGTGCAGTTAAGAGCAGTGAGTTGTTTAAGCCAGTACAGGGTGATTGCGGTGGGCAATCACAAGGAATTCTGTTTTCAGAGTATTTAAGGTTTTGAGAGTATCTGGGTTAGCTATTGTTGAATTTGTAAGAGTGCATCCTTTAACATTTTTATGTCATCTGCAGAGGAGATCTTCAAGTACAGTTGCGCGTCATCAGCATACATGTGGTAGCGAATGTTAGAGAAGTTCAGAATTTCAGACAGTGGTTCCATAAAACGATTGAAAAGAGTGGGCAAAAGTGTGGAGCCTTGATAAACTCCAATAGTGAAAGGGGTACTGCCTGCAAGAGAATAGCTAACTTTGATTCTTTGTGTGCTGTTCTGTAAGAAAGAGGCAAACCAATTTAAGACAGGGCCCTAAAGACCCATCCTATGTTGAAGAAGAGCAATCAGGCTTTCATGTTTGATGGTGTCATATTCTGAGGACAAGTCAAGAAGGATCAGAAGACAAGGGACATTTTGATCAATGGATCTCAGGGCGTCATCAACTATGTGAGTTAGCTCTGTTTCAGTACTGTGCCCTGCTCTGAATTCCAACTGGTAGAGGTCAAGGAGTTGACATTTCTCTATGTGGTTGCAGAGCTGCACGTGGATGCATTTCTTGAGCAATTTAGCTAGGGTCATGATGCTGGTGATGGGCCGGAAGTTGTTAGCATCAGCTAAATCACGTTAGTCTTCTTAGGGATGGGAGTGACTTGACCAATCTTGAGGCAATCAGGGTTCTCCCCTGTAAGAGAGATTCATGAATGATCCAGGATCACAGAGGGAGAATGGCATAATTGAGATCTTTAACCCCATTGCTGCTAGGCCTTTCCCCTCCCTCTGCCAAGCCTTTTTTGGGCTATTTGGGGTAGTTCATTCTTAGGCCCCTGTAACTTTTTGATCACATAAGGTATCCATGCAAAATGTGTGTCCTTTTCTTCCAACACTATGGAGATTGTAAAGGTACTCAGGGTTTATTGATTCCCTTGGAGGGGACCCATAAATTAGCCAAAATACAGCCACATTTTATTTTTGGGGGGAAACCATAGAAAAAGTGCTGCAGATAAAAGCATCTGTTTTTTTCCATGCAAATGGTATCAACAAAGGGTTTGTGGTGCTGGAATCCACATCTTCTCGGCTTTCAGGGACAGACTTACTTTTGTCAGAAAACCAAACATTTTTACACAGTTTTGGCATTTTACTGGGACATAGCCTATTTTTGCTATTTTTGTGCTTTCAAGCTCCTTCCAGTTAATGGTAGAAATGGGTATGAAAGGAATAATGGTTCCTGGAAACCTATGCATTTCAAAAACGTAGACAAGATTCAGTATTCAGCAAGGGGTCATTTGTGTAGATCGTTCAACATATTTGTAATAAAAACTAACTGTTGAAAATAGGAAAAATTAAAAATGAATTGAAAAAAACAGCTATTTGTGGCAACATTTTCACCTTTAACTTCTTCTAAGTAAGACAGTTTTTTTTAAGCAATATACTGTTATATGTGTTGAACCCTTCTGATTGGGGGAATATATAGGATTTGTAGGTTCACTAGGAACCCAACGAACCCAGAGCCAAAAACTGAGCAGCGTCTTGCACAGTTTTTTATTGTCGACGTGGCATATAGCAATTAATTTGGGAAAATATAAACAGTGAAAAATAGGTATGAAAGACACCTATGTATTTCTGAAATAGGAACAAAATATAGAGTTTAGAAACAGTAGCTAATTGCACATCTCCAGAATTGTGTATACCCATACTAGCATGTGAATTATAGGACATTTTTTTCAAAGTGATTTCTTTTTTTAAACATGTCTTACATTTGGAAGCCAGAAATGCATTAAAGTCAATAGATAATAACAGTTACTCTACAATTCTGTATTTCCCTAAGTCGTTCAATAAAAATGGTCCCTCACTTGTGTGGGTAGGCTTAGGATCCGTGACAGGAAACAGCCCAAAACACAACATGGACACCCCACATTTTTACTGTGAAAACTGACCCTTTTTTGCAAAGTGCCTAGCTGTAGATTTTGAACCCTAGCTCTGCTGGCACCTCTGGAAACCTGGAAAACCCATACATTTTTAAACACTAGGCACCCAGGGGAATCCAGGATGGGGTGACTTGTCTGGCTTTCACCAGGTTCCGTTACCCAGGATCCCTTGCAAGCCTCAAACTTTGCAAAAAAACCACATTCCTCAAATGTCTGTGATGGAAAGTTCTGGAATCTGCGTGGATCCACAAAATTCCACTCACCCTGCATTCCCCAAAGTCTTCAGAGAAAAAAGATACCTCATCTGTGTGGGTAGGCCTAGTGCCGGAGACAGGAAACAGCCAAAAACACAACATGGGCGCACCACATTTTCCCTGTGAAAATGGACCCTTTTTTTGCAAAGAGCCTAGCTGCAGATTTTGAACCCAAACTCTGACAGCACCTAAAGAAACCTCCACCCATCCTGCAATCACTAAAGGCTTCTGATAAAAATTACACCTCACTAGTGTGGGTTGGCCTAGTGTCCGTGACAGGAAATGATGGAAAATGCAACATGGACACACCACGTTTTTATTGTGAAAACTGACCCTTTTTTTGCAAAGTGCCTTCCTGTAGATTTTGAAGCCAAGCTCTGCCGACGCCTAGGGAAACCTAGCAAACCTACAAATCTTTGAAAACTAGACACCCAGAGGAATCCAGGATGGGGTGACCTGTGTGGCTCTCACTAGGTTCTCTTACCCATACACCATTGCAAACCTCAAACTTTGTCCAAAACAAAACACATTTTCCTCATATTTCTTTAATGTAAAATTCTGGAATCTGTGTGGATCCACAATATTCCACCCGCCCTGCATTCCCCAAAGTTTTCTGATAAAAATTATAAAACACCTGTGTGGGTAGGCCTAGTGCCCGCAGCAGGAAACTGCGCAAAACTCTACATGGACATACCACATTTTAACAGTGAAAACTGAACCTTTTTTTGAAAAGTGCCTAGCTGTAGATTTTGAACCTTAGCTTTGCTGGCACCTAGGGAAACCTAGCAAACCTATACATTTTTTTAAACTCAACACCCAGGGCAATCCTGGATAGGATGACTTGTGTGGCTCTCATTAGGTTCTGTTACCCAGAATCCCTTGCAAACCTAAAACTTTGTAAAAAAACACATTTTCCTCACATTTCTGAGATGGAAAGTTCTGTAGATTCTGAACCTTAGCTCTGCTGGCACATAGGGAAACCTAGCAAACCTATACAATTTTTTTCAAACTAGACACCCAGGGTAATTTAGGATGCGGTGACTTATGTGGCTTTCACTAGGTGCTCTTATCAAAAATCCCTTGCAAACTTCAAACTTGTAAAACAAAAAACACAATTTCCTCACATTTCTGTGATGGAAAGTTCTGGAATCTGCGTGGATCCACAAAATTCCACCCAAAATTCCACCCAGCCCGCATTCCCCAAAGTCTTCTGATAAAAATTAAACCTCACTAGTGTGGGGTAGGCCTAGTGCCCGTGACAGGAAACGGCCTCAATTGCAACATGGACACATCACATTTTTACAGTCAAAACTGTTCCTTTCTTGGCAAAGTGCCTAGCTGTAGATTTTGAACCCTAGCTCTGTGGGCACCAAGGGAGAGCTAGGAAACCTATAAATTTTTTCAAACTAGACACCCAGGGGATGTGGGGACTTTTGTGGTTCTCTCCAGGTTCTCTTACCCAGAATCCCTTGCAAACCTCAAACTTTGCACAAAACAAACACATTTTCCTCACATTTCTGTGATGGAAATGTCTCGAATCTAAGTGGATCCACAAAATGTCACGCACATCGGACTCATCCAAAGTCTTCCAATACAATTGATACCTCACTTGTATGGGTGGTACAAGTACTGGCGACAAGCAAGGTCCCAAAATGTATTGTGGAGACATCAAAATTACCGATCACAGGGGGGCCGTGGCTAGCCCCTGAACAACATGGCTGCATCCTAGAGAGGCTCCGTAACCCCGTGAAGAGCCCAGCCGATCCGCTTAATAATCCGCAACTCCTTGTGGCCCCAAATGAAGGAGATAACAGAGGAGGGTGCCGGGTGCCTGGCGGTGGTGTTCTGGCCGCTGTGTGTGACATCCAGCGGCAGTGGCGGCGCCAGACATTTTGCGGCCTAGTGGAGGGACAGAGTCCGGGACCTCGATTTTCGCGCCGGCCCAGTGGTGGTGGATTGCGGCCCGGACCGGAGGGGAGCGTAAGGAGCGAGGGACAGGGAGCGCCCCCACCCCGAGGCCGCGACGACTCGGCTGCCTGTGCTGTCCTGGAGCTGGGGCGGTGAATTCAGAGACCCACCCCTGTAAACTAACCTCTGGGTGCTGCATCCGCCTTGCGCAGCGGGGGGTTTGTGACCGTGGCCGCCATCTTCTGACTACGTGCAGTGCGGGCGCGACTGCCCGGGGCATCAGGTGAGGCCGGGATCTGGCGCTTGCAACTACAGGCAATACTGACCTTGAAGGCCCCTGACGCTGCCACGGATTTCCTTGTGGGCTGAGCGGTCATCCTTAACGCGGTCTCCAGAGCCGCCCTGACGGAATCCACCCTGCGGAGGCGGCGAGGTGCTGGGAGGCGATATAGCTGGCGGCTCTCTCCACCTGCCGCACATTTTGCTGACATACGGCCATCGAGACAACGGGGCAGTGAGGCGTCTCCTGAGGAGCCAGACGGCTGCAGAGGGTGCCGCCTTGTCAGATACTACCACGACGCACTTGTGGCTGCAGATCTGTTCCCTGAAACTAAAGTGAGTGCTGAGGGGCAGTGGTGCCGCGAAACTCGACAGGCCGCGTGGGCTTTCCGTGTCCTCAGACAGGCGGCGGTGATCAGCGACTTAGGCCCAACGACATGATCACACAACCTATAACCATGAGTAACAGAAACACAAGGGGTCCTAACCAGACCAGGCTCAAAAAGTTTGCATACACTAAGACGCAGCCGGATGCGCAGGACAAGGAGACACCATCCTCCAATGGTGCAAGTAAAGTTGCGACCCCAGAGGTGACACTACTGGATATCATGACCACTCTGAATAAAGTGGACTCACGCATTGAGACCCTCGCCATAGATCTGGCCCTGATCTGTGCCGACTTCAACAATATGTCCACTAGGGTGTCGGAGGTTGAAACCACAACGGCGGTCCTATCTACTGACACGGCCACCATTAAAAAGCTGGTGAAACAGCTGGAGGTGGACAATAAACTTATGTCAGCAAAGCTGGAGGATCAGGAGGGGTGCTCGAGGCGGAACAACATCCGCCTTATAGGTGTGTCGGAGAACGCAGGCGGCCCAGCCCTCGATCTCTTCATAGAGGATTTGGTTACGACTCACCTTCAGCCGAGAGGATTGTCTACGTTTTTCTCTGTTGAGAGGGCGCATCAGGTCCCTGGAGGAAGACCGAGGCCGGGGGGCCCCACCACGGCCTATACTAGCCCGTATTTTTAATTTCAGAGACAGAGATGCGATCCTGCAGGCCGCACGTAAAGCTCCTCCGATCCGCATGGACAATGCTACTATAACGATTTTTCCGGATTACAACGCAGCAGTCACAAAACAACGCAGAGGATTTCTCGACGTCAAGAAGGCCCTCCGTGAGAGGGAAATCAAGTATTCTATGCTGTTCCCCGCCAAACTACGGGTTGAATCCGATGGAAAGACGTGGTTTTTCTCGACACCCGAAGAGGTGCAAGACTGGCTGGACGGCTGGCGCAGGGTCCCCAGGACGGGGCGCAATGGGGAACGTGAGGCGAGGCAATCACCAGACCGATGTGGAACAGGACTGAATGCAGGGCTTTGATGTGGCGTGGCCCGCCAAGTGATGTGTGGACCTGCAATGCCGCAATGTTGCTGCTGGGTTGACTACTAATGGATACCTGCACCCAGGGCGCCCTTACAAGTTTGCTGGTAGAGTCGACAATTGTATTTAAGCTTTACTCAGCCACTGAACAGGTACTTTCTATTGTACATGAGTGATGAGGC
This sequence comes from Lissotriton helveticus, assembly GCF_964261635.1. Lineage (NCBI taxonomy): Eukaryota > Metazoa > Chordata > Amphibia > Caudata > Salamandridae > Lissotriton > Lissotriton helveticus. Next base: position 367,861,893 of record NC_136071.1, read on the forward strand.
CTACTATGATACAACTGTTAAACCCTCGACACTGCTGTTTTTTTCCCGGCCCGTCGGACAATACACAACAGAGGGGCAAAGGACATATACAGTTGTTTGGAAAAAGGGCTCTGGGGGGCGGAGGGAGATATTTCTTACCCCCGTCGTTCCAGGAATGGGAAGGGATACCAAGCACTCTGCTTTGTTGAGGTGGCGGGTAGTTTTGAGTCCGTCAAGCAGGAAGGCAGGGAGGGGGGAGGGAGAAGGAGGGGAACTGTTGCCAGTTGTTCAATGTTTTTATGTTCCATGGTTTGACGGTTTCTTCACTAGGGCGAAAACAACAAGATGTCTATCTGGTATAATTTTATTGAAACACTGCATTGAAGGTTGTACGGAGTATTGCAATACTTGTGGCATAAGGCATATTTACATCACACTCGAAGGATGAATCGCGTGACGCCCTGAAGTCCCCGATAGCTCCCTTCTCATTGGTCACATGGAATGTACATGGGTTGGGGGATAAGATTAAAAGAGGCCTGGTGCTCCAATATCTAAGACGAGCTGCACCGGCAGTGGCCCTGCTACAGGAGATGCATTTGGTGGGCTCTGCGTGTAAGGTCATGGATCGCTCCTCAGGTTCAAGAGGTGTGGGCATCTTGGTGCGTAAACACTTTCCGTTAAATATACATCAGACTCGGATGGATAGTCAGGGTCGATTTGCTGCATTGATATGTCAGTGGGAGGGAAGGTGTTTCAACGTAGTCTCAGTCTACATACCCCCGGCCCTTCAGGCCATGGCCTTCCAGGCGCTTAGTGCATTCATACTGGGTCTTCCCGAGGGGGAGCTGCTCATTGGAGGTGATTTCAATTGAGTGGTGGATGGGACCCTTGACCGATATCCTCTTAGAAAGGATACACCGGGTAGCTCTCGCATGGGGGGATTCATAGACGCCCTGGGTCTTACTGGCGCATGGAGATACAGATACCCCACCTCACGATGCTACACTTTCCTGTCAGGGGTACACAACAGCCTCTCTCGTATAGATTACTTCTTGATATCTACAGGCAGCCTTTCCCATCTGACAGACATTGAGATTCGACCCAGAGGCATTTCGGACCACTCATCTACCTTTATGACATTCACAACACATGCCATGGTGTGGAGGCGCATTTACCCTTATCCCATCGACCCCGAATACCTGCATATCTCCAAGAAAAGAAAGGATATCAAGGCAGCCACACGACATTACTTCCAAGAGAACGTGGCATCGGTGCAGTCCTCTAATACTTTGTGGGAGGCATACAAGGCAGTGGTGCGGGGACAGGCTATTGCGTCCATAACAGGTCATAAGAGAGCGGCTGGAGAAGAGTTAGATACCTTGGAATCTGACCTTGCCGAGGACACTGATCAGCATGCTGACAATCCTTCCCCAGCGACTTTGCAGGTCTTAAGCATTAAACAGTGCGATCTTCAGGAGCACCAACGTGAGGCGGTTAAAGTAAGGTTACAGGCTACTCGTCATAGGATATATGAAGTGGGGGATAAAGCGGGTAAACTTTTGGCATGGTTAGACAAGAAAGAGAGAGCACAGAGGACAATAGCGCTGCTGCGTACCTCGTTGGGTTTGGTAGTAACTACTCCGCAGGATATAGTAAATACAGTGGCTGAGCACTTTGAGCAAATATATGCCTTGGGCTCCCACATGACAATAGAAGAGGCTCAGACCTACATCAAATATATAAAGATGCAACATTATCGGAGGAGGCGGCCCTCCTGCTGGAGGCTGAACCCACGGTTGATGCAGGCGGCCATCAACTCCCTACAATCCGGCAAGGCGGTGGGGCCCAATGGAATACCTATCGAACTTTATAAGAGGACATCAGATATAACTGGCCTGCATCTTTTAAAAATGTTTCTTGAAAGTCTGAGGATAGGGGAGCTGCCTCCAGACCAGCGAATGGCCACCATAGTAACAATCTTAAAGCCTGGTAAACCCCCCGAAGACTGCTTGTCATATCGGCCCATATCCTTGCCTAATGCGGAGGCTAAGGTACTCGCCAAACTCCTTGCAGCACGCCTGACCCCACACTTTTCAACTTTAATTCACCCGGACCAGTCCGGGTTTATGCCTAATAGGAATACGGCCCTGAACCTCAGAAGACTTCACGCAGTAATGGCACACATACCCGGTATCCATGAACTTGCGGTTATTCTATCCCTTGATGCACGCATGGCATTCGACATGGTTGAATGGCCTTATTCATTTGCGGTGCTCAGACATTTGGGATTTGGCCCCAAATTCTGTGCATGGGTACAGTTACTATATTCTAGTCCCCTAGCGCACGTGGCGGTAAATGACATATCTCGCGGGATTTTCCACTTTCCCGTTGCACACGCCAAGGCTGTCCACTGTCTCCGTTGTTGTTTGCTTTGGTGTTGGAGCCTTTGGCGACCTGGATCCGATGGGACCCAATGATTCGGGGACTTAACTGGACGATGACCTGGGAGGAACGCATCTCCCTTTATGCTGATGATGTGCTGCTGTTCCTAACCTCCCTAGGCGCTCTATTCTGGTACTTTTAGACATCTGCAAACATTTTGGTCGGGTGTCTGGCTATACCATCAACTGGTCGAAATCAACCCTGTTTGTCCTGCGGGGCCCACCCCCACTGCTTCCAGTGGACTGTCCACTTAAAATTGCGGTTAATAGCTTTAAATATCTGGGCATTTATGTCACACCCCAAACAGAAGAGTTTTTTCAGAAAAATGTGTGGCCCCCCTGGAACGGTTCAGGCGAGACGTGGCACATTGGCACGGCCTGCCGCTGACCTTGCTGGGTAAGGCAGCCCTTTTTAAAATGATGCCTCTTCCCCGTTTTTTATATGTTCTGGAAAACACCCCATTTGATGTACCGCCAAGATATTTTAAAAAAATAGCAGCAACGGTCTCCAATCTGCTTTGGGGGCATAAACCAGCACGCATAGCTCAAGGAAAGTTGGTGAGGAGCTGGTATGATGGCGGGATAGCCCTCCCAGATATACAATTATACTACTCGGCGGCCCAGTTAAAAATAATTAATCAGTGGAAACACGCGCCTCAGATGGACCCGGCGTTCCAGGCGGACAGACAGAGGCTGGGAGAACCAGGAGTCATGTTGGCGCTATATGACAAAAGAAAGTCCACCTCCCTTGTAGGGCCAACCGCACATACTGTCCACATATGGTATGCAGCGCAAGTGCGGCTAAAATGCAAGGGTGTTATCACACAGATGACACCACTGTGGTCCACACAGCAACTCAGACCACTTCAAAACAGTAAGGGGTTCCAGGCTTGGGATCACATAGGTATTTCCACGGTGGGCGACTTGTGGAAGAGGGGTGAAATGATTCCATTCGAACAACTTAGGACCCGGTATGAGTTAGCGCCCACGGAACAGTTAAGGTACATACAAATTAGGCATGCACTGCATGCAGTTATTGCGCCTGGTACTGACGTTCCGGAAGCCACCCCCCTAGAGGACAGGCTACTGACAGAACACATGTCTTAACGGGCTACCTCCTCCACTTATTGCAAACAAATTAACAACATACCAGACCCGATGCTGGCACTCAAACGTAAATGGTCCACTGATCTGGGAGATATTGAAGACGCAGACTGGCAAACAGCACTATTGTCCCCCGGGAAGTGGCCATACCATCAAGATTATGCCTGGTGCGGTTAAAAATACTACACCGTATATACTACACTAGAGTACTCCTTTTTACAATAGGGAGAGCCACACATCGGTTTCGCCCACGCAAATGTGGGGAGGAAGGGACCTTTTACCACACCATATGGCACTACCCCCATATTGCAGCTTATTGGGTCCAAGTGATGCGTACAATATCACAGGTTACGGTGGTTTCCCTGGTACCGGAGCCGAGGCGCTGTCTCCTAAACCTGTGGGAACCAAATGATCTTTCACATGCAGCTCAGGACTGGGTGGTGTTGGGGATGATGTTGGCTAAACGTAATACGGCTAAAATATGGGGATCTGAAGATGCACCAACACTCGAACATTGGTGCAGCGATATGGATGAGGTTATGTTAGCTGAGAGGGTTGTGTACACACACCGTGGATGCCCCCGGAAATGGGAGAAGATATGGGGGGCTTGGAACACATTTAGGGGCTCTATCTGTGACCCACCACTGCATGAAACGGAGTACGTGTCTGAATGAGGGGGCTGGACGGATGGGGTGAAGCGATATGGTAGGAGTAATATGCCAATAATGGTGATTGTACTGAAACGTATGTTTTAAATCTGTATAATGCTGCAAATGTTTGCTTTGCTTTGTATTGCACAATGCGGTGACCATGTCATCTCTAAATGCCCTCTGTTTTATGAATACAATAAAAAGTTCAACAAAAAAAAAATTACCGATCACAAAAAGATCTACTTTTGCAAGGGGGGTCATATGAGTTTTTGGTCCTAGGAAAACTTACCAAACCCACACATTTCTGAAGGTAGACATCCCAGGGAGTCCTGGGAGGTATGGCTTGCGTGGATCTCCAACTTTTTCTACCCATAATCCCCAGCAAACCTCAAATTTAGCTAAAAAAATAACATTTTCCTCACTTTTCTGTGTGGAAATGTTGTGGGATCACCAGGCTGACACAAATGTCCTACCTCCTAGCATTCCCCCATGTCTCCCGATAAAAATGGTACCTCACTTTTGTGGGTAGGCATAGTGGCTGCAACAGGGAATTGCCCAAATCGTACTGTGGAGACTTTAAAATTCCATATCATAAAACTACCTGGTTTTGCAGGGGGGCACCTGGTTTTTTGACCCCGGACTTGGCCATCTAGGAAAACCTAACCAACCCACACAATTCGGAAAACTAGACACCCTGCGGAGTCCAATGAGGGATAGCCCGAGGCCAAAAACCCAGGTCCCCCCTGCAAAACCAGGTTGTTTTGTGATAGGTCATTTTGAAGTGTCACAATAAGATTTGGACCCTTGCCTGTCGTGGGAACTTGACCTACCCACATGAGTGAGGTACAATTTTTATTGGGAGACCTGGGGAAAGCCTGGGTGGTAGGACATTTGTATCAGCCCAGTGATCCTACAACTTTCCCACATAGAAATTGGCAACAATTTGCTTTTGGCAGCAAAATTTGAAGCTTGCAGGGGATTCTAGGTAGGGAAACGTTTTGATGGAGGGTCAGGATCACGTTCTACCATCTGATTACCCAGAAGAGCACTTTTTATCGACCTTCATAGCCTGAAGGTCCTATATGGCCCTGCTAGAGAGAATCTGAAAATATGCTTAACATCCCACAATTTTTGCTATGTATAATCAGCAAATGAAATCCCACAGATCTCCTGAATCCCGGGTTTATAGGCCCAAGCCAAAGGCCAAAGGCCACCGCCTTATGATAACAAAATCCACTGGGCCTCAATGATTTTTAAAACATGCATTTTTGATGTGCTGAACACAGCGAGGTTACTTGAGCAATCATGGAAAGTACGGTAGCTTTCCACAGCTCCATTGCGAGACAACCCCCACATGCACGTACACAGGATCAGCTGGTACAGATGGTACATCTTGCTACATTGTTTTGAAAGATAGCTTGCTCAAATAAAAACCACAATGTCTTGTTATAATTAGCACCCTTCCCAAGTTCCACTCACACATATACTTTTTTAGAGAGATGTTCGTGATCAGATGAGTATTTGTTTATACCTTGCGGTCGAACATGGCCTACCACCCGATCAAACCACTTGACCAGTTCCGTGTTCTTGTAAATGCGGTCGGCCACCTTCACTGAAAATGCGTCAGCAAAGGCGTCAGAATAGAACCATGGTTCCGCATTTTCGGGTATATTAGATCCAACACTGCAATTAAAAGCCGGAACTCTTCTGCTGTGACCTCCACATGCGTGGATTCTCCGGCCGGCTGATTATCTGATTTGGGACGTCAAAGCCTTCATCAGGTGGTAAACTCTCAAGCAAGATAATACTTTTGCCTTTTTAAATCTCTGACCATGCTCGGTACTTTCCATCCACACCCAATTCCTTGCATTTAAGGTCTCTTTAAATAATTAGATCCTGCTTGGCTAGTCACCCTAGTTAGGTGCCTCCAGGCACTGAATTGTTATAGAAATGTGCTTTTCATTCCTTAATTAATTTCAATTGTGCCTTTTTAATAATCCCGGCCCCTCGCATTCTGGGCCTCTTTAAAATGTTTAACCTGCTTGAACAATTCTCTTCAGGAAGGCTTGTTTCAAGTTCCCTATATTTTCATAGAATGTATTCTGTGTCTTTCTGAATCGCTAGCTGATTTAAATGTGATTTTTACTAGATCCTCACTGCAGCTTGCCTTATAGTTCTCATCAGAAAGGCTGGATTCTAGGCACTATAATTTTATAACAAATGTATTCTATGTCTTTGGATCTCTAGAAGTTTTCCATTATGCCTTTTTAAAAGTTACTCATTTCAGCTTGCCTTGCAACATCTTGAGCATTTGTCATCTAGCATGTACTCCTGGCAGAGTGAAGTTGGGATTTCTTAAATGGTTTTTTACTTAGGAGTATGAAATGATATGCATTTATTGTTTTGCTAAAGATACACATTTATTGGTCCACTTGTGAATTAACAATAAACGTGGCACTTCAACATGAGTTTTCGTCATCTCATCTCAATGTTCCTTGTTCTTCAGTGACGTGTTGTGCCGGTGGCCCGAGGCTACTGTTGAGGTGACCACACACAATAAAGGGGCTCCTGTTTCCCTTTATCAGCTGGCAACCACCGAAATTCATCGTACCTCCATTCTGCGGTGAATCTGGTGCACATCCGAGATCGGCCTTGAGGGTCCCACCTCCGCCCATTGCAAGACCTCTGATAAGACAAAGAATTTTTAGTTTTTGCCTTGCATTTCCTTGGTCTTTGCTACCTGGGTGTGTGGCAGACTCTTTTGGGCTGCCTCTGGCTGAGCAACTGACCCCTTGCGGCACTATCTCTGGTCACGATTGAAACCCTCTCTCTTTGTGTGGTCACGATTTGGGCCTTCCTTGTCAGATTCTACTGTCAGCCTTTTCTGTACATATCGGTTACGAATAAGAGTCTCTTTTCCTGTGCATCTTGTGGCTTCGGTTGCTGAGGTTTTCCTGTTTGCCCTGCCGGTTCCAGTCTGGAAGGGATGGGTCTAGGTTTAAATGGTTCTAGATTTATGTTCCCCCAAGCAGTTCAAGTCTGTGCACGGGGTCGGAGTTCAATTCTCAGAGGGTTCTAGATTTATATTCCCCCAGCACTTCAGGTCTGTGCACGGGGTCGGAGTTCAATTCTCCGATCGTTCTAGATTTGTGTTCCTCCAAGCACTTCAGGTCTGTGCACGGGGTCGGAGTTCAATTCTCCGATGGTTCTAGATTTGTGTTCCCCCAAGCACTTCAGGTCTGTGCACGGGGTCGGAGTTCAATTCTCCGACCGTTCTAGATTTATATTCTCTCAGCACTTCAGGTCTGTGCATGGGGTCGGAGTTCAATTCTCCGATGGTTCTAGATTTATGTCCCCCAAAGCACTTCAGGTCTGTGCACGGGGTCGGAGTTCAATTCTCTGATGGTTCTACATTTTTGTGTGTGTCTCCAGTGCTTGTGTCTCCTGTTGTACATAGATTATGTTTTGATATTACATTACATATTGTTTACTGCATTTTTCTGATTTGCATTATGGCTTGACATTACATTGCATATTGTTTTTCCACTGCCTTCTGTATCTCTGTATCTGTTTTACATTGCATATTGCCCTGCTCCCTTGCATTCCTTCGCCTCTGTTCATTCGTCATCTTCCTCTTTCCTTCTGACCATTTCTCTCTCTCGCGCGTACGTTCTCTTCTTCCTCCACTTCTGACACCTGTGTCCTGCCTGTGCCTCCCCCCACAGGCCTGCCACCACGCTTTCTTCCATGAGGACTGCCTTCATGTCCTTCCCTCTTTTCCTCTCTTCTCCTCACGATATATTCTTGCAAGGTTTGGGTGTCATTCTCCATTCTTCAGTTCCACTTTTTATTCAGCTTTACCGACGGCCTTTGTCAGCTCGTCCTGGGCTCACACAGAAAGAGAAAGTTACTTGTGCTATTTGCAGAACATCTCCTGCCACTGTCGCTCACTTCCTACCCTGGCGCCTCTGCCCTTTCTCTACCACGGACCTTGCTGAGCTGCTCCCTTGTGCACCCACCCCTTCCTGACCCATACATTTTCTCTCCTTCCATCTTCCACTTCCCTCCTATTTTGCGCTAACGCTCCCCCTCTCTCCACGCTCTGTCTCTCTCCACAGGTCCCTCTTTCCTCTATCTCACCCTTTCCTCTCTCTCTACCCTTGCCTTTCCCCACCACTCCCTCTCCCCACCCCCTCCTGCCTTTCTGGCTCTTGTCCTCCGGCACGTTTGCCTTCCGACTGGCTCTCCTGTTGCCTTTTCCTTGTGCTCCACCGCATCTCTTGCGTTAGTGAGATTTCATATCTAGGTCCTTGTTTTTTATTTCATGATGCATCCTTTTTATCTGATCAGTATTTATTGTTCCATCAATATTTTTTGTTGAATTTTGATTGTTTTTGTTTCCTGTTTCCTGTTCGTTTGCCTTGCTCTATGTGAACTGTGTGCTTTAAAATTGCCTACGTGTGCTTTTTTTTATAACATCAGCGCCTCTTTCCCCATTGCTCCCCTTGCCCTGCCCCACCTCCCATCCTTGCTCACTCTTCCCACAGTTGTCTGGGTTGCCTGCTTACTAGTTTTTTTCTATTTATTTATTGCAGCCCTGCTAGGTAGCTACGTAGCCTTCTCATGACCCACTGACTCCCCTTGCCTCGCATTTACCCCACCCCATCCAATTTTTGTCTATCATTTGCTCCTGCAATTTATTGCCAAAAGGGGGGAACTGGTATTTCTCCTCCCCCTTGTCTCCCTCTTGCACCCCCTACACCAGTTATGCTCTACCTCACCTTATATCCGTGATGTCCAACGCCCCACCGCGCCTTATCAATTGCACTATTCAGTTTGTTCACGGCACTCCTGAGGCTGTCCATAACACCACCATTGACCAACTCACTCCCCTTAATGACACACTCCGAGACATACTAAGAGCCGCCCTCCCAGATATATCTCTCACCCCGCCATCTCCAGGCACTACTCGCCCTCACCTGCTGTATGTAGAAGAAGCCTCTAATTCCTCCACCCTATCTGTTACCCCCACTCTTTCCCGTGAATACCTAGTTTACCCTAACCATCCTGCCAACTAACCCATCTTTATCACTGACGGGGATTCTTCAGTGGATTCCATACCATCAATTGCTTCATCTGAAGCAGCTTCCATCCCGCCTCTGGAAGGTGAAGTTCCTGACTCCCCTACACCCTCTGTCTCCGACTCCTATTCTTTCCACTCACAGTCAGAGAACGATACAACACCTCTTTTGAGAGCACTGTTGTCTGACTACTTTCAAGACCCCGTAGCCCCTCCATCCCTGCCTAACCTTGAAAACTCACCTCATTGTTCCAACTTCATATAAGGGAATGAACGATAATACCCAAGACAATATCACAATATTTCTGATCAACGCCAACGTTGTGGGCATCTCTGACGGTCGTCCGTCTTGCTCCATTCACGTGACACCCCTCACCAGCACTGTTCTTCTCACAATACTTCAGGTACTCAACATTAACTATAGTCATACTAGACAGATTACTCTATCTATCGCACCAGCATTTTCGTGCCCCCTTGAGCCAGCACCAAACACCTTCAAACACAAACGCAAATAGTATACTCTCATACATTTGCACAACCCATTCGCCACAAGCCTAATGCAAGCACTTCAGGCAGTATTCGACAAAAGAATAATAGTCGTTTCATCGCTCAAAACACCAGAGTGGAACCACATACATATCCGTCTATTATCCCCAGGCTTAGAAATCCCCACCACATTTACTACTTCCTGGCCCCGAAACCCCACACAGAGTAAGATTATCCTTGCCCTTGCCCGTTATAATCTTGAATTCCCTGACTTTTCAGCTACAGGTATATATCGGGGACCTGACGAATTTGATTTAAGGCTAATACTTATGCACATTGTTTTTTGTGAAGTAGGAGACGAACTTATAAAAGATCGATTCCCCAACTTTCCCAGCGTCTAGGGTAAAAATACATAGGCGGAGTACACCCACCCTTCTGTACAGTCAAGTAATACCTCCCCTCCCAGGCCCACAGTATTGCCCATACACTAGTGTCCCTATGAATAGGATACTGAGTTCTACTGTATACAAAACACCTACTGGCTTTTACATATATTTTATCCTAAACCTTGAAGGTTGGGAAGGACCGACAATCCTATCAAGCTTTTTTCCCAAACACCCATACCACTCTAAAATAGCAGACGCCTGTTTTGGTGGCCAGCTTCTCTTCCCCGGGTGCACTCCTTCCCAAAACATTGAATTAAAAAACGCCATATATGACCGTGTCCTTGAGGGTGTAGCAGGTGAACTCGTACCTGATCTTTAGAAAAGCATAGACAACACCACCCCCCATTGAAGGATTTATCTTGCGTTCACACAAATATCTCATTATGGCGACACCTCTCCAGCATGTTCTGCAAAACATTCGGTGGGCAGGAGCAACGCATACTCAAACATTGTAGGGAGTTTCATAAGCTGACCAAAAACATGAGTTATCCGTGGCCCTCCGAAGGGAGCTTTGATACAACTGTCCTCGAGCATGCCACCACCTTCCTAGACACCAAATATTCCGGCACCAAGTTACAAAAAAGGAAGTGCCTGGACTACCAGGTCAAATAAACACGCAATTTACGCTACAACTCACCCCTACTTCCATTACTGTCCCACCTGCCGAGGAAGAAAATGAAGGTTCAGACAGTGAGTCCCTCGCATCATCAAACAATTCACGCACGTCATCTCACCACTCATTCACATCCTCTCACCCATTACAACCCCATTACCCCGATCTCAATAGCCTCCGGGATGCAGAGGTCCCACCACCCCAGGAGCGAGAACTAGGCCCCCAAACGCAGTTGCCATTTTGCCGCACAAACCCAAGCAAACAACTGATCACATTCTTTTCTGTCCAACAACAGAATAGGGACAGGGAGCTACAGGCCCTTCTGCCACCGTACCCAGTCCACTATGACACATGGAGAACGGCCACAGACTTCAATAAAAGCTTAGAGTGCAGTCCAAACGGGAATACACGGACAGAAATATTCAACAGAGAAATGTCACCCAGCCCCGATACCGATAATCTATCCCAGACAATCAGACGCGCGTCATTAAAGTTAGAACAAATAACTGAAAGAATATCTGAGACCCTTAAGATTGCCGCCCCTAGACCATTTAATGCCCCAGCAGCAATAAATACTTCACAGCCACCCGCAATGCAGCCAGATCCCTTTGGGGATACTGAGGGGAATAGAGGACTGGGCCATAGTGGACAGCAGACAGCTCGTACCCCATCCCCACCCGTGCTGTGCGCATACCCGTTTCAGGACACAGGGGGGAATGAATGATTGCGCCACAGCGACCGTTCCCCTTGGCTTCAGACAGCAGCGCCTGAACAAACACGTGCAAACACCACAACACAGGTCCGCTTCACACAACCAGAGTGACTGCCACTAAACACTGCACCTGTGATGGATCCATTTGGCCCACCATCCACCGCAGCTATGGTAGACTCATTTAGCCAGTCACGTGCCACAAACTCGACAAACCCATTCTACAAACAACAGCAGGAATTCCGAAGCACAGGGGATACAGGGGGAAGAAGGAGGACTAGGACAACAGAGTTAGAAAGACTCAGGGTATTAGGAATGCACGGGCGCCCAGACGGCATGATATATGATGTCTCTGGCACTGCTTCCATGCGCAACACCCAAGCCAGGATGGGTAACGGCATGTTCCTCAGCAGACCATGTGCACTGCGAGCCAATGGTCTAACACCCAACGAGATAGTGATACTAGGCGAAGGTTCTGATTATGCTGTTAACCCTTTCACAGAAGATTTGGCAGGTTGGACAGAGTCATTGGCCCCGCAGATGCTCCCATGGCCCAGAGAAGGGTCTTTTGAGCCGCAGCATATGGCAACAGCAGTAGAATGCATCCTACAGGGGGCAGGAGATGAGGATTGGGATTACGCCTACATGAGGGGCAGTCTAAAGGTCTAGCAGAAATATGCCAGACAACACGACCTCACAAGGCCAAAAGATCTAGATGCAGAAGTTACACATAAGATGCCACTCCTATATAAAAAAAGCCACTGACCCCCAGTTTACAACTGCTGGTCTTACGCGAAGAAGGAACACATTAAGAAGAGCCTCCCACCACTCGCAGAGGGTGCTAGCAAATGGATAGTGGCCCTAGAGAAAAATACTACAGGCACCATCTTAGGGATAGGCGATATGAAAAGTTTGCTCATCTCCCTCATGGGAGGGGAAGCAGAAGAAATTTTCAAAAGTATTAGCAAAGGGCTAATAACTATGAACGACACCCAGTACGATGGAGAACAATTTGATAAAATTAGGTCAGCAGTCTGGGCCAAATTGCAAATGAAATACCCTGATGTTCCAGACATCGGGTCCCTCATGTCGCTGACAATGCAAGCGAATGAGGATCCGATCAACTTTATCTCCAGGATGAAAGAAAAGTGGCATCAGGAGTTAGGAGACTCATGGAATGCAAATGGAGGGAATAGCAGGCTTTTTTTACCACATGGTCAAGAGAGGACTACCAGAAGAAGTACAGGAAAAGTTAGATGGGGTAGTAGCCATGGTGGCAAAACCATGACCTGAGATCCAAGATCACATCATACATTTCTGCAAAAAGAAAATAGAACAGGAAAAGAGTAGGCAGCTAGCCTTAAAGAACGCAGCTGCAAAATTGGTGCAGCAGAAACTTAATAAGAAAAAAGACGCCGTAGACACCATCATGTTGGCGGCACCTGTCAGTCAGATGACGACCGTCACCACATTCCCTCAGAATGCACTAACAACTAATACACAGCCAGCCCCCAGCAGATGCAGGCTTAGCCGGTCATACAATATGCCCCCCAGCAGATGCAGGCGCAGCCGGCCATACAATATGCCCCCCAGCAGATGCAGGCCTAGCCAGCCATACAATATGCCCAGGCACAGCCCCAACAGCAAACACAGCCAGCAGTGCAATACGTGCAGACCCCACCCCAGCAGCCTGTGCAGTATGTACAGACTCAACCCCAGCCTACCATGCAGTACGTACAACAACAGCCCCCAGTACAATACGTAGCAGTACAACCTACCTACGGTAATGACCAACAACAGCATTACAGCAATGACAGACACAATATTAACAGAAACACAGGCATGCAGGGAAGAGGTAATGGAATGGGACAGCAAAGGGTCCCACTGCAGTCAGGACAACGCACCTGTTTTTATTGTCACAAGGTGGGCCATATGCTGAGAGAATTCCGTACTAGACTTCGAGACCAAGGCCAGCAATCTATGGGTCCCACCCAACAAGCACCACCACAATTCCAACAACAACAACAGCCAATGTACACTCAGCAACCCCAGATATTGTACGCCTATGCCCAACCTGCCCCTCAACAAAACATGCAGCAAATACAGCTCCAAGCACCAGTGATTGCCCAAACCCCACAGTCACCACAACAGATACAAGCTCCTATGCAACAGCAGCAGCAGACACCCACCTACCAAGTGATGCCTCAAGCCCAAAATGCTACACCCCAAGGAGGAGTGGTGATTATCCCCAACAATCCGTTCGCACAAGGCACTATCCAACAATACCAAGCAGGAGGATACACTTGCTAGGACAGCCCACAGACAACTCTTGTGTGCCCAGTTTTATCATGCATCATGAGCGGTGAAGATGACCCCACCGTCCTGGTCACAATAAATAACAGAACATATAGCTTCCTCATTGGCACAGGTGCTACGTACTCCTGCATTACAGGCGGACCTCTGCCTATTTCTGATCAAGTAGTGGACACACAGGGATTCTCTGGGGCAATAGCAAGGGTCCCTTTAACCAAGCCAGTACCCATACAAATAGGAGACCGGGTGCTAGAGCAACAACTACTTTACTCGCCACATTCTCCAGTGAACCTTTTAGGGAGAGACCTCATGGTAAAATTGAACATGACCATTCACTTCCATGAGAACGGAACAATGATTTGTTCTATACCAGGCACACCCCTGACAATGATGATGGCACTCACTGTTGACTCTTCCTTGAAGGATCAAATAAGAGCTCGCCCTGTGGATGAGCAAGCGTTCTCCACTGCGGTACATATCATTGTAGCCAACACACCAGAACTGCACAATCGCACTATCCAGCTCCCAAAGCAGTTTCTCTTTCGCCCACAGTCCCAGGACTCCCAGATATCAGACAGAAACATGATCTTAGGCATACACGGTCCTGAAATTACACCTACATATGGTGCATTCATAGCAGGAGACGACAATATGTGCACCAGGGCCTGTGTAATTTTTATCGAGCCCGGACAACAAGTGAGAAACATTTCAGATGAACAGCTCTTTCGCGATCCTGATGAATATCCCAAAACAGAGCTCATCTATGAGTATGAGGTACCCCTCTCAGTGACAGTGGAAAAGAGAACACCCACTGCCCCACCAAAATATGAATCTCTGCGTGAAGCAGACTTGGCTCAAGTCCCGCTGTATCTGTGGACTACTGGCCCCAATGATGTAGGCCTTATTCGTTCTGACACCCCATTTAAAATAACACTGAAACCAGGCACAATTTTACCCAGAATTAAACAATACCCACTATCCAAGGAAGCAGTGGAGGGCATTGCCCCTACCATACAGGCCTTGCTGGATCAGGGAGTCATATATCCCTGTCTATCCCCTTGTAACACCTGTCTTTTTCCTGTTCGTAAGGCTAAGACCAATCAATGGTGTCTAGTACACGACCTGCGCTCGATCAATAACACAGTGGTATCAGAGTTTCCCATCGTCCCAGACCCTTCTGTCATCCTCACAAATGGTCCCCCGAATGCACAATACTTTTCTGTGATTGACCTGAAAAATGCGTTTTTCAGTGTCCCCCTTCACCCAGACAGTTAGTACCTATTGTCTTTCTCGTTCCGCGGGGTGCAAATGAGTTACCGACGGTTGGCTCAGGGGTATTGTGAGTGCCCTAGCGTCTTCAACAGAGTTGTCAAAGAAGACTTATCAAATTTCCAATGTGACAGCACTTTGCTGCAGTATGTCGCCGACATTTTGCTCTGCAGCACCACAGAACAGCAGTGCAGAAGAGACACCATCTCTCTGCTTACCACCCTAGCTCACAGGGGCTATAAAGTGGACAAAAACAAACTTCAGTACTGCCAAACAGAGGTACACTATCTAGGCCAGGTACTATGAGCATCAGGGAGACGAGTCACGCCAGGCAGAGTTGAGGCCATAAAAAGCACCCCAGAGCTCCAAATTGTAAAAGACATGCAGAAATTCCTTGGACTAGTCAATTATGTCCGTCAATGGGTCTTTGACTTCTCCACGATAGCAGCCCCCTTGCTGAAAGCAGTTAAAGCAGCCAAAGACAGAGGCAACAAACTAGACTGGACACCTGAAATGACAGCTTCCTTCAAGCAGCTCAAAGATGAAATAACAAACGCACCAGTGTTAGGCACACCTGATTACACAAAAGAATTCTACCTGTTCACTCATTGCAATGGTCAGGTTATGACTGCTGTACTTACCCAGAAATACCCCATGGGCCACAAGCCCATAGCCTACTTCAGTGGCATGCTAGACTCAGTCATGAAAGGTCATTACCCCTGCGAACAAGCTCTCGCTGCTGCAGCCTTTGCTGTAGAGAAAAGCACCCCCATTGTGATGGGATCCTCGCTGACAATGTACACTGAGCACGCCTTCTTTGCTATAATTCAGATAGCCAAGACAACATTAACAACACAAAGAGTGTCAGGTTACGAAGTCATACTGTCATTGCCCTCTCTGAAAGTTGTCAAATGTCACACAGTCAATCCTGCCACGTTCTTTGCCCATCCCATTGCAGACTCAGACGATGACACCTATGACTGTGCCACATACTCTCCAGATGAGTCAGGAGCAGCAAAAGAGGACCCCTGCCAGACCGCACTGTATATTTTGTTGATGGGTCCTCTACCATTGACCAGGAGACAGGGATTAGGTACACAGGAGCTGCAGTGGTTAGGGCCCAACAGCATGAGTCCTCCGATTCCCTAGACATTGTACAGCAAATTGCATTGCCTCCACACTACTCAGCCCATGCTGCTGAATTAGTGGCACTAATTGCCACTTTGCACCACGGGGCTGATGACCGCGTCACAGTGTACTCTGACTCTGCATATGTCACAACGGTTCAGAAAATCAAAAATAGAATGGACACTTGTAACTGCGTTCCTTCGGTCTTAAAAAACCCTCATAAATGCGGTGGTAAAGTCGTTGCGGTGTATCTTGTTTTTCCGCCCCACACTCACGTTAAGGAATCGTCATAGGGTTTAATAAATGTGCTGTATGCCTGCCTCAAGCCTGAGGCTACCTCTGGCAGCGCAGTAGTGTCCAGAGATAAATCAGTGCCCACAAAATATAAAAAATAAAAAACAAGCTTACATCCAGGGTGAGTTTTAATAGAAATTCGATGGGGCTTGTTGGTAAAAAATATATGGGTATACTCGTAGATCATGTTACTAGATCATGTTATACCATTCTCACAAAAAGGTCAACATGTTTCTGCCCCTCCATGCCCAGCCGGGTCTTTGGGGCATTCGTCAGGACTCAACAAATATACTTACACTATTTGTGCAGTATTTCAAGTGGATATTGTGTGGCCACTATGTTTCGTTTCAAGGTTATTGTGTACCTGTAATCATAGAAACATAAAGATACAAACATTGTGGGATACGCATACAGTCATATGTGCAATTTTCAGCTCAAATCTCAACTAAAGATGAACTTCTGTTTCTAATGCATAATTTTGCTTTCATTCTCACTAGGAAATTAACATATGGTGACTATCGTGTTTCAGCTATATACGGAAGAATTCATTTAATGTTATCGGAGGAATGCGGCTCGTGTATCTTCATGGTGACGTTATATGACTTGTTGCTGGGTATATATTAGCGGTGTTACTGCTCTCATTCAAAAGGATTTGAAATATGCGTTTATTATTCTCTATTCAAATGCGCGTTAGTTAGCTAGTAATGGCGCTCGATTTATGCCCCATTCATTGCCCGTGTCATTCAGAGTTTTACCTTCGTGATTGCTAAATGGTATGTCTTCAGAGGTTGAGGATATCTTTGTTCCCAGGCTGTTAAAATGAAGTTACAAAGAAGGGAGTTATTTAGCACAAAGGATATAACAACGTTCGAGGACAAATGTTCCCGGACTTCTCTTACCCGCATTCGGTGTCTTCACCGCGACTAGTGCTGGCTCTGCCTCCGGACATGGAAGCAAAGTGCTGGGCGTCTTTTGACCAGGTTAGTTAGTAAAAAATAAAAATAAGAGTGTGTCTATTTCTATGTGCTCATTCGGCTGTGTTTATAAGTGGAGACAGAAAAAGGACTATGTACGTCTAGCTGGTATATCCCCTAGTTTTAGTGTTCCGGATTTATCAGCGATATTTCTGTTTAAATTCTCCCTAATTTTACATTAAAGACGGGCACGCTCTGCACTTAGGGGACAACTCTCTTGAATAAATCACATTGAAATTCAGCATTCCGAGTCTATTTACAATGGTGTTATTAGTCATAAACTAATTTATTTAAGTCTCATTGTTTTTCCCCATCAATGATGATAATAATTAGTCGTAAATGGAAATGGGCAGAGCATTTATTAAGGTAGTTCGTGGATAAGGGTGAGTTCATGAATACTCCTTCTTATAGAGCCGTAACTATCTCTGGTACGCATAAATAGCAGGCTTGATGGACTAAACAGTGGTCCCTTTCATTCAGTTCTAAGCTCATACTGAGAGGATAAAGATAAGTTCTCCTACTCATAGAGCCTTAACTTACTCTGGTACACATAAATGAGACTTGATGACCTAAACAGTGGTCCCTGTCATTCAATTCTAGGCTTCTATTGAGAGGTCTATTTTGAAAATTGGTGCCAGGGTATATTATCATTTAGTCCGTCAATATTCGTTCTCAAACGGTCCACCCATCTTTGCTCCTTTTCGAACAAGATTCTTTCAGTATTTTGAGTTTTCTTGTGCAACATTTCTATACCTGTCCATCTGAGGTCTTCTGTCTTGTGGCCCAGTTCTGTAAAGTGGGTACATAATGTAGTTGTATTCTTTTTCGTTTTTATATTACTCTTATGTTCTCCAATCCGTGTTTTAACTTTCCTGCAAGTCATTCCGATATATTTCTTCCCACAGGGGCATACAACCATGTAAATTACGTGCGTTGAATTACAGTTCGTCTGTTGTTTTTGGGTCCAGGTGAATGTATCCGTCAATTTTAGTGTCTTAGTTACAGTAGTTAATTTGCACACCAAACAGGTACCACAGGGGTAGTGACCTGTTATTCGGGCCATTTGGATACTCCTTGTCAATGGGATCTGCATACGTTTGTTTGGTCGTGTGTGCACAAGTATATCTTTTATGTTCAGAGTTCGTTTATTGGTGAATCTTGGTTTGGGCCAGTTGAATTTCCCTGTTGTTAGTATTCGCCAGTTTTTATTCACCATTTTTTGCACCGCGTATGTGGCTGTGCAGTAAGTTGTTACGCATGTCATCAGATCAGTAATGGGTTCCTTGACTGTGGTTTGGAGAAGACAGTCTCTTGGCTGATGTTTTGCTCTCTTCTGGCATTTAGGTATTGTTTTCAAAGGGTAGTCTCTTTTTTGTAATTTCTGACTCAGTTCTTTTGCTTGTGTTTTATAATCATCTGCTTTACTGCAGTTCCGTTTCAGCCTCAAAAATTGGCTGTACGGCAAGTTCTCTCGTAATGGTTTTGGGTGGAAACTCTGATATGACAGGAGACTGTTTTTAGATGTCGGTTTGTAGTATGTCTTCGTCTTGATCAGTCCATTCTCAATGAAGATTGTGATATCAAGAAAATCTAGACTTTTATTGTCTGCTGTAAAGGTAAATTTTAGACACTCATCTCTCTGATTGAGCCATTCAATAAATATATTCAGATCTTTATCATTTTTCCAAAGCATTATGATATCATCTATATATCGTTTCCAAAACAATATATTTGCAGCAAATGGATTGGAATTGTTCAATACATGTTGGGACTCAAACTCACTCACATAGAGTCCTGCTACAGATGGAGCAAACGCACTTCCCATGGAAGTTCCGTGGCTTTGTATAAATAGTGTTCCGTTATATTTAAAAAAGTTCTCTGTCAATGCTAAACGGCAACACTCCAGTACAAAGTGTCTTGGGGTGCGGTGATTCCAATCTGTCATAAATAAGATGCTTTCCAAGGTCTGTAGCGTTTCTTTTTGTGGTAGACTGGTGTAGAGTGATTCCACGTCTAATCCAACCAGTACCATCGTGTCTTGTTCAAAACTCATTCCTGTAAGTAGATTCAGGAGGTCGCGGGTGTCTTTTAAATAAGTTGGTGTGCGCTGTACTAGCGGTTTTAGGAACTGATCGGCAAATCTTGATAAGGGTTCTAGTACCAAACCTATACCCGAGACTATCGGGCGACCTGGTGGAAGTGATCGGTTCTTGTGAGTCTAGGGAAGCGAATAGAAGAAAGGTATTCTTGGGTCCCGTGCTACCAGATACTCTGCTTCTTTCTTTGATATCCATGAATTTGTTTCTGCTTCATGTATCATGATGTTTATGGTATTTTGTAACCGCGGTGTTGGGTCGATCAAAATTCTCTTGTAGAATCTGGTGTCTGAGAGTAGGGAGAGGCATTGCTGATTGTATCCTTCTTTCTCCAGAATTACAATACCTCCCCCGTTATCTGCTGGTTTGATAATAATTCTCTCACTGTTCTGTAATGCTTCCAGGGCCTGTCGGATGAATTCCAACCCCCCGATTCATTGTCAGAACCAGGCTCAGGTGCTGTATATTCCTCCTTAGTGTACGGATGCATTTTTTCTTGGCTGAATCGATTAAGATCCTTGCCCAATTTCTGTAACCTATTTTGCATTATGTACTCCTGTGTTTCATTCATCTCTTTGTTCACCTCTTCTAATTTCTTTTTATAGACCGAGATGTGTACTACTTTCTTAAGATCACTTTCGAATACTTGAATTTGTGCTAACAGTTCATCTGATAGTCTTTTCGCTGTTTTTACTATTAAGACCAAATAGTCCAGTGTAAACTTCCAGGAAATTGATGACCAGTCACGTCGGAACACCAAATCATGGAGAAAACTTTGTGGGGCATTGTTTACCCATAAGCCTCTGGGGGCTGACTTAGATCTTAGATATTCTGTCATCACTATTCCATGGATCATTGTCCGGATTTGTTCCCTCTTCTTCTCTGTCAATGACTCCCAATTGTCTGTTTGCGCCAGAGCTTGCGTCAAGTCTGTATTCTGTAGTAATGGCTGAGCTGATAGAATCTCATTCATGTCATTCTCCGTGTAGCTTAATCCACAATTATCTTCCATACTTATTTCTTCTAATGATTTGCTTTTAGAGACTTTTGCCACTATTTATAGCGCACCAAAAGATGACTCCCGCAGCTGTACGCTGCTTAATAATAATGAGATACAAGAAGGCCTATAGCCCATGCTAGAGTTACAACAGTCAGTCAGGGATCATTCAGTCCACTCTTCCCTAGT
This sequence comes from Lissotriton helveticus, assembly GCF_964261635.1. NCBI lineage: Eukaryota > Metazoa > Chordata > Amphibia > Caudata > Salamandridae > Lissotriton > Lissotriton helveticus. The sequence goes on from NC_136071.1 coordinate 367,882,661, forward strand.
AGGCAATTCGTGGTACAGAGACATGACAGCTGTAGGGAAATCAATAACGAATGATTCTTGCTATGTATGTTCGTACATCCCCCACACAGTAGGAGCTGATAGACAAATTTTTTCTAAAGAAGTCCCACCACACATTGTCATGTGCCTGTTGCACCTGTACCTTTGCGGCATGCAGGAACTGGTCCAAGTAATGGGGGCTGAGATATGGATTGGATTTGTAAATATAACGGAATGGGACTACAACAACGTCATATACAGGGTTACTTCTGACAGGTCAGAAATAGAAGAGATGATACAGGGGATGTACAGAAGAAATGCATCTAATATGAATTACCTGGCGCCAAGAATAAGACGAAGGGGATACGTTGTACTACCGACACCCCTAGCAGCATGTGACCTAAGCGTTTGTCATGGCTATCATCCCCCTAGCAAGTGACCATGCCAAAACAGAACATTGCTGCAGCTACGGGCACGAGCATATTACAACAATGAGTGGCATAAACCTGACTACGTGTATTACAACGCAGCATCTCTGGGTCCCCCTTGGGCGGGAGAAACAAAATGGGATGGAGACATTGACTGGGATTTTGAGGATGACTGCGAACAAATCTGGAATGAGGAAGGAGAGAGATACACCTGGAGTGTGGAAAGAATGTCCAAACATAAAAAAGCATTTAAACTAAAAAAATCCTTCTCTTTGCTTCATAGGTAATGGTTCCGTCTCTGTTGGGCGTAACACAGATTGCAACTCGACTATCTTCAATTTCGATATGCAGTACGGCACCTCCACCTTGATGGACTACTACTGGGCTTGCGGAGAACACCTCTATCTCCAACTACCTCCTCAGTGGCTCGGACTGTGCTCTTTGGTGACTCTGTATGAAGTACACCTGGTTGTGCCGGCATCGAATGCTTCCCACATACTGTCACATACTGTCACACCCGATGACAGGTGACGTTACATTCCTACACCGTCACCGGCGAATTCCGCCTCTTCAACGATGCCCAGCTTTTCTTCGGAGGGGCAGTTCCAATGTTCCAAACTAATGCAAATGCTCGCTGGCTGGAAGTGACCCGCTATGAGGTCATGAAGGCAATCAACAGCACCAGGGACAGACTGAATGCAATTAGAGAAGAACTGTGCCCCTTAAGACTGATGGTTCTGGAGCATCGCTACTTCCTCGATATGCTAACTGCCAAAGATGGTGGTTTGTGCTATAGGATCGGAAAATCCTGCTGCACGTTCATACCAGGAAACGATGAGGATAACGGATCGATAGCAAGGCTCATTGAGGAGTTGACCAACTTAGGAAAAGAAATGACCGAGGAAGGAGGTGCCCCTGCGGACATTATTCCAACAGACTGGTTCGGTTTTGACTGGATGCCTTTACGGCTCACAGCAATCCTGAAATTAGTGATACCCATAGTAGGGATTATGTTGCTTCTGTGTTGCGCCTTTCAGATAGGGAGTCACTGTATTAAGAGGTTGAGTACCAAAGCTGTAGGGATGAATTATGCTAGCACAGAGATCTACCAGGTAGCGAAGTATGAAGACATGGATCGGGTCCCTGGGGACGGGACTGGAGTACAAGTAGAAATGAGCGAGTTAGCAGCACCTGGCACTCACTATGGCATACCAACAGCTCCTCCACTTCCCCCAGGTAGGGACACCCTGAGCAAGAGCCCTGCAGCAGCCCAATATGAACATCTGCTTAATGAGCGAGATGCAGAGTATGTGAAAATACTCCTTAGGCCAGATGGAGAAAGAGCCAAGAAAAAAGAGCAACTCCAAGGCAGCTTTAAGTGTTATGTTAACGACATGCCCTGGATACCGCCACTAGCTGAAGGGTCACCGAGATACTCAGTTAAGAATGTGTTCATAAATGAACAAGAGCAGGGAGATGATAGAGGGTCAGGATCACGTTCTACCATCTGATTACCAAGAAGAGCATATTTTTTCGACCTTAATAGCCTGAAGGTCCTATATGGCCCTGCTTGAGAGAATTTGAAAATATGCTTAAAATCCCACAATTTTTGCTATGTATAATCAGCAAATGAAATCCCACAGATCCCCTGAATCCCAGGTTTATAGGCCCAAGCCAAAGGCCAAGGGCCACCGCCTTATGATAACAAAATCCACTGGCCCTAAATGATTTTTAGAACGTGCATTTTTGATGTGCTGAACACAGCGAGGTAACTTGAGCAATCATGGAAAGTACAGTAGCTTTCCACAGCTCCATTGCGAGACACCCCCCACACGCATGTACACAGGATCAGCTGGTACAGATGGTACATCTTGCTACATTGTTTTGAAAGATAGCTTGCTCAAATAAAAACTGCAATGTCTTGTGATAATTAGCACATGTCCCAAGTTCCACTCTCACATATACTTTTTTAGAGAGATGTTTGTGATCAGATGATAATTTGTTTATACCTTGCGGTCGAACATGGCCGTTTGTTTATATCTTGGGGTCAAACATGGCCAACCACCCGATCAAACCACTTGACCAGTTCCGTGTTCATGTAAATGCGGTCAGCCACTTTCACCGAAAATGCGTCAGCAAAGGCGTCAGAATAGAACCATGGTTCCGCATTTTCATGTATATTAGATCCAACACTGCAATTAGAAGCCAGAACTCTTCTGCTGTGAACTCCACATGCGTGGTTTCTCCAGCCGGCCGATTATCTGATTTGGGACGTCAAAGCCTTCCTCAGGTGGTAAACTCCCAAGCAAAATAATACTTTTGCCTTTTTAAATCTCTGACCATGCTTGGTACTTTCCATCCGCACCCAACTCCTTGCATTTAAGGTCTCTTTAAATAATTAGATCCTGCTTGGCTAGTCACCCTAGTTAGGTGCCTCCAGGCACTGAATTGTTATAGAAATGTGCTTTTTATTCCTTAATTAATTTCAATTGTGCCTTTTTAATAATCCTGGCCCCTCGCATTCTGGGCCTCTTTAAAATGTTTAACCTGCATGAATAATTCTCTTCAGGAAGGCTTGTTTCAAGTTCCCTATATTTTCATAGAATGTATTCTGTGTCTTTCTGAGTCTCTGGCTGATTTAAACGTGATTTTTACTAGATCCTCACTCCAGCTTGCCTTATAGTTCTCATCAGAAAGGCTTGATTCTAGGCACTATAATTTTATAACAAATGTATTCTATGTCTTTCGATCTCTAGAAGTTTTCCATTATGCCTTTTTAAAAGTTACTCATTTCAGCTTGCCTTGCAACATTTTGAGCATTTGTCAACTAGCATTTACTCCTGACAGAGTGAAGTTGGGATTTCTTAAATGGTTTTTTACTTAGGAGTATGAAAGATATGCATTTATTGTTTTGCTAAAGATACGCATCTATTGGTCCACTTGTGAATTAATAATAAAAGTGCCACTTCAACATGAGTTTTTGTCATCTCATCTCATTGTTCCTTGTTCCTCAGTGAAGTGCTGCGCCGGTGGCCTGAGGCTACTGTTGAGGTGACCACACCCAATAAAGGGGCTCCTATTTCCCTTTATTAGTTTGGGGATCCATGCAAGCCATATCTCCCTGGACTCCCACGGGTCTCTAGTTTTCAGAATTGTGTGAGTTTGGTAGGGTTCCCTAGGTGGCCGCCAAGGCTGGGACCAAGCACACATATAACCCCACTTGCAAAACCAGGTTGTTTTCGAATGTATAGGGGCGTTTGCGTTTTTGGTCTCGGGGTCGGCAGCCATCTGGGGAAACATACCAAACCCACACATTTCTGTAAATTAGACACCCTGCGGATTCCAGTTAGGTATGGCTTGCATGGATCCCCAACGTGTTCTTACCCAGAATCCTCTGGAAACCTCAATTTGAGCTATACAAATATCGTTTTCCACACATTTTTGTGTGGGATCACTGTGTTGGCACAGATGTCCTACCACTCAGCGTTCCCCTTGGTCTCCCAAATAAAATAATATCTTGGGTGGCTGTGCAATGCAGAATCCACTAAAAACATATTTGTTTGAAAAATGTAGCAATTAGAATTCACTGCGCTATATCTTAAATTCCTTAGCTTTTGGCTCTTCCCAGTCACAGGCCTTTGGCCCACCTACAGAAGTGAGGTATCATTTCACTCGGCCAACAAGGGGAACACTGGGTGGTAGGAAATTTATGAGGGGACATGATCCCACACTAAAATGTATGGAAAAAAGTGATTTTTTCAGCTAAATTTGAGATTTGCAGAGAATTCTGGGTATGGAAAAGTTGGAGGATCCATGCAAGCCATACCACACTGGACTTGCCATGGTGTCCAGTTTTCAGAAATGTGTGGATTTGGTATGTTTTCCTTGATGGCAGCTGAGCGCGGGGCCAAAAACCCAGGCCTCCCCCTTGCAAAACCATGTTGTTTAGTGATAGGTAATTTTGATGTCTCTGCAATCCGTTTTGGGCCCTTCTCTGTCACAGGTACTTGACCCACCCACACGAGTGACGTCCCATTTTTATTGGAAGACTTTGGGGAATGCGGGGTGGGTGGAAGTTTGTTTCCCCATGCAGATTCAAGAACTTACCATCACAGAAATGTGGGGAAAATGTGTTTTTTTACAAAGGTTGAGGTTTCCAAGGGATTCTGGGTAGCAGAACATTATGAGAGCCACACAAGTCACCCCATCCTGGATTCCACTGCATGTCTAGTTTTCATAAATGTATTGGTTTGGTAGGTTTCCCTCGGTGCCAGCAGAGTTAGGGTTCAAAATCTACAGCTAGGCACTTTGCAAAAAAAGGGTCGGTTTTCACTGTAAAAATCTGGTGTGTCCAAGTAGCGTTTTTGACCTTTTCCTGTTGCAGGTAGTAGGTCTGCGAAAATAAGTGAGGTATCATTTTTCATCGGTAGACTTTGGGGAAAGCTGGGTGGGTGGAAGTTTGTGGATCTGCGCACATTCTAGAACTTTCCATCACAGAAATTTGAGGAAAATTTGTTATTTTTACAAAGTTTGAGATTTGCAAGGGATTCTGGGTAACAGAACGTAGTGAGTGCCACACAAGTAATGGATCCTGGATTCCCCTGGAAGTCTAGTTTTTAAAAATGTATACATTTGCTGGGTTTTCTTGGGTGCCATCTGCGTTAGGACCCCACATCCATAGGTAGGCACCTTCTGAAAAAAATTTAGTGCCTAGTGGGCTTTCTGCTGCCCTGGAAAGGGGGTAAATTGGGAGCTATTGCCATGTTGTACCCCAAGGGGGGGGGCAGAAAGACAGTGGCTATGTGTTTGGGTGGATGGGGACATTGGGAAGCCCATTCTGGGCAGCCCCCAACCCTAAGCATAAAGAAACCAGCATAATCAGGGGTTACTACCCCATCTGCCTCCTGGGGGGACAAAAAGACTGTGGAATCTTTTTTGAGGGGGTAAGGGCATTGGCATACCCATTCTGGGTAGCGTCCACCCCTGAATTATGAAGAAAATGCACCCCTGGTGCCTAGTGGGCTTTCTGACTCGATAGGGGGTAGATAAGAGGCTATTGCCCCCATCTGCCTTCGGGGGGGGACAGAAAAACTATGGTAATTTGTTGGGGGTTGGGGCCCTGGGGGCTGCCCATTCTGGGCAGCCCCCACCCCTATGATTAAAAAAAGTAATTCCTGGTGCCTAGTAAGCTTTCTGCCCCCTGGGGCAAATCAGGGGCTTCTGCCCCATCTGCCTCCTCAGGGGGCAGAAACATTGTGGCATTTTTTTGGTGGGGGAAAAATCCCTGGTGCCTAGGGGGCTTTCTGCTCCCCTGGGGGATCGATAAGGGCCTATTGCCCCATCTCCCTTCTGGGGTGGGTCAGAAAGACTGTAGCTTTTTTTATGGGGTGGGGGCATTTGCATGCTAATTCTGGGCAGCCCCCACCCCTATGTATATAAAAAAAACTGGTGCCTTGTGGGCTTTCTGCTCCCCAGGGGGAAGACCAGGGGCTACTGCCCAGAACTGCTTTCTGGGGCGGCAGAGAGACTGTGGATTTTTTTAGGGGCTTTGTCATGCTCATTCTGGGCAGCCCACACCCCTACGTATATATATATATATATATATATATATATATATATATATATATATATATATATATATATATATATATATATATATATATATATATATATATATATATATAATTTTTAAAACCTGGGGCCTAGTGAGCTTTCTGCCCCCACGGGGCAAGATCAAGGGCCATTGCACTATCTCCCTCCTGGGGGGCAGAAAATCATATGCCTTCTTTGGGGGTAGCGTGGGGGCATTGGCATGCCCATTCTGGGCAGCACCCACCCCTGGTCTATAAAACAAATCTCTGGCCTCTAGGGTGCTTTCTGCCCACCTGAGGAGGCAGATTGGGGGCCACTGCCCCCATCTGCCCACCGGGGGGCAGAAAGACTGCTGGCAAAATGTAATGGGGGAGCAGAGAGCCTTGCCCAAGGGACGCCCCCCCCCCTTCCTGCTAGCTAGTGGATGGATCCCTGCTTGGGGATCGCCCTCCATTCTGCAGCACATATAGACGAGGAAATTCCCTCTAATTACTGTTTATGTACAGGAAGGTGCCCCACCCTGCACATAAACAATCCTTTCAAAAAATGACGCTTTACAAGTTCTATGTGTGCTAATTTCTGATTGTTTATGTGCAGGAAGGGAACACTTCCTGCACATAAACAATCTCCCCATGACACAGGCATCCTTGCACCATGGTGCAAGGATGCCTGTGCCGGCGCATGGCAGTAGAATGTGTACCAGCGCAGGGGGAAGCACAGAGATGCAACATATTGTTGTAAATATGTTGCATCCCTGTGCTTTGAAAGTGACTCAGTGCGGTGCAGAAAAATGGCTTGCGGCACACACTGAGTCACTTTCCTTGTACATCTGGCCCCAAGTCTTTCCACTACTAAGCTTACTTTTTTGCCATAATTTTCCCCTAAGACTTTTATACCATCTACATTCTCGTCATTAACCAGCTCCACTGACTCTGATGCCTCCTCCCATCCCTATCATGGTTCGTCAATGCAGCATGTGTAGGTTTAGGAAATGTTTTAAAGATTTTTCTCCTCTCAGTGCCTAAGCTATGCTCCAATAATACTAACTTATGAGTGGTTGCAAATGCGTCCCTACCTATAGCCTCAAGATATACTTCAGAGGATTTTGAACACTCTTCCCATACCATGTCTCGAGAACCAGGACGCTGTAATAGTTTGGAAGGAACTACAATAAAAGAGGCATCCATGAATAATTTGAGATATTGTCTGACAATCAAAGTCACAATTGTACAGCAACTAATTCTGATATAATAAGTTGATACCAATTCTCTTACACAAAGAAAAAAATCAGATCTAAACTATAAGGCAACTTATTCAAAATAAAAAACTAAAATAATCAAGGTGATCACTGTTGTCTGGCTCAAGAAAAAGAACTGACCAAAAGACTGATATAACAAAAGTGGACACCGTCATTTGTGCACTTTTTCTAGACAGTCCACTTTTTATACTACCATCCCTTTGGAACTACCTCTCACACTTTTTTAGAAACGGGGGTCTCTAGTTGGCAATGGTTTGCAACTTTGTCCAATTAGGGACCCTTCTTTCTAGTCAGGATAAGGGAGAAACACTACTGAAATAACCCCTTCTCACCCACTTGGAAGCTTGGCACAAGCAGTCAGGCTTATCTCATATGCAGAGTGTGAAGCATTTTCACATAAAATACAGTAACACAGTGAAAAAACTGCAAAAGAGCACCACGCCAGTTTTAGAAAAATAACCAACATTTATCTGTGCAAACAAAACCAAAACAATAAAAGTCCAACATAGAGTAATCAAAAATATGCACTTTGCAAGAATGACTTTAAAATGCAGTGCCTTAAAGCCGGTAGCTCTGTCTGGGGCTACCGGGGTACTGAAAACAAAAGAATACAAGTGTTCCGGCAGACCGCGTCAGGGCAGACCGGTGTCAGTGTCAGCAGATTCGTAAACAATACCTTTGGTCAAAGAGTAAATATTCAATGCTGCAGACAATCCGAGGGAGCTAACACACCAGAAGAGTGTCCTCTCATGTAATCCATTACATAAGTGATAAATGAACCTATTAGCAAGTATTTCTAATATACGAGGGCTGAGGCCTGCTCCATCGCCTCACGTCTTCTTTTTGTGGCGTAGTTTGTGAAAAACAACAGAAACTGAAATTTCTGTTTTTATTAAACACATAAAAGACATTCAGCAGCAGCAGAAATAACTCATCAACAAATGTGAAGGGAATCATCACTTTGGCAAAGTAAAGATCACGGCTGTATTAGCCAGACATAAAACTCAGATTGTTTTTCTAAAAAGAACAACAAAATATAATAGCAGTATTACAAGGGAGACTCATTTAGTTGATCAATGTGTGGATATGGTTGTTAGATTTGAGAGCCAACAGGGACTGACGTGTGCCATATATGGGTGCCTCAGGTGTTGCACTTGCATCTCCTCTAAGTTTCCACGTGCTGCCCTTGTGGACTACTATACAACCTACACCCTGGTTCCCTAACATGTGAAATTCAGCCCCTTGGAGGGAGGACAAGTCTGGACTGGCCCTGACCTTCACATTGGGACCGCGCAGTGTACTGTGGTGGGAGAAATAAAACATCATCGACTACACTCGTGGCCCAGCTAACCCTCATTCTGGAACAAGGCCGATTTCTAGGCGGCTGTGCCTGCCACAGCAGAGCAAAAACAAGCAGGAATTAGAAGAACACATATTCAGAAAGACAGGGGCGTAACACAGGCCCCCGCAGCCCCCGCATGGCGGGGGCCCGCGCTCCAGAGGCCCCCAAGTCCTGCCCAGTGCCACGCATCACAGTGATAAAAATAATTAACACGCATTCCAGCGCTTCCCTCAGTGTCAAGCTAGAGCACTGAGATATAGTTATTTTTCAGTATCAGTGTGAGCAAAGCAAGCAGCGCTGCTCGTGCCTTGGAGGCTGACTCAGCTGTGCTCCACTCTAGATACATTTTACCCGGTCCGTCCAGTAGCACTCTGATTCACGTGACCTAACATCAGCAGAGTGACTGTAAGGATTTGTCCAATGGCTGCGCAGCCGAGACAGGACATGGAAAGGCGGGCCACATTCAGCACAAGCTGGCCTGGTGGGCTGGCAGCACACTGGCTGGAGTTCGAGGTGCTTACTTTTATACGCTCAGCCCTCTTTACTCGAGGTTGGAAGACTGATGTGATTAAGAGCAGTGACACAGTGGCAGCCGAGCCCGCGCAACATCTAATTGTGCAGTGAAGGCTGTAGGCCAGTGCAGCCAACTCCTTGAGGTAATCAATGTCGGGTGTAATGTTTGAAGGCGCAAGGCAGGGCCGCTGCCGTCTCGCGCCGCCGTAGCATCCCCGCGCTGACGCGTGACATCAGACGCGGGGGATATGAAAATAAAGGGGCGTGGCCACGACGGGCAGTCGGAGCCACGCATAGACCAAGAACTCGGCTCCTGTAATTATTAGCGTAGCGCGGCCGCTAATCTAGCGCTAGGCAAACCAAGCACGCTACACTCGCGACGAGGGTCCCACTGAACTCACTCCCCCCACCTGCATGTGGCAGAAGTTCATTATGGACAGCGTTAGGGGCGAAAAGTGCAAAGCCTGAGGCCACGTGGTCAGAGGCCTCGCTCGTCAGGTGCACTGCACACGGGGGAAAGAGGCAAATACACCGCCCGAGGAGCAGATGCTGCAACTGCGTAGGCGATGGGGGTCGAGCCATCACCTCACGCCACCGCCCTGCGTCTAACGCCACTCCAGGAGCAATCCACGCATCGCCACCGAAGCGCCTGGAGCCAGATCGGGTGAGCACGCCCAGGGCAGGGAGGGACCACACAACTGACGCACAAGCAAGACAGCCAACGGCCCCCAGTCCAGCGCCGCCTCACCAGAACGTGGAAGGCTCGCCACAGCGCTTCGCGCACGTGCCAAAATGGCGTCTATCCCCGCCCTAGAACCTTTTGCGGTTGACGGTGCTCCATCATCCCTTGCCCCACGCGAGGGATTGGACAGACCGCCTCCAAATCTATTTTGAGGGTGCGGGAATCTCCAGAGAAAGGCGCAGAGCTCTACTGCTACACCTAAGAGGTAAAGACATACATCGCATTTACAAGACGCTAACGGAGGCCACCCCGAAGACATATCAAACACTCCTTGCAGAGCTCAATGCCTACTTTGAGCCTATGGCGAGCAAAGATTATGAGCGATTCATCTTCCGCCAAGCGAAACAAGAAGCTGACGAATCATTAGACGCGTTCCACGGCAGGCTCAAAGAACTAGCCAGCTCGTGCAGGTTTCGGGACGAACAGGAGGAAATCCGTGGACAGATCATCCAAGGCTGCTTCTCGTCGAAACTCCGGGTCGCGATCCTCCAGGAAGATGACAAACCCCTCGCCGACATACTCAAACTCGGCCGCTCCAAGGAACTGTCTCAGGCGAGAGCCTCCCACATGGAGTCAGCCCTCCATCGGCCTGTCAAGACGGAACAAGTGAACACGGCAGAAAAGGTGAACGTAGTACGGCCGAAAGGAAGACAAACAGGCGGAAGAAGGCAACCAGACAAAAAGGAGTGTGGATATTGCGGAGGCCAGCCCCACCGCATGCAAGACTGCCCAGCGAGAGGGAAGAAATGCAGTGCCTGCGGGTGGATGAACCATTTTGCGGCAGTATGCAGGTCTACGAAAGCCAAGAAGGAGGCTGCACATGCAGTGAGAGAAGAAAGATACAGTGAAGACATAGATGACGATACCGAAGACTATCCAATTCACTATGTATATGCGATCAACCAGCCAACAAGAAAGAAACGCCGCCTCCCGAAGTGCCGCATCAAGATTCACCAGCAGGAGGTAAGAGCAACCATCGACACAGGGTCGTCCATCGAGCTAATGGCGGCGAACGTGTATAACCAATTGCAAACAAAGCCTCCTCTGCAAGAAGCCAAGATCCGGGTATTCGCATACGGCCAGAAGACGCCCATTCCCCTGATCCGGTGTTTCCAAATGGAACTACAACACCAAGAGAAAAAAGTGCACACAACGATCTACGTCACCAAAGAAGGTAGTGGCATGCTGCTGAGCGGACAATCGGCAGAAGACCTCAAGCTTATTTCCTACGCCATGGCAGTGCTGGAAGAAGAACTAGACACCATCTTGGAGGAGTTCGAGGGGGTGTTCAAAGGTATCGGATGCCTAAAAGGAAAAGAAGTATCTCTCCACATCGACCCGTCGGTCCAGCCTGTCGCACTCAGGCATCTGCGGATTGCATTTCATCTAAGGAAGAAGGTCAAAGAGGAACTCGAAACACTAGAAAGACAAGGAATCATAGAGAAGGTCAGTGGACCCACCCCCTGGGTATCCCAATAGTGGTGGCCCAAAAACCAAAGCAGCCTGGGCAAGTCCGCATCTGCGTGGACATGCGTCTCCCAAACGCAGCAGTGAAGAGGGAACGACACCTGACCCCCACGATCGACGACATCCTAGGGGAGCTTAATGGTGCCAAATGGTTCTCCAAAGTAGATCTTCGATCAGGATATCACCAGCTACTGCTCCACCCCGACTCAAGGTATATAACCACCTTCTCCACGCACGTAGGGCTAAGGCGATACCGACGCCTCAACTTCGGGATCTTGAGTGCAGCAGAAGTGTTCCAGAACACCATCCGCAAGGTCCTGAGTGGACTCCAAGGAGTTCTAAACGTGAGTGACGACCTACTCATCTACGCGACGTCCATAGAGGAGCACCACCAACGACTGCGAGGCGTCCTCCAAAGAATCAAAGAGTCCGGCTTAACCCTACACCGAGAAAAGTGCCAATTCCTGCAGAACAAAATCAGCTTCTTTGGGTACACATTCTCAGATCAGGGAGTAGCACCAGACCCCGACAAGGTGAAGGATGTCCAGGCAGCCCCAGCCCCAACCAACGTCTCGGAAGCAAGGAGTTTTTTAGGCATGGTGAACTTCTGCGGTCTTTTTATCCCAGATCTCTCCAACCTCACCAAACCGCTCCGAGAACTGACCAAATCAGCCACTACGTGGCAAAGGGGCCCAGAACAAGAAAAAGCATTCCGCGACACGAAGGCAACCCTTTTTGTGGACACCACCCTCTCATACTTTGATCCCTCAAAGTCCACCAACATAGCTGTGGATGCCAGTCCATTTGGCTTAGGGGCGGTGCTGACGCAGCTTCAACACAACGGAGAGTGGGCACCCATCGCCTATGCCAGTCGCTCATTGACCGACACCGAACAGAGGTATTCACAGATTGAGAAAGAAGCTATAGCCATCCATTGGGCCTGTCGACACTTTCATGTCTATGTGTACGGTCATGCCTTCACCGTGACCACAGACCACAAACCTCTCTTGCCCCTATTCCATGGATCAGCATCAAAACCACCTCCGAGAATAAAAAAGTGGATCCTTCAGCTATAGGGTTACGACTACCGCGTGGAGTACAAACCTGGATCGACAAACCCTGCAGACTACTTGTCAAGGCACCCCAGAGAAGCCACATCAAAGGAGAAGGAGGAGGCGGAGGACACGGAAGAATACGTCCGACTAGTGACAGAAAGATCCCGGCCACTGCCCATGAGCCTTGAATCCATCGTAGAAGCAACGCAGGCAGATGAATACCTTCAGCTGGTTGCCGACGCCGTCCGGTCAGGCAACTGGCGCTCCATCCAAGACTCTCTAAACAAGAGGACACCTCAAGCCAAAGCAACCCTGGAATCCCTCCTGAGGATCAGAGAGGAACTGTCCCTTGACAGCCAAGGATGCCTTCTACGAGGTCCCCGTCTAGTCCTGCCGGCCAGCCTAACCCATCAGGCGGTAACATTAGCACACAGAGGTCACCAAGGAATGGTGAAAACGAAAAGCAGACTGAGGTATGGTTCCCCGGCATGGACCCCATGGTCGAACAAACCGTCAAGACCTGCAACTGGTGCCAGGCCGCAGGACAACCAGATCGGCCCCACCCAGTGGCAACCGAAGACAACCCTCAGAAGCCATGGGAACATGTGAGTGCGGACTTTGGACACCTCCCGGACGGGCGATACGCACTTGTGATAATCGATGACTTCACCAAATATCCGGAGGTCGAAATAGTAGGCAGCCAAACAGCCACGGAAGACATAGCCAAATTCGAGAAGACCATCGCCACTCATGGCATCTTTGGAGTGCTAAAGACTGATAATGGACCACCCTTCCAAAGCCAGGAATTTGACGAGTACCTAAGGAGCTGGGGTATCCACCACAGGAAAATAACCCCGCGCTGGCCCCAAGCCAATGGGGAGGTAGAGAGGTTCATGCGCACACTCAACAAGACCATCCGCATAGCCCTTGCCAATGGGTCACCCCTAGAGAAGGCCATTTACAGTTTCCTAAGAGAATACCGCATGACCCCATATGATACAACAGAGGCAGCACCCAGTGCATCGACCATGGGCAGGATAGTGCAAGACACACTCCCGAGCCACCCCAGGTGGGTCCCTCAGCAGGCCAGCCAGGAGAAGACACTAGCAAACCGGACCCGCTCCAATGAGCAAGCCAGCAAACGACGCGGATCTCGGGAATCTCGAATCCAACTGAGTGACCAAGTCTATGTCAAAGACAGGTACCCAGGGAGCAAGTTCCGACTCCCATTTGAACATCAACCGTGGACTGTCACCCGCCGTACCAGCACCATGGTGACTGCCCGGAGAGGAGCTGAAACTGTGACACGAGACATCTCATTCTTCAAGAGAGCACACCAGGATGCCTCACTCAGCCCAATGCAATCCGGCCCAAGTCCGCAACAGGAGGAAGAGCCAGAGGCTGACCCGTATGTCTCGGAAAAGGAAGGCCTGAGAGATCAAGACAGTCCCCGACCTTCGGCTACCCCGGTGAGCAGAGTCCAGCCCGTTTTCGCCAGCCGGAGGAAACAATACTCCAACCCCGGGGACACCAAGAGTGACAATGCACAGAGGGGGCCAATCCAGGTATGGACTCAGGCGGAATCCAGTGCCCTCATCCCAGCTGGCTGATTACCTGGTGGAGTGACGCCCCAAAGGAACACTGGCAGACTGGTAACAGATACATCGATTATATGCATCTTGTTTTTCTGAAGTTTGTTGTTTTGATAGAGGTTGAAAGGAATGTAATGTTTGAAGCAGCGCCACTGCCGTCTCGCGCCGCTATAGCGTCCCCGCGCTGACGCGTGACGTCAGACGCGGGGGATATAAAAATAAAGGGGCGTGGCCACGACGGGCAGTCGGAGCCACGCATAGACCAAGAACTCGGCTCCTGTAATTATTAGCGTGGCGCGGCCGCTAATCTAGCGCTAGCCAAACCAAGCACGCTACATCGGGGACAGTTCCTTTTAAATTTCATGTTTGTTTAACTTAATATTGCATTTGCATGCTGACAGCAGTTTTTACCGTTCCCCACGTATCATGTGCTCCAGTCTGGCTGCTCTGACACTGAAATCCACAATACCTTTACATAAAAGGAGTCTTTCCAGCCATTCCACACAGCTCTAATTAATAACAATACATTATGGAAAAGGGTTATTTGACAAACTCAAGTATCAGTTTTGGGGAGGTGAGGCGCAAGAGTGTAAAGATGGGAACGAGGCAAGCATTCCTTAGTTCCTACAGTGAATATGATTTCATTTACCCCCAACAAACGCTTGGCTGAAGGTACTATGAATAATGTCACTAATACACATAGGTTGGCATTTAACCGACGGGAGGGTTCTTTTTGAGGTTAACTAGGAATGTATTGTGCCAACTTTACATCAGTGCAAAGTCAACATGGCAAATCCATTTGCCCCACTTGCGCTTTTTGTGTAGTAACAAATCTGGCAAATAGCGCAGGTTCGCCCAAGGGTATCTTGGCGCTGAATAAACGATGCTTATTGTACAGCATCAGATTTAAGAGCAGTGGGGGTTACCAGTGCTCCCAATCCCATTATCTCTGTTTGGGAGTGAGTGTGGGGTTGAGGGTCCATGCGCCTACACACATAGCCATCTCAACTATGAATGCAATAGTGGTAATACTCTTGGAGAAAGTACAAGAGGAAGCAAACGAAAAGGCAAGCAATGCAGCACGTGGACGTGGACAATAAGGAGGGTTGTAAAGATCGATGAGGGAGGGGGGTCTGTGGAAAAGTAAATTTTGCCATGTTCTGTGTCCCTACGTGTCATCCATCATATGTTATGTGTGCATGATTAATATGCATATGTTATTCCCCATGTTTGATTAAAGACGCAATTATAGTTGTGTCCACCTCTAGTATGCCAGTTTCCAGTTCTCGTGAATAATACGAATATCAGGCCTATGTAAAGCTACGTTGCCACGTTTCTCAGTGTGCACGTTATTTCATTATAAAGTCCCCGTTTCTAGGCCTCAAAAGGGCCCGGACATCAGATTCAGCTCCTGTCTCCTGAAGCCCTCGCTGAGGAGCGATATGGCCCCCACCTGTATCCTCGACCCTTCACTTACTTCCTGCCTCACAGTGCCCGGTTCAGCCTGGCTCTGCCTCTGAGTCTGCTAAGAGTATGTTATGATTCCAGTTATCAGTTCAGTCCTCCTTCTCTGCATTCCTAAGCTACTGAATCGCATCAATAGTTTCCGTCATTGTCTAGCTTTTACGTCTCTATGTAAGAGAAATACTGCATTTAATGGTCATTTAATATTCTTCATCACGCACTACATGTAGAATAATGCATGCTCCAGTCTTAGAGTCTGTTAGCCTTTCCCCTCCTGACTTCTAGTTTATATCAACATGTTCCCTAAACATCAGATACTAGATACTGCTTAGGTACATGTCGCCCTGACTCTCCAGACTTCAGTCTCTGCTCCTAGCACAGAGTTCATAGCCCCCAGCTTCTCCTAGTAACACGTCATTGCCAGTTTGCGCGCACCATCAGGTTAGAGGTCCCGGCTCCTTAGGTAGCCCCCTCCATGGTTTCCGCCCCATTCATGACATATTCTGTTACGTTTGCATCACATGTCTATGTATACGCCCTGTTACACCTCCTTTCACCCTTATCTCTCGCGACTGCTACGCGTCACGCCTATTGCTCCACCCACTGCCACGCCTATTGCGATGTAATGCTATGTGTTTGCGTTATGTATATATGCTCATGTACTGTTATTAAAAGTTATCCTTCCTTCCTATGCTTCCCTTGTCCCGATCCTGTCCCCGGCAGCTGCCATCCTATTCCCGTGCAGGTCGTCCTGTTCCTGTCCTTATGCTGTATTAAACCTGCAAAACTCCTACTACCTCGAATCTTGACTCTTATTTATTGAGCTATCTGTTATTCATTTATGCATTCAAAAATAGGGTATTATTTATTTATTTACCACATAATGGCGCCCGAACAGGCACTTGCCCTTTCCCCACGCGTCGGTGAAGCCACGCCGACCCCCTGACCCTCTGCAGTCGTGACGGAACTCTTCTGCGCACCGGCAGATATTTCTGCTTCAAGTATCCCTCAGGCCCACGGAGGAGACGGAGGAGGCGGTCCAGCATCCAGACGAGACGGTGGAGGAACGCGGCGAGTCCCGACCAGAGCCCAAGCCGAGAGTCCAAGGTCCGAGGTATCCGGAGGTCCACCCGTAACTGAAGTCCGAAGTTCGTCGTCCGTCGTCGTAGCAGTCCAGTCCAGTCCGAGGCCTTCCGTTCTTGCTGCCCGGTGAGTACCGTTACTGGGGTGGTATCTAGACAGGGTCAATCTAATTGTCTCTGGTCTGTGGGTTGGTGGTACACAGACTCACAAACGAAGTGTCCACTTCGGTGGATACGGGTCCTGACGTGTCTCTTTATGAGACCGGTAAGTTTCGTACTGTTTCAGCAGTGCATCTAGTTTCTGTTCTAGTCAGTTCTGTTCTCGAGAAAATTCATGTATTCTGTGTTCCATATTCCAGGTAGTATTCTGTTCGAACTGTTATTTTAAATGTTCTTCATGTATTTTAATGTCGTGGTATGAATGGGGAATAAGTATCGTGTTCATTGTGTATTGTATTGTGTCTAGATTACAGTTCAGTCATGCCCTTGTTTTCCAAGTTACGTCAGTTAAAAACTAGAAAGGGTCTGCTGGAAGCAGCAGTTCCCGTCCCGCCCAGGGACAGTCCAGGTCACTTTATGTATCAGAAACATGGCATAAGTGCCATATTATATCTAGATTTATGGGTAGAGTACACCAAAGAGTTGGAAGAAAAGTATAGATGGCCTGTGTCAGGCACATGGGATGCCGAGTGCATCATGAGAGTAGAAGAGGCATTATGGAAAAAGAAAGCCAGACAGTCACAGAAAGATGCCATCGAGTTATGGCGCAAAGAAGCTCATAAAAGAACCGAAAAAGAAATCCGAAAGTCAGAATTAAGTAGAGAATCTCAAGAGCGAGCACAAGAAAAAGAATTAATTGAGATAGGTGAACAAGTTAAAACTGAACAGTCAGACAGACGGAGGAATGCCCTTATCAAGGGTATGTACCCTCTTCTTGCCGAGGGTTTGCCAAAAGCGACCCCGGAGGCATCCAGTAATTTCCCGCCACCATTAGTTCCGACCAAGCTATGTCACAAACCGACCGCAACTGATATTTTTATTTCGTCCTATTTGGACGACACAGTCCCAGAATATGCAAATCCTGTTCGCGCTCCGCCAGTCCCTGTAAATCAGGCACTTCCCGTTCCTCCAGACACCGGGGCACCCCTTGCAGTACCTGCTACGGCCCCCCTGGTCCAGCCCGCCATACCAGTTCAGCCCGCATTTCAATTTCCTGCCACACTAGTACGAAGAGGATCAGTCGACGATTCTAGTTTAGGGGCCGCCGGAGGAGGTCCTCCTCAGACCCCGCCGCCACATAAGCGTTTAACGTCAGCCGAATTACATGCACAAGCGTCACAGCGTACGCCCAGACATCAGACTGTAGCAGAAATAAGAAAAGCCCTTAATGAATGCGGCTATGATCCAGTCCCAGGCAAGGATAATATGGTTTTATATTCATTCCGCGTAAGAAAGGTGGCCGAGTATCTAGTCACCCTACCGAATATGAAAGAAGACCTAGACAGAATATATCGTTTCATCCGTACAGGGGATGATCCAGAAAGCATTAGCGAGGCCATGTCTCAAAGGAAAGCCGAGATCCAGCTCATGATATTAAAGTTTCTGATTAACTGTCTAATAAGAGAACAAGATTACCCGTCTAAAGATCCGGCCGAAATGAAAATCCTGACAAGGTGGAGTGATAATATAGCCGAGGGTAAGCACAAGACCGTCGGTGCTATGGAGAGTATGTACAAGAAAATCCGTAAAGAAATAATAAAGTTACACGAACAGCGTAAAGCAGCACAAGTAAGCGAGAAAGAAAGTAACTCTGATACTGAAGAGGTAGAGGACGAGAATCCCGCCAGAATAGCGTATGTAGGAAAATCTAGATTTCCAGATCGCCATTTACGCCTAGAACACAAGTCTACTTTCCATCATCCAGCACCAGAACAAGGTTCTCTAGAACAAGTGTTTCAAGCCACCGATCACATTCTGAAATCACGAATCGGTTACAGTGAGTTAAGTACTATGCATGAACAAGAACTAGCCCGATCAGCAGTCCGATGGACTACTGATTCTACCACTTTTCCAGACGAAATAGTGGCACAAATGTTTCTGAAAATGCCCCCAGCCGAGCAACGACTGGCGGGTATGTATATGATTCAGCACCTCATTACATTGTATGAGGGTCAGCACTCTGATCCAGGCCCGTTACATGATATCCTGAACGAGTTACTCCAGTATAGATGGAAAGGTCTAGGTACCGATTTAATTAGTGTCATTCTAGAACAGCGTCACAAATATAGAACGTTTTTGAACCCGCATTTTGTTCATGTCTCACCCCCAGAAAGTAAACCATTTTACATGGAGAGACAGAATCCGTTACGAGAAGTCCACCCTGTTAGAGGAACGGGTGGCGAACTAGAACGAGTGTTTGTTTACACTCCGATCACAAAGATGGAACTCTTAGAGATGAAAAAATTAATTCCCTGCCACGATAAAGATCCAGCAGGGTTCCACCGAGAATTAAAAGACATGCTCCGTATGGGAGAATACACGTATCCAGATATAATTAAAATGTTAAAGGTTCTGTTGCCCGCAGGGGTGTATGAAAAGCTCAAGGAAAAAGAATGGGAGGTGGGAGAGAAAAAGATCGATTGGGCAGTTCTAGAAGCTGAAGATAAGGCACGAGTACCAGGTACCGGTCTTGGAGCGAAATGTAAAGAATTACCTGAATTATTGATTCAAGTTTTACCCAGATTGTTAACAACGAAAAAAGAAGACTGGGATGCAATCTCAGCCTGTAAACAGAAGCAAGACGAGGATATCAGTGATTTTTATTCTAGATTTGAGAAATGTTTTAGCATCAACAGTGGCCTCAAGACAAGTAGTGAGTCATACCCTCACCTTTTTGTTACTAAATTAGTCGAGAATTCAAGTCCACAAATTAAAAATCGAGTTTTGAAAGTCGAAAGTACCTGGCAAGCTAATACCCCGTCCCAGATGTTACAGATGCTCCAATACCACCAGAATAGAATCAGAGAAGAGCAAGAACACGAAAGGAAGCGTATGAAAGACACGAAAATGAAAGTACTAGTTGCACAATCTGTTCCTCAAGACAGTCAGAAGAGGGGTCCGAATCAAGCCAGTCATCCTGCAGCTCCCGTTAAAGGGAACTGCAATTATTGTAAACAGCCAGGTCATTTTATAAACGAGTGTGCAGTTCTGAAACACAACATAGCTACCGGTAAGACTAAAGAAAGACCACGTCCGCCTAGACAAGAACAAGTTTTACAGATTCCTCAGCCACAGAATGCACAACAGACAGTTACAGCACCGCAGCCTATTGCTGCAACACAGCATGTTACACAGCAAATGTATCAGTATGCACAGTCCGAGTATCCAGAGTACCAGCAGTATTCATGAAACAGCCTAGAGAGGGAGGTAGGCTTGCCTCTCATCGAGATACCTGTAGATCAAGAAGGTCCCTATGTTCACAGTCAAGTATTAGGGAAAGACAGAAAGTTTTTGATTGATACAGGGGCAAGTAGGACCACAATTAGTCACGCCGAAGTTCCAGGGGCTCCGCTCTCAGGCTCTAGAAATGTTTCCCTTGGATTTTCAGGAAAACCCATCGTAAATGAAATATCAAAGCCAGTTACTCTAGAAGTAGGTCCATTGTCCCGTACTACTGATCTGTTACTTACTAAGTCATGTCCAGAAAACCTATTAGGTATTAAAACACTGAAAGAGTTAGGTGCAGTTATATGCTGTTCCCCAGAGGGAATACGTCTGTTCCTACGTGACTTTAAGGGTCACTATGTATTACGAGATTTTGATCCCAGATTGTCTAATGTTCCGCAGCATTTATGGGCGCAAGGTCCAACTGATGTAGGTTACATGCAAATCACACCCCATCGTGTGACTCTCAAGCCAGGTGTAGTGTTACCACGAATCAGACAGTACAGATTGCCACCTGAGGCTGTAGCAGCCTTATCCAAAATTATTGACGAGCTCATCGCTCAAGGAGTAGTTGTAGAAACTGACTCCAACGTATGCAATTCTCCGATCATTCCAGTCATGAAACGTACTGATCCAAATGCACCCCCAGTATATCGATTAGTGATTGACCTACGAGAACTTAACAAATGTATTATTCCTCAGTACCCAGTTGTCCCAGATATCTCTTCCCTTTTGACAGCCATTGATTCCGAAGCCACGTTCTTTACTGTAATCGACCTCAAGAACGCATTTTTTAGTGTTCCAATTCATCCAGACAGCCAGTTTCTTTTCGGATTCTGTTTAAATGGAAGGAGCTATATGTTCACACGAGCTCCTCAAGGTTTCACAGAAAGTCCTAGTATTTATAGTCAAGCACTTAAGAGACAGCTTGATAATGTTCACATGCCAACTGACACTGCCCTGCTCCAGTATGTCGATGATCTACTGATCACAGCCCGTTCTGAACGTGACTGCGAGCGAGCGTCACTGACGGCTCTGTATTTCCTAGCCGAGATGGGGCACAAGGTGTCCCCTTCGAAGCTTCAATTTTGTGTCCAGCAAGTGGTATACTTAGGACACTTACTGTCCAAGAGGGGTAGGCAGTTGACACCTGACCGTATCCAGTTAATAGCGAGTCTTCCTCAGCCCAAGACCCAGAAGGAGGTACGTGCTTTTATCGGCCTTACTTCTTACTGCCGACAATGGATTCCTCAGTATGCATTTCTAGCCAAACCACTGATACAGTTAACGACACAGGAGACAGCCGTATCGTCTGTCCTCCCTTGGACATCTGAACATACACTTAGCTTCAATGAGTTAAAGAAAGCTTTATGCCAAGCACCAGTTCTAGCCACACCGAACTACAGTAAGCCTTTTACACTTTTCGTCACAGAACGTGAAGGTATAGCATTATCTGTTCTCACACAAGATCAAGCAGGACAATACAAGCCATGTGCTTATTTTTCGAGCACATTAGATCCTGTAGCCCAGGCCCTGCCTGCGTGCCTCAAGTCAGTTGCAGCCACAGCACTAGCTATCAGACAAAGTGATTCCATAGTATTAGGACACTCCCTGACAGTACAAGTTCCACACTCCGTGGAAGTTCTTTTAAACCGAACACAGACTCAGCATTTGACAATTGCACGTTTAACAGGTTATGAATTGACACTGTTTCAGCCACACATAGAAATCAGACGCTGCAACATCCTGAACCCTGCTACACTGTTACCATCAGTTACTTTAAGTCCGGACACACACGACTGTGTGGAAGTAGTTAATATTACGACAAAGCCAAGACAAGATCTGACAGATATTCCGTTACCAGATCCAGACCTGACACTTTATGTGGATGGTTCATGTATGAGAACAAGTACAGGAGAACTAGTCGCCGCATATGCAGTGACTACTGACACCGAAGTTATTGAGACACACCGTATTGACACTCTGTCCGCTCAAGCAGCAGAGCTAGTTGCTCTGACTCAAGCCTGTATACACGCCAAGAACCTGAAAGTTAATGTTTACACAGATTCACGCTACGCATTTGGAGTCGTACACGACTTTGGAGTGCTCTGGCAGGAGAGAGGTTTCATGACTTCTCATGGAACCAAGATTCAGCATGGTCTCCTTATTCAGGCTCTGTTAGATGCAATACATTTACCGACATCCATTGCTATCATGAAATGCAAAGCACATACGAAAGTTACTGACACTATTTCCCAGGGTAACGATCTAGCAGATCGCACAGCCAAGCTTACAGCACAGACTCCAGACATTCCAGTTAACAAGACACTGACATCCACTCTAGATCCGACTACATGTATGACAGTTAAGGACCCTACTCAAGATGTCATAGATATCCAGTTACATGCTACTCCCGATGAAATCAAGAAATGGTCCGAACAAGGAGGGGTCCAGACAGATCAAGGATGGGTGACGAAGGGTAGAGCCACATGGTTTCTCCCCGACTCTATGGTTCAAGTCATTATCAATACCGCACATAGTCCCGCACACTTAGGAGAAAAAGCTATGTTAGACAGTATCCAGAACATTTGGTTCAACAAGCATTTACGAGCTGCAGCCAAGCAGAAGGTCCGTACCTGTATGATATGTTGTCAGTTTAATCCAGGTAAAAGTGTCCCGGTGGAACAAGGGGGATTCCAGCCTCCTGACCACCCTTTTGAAGTCCTCCAGATGGATTATATTCAGATGGAGCGATGTCGAGGTTTCAAGTATGTTCTTGTAGTTGTATGCGCTTTGTCCAGATGGACAGAAGCATATCCAGTCCCAGATTACACAGCCGCGACCACTGCCAGGCAGTTGGTTCGTGAATTCTTCCCCCGTTACGGACTCCCTAGGGTCGTATATTCTGATAACGGCCAGCCATTCTCCTCAGAGTTAATGAAGCACGTTTCCCTTTTGTTAGGATACCAGTGGAAGTTCCATTGTGTACGCCATCCTGAAGCAGCAGGTCTCGTAGAGAGACATAACCAGACCCTGAAAATTCGCATCGCCAAAGTGTGTAAAGAGAAAGGTGTGGACTGGCTAGTAGCTCTGCCAACCGCTTTATTCTATATGCGCATGGTCGCACATTCCAGATCAGGTCTGTCCCCGTACGAGGTCGTTTTCGGCCGCCCCCCTAACATGTGGGGTACTCCTAGACCCCGAAGTATTACCGATGTTTCAAGTAATATGCTGACAGATTACCTAGCTTCCTTGATGTCTGCCCTCAACTCTTGTCGTTCACAGGTTGCCGCCGCATTTCCAGACAATACCGAGGTGGCACCGCATGAAATCGTTCCAGGATCCATGGTCTTAATTCGCAATTTTGATCGCTCAAGTCCGCTGGAGCCACGCTGGAAGGAGCCCCGACAGGTCCTCCTCGCCACCCGTACAGCCGTGAAGTTGGAGGGTCGCAAAGGCTGGGTGCACCTTTCGCACGTGAAGAAGTTTTATGGACTGAAACCCGTCTCAAAGAACATTTCCCAGGATTCTAAAGACTGCCAAAGTACTATTCTTAAGGACTGTCCCGCAAAAGACACTGTTACTGCACCCTCCCTGTTAGAAAAAACTCCGCAACAGGAGTATAAGTTGAAACTCCGGTCTAGTAAAATAAGTCAGCCAGTTTGATTGTCTAAGTCCTCCCCTAGGTGAAACGGTTAGACTGTTTCTGACATGTATAAAATAGACCCCCATAGTGAGAGAGTTAGTCAAAACTCAATCCGATGTATCGTTTTTCTATGTTTCATATTATTTCTCAGTATTATGATTTCCTGCACCAGTTATGCGTTTTACCTGTATCTTCCAGTTTCTCATGTAAATAAGTCTTCTAATGTTACAGTAGAGCACACGTTTAGTGATCTGCCTCCTCATGAACTCTCTTACCGCCTCGCTATGCGAAATAATTCTTTTATCCGCATGTTACATTATTCACACCAGACCAGCAATGCCACTAATTGTTGGGTGTGTGGTCGACTCCCCCCTTTCCAGACACCGAAGGGAGTTCTGCCACTCTTTCCTTATCCGTTTTCACATAATGGTTCGTGTGGAGCATGGTCCACGTTAACGTCGTCCTCAACAGATATGTCTTTTCTTAACAGTACATGTTTTCCAGACAAGCAAGGTCTTCCCCACAGAACCGGGTTAGATCTAGAAAATGAAGTTTACAATTTAGGTAACTATTCTTCGAATTTCATGGTCCTGAATGTTCAGTCTGATACTACTCCAGACTTACCTGCTATTTCAGTACTACCAGTCAAAGGCGAATTATGTGTCCGAAATAATGGTTCCGTACATGTAGGACACAGTGATTGTACTACTATTGTCAAGTATAGTGACAGTGGGAAATCTATTTTCAAAGCTTCACGTCATTCATATTTTATTTGTGGTCAAACCGCATATGTTCGTCTGCCCCTCGATTGGGAGGGTACCTGTTACATTGCCTTCCTACTGCCACCAGTTTTCCTAGCCCCGTCTGATTATCATAGAAACACACATCTAGTACACATTAGACATAGAAGGGAGATCGAGTCCCCAATTGTCGATTATACTGAAACTGCTCTAGAACAGTATACAGATTTCAATAGAGGTTTCTTCTTCTTTATAGGACCTATCCAGAATAGTAAGCTAATCCGCAGGTTAACCAGAACACTTGAAGCTGTAGTAAATGAGACTGCCTCTGCTCTAGGTAACTTAACCGAAGAGCAATCTGCTATGAGATTTGTAGTTTTGCAAAATCGTCTCGTCCTTGACGTCATACTGGCCGATAGGGGCGGGGCCTGTAGAGTCATCGGATCCAGTTGCTGCATTTTCATTCCAAATAACGCGCCGTCTGTTTATTCAGCTATAACCAGACTTCATAAAATTGCCCATCTGTTACACCAAAATCCAGGCACCTGGACATGGTCCGGTTGGTTCTGGAATATAATTTCCGCCTGGGGATGGAAAGTCTTGTCCTTTCTAGGTATTGCAGTAGCGATCATATTTAGCTGCTGCCTCTGTATACAATGTGGCCCTGCGATTTGCGGCATTTGTGCTACCTCTTGTATTCCTAGTCCCAAGCCCCGTTCTAAATCCCGTTCCAAGAAAATTCGAGACGAACAAATGATACTGTATGAAATGATAGATGGTATCATGAATATTGATGTTTCCTGATGGAAACGTAGTGACAAGGAGGGAATGTGGAAAAGTAAATTTTGCCATGTTCTGTGTCCCTTGTGGTAAATAAATAAATAATACCCTATTTTTGACTAGACATATATCATAACAGATAGCTCAATAAATAAGAGTCAAGATTCGAGGTAGTAGGAGTTTTTGCAGGTTTAATACAGCATAAGGACAGGAACAGGACAACCTGCACGGGAATAGGATGGCAGCTGCCGGGGGCCAGGATCTGGGATGAGCGCGCTAGCTTTTTAATAACAATACAAGAGCATATATACATAACGCAAACACATAGCATTACATTGCAGTAGGCGTAGCAGTGGGTGGAGCAGAAGGCGTGACGCGTAGCAGTCGCGAAAGATAAGAGTAAAAGTAGGTGTAACTGGGCGTATACATAGACATGTGGTGCAGACGTAACAGAATATGTCATGAATGGGGCGGAAACATTGGAGGGGGCTACCTAAGGAGCCGGGACCTCTAACCTGGTGGTGCGCGCAAACTGGCAATGACGTGTCACTAGGAGAAGCTGGGGGCTATGAACTCTGTGCTAGGAGCAGAGACTAAAGTCTGGAGGGCCGGAGCGACATGTACCTAAACCCTATCTAGTATCTGATGTTTAGAGAACATGTTGATATAAACTAGAAGTCAAGAGGGGAAAGGCTAACTGACTCTAAGACTGGACCATGCATTATTCTACATGTAGTGCGTGATGAAGAATATTAAATGACCATTAAATACAGTATTTCTCTAACGTGGAGACGAGAAGGCTAGACAATGACGGAAACTATTGATGCAGTTCAGTAGCTTAGGAATGCAGAGAAGGAGGACTGAACTGATAACTGGAACTATAACATACTTTTGGCAGACTCAGAGGCAGAGCCAAGCTGCACCGGGCACTGCGAGGCAGGAAGTAAGTGAAAGGTCGAGGATACAGGTGGGGGCTGCATCGCTCCTCAGCGAGGCTTCAGGAGACAGGAGCTGAATCTGATGTCCAGGCCCTTTTGAGGCCTAGAAACGGGGACTTTATAATGGAATAACGTGCACACTGAGAAACGTGGCAACATTACTTTACATAGGCCTGATATCCGTAGTATTCACGATGCCTGGAAACTGGCATACTAGAGGTGGACACAACTGTAATTGCGTCATTAATCAGACATGGGGAATAACATATGCATATTGATCATGCACACATAACATATGATGGATGAGGCGTAGAGACACAGAACATGGCAAAATTTACTTTTCCACATTCCCTCCTTGTCACTACGTTTCCATCAGGAAACATCAATAGATGTCGGTAAATGTATGGCATCTAACAGAGCTTGAATAAGGAGACCATGCTGAATCTTGGTTCCATGAGAAGTCATGAAACCTCTCTCCTGCCAGAGCACTCCGAAGTCGTGTACAACTCCAAATGCGTAACGTGAATCTGTGTAAACATTAACCTTCAGGTTCTTGGCGTGTATGCAGGCTTGTGTCAGAGCAACTAGCTCTGCTGCTTGAGCGGACAGAGTATCAATACGGTGTGTTTCAATAACTTCGGTGTCAGTAGTCACTGCATACGCGGCGACTAGTTCTCCTGTACTAGTTCTCATACATGAACCATCCACATAAAGTGTCAGGTCAGGATCTGGTAACGGAATGTCTGTCAGGTCTTGTCTTGGCTTTGTCGTAATGTTGACTACTTCCACACAGTCGTGTGCGGCAGGATCTGAACTAACTGATGGTAACAGTGTAGCAGGATTCAGGATGTTGCAGCGTCTAATTTCTATGTGTGGCTGGAACAGTGTCAATTCATAACCTGTTAAACGTGCAATTGTCAAGTGCTGAGTTTGTGTTCGGTTTAAAAGAACTTCTACTGAATGTGGGACTTGTACTGTCAAGGAGTGTCCTAAAACTATGGAATCACTTTGTCTGATAGCTAGTGCTGTGGCTGCAACTGACTTGAGGCACGCAGGCAACGCCTGGGCGACTGGATCTAGTGTGCTCGAAAAATAAGCACAGGGCTTGTATTGTCCTGCTTGATCTTGTGTGAGAACAGATAATGCTGTACCTTCACGTTCAGTGACAAAAAGTGTAAAAGGCTTACTGTAGTTCGGTGTAGCTAGAACTGGAGCTTGGCATAGGGCTTTCTTTAACTCGTTGAAACTAAGTGTATGTTCAGTTGTCCAAGGGAGGACAGTCGATACGGCTGCCTCCTGTGTCGTTAACTGTATCAGTGGCTTGGCTAGAAATGCATACTGGGGAATCCATTGTCTACAATAAGAAGTAAGGCCGATAAAGGCACGTACCTCCTTCTGGGTCCTGGGCTGGGGAAGACTCGCTATCAACTGGATACGGTCTGGTGTCAACTGCCTACCCCTCTTGGACAGTAAGTGTCCTAAGTATACCACTTGCTGGACACAGAATTGAAGCTTCGAAGGGGACACCTTGTGCCCCATCTCGGCTAGGAAGTACAGAACCGTCAGTGACGCTCGCTCGCAATCACGTTCAGAACGGGCTGTGATCAGGAGATCATCGACATACTGGAGCAGGGCAGTGTCAGTTGGCATGTGAATATTATCTAGTTGTCTCTTAAGTGCTTGACTGTAAATACTAGGGCTTTCTGTGAAACCTTGAGGAGCGCGTGTGAACATATAGCTCCTTCCATTTAAACAAAATCCGAAAAGAAACTGGCTGTCTGGATGAATTGGAACACTAAAAAATGCATTCTTGAGGTCTATTACTGTGAAGAACGTGGCTTCGGAATCAATGGCTGTCAATAGGGAAGAGATGTCTGGGACAACTGGGTACTGCGGAATAATACATTTGTTAAGCTCTCGTAAATCAATCACTAATCGATATACTGGGGGTGCATTTGGATCAGTACGTTTCATGACTGGAATGATCGGAGAGTTACATACATTGGAGTCAGTTTCTACAACTACTCCTTGAGCGATGAGCTCGTCAATAATTTTGGATAAGGCTGCTACAGCCTCGGGTGGCAATCTATACTGCCTGATTCGTGGTAACACTACACCTGGTTTGAGAGTCACACGATAGGGTGTGATTTGCATGTAACCTACATCAGTTGGACCTTGCGCCCATAAATGCTGCGGGACATTAGACAGTCTGGAATCAAAATCTCGTAATACATAGTGACCCTTAAAGTCACGTAGGAACAGACGTATTCCCTCTGGGGAACAGCATATAACTGCACCTAATTCTTTCAGTGTTTTAATGCCTAATAGATTTTCTGGACATGATTTAGTAAGTAACAGATCAGTAGTACGGGACAATGGACCTACTTCTAGAGTAACTGGCTTTGAAATCTCATTTACGATAGGCTTTCCTGAAAATCCAAGGGAAACATTTCTTGAGCCTGAGAGCGGAGCCCCTGGAACTTCGGCGTGACTAATTGTGGTCCTACTTGCCCCTGTATCAATCAAAAACTTTCTGTCTTTCCCTAATACTTGACTGTGAACATAGGGACCTTCTTGATCTACAGGTATCTCGATAAGAGGCAAGCCTACCTCCCTCTCTAGGCTGTTTCATGAATATGGCTGGTACTCTGGATACTCAGACTGTGCATACTGGTACATCTGCGATGTAACGTGCTGTGTTGCAGCGATAGGCTGCGGTACTGTAACTGTCTGTGGTGCATTCTGTGACTGAGGAGTCTGTGAAACTTGTTCTTGTCTAGGCGGACGTGGTCTTTCTTTTGTCTTACCAGTAGCTATGTTGTGTTTCAGAACTGCACACTCATTTATAAAATGACCTGGCTGTTTACAATAATTGCAGTTCCCTTTAACGGGAGCTGCAGGATGACTGGCTTGATTCGGACCCCTCTTCTGACTGTCTTGAGGAACAGATTGTGCAACTAGCACTTTCATTTTCGTGTCTTTCATACGTTTTCTTTCGTGTTCTTGCTCTTCCCTGATTCTATTCTGGTGATACTGGAGCATCTGGAGCATCTGGGACGGAGTATTAGCTTGCCAGGTGCTTTCGACTTTCAAAACTCGGTTTTTAATTGGTGGACTTGAATTCTCGACTAATTTAGTAACAAAAAGGTGAGGGTATGACTCACTACTTGTCTTGAGACCACTGTTGATACTGAAACATTTTTCAAATCTAGAATAAAAATCACTAATATCCTCATCTTGCTTCTGTTTACAGGCTGAGATTGCATCCCAGTCTTCTTTTCTAGTTGTCAATAATCTGGGTAAAACTTGAATCAATAATTCTGGTAATTCTTTACATTTATCTCCAAGACCGGTACCTGGTACTCGTGCCTTGTCTTCAGCTTCTAGAACTGTCCAATCGATCTTTTTCTCTCCCACCTCCCATTCTTTTTCCTTTAGCTTTTCATACACCCCTGCGGGCAACAGGACCTTTAACATTTTAATGATATCTGGGTAAGTGTATTCTCCCATACGGAGCATGTCTTTTAATTCTCTATGGAACCCTGCTGGATCTTTGTCATGACAGGGAATTAATTTCTTCATTTCAAGGAGTTCCATCTTTGTGATTGGAGTGTATACAAACACTCGCTGCATTTCGCCACCCGTTCCTTGAACTGGGTGGACTTCTCGTAACGGATTCTGTCTGTCTATGTAGAATGATTTACTTTCTGGGGGTGAGACATGAACAAAATGCGGGTTCAGAAACGTTCTATATTTGTGGCGCTGTTCTAGAATGACACTAATTAAATCGGTACCTAGACCTCTCCATTTATACTGGAGTAACTCGTTCAGGATATCATGTAACGGACCTGGATCAGAGTGCTGACCCTCATACAGAGTAATGAGGTACTGAATCATATACATACCCACCAGTCGCTGCTCGGCTGGGGGCAATTTCAGAAACATTTGTGCCACTATTTCGTCTGGAAAAGTGGTAGAATCAGTAATCCATCGGACTGCTGATCGCACTAGTTCCTGTTCATGCATAGTACTTAACTCACTATAACCGATTCGTGATTTCAGAATGTGATCGGTAGCTTGAAATACTTGTTCTAGAGAACCTTGTTCTGGTGCTGAATGATGGAAAATAGACTTGTGTTCTAGACGTAAATGGCGATCTGGAAATCTAGGTTTCCCTACATACGCTATTCTGGCAGTATTCTCGTCGTCTTCCTCTTCAGGATCAGAGGTACTTTCTTTCTCGCTTACTTGTGCTGCTTTACGCTGTTCGTGTATCTTTATTATTTCTCTACGGATTTTCTTGTACATACTTTCCATGGCACTAATGGTATTGTGCTTTCCTTCGGCTATATTATCACTCCACTTTGTCAGGATTTTCATTTCGGCTGGATCTTTAGACGGGTAATCTTGTTCTCTTATTAGACAGTTAATTAAGAACTTTAATATCATGCGCTGAATCTCGGCTTTCCTTTGAGACATGGCATTACTAATACTTTCTGGATCATCCCCTGTACGGATGAAACGATATATTCTGTCTAGATCTTCTTTCATATTCGGCAAGGTGACTAGATACTCGGTCACCCTCCTTATACGTACGGAATATAAAACCATATTAAATTCGCCTGGAACTGGGTCATAGACACATTCGCCAAGGGTTTGCCTGATTTCTGCAACAGACTTATTACTTTTAGGAGTACGCTGTGATGCTTGAGCATGTAATTCGAGTGCTGATAAACGCTTGTATGGCGGCGGGGTTTGAGGAAGACCTCCTCCTGCGGCCCCTAAACTAGAATCATCAACTGATGCTTTTCGTCCTGGCAGGGTCGGTAATTGTAACGTGGGCTGGACTTGTATGGCGGGCTGACCCGGGGGGGCTGTTAAGGGCACCCCGGTGTCTGGAGGAGCAGGAATTACCTGATTTACAGGGACTGGCGGAGCGTGAACAGGATTTGCATATTCGGGGACTGTGTCGTCCAGATAGGACGAAATAAAAATATCAGCTGCGGTCGGTTTGTGACGTAGCTTGGTCGGAACTAATGGTGGCGGGAAATTACTGGATGCCTCTGGGGTCGCTTTTGGCAAGCCCTCAGCAAGAAGAGGATACATACCCTTAATAAGGGCATGCCTCTGTCTGTCTGATTGCTCAGTTCTAACTCGTTCACCTATCTCGATTAATTCTCTTTCTTGGGCTCGTTCTTGGGATTCTCTACTTAGTTCTGACTTTCTGATTTCTTTTTCGGTTCTTTTATGAGCTTCTTTGCGCCATAACTCGATGGCATCTTTCTGTGACTGTCTGGCTTTCTTTTTCCATAATGCTTCTTCTACTCGCATGATGCATTCGGCATCCCATGTACCCGATACGGGCCATCTATACTTTTCTTCTAACTGTTTGGTATAATCTACCCATAAATCTAGATACAATATGGCGCTTATGCCATGTTTCTGATACATAAAGTGACCTGGACTGTCCCTAGGCGGAACAGGAACTGCTTCTTCTAACAAACCCTTTCTAGTTTTTAACTGACGTAATCTCGAAAAGAGAGACATTGTAAACTTGAATCGGAACACAATACAATAGACGAGGAACAATAACAATTGGGAAAACAATTCAGGCATACCACGACATTGGAAATACATTGAACAACATCATAACATTACAGTTCGGACAGAAATATTACCTGGAATACTGAGAACAGAAACACAAGAATTTCTCGAGAACGGAACAGACTAGAGTTACTGGATGCACTGCTGAAACAGTACGGAACATACCGGTCCCATAAAGGGACGCATCAAGACCCGTATCCACCTAGGTGAATACTTCGTTTGTGGGCCTGGGTTCCACCAACCCACGGACCAGAGTCAATTTAGATTGACCCTGTCTAGATACTACCCCAGCAATGGTACTCACCGGGCAGCAAGAACGGAAGGCCTCGGACTGGACTGGACTGCTACGACGACGGACGACGAACTTCGGACTTCAGTTACGGGTGGGCCTCCGGATACCTCGGACCTTGGACTCTTGGCTTGGGCTCTGGTCGGGACTCGCCGCGTTCCTCCACCGTCTCGTTTGGATGCTGGACCGCCTCCTCCGTCTCCTCCGTGGGCCTGAGGGATACTTGAAGCAGAAATATCTGCACGTGGCCGGTATGGTTCCGTCACGGCTGCAGAGGGTCAGGGGGTCGGCGTGGCTTCACCGACGCGTGGGGAAAGGGCAAGTCCCTATTCGGGCGCCATTATGTGGTAAATAAATAAATAATACCCTATTTTTGACTAGACATATATCATAACAGATAGCTCAATAAATAAGAGTCAAGATTCGAGGTAGTAGGAGTTTTTGCAGGTTTAATACAGCATAAGGACAGGAACAGGACAACCTGCACGGGAATAGGATGGCAGCTGCCGGGGGCCAGGATCTGGGATGAGCGCGCTAGCTTTTTAATAACAATACAAGAGCATATATACATAACGCAAACACATAGCATTACATTGCAGTAGGCGTAGCAGTGGGTGGAGCAGAAGGCGTGACGCGTAGCAGTCGCGAAAGATAAGAGTAAAAGTAGGTGTAACTGGGCGTATACATAGACATGTGGTGCAGACGTAACAGAATATGTCATGAATGGGGCGGAAACATTGGAGGGGGCTACCTAAGGAGCCGGGACCTCTAACCTGGTGGTGCGCGCAAACTGGCAATGACGTGTCACTAGGAGAAGCTGGGGGCTATGAACTCTGTGCTAGGAGCAGAGACTAAAGTCTGGAGGGCCGGAGCGACATGTACCTAAACCCTATCTAGTATCTGATGTTTAGAGAACATGTTGATATAAACTAGAAGTCAAGAGGGGAAAGGCTAACTGACTCTAAGACTGGACCATGCATTATTCTACATGTAGTGCGTGATGAAGAATATTAAATGACCATTAAATACAGTATTTCTCTAACGTGGAGACGAGAAGGCTAGACAATGACGGAAACTATTGATGCAGTTCAGTAGCTTAGGAATGCAGAGAAGGAGGACTGAACTGATAACTGGAACTATAACATACTTTTGGCAGACTCAGAGGCAGAGCCAAGCTGCACCGGGCACTGCGAGGCAGGAAGTAAGTGAAAGGTCGAGGATACAGGTGGGGGCTGCATCGCTCCTCAGCGAGGCTTCAGGAGACAGGAGCTGAATCTGATGTCCAGGCCCTTTTGAGGCCTAGAAACGGGGACTTTATAATGGAATAACGTGCACACTGAGAAACGTGGCAACATTACTTTACATAGGCCTGATATCCGTAGTATTCACGAGGCCTGGAAACTGGCATACTAGAGGTGGACACAACTGTAATTGCGTCATTAATCAGACATGGGGAATAACATATGCATATTGATCATGCACACATAACATATGATGGATGAGGCGTAGAGACACAGAACATGGCAAAATTTACTTTTCCACATTCCCTCCTTGTCACTACGTTTCCATCAGGAAACATCAATAGATGTCGGTAAATGTATGGCATCTAACAGAGCTTGAATAAGGAGACCATGCTGAATCTTGGTTCCATGAGAAGTCATGAAACCTCTCTCCTGCCAGAGCACTCCGAAGTCGTGTACAACTCCAAATGCGTAACGTGAATCTGTGTAAACATTAACCTTCAGGTTCTTGGCGTGTATGCAGGCTTGTGTCAGAGCAACTAGCTCTGCTGCTTGAGCGGACAGAGTATCAATACGGTGTGTTTCAATAACTTCGGTGTCAGTAGTCACTGCATACGCGGCGACTAGTTCTCCTGTACTAGTTCTCATACATGAACCATCCACATAAAGTGTCAGGTCAGGATCTGGTAACGGAATGTCTGTCAGGTCTTGTCTTGGCTTTGTCGTAATGTTGACTACTTCCACACAGTCGTGTGCGGCAGGATCTGAACTAACTGATGGTAACAGTGTAGCAGGATTCAGGATGTTGCAGCGTCTAATTTCTATGTGTGGCTGGAACAGTGTCAATTCATAACCTGTTAAACGTGCAATTGTCAAGTGCTGAGTTTGTGTTCGGTTTAAAAGAACTTCTACTGAATGTGGGACTTGTACTGTCAAGGAGTGTCCTAAAACTATGGAATCACTTTGTCTGATAGCTAGTGCTGTGGCTGCAACTGACTTGAGGCACGCAGGCAACGCCTGGGCGACTGGATCTAGTGTGCTCGAAAAATAAGCACAGGGCTTGTATTGTCCTGCTTGATCTTGTGTGAGAACAGATAATGCTGTACCTTCACGTTCAGTGACAAAAAGTGTAAAAGGCTTACTGTAGTTCGGTGTAGCTAGAACTGGAGCTTGGCATAGGGCTTTCTTTAACTCGTTGAAACTAAGTGTATGTTCAGTTGTCCAAGGGAGGACAGTCGATACGGCTGCCTCCTGTGTCGTTAACTGTATCAGTGGCTTGGCTAGAAATGCATACTGGGGAATCCATTGTCTACAATAAGAAGTAAGGCCGATAAAGGCACGTACCTCCTTCTGGGTCCTGGGCTGGGGAAGACTCGCTATCAACTGGATACGGTCTGGTGTCAACTGCCTACCCCTCTTGGACAGTAAGTGTCCTAAGTATACCACTTGCTGGACACAGAATTGAAGCTTCGAAGGGGACACCTTGTGCCCCATCTCGGCTAGGAAGTACAGAACCGTCAGTGACGCTCGCTCGCAATCACGTTCAGAACGGGCTGTGATCAGGAGATCATCGACATACTGGAGCAGGGCAGTGTCAGTTGGCATGTGAATATTATCTAGTTGTCTCTTAAGTGCTTGACTGTAAATACTAGGGCTTTCTGTGAAACCTTGAGGAGCGCGTGTGAACATATAGCTCCTTCCATTTAAACAAAATCCGAAAAGAAACTGGCTGTCTGGATGAATTGGAACACTAAAAAATGCATTCTTGAGGTCTATTACTGTGAAGAACGTGGCTTCGGAATCAATGGCTGTCAATAGGGAAGAGATGTCTGGGACAACTGGGTACTGCGGAATAATACATTTGTTAAGCTCTCGTAAATCAATCACTAATCGATATACTGGGGGTGCATTTGGATCAGTACGTTTCATGACTGGAATGATCGGAGAGTTACATACATTGGAGTCAGTTTCTACAACTACTCCTTGAGCGATGAGCTCGTCAATAATTTTGGATAAGGCTGCTACAGCCTCGGGTGGCAATCTATACTGCCTGATTCGTGGTAACACTACACCTGGTTTGAGAGTCACACGATAGGGTGTGATTTGCATGTAACCTACATCAGTTGGACCTTGCGCCCATAAATGCTGCGGGACATTAGACAGTCTGGAATCAAAATCTCGTAATACATAGTGACCCTTAAAGTCACGTAGGAACAGACGTATTCCCTCTGGGGAACAGCATATAACTGCACCTAATTCTTTCAGTGTTTTAATGCCTAATAGATTTTCTGGACATGATTTAGTAAGTAACAGATCAGTAGTACGGGACAATGGACCTACTTCTAGAGTAACTGGCTTTGAAATCTCATTTACGATAGGCTTTCCTGAAAATCCAAGGGAAACATTTCTTGAGCCTGAGAGCGGAGCCCCTGGAACTTCGGCGTGACTAATTGTGGTCCTACTTGCCCCTGTATCAATCAAAAACTTTCTGTCTTTCCCTAATACTTGACTGTGAACATAGGGACCTTCTTGATCTACAGGTATCTCGATAAGAGGCAAGCCTACCTCCCTCTCTAGGCTGTTTCATGAATATGGCTGGTACTCTGGATACTCAGACTGTGCATACTGGTACATCTGCGATGTAACGTGCTGTGTTGCAGCGATAGGCTGCGGTACTGTAACTGTCTGTGGTGCATTCTGTGACTGAGGAGTCTGTGAAACTTGTTCTTGTCTAGGCGGACGTGGTCTTTCTTTTGTCTTACCAGTAGCTATGTTGTGTTTCAGAACTGCACACTCATTTATAAAATGACCTGGCTGTTTACAATAATTGCAGTTCCCTTTAACGGGAGCTGCAGGATGACTGGCTTGATTCGGACCCCTCTTCTGACTGTCTTGAGGAACAGATTGTGCAACTAGCACTTTCATTTTCGTGTCTTTCATACGTTTTCTTTCGTGTTCTTGCTCTTCCCTGATTCTATTCTGGTGATACTGGAGCATCTGGAGCATCTGGGACGGAGTATTAGCTTGCCAGGTGCTTTCGACTTTCAAAACTCGGTTTTTAATTGGTGGACTTGAATTCTCGACTAATTTAGTAACAAAAAGGTGAGGGTATGACTCACTACTTGTCTTGAGACCACTGTTGATACTGAAACATTTTTCAAATCTAGAATAAAAATCACTAATATCCTCATCTTGCTTCTGTTTACAGGCTGAGATTGCATCCCAGTCTTCTTTTCTAGTTGTCAATAATCTGGGTAAAACTTGAATCAATAATTCTGGTAATTCTTTACATTTATCTCCAAGACCGGTACCTGGTACTCGTGCCTTGTCTTCAGCTTCTAGAACTGTCCAATCGATCTTTTTCTCTCCCACCTCCCATTCTTTTTCCTTTAGCTTTTCATACACCCCTGCGGGCAACAGGACCTTTAACATTTTAATGATATCTGGGTAAGTGTATTCTCCCATACGGAGCATGTCTTTTAATTCTCTATGGAACCCTGCTGGATCTTTGTCATGACAGGGAATTAATTTCTTCATTTCAAGGAGTTCCATCTTTGTGATTGGAGTGTATACAAACACTCGCTGCATTTCGCCACCCGTTCCTTGAACTGGGTGGACTTCTCGTAACGGATTCTGTTTGTCTATGTAGAATGATTTACTTTCTGGGGGTGAGACATGAACAAAATGCGGGTTCAGAAACGTTCTATATTTGTGGCGCTGTTCTAGAATGACACTAATTAAATCGGTACCTAGACCTCTCCATTTATACTGGAGTAACTCGTTCAGGATATCATGTAACGGACCTGGATCAGAGTGCTGACCCTCATACAGAGTAATGAGGTACTGAATCATATACATACCCACCAGTCGCTGCTCGGCTGGGGGCAATTTCAGAAACATTTGTGCCACTATTTCGTCTGGAAAAGTGGTAGAATCAGTAATCCATCGGACTGCTGATCGCACTAGTTCCTGTTCATGCATAGTACTTAACTCACTATAACCGATTCGTGATTTCAGAATGTGATCGGTAGCTTGAAATACTTGTTCTAGAGAACCTTGTTCTGGTGCTGAATGATGGAAAATAGACTTGTGTTCTAGACGTAAATGGCGATCTGGAAATCTAGGTTTCCCTACATACGCTATTCTGGCAGTATTCTCGTCGTCTTCCTCTTCAGGATCAGAGGTACTTTCTTTCTCGCTTACTTGTGCTGCTTTACGCTGTTCGTGTATCTTTATTATTTCTCTACGGATTTTCTTGTACATACTTTCCATGGCACTAATGGTATTGTGCTTTCCTTCGGCTATATTATCACTCCACTTTGTCAGGATTTTCATTTCGGCTGGATCTTTAGACGGGTAATCTTGTTCTCTTATTAGACAGTTAATTAAGAACTTTAATATCATGCGCTGAATCTCGGCTTTCCTTTGAGACATGGCATTACTAATACTTTCTGGATCATCCCCTGTACGGATGAAACGATATATTCTGTCTAGATCTTCTTTCATATTCGGCAAGGTGACTAGATACTCGGTCACCCTCCTTATACGTACGGAATATAAAACCATATTAAATTCGCCTGGAACTGGGTCATAGACACATTCGCCAAGGGTTTGCCTGATTTCTGCAACAGACTTATTACTTTTAGGAGTACGCTGTGATGCTTGAGCATGTAATTCGAGTGCTGATAAACGCTTGTATGGCGGCGGGGTTTGAGGAAGACCTCCTCCTGCGGCCCCTAAACTAGAATCATCAACTGATGCTTTTCGTCCTGGCAGGGTCGGTAATTGTAACGTGGGCTGGACTTGTATGGCGGGCTGACCCGGGGGGGCTGTTAAGGGCACCCCGGTGTCTGGAGGAGCAGGAATTACCTGATTTACAGGGACTGGCGGAGCGTGAACAGGATTTGCATATTCGGGGACTGTGTCGTCCAGATAGGACGAAATAAAAATATCAGCTGCGGTCGGTTTGTGACGTAGCTTGGTCGGAACTAATGGTGGCGGGAAATTACTGGATGCCTCTGGGGTCGCTTTTGGCAAGCCCTCAGCAAGAAGAGGATACATACCCTTAATAAGGGCATGCCTCTGTCTGTCTGATTGCTCAGTTCTAACTCGTTCACCTATCTCGATTAATTCTCTTTCTTGGGCTCGTTCTTGGGATTCTCTACTTAGTTCTGACTTTCTGATTTCTTTTTCGGTTCTTTTATGAGCTTCTTTGCGCCATAACTCGATGGCATCTTTCTGTGACTGTCTGGCTTTCTTTTTCCATAATGCTTCTTCTACTCGCATGATGCATTCGGCATCCCATGTACCCGATACGGGCCATCTATACTTTTCTTCTAACTGTTTGGTATAATCTACCCATAAATCTAGATACAATATGGCGCTTATGCCATGTTTCTGATACATAAAGTGACCTGGACTGTCCCTAGGCGGAACAGGAACTGCTTCTTCTAACAAACCCTTTCTAGTTTTTAACTGACGTAATCTCGAAAAGAGAGACATTGTAAACTTGAATCGGAACACAATACAATAGACGAGGAACAATAACAATTGGGAAAACAATTCAGGCATACCACGACATTGGAAATACATTGAACAACATCATAACATTACAGTTCGGACAGAAATATTACCTGGAATACTGAGAACAGAAACACAAGAATTTCTCGAGAACGGAACAGACTAGAGTTACTGGATGCACTGCTGAAACAGTACGGAACATACCGGTCCCATAAAGGGACGCATCAAGACCCGTATCCACCTAGGTGAATACTTCGTTTGTGGGCCTGGGTACCACCAACCCACGGACCAGAGTCAATTTAGATTGACCCTGTCTAGATACTACCCCAGCAATGGTACTCACCGGGCAGCAAGAACGGAAGGCCTCGGACTGGACTGGACTGCTACGACGACGGACGACGAACTTCGGACTTCAGTTACGGGTGGGCCTCCGGATACCTCGGACCTTGGACTCTTGGCTTGGGCTCTGGTCGGGACTCGCCGCGTTCCTCCACCGTCTCGTTTGGATGCTGGACCGCCTCCTCCGTCTCCTCCGTGGGCCTGAGGGATACTTGAAGCAGAAATATCTGCACGTGGCCGGTATGGTTCCGTCACGGCTGCAGAGGGTCAGGGGGTCGGCGTGGCTTCACCGACGCGTGGGGAAAGGGCAAGTCCCTATTCGGGCGCCATTATGTGGTAAATAAATAAATAATACCCTATTTTTGACTAGACATATATCATAACAGATAGCTCAATAAATAAGAGTCAAGATTCGAGGTAGTAGGAGTTTTTGCAGGTTTAATACAGCATAAGGACAGGAACAGGACAACCTGCACGGGAATAGGATGGCAGCTGCCGGGGGCCAGGATCTGGGATGAGCGCGCTAGCTTTTTAATAACAATACAAGAGCATATATACATAACGCAAACACATAGCATTACATTGCAGTAGGCGTAGCAGTGGGTGGAGCAGAAGGCGTGACGCGTAGCAGTCGCGAAAGATAAGAGTAAAAGTAGGTGTAAATGGGCGTATACATAGACATGTGGTGCAGACGTAACAGAATATGTCATGAATGGGGCGGAAACATTGGAGGGGGCTACCTAAGGAGCCGGGACCTCTAACCTGGTGGTGCGCGCAAACTGGCAATGACGTGTCACTAGGAGAAGCTGGGGGCTATGAACTCTGTGCTAGGAGCAGAGACTAAAGTCTGGAGGGCCGGAGCGACATGTACCTAAACCCTATCTAGTATCTGATGTTTAGAGAACATGTTGATATAAACTAGAAGTCAAGAGGGGAAAGGCTAACTGACTCTAAGACTGGACCATGCATTATTCTACATGTAGTGCGTGATGAAGAATATTAAATGACCATTAAATACAGTATTTCTCTAACGTGGAGACGAGAAGGCTAGACAATGACGGAAACTATTGATGCAGTTCAGTAGCTTAGGAATGCAGAGAAGGAGGACTGAACTGATAACTGGAACTATAACATACTTTTGGCAGACTCAGAGGCAGAGCCAAGCTGCACCGGGCACTGCGAGGCAGGAAGTAAGTGAAAGGTCGAGGATACAGGTGGGGGCTGCATCGCTCCTCAGCGAGGCTTCAGGAGACAGGAGCTGAATCTGATGTCCAGGCCCTTTTGAGGCCTAGAAACGGGGACTTTATAATGGAATAACGTGCACACTGAGAAACGTGGCAACATTACTTTACATAGGCCTGATATCCGTAGTATTCACGAGGCCTGGAAACTGGCATACTAGAGGTGGACACAACTGTAATTGCGTCATTAATCAGACATGGGGAATAACATATGCATATTGATCATGCACACATAACATATGATGGATGAGGCGTAGAGACACAGAACATGGCAAAATTTACTTTTCCACACCCTACGTGTCATCCATCATATGTTATGTGTGCATGATTAATATGCATATGTTATTCCCCATGTTTGATTAAAGACGCAATTATAGTTGTGTCCACCTCTAGTATGCCAGTTTCCAGTTCTCGTGAATAATACGAATATCAGGCCTATGTAAAGCTACGTTGCCACGTTTCTCAGTGTGCACGTTATTTCATTATAAAGTCCCCGTTTCTAGGCCTCAAAAGGGCCCGGACATCAGATTCAGGTCCTGTCTCCTGAAGCCCTCGCTGAGGAGCGATATGGCCCCCACCTGTATCCTCGACCCTTCACTTACTTCCTGCCTCACAGTGCCCGGTTCAGCCTGGC
Organism: Lissotriton helveticus; assembly: GCF_964261635.1. Taxonomy (NCBI): domain Eukaryota; kingdom Metazoa; phylum Chordata; class Amphibia; order Caudata; family Salamandridae; genus Lissotriton; species Lissotriton helveticus. The sequence goes on from NC_136071.1 coordinate 367,923,609, forward strand.
TCTGCCTCTGAGTCTGCCAAGAGTATGTTATGATTCCAGTTATCAGTTCAGTCCTCCTTCTCTGCATTCCTAAGCTACTGAATCGCATCAATAGTTTCCGTCATTGTCTAGCTTTTACGTCTCTATGTAAGAGAAATACTGCATTTAATGGTCATTTAATATTCTTCATCACGCACTACATGTAGAATAATGCATGCTCCAGTCTTAGAGTCTGTTAGCCTTTCCCCTCCTGACTTCTAGTTTATATCAACATGTTCCCTAAACATCAGATACTAGATACTGCTTAGGTACATGTCGCCCTGACTCTCCAGACTTCAGTCTCTGCTCCTAGCACAGAGTTCATAGCCCCCAGCTTCTCCTAGTAACACGTCATTGCCAGTTTGCGCGCACCATCAGGTTAGAGGTCCCGGCTCCTTAGGTAGCCCCCTCCATGGTTTCCGCCCCATTCATGACATATTCTGTTACGTTTGCATCACATGTCTATGTATACGCCCTGTTACACCTCCTTTCACCCTTATCTCTCGCGACTGCTACGCGTCACGCCTATTGCTCCACCCACTGCCACGCCTATTGCGATGTAATGCTATGTGTTTGCGTTATGTATATATGCTCATGTACTGTTATTAAAAGTTATCCTTCCTTCCTATGCTTCCCTTGCCCCGATCCTGTCCCCGGCAGCTGCCATCCTATTCCCGTGCAGGTCGTCCTGTTCCTGTCCTTATGCTGTATTAAACCTGCAAAACTCCTACTACCTCGAATCTTGACTCTTATTTATTGAGCTATCTGTTATTCATTTATGCATTCAAAAATAGGGTATTATTTATTTATTTACCACAGGTCGGCGGGATGGCTAGGGTATGAGGAAGGAGAAATAATTGGTGAGAAAAGAAGAAACCCTCACTTGAGGCGAAGGTAAAAGGAGAGAGTGAAATGTAAAGGTGGTCGCCATTGGGACTAAAGGTGGGAAGCGATGCGGAAAGAAGGGGGTAGGAATGAGACGGGTGGAGAGGAGGAGAGGAGGGGAAAAGTGATGATTAGGAAGGGGAACTTAGTTGTGAAGGAAGCAAGGGAAAAAGACGGGCCCCAAATAGTAAGTCAGGCAAGGTGGTTAAGAAAGGACAGTAGAGGGACGGGAGTAATGCCGGAAGGAAGGGAGGTGGAAGAATTGAAAGGAGGGACGAGGGGAGGGAAAGATGAGGAAATAGATGGCAGAGAGGGTAAATGTTCGAGAAGAAAGAAGACAGCAAGTCAAGGAGTAGAGTCAGGAGTTGCAGAAAGAGCGGTTCTAGGGAGGGATGGATGGAAGGGAGGGAGAAAGATAGATTGAAAGACAGCATGACAGGGAGAGAAGGAAGTGTTTTTGACGCAGGGCGCCTCTTTTGTGCTGTGAGCTAAGTGATTTACAGTGTGCATGCCAAGCACATTTCATCTCCTTTGCGCTCATTCACGCTTCCACCTCCTTCCACTGAACCCTGCTGACCTCTCGACCTGCTACACTTGTAACCAGTGGCGGACGGTTACATTTGCAAGTGGTGGGCGTAAAATGATTTTGATACTTCACTGTAGCGAGCGAGCGATACTGGGGCCTTCATATATCCTCAATGAATCTGCCTCTGCCGCATATAGCACATTTTTGAGCATGGTCAGCGACTAGCTGCCGCCTCCCCCCCAATCCGGCACCCAACTCCCAGGAACGTGGACACGAGACGTGTTTTACTTTTTGGAAGGCGGGCGCTAGTCGCCCGGCCGTATTTAATAAAGTATGAAATTAAAAAGGTTTTAATTGCATAATCAACAATGAATACAAAAATCAGCAGGACATTTAGTTATACAATTCTTATCAACAAGTTTGAGAGCCTGACCTTAACAAAACTCTAATACATGTTGTTTCCTAGCTTAGACTAAACATCCTAAACTTGATTTTTGTACATTTCTGGCCATATGGCAGGGTCACTACCGGTGTCAGGTCCTACAAGCTGCGCCTCCCCCCTAGAAGTGCGCATGCGCAGTGTTACCCCGGGAGTTGCCCGGTCTACGCCCTAAACTCCATTTACCCACTAAAGGAGGGCCCTTACTCTGCGCCGGTGGCGTCATGAGTCCACGCGCGCGGGGTGGCTACCAGCCTAAGGAAAGCGTGAACTACTCCTACCCGCGCTCCTTTGCCTATTACCTTGCCCCTGGAGTTCTGGGAGTGGCCCGCAGGCCCCTCCCCCTGGGCGGGAACCTCCATAGGATGATGCCCGCCCCCTCAGACCTCAAATATGTGCTCACCGATAATGACCTTACCGCATGCCCCATACCTAATAAATACGACGACCTATGGGAAAAAATTCTAAAGGACAGCTACACTGGCTAATAAATAACAGTATCAACGTATAGCTAAAAAGGGAAAAAAGGCCTAACGACACATGGCATTAAAATACAATTCGCTTCACACATGTTTCGCCAAATAACAGTATCAACGTATAGCTACAAAGGGAAAAAAGGCCTAAAGACACATAGCTTCAAATACAATTCACTTCACACATATTTTGCTAAAAAGGGGAAAAATTCCTAAACAAACGCATCACAAAATACACCAACAGACCCCTCTCTCCTGTGGACCGTACCTTCGAAACTTACCATTAAACTAGACATAACACTGCTCAAAACTTTGTTCCAAGGGATGGTGGGTGGGAAAACAAAGAAGCCCCGAACGCGGGGCACAACGTTCAGCGAGGGAGCGTCCAGGGACAAGGGGGTCTCCTGGGCGCTCCCTACCTCTTATTCCCGAGGGGCCGGTCGGCCCCTCCTATCGCCCGCCCCCCCTGACCTGGACCCACTAAATTGAATCCGGGTCAGGAGGGCCGCCGGCCAATCGGCGGTGGGCCGCACCCCCCCCAGGGCACGCCCCCACCGCCGAATGACCACAAGGAGAAAGGGGGGGCGACGGTCGCCGCGCCGCCATGCGTGCGGGGGGGCCGAGGGCCCCCCCTTTTCACATGGTCAGCGACTAGCTGCCGCCTCCCCCCCAATCCGGCACCCAACACCCAGGAACGTGGACACGAGACGTGTTTTACTTTTTGGAAGGCGGGCGCTAGTCGCCCGGCCGTATTTATTAAAGTATGAAATTAAAAAGGTTTTAATTGCATAATCAACAATGAATACAAAAATCAGCAGGACATTTAGTTATACAATTCTTATCAACAAGTTTGAGAGCCTGACCTTAACAAAACTCTAATACATGTTGTTTCCTAGCTTAGATTAAACATCCTAAACTTGATTTTTGTAAATTTCTGGCCATATGGCAGGGTCACTACCGGTGTCAGGTCCTACAAGCTGCGCCTCCCCCCTAGAAGTGCGCATGCGCAGTGTTACCCCGGGAGTTGCCCGGTCTACGCCCTAAACTCCATTTACCCACTAAAGGAGGGCCCTTACTCTGCGCCGGTGGCGTCATGAGTCCACGCGCGCGGGGTGGCTACCAGCCTAAGGAAAGCGTGAACTACTCCTACCCGCGCTCCTTTGCCTATTACCTTGCCCCTGGAGTTCTGGGAGTGGCCCGCAGGCCCCTCCCCCTGGGCGGGAACCTCCATAGGATGATGCCCACCCCCTCAGACCTCAAATATGTGCTCACCGATAATGACCTTACCGCCACAGGCCAGCATTGTTAACCGACGATCTGGCCTCCCCCTCTAGCCCCTGCCTAAGGACACCCTCCTACTTTCAAAACCCTCTAGCCAGGCCCAGATATTGTCAGACCATAGGACATTACCCTCCTCTGTCAAATGAACCCCGTCCTTCAAGTAATACTTGTGACCCCAGATGCACCCATGAGGTATTGACTGTAACAAGGGGGTTCGAAACAACCTATCCAACCGTGTGTTGATCCTCTTTACCGAGTGATTCAACGCCCTGACCGAATGTCCCCCCCGCCACTGTAGTCGAGGTATGAGTTGTGACCATACTAGTGTGCACCCGGGGCAGGTCCTAGCCATCCAACCCGCCGTTGAGATAATCTCCTCAATCAGAATGCGCCTGCCCAGTGTTGCCAAATCATTCTCCCCAAGGTGAAGTATCACCACTGACGGTGGAGACTGCTGGCGTGCTAAAAGCCCTTGGAAGAATCCCCTAAACTCGTGAAGACATAACCCCCCTCTGCCAAAGAACGTGATGTCCAACCCTAGTTGTGCCGCCCTTTTCCTCTTGTCACCTGACAGGAAGACACATTCTGCACGCTTCACATATGAATGACCAACAATCCAGACATTGTTCTTCATTATTTCCTGGTCGCCGCTCCGTGCTGATGAATGTTGCCGGTGCCCGACGACAAATTCCTCCCCTGCGTAACAGGTCTGAGAAACTGTAAGAGAGCGGAAAGAGACCAGGCGTGAGTGACAAGTAATCATAGCATGTCAATCCGAACATAACGTTTATAGCATTCTGAAGACCATCTCCCAATTGTCTTCACTCTTTCCACTGGGAGGCCCCCCGCCACCGCCTCAGTTGCTGCCCCAATCCTGAAGGAATGAGAGCCAAAATCTTTAGGGTCAAGACCTGCTTTCCTAACCCCCATCTCCAATACTTTCCTGAATTGATACCTGGTCAAGGGGCTCCCGTCGGCGTGACAGAGCAATGCCCTGCCCGCTGAGCCTACCAACCGTCCGTGCAATAATTCTACGTGCCTCACCGGGCAGCACGGGTTGGCGGGGGCCCGTTGCAGAACTAGGGTGTGACCCCTAGCCTCCTGGTCGCTTTTTGACTTTTGGATCATCACCCACATGGTGTCCCCCCTTATCGTCACACCATCCTTTTGCAAGCCGCCCAGTAGGTCCGACTTGGAACCTGCCACAAGTTCGCTAATTCTCAGCGCCCCATAGAATGCCAAAGAGAATGCTGCCTTAAAAAGAAGCACCTCCCACTCCGAGCTACAAACAATCTCCAGCGTGCCCAGTAAGGCTGTCAGCCGGGCCAATCCAATGGGCTTTCTCTTATCCTTCTGGTGTCCCTGAATACGGCGCCATCCCCTTAAGGCCTTACGTATCATAAAGGTATTAGTGGGATCCCGGAAGCCCCTAGCTTGAGCGAAGAAGGACACCGCTGCCCTATGTCTGTTCGCAGCTGCCACCGAGCGCCCCTCCCTATGCATCCATTCCAAATAGGCTGCAAAGCCATCCTCCTCCGCCCAAAGCGCTTCCCACTGGGGCCCCAAAAAAGAACAATAAGACAGAAACGCCCCTTCGTAAGCCGTCTTGGTCCTGGGGGCTAGGCTAGCGACCACGAGGTCCTGTAATCTGGGGCACCAATCTGCCAAAGTACTGCTGGGAAGTGTGCTGGCGAGGGGTCTGCTGTGGGAAGGTGCTCCCTGAAAACCTGCATTTTGAAGCGAGAGAGGGAGTCAGCTGCATAGTTTAGAACACCAGGGACATGTTTGGCCCTAAAATTAGCATTCAGCTTGAGGCACCGCAGAACAATTTCTTTGACCAGACGAAGTATGAAAGGACACCGCGCCCCCTGCTGGTTGATACATTCTACCACTGTCATGTTATCTGACCAAAACACCACTGATTGGTTACATAGGTGTTCGGGCCAGACCATCAGTGCCACCCATATTGGGAAGAGTTCAAGGAAGCCAATGTTGCTGGTCAGACCCCATGTCTTCCATTCTTCCGGCCACTGTTGAGCGACCCACCTGTTCCCCAGGATGGCGCCAAACCCCACACTACCGGCCGCATCAGTCCATAGGCCCAACTCCGCAGATGTTGTGAGCGGGCCGGGCCAGACCACCCTACCGTTAAAATCTTCCAGGAATGCCATCCAAATAAGCATATCCTGGCGAATTTCAGCCGATAGGCGAGTGCGGTGGTGCTTTTCCCTCAGCCCCTTCATCGCGTGAGCGATGGAGCGAGAGAAAGGGCGAGCCATGGGGATGATTCTCAATGCGAAATTCAATTGGCCTACCACCTCCTGTAGTTGCTGCAGGGTGACCTTCTCCTTGCGGAGGCATAAATGCAGGGCTGACTTGAATTTTTCCACTTTGTCCCTGGGTAATCTAAAACATCCTTCTAGTGAGTCAATCTCAATGCCGAGGAATTCTAAGCAGGTGGTCGGGCCAACTGTCTTCCCGGGCGCAAGCGGGACCCCAAAAGCCCGCATGAGCACGCAAAATTCCTGCAATGCCAGTGCACACTCCTGAGACCCCGCTGTACCCAGGAAGAGGAAATCATCTAAATAATGCATGACCCGCTGATGGCCCGTCACTTGTCTCATGGCCCATTCAAGAAAGGAACTAAACATCTCAAAGTAGGCGCAAGATATAGAACAACCCATAGGCATGCATTTGTCCATGTAGAACATATCCCCAAAAGTGAAACCTAACAGACGCTGATCTGCTGGGTGGACTGGAAGAAGGCGAAAGGCTGATTCTATGTCTGATTTCGCCATCAGCGCCCCGGGTCCCGTGGCCTGTAATAGGTTAACAGCCTGATCAAAAGAGGCGTATTTAACACTACAAATACCCTCGACAATGGCATCATTCAGTGACGCCCCCCTGGGTGCTGACAGGTTATGAATCAATCTGAATTGCCCTTTCTCTTTTTTGGGGACAACTCCTAGTGGGGAACACACAAAATTGGGTACTGGCACTTCAGAAAAAGGGCCCGCTATCCTGCCTAATGATAGCTCCTTGTCAATTTTGGCGGCCACCACCGCCGGATTATGCTTGACTGACAATTGATTTCTACAGTGCGCGCTACCTGTGTATCCTGCGGCCGGGATCCTGAAGCCTTTAGAAAACCCCTCCTGGAGTAGGGTGGCTGATGTGTGGTCCGGGTATCTGTTCAACCATGGAATCATTGCCACCACATCCACAGGAGTGGGGGGGCCTAACCGGTCTATCTTATAGTGGCTTTCCCCTACCCCTCTGACCTGTGTTTCCCTGCTTGGACCTACAGGCAGTTTCTGGATGAGAGGGGTGACCACAGGAGGAACATGCATGTCTAAACTTACACGCGGCCCTTGTGCAGGTGCGCCTATTAAAATCCCAGCACACCCCTTTTTTCTCTGGCCCACTTGCCCTGAACTTCCCAGGTACCTCACTCGTTTGGGGGGGCCGAAAGGGCTGTTGTGGCCTAGTGAACACCTTGACAGCACTGAACTGAGGGGGAGGTGCGGTATCTGAGAACTGTTTGTGCCACGCCATGGAATCTACCGTGTCCCATGGCAATGATCTATTGAATTCCAATGCCTTCCTGAAATTGACATCATACCCCTTCCATGCCTCCCCAGAATACTGTTCACTCCACCCCACAATCCTGCTTGAGTAGCATGCCAATGCTGCCTGTAAATCTGGAGGGCGCTCAGCTTTAATTGCAGTGAATACAGCCCATGCTTGCATCCAGTTGTTGAGAGTTTCCTCAACCCTAAATCTAGTACACTGCGCCCTCCATTCGCTTGGAAGCATCCACTCTTTTAGTGCTTTCGCCTGCTCCATTTCCCTATTATCTAACAACAGAGAATAAATGTACACGTACTTATCTGCCCAAATCATCTCTTTCACAGCTAAAGACACATGCTGAGCTAAATTCTCCCTCCTAGAAGGTAGAACACCGTCCCCCAAGAGCGGCAATGCCACTTCCTTACCAGGTGCGGGCACCGGAGGCGGCTGCCCTTCCACTCCGTCCGGCTGGGGAACACTTGGACCTGCAAGGGGAGAAGATATTGGCGATGCAACACTGTCGGCGACCGCCGCCGATCTGATTTTTTCCACAAACCTCGCCGCCTCTGCCGCATGGTCTGCAGAATTCGGGAAAGCCCCCCCTTTTTGGAGCCATGGCATCAAGGCCGTTATCTGGGCTAACAGTTCAGGTGGCGTTGGATCTAAGTTACCTCCTGGGACCACCGGTACCACTGGGGTTATGCCCTGTGGTAGAGGCGCGGCTGGCAGGGCGGGTGCCGGGTGAGGCAAGCCTGTGCCCGTGATTGTGGGCACCGGTGGGGGAGCAGGCCCAGCGTCTACTGGTTGACCTGCTGGCACCGGCACCACGGGGGCAAGGGGTGTAGGCACAGGCAAATGCGGGGGTGGGACGACCGCCGGCGGTGCAGCAGTCACCGGTTCTACTGGCCCAGGGATGGGGGCAGCGTCCCTGGGTCTCTTGGACCTAGGCTTCCCGGTTGGGGTGACAAATTCCCCCCTTGGCACTGGTGCCACCCTCTTGCGGATAGGCCTACCCGATGGGCCCGGGGCATCACCATGTCTCTCATTCAACCGCGCTTCTAGCTCATCTACTTTCCCCAACTGCTGTTTCATTTCTTTCATATCACGCATCATGGCCCGCATCATAGCCTCCATGTTGGATCCACCTTTACCACCTCGTGGCCCTGGCATAATAAAACCAACAACAAACTGCCTACTCTCCTAATAACACCTCAGGCCAACTTATGTACCTCTTAGATGGAGGGTCAACCAGGGGGCTTTCAGCACCATGCAACGGCGACCGCAACACTAGCGGCTTGTCCGCTTATGTAGGGGGGTGAGTAAACCTAACGTAGACCCACCCGGCGGCCACCAGGAGCGATGAATGGCAGCCCCCCGTACCCCTCTTACCGACCAGTCCCTCGTCCTCGCCTGCGATAATGGTCTGCGGTCCCGGTCCACACCACGATGCGTGCTGGATGCCCTTATGTCCTGTCCCGAGTCAATTTCTGGCGCTAAGATTGCCTGGAATTGAGAAAAGTATTATCACCGTGCAACAAAGCAGATTTCGGAGCAGATTTCGTAAAACCCAGTTATAACAGAGGACAATTGCGACCCCCCGTCCACCTCCCTGCTGCTGTGTGCCACTAAAACACTTCTTCCCATGCACTGTTCACCTTGTGCAGTACCACGACAATAAATCACTTAATAATGAATAAGCAATAACATTTGTACGAACTGGCCCCTTGTTTTACCATACCAATGAACACAGGGCAGCTGGCTTTAACTTGTAGACATAAATAGCATTTTTAAATCCTAACACGAAATTCAATTCACTACTTGTGCGAAATTGCACGCTTTAGATCAGAAAATTCTTAGCCCCACAATCTTCGGGTCTCCCCTCCAGGTCCTGCCCTGGTCGACCCTGCTTAGCTTCAGGCGTGACGAACGATTTATCCAAACTTCAGCGTTCTGCCTGAACAAGGCGGGAAAACCCTTCTTTGTACCGCGTTCTCTATGCGGGTTACCAATAAGCCGGTATCGTTGCAAAAAACAGCCGCTCAATGCAACCGCGGCTTTTCACTTACTCTGAACCGCGTTATAAGCGGTTTGTACTATTGCCGGTATTTGTACCGCGCCTCCCCTATCCCAACAAACAGCCGCTTGATTCACCGGCAGCCTTACCCCTGCCCTCGCGAGTCCCGGAGCACACTTCCGACGGGAGCAGGCCCGCTGCTCGTCTATGCCCTCCCCCCGCGCCGACCAATACCTTCTTCCTTCGTGCGCACTCAACAATCAGCTGGCGCCTTACTGTCCTTCATCCCTCAGCACGTCCTGGGACCCTATAAGGAAAACAGGGGAAAATCCAATACAGCCGATGCCGATGCCGATCCTGGCAATCCCACGACGGCTGGCTCGACGTGACCGCTCGTTCTATCTGTAAAATAAAAGCGGGAAAATTAACAAAACAAAGAAGCCCCGAACGCGGGGCACAACGTTCAGCGAGGGAGCGTCCAGGGACAAGGGGGTCTCCTGGGCGCTCCCTACCTCTTATTCCCGAGGGGCCGGTCGGCCCCTCCTATCGCCCGCCCCCCCTGACCCGGACCCACTAAATTGAATCCGGGTCAGGAGGGCCGCCGGCCAATCGGCGGTGGGCCGCACCCCCCCCAGGGCACGCCCCCACCGCCGAATGACCGCAAGGAGAAAGGGGGGGCGACGGTCGCCGCGCCGCCATGCGTGCGGGGGGGCCGAGGGCCCCCCCTTTTCATTTGCCGGAACACTGAACACTCGAAGTGGGCAACCAGGTTTGAATCTCGACTCGAAGTCGCCGCGCCTCGCTCAACATGCTGTGATTCTAGGCATATCACCTAATCTCCGTGCTTAAAAAATTATTGTGGCCTTATGCATCCATGCTAATAATTTAGAAGAAGAAAGCAGGAGAATTTAAAAAAAACGTAATAAAAACAAGTAATCAGGAGAATGAATGTCACACATTGAGCTCTACTTAGGGAGAGGGAATTTCAAGCAGGCAACAGACAACATTAAGCCATTTTATGGCTTACAAAATCGGTAGTCCCGCCTGAATCAGGTGACGATCTATTGGAATTCTGTATATGAACTGGTGCTCATGTAAAGCTTTATAAAATTGCAACAAAAAAACCCCTGCTTTAGGGGATAGTCTCAGGCTAACAGCCGAATCTTCCAAATTCATGGGAAAGTTAAGTTCACCACAAAGCCTGCAGGCCATGTTCAGCTGCTGTTTTCTTGCCTCATTGATAACGGTGCATTGATAACCATCTAGCGTTTTATCGTGTGCGTCATGTTTTGCAGGGCAGTGCGTTTTATCGTGCCCAAAGCCCATATTGGCCTTGCAGCCCTATACACAACAACGGGTGCGTGCTACTGTCCTCTTCCACGCTCAATAACTCTATAGATAGAAAAATACCGTGCCTTCCCCTTCGGCCGCCAGGCGCCAGCATCAGGTGCATTGAGCCGCCGATCTACGTTGCAGGCAGCGCAGCTGCACACGCCGCGGCGCTCACACGTCACACGTCTATGGTAGGGTTGGACTGGCCGGGTGAGAAGTCACTACCCATTACCCGGTGACGGGCCAGACATTTGCTGCTCACTCAACCTGGCTACTGGGCGGCCACACCCCATGACCCCAAGCCTCTGCATTTGCACTGAAGGCTCACCGTGACCTGTGCTGTGAAATGTGTTATGTGATTTTTTAAGAACTTTACTAGTAATCATGACATGCCAGATGCCACCCACACGCGCACCGGTCCGCGCACTCACACACACAGTTACTGACTGACTGTGAAAAAAACGTGTTTTAGGAAGAGTACAGAGTAGAGAAGAATTACTGCCAGTCACGAGGTCCTCTACGGCACTCGCTCACTCTCCTCCTCGTGACTCTGACTACTTGTTGTTGTGTTGTTGCAGGCGGCACGCCAGGCGCGGTGACGTGCCCACAGTGGCCAATCGCCACTACATGGCTTGCCATGGCCATATATCATTGGCCTACAGTGCATCAGCACTGAGCACAGCCACTCATCCTGAAGTGTGTGCGCTGTAACTCAGCCAATCCTGGCGCAGCATTAACAGCGCCACTGCGCCAGGATTGGCTAAGAGCAGGGCTAAAACTGCCCATAATGAGACCCGGGGGAGCCGGGTCCCTGCCTGTCTGACTGCTAGGGGGGGATGAGGAGGGAAGGTACTGCAGCATGTGTGCGCATGCGTGGGCAAGTCATAAAAATGACTAGTCCAAAATGCGCACACTGCTGCCTGCTGCCCTGCCATCCTTCCGCTCAGCTGGCTGTGCGCTGACAGCACACACGCTGCCTGTCACTCAAAGCCACAGGCCCGCCCCCACACCCTTACGCGATGAGGTCAGGCGTCAGGTCCGAATCCGATCATGATTCTGTCGTTGTGCTGGTGCTTCTTGTCTTACACAGCCCATTGATAATCGATTGAATGGCAATGGCATGTGTGACAGTGACAGTCGTCCTGTCTAGTGGGGCAACGCCCCAACGCCCCCAATGGACACACCACTGTGGTTCCTCTGCCGCACAGGTGCTATTTAAATACATTAGGATGGATGAATGATGCCGAGTGATGGACTCTCTGCGCGTTCCACTTGTCTCAGGAGAGGGGGCTGGACCCAGGTTAATTAAGTGTGGGAAGGGATCCAATCAAATAATTCATGGGGGCGTTGTATACACTTTCTACCCACAGCACCCTAGGGCAGTCCCCAAAAATCACTGCCCTCACAGAGAGCATCAATTACTCCAAGGCCACCACCCCCACAGATTCTCAGACTCCATGCGTCCCTCACTCAGGGCACCCCACAATGAACTGCTCTTCACAGTCATTCCACCCGTGGTATCCCACACTCTCCACCCGCCCTCTCTAAACCCCACACCCATGGAAATCATTTCCGCCCCCCTAGATTCGCCCTGCAGGTATCATACACTCACTTTGTACTCTACTCACCAGTTCCTCCCCCGACTCCAGTGGCCTCCACTCTACTGATCGCTCCTCTACCCCAGGGATCCCAAACGCCACTGCTCATCATCCAGGTTCTGTTGTGTGACCCAATGTCACGAAAATACCTCTTTTCCAGCGTGAGCTTTCCCTTAAAAACTCACCGTCTTCATGACTGCAATTCCCAGAATCCACTAATGGAATCAATGAATGCTTAGGACTGGAGACAAGTTATCCATGAATATACAGTCATTTTGAATCCTATGTGCTTTGCAGCCCTATGCCTGGAGATCTAGCGTTCTATGCACCACTGGCCGCAGGAATTTCGCCCCAACGGTACCCAGTGCTCAACTGTACTATCTATCCCACCATGCTCCTTAAATGTACTGCCCCCTTCAGTGAGCCCAGACTCCACAGCACCTCCATGCTTCTATGATTTCACACTCTTCTGCCCCATCATGCAGCTATCACAACATTCACGGTCTCCCTCGCCACAGGGACCCCACATTTCCATATTCTTGAGGGCCATGCATTTCACTGCCCTATCATGCCCCAGGTCCTGCATTTTTGCCGGGCCACACTCTCCTGATTCTAAATCGATTTATAGATTCATAAAGCAAGCCTGATATGTCTTTTAATATTAATGATGAGGCAGCTAACATCGAATTGGCAATAGATGGCATCAGATCATGTATAATAACCAGCAATAGCTGTTCTATTTCCGTCGAGCACCTTTTTTTCAATTCTTTTAATCTGATTCCTGTGCCACCTGGCATAAATGAAGGAAAGAGGGCACTATATCTAGTTTTTTTTTACCCAGGTCCCACAATATTTTTTGACAACCTTGGGATGCCACGGCTTTGCAGCATCCAAGTTATTCCACACTTCACTCCCTCTGCACCCAGGGGTTCCCTTCACCACTCTCAGTTCCTTTGCCTATAACTCCTCTCTTTCATGCTATGACTTATATCAATTGTGTATTTTCTGTTTAGACTGCTAGTCCACTTGGGAAGTCTCGAATGCCATACATAGGACCAAAGTGAATATTGGTGGACTAAAACATTTGGAAAATAAATAGCATTTTTAAACACTAAAAACAGTTTTTTAGTGGTATGATGACCTGTCCTTAAAGCCCACTGATATATTGTCTACTCAAGCACACAATCCAGCACTGTGAGGAGCAAAGTCAAAATGTTGTGCATGTGCCTGGGCCGTGACACTTGCACTCTGGGGATGAGTTCTGTGCTCAGTGTCTAGTTGGCCACTATCCCAGCATGTGTCTGGCCTGTAGGACAGCCCTCTTCTGCAATTCCAGTACAGAGATCCACTCAGAGTTGCATATGTGCCCAATCATTTCTGATCTGCAGCTGGCACTTCTAGTCCAGTACTGGGGCACTTCACTCACTGATGCACCTGTACCTAAAAATGCAATGGCATAGAGTAGAGTGGCGTAGAGTTTGGGGCAGCAGCGCAGTAGTTATAGCGCGCAGCTGCAGCATGGGTGCACCAGTTGCCTCATATCAGTACTGCAGCCAGGCGGCCTGTCTCATAAACTAAATGATACGCTTCTGAGCCTCTCAATAGTGAAGATGGGTTGGCACTCTCTCCTGTTTACCAGCCCAGCATTATCGTCTTTCTTGTAGCACATTCTAATGACCAAGTTATAAATAGAGCTACACAACTAAGCGGGCAGCAATTACATGTTATGTACATTATTTATGTTTATATAATGCATTCTATGGAAAATATGGCCATGGCCCAAATGCCATGTCTGTGCTTAGTTAGATGTAAGCTAAATGTTCTATTTAATGTGTTGTGTTGGAGGTTTGTGTGTGGTCCATGCTATTGGAAAGTGCTCTTTGGGGCCACATTGCAGCTAGCTGTATAGTATATCTGTGCTATGTGGGGTGTATGCAAGGTCTGTCCAGTGCATTCTGTTCGATGCTTGCACATGTTTCAAACTACTTACAATACTCTTGGGAGCTGCGTGCCATCCAGCTATATGATATTTCTGAGCTATGTGCTATGTAAGCTCTACCCAGTGTGCGGTATTACATGTATGCGTTTGATGTACATCATTGAAAAGTGTTGTTGGGTACTACAGTGAACCACAACAGTCAGCTGTACGCTCTATCTGAGGTGCACAGTCAACATACCTTTGTAAACTGGTTACCAAGGCTTAGTTTTTTCTGGTTCCAGTACCCCCTGGTCCCCCACTCTGCCTATTCCTTGCATTTGAAATGTACAATTACTGCTGTAGTGTGAGAATGCATTTCATGAAAAGGTTTATAAGTAGGGTTGCCAAAAGAAAAATGCCAGCCATGTGTTTAAAGAGCCTGGAAAGACCTCGTCTTGGCAAGAAATAGGGTTATAAATAAAAATGTATGAACTCATTTGTAATGTGACTTTTCTGTCTTTGTTCCCTTTAAGTATCAGACATGGATCTCTTCATTCAGGCAGCCCTAGAACACAATTAAAGTGCATTCTATTTATATTTGCTGTTCGAAGTATGCACAGATAGGTATTGAAAATACGGCTTTAGGTGACTGCTTATTTTTGTCGGTGGGGCAAAGTGGTAAGTGGTGGGCTGGGTCCCTGGGGGGGGCCTCATTGTGCTTTGCAGGGGGGCCACTGCATGTATTGTTACGCCACTGCAGAAAGTCCATTAACACACACATCTCACTCATTCGGGGAACACACAAATCTTCAGCTTCATGGACATCTTCACCGGCCCTTGTGGTTGTTACGCACATTAATGCAGTGGAGGTGGCATTATGATTTTCTTTAGCACCAAGGCAACCAGTGGCGACTTCTCCGTTCCTGGGGAAGTATCGCTGGAGTAAGGCAGATACTGGGGGAGAGGTCATAATCGAAACTTTGGGCTTCATCTTCTTTCAGCTTTCAACGGGTTCGCCTAAATGCAGGCATTGCCTACAGTCCATGACTAGAAACCATTCAGGGAACTGCCATGTATGTTGGACAGCAGGTGAGAGCAGGGCCAATCCATCCATCCTGTGTAGTGCAGCAGGTTGATGCAGGAGGGGTCTGACCTCAAATACTCTGGGGAAGGCTAGCCTGTTTCTACATCATTTCTGTTTTCGATTTTCTTCCACCTGTCGTCCTGTCTTCTTTTTTCCTTCCTTTTTTCCTCTACCCTCTATTTTTAATTTCCATTATACTTCGCTCTCTTTTTTCGTGGATGCTACTTTCTTTCAATGTCTTTCAAATGTCTCCCCTACTTCTGCTCTCCTCTTTCTGCTTCCCGTTTTCACTCGTTTTTCCATTTCCCTCTCTTGCTTTTTCTCTTCCTCTTCCTCTCTCTTATACTGTCTCTGCATTCTCCTCCCCTCCCCTCCCTCTTGTCTTCCTCCGCCCACCTTTCTCTACTCTTTCACCTTGCTTCTCCTCCTAACCTTTATTTCCCTTAACTCCGTTCTTTGGCTATATCTCTTTTTTCTTCCTCCTCCTTTCCCTGTTTCTACTTTTCTTCCATTTCCATTGTCCACGACTACCAGGGCCGTGTAGAGGCTTTGCTTCGCGGTGCAGTGCAGTATCTACATGCCCTCTGTGACATGCACCGTCTAGAAGAAGTACAGCTTGTGAAGAAGATGCTGCATTGTGAAAGAAACCAGGACTTGAAGGGCAAACAGTTACTGTGAATGGAGGGCCATACTGCAGATATGGGGGCATCAGAAAGTAATAAAACTGATAAGGCATAAAACTACCGTCTGGCTATTAAAATGTTGAAATGCATCGCAAGGAGGGTACAACCAGGCATCATTCCTCTTTCTCCCTCTAGGTAAAATAGTTACATGAAAGTCCAGGCCTTGGAAAATAGTACCCTGACAATATGGTGTGATCTGTCCAGCCATCTCCTAGAAGACAGTGTTGACTGTAATGGAGTGCGGGGTTATAAATGTAAACAAGCATTTGCAATGCAATAGGTCTGGCATTTCGAGAGTGTAAGCTGCTAGCATTGTAAATTGAAATGTATTTTACTTATGTTTTAAAAAATATAAATAAAAGGCATTGTCATTTACAATGCCAAAATCTCACAGTCGCGCACATGCGAGACCTATTGCATTGCAAATGCGTTTTCATTTTATTGCGGCAACCTCACTCAGGGCCAGATGTAGGTAATCCAAATTTACAGATTCTAAAATACCGAATTTTACCGATTCGGTATTTTAGAATCGGTAAATGCTATGCAGAAAAAAATTTGGTAAGTATTACCGAATCGGTACGATTCGGTATTTACTGAATCGGTTTTAACCGATTCGGTAAAATGGGGAACACATTCAAGGGTGGCAGGGTGTCACATTGACACCCTGTTGCACCCCTGAATAGTGCATGTGGCACACATACATGTATGTCTGCCACATGGCAATGGAAAAAAAAGCAAAAAATTGCTTATTAAAATGTATTCGGAATTTACCACCAACTTATAGTTGGAGGTAAATAACAAATCCTTAAATGTAAAAAGCACTCACTTGAGTGCTCCCTACATTACGGATTCGGCAATTTAGCAAATCTGTATTTTAAGAATTCTGTAATTTACCGATTCCTTACATTACCGATTCGGTAAATTACCGAATCCTGATGTGTGGCCCCTACATCTCAAATGCCCAATACCGGTCGGTAACGTTCGAAATTCGGTAATTTCGGCCGTTACCGACCGGTATTGGGCCACCTACATCTGGCCCTCAAAGTTTACATTGAGTTGCTTGGCAGAGCTGTGAGTCGATTTCAGAGGCACAGCGAGGGACTTTGGAAGAGTGGTGCAGGGATTCAGAAACTGTAGAACAGGCTTATGTGAGATGACAAATCAAAGTGCTTTGGTAGAACTCGTATTGGAATAGCATAAAGTGTTGCTAGTTAGGAGTAAGGTACATTGGCAGATCTGACGTGATTTTCAATACAGTAACAGAAGAGTGTCAACCGATCCCAATTAGACGCTTTGACAGAGTAGCATGGGTCTCAGTACTTACAGCAGGAAGAGTTGTACCGCCTCAGAAGTGTGGAGGACTCTGGTAGGGAGCCGTTGAGGTGCATTTGTAGAGCCTGCACATGAGTTCTGTAGTTTCCATCAGATCTCTCTCACAGTGTGTAACCCCTTGGCTAGGAAACGGTTTCAAGATCAGACCTTACACTGTCACTTCCCGTGCCCTTACCCACTACCCCCATACCTGGTCATACTCCTCAAATTACACCGGTTCAGGCAAATGTCTGAAATACCAGATTGGCATGGGTGGTATCATGCTACCCAGCAAGTCCTACTCTTCATCTCGAACTCCAGCCTCCATCCAAACCAACGTCCCAGTGATAGTCAAAAAGTTGAAAGTAAAAGTAATGAAATGAAAAAAAGATGTCTTAACTCCTCAGTGATGTAATGGCCCCTACAGCCTGGAGCTGCTACTCACTGCATTGCACCTGTACCCTCAGATCTGAAAGGCCCACATGGGCTAAAATGACCTCACTGAAACTCTTCGACATTTTATATTTTTAAACCTTTTTACAGCCTTGCCCCTCTTTAGAGGTGTATCAGCGAGGATTCCCTTCTTCATACCAGGGCGGCTTTGGGTGGATCAAAAGCCTGGGTGACAATGGAGAAAACAGTGGAAGCGCTTGGGGGCTGAAACTCTACTAATATTTACTGCAACATGAGTGGTACACCTGACCGAAATATTGAAGGTGCATTCGCTGTACAAACATTTACATGAGTGTGCGTACAAATGTTTTCCTTATTGCAAAACCCATATGCAGTTTGCATTTATATTTGCATGTATGTAATTTACATGATTTTGTTGACATTACATATCATCACGTACTCATTTGAATAGTATCATGTATTGTTTTAACCCTGCATTTAAACATGTATTGAAATGTTTGTTATATTAATTTAACCAAAGGCCTTAACCATTTTTACTTTAATGTTTAGCCTTCAATGGGGAAGTTTGCTTGGTTGGCATTTTTCTCTTTTTCTCAGGTGCGTTCACATGATCTCATGCTTGGAGAAAGGCCCATTGTCTATGAGAGATTCTGAGGCTTGCGAGGACATCGTTTAGCAAATGAACAAAGGAAGGACCTTGCTTTATGGAGATGGGAGGAATCCAAGGACGTTTTAATGATCAGCGTAAGAGAAGGAAGTATTGGATGAAACAGCCAAGCTTTATTGTGAGAAGGTGGAAAACTAGTGAGCCACATGTTGTGGGATTCTCAAAAGTTCTGTGAAGTTTTATTTAGTGGTCCAATTTTAGCTCTAGGCAAATCCCCTTGAGACTTGGGGGCTAATTACAATGCCATAGGAAATGGTTGCGACCCTCGGTCAGAGCCATTTCTACGGCATTGTAATCTGCTGTTTGGATTCATTTCGGACCAACCCATTTTGATGGAGAAGGTCAGAAATAAATCTAAACAGGATTTCTGAATGGCTTACAATGGGCTCAGAGAGCCCATCTACCATTCAGAAAGCTTCCCGTAATCTCAAGTACGTCTCTTTCCGCCCAAGAGATTACAGTGTCGGATTCCGACAGTCTTTCTGTGCCGGCCTTTCAGACACAGAAAGGATGTGGGAAATCGACTTTGGGGGCCCCCAGCAGGGCCCAATGGATGCAAGGCCTCCGGATGGCTGCCAAGGGGGCACTTTGTTGATCTCTGCACCTTGTGACAGGCACCTTGAGGAGCCTACCACGGGGTACAGGGATGAATTGCACCTCAGCTCTTTACAATGAGAGCATGCATTCCAACCGGAATGCATGCTCCCATTGTAAAGAATAGGAATGCGACCGAACAGCTGCTGCTTTTTGGCGTTGGAGGGGAATGAGGAACATGGCGGCGGCAGGCTAACGGCTGCTGCGAGGCTCTGCACTGAGACACCCTGAGATGAGCGGAAGACCGGTCTTTCAACATTTAAATTCATGGCCGATTGTGTCTAAACATATGGTGAGATGGATGATTACCTTTTTACAGGTTTTCTTAGGTATGCGCCACTGAAATCTATCCCGTTTCTTGCCCGGAGGTTGGTAGCACGGAGGCGAATACGGAAGCGCTAGGACCCTGCAGGAATGCGTGAACAGCGATACGTCAAGGAGTCAGAGACAGGGCAGCTGAGCCGAATCCCGAGCAGCGAGAGCAGTGAATCACGGAAGCAGGTCAGCGGTGGCAGCCGTTTTGCGAAGGTGAAAACTGGATCAAGCGGGCTCCGGGTAAGCTGTTGTAATTTATGGGTGCGCTCAAGGGCAGCGCTCCTGTTTCGTGTAAGAGCTTCAGTATGCCGGGAGACATGCGTTAATTAAAAGCGCCGGGACACTCTTTTTGAGTAGCCGTGCGCTCTACAAAAGCCATTTTAACATAACATAACATAACATAACATGCACAGCAGCATTTAAAGCCGGTAAGGTGGCATTCAAGGGGGAGGACTGTATGGAGGCAGACAGACAGAGACGTTCAATAGTCCCCCAAAGTGAGAGTGAGAGTGTCATTGCAGTTGAAAATATTAAGGAAAGCGGTATTGCGGAGGGGGCTGCTTCTGTTGATCATTCTGTAAAGCAAAATACAAAACAAGACACCTCAGCTAAAGAAAAAACAGGAGTAGTAAGAAACCGATATCAACTAAGATCTAAGTCAGATCTCAGGAAGCAAGGGGTTTGGAATTTTACTGATATTGCTGAGAAAAGTGGCCCGGTACCCATTTCTCCCCACAAACAGAATAGGAAGGGATGGCCCGGGAGAGGCAGGCCAACCAAAGCTACAAAACAAACGCAAGCACCCAGAGGATCTCCTTCGTTAAAAAGCTTCTTTAAAATTATGGAGCAGGCAGTGAATTTTAAGGAGGGTGCCACAGGAAAAGCGGCGGTTAAAACAGGCTCTAAAGTAGCTGAGATATCCACAGTGGATGATGACACTAGCTCAAATAAAATTCCGGCTCCGGCTCCGGCTCCCTCTATCCACTCTTCATTACCCTTGAGTAACATGTACGCTGTACTAGATCTAATCCCCGGCGACGAAGAGCCAGAATCAGTGGCACAGATTATTTTCAGGCAGAATACGGGACCAGACTCAGACGCTCCATTGAATGTACTACAAACTGTCTCCCCTCCATTGGAAGAGTATGTGACTTCAAATTCTGTTGAAATTCCTCTCTATTCAACTACACTAATTAGTACAGCTAAAGTACAGTCTCTACCTCACCTTGCCTCAGATACATATGGTTCAGCCCCCCATTTTGACGGAGCAGTCGGATCATCTGGGATGGAAAAAGAGGAGGATAGACTTAGCTCTTTATTTCATACACTGAGAGATGATTTGATGGGTAAGTTCGAGATTTCTGAGAAAAACCAGAGGGGTCTGCATGATAGATTTGACCTCCTAGAGGCTAAACTTGAGGGTATTAATGCCAGAACTAGTGTCTTGGAGGGTAAAGTCACGGCACTTTCAGAGACCTCTAAAGGAAACTCTAAAGACATAGAGGCCTTAAGGGCGCAGAATTGCACGCTAACAATGGATATGGAGAGGTTGGAGACACAAAGTCGACGCAACAACCTTAGGATCCTCAAAATCCCTGAAGGAGCAGAAGTGGAGGATATAAAGGGGTTCGTATGCAGACTACTCCGTGAAGATATTCTAAAGGACCGACCGGATATCAATTTGGAAGCTGAGATCCAGCGAGTACACAGGGATCCATTCAGGCTGCACCCTGATCGTAAGGCGCCCAGAAAAATGTTGGTATAGTTCCAAACATATAGTGTGAAAGAGCTGATCCTTAACAGATGTCTGGCACGTACCTCTTTGCATTTCCCTGCTAACCCTTATCAGATAAGATCAGATATAGGGGGCAAAACTGCTCAAAGACAATGGGAGCTTGGCTCTAGGATGCCAGAATTGCGTTAATTGGGAGCTCAGGTACAAATGAAATTCCCAGCTCTGCTTAAAATAGTGTGGAACAACAAAATGTTTACCTGTCACTTCCCAGAAGAAGTTGATGAGTTATTAGTTAAAATGAAGGAATAGTTAACTATTTGTTCCACTTACTTATTGCGAAATGTATCCCCAGAGAGTGTTTAATAATAAAATGGGGGAGGGATAAAAAAAAAAAATGGGGGATAAGAGAGAGCCGCTTTAGAAATAGAAAGAATCACTGATAAAAAGGAAACTTTAAGGAAAGACCAATGTTTATTTACACGTAACGGGTGTGTTAAGGGTGTGGGGCCTAACAGGAGGGTAGGGTTCCTCGGGGGGAGGGTTGGGAGGGTTCACAGGGGAAAGGGGAAAAACAGATAAAAATGTCCTCATATGCCGTAAATTGTTATTCCTTTAAGTTTAAATGTAATCACAGGTCACCATTAGTTATAGGTGCAGGGGTAGTTACACTAGGCAATGGCCTTATCTAGTAGCAAAATCCTCTCCTGGAACTTGAATGGCTTGGGGAGCCACAAGAAACAACAAAATGCTTGTGAGTTTCTGAAAAATTCTGGAGCGTGTATATCTCTCTTACAGGAGACTCAATTGGGAGCAGAAGAGTGTAGGAATATATTTGTAAGACATAATTGGGTTCAGGAAATTTTGTGCTCTAAGCAAACTGGCGTGACCAGAGGGTTAGCAATGGTAATGAGCGCCAATAAAGGCATTAGGATCGATGACTGGAGTACAGACCAGTCAGGGAGGTGGTTGGCCGCGGTTGTTTCAATCAGCGGTACTAAATTCTTATGTGGGGTATACTATGTCCCTAACGAAGACAATGCTTGTTTCTTACATAAGCTAGAAAAATATATGTTACAGCATTCAATTCCAGTCATATTAGGGGGTGATTTTACCCTTTTGTTAGACCCTCAACTGGATCGCACCTCGAAAGCCAGATACAACCCTCCAAAAAAATCTCTGTTAGCTTTAAAAAATATCATGAAAGACTATACACTACGAGATGTTTGGAGAGTCAAATATGGTGATCTTAGAGAGTATTCCTTCTTTAGTAAAAAATATCGCCAGTTTTCAAGAATAGATTTTTTCTTGTTAGACCAATCTTTCTTAACTAATATCACTTCTGTTTCCTACATTCCGGTGGGTTTGTCAGATCACTCCGTGGTTGAGTTACAAATAACCTTCAAAAATAATATTTCAGAATACAGGTGGACACTTGATAGGACCATTCTACTAAACGATGAGGTTAGAAACAAAATTAAGGAAAGTTCGGTGGAATTTTTCAGGTTTAATGAGAACACTGCTTCAGACCATATTATATGGGATACATTTAAGTCTTACCTAAGAGGAATTTATGGCTCCCAAATGATTTTAAACCGAAAGCTCAAAAAAGATAGAGATATCCAAGAGCTAAAATTAATTAAAATAAAAGAACAGCAACTCCAACTCGCTGCTTTGGAAGATAGAGCTAATATTCCAAGACTGGAGAAGGAAGTACTAGAACTACAAACAGATTTCAAAGCCAGAGCTGAAAAAATAGTTATAGATAAGTGGGAAGTAAGTAAGCTCCGCAACTTTGAATACGGTGAGAAATGTGGTTCCCTGTTAGCTTGGAAGGCTAGGACGGAGAGGAGCAGGAACAATATTAAATCTCTAATACAGCGTGGGACTGGACTGCCCTTAACAGAAGATATTGAGATCAAAAGAGAAGCTAGAATCTTTTATGAAGAACTATATCAGGAGAAGAAGAATTGCCTGCCGGGAGAACTGGATAATTGGTGGGCTTCAATAGAGTTGCCACAGTTAAATGACTTTGACAAAGCTTTCTTAGCCACTGAGATAACAGAGGGAGAGGTTAGGTCACAATTGAAGAAGATGGCTAGAAATAAGGCCTCTGTCCCTGATGGACTCCCGACAGAGGTCTACAAAGATAATGTGGAAAAATTTTTGGCTCCATTACATAGACTTTTCAACAAAATATTCATCCAGGGAGAGCAAATTCCTTCTTCCTGGTTAGATGCCACAATCTCTTTGATAGCCAAACCAAATAAAGACCCGGAAAAGATAGAGTCATATCGACCCATTTCGCTTTTAAACTCAGATCTGAAAATTTACTCTAGTATCTTGGCGTCCAGGCTTGCAAAAATAATTAAGTCAATCATTCACCCAGATCAGCGGGGATTTATACCAGGCCGCCAACTGAATGAACTGACTTTTCAAGTTACTGGAGCAATAGACTTTGCAATTGAAAAAAAAGTGCCGCTTACCATTGTAGCAATAGACGCGGCCAAAGCGTTCGATCAAGTGAACTGGCTCTTTCTATGGAAATCAATGATAAAATTTGGCTTCCCAGAGATCTTTATTAAGGGAATTGAAGCTTTGTATAGGGGCCCCAGAGCTAAGATTTTGGTTAATGGCAGTCTGACTGAATGGCTGAGTATTTTTAGAGGAACAAGGCAGGGCTGCCCCCTGTCTCCCCTCTTATTCGATATCTATATTGAGCCCTTTGTATGTTCTTTAAGACAAGACCTAGGAATTAAACCATTCAAAATAGGAGGCCTAGAGCTCAAGACAGCTCTCTATGCCGATGACCTACTCCTCTATACGTCTAATCCAGAGGAAGCAATACCAAGATTATTCAGATTGGCCGAGGATTTTGGTTTAATATCAGGGTATAGCATTAACAGAGACAAAACCGATATAATGAGCTGGAATAATCCTGTCCCTATCCCAGAAGCAAAATCCAAAATCAGATATTTGGGGATCCATCTCACCCAAAACCTGGACGAAACCCCTAAGACCAGCTGGCTAATAGTTGTAAAGGAGATCAGAAAACTTCTGACTAGATGGAACACTCTACCTTTAAACATATATGGTAGGGTGAACTTAGTTAAAATGATAATTTTGCCAAAAGTCACCTTTCTATTCAATTCTATTCCTTTAATCTTCAATAAAAAAGATATCTCTAATCTGCAAGGCAGGATTGGTACCTTTATTTGGGCTACTATATCGCCTAGAATAGCTTGGGAGAAGTTGAGGAGAGGATTAAAGCTGGGTGGATTGGCACTCCCAGACCTACTTCTTTATTGCTATGCCTTCCAATTCAAAAACTTTAGACTTTTAGCTAACAAGTTGGATTCTACTTCACACGGCAGACTTTTTCAGGCTATGTTATTAGACCTCCCATATAGTGCAGATTTCTTTTTGTTTAAGTTTGGAGACCAAAAGTTTTTTTTAAAAATTCGCTTAAAGCTCTTACGGACAGCCCTAGATAATTGGCCACGGATACGGAAAATGTTGGGCATCCCTTACTATCACTCTCAAGCCCCAATTTGGGACTCCCCCGGTACTCCGGAATGTTTATTGGATCAACTAGCTCTCCCGTTGAGGAAAGCTGGCCTTAAAAAATGGGGGGACCTCTGTGATGCTTCGATTTTACTAAGTTGGGAAACCTTATCAAGCTTAACAGAGGGTACCATCACAAGATTCAAGTTTTACCAACTGTCTGCATGGTGGGGAAGTCAGAACTGGAATATAGAAGAAGAGAGTCTCCGGCTTGAACTAATAACTAGGCAGAAGGGATGGAAGGGCGAGACTGCTGAGTGGTATAGAATTTTAGTGGGAAGCAAAGACAATCTAGAGGCTGAAATAATTAAATTATGGGACACCTCCGCAGTACTGATTTCAGATGACATAATTAAAGCCTGGACAGATTCTTTCACAATGTCTCAAAAAGTTATCAAACCATCGAACTTGAGAAGAAACCACCTGTTCACAATGTATAGGGCTTATTGGACCCCGGCGAAATTTTCAAAAATTTCAACAGTACAGTACTCTTGTCCAAGATGTGAGTTTCCAGCAGCAGATGACACCCACATGTTCGCCGAATGCCCTGAAATAGGTAGTTTTTGGAGACAGGTATGTGGATTCTTGGAAGAGGTATTGTTATCACCAATTATATGTACCCCCAGACTAGTTTTTTTTGGTTTTCCATCTGATTATGATATAAACAGCTGTATATCACAGTTTATTTTTTATGTAGTTGTCATCGCCAGAAGAGAGATCTGTAAAGAGTGGAAATCAGAACTCCCTCCAAAATGTGCTGACTGTCTCAAGAATATCATGGCGGTGAGTAGATTAGATTTACTATGTGGAGGGGTAAAGTCTGCTAAGCTTTGGTCTGCCTTAAAAACATGGTGTGAAAAATAACAAGAAAAGTCCAATGATTATGCCAGAGGTTAAGTGGTCCTGTCCTCCCTTTGTAGCAAGTAACATCGGGAAAAGGAGTTGAACTGGAAATAACCTTACCTCTGGGTGACTTTCACCGGCTATCCACAAACACAAGGGCAGGAAAGGAAGGTTTGTGTCAGTGGCCTGAAGTACGCCCATTTAGAGCAAACATCTATTGGTTATGTTATGTTATGTTATGTTAAATGGTTTTTTGTAGAGCGCACGGCTACTCAAAAAGAGTGTCCCGGCGCTTTTAATTGAAGAAGGCTGCAGTAAACTAACATAACACATTAAAAGAGTAAAAGACACCAAAGTAAAAAAAGAAAACAGCGCACAAAGAAGGCCTACTGGACAAACAGCCAGGTCTTAAGGTCCTTTCTAAAGGCTAATAAGCCAGTGGATCCCCGGAGGGAGAGGGGCAGAGAATTCCATAATTGGGGCGCCAGTAATCCAAAGGAGCGACCTCCCAGACGTGCTCTCTTCACTCGTGGGACAGTAGCCAGAAATAAGGATTCTGATCTCAGAGAGCGAGCTGGTTGGTAGAAAGTCAGTCTCCTCTGGTGGCATATATGAGGACACAAAAAAAAAAAAAAAGAATCCTAATTGCTGGTTTGGGACCACCGACAGGAGGTCGGTCGGTCCCAGTTCCAGATCAATGTCAGACAGACTCAGGTCCGTCCGACATTAAATTCTGCCTCTTAGAGCAGTAAAGACCTCTTAGTTATATTTCTGTTCTATGGCTTTATGCTGTACAATATTCCCGATTTGGAGAACTTTTACAGAAGTTCTACAATGCTGACACCTTCCTGCTTTACCAGATCTAATCAGGGTTTCCCCAAGCTTAGTTTGGGAAATTTAGATTCACTCATGGTATCAACAAGAGGACCGGTAATCTTATACTGATCATCAGATTCTGTTCCTTATTTTCGGTATTACTATTAATTAATTCCTTATATGCTTCATGACAATCAATCTATCAACCAGGGAAATTGTAAGCGTGCTAATAACCGGTGAGGGTCTTAAGGTGCTGAGGAAGGAGGGGCACAGGTCTATTTAGCCGAAGAGCCAGGCCTTGAGAGTCTTCCTGAAGGTGTTCAGGGAGGGGGCACGTCTGATGTCTGCCAGTAACTCAATCCAGGTCTTGGCTGCATTATGAGAGAAGGATCTTCCGCCTGCTCGGGCTCTGTGGATCCACAAGGTTGCGGCCAGTACGAGGTTGGAAGATTGGAGGTTTCTTTTGGGTATGTGGAAGTTGATTCTGTAGTTGAGGTATTTGGGTCGGTTGTTGTGCAGGCATTTGTGAGCGTGGGTGGGGATTTTGAAGGTGACTCTTTTCTCTACAGGAAGTCAGTGGAGGTGTTGACTGATGTGTTCTTGCCACGGGATGCAGAGGACGAGTCTGGCGGGGGTGTTCTGTATGGTCTGGAGTTTGCGGAGTAGGGACTTGTTGATGCCAGCATACAGTGCGTTTCCATAACCCAGTCTATTGGTGATGAGTGCATGGGTGACTGTCTCCTTGGCCCAGGGGGGATCCATTTGAAGTATGCAGAGGGTGTTGAAGCAGCTGGATGTAACGGCGTTGACCTGTCAGTTCATCGTGAGTGAAGAGTTAAGTATGATGGCCAGGTTCTTGACATTGAAGTTAAACTTTGTCTGACGATTTGGTCTGCCAGTAGTGATTCTGGAATTGTACAATATATTCTTGAGACTTCCATTCATCAGTCTTGCTTGGAATTTGTAATAAATCTACATTTAATTCCACTTATCGACTTTTGGGTCCTCACTGCATTCCCAAATGTGTTATACTGTAATTAAAGTTTTGGATATTGATAAATCTGCTTTATTTCCCATACATCTGAAAAGGTCTATAGCAGGTAAATTTGGATATTTTTCTCAGTGCTCTGATTGATGGTAGCAAAGCAAGGATGGTTAGGTCCTAGAATAGGGGAGTTAGGATACTTTGTTAGAGCAGTCCAGACGCAATCTAAGCATTAGTGCTCATGTTTGCGGTTTGGAGAATTGGCAGAGTCTGGGCAGTTTGAGAAATAATTGTAACAGTGGAGGTGTAAGTATTAATAGGGTTGTGCATTCCCATAGCTTGCATTTAGCTTGATGTGCTCCTGGAGATTGTGTGATGTTTGGGGGAGATGTCAATGTGGCACTTAACATTGAGAATTTGAAGTTGTTATCAGGTCCTATGTGGCCTAAGGTCCTGGGATGATTTTAAAAAAGTGGAAAAGACAGTGTATTGTAATTGTCTGCTAAAGGTTTGTGGTGCCTATCATGAGATGTCATCAACAGCAACATTGAGAAAGGGACTTTTCATTTTGTGTGTGAAACCTAGGTGCGATTGGTGTGGTGGACCCCTTGCGCAAGGGGAAGCTGAACTAATCAGGATTAGTCCCTGCAGGTTAAGGTCTCACTCGAGTGTTTCTGAGTAGGTCAGAAAGTGTTGTTCTGAACCATTTCTTGTATGATAGCATACTGTTGATTTCTTTAGTAGAGCAATTAAAGGTATTTGCTGCAATTGCTTTGCATTTTCTTGCATGCGTACTGCTGAGAATGCATTTGTGCCAGAGAGAATGAAAGGTATCAGGGAAGAGCTATAAAGGCAGTGCTCACTTACCCTGAGGCAAGGTGGGATGCAGAACAGAGGAAGTGGATAAATGACATTATAGAGGGAGCCAAATTGTACCCTCATTAACAAGTGAAGAATTTGGGAAAGGAAAGGAGAGGAAAAGGAAAGGGAAAAATGTAAAGTCAAAGGAACTGGATAAGAGAATCAAAAACAGTGATAGTGATTGTAGCAGTAGTCTTCCAAATGTGTTGTTGTCACAGCACCCACCTCATGCAATGAGACCCAATTGATAGGAAGTGGAACCTCTAATGCAACTAGAAATAATTCTGGAGGGGTAACTGCACAGTAAATGTGCACCCCAATCCCAAGGGAGCGAACCTGTGAATATCAATTAAAATCCACTGGGAAGGAATTCAGGGATTTGTGCCCCTGGTACCTCCACAGCTCTTAATGCACCAGATGCTCCCACAGTCCCAGTTACCATTGGTTTTGTGATTTCTATATCTAACCCTGGTTCCACATGAAATGATAAACAGAATTTCGCTGTACCAGCCAAGTGGAAGGACACGGAGAATGCTCCTACAAGTTTGAACGCAGGAGGATTCATTACTTTAATTCCAATGAAAGTGAGTTCTCTGTGTGGTGTGAGTGCAAACCCCATGATCAGCCTGACAAGATTTTGACCTTTAAGGTAATTCCAAGATTTTCCAGACTTGGCAACACTTAACTGGAAGCCACCCCTAAAGGCACATAGTAGAATGCTTAAAGAGAGGGCAGTACCTAGAGTCCTGGATGTGCAGTCTAGCTTTGGTGATCAAGAACTAGTTGAATGGTTGAAGGATGTTAATGCTACTTTGAATGAAAGTGGAAGCTCAGAACTGAGCCAAGGAACGAATCAGTCAAGTCAAGCCAAGAAAACTTAATTTAGTCATTAAAACCATAAAAGTTACAGACACAATGAAAAATACATAAATTCATTAAAACATTACACCTTAAAGCAACAAAACAGTCATCTCTTTGAAATATGTTAAAATCATTACAGCTAGTGTTTGTTTCCCACCACCCCATGTCAATTTATGTTGTAGTATTGTGCTTCCTACAGCCGCTATTAAAAAGCGAGCCACATTAAAATAGGTTTGAATGCTATGCAACATTTTCAAATATAAAAAGCTGATCTTACTTGTGCAAATTGTTTCCTTGCAAACAGCGGTGAGAACATCGATTTCGTAGGTCTCTATATTGATCAAAAAACATTATAAAGTGCATATAATCTTTCTCCGAAAAGCAGTCACAACTACGCAGGCCCATGTTGTTAACTATATTCCACCCTTGAATTTCAGCAAATAGGCAGTGCACTAGATTTACTCGAATTCTTGTTATCAAAAGCAATGCTGAGGCTTTGTGACCAAAGTTAAGTAGGGTTTTGTTGAGGGACATGTCTTTAATAAAATGTAGGTGTGTTCTAAAGGTTTGCTGGGCTCTTATGCTTCTCCCTCAGCTTGCGCCACTAAGAGAAAATGTTTTTTGATCCAGCCTAGATCCTCCTTTTTTATCTCCTCTGATGGACTAAATAACTCTGGCCTACCCAGCTTAACTGCAGTGGATTCAATGTAATTTAGCTACGGGGTAGAATTATCCCAATACAAAGAAAATAATCCCTGATAATGAATCAATTTATTCTATTTCTGGGTTTATCCAGACCAGAAACTACCTCAGCAGGGGACATAGAGCTAAAAGGCGCTGAGGGGGGCACTCCCTAATAGTCGAAAAAACGAGGTCTTGAGCATCTTCCTGAAGATGTTCAGGGAGGGGGCGCGTCTGATGTTGAGTGGGAGCTAGGTAAAGAAGCAAGTATGAAAGAGTTGTCAGGAGCCCAGCTGGCATGGTCCTTTCCAGGTGATTTTGGTCACAACAACTCCTGTGAAGTGTGGAAGCCTCCCTAACTGGATATATGCTGCCCACACTAGTCAAGTTCTGTGTCCCCTTGAGGATGTAACAGCACCTCGCCCAAAAGTGCTGGTGTTGGTCGAGAGATGACAGGAGCAGGTTAGTCAAGTGGTGAGGGTCCAGCAAGAGCCTAAAGCAGAGCTTTTTTGACCTGAAGGGAATACTGAGGAGTCCATAGCTTGGAGTGAGGAGGAAGAGTTTTGTCCCATAGTGATGAATGAGATAGACTCAGACCCTAATGAAGGGGATAGTGCTGTAAAACCACAAGTGGTAGCTGGAGAAGGTTGGCGGAGAATGCAAAAGAGATGAAGGCTGAATCCACAAGGAGAAGGTGGGCACCAGACTATTCCGGATGATACTGAGGATTCTGATCTAAGTGACAAAACAGAGAAAGGGATTGCTCTCAGAAGATAAAAACAAGCTAGCTACCTGTAGGAGTTACTTGTTCCCTGAATGGACTTACTTTGCCAAGAGTGACAGAGAGAGAGCTCTGGGAATAATGGAAGAGCAATGCAGATTCAGCTGAACCATTGTGAACTGAACACTTTGTTTGTATATACAGTATCATCAAAAGGCTGAGAAATTTTTTAAGGATGTGACTAGCATGGCTTTGAACTGGTTTTATTGGAGACATTTACATAGATTGGTGGGAGAAGAAAGAATACCATCTGCTGAGGGCAACAAAGGAGACAGCTATTACCACATCCATCAAAGCTGTGCCCACAACAACAAGGAACTTTTTAACATCATTAAGGAACTCTCCAACCCAGCTGTGAGAAGTTGGCCTGGTATATGATGTCCACTATTCTAGTTGGCACCTTGCACCAGTCCAATCGACCCTTATTGATGGCAGGGTATAAAGTCAACCTTATAGAAAGCTATCCTAGGGGTAGCAGTGGAGAGCAGCCTTCAGGCTAAGACTTGGAGACGAGTTAAGAAAGTTGTTTTACCATTTATAATTTCTTGAGTACCAAATGAAAGCACACCACACAAGGTATATATCAAATATATATGTATTTATTCTAAACACAACCGCTCTGGACTCTTTATGAGGTTAGAGGTAAAAGTACAATACAATGAACTTAATTAGCATATGATAAGTTGCACAGTATACGTTTTGCCCTAGGGGTCTCACAAACCATATACTAAAATAGTGGTATAAGAACCACGTGAGGAATAGAAAGCAGGCCTAGGGCCTGTAGAATCCCTGGGGCTACTCAGGACAACCAAAGGTTAGGATGTAGGAGGCCCACGGGAGACGCATGCAGTGACTAAACACAGCAGCGGGTTACCATTGACTTTCAATGGAGAACGAACAAGTTACAATTTTAAATATTAAGGGTACAAGGAGGTGAACTGCAATGGAACCCTTTTAGACTAGGACACTTGGAGAGTCAATACCCACGGGAGCACCGGAGTACTCGTCCTTACCTCACCCAGGGAAGCCGGGTGCATAGGTGTCTTTTCGTGTCGGGTTTCGTCGTCAATTCCAATGGAGGTGTGAAGAGGTGCTGCAGGCGACCAGAGGAAAAGTGTCCTGGTGGATCCAAGGGTGGATCGTAGATATGAAGAACCTGAAAGCAGAGGAGACAGAGTCTGGGCCACTAGCCAAAGACCAGGGCGGTGGTAGAAAGATGCTAACAGATGTCGGGTGATTTCAGGTGAAAAGGTGAAGTTTATCCCTTCAGCCACGAGGACCAGGAGGTGTTGACAACAACCAGGAGCTGGATTCTAGCTGTCCCAAAAAGGATCTAGTTGACTGCTGTGTAGGTATCCAGATTGGACCCAACAAGCCTTGGCAAACACAATCCATGCAAGATGTCAAGATTGGCTTTGGTGCAGACCAGCAAGGTTTGGGGCACTTCTCCTTTGCAGGGAAGCTGGAGCAAGCCGGGAGCAACCAGGAAAACAAAGTAGTTTCAAGATTGGTTTTTCTGGGGGCTCACTAGCCAACAGACTAGGAAGCACAAAGACGCATTGAGCTGAAATGCAAAAAGTGAGCCCACGGGGCACTTGTGGAGTGTGGGCCTCTGAGCTTTGGTGCAAAAGGTGATCGGAGATGGGGCTTCAAGCACCCCAATGCACAACTTCGGGATACCTCAGGAAGTTGATGCAAGTAGCAAAATGCAGGATGATCAGGAGTTCCGGTCCCAAGTCTCTAGCGTCCGCCACGGGTGTCAGCTTTGCTGGAAGTGAAGGTCGGGGTCAGAGATGTTTGGAAGTCTATGTCCTGTGTCGCAGATTCTTCAGGATCCGGTGGGAGCTTCGAAAATGCAGACCGGCAAAGATGCTGTAGGTGCCTTTTTGAACAGGGTGGTCACTCCTTGTCCACAAGGGAGATTTCTTCCATCTTCCAGTCAAAAGGGAATGTCGAAGGTCCAGGATATGTTGCAGAGTTTCTTCCAGGGTAATCTAAAGTCCTAGGGACTGGGATTCTACTCTTATAGTACGTTTAGTGGTTGGACTATCTCTAAGGTCCCTCCTATGGGTGGACCCTGGGTGGGGGTGGTTACACCCCTTCCCCTTTGTCCAGTTTCATGCCAGAGCTGGGGCCGAGTGCCCCAGCAACCGGTTTGAATTGGGAAATGCATGGAGCACCTTGTGTGCCCCAGGCAGTGTCTGGAAAACATTCACTGAATGCAACCCTCCCTGCCCCAATAAACTAAGAACCTGTCTGGGGAGGTGCCAGCACCTCCCTGGACAGGAAACCTATTGTCCAGGCCTCCCCTGCCGGAGTTTCATCCAGCAGCAGGAGGGCAGACTCGTGTCTGTGGCAACAGCATCCATTTTGTGATGCGGAGGCTCTGTTTAACTTTAACCGGGTAAACCAGTAACTACATGTCTTCTCCCTCTAGAAGGGTGGAGTGCTACCCCTGCCACCAGGACTGGCGGGGGGCAGTATTCCAAAGTGTTTGACACCTTACACAACATGTTTCGATAAAGCCAAAGCAAAGTTAGCATTAACCGCAAGGATTATAATGCACTTAAGAGTATATGGTATGGCTATATCATAGAACAGCTATAAGGAGATGGTTCCGAAAGCTGCAGAGGTGCTCAGCTCATGCTAGGGCACCCTCTCACATAAAACCAAGCACTCTGCCTCCAGGATTGTGAAGGCCTGCCATAGGAGTGACTTATAGGTTCATATGTCTCTATATGTCTATATAGATATAGGTATACTATATCTAAGTAAGGGGTGATTACACCACCTTACCCAGGCTGTAAGGACAGATCTGTGGTGTCAGTTTGGAAGGCTAACCAGGGGTGGCACAATACATGCTGCAGCCCCTGGTAGGCCTAAGGTGCACCTATGCCCTGGGTACCTATGGTACACTATACAGGGTCTCACAAGGGTGACCCAGTAACCAATCTGGTATGTATCTAAAGTACATGGAGTCCATTTTATAGAGAAAGCAGATAGACTGGGGCCCTGAATAGCAGTGTCCCAGCCCAACTGAGTCTAAAACCACAAAACACAAGGCAAAAAGTGGGGGTAACCATATAGTCAGATAGCTACCTTCCTACACCAGCTGCCAGTGAAAACACATCACACCCTCACAGGAGCTACCTTCAACCTTGCCCACTTCCACAACAAGATCACAACCATATACAGAAACTTTGAACCCCAACCCACACCTATGGACTTCCTGGACAGGTACACCACCACTGCAACTGACACAAACCAGAGATTGACCACCTAGAAAACCCTCTCCACAGAGGACAACACCGCCACCATGAACTACAGCCACTCAGAAGGTCCCACAGACCCATGCCCACACCGCATCTTCAACAAAAGGATCGGCCAGGACCTCATTAACCTACTCAACACCACTATCACCACTGCCCATTTCCTAATGCCTGGAAACATGCCAAAGTCAGGCCCCTACTCAAAAAACCCTTTGCCAACCCCAGTTAAAGTAAAAACTACCAGTCAATCTCCCTTCTCTCATTCCTAGCAAAGGTACTTGAAAAGATCATCAACAATCAACTCATGTCAAACATGGAGCAGAACCAGCTAGTCGACTCCTCCCAATCCGACTTCAGCAGTAATCACAGCACTGAACCACCCTGATTGAAGCCACTAATGACATCTGAACCCTCTTCGACCAAAGAGAAACAGCAGCTTTGATCCCCCTCAACTTCTCTGCAGTCTTCAAGACTGTATCCTACCTCACACTGATTCAAGGACTCCACCACATCGGCATCCAAGGAGACACACTCAGATGGATCACCTCCTTCCTCACCAGAGAAACCAAGAGGATCCACGCCCACCTTTTACCTCTGAACCCAAGAAGATCACCTGTAGTGATCCCCCAGGACTCATCCCTCAGCCCCACGTTCTTCAATGCATTTATGACCCTGCTGGTCAACAACGTCAGATCCCACGGTCTCAACCCAATTCATCCTCTCACTCACCAACGACCCCAGCCCCACCATAACCAACTTCCACATATTCATGACAAACTTCACTGACTGGATGCAGAACAATTACCTGTAGCTGAACACAGACAAGATGGAAGTAATGATCTTTAGCAACAGCAGAACCACATGGAACAACTTCTGGTGGCCATCAGATCTAGGACTTGCACCTACTCCCTCCAACCATGCCAGAAACCTCGGAATCATCATTGACAACAAGTTCACCATGAAATCACAGATCAACTCCGTCTCCTCCACGTGCTTCCTCACTCTGTGCATGCTACATAAGCTCTTTAAGCGGCTACCCCCAAACGTTAAGACGCACCATGACACAAGCCCTCATCACCAGTCGACTGAACGATGGCAATGCCCTCTATGTAGGAATCTTTGCACACCTTCTAGATAGACTTCAGACCATACAGAACGCTGCAGCCAGACACATCCTCAGCCTTCGCTGGTTAACCCACATTAAAACCCCACCTCAGGGAACTCCACTGGCTCCCTGTACAGAGGAGATGCGAATTCAAGTGGCTGTTCCACACACACAAGGACCTATACAAGCAAGGACCCTCCTACATTAACCACTGCCTAAACTTCCATCAACCATCAAGAAGGCTACGCTCCACCTTACTTTCACTTGCCCATACTCCCTGCATCTACTGAAGCAGAAGTGGAGGATGCTTCTTCTCCCACACCACAGCAAAAACCCGGGACAGCCTCCCCATTCATATCCTGACCATCACCTCACTTCCGGGAATTCCATTTGGCCTATAAGACCTGGCTGTTCGAATAAGCCTTAAGGGGCGGCAAGCACCTGAATACCATATTGGGGGATTAGCTGCACTTTATAAATCCTGATTGATTGATTGAGGCCAGAGGCAGCTGAAGAGGTGTAAGGTTGTCCTTGAAAAGTACACAAATAGAGCTAAGGAAGAATCACATAGATCTTCGAAGATAATATTCTTGCATATTACTTAGACTTTGGTTTTGCCATTTTCACAGGTGGAAATTGACAGAGAAGACTCTGCTCCTGCTAAGTTCCACACAACGGTCTGGGTTTTAGATAACTAATGGAAGTCAGTCCTAGAATTAGTAGACATAGGTACATAATAATAGGCACACTAATAGTTGTAGTTGTAGTACTGACCATTTTGCTTGTAGGGCTATATCCATCGACATTCGGTAGAGACTAAGGACCTTATTATGATGTCAGGCGGATTTTCATCTGCCGACTCCATTCCGGGTTGGTACCGCCTGATCTTTGGCTAGTGGTTCCAACCTAAGGATTGTGACACGACCGTCCATAGGGCAGTTGCAAACATCCATTTTCGAAAAGATTCTTGTCTGTTGGTCGGCAGGAAAGGCCCACAACACTAACTTCCATTGAAAAATGGATGTTTGTGAACATCCCTGCACCGACGGGCAGGCACCCTGCAGTGCCTGCCACACGGTGCAGGTATGTTTAAAGGGGAACGATAGGTGCCCCCCAGGCCCCATTGTGGAAAGGCCAACATGGAATATCTGTTGGAAACTGACTTCAAAATCCTGACGCAGAAGTGCTGTCAATAAGGGATTATGCTGTCTTTCAGATGCATCGACGGGCTTCTTAAGCCCATCGGAACCACGCTGGAATCCCTCCTCAGGGAATCACTCCTCCTAATACAGCCACCAAACTGTAAACTTACCATGTCAGACAGAAAGCCACTGACCGCTGGTCGGAGCATTCTGCCTGACATCGTATGAGGCCCTTTGTTGTCCGTGAAGCCCAAACCCTCACCCCCTAGAGGTAAATGTTTGTATCCATTACATGAATCTGAATGGCATGTCGATACATCTAGAGTTGATTATTGTGCAAAGGCTTATTTTAAACTGCTTTATGAGTATATTAACATAATGGATGCCAGGGATTTCCACATTTGTAAACAATTGCCTGTATCAGCTGCAGAGGATATCACTTATCTGCACATCCCTTTGATTTATGGTGTTACCTGTAGTATTTCGATGAGCATTTTGAATATTAATTTTCAAATCAGGATTTAGTCTTTTCAGAAGTCCCCATACTTGAGCACCTTAGTCATTGCATTGACCCCAATGCTAAGTTTCCTGGAATTAATAAAAGTATCTTTAAACCCATCATGCCAATATGCAATGACTAGGCATCCAGACACAATTTTGTCTTGCCTTCTAACAGAGGTTGAAAATACATTTCTATGTTTAGTTGAAGACAGGCGATGTATAGAATCTAGATCAAAAACAGACAAGAACATTAGGAATGAATAAAAGTGGACTAAGGACGAAATAGAGCATCAGGTAGCAGTAAATCAAGTCGTATTGACCCTAGATTGGAAATATAAAGGGAAATTGTCTATATATGTGGAGAGATCATCATTTGACAATCACTTTGTGGGAAAGAGTGAGTGCAACCATATATTCAAAGTTAGGGGAAATTGGAATTTATTTTTGATGGGTGGTGATCCTGTTTTTCCTGGAGTTTCTTTTATTTGTGGATGACATGCCATTTTATGTTGCTCAGAGGCTGGTATGGTACATGCTACCTAGGTGTAGTTTTTCCAAAGTGTTATTGTTTGAAACATCTGAGTGACCCTGAATGAGAAATAAAATCCAGGTCTAAGTGAAGAGTAAGGGATGGAGAAGTAGGAGGAGACATTTTTGGTGTGATTATCCCATCTGGGTGTGTGATTTTGAATTACATCAAGATTAGAAAGTAGTCCACTGTAGTGGATAAGTTGGCTACTATTACAGCGGGAGCATTATTAGTAATAGATACGGAAATGGTAGCTATTAGGTCTATGGTCTGGCAACGCGGCTTGCATTAGACATCCTGCTCACAAAGGAGGGTGAAGTCTATCAAATGTTTAAGGTTCAGCAATGCTGCACCTACATTCCTGACAAAAGTAAGGTTTTAAAGAAATGTATAATGAATATTTCTGACCTACGTAAGGAGTTGCAGGAGTTGAATGCAGCAGATGTTTGCAAATCCACTGGAAGTGGATTTTCTGCAGTAGGAAAATGGTTTGGAAACCTAGGAAGTGGAATTGTGGGTGCTATTTTGAAACCTCTGGCAATAAATGCTCTGTGTAATATGCCTAATTGTGATCTTTAAGGGATATAATTACCTGGAAGTAAACCTGGAAGTGAAGAGGAAGCGAACAGATGTGGAGCTAGAAGAGAGTCAGAGTAAAAACTATGACAACATGAAACATCTAGAAGAATCTAAAAATGAGATCTTAAAAACTGTAAGGCTTTAGTTGGTTCATCTCACAAGATTCAAATTTTGGGTTGTGATGGCCTGATCCAACATGAGAGAAGGGATTGCACCAGCGTAATTTTGACTCTAACCTTTCACGTCATGAATAAGCCATATATACATGCATGTAGTATTATATATTTGTGTATTTGACATAAATGTAAAGAGTTGCACCTGTCTCAAATACTAAAGGTGCATTCACTGCATAATATAGACATTTTTCGGAGTGTGCATACAATGTTTTGCTTATAGTAATACCCAATTGCAGTTTGCACATATATCTGCGTTGATGTAGTTTGAGTAATTTTGTTGACATTACATATATTCACGTATTTATTTGAATAGTATCAAGAATTATTTTAACTGTATACATATCCATAACCCTGCATTAAACATGCATTGAAATGTTTGCTATGTTTAGTTGACCAAATCCCTTAAGCATTTTGACTTTAAAGTTTAACCTTCAAATTGAAAGTTTGCTAGGTTGCAATGTTTTTCTCTTCTCTGCAGGTGCGTTCACATGATCTCATAGTTAGTGAAAGGCACATTAAGTATGAGAGATAGTGAGGGTTGGGAGGAAAACTTTTGGCAAATGACCAAAATGAGGACCCTGATTCATGGAGAGTGGATGAATCCAAGGACTTTCTGATGTTGAGATGAAACAACCAAGTTTTACTGTGAGAAGGTGGACAAATACTGAGACAATTGATGTGAACTTCTTAAATATTCTGTGAAGTTTTAATTAGTGGTCATATTTAAGCTTTAGGCAGATTCCCTGAGATCCTGAGAGATACAGGCTCCTTTGCTATATTGCTGTTGTATGGCTTTATGCATACAATACTTGGAATTGGGAGACCTTTTACAGAAGTTCTACAATGCTGACTCCTTCCTGCTTTACCGGATCTAC
This sequence comes from Lissotriton helveticus, assembly GCF_964261635.1. Classification (NCBI taxonomy): domain Eukaryota; kingdom Metazoa; phylum Chordata; class Amphibia; order Caudata; family Salamandridae; genus Lissotriton; species Lissotriton helveticus. The sequence goes on from NC_136071.1 coordinate 367,962,031, forward strand.
TTCGGGTTTCCCCAATTAGTGCTATTTAGTTTAGGCTTAGTTTGGAAAAAATTGATTTTCTGATGTATAGGCAAGAGGACCAGAAATCACATACTGATCATCCGATTCTGTTCCTTATTTTCTGTATTGAAGTTACTGAATTCCTTGTATGCTTCATGTTACTGAGGTTAAACTTTGTCCGACAATTTGGTCTGCCAGTAGTGATTCTGTATTTTTACAATATATTCTTGAGACTTATATACATTAGTCTGGCTTTGAATTTGTAATAAATCTCCATTTAATCCCATTTATTGACGTTTGGGGCCCCACTGTGTAGCCAAATGGATTACACTGTAAACTGAACTTTTGGATGTTGTTAACTCCTCTTTATTTCCCAAGCATCTAAGAGGTCTATCTCAGGAAAATTTGGATATTCGGCTCAGTGCTCTGGCAGTATTCTTATCTGTCATGAAAACTGCCACCTCGGAGCAGATATTAAAAAAATTTGCCTGACAGGAATCTTTCATGGCATTATTCTCAAATGGAAATATCATTCAATGATGATATTACCCATGCAAAGGAAGAAGCATGCACTACCCCCGTGCTGGAACGTCCTCGAGGAGATGCCCATTTATACTCAACCACATATTGAAATCTTTTTTTGCTCAATGACCGCTGATGCATAGTTAAGTATTCTGCAGGAGCAGTCAATGACAGTGCGAGAAATTAATCGAAAACTGAGTCTATAGGGCAACATGCAGTTTCCTGGCATGTTTACCTCACCTACACGCGCTGTCAGTATATATTTACTGTGTGAAACACACCACACAGCTGCAAAACACTTGCAGCAGCCGGACAACTCCAGGTGCATGCAGACCTCCTACACACACCAGCACTGGGTGGGAGCTAATGCAAAAAACACCTGCAGCACCTCACTGCTCCCTAGACATGAGACCAGCACTCATTTATCAATTAATGGATCATGTACCTATTTCATACTCGGTGCCAACAGCAAACATCATATCATCTGGAGATTCATTTTAATACAAGATGAGAAGCAGTCCATAAATGAGAGCAATCTTACTATTTAAACTTTGTAATTCATCATTTATTATTGAAATGTTTTATGTAGCTTTAAGTTGTTCCCAGAAGCCAGTTTGCAGGACTGGTGAGATCAATCCCATCACTGAATCCCTGAAGCTCTCCTTTTTATAGTGATGGCCCCCCGGAATAACCCATATCACAACATCTACAACCACTATACAGTTAATGTTTACACTGCCAGATAAACTTAGAACTTCATCAATATACAATGTACATTACTGACTGTCAATACTGCTACGTGGTAAGCACCCCTAAACCCAACCCGAGAGCGAGTTCCAACACTAATACAAACCCTACACAATTCCTCAACAATAACAGTGAATATTAACCTTAACTCAACCTCATTTCTAAATCTCACCCCTAGCTTTAGCCATGACATTGTGCCCTAAGCCTAACCTCAATGCCTAATCCTTACCTCAACCTCAAACACTACTACTAAAACCTACATCTAACATTAACTCTAATCCCGTACCCCAAATCTTATCTCCAACCCATTACCCCATCCATTGACCCTCATTATCCACATTTATATATTTCTTTAGGTCTTACACTAGCCAAGATTTTTTAATCTCACTAAAATTATATGTTTAATATACGTTCTCTCAGGGGCTTTCATCTAGACCTTTTCATCCATTAGTCTGTTATTGTGTCTGTCACATTGTTCTTTCTACCACTACAGCATACAGCATGAGGGAATTGGTCAGCCCACTTCAGTTATTGGTACATTTCTTTGTGAGTGACAGCATTCTGCCCTTTCACAACAAGCACACTCACACACAAAATAGTTCCCCTCTAGTACTATGGACAACTGAGGCAATGTTGGACCCAAAAAATAATGTTGCTTTTAGACATTGTTTTTAAATATACAGCTTACCAAACAATAACATTTGAAAAATCCAGGACAAGACAAAATGAAACAGACATTGACAAAGCCAAAGATTGGCATGCAACACTAGACTCACTTTGCCAATGCTTGCTTAAAGTGCACGCCACCATTGGACACCTAAGCCCTCAAAGACTAATTTATAAGTGAGAAATGAGAAACAAGAAACATTTCACACGTTTCCTAAAGGGCATATTTTCCTTTATCACTCAAACAGTTTTAGTGTTACAAAGAATACTGGCATGTAAACTGAAGGATATAAAACTTGCATAAAAGTATTGTAACTTTGGTTATGTAAGGCAGTGTTTCTTGCTTGCGTTTAACATTGTCAAAGTTTAATACATTTTTGACCTGTGTAAGAAAGTACCTCTTTTGGTATGATCAGCCCCCCAATGTTTTGACTGATTCTACTGGTTTTTCGACTTTGAAGTGCACTGGTCCCTGCTGACCAGGACTCCAGTGCATGTGCTCTGACCCCTCAAATCGTATTTATGATTGGTTATTCCGTGATAGGCATCTATAATTTATACATATACTGTCAGTTCCTTTGCTCCACAGAAAGGAAAGGAAAAGGTTCTAGATATCAAGAAGCATGGTAGTAGTGACGGAAGCCAACCCCAAGCCCAGAATCATCGGCAGAGGGTTGTTTACATGTTTCACGTATAAGTGTGAAACATGGCTGTCATGCTCCTCCAGTAAGGTTTCTTACCTCTGGGAAAACTTCAAACGTTCCAATGGAACTAAGATTACTGCAGTTAAGAGGCTTCAGAGAGGTTATCTTTTTTAAAAATGAATTCACCCATGCTTGCTTTAGGAAGCCTGGGACAGTCCATAATCGAATGGAGCAATTGTTGTGTGCTGTATTTGTATTGTCACATTATTCACCAATAATCATCATGCATAATGTGGGGTAGCTTTCCTTTCCCTCTGTAGAGTGCTTCTCGTGAAATTTTCTTTCTTGAACACAGATAAATGCAAATTGTGTACAAACAATATACCATGTCAAATTTGATAAGTGGTTCTCAGTTGGAAAATAACATTTTCAATCCCTATAAGACACCTATGTATTTGAAAGCAGTTACTGAAAATTAAAGTTTTTGTGTCTCTCGCTCTCTATTGCAGCTAACGAGGGCCAGATGTACTAACCATGTTTACAATTGCTAATGCTCTGAATTAGAGTTTGTGACCACAGTCAAAGCTTTTCATATGTATAAACTCATTTTCAGGTCAGTAAATTATTACTAACTCCTAAAATGGAATTGCGGGTTGATACTGATTCAACATTTGGAAGTGGAATGTTATGGACAAAATTGGACATCCCTTCAAAATACTGAATTGAAAGGACCTCTATCAATGGTTTGCAATGGAAATTAAGGTCAGAAAGAATTGAAAAAATGATTACACCCAAGTTCCAGTGGTAACCAATTGGCAAAAGGGAAAGTGTCCCCTTGGACCCCTTCCAATTTAAAAATTGTGGGGAAAAGTTTGGGTGAGAAAGGGTAGTGCTCCAAGGGACCAATGCCAACTTTGAAAGAAACTTTTTTTAAAGGATTATTTTACAAGTAGCATGTTTCCTTTAAGGAACATCAGGTTACTTTAAAATAAAAAAGTATTCTTTGTTTAGATACAATTGCAGATATGGTGGCCTGCTAACCCTCCGTAGTTAATCACAATGTGTGACTTCCCTAACGAATAGTAATCACAAATGTTGGATTGCCATCTACTTCACTTAGACATTTTAAACACAGACCTTTAGTTTACAGATCAGTCACAAAATTAAAAACTTGTCACGAAAACACTGGATGTAAATTGCAGCTCGATTTTGCGACTAGTATAATGATACATCCAGCCCATGACTCGTTAGCATAGCTATATTAAAAATATACCAAGTATTCTTTGTGAACAAGTTCCTACGGGTCAAGAGTATTTCACAAATCATAGTTAATGCCTACTTAAAATGAAGGTAAAAAAAGTCTTACAAAATGTATGTAGCTGCGACCGAAGATCTTCTATCGTTTCTTTAAAAGACAAAGGCTGGTCTAATTCAAGCTCTATATAAAAGGTAGAAAAAATAACAAAGCACAAGTTATGCAGTATTCAGCAGCTTCCTGTGATGCACATGTGTGCTGCACACAATTTACAAATATGAATATACTCATCCGTTGTAATACTGGTACTGCTGAGCTCTTCAATATCATTCACATATATTTACGCACATGTACACAAAAATCTGCACCCCAGTGGACATGCAAAGTGTACCACGGGGGAAATCACAGAACTTGTATACAGGACAAGGCAGCAGGTCGAGGACTAAATGTTCCCACTGTGGAGTTTATGATTAAACAGTATGTTCCAGTAACTGCAGTCCATATTGAACTCCAAAAGTAGGGGCCCAATTCACAAAGGTAAACTAAGACAAAAGTCTTACTTTACGACTTTGGGTATTCACAAAGGGCATTTACGTGTAGCAAAGTTGGAATTTTGTCTCAGTTTAACTTAAATTTTGGTCTCAGTTAGACTTAAGACCATAACGTATGTTAAACTGAGGCAAAAGTCTAACTTTATAACTTATGTTTTTTCAAAGGACGTTCAAAAGTATTAAAGTTAGACTTTTGTCTCCGTTTAACTTAAGTTTGCACTCATTTAGACTTAAGACCAAAACTTAAGTTAAACAAAAGTCTAACTTTACTACTCGTAAATGTCCTTTGTGAATACCGAAAGTCATAAAATTAGACTTTTGTCTCGCTTTACTTTTGTGAATAAGGCCCTATGCTTTTTTTTTACATTGAACTGTGTATTTAACACCGTGTATTTATTTTATGGCCTTATTATTTTCGAACCTTAATATTATGCAAAAACTGACAAATACACCAAATCCAAGTGTCATATTTTTAGCAAGAAATACAAACCTAAAAAATAATTATATAAAACATAATTAATCAAACACGTTTTGTTTACGTTAAAATTTCGAATGGTAAGAGATTCCCTATGTCACGCACCCACTTTAACACTAGTGTATTTAGATGAACTGATACAAAAGTCTAACTTTACAACTTGGGTATTCACAAAGTGCATTGACGAGTAGCAAAGTTGGACTTCTGTCTCAGTTTAACTTAAGTTTTGGTCTCAGTTAGACTTAAGACCAAAACTTAAGTTAAACTGAGCCAAAAGTCTAACTTTACAACTTTTGTTTTTTTCAAAGGACATTCACGAGTATTAAAGTTAGACATTTGTCTCCGTTTAACTTAAGTTTGCACTCATTTAGACTTGAAACCAAAACTTAAGTTAAACTGAGAAATGTCTAACTTTACTACTCTTAAATGCCCTTTTTGAATACTGAAATTCATAAAGTTAGACTTTTGTCTCGCTTTACTTTTGTGAATTGGGCCCTATGTGTTTTTTTTACATTGATTTGTGTATTTAATACCGTCTATTTATTTTATGGCCTTATTATTTTCGTACCTTCATATTATGCAAAAACTGACAAATACAGCAAATACAAGTGTCATATTTTTAGCAAGAAATAACACATAAAAACTAATTATATTAAAAACAATTAATTAAATACGTTTTGTTTACTTTAAAATTTGGAATGGTAAGAGATTCCCTATGCCAAGCACCCACTTTAACACTAGTGTATTTAGATGCAATGGCTTAAAAAATGAATTTAGGGGCATATTATCAAGGGGGTTTATCTCCCTATTACCTAGCTGTCGCTAACACCAGTTAGCGACAGCTAGTAGGAGATAGCGACCATCTTGGGCCCTACTTTGAATGTCAGTGATATTTATCACTAATGACATGCAAAGTGGGCGTGCCAAGATGTTAGCGACTGGAAACAGTCGCTAACATCGCTATCTCCTATTACCAACTTTTGGAGATATTCGCGCTAAGCGCGAATATCTCCAAAAGCTAACACCTGCCCTGAGCAGTTCTTAGCCATGTTATCCAATGGGAGGTGGATAACATGGTTAAGAGCATTAGCTCGGTAATGCATGAATATTGCTGACTTTTCAGCGATATTCATGCATTGCAGCCGTTTTTTATCGCATTTGCAATAAACCTTGGTAATACCAAGGTTTATCTGCGATAAAAATCGCCGCAGCTCAGCGGTAAAATTTTGTCTCTAACCAAGCAATACCGATAATTATCGCTATTGCTTGGTAATATGCCCCTTAGTGTATTATGTCACACAATGTGTTCAAATGTCTTTTGACCTTAGTGCAAGCAAATCAGTTCAGTTCAAGCTGCCACTTCAACCTCTTACTATCATTTGTTTCAATATGAGGAGACATTTTAAGCATCTGACTTGAGAGCCTCTTTCAGCACTGTGGCCTGTATCTTTTCTTATCAGTGTGAGCTATGCAATTTTTTTAACTCATACGTTTTAATGTGAGCTCTGTGGAACAAGATAGTGGTCACCTTGATTCCTTGGCAGGAGCACATATTCACTGACTCTCAGCTCTGCTCTAGCATCCCACAGGGCACAAGATATGTAAGGAAGGAGTATCTGCTCTGCAGCTTTGACTTTTTATGACCCAGAGCCCTGGCATGCCGACACAAATTTTATTCAGTGTTGCCAAATCTGCAAGTATTTTTAGGTCCATTATAATAGCACTCACAACAAACCATGATTTTTTTCTTTGGATGCGTAAATCACCCTAAATCCGCATTGAGTTTGGGAATGTAACTCCTGAGTCTTGTCGTTCTAGGCCTCCCAATTTTTCTGCTGTGACACAGGATCCAGGATTAGGCACTGGTCACTGTCCTTGTACACTGGTGGGTGCAATAACATATGTATATACATTCAGCCAATCACATAACTCAGATCTCCGAAGCTAGATGAAATGGCCAACAGCGAAAACTGGTACCTCTTCCAATGAGATTTTAGTATTTTTGAACTGATTACCATCAAACCCAGATTTGTGGAGACTTTGTGAAGTAACCATCCAACCTACAACGGATGAACCTTAAAAGCCTTGCATTCCCCGTTTTTGTAACACAATTATTTCAAAATTACTGAACTGATTAACAAACAGCTGCATGAAGAGTCCATTCTAAGTAAAGTAGATCCTGCACGACATGTTTTGGGCATTTCCAGTAACCATTCTTTGCTTAGGAGGAGAGCAAACTTTTCTATGGGACATAACATGAGAACCAATACTTTACAATTATGCCAAACAAGTGTACGCCCTTTTGAAATATTTGCGCTAAATTTGAAATGAAGAGAGCAGCTGAATGTGTCAATCTTGCATACTTATTTTGAAGTGCATGGTAAAGATTATGAACAGTGGCTTCTTGCTTTTGCGAGGAAACAAAACAAAATTAAAGGAACACAATTTATTGCTCTTTCATGCCTCAAACATATATACTACACAGAAGTCTTCGGATATAAAATATCTGTTCTGTCTCTCAATGCTTCAAAAGCTCTGTTATGAACACCAGGCATGCATGGTACCTGTTGCCTTATGAAATCATTAGAGTCATAGGGAGTCATGCATTATAAAAACGTGCTACAGCATCTGAGGGGTGGTTGGTACACATGAATCAAGTAACTTATGATACAGCATATTCTGGGCCCACTTGCTTCCCATTGGTCCTTTGAAGAAATGTTTTAACCCAACTGAGAGGTGATGGAAGTAAGCATTTACGTTCAATCAAATTTCAATTAACAGTGCAACCCACTTGGTTACACAATGAGGACCAGGAATGAGTAGTCAAGGGCAAGAAGAAGTATTACAAATTAATAATCAAGTTGAAATCACAACTCTTAAGACCATGCTATAAAGGTACAGAATAGCAATGGGAAGGCCTACACTACTACAGAAATTGGGGTGGACTAGTATCAGACAAATACAAAAGAGCAGCATCAATACTTGATGCTCAGAAAATGGTCTAGGACTCTCTCTCCTGTACATTAGTAATCTAGGTCGCCTAAATCCAGTCCAGGTGAAAGGGATAATTTGGTACCCTAAAAGTATCAAAATCAGGGAATTTCCATGTAGGAAATTATGACAAGACAAGGGAAATCAAGTGGGAAGGTGCTACCATTTCAGAAGCGCTGTCAAGTGTCTTCAAGGAATCAGCAAAAAGTATTAGCTTAAGTCACAATTGGGAGAGAATCAAAGGAAAGCGTTCAGGTCTGAACTGCTCAAAGTCCATTCAGGTAGACGGGAATCAGGGAAGGTGTCTACAAGGAATCCACGTGAGAGATCCACATAAAGCCTGCAGAAGGGTTCAGCAGAGCAGTTCTGAGGTCAGGGAAGGCTCTGTAGAGTTCTAAAGATATCTGAAGGGGAACTGAAAGGCTCCAAGAAAGAATCTGAAACAAGTCTCACTCTCAACTGGGGTGAACATTATGTCACATCGCACAAAGCCTTTAGGAAACACCCCTTATATGCCTCATCATCTGGAGTTCATTGTTCTTGTCCATTTCTCACGTTGCAGACAGCAGCATACAGAGAAAATCACACTTTGAATGTGGTAAAAACATCCCTTTCTCATGTTCATGGCAGTTTTGACATATATTTCTGAATAGGCCTTTTAGTTAGCGCTCTAGTTTCCTCTGTACTTATTTAGGGGGGGGGTTTCTTTTCAAGCTCTCTCCTCTGTCTCTAATACAGTAATGTACCTATTCTAAACCAACAATGCATGTGAATACCTGCAAGAAATATCATGTTAATAGAAAATGGAAAACAGTAGTTTATAAAATGCAGCATGATGAAATATAGGCCTACGTTTTCAGGACAAGCTAAAGTATTAACTCAATGGGAACATTTAATATGCATTGGCACTTTTAAGCACCAATTAATGTACGTTTTTAGTACCTTGTATTGAATTTGTATTACATGTGGCATATAGTAAATCTTCAAATTAATCAAGCGTAAGTATAGCTAAGAACTACATTTAATGAATATACGTTTAACATTAGTGCACATATTACATAAACGTTATTGTTTTAAACAGAATCACATTCTACAAATATGAGGATGTTTTATCTAGTTTTTATGTCATTAAATGTCATTAGTTATATTATAGCACACATTTATGAAAGTCAAATTTATTTTTCATAGTAAGTGTGTTATCTACTAAAAGAGGAATGTTTTAATTAAGTAGGACTTCATTCAGCTAGTGTAAAAACACACATAATGTGAGTAACGTCTCTAACTCTAAAATGAATGCACTAACAGCAATATTGGATGCAAAATTTTCTCTTGATCATGTATTTGTTAACATATTTGTGCCGTATTTTGTGATGTGTAAAGAGTGATCAACTTTACACTGCACCAACCTACACTCAGATGGCTAATCAAGCCATCATTGCAATGCCTTAACAGATGGACAAATCTCAAACTGGTTCTTTTCATCATATTTCTTCTGGAATCCTCCACAAATTTCCTGTCATCATAGTATTAACACTGTCTAACCACTAGTTCCATGTCTGCTCTCTACCTCTTCACTACCTTTTTTCACTTAAGCATGTTTGTATACCTTAGAAGTTACAAACAGAAATAATCCACAAAGAAGTATTATCACTAAGGGTTTCAAAATGCTTCCAACAATTCCACCATCTAGGTTTCCAAACCATCTGCCTATTGCAGAAAATGCATTCCCTTTTGCTTCTCCAGCACCTGTTGCTGTTAACTCTTTCAACTGGAGAGCCTTACACCATGTAAGGTCAAACCTCCTGCACTCCAATGGCGACCTTGCGCGTAGATAGTTTGTAAAAAATAGTAAACTGAAAAGTGTTGTAGATCGTTATGATATCTTTTTAATTTTCAATGTTATAATGTAAGATCATCATATTCCAGCATATGATTAAATATCCTTGATCATATAAGATATATACATAAATGGTTCATAGTCCAAATATTTCAAAAATTCACAGAAGTGAGCACTATCCCCCATGCATTTCGTGCATAGCACTTCGTCAGGGGGAATCTGTAAAAAATTACAAAAACACAAGTCTAACACTGATCTGCGATGACTCAGAATGCACAAAAAATCATTTGTATGGGGTTATTTGCATAATGTGAAGAAGCGAAAGAATGTGCACAAAAAACAGGAAAAAGTGAAAAAGAAAAAACGGTGAATGAATGAAAAATAATGAGCCAGTAATAGTAACGTGAGATAAAGCGGTGCTATTGAAGGTATGGGGTCACAACCGCAAGTGAAATACAAAGAGTCATGAGACCACTAGCCCTTAGGAACATGCCAACCAATAACACGCTATGAATTAAGGAAGCACAAAATAGAGTGGAGCTTAGAAACAAAGATAGTAAATGCAAACCTGTGTGGGCATGCTGAACAGTTGCCCCTAAAGCTGTGGTAGGATGTTAGTACAAAGTAGAAATTTCGTAAGTAAGTGGGGAAAACATCAAAATTCTTGAGGTGCCTGCTTTCTGCTCCCAGGCTGGAAGGAAGAGAAGAAAATTTCTGGTGCTATACCGCCGTTCTAAATGACGGAATTCGTCCTGTGAGAAGCTCAGAGTGATACCCGGTTTAAGCATTGATGGACATGCGGCTGTTTGGCTTTATGGTTATGCGGTACATCGTCGGACAGTGAAAGGATTACTTTTGGTTCTTATCTACTCGTTACTTACGACCGGCGGCTGTATCCTGTAAAGACCGGGGGCGTTGACCTCTCACTGCTCCATGATTGCCGTCCTCTTTTGTTCTGGCTTTCCCCGAATATCCGTTTGGCGGCTGCTTCCCTTTTCCCTTGGAGTGTCAGCATATCTGTGCGGAGGAACCTGCTCACGGTCGAGGATGCTGCCGAAACCTCCTGTGAAAGCTCCAGTCACCAGAAGCTGTAAAACGAAGGTGGTTGCTGAGGAGGCACCCGTGATTGAAAAAACTCCATCGAGCGGATTGCAGCCAGAGATGGAGTCGAATTCTAAAAAAGGAAGTGAGCGCAAGAAAAATGTAACCTCCACAACGCTAACGCTTCCCGAAATGTTTGGCAACCAGGCGATGCGCACTAATCCACAAGAGCCCACTAAGGATGTGCTATCGTATCAGCAATCTCAGGGTGATAATGTCATTACTGTACCATTAGATTCCGTTGCTCCTGAAACTCCTATATTAATCTGTAAAAACGCCAAGAAAAGCCAGAGTGGGTGCATTGTGGGAGTTGGAGTTGGTATTCAAGGTAATGATGTTGCTATTACACCATCAGCTGTTACCGGGATGGGAGAGCAACCGGCGGTTAATGACAAAGCTATAATGAATCAGAGTGGGTGCATTATGGGAGTTGGAGTTCAATAAACTCCAGGTTCTAACTTTTCCAACCCTGCTGAGTCTAATGAGATTACTGAGGAGATAACAATACCCCTGGCGATTGATGTTGTATGCTCCGATTCATTAGCTCCCCAAGAGGCGGCTGATAACTTCTACTCCATGTCAGATCATTCTTCAGATGAGAGTATTGACAAGGCTTGGGGAGCCTATCCAGATGATAGCAGTATAGATGAAGACTCCAGAGCAAGCGAAATCTCGCCAACGTCAGTCATAACTATCAGGAGGCACAAAGCTAGGAAATCCAGCTCAAAGGGTAAAACACCAGAGGCGGGGGAGGCCAGGATGGAAGCTGAAACGCAAGTGGTGAACTCTAATACCAGTCAGGTCCATGAGCCACATAATGCCTCAGAAGTGACATTAGACATGATTTATAATACAATGGTTGGTCATCGGGCAGAAACAAAAATGGAAATCTCTCGCACACAAGCTACATGCAGGAAGGTTCAAAACGCTGTCAGACGAGTTACTAAGATCTGCTCAGACATCTCCTCCAGAGTTACAGAGGCTGAAGCAAGAATATCTACGCTAGAGGTTGTTGTAGCTGCGCAAAAAACAAAACTTAATGCTATCAAGGCTCAACGGGACGACATAACTTTCAAACTTACTGAATTAGAAAATCAAGCACGAAGGAGTAACTTGCGTATCTTAGGGGTCCCGGAAGAAATGGGGGGGCTTGATGCACGGAAATTTGTGTGTGATCTTTTTCAAGACGCTTTTCCAGAACTCACCTCTTGGGATTGGCCCACTGTTATTGAACGGGCACACCGCTTCCCCTTTCTATTGAGAAAACCAAAACAATCGGAGATTGAACGACCTAGAGCAATTCTAGTCTGTTTTAATAATTTTTTGGCAAGGGAGGCGGTCTTCGGCCTGGCTAGGCCCGACAAATTGAGGTCAGCAAAGGGCTGTAGTTTTTTTGTATGGCCAGATTTTTGCCCTGCTACTGTTTCGAAACGTTGGCATTTACGCCAACTCATTGCTGGCTTTCAAGAGAAAGGAGCTACTGTGTATCTTCGAAACCCGGCAAAGCTAAAAGTAACTATTAAAGGACAAACAACATGTTTTGTTTCAGAAATAATGGCCAAGGAGTATCTGATGTCACTATAGAATGGTTATATGTATCTAACAATCCTATGTCTATTGTTTATGTTATTTTCCTACCTGGGACGGAAAAAAAAATAATCTCTTAATGCCATAGTGGTTTTCCGCTCCCCCTTAGTCTGAGCTCGTTGTTCATGATCACCAGCAATTTGAAGAAAAAAAAAGTTTTTTCTTTATAATATTTCTCTTTTTTCCAACCTTAAAAGGAGCAGAGGGGCACCTAGGGTTCCCAGGGACTAATGGTCCCAATTCCTCATTTGATGGGATGGGTGGGCAGGGTGGGGGGTGGCCACAGGTCAGGGGGTGGTGGTGGGTTTGTGGTGGGTGGAGGTGTGTGGGGTGTAAAACAGCGATAGTTATTTCAGAATGTATAGTAGTGCAGATTAATGTATTAGTAGGCCTGTGTGGTATGTACGAAAATAAGGAAGCTCTAATTTTGCTATTTCTAAAAGCATTACAATGAATAGGAAAATTAAAATATGTACACTGAATATTAATGGTCTTAATGATTTTAAGAAAAAAGGGATCTTACGCAATATAATTCAGTTACTACAAATAGATATTTTGTGTCTACAAGAGACACATATCTCTTGGGACAAGAGGAATCTGTTGAAGCACTTGGGTCTGGAACTTCTAATTTGTTCAAGGCAAACTGGGATAAAAAGAGGAATCGCTATTCTAATGAAACAGGGATTGGGGAACTGTGTCAGAACCCTAGCGGATAAGTGGGGTAGATGGGGTTTAGCAACATTAGATATTGAGGGAAATAGGTTTACTGTTTGCTCTATGTACGGGCCAAATTTAGATGATAGTGAGGCATTGAATGCAGTTAACCTAGAGCTTGTCACCTGGTGTCAACCGATAATTTTTTGTGGTGATTTAAACGTGCATATTGATGCTGATATCAATATTAGGACAACTTGGAGCTATAATGGACATAAGACTAAGACCTATAAAGCCCTCAGAGAACTTGTTCTGGGGAATAGTCTGATTGATGTGTGGAATAGGTTGCGACCTCTTGAGTCTGGTTTTACTTTTTTTTCGGCTCCACACCAAAAATGTGTGCGTTTAGATTATTTTTTTATCTCTTCAGAACTTCTAGAGAAAGTAAATATTGATATAAAGCCACAATTAGTTCTGACCATAACCCTTTTATTTTAGAAATGCAATTAGTCTCTCAACACAAAAAATGTAGCCGACAGTGGTCATTTCAAAGAAATCTGCTGTTAGATGAGGACTACCTACAACATAGGTCTAAAATTATTATTGAGTTTTTTGCACGTAATAATGAGACGGCTTCGGTTCAAATAGTCTGGGACGCCTTTAAGTCAATTATTAGGGGGGAAACCATCAGTTACTCCAATTTTTTACAGAAAAAAAAGCAAATCAAATTTAAACAAGAATTAGATAAAGTGATAAAGGCAGAAATAAAACTTGCTTCTAATATTAAAACAGGTTATGGTATAGAAGATGCTCAACGTGCTCTAACCATTGAGCGCGCAGGTGTGTATTCTTACTTAGCTGATCAGTTAGCACTTAAATACAATCAATATAAGACTGAATGCTACGAGTTAAATGAACAAATGGGCAAAATGCTAGCACAAAGACTCAGACAAAAAGCCGCTTTTAATGATATTATAAAGATTATAGATCAAAATGGAGTAATTCAAGAATCTAAAGCTGGGATCTTAAAGGCGTTCCGTGAATTTTATTACTCATTATATAATAAGTCAAGTGACTGTCCAGGTATGACAAGTGATGTATCGGCATATTTAAATAGCTTGGATAAGCTTGCACTTTCAGAAAGCGATAAGGCGATATTAGCTGTTCCCATCGCTTGGGAGGAGATCGAATCAGCTATCTTAGGCCTCGCTTCGGGTAAAGCGATGGGTCCCGACAGTATACCACTGGAATTTTATCGCACTTTTCGTAATGTCCTGAAACCAGAATTACTCAAGTTGTACCAACAGGCTTTTCAGGGTCACCCACCTGATTCTTGGTCTTTGGCCACTATAATTGTGTTTAGGAAAAAAGGCAAAGATGGTACTGAATTAGGATCATACAGGCCAATTTCTCTTATAACAGCGGATAGTAAGATCTTTTCCAAGATTCTCGCCAATAGGCTAGACGATTTTATGCCCATTCCGGTTTCCAAGTTTCAACATGGTTTTATTAAAAAAAGAGACACAACTGACCATGTCAGACGCATTAAGGTCAAACCTCGTGCACTTCAATGGCGACCTTGCGCGTAGATAGTTTGTAAAAAATAGTAAACTGAAAAGTGTTGTAGATCGTTATGATATCTTTTTAACTTTCAATCTTATCATGTAAGATCACCATATTCCAGCATATGATTAAATGTCCTTGATCATATAGGATATATACATCAATGGTTCATAGTCCAAGCATTGCAAAAATTCATAGAAGTGAGCACTATCCCCTATGCATTTCGTGCATAGCACTTCGTCAGGGGTAATCTGTAAAAAATTACAAAAACATATGTCTATCGCTGATCTGCGATGGCTCAGAATGCACAAAAAATTATTTGTATGGGGTTATATGCATAATGTGAAGAAGAGAAAGAATGTGCACAAAAAAAGAAAAAGTGAAAAAGAAAAAATGGTGAATGAATGAAAAATAATGAGCCAGTAATAGTAATGTGAGATAAAGCAGTGCTGTAGAAAGTATGGGGTCCCAACCGCAAGTGAAATACAAAGTGTCATGAGACCATTAGCCCTTAGGAACATGCCAACCAATAACACGCTATGAATTAAGGAAGCACGAAATAGAGTGGAGCTTAGAAACAAAGATAATAAATGCAAACCTGTGTGGGCATGCTGAACAGTTGCCCCTAAAGCTGTGGTAGGATGTTAGTACAAAGTAGAAATTTCGTAAGTAAGTGGGGAAAACATCAAAATTCTTTACTGCAATCAAAAGAGAACCAATGGAGGAGTTGCAACTGGGTTGGTTAACAACAGCACTCCACGGAACAAGGGAGGATTGACGACTTACAAATGATGTTCCCAAGAAGGAAATAACAAATGTAAGTGACACAATACGACTATGCTCCTGGAATATAAAAGGAATTCAATCTAAATTACAAAATGAACAACTGACCCAAAGGTCAGAAATGTTTCAAATTATCTGCCTACAAGAGACCTGGGCAATGATCCTTTTGTATTAGAAGGCTTTAAGGGAATCTAAACGTCTGCCACTAAAACAAGCAAATTCGGCAGATCTTGCGGGGGCCTGGAAACTTTTATTTCAACAGAAATAAAAATGAAAAGTGAAGAAAAAATACAAAATATCACCGACTGTTTGATTGTAAAACTATGATAGAAAGATAAATGGGAATGGGGGCGCTAGAGGGCGCACAGCAGAATGGCTGCCTCCTGAGACAGCTCCGCCGGCCAGAGTCAAATAACGGGAACAAGCAGCGTATAAATGGTGCAACCCGAACAAAAAAAGGTACGAAAGTAAATCGGAAGGTGCAAGGAACGTGCTGAAATGTGTGGACTGTAGCACCGTGAGTTATTCAGCTCGAAAAACGACAAGTGAAGCCAACGGACCTGGCAAACCACCGCGGCTAAAATGGCGGCGCCGTAAAGAGGAAGAGAGGTGAGCGATTATGTGCTTCCCACCAGTATTGTTTTGAATAGTGCACCATCTGCAACCCGCCACAAAAGCTGTAACCCGTTAAGTGGTGTCTTAATCATCGCTACAACTTCGTGTGGAAGTAGATGGATCTCTAATCAGTGCGAATTGGACTACACAGCCCCGTTATGAACTGAACGGTACGAACAACTGCTGTACAACCACGATCAGCGAAGGAATATTGGCTCCGTAGCGCTGAGCTGGCAGTAAACTAACTTCATGCCACAATGCGGTAGACTCATGGCTAACTGCTGAAAGCAGAATGGTGTGAGAACGACAACTGGACCGTATAGAGACGGAGCGCAGGTTGGAAACACAAGATGGCGGCGCCCACAGGCAAATGAAAAGCGGAGAAGGCAAAGCGTCCTAAAGACGACAAAGCGGCGTACTTTGGAGCACCTAACCGACAAGGGCGATGGTAAGGGTGATACTGCGGCGCTTATGCAGTAAGTCCTAGATGGGCAGCAAATAACACGAAGCAAAACACAGCGCTGCAAACGCAAATGCTTCAAAAAGGGAAAGGGCGCGAACAAGAAAGTACACCGCCTAAAGGAGGTAGAAGGCGACAGCTTGGGCGACCTACATAAAAAGGGTGGCTCTCCGCAAGACACAAGCAAACAGCAAGAGATATAACTGTGCAAAGCAACGGAGGAATTGTAAGGGATAAACTCTGGAGGCACACTAGAGACACTTCACGTTGTGGAAACACACGGATTGCTCGCGGGCTATATAACGGGTAGGACTGTCAACGTCTACAGTGAACGGAATACAGGGTGACAAAGCTATGGCGTGCGACTGACCCGGTGGTGGGCATTGGCAATTGGAAGTGTGAGACAGTGGACAACACAATCGCAGCGTCTGACCAAGTGCAGTACACCGGGTGACAGCTGGAACATTACAAAAGCACAGAAAATGGGTAAACCGGAAAAGGTACAATCAAAACTACCCTTCGATAATAAAAAAGCCACGAAAGGGGCCACGGCACCACCTGATGTGGATATGGAAACGGACTCGGAGGCACAAAACACTATGGAAACTACACTAAGAGCCATACATAAAAGCCTACAAGATGTGCATAGTAAACTGGACTCTATCACACAAAGAGTCGACAACATGGCTGCGAAACTCGACAAACACGGAGAGCGGCTGGAAGAAGCAGAGACAAGATTGTCAGCTGTAGAAGACGAATCCCATGCAATGACGCAGAAATGCATAGAGATGGACAGAGTACCAGAGGTCATTAAAAACAAGTCTGAAGAGTTGGAAGCGAGGTCCCGAAGAAATAATATACGCATAGCGGGGGTTCCAGAATCAACAAACACTGGGAAGATGGAGACCTATGTGGAAGACCTGCTGAAATTGATCTTTGGAGCCGAACAATTGTCCAAAGTGTTTATCGTAGAACGCGCACATAGGACACTCGCACCTAAACCAAGGCCGGGTGCCCCTCCACGCCCAATCGTGGCACGGCTACTCAATTACAGAGATCGAGACATGATACTGAAGATGGCGAGAGAAAAGCAGGAGATCGAACACCAAGGTAATAAACTGCAATTTTATCCAGATTTCACCATCAATGTGCAAATGGCGAGGAAAGAATTTGCATCGGCTAAACAGAAGCTGAGAGAAATGGAAATAGCATATGCGATGCTATACCCAGCAAGGTTAAAAATAACCAGAGACGGTAAATCAGTGATATGTCACACTCCAAAAGAAGCGAATGACTATATTAAACGGCTGGGTCAACGGAGAAGGGAACAAAAGCGTCAAGAGCAGAACCAAGATTCAGATTGAAACACGAAAATCCACGGAATTCGAACTACAATGCCAAAGGTCCTAACTAGGACATGTTGCAGACGACATAGGATCAAACATGATATGTCATATAGGTAGAAGAGAATGGGATTACGATGGAACAAGAACACGAAATTCAGCGCGCAAATATACTGTGCACTGGCTACCTGTCAGCGAGTGAAACGAGAAAAGGCGCAAGAAACTACTGGTTTGTTGTCTGTTGGGTGAGATACAGTTCATGATTGTGGGGATGAGACAGAGAAAGGTTACTCAATGCACAGACTACAGAAAGATCACTGGAATAGCACAACACCGTACAGCACCTGTTGTTGGGTAACGTAAGGGATCACACTACGTAAATGTAAGGTAAATATGCAAGACTGATAACTGAGGGATCGGAAAGACGAGAAGAGAGAACACTAGAAAAGTGCTGAATAGATTGTGATATATCGCACAGAGGGTAGCGCGGCGTAAATATATAACACTATTGCAGTGAGCAAATACGAGAAGGGGAATACATGTATAGAATGTACTGATGCACTTGCACTATGCAAACCACTCTGGCCACATCCACTATGTTGGATGGAGTCGTGTGACCCGAGCGGACCTCCCCACGGGGTGTCCCCCCACATTGGCACATTGTTCGTTTTTGTTACGCTCAGGGTATGTCTTTGGCATGATTGGGGTGCTGAAGTGGGCGGGGGGAGGAGAGGGTATGTTGGGGAATGTTGGTTTACAGAACTGTGTTTGAGAAACACTGCCAGACTCCATGAGAATCATACACTGCCCCGTACGACATGTAGGCTCAATATGACACGCAATAAGGCTGTGACTGTTTTTCACACCCTGAAATTGAAAATAGAACTGTCAAGACAGAACGATATGTAAGCAACTAAGTAGATTAAAACTGCTATCCTGGAATGTGTGTGGTTTAAACAACCCTAAAAAAATCAGGCAAGTATTGGCATACCTAACGCGGCTACAGGTAGATGTGGCATGCCTCCAAGAGACGAACATAGACCCTCGAGCGCACACACGCACTGGACACCGGTGGGCGGAAGCCTCATATAGTGCTGCATATTCTTCCTATTCTAGAGGAGTACCGATATTGATACGACGAGGGTTACAGTTCAAAATGGAAAACATATATACTGATAGTGAAGGGAGATATGTCATAGTGACAGGGATGCTAAGGGGACACAGAGTCAACCTTCTGAACATCTACGCTCCAAATGTGGATGACCCACAGTTTTACACGACAATCTGGGCTAAGATATCTGACCTTCCTGATGTTCCAATATTATGGGGGGTGACTTTAACATGGCACTGAATGATGAGGTTGACCGATCCAAAACATCGACAGAGACACACAAAAGAGCGTTACACGCACTACAAGACATAATGCTAGACAGGCATCTAGTAGACTTGTGGCGAATAAAAAATCCCAACAAACAAGAGGCTACCCACACAACAGCAGCTGGTCTAGAATATATTACTGGATTGGGTCACAAGAGGTGTTACAATGGATAGAAGAAATAGAGCACCTCCCAAGGACCCTATCCGACCATAACCCAGTGTTACTAACGATAAATCTGCCTAACTACGTGCCTCCTCCTTTTAGCTGGCGCTTTATTGGAAAGGCCCTACAGGACGAATGTTATCGTAACACGATTGGTAAAGCAATAGCGGAATATTTCGAAAATAACCAGCATACAACGAAGGACGCTGGGTTGCTGTGGGAGGCCTTCAAAGCCACAATAAGAGGGGTCTGTATCAGCACTAGTGCGGGCATTTTAAAAGACTTACGACAGCAATTGAAGAAAAAAGAAGCTGATATAAGGAAACTAGAGTTAGAATATACTGAATCACAAAATCAGGCTATTCTGGGTAAAATTAGGCTCGAACTAACAGAATACCAAAAACAAGCAGAGATAGAGCTAACATATGTGCACAAACGGCAGGTAGCGAGACACTACGGTGAGGCGGGGAGACCAGGTGCGACACTAGCAGCTAAAATATGTGGGCAGAAACCACCACAAGTGGTAGAAGCGATAAGGGACCAATATGGGGTGAGGAGACACGACGCTAAAGGCATACTAGAGGCATTCCAACACACATTTGGCACATTGTACCAAACAGACAAAACCGCCCAGGCAGACGAAATAGATAAATACTGCGATACGATAGTGTTGGTATGGTTGTCAGATACACAAAGACAATACCTCTCCCAGCCAGTAACAGTGGAAGAGGTGTCAGAGATCATAAAATCACTACCGAATGTAAAAGCACCGGGTCCTGGCGGATTCACTGGGGAATTCTATAAAGCCTTTGTGGATTTACTAGCCCCACATATAGTGGCTATGTTGGGAGATGCGCATGAAAAAGGTGTACTCCCGGCCTCCCTGAGAGAAGCAATGATTATTGCATTATTGAAGCCAGAAAAAGACCCGGAGATGTGTGACTCCTATAGGCCACTATCTCTAATAAACGTTGACTCCAAAATACTGTCTAAAATATTAGCAACGAGATTGCAAGTCTTAATGACGAGACTGATACTACCAGATCAGGCAGGGTTTATTCCCACTAGATCAACATCCCATAACACGAGGACCCTGTTTGCACTGGCACACTACCTGTCCCCAGAGACGAAAGCAGCGGCGGTACTATTGGACGCTGCAAAGGCGTTTGACACCATTGCCTGGACATACTTACACACCATATTGCGAAGAATGGGTTTCCCGCAAATGTTCCTGCAATGGATAGCGCTACTCTATACTGAACCTATAGCGAGGATTAGGGTCAACAAATATATTTCGGAACCAATAAAAATAGGAAGAGGCATGCGTCAGGGTTGCCCACTATCGCCCCTGCTGTTTGCCATAGCTATAGAGCCGTTAGCATGTAAAATAAGACAAGAATACAAACACTCAGCATTGCAGTTTCCCCAAAGACCACAACACATCTCGCTGTATGCAGATGATGTGTTACTATACGTCAGAAACCCGAAAGAAAATCTAAATCCGCTACTAAGAGAATTCGTTAAATTTGGATATCATTCTGGACTGAACATTAACTGGACGAAATCCACGATTATACCCCTAACTGATAGTACTCTACCTTTCCATCTAGATTACCCTCTAGACTGGCAAACGGACCCAGTGCGGTACCTGGGAGTCTGGTTCCATAGAGACCCAGAAGTGGTGATCCTCACAAATTATGGCAGAGTGTTGAGTGTGATGGAACAGAAAATAGATCGGTGGATACAATCGCCGTTATCTATGGCGGACAGAATAGCCATAGTAAAAATGGTACTGCTACCAAAACTACTCTATCTCTTTAATAACATTCCGATAAAACCACCGGCACCAGTGTTCCAGGAGATCAGAGCAGTCACCTTAAAACTGATTTGGGCGGGTAAAACAGCTAGAATAAACCTCCATATGCTAACGTTACCGTTTGCAAAAGGAGGATTTAAAGTGCCTGATTTCCTACTGTATTACCTATGTGCACAGGCACAGTATGCGCACTACTGGTTTCACCCCACTCCATACATCACACATGTAGCTGTGGAAGAAGGAGACGCCCTCCCGATACCACTGAATGCAATAATATCACACACGCGACCGGCATTGCATAAAAAAGATATCAATACAGTGGATGCTACGACGATAGCATGGCAGGGGATAGCGAAAAAGGTGGGTAAACAACCGATATACGCACCAGAAATGCCACTTAACTATCATTCAGCTCTTTCAGTCACGCAAGAGGCAGTGGGAATGGATCTGCTCAAACAGGTGGGATTTGACACCATAGGTGATCTGTATCAGGAGGGGACGATTAAGAAACTAGAAGAGCTGGAATATATACAAAACCAACTTATCCTGCTGAACCAGACACATTACTGACACTGCAATTACTCATCACATCAGCTAATCCCAAACACTTAGGGGCCGATTAGGATGGCGGACGGACTTGCAATTAGGATGTGACCGCCACCCTGGCGGTCACATCCTGTATGTTTTACATTGCGGCGGATGCTGCTTGAAGCAGCATCCGCCGCAATGCAAAAAACGAAAGGTGTGCATTTGCATGCACAAAGCGGCAGGCACCGCGCGGTGCCTGCCGCTTCATGCACGCAAGGGCAGGGGGGTACCATAGGTACCCCCCATGTGCACCCCCCACGCAACCTTCACCCAGGGGGCCCGCAACGGGCCCCCAAAGTGACTGTCCGTATGCTTTTCCACGGCGGAAAAGCCGCCGCGGAAAAGCATGACTCACCCTGCATCCTAATATGGCTGGCGGTGTCTGATAGACACCGCCAGCCATGTTATTGCTTTTCCGCCGTGGTCGCCTTCCGACCGCGGCGGAAAGGCGGCGGA
The DNA here is from genome assembly GCF_964261635.1 of Lissotriton helveticus. Classification (NCBI taxonomy): domain Eukaryota; kingdom Metazoa; phylum Chordata; class Amphibia; order Caudata; family Salamandridae; genus Lissotriton; species Lissotriton helveticus. The sequence continues at coordinate 367,984,225 of NC_136071.1, forward strand.
CGGATTGGGAGACCCACCAGCCATCCTGATTTGGCGGTGGGTCTTTCAGGCCTCCTCGGCGGATTTCCCGCATACTCCGGGCCGGCGGTGGCTTCCGCCGGCCCGGAGTATGCGGGAAATCCGCCATCCTAATGACCCCCTTAGTATCTAGACTGTACACTTCAATGCAAGCTGAAATAGGTAATACCGCAGACAAAGCGATTAAAAAATGGAATGCATGTTTGGAAATGCCTCTAACGGAGGAAGAGTGGTGCGCGGCTGGCACGATTACCGGTATATTACCACCAAATGGAAACTTAAAGCTGATACACATCAGATACTTGCATCAGGCATACCACACGCCCCAAAGGATACACAAATATGGGTTACGCGAGGATGCAGGATGCCAAAGATGTGGAATAGATGATGCTAATTTCATACACATGGCATGGTATTGCAGGGAGGTGGCTCAATTTTGGTTGGAGGTAACAGAAATGCTGAGCAAGATGGTGGGAATTGAGATTCAATGTACCATACAGACATGTCTGCTGAATATACTACAAACTGTTAAAGTGAGAAAAAGCAAATTCTGTGTACTGGTGCTGCTATTGGCAAAGCGGAATATTGCAATCTGTTGGGGGGGGTAAGAAAACGCCAAGAATAAAACAATGGATAAGTGATATGATATATTGCAAGGACAATCTCAAACTGTACGAAGAAGAATTGCCACCACGTGCACGACCTAAAGACTACTGGCACTATTTGGCGGACTATTTATCGAGTTTAGATGAACAGTCAGAGTAAAACCGAAGTAAAAGTAAGTTGATTGAGGCGCGATATGTCTACAATGTAGTATTCTAGTGGATATGGAGTGTTGTAATACAGTTCAGATGTATGAAGCATTAATACCAAACTGTTGGGCATTGTATGCCCTTTGTTGTTTTTCTTGAAATACCAATAAATAAAATAGAAAAATAGAAAAAAAAGAAAGATAAACGGGAAAATAAAACACTCCTACTAATAAATGTTTATATACATACTGATGGTAGTTCAAGAAAAGCAATGGTTAGCAGTTTGTCAACTATAATACTTCAGCAACTGGAGAAGGACACGCGATCTGAGGTCATCATCACGGGTGACTTTAATATAAACATGTTATGGTCTTACGTGAGAGATGAAGAAATACAAGAATAGAACTATTTATGGGCAATTCCTAGTACCTGCCTTACATCGGATACTAGGGAAGAGAGGAAAGGGAAAATTTGGAAGAATTTTCTAAAAGATCTAGAATCTTTTTGGTTTAAGGGTGTTAAACTGACTTTTGCCACAAGATATACCACCCGCCTGGACTTATCAAGCCATGGGTAACAAATTGTGAATAGTCACAGGTAATACTTTTATTTGATTTATAGTAAAAATCATAAAAGGGTGGAGCTTACCACCATTTGGTCATCTTTACATCTTTAAAACAACACAAAATCAGCTTCAGGTCAAGATAAAACAAAAAGAATAGGAAAAGCAAAGAGAATATAAAATTACACAAGTTTTTCAGGAAGGTAGTCTAAGATGAAAATTAAAATTTGAAAAGGTGTGAGTTGAATCAAGGGACACTTTTGTAACATTGAAATTACACAGACTTTTCAAAAAGTGATGTAAGGGGGAGAGTAAAACTAGGGGAAGCAAAGTGGGTTGGATCAGGGTACACTTTTATGACATGAAAAGAAGTGCTGTAGGATGGAAACAAGAGAGTCCGTTGGGACAATAGAAGTGAGTCTATGGCCGGCTATGTCCAGGCCTGTTATCCTGAGTTCTCTTTGGTTGCTGCCTTGTTTCCCAACTCTTGAGCTGCATGCTCCAGAAATTTTATAGTGTTGCAAGATAGTTTTATCCAAGTCCCACTGAGGCATATGATGACAGCCGCCCTGCAGGTTCTCACCTGGGCGACTCGTAAGAGTGGTAGCAGAAGCACTTTCCTTGGTTTCTGAAGTGCGGGGCATATACATATTAGATGCAATAATGACTCTGCGCCGTTGTTACAGAGGCGGCAGTCGGAAGTTGACCACGACTGTAGCCATTTGGGAGTGAGATCTTTACTCACAAAGCAGCCCAACCTTAACAAGCTTAATTTTCTCTTGTAATGGTCCCTGAAGCAGTCTTGAAAATAAGGATGGGGCTTCATGTGGATGTATGATGGCAGAACAATCCAGGCATGGCTTTTACCTGCCAGAGCAGCTTTGTCCATTAATAATGACGCTTGTTTGATTGCATTATTAGTTCGCAGTTTGAAAGCGGTGTAAGTCATGGGTGCAAGCCAGGATTCTTCCAGTGCTAATGATTGAAGCGCATGCCTGAGGGACTTATATATAGACTTGGGAAGTCCTGCCTGTTTTTCTACTTCCAGCCAGCACAGATGAGCCAGGGAGTGATCTTCTGCATCCCTCATTCGCCAGTAGTATTTGACGAGGGCTCCTTGTCTTGCCGGGAGCTGATTTGTGAGACTCTATTCCAAACGTATTTGAGATTGCGAAATATAGCGCAGGATTAAAAAAACATTTTTAAAGAGGCGAGATTGAGCGAGATTTAGCGCTGTGCAGTCCCGGGTTGCCATCATCTCCGAACCATATGTGAGGGATGGCAAGAATTTGGCGGCTATAATCTTTAAAACGTGAGCGGTGGAGTTTCCGCGTAGGTGTTTTTGGACTGTTTTAAAGGCGAATTGTAGCTTTTTGACTTTTGATTTCGCCTGGTCCAAGTGCTGTTTATATTTTAATTGATAATCCAGTGAGATGCCCAGGTATTTGTATTGGTCTACCTGAGTTAGTATGCTGGAGTTTATCTTCCAGACACATTTTTTTCTTTTCTTGCGGGAGCCAGAGAAACATAAAACATTTGTTTTTTTAAGGTTTATTATCAGTTGTGCGTTCGAGAGGTATGACGCAAGCTTAGAGATCTACATTGTAGGCCGAGAGGAGTTTGCAACAAAAGCACAATGTCATCTGCGTATTGTAGACTCATGATGGGTAAGTTACCCAATTTTGGTGGATCTCCCTGAATAGAGCGTAGATCGCTTTCTAGGTCCGCGGTGTAAATGTTGAAAAGGCAGGGGGCCAATACGCAGCCTTGTTTTAAGCCGTTTAGTGTGCTGAATTTCTTTGTCAGACATCGGCCGTCTCCTTTTTTAACTTGGACCCAGGTCTTTGAATACAGTTCTATGATTGCTCCCATTAGCTTTGGCGGCGCGTCCCAGGCTTTCATTTTGGCCCAGAGTTTAGATCTTGGCACTTTATCAAAGGCCGCTTTTAAGTCCAAAAAACAAGTGTACAGCGAATTAGAGTTGTCGATTGCCCTTTTTGCTAGTAGGGTTATTGCAGATAAGTTGGTGAGGGTGCCCATTCCTGGCCGAAAGCCTGTTTGAGTCAGGGGGATTAGCCCTATGCTGCTTACCCAAGCCTCCAATTCTACCAGTAAATTTGACGCATAGATCTTTGCCTCCACATCTATTAAGGCTATTAGCCTGTAGTTGTTGGGGTCAGAGCAAGACCCAGATTTATATATTGGGTGTAAAATGCTGCCCCTCCACGATTCGGGAATGTTTCCGGTCTTTACGCTGTAGCAAAATAAAGGGAGTAATTGACTGGCCCAGAACAAGGGGGCTTTCCTGAATAGGACGTTGGGGAGACCATTTGGGCCAGGAGCTCCATCTGCTCTCAATGATTTTATGGTGTTAAGGACCTGCGTTAGTGTCATCAGGTCAGTGTCACCTGTGATTTTTGTTGTTGATGGTTCGCAAGTAGCTTTGGGGTCAGCGGGCTTTGGGTCTATCATTCTCAGACTTGAAAGGGCACACTCCGGGAGAGGCACAACTTTATTGTTAGGTGAGGTATCAATTTTGAAATTGTATAATAAATCGATGTGGCTACACCAAAGCTGGTCAGTCATGTCGGAGTTGAACTGCCGATGTTTACCGTTGAGCATGAAGTTTATTTTTGCCCAAAATTCTTTTGAGTTCTGCATCTTACTGGCATGGAGTATGGTACACGCTAGTTTTTCCCTATGCATTCTCTTGGCCAGATTGGTCTCTCTTTTTAGCTCTTTTTTTAGGGCTGCAATTGTTTTCAGAGTTTGTTGTGAAAGGTGAGGATCCGTTTTTCGTTCAGCCCTGAGAAATGCATTCAGTTGCCTTTTTAGTTGTCGCAGCTTTGGGGTGTACCATTTCCCTCCTCTGTTTCTTATGGCTTTTTGTCCTCTGTGGTTGGATTGGAAATTCTTATTCAAGTCTGCTACAAAGGACTCCCAGGTCTTTATTATGTCCTTTGATATGTCAGATAGTGAAAGCAGTGCATGGCATGACGCCATTAGTTTATCGAGGTTTTCTTCATTCCAGTTTAGCCGTTGTAAGTTAAAGATTTGGGTGTTCAAGGATAGAGGCAGCGCTTGCTCAGACTTTTTTACTTCAATTGTCAAGGAGAAGGTCTGTGGGAAATGATCGCTTTCCCCACGTTCCTGGATATGGAAGTCTCTAATGTGAAAGAATAGGTTGGGGTCCGCCAGAGTATAGTCTATGGTTGATCCTGAATTTTTGGAGACCCTCGTTAGGGCAGCTGGTGTGTCCAGATTACCCCTTCCGTTTAAGGTGTACAATTGGAGGGCTTCCAACTCCATGGCACATTTCCTTCCTATTGCACTTTGTCTGCAAAGGTTGCCCTGGCGGGGGACAATATGGGTGGGGAGGCTTCCCTCCTGACGATGAATTAGATTCATATTAAAATCTCCTGTTATAAGCATGTTTTCGCTTGGATAGGTAGACTTTAACGCCTTGATTGTAGTAACTAGTTGTTTTATCCTCTTCCCCTTATGTTTTCCGCCCGGGTGCATATAGAGGTTCACAATCAAGAGGCCCATATTTGGGGAAACTTCAATTTTAACGCATTGCATCCATGTAGACTCTAGGTCGATGTGACTAAGTTGCCATAGAAGGTCCGTTGATATGAATATGGAAAGGCCTCCTTTCGCCCTGCCGGAGCGGGCCTCCTTTTGAGCTGGTGTAAAAAATTCTTTATATCCCACAAGAGGCGTGTTTGTTGTCTGCCAGGTTTCCTGGAGCATTAGTATTTTAAATTGCGTGATAAACTCTATAAAGTCTTCTTCCTCCAGCTTTGCTTTTAGACCATAGACATTCCATGAACAGAACGTGCAGCCCTGCTCTTTCCCAACCATTGCTCTACTATTGGTTCAGTCTGTGTTCCTATGGATTGATGCCGGAGGGGCATGTTGGTGACTTTTGGGCGGGTCATTCACCTGACGAGCAATCGTGATTGTGATTTGCCTGAGTTGGTGGCCTTCTTCTTCTATACAGCCTCTTAACTCAGGTCCTTTAGCGTTTTTAGGAGGCCTCGTTTTAGATTTTGTTTCCGCAACGGACTGGGATATCGAGCTGGCTCCACTTTTTTTTAGATCAATACCCCGCAAGGCAAAATCCTCCCAGTGGGTCAGGATTTGTTCTGTGAAAATGTGATCAGTCCAGGTTGTTATCGTGGAATCGGAGCCTGGTTGGAAAGGGTTTGGTTTAAACTCTACTAATTCCAAGTCGCATGATTTTAAATGACTCAGGCCTGGTAATTCCTCTAGGAGTTTTAGGATTGCCCCTCTGTTCAAGATATCATGGGTCCCTCTTGAGCAGTGTTTCGGAATTAGCTCAATTTTGTTACTTAGAATATGCCGCTTTTGAATTATTGGTCGTCTGATTTCTTTGATGGTTGGGGTAGACTTTCCTTCCAGGTCCATCTTTGGCTCTAAGGTGTGCTGGTTAGCTGGCTGTGCACTGCTTGTGGTTGCTTGTTCGTTGAGGTCTAGGGCTGGTGGAACTTGTGTTTCTCCCTCCAGCAGGTCTCGTGAATTTAGTTCCTTGATCTTTGCGGGTTTATCTATGCCAACTTGTCTTTTGTTTTCTGATACTTGAATGGATAAGATGGTACCCTTTGAACTTTTTCTTCGCTTGATGTTTGTGGTTATGACTTGCTCGTCAATTGGTGACTTGCGGTTTGGCTTTTCTCTGGATGGGTTGAAGATGCTAAACGCCTTTATTGCGTTCTGAATTGAATTTGTGCCATTTGTGGCTCTTTTTGGGGTGGTTATTTCCTTATCAAGGGGTAAGCCTTTTAAGGTTGACCCTTGCTCTGAAGTTGTTCTAATTTGAGGTGGGACACCCTCTGACTGCTCTTTATCTTCGCAGTTGCTGAGGTCGTTGTTGGTTTTTTTGGGGGGCTTTGATAATGCGCCTCGCCTGTGTGCTTTTGCTTATCTAGCTTTCCTTTGGCGCTTCCTTTCCCTTTTAGTAAGCGCATGTACCTGAACAGTAAGATTGGGACTGTGTTCCGCAATTTGTAGGGACGCCTCGGTTGAATCTGCTTCCCCTCCTTGGTCGGCTAGAGAGTGTTTGTGAGCTCTTGCTGGCGTCGTGATATCATTAGAGGTGGTGGAATCTGATTGGTCTTGGGTTTCCAAGCTTGCTTTGCCACTGCAAACCTCAAGCGGCCTACCTGGACCCTCTTTGGCGTGCTGTTGACTTGTTGAATGTCTTGTAATTGTAGTTGTTGCCTTAGATGAGTCCATTGTGGGTTCCGTAACAGCCCCCAATATCTGCGTCATCAGGCTTGGTACTGTGGCCAGTTTGTCTATTATATCTGAACAGTGGCAAGTATAGAAGGTGGAGTCATTGTTGAGTTGCACCTTCGTGATCATATTGTTTAGATCTTTTAGGTTTGATTCAATGCCCTGAACGTGAAGGGCCAGAAGGTTAAGCAGGTCGACTTGCGTGTCCAATTTGTCCGCATGGTAGGACATTGCGACGCCTATGGATTCCATGGTCTTTAATAGTTGCGGCCAGATGGAGTCCGTTTGGGTGCTCACTAGTGTTTCCCCATGTGTGTGGGTAAGCTTGGGTGAGGTGAAAGGATGCTCAGAAGGATTTAGTTGATTGCAATGCTCGCACGGTTGCGCACTCCTTGGCGATGACCTTTTAACAATGCCTTCCTCCTTACCAGGCGTTTGGTCATATTGAGCTGCGAGCTGGCGCATACTCCGTTCCATTTCTATGCACTCGCGTGCGGTTACGTTTTCTTCCTGTGGGTTCGATAACTCGCTGTGTTTGATGGCATCGGTTTCTTCCGTTGCTGGTCCGACAGGTGGGGGGTGATGCTTTTTATCAAGTGCCGATATGGGCTGCCTACTCGATTTACTGGGAGAATTTACTGGTGACAGCGAGATTTGAATGCAGTTTACTGTTTGTGTTTGTGACGGACATTCCTCGATTATGGTCGGGTCGTTTTCTGGATGGGTTGTGGGCTTTGATCTAAAAAGACCGAGTCATAGCTTGCGTCCGGGGTCCAATGGACTAAGGCACGAGCCGGTGATATGTGAGCTATTTGTTGGGACTTGGGAATTGGGTATCCCCTGGTTTGGTCTGAGCCATTGGCTAGTTGTCGGGTAGTTTGGTCACACGCCCCGGGAGGGCCAGATCCCCCACTCCCAGAGATCCTTCTTGTTTTGGTATTAGTGGCATTGCGAGGTTCGCTATAACACCTTATGTGAAGTGATGGTGGTGCTGGCGATATAGCGCCTTTATTTGTGCCCTCCTTGAGTACTTTGCGCTGAGTAATGTTGAAATTGGAGCTAGCATCAAATGGGCGGAGTTCTGATCCATTCCCTGTAGAGAGTCTTTGACAGACTTTTAGAAAGTCTGTAATCAGTGCCCGTTTACTTGATTTGGGGTGCGCCGCTTGAGCTTGCACTTTATGGTTCAGTGATGGCGTAGCATCGTGTTCCGATAATTCATTCTTCTTGGCTAGGAGGCTACAAGCTTTGCTGACCTTGTGAAGCCCCTTGGCTCCCGCATCGGGGCTCTGCAATCCAGATTTGTCATGTTGGAGTATCGAGCCCGGATGGGATTTTACGAGGTTTACTGAACTGATGCCTTGTCCCACCGGGACCTGCTTCTTGGGGCTCTTGCCCCCACCTATGGCGGGCCCGTCCTCTGCCTCGTTGATAGTGCCCGGAGGGTCCCCCTTGGCCTTTTTTGTCTTTGCCCGTGGTTTTTCAGCTGGGTTTTCCTCTCCTCGTATCTTCCAGGATCTCATGGTCAAGATACTTCGAGTGTGAGCGATGTGATTGTTCCTTTCGTTTGGGGGGGAACCTGGGCTGAGGGTTCCGTCGGTGTGCTGTCGATGGGTCGGAACTATCCTTCTTTTATCTCTTATCTTTTTTTACTAACTGGATCGCTGGACTACTGATTAGGGTTTTGTGGCTGTGGCTGTGGCTGTGGCTGCAGTGGTCGGTGGTGGTGAGGGCGGGCGGATGGCAAAACCAATCGGTTGATAAGCGCCTGCAGTCCCCCACGAGATTCAATTTGCACCCACCCTTGCCCTTGGCGTTTGTATTGGTGGTTTATTGGCAGGGCAGTTTTGATTATAAAGTGAGGTGCAGGCTGATCCGTTTTAGTCAGTGCGGGGTGAAGGGCAACAAGCAGAGCGCACAGGGGGACCGCAGGCTGAAAAACCTAGTAAGACAGCCTCCCTCGATCTACTCCCCGGGCTCTTACTTAGCTACCGCCTCTAATGGCGGCTGCGCTTGTGTCGTCCTCTCCTCCCCCCGCCTCCTACCTCAAGGCCAAGCCGCCGAAACACCGCGGGGTGAAGCTCCAATGCGCCTCTGCTCAATCCTTCAGTCTGGAGCGCTGAGACCTCGGTGCGAGGGAGCTGGGCCGCTTCACGCTTCACGGCTCGGCTTTTGGTTCCGGTGCTGCTGAAGAAAGGAAGGGATAGGCGGGGTACAGCGGGAACCGGCAGAACCGGCAGAAACCCTATGAACGCCGACTTTTGACCCCCCTTCTCTTGTGGCTTCTCTGCTACCGGCTACCGAGCTCCTCTGCTGCCACTCCTCTGCACAGAGAGAAACACTGCCCGAGCGGACATCAATTGTGAATAGAGTACACAATAGCGTCATTAAACTTATTTCAAAAGATTTCAACCTACCAGATTGGTGAAGTGAACGGAAGTGACCATAATCAACAGATAATAGAATTACAACTGAGCTGTGTTAGGCACCCAGAATACGTGACGCTTCTGGGAGATATAAACACGGTAAATTATAGAAACTTTATTGGACTGAAAGCACCAAGGAATCGATCACAGCAACATCGAAAGTAATGGTTGAAACATGTTTTGATGATGATGATCTGAACGCTATTGAAAGATGGTCCCTCTTCACAAATAAATTAGTCTTAAGCCAGAAACAAAAGGTTAATAGGACAGATCGGAGGGGCATAAAATCAATGGCGCTGGTCAAATTGTCTTCAGAAATTCACCTATTAAAAAAATAGCATAATAAAATCTTGAGACTGGTTAAGAAACACTCAGGGAATCAAATCTATGGAGATAAATTAAAGAAAATAAATGCAGTAGTAGGAAAATGAATCTGGACTGAGAAAATGCAGATAAAAGAAGAACTTTGGGCTAAGGCATTATATACCAGTAAAAAGAATAATGCATGGGAGTAAGCAAGGACTGGAGTCCCGGCATAAATAATTTGAGAAAGTCAGAGGATAAAAAGAATATCGACATTTTTATTACGGAAAGTCAAGTATCCAAACTTATAAAGAAACAGAGATCTGACGGCGCTCTTGGTCCAAATGGGATTCCAGTGGCCCTTTATAAAGAGAATGCTTTACTATCGACCAAATATTTGACATTAGTATTTAGTCAAGCAGTGCAAACATCAACTATCTTGGAAGGGTTCCATAATCTCACCTATTTATAAGAGTAGTTAGTGGTCGAATCCTGCTATTTATAGATTAATAACACTGCAAGATATCGAAGCTAAGGTCTTTGCATCTATTCTTCTAAAAGAATTAACAGAAAGGGCAATGGAAAAGCATTTAATTCCTCAGGACCAATCAGGTTTTATACAAGGGCAAAGTACAACAACGAATATATTAATACTTGGAATGTTAACAGAAAAATACAAAATGAAAAACCGCCGCTATATCTATGTTTCGTTGATTTTAAATCAGCATTTGACTATGTAGATAGACACATTTTATGGAGGAAGTTGGAAAATTACGGTATTAATGCTGGCCTTTTAAAAGCAATTCAATTATTATATACTGAGACTTGGACAAGGGTTCGATTAGGTGATGGCTCACGGTTGTCAAGAGGAATAGATACAACTCAAGGTCTAAATCAAGGATGCGTATTAGCATCATACTTATTTAATCTATTTTTAGCAAGCCTTTTGGAAGAACTGGACAACGAGATGGCTCACGCACCAAAATTGGCTAATAAACCAATTTCAAATTTATTGTATGCAGACAATGTTATTTTACTCAGCCAAACAAAGATAGGCTGCAACGACTTAAAAATAAAATATCAATGTACTCTACTAAGAATAAGATGGTAATAAATGAAACAAAAAACAAAAATAAAGGTAGTCTGCAATAGGGCATCGAGCCACAGCAAATAAAAATGGTATTTACAAAGTCAGCACCTTGAATAAGTAAAATATTACAAATATTTGGGTTCATGGTTTGATGAGAAGAGTTCCCTCTCTCCACACAAAACAGAGTTGAAAAAAGAAGTAACTGCTTGATTATGGCCTTTCGCTCACTACATAACTCTTTGGGCGGTCCAACTTATCTGCCACTATTAAAGGTTATAAAAGCAAAATGAATGCCCAGTCTCATTTATGGAAGTGAAGTTCTTTGAGGTATGATTGTGTACTTTTGAATAATACTATAACAAAAACATTTAAAATGCTGTTTCGACTGCCGGTTAATGAATCAGCAGCCCAGATCCGACTGGAATTTGGCTTTTGTAATCAGCAAGTGGCAAGGATGAGCCAGTATGTAAAGGTATGGAAATAAATTAAAACTAATATACTTAATCAAATGAGCTGTCTACTCTGGCAGGAAATACGACAGAACAAAACTTCGCATTTCTTTACATACACCTTCAAAAGCATTAAAAGAAGTGTCTACACACGAGATTTAGGAGATGTCAGTAACCCCATTATCTTTTAAAAATCTAATTAATAGATTAACAAAACATCTATCATTTCTAAAGGATAAAGAGTTATTTATTAAAAGATCACATGCTTGGATGATGGTGAATGAATATACTACCCTCAAATTGCAAGCATACCTAGAAATATCGTGGTCAACCCAAAGAAAAAAAGTATTTATGTCCGCAAGATTTGGTAATCTGCTGGGACTAATGCATGCTAAGCCCTGGCTGAGACCAACAAACTCAACTCCCTGTAGACTATGTAACCTATGGGAAGAAAACATTATACATTTGGTTTGCATTTGTACATCAATGAAGGCTGAAAGAACAGGTATTTAAAAACCTGTTAATGAAAGAGGGATACGATCATGTAGACAAGCTCTGTTAGCTTGTTTTAACCCAATGGATGTACTAATGATTGCAAACTTTACTTATGACCCTTGTAAGAAAGAAATTGGAAGTTAATGATTCATGCATATTAGGATTGGAAGTTGTTAACAGTTAGAGCAACATTTGCATATGAGATATTGCACAAAAATAAAGGACTTATAACTGTAAATATTTGTTATTTTAATATTAGTAATAATGAATCGTAATAATGATTAATTGAATTTGCGTATTTAATGTATTTTATTAACTCTCTTGTGCAGAAAGCTTTTAGTGATTGACTATTGGTAACTGTTGAATTGTAAGATTTTAATGAATCATGCAATAAAATTATTATTATTATTATTAATATTATTATTATTATTAGTACTTTGCTGCCTCATCGGTATACTTATTACCCACTGTCACATAATCTATGTCCTGTCAATGGGCAGTACACTTTACCACAGCAATTTGGAAAGGTAATTGCAAAGCCTATAACACATTTGTCATCCTCCCACCATTTCTGATGGGTGAACCTGGGGAAGTCATACAGCCATGTTGTGGCCCTAACTGCTCAAAGTCGCACACAACACCAAAGCTGTACTGACTATCTGTAAAAATTGTCAACTTTAGCTGGTCTAAAACACTGCATGCTCTAGGAAGAGCACCCAATTCAGCCACTCCTTAAAGCCAGGAGGCTTTTACCACACTTGAGACAGTACAGACTGCGTAGGCCGCTCTCAGGTTTTCATCATGGTCTTGTAAGCAAGAGCCATAAACAAACAGCACATAATCAGAATCGGGTAGTGGCACATCTTGTATGTCAGATCTCTGCTTGGTGCATAGTTCAGTAACATCAAGACATCCATGCTCAACTTCACCTTCAACTACCTCATTTCCTGAAAAGGCAACAGAGTGGCAGGATTCAATGCAGTACATCCTAGGTAACATTTTCAACTTCAAGTATGACTTGCTCATACTCGGTAAGCTGACTGTTGGTAAGGTGCTTCATTATAGTACAGGTTTACAACAATTCCACTGAATGGTGTACAAAAACAATCAAAGGGGTCCCCATAACGAAGCTCTCATTCTGCTCAATGCTAACACTAGAGGAGGCAACAGCTTTAAGACATCCAGGCAAAGAAGCATCTGAGGGGGGTCAAGTGTGGCAGAAACATAAGCCACAGGGCTGTGGACATTGATGTGCCTCCGCGTTAGCACTGAGAGAGTGCAGCCCTCTCTCTTTTTGCAAATCAAAGCAAAACATTTATCAATATCAGGCATTCCCAGGGCCTGGGAACGGTAGAGACATTCTCTCAGCTCTGAGAAGGGAAGCATTCAGCTGTCATCCCATGGTCCTGAATATGACATGTCTTTGTGTGTCAGCCTCTGTAAAGGATTGGCCATTAGGGAAAAGCTGGGAGTCCACTGGCGGCAGCAGCCCACCATTCACATAACACATTCTCGCGGCCAGGGTGACTGACACTGGAATCTGGGGATCAGGGTTCGATCCCAGGCTCCGGCGGCAGATTAGCCCAGCACCATGTGACTCTGGGCAATAGCTCGCTTAATCTTCCCGACGGCCCCCAGCGCCTAGAGACCCTTACGGGTGATTGTGCGCTTTACAAATGTGGACTTTACTTTACTTTAACTTATTTAGCTTTGTTGGCAGATTCACTTTCAGAATCACCGAAATTCTCTCTTGAGGCACCTTCTTGCCCCTTTGTCAATGTGATGTAATAGAGACAGGACTTCTTTCTTACAGAACTAAAACTTGGTCCGGGACACTTTATATCCAGTGTCAGCTAATGTTATGACCTCCAGTACTCCCAGCCCTGAGTGATTTACATTCAGAACTCCCAGCCCTCAGTCATTTACATTCAGAATGGATTGGAATATATCATGAGACTTATAGGAGGGAAAGGAACATTAAGGTTTTTTTTTAACTCTCATGTTCTTGCTTTTTTCATTCAATATTAACCTCCTGTATTGTGCAGAAACACTGAGCACATGGTTTAACAAGTGAGCAAACAGTTCCCAAAGCACAAGTTGGCTCTCAGGGGACCTCCCATTACTCGTGTTAGTCATGAGTCAGCACAAACACGAGCAAACTGTCAACGAGCTAACCACTGCATGTATCTTTGCATACAAGTGGAGTAGCAGTTGCAGCTAACTATGAATAAACGTCCCTCTCTAAGAGCAGCACTTGGCCTCTTCAGTTTACCGCTTACCTGAGATCCAGTGACGTATCTGTTCTGGCTCCCTGGCATCCAGTGACGACTCTCCTCCGGCTGCTGTCTGACTTCCAAAGCTGCTCCCTGCTGGGCTCTCAGCTCCTTTCCGCTTCCCTCTTTCCATTTCCGGGCCTAGAATTTAAAGAAAGAACAACAAACCGTGAGTCAAAGTGTAATAATGCTTCCCAAATCAAGAAGCTGGAAATACAAAGGTACATTTTTTAGTTTGATTTATTTTTCAAGGATTCTCCAAAAAGATTCTCGACTAACAAAGAACATTGGGGCATATTATCAAGGGGGTTTATCTCTGCTTTTTTGGCTTTAAAAGCCAAGAAAGCGGAGATAAAATTATCTCCCTATTACCTAGCTGTCGCTAACACCAGTTAGCGACAGCTAGTAGGAGATAGCGACCATCTTGGGCCCCACTTTGCATGTCAGTGATATTTATCACTAATGACATGCAAAGTGGGCGTGCCAAGATGTTAGCGACTGGAAACAGTCGCTAACATCGCTATCTCCTATTACCAACTTTTGGAGATATTCGCGCTAAGCGCGAATATCTCCAAAAGCTAACACCTGCCCTGGGCAGTTCTTAGCCATGTTATCCAATGGGAGGTTGATAACATGGCTAAGAGCATTAGCTTGGTAATGCATGAATATCGCTGACTTTTCAGCGATATTCATGCATTGCGGGCGTTTTTTATCTCATTTGCGATAAACCTTGGTAATACCAAGGTTTATCTGCGATAAAAATCGCCGCAGCTCAGCGGTAACATTTTGTCTCTAACCAAGCAATAGCGATATTGCGATAATTATCGCTATTGCTTGGTAATATGCCCCTTTGTATGTTATTAGTGGGATGATCTCTAAAAAAAAACTAACTTTAGGAGAGACGGATCTTATTTGAGGATCTACAAAACTGGACATAAAAACCCTTTAGGTGTTATTCTTGATTTTGGTGACTTTCTTGAAATAACTAAGCCATAATTGTTTGAACACTACGTGTTACAATCTCCCCTTGCTTGGTCGATCAACCTGCATGGAAGTATTAACGCGTCAAAATATGCAGCTTATGTGGTGCAGCATGGTAAGATATCATTCATCTCATCTGTGTCTGCCCCATATTGAAATCAAACCGAGTATTGCTTTTAATGATAGGGGCATTCAAACTTGCAGATCGGCCATCATCAAAGGACTTGGTACAACAGATCCTCTGTTGACCAGTAAAATTTTGAAATTTGTATTAATTTATGAAAAAACCGAATGGCCGAAGGAATCAAACACTTCCAACTCAGTAATGTCTAGCAACCTGACTGTAATTTTTAAATACTAAATGTTTTTTTTTTTATTGTTTTATTAGGCATCAGCAGAAAGAGAGCAAAAAAGAAGAGAAGCACCTATATACATCCAGTCAAGAGCAAAAATAATAATATGATTCACTTCCCTAATTTCTCACTTTTCAATCCAGTTTGTAACTGGAGACCATAATTTACAGCCAAATGTCTTCCTTCTTATAGCTTTCAGTTTATACAGTGCAGTTTCAAGATGATACAAAGAAAGAAGCTTATTTCGCCACAAAATAATATTTGGTGGTTCTTCATCAAGCCAGCCGGACGTGACACAGAAACGGAAAACGGACATGCTTATAAACACAAACCCAGCTACTGGATCTGAGATTGAGTTGGATGCATTTTCTTCACAGCCGAACAAAACCAAAGATGTGGTTAATTTAACTGAAACACCCAATTCGGCTGTGAGAAAATGCTCCACATCAGCAATGAATTTTATCAATCTCGGGCATTTAAAAAACATATGAATAGCGTCAGCTCCATAAAGATTACAGCGACTACAACTCGTCCCACGTCCAACACTCCATTTGGCTATCTTCCCCGGTGTATAATACAATCCAAATATAGACATATAATGCTGACTGATTAATGACCCATTCATTAAAACCTTTCTAGCGATTGCTAAACTTCTCTCTATATTTAGAAAAGGAATATTTAATTTATGCTGCCATTTGCTCGCTACCACCTCTAAATCATCCTCTCTTTTTTCCAGAATTAATTGATACAAAGATCCGATTCTTTGTCGGTGTTCTATTGCTTCTAAAATTTCAATTTTCTCCAGAAAAATTAATGACTGTGAAAGCTTTTGTAGACAGAAGCTTCGTACCTGGAGGTATTTAAAAAAGTCAGATCGATGTATGTGATAAGTGTTTATCAGATGCTCAAATGAAACAAAATCTTGTTCTATAAACAGATCGCTGGGCTGCCAAGGACCTCTGCGAACAGGGCGTTCACGGAGGGGTGAGAACAGCTACTGACTGACTGCCTGCTGATTGCCTCGCTCAGGAAACAGAACGAGAGGGAGTTGAGGAGCTGTCGGCTACAGCTAAAAGCGGAGGTACTGAACAGCATTGGATCATTTTCTTTTTCTTGTGCTATCTGTTTGGAAAGTGCTCAAATACACCCTTAAAGTTGGATTTACCGGAAGGAAAACAGAAGGAAAACGGAACAGTAAGAAAAAAGTATTTATATCGGGCACAGCAAATTAGTAAAATAGATTTTCACAATTTCAACCATAATAGCTGCCCCAGAAGCTCTACTCAAATGCCGAGTGATCTAATTTCATTTTGGCGCAGGGCGCCACTCTGGAGATCTCCTTTGCTGTTGCTGCTAGGTGGACTTCAGAGTCGAGTGGCTCGGGGGCGAGGGGGTAAGGCCCTTAAAAATAAGAAAATGCAGGCGAAGACTGCTGAGAAGGTAGACGAGCTCACAGCAAAGAAAGCAATGAAAGTGACTACGCGTGGCGGCAAAAATAAGGATCTAGGAATAGAAGCGAACAAGGAAACTACAGGGGATATAGCTGAGAGACCCACTAAGGTAACCATGCGGACCAATATAGCTAAGGATAACAATGTTGAATGTGAGAACAACGAGAGTACAATAGAATCTGATGGGGTCTCAGACATTCTAGACACAAATAAGGTAATCATTATGGGAGCTAAGGCAAAAAAAACTGAACTGAGAGGAAAGACCCCAGTAACTTCTCGCTCCCTGAAAAAAGGGGTGCAAAATCTTACACTCCCCGCAATGTTTGAAAGGCAAAGTGCTCGCCATAATGATCCCTCGGTAGAGACAGTAATAGCAGCACCAATGCTAGAGAACATTATAAATCCCGGAATAACAGCCAGTTCTTCGACACAACTTGAAGAAACACTTGGTAAACTAACAATTACTTCTGATATTATTCAGAATAACGGACAATCGCAAGTGACTATGGAACAAGGTCAGGACTCCTTAGAAGTTAATATTCCCGAGACAAATACTCTATCAGACGTTGTCAGTGCCGTTACCCATTACAACCAGAAGGAAAAAGAGCTTGGCTCACAAGGAACATTGTCGGTACCAGAGTCAGGGGAAAATTTTTACTCCCTCTCTGAAAAATCATCTGATGAGGAATGGGAGGATGATATCAGCGGAATTAGTAGCGTTGATGAGCTCTCCGGGGACAGTGAGAACTCGCCCGATCTTAGTGTTTCAACCGTAAAGAAAAGAACTAAGAAGAAGAAAGAAAGACAACATAAGCCAGGTGAACCTCAAACAACCGGCTTGGTAACTGTGGAAATATGCGAGGTGACGCAGAGACTGAACGAGACAACAAGAATCGAATTAAGCTCTCCAGAGACCTTTCCCCCACAAGAAATCACTCTTGTAACGATTTATGAGACAATAATGAACCACAGAGCTGAGAGTAAAACAGAAATTACACGTGTGCAGGCTACCTGCAGTAAAGTGAAAAATGCAGTACGACGGGCGATAAAACTGGGAACAGAAACCGCAGATCGAGTCACAGAAACAGAAACACGTATATCTGTACTCGAAGATTATGCGGTAGCTCAGAAAGAAGAAGTGGAAAGCATCAAGGCACAACGCGACGATCTCGCTAATAAGCTGAGCGAACTTGAAAACCATACCCGTAGAAATAATCTACGCTTTCTAGGTATCCCGGAGGGCTTAGAAGGAACGAATACGCGTAAGTTTATAGCAGAATTATTGAAGGAAGCCTTCCTGGAGTTAACAACGTGAGAATGGACACGAGAAATACAGAGGGCGCATAGATTCCCTTTTAATGTGCGGAAACCTAGCCAAGGTCAAGAGACTCTCCCAAGAGCAATTCTGGTCTGCTTCCACAACTTCTTGGCCCGAGAAGACATCTTCGACCTCGCTAGACCTGATAAAAAGGCCAAAGCTAAAGGGTGCAGCTTCTTTGTCAGACCAGACTTTTGCCAAGCTACAGTATCTAGGAGATGGCATTTAAGACAGTTAATCCCAGATTTTCAAAAAAAAAGGCGCAGTGGTATATCTGCAAAATCCGGCGAAACTTAAAGTGATGTTTAAAGGACAAACTAAGTTCTTTCAGTCAGAAATCCAGGCGAAAGAATATCTGGAAACTTTATAAAATCTGGTGATAGAACATTACGATGGTTTAATATATGTATCTCCGCCTGTGTCACTAATGCGAGACTGCAATCGCCGATCACATGATTATAAGAGTCTTGGAGGAGAGGACACGATACTCCATCACTGCAGGGACTTATGGTCCCTGGGCCTCATGAGTTGGGAGTGTGGGGAGGGGGGAGGGTAGGATGGGACGAAAGGGGTGGGGGGAAATAGGTGGGAAAGGAGGGGCACGGGGCTTAGGTGACGGGGGGGGTGAAAAAGGCACCAGCAGAAGATTTAAATATAGTACTATTATTTGTTAACGATTACGCAAAGGGGTATTTCCAGAAAATCAAAAATATAAGAATGATAAGAATGATAAGTGAAATTAAATGCAATGATCAGAAAGATTAAGATATGCACATTAAATGTATGCGTCTTAAATGACCCTCGGAAAAGACAAGTTTTGGCCAAAATTGTTCAGATGCTGGGTATGGATATACTCTGTTTACAAGAGACACATATTGCATGGGCCAATAGAGAATATTTAAGGAATCTGGGGATGGAATTAGTAGTCTGCTCCAAACAATCTGGAGTCAAGAGGGGGGTAGCGATATTAAAAAAGAGGGGTTGGCTGGATTGTATAAAAACGGCTGCTGACAGATGGGGAAGATGGGTGTTAGCTGAATTTAAGGGAGGTCGGCAGGGGTTCACACTTTGTAATATTTATGGCCCAAATTTAGATGATCCAGAGGTATTTAATTTTATTAATTTAGAATTGGCACAGTGGGCTACTCCAGTGCTATTATCTGGTGATTATAATATCAATCTGGAGGCAAAGGCTGACATAAGATCCAATGCTGTATATAGTGGCAGGAAAAAACTTGTATATACGGCCCTACGTGGGTTACTTCTGGAACACGGTCTCTTTGACGTTTGGCATGGGAAGAATCCGAACCTGTCCGGGTTCACGTTTTTTTCTGCTCCCCATCAAAAATTTGTCAGGTTAGATTACTTTTTCATTTCACATTCTTTTTTATTACAATCTAAAATCCAGATTCACCCTAAACTAATATCGGATCACAATCCGGTAGTGCTCGAACTAAATGTGGAAACAGAGGGCAATACTGAATTACCACGATGGTCTTTCGAGCGTGAATTATTGTTAGAGACAGAATATTGTCAATACATGTCTAAAGTAATAGCCAAATTTTTTGCCTTCAATAAAGGTACTGCCCCTTACGAAATGGTCTGGGATACATTTAAGGCCGTAGTTAGAGGGGAGACTCAGAGCTATTCCGGGTTCAAGCGTAAGCTACTCTTAAACGAACAACGGAAAGACTTTGAAGAAATCATAAAAGCGGAGGAGAAGCTGGCAGAGACCTTAAAACAGGGAGGGGAATCAGATGTGAGTAGATTAGCCCAAAAAGATCTATCGATCAAAAAAGCTAAAGTGTATTCTAAAATAGCCGATTCAATTGCTATTAATTACACTCAACATAAGGAAACAGCATATGAGTGTGGGGAAAAAAGCGGCAGATTGTTAGCGAAAAGAGCAAGGGAGAAGCAGGTATTCAGTGATATTCTAAAAATTAAGGACTTAAAAGGGGACACGCAGGAAACTAAAGGAGCGATATTGACTGCCTTCCAAGAGTTTTATCAATGTTTATATAGTGAGGAAAGAGACTCTATCGATCCAGGTGAATATTTAAAGGAAATAAACTCTATGCCTTTATCGGAGGCTCAACGTCTTAATCTCCTAGCACCCCTTGACTGGGAAGAGATAGAAATAGCAATCTTAGGGTTGGCCTCCGGCAAAGCCACGGGGCCGGACAATATACCGCTTGAATTTTTCAGAACGTTTAGAGTTCAACTTAAAACCGAATTGGTCGAAATCTGTCAGCGAGCTTTTGAGGGTAAAGCCCCACCATCCTGGGCGGAAGCAATTATTGTCATCTTTCGGAAAAAGGGAAAAAATCCTGAGGAGATGGGGTCTTATAGGCCAATCTCTCTACTGAATACAGATAGTAAAATCTATTCGAAGCTTATTGTAAATCGTCTAAATGATCTTATGATAGGGCTCGTCTCCATAAGACAACATGGCTTTATACAGGGTAGAGGGACCACTGACCATGTCAGGCGAATAATATCTTTACTTGACTGGGCTCAGGGGACTGGATCCCCGGTTGGGGTGGCCCTGTTGGACGCTGAGAAAGCGTTCGACAGGGTCACCTGGACTTTTTTGTGGTCAGTGATGGAGAAGTTGGGAATCCCCAAAAAATTTATTAAAGCTATAAGATCACTTTACATTCATCCGACTGCGGTAATTCGGATCTCGGGTTTTCTGTTCCCCCCTGCTATTCGCCCTATATATTGATCCCTTTATACGAAAGTTGGAAAACAACCCCGCAGTCAAACCAGTATCACTGAATGGCTGGGAAATAAAAGTCTGTGCTTACGCTGACGACATAGCAGTGGCCACGGCAGACCTTAATATAGCATTTCCTAATATCATAAAATTAGCAGAGGAATTCGGCCTGGTTTCTGG
The DNA here is from genome assembly GCF_964261635.1 of Lissotriton helveticus. Classification (NCBI taxonomy): domain Eukaryota; kingdom Metazoa; phylum Chordata; class Amphibia; order Caudata; family Salamandridae; genus Lissotriton; species Lissotriton helveticus. Next base: position 368,004,854 of record NC_136071.1, read on the forward strand.
CTATAAATTGAATATTGACAAAACTCAGCTCATCCATTCCGTGGTGGGATATCCAGAAAACATGAAGATAGATAAGGAGGCTACATACCTTGGAATCAAAATCTCGGCCAATATTGAGGAAATTATTCCCATTAATTTAGATCCAGTAATAGCATCATCAAATAAGATTCTAGAAAGGGTTAATAATTTGAGACTATCCCTTTTAGGCCGTAGCAACTTGATAAAAATGCTTATCTTCCCAAAATGTTTATATTTTCCGAGCCATACCTTTGTTAATTCCATCCGGCTATTTCGCACGGCTGGAGAGAATGAGCTCTAGTTTTTTATGGGGGTATCGTCGAGCAAGGAGAGCACTTAAAAGTTGTGAACTACCCCGAGAAAGAGGGGGATGGGCTATGCCAAATTTTCAAACCTATCACTGGATGGCTATAATGCAATATATGGGTGTACTTCTATTACCAGAGGATCATCTGGAGGAATGTCTGACCCCCTCCATCTACGAAATGCTCCTGGGGACAGAGGCGAAACAATGTCTAAATAGGATCATAGAGCCCCGTTACTACAAAAAAACTAAGTTTAAGATATTTGATACAGCCTACTCCATCTGGCGAGCAGTCAAGAAGAAATGCCGTCTCAATATAAATTTAACGAAATATACATCCTTGCAGAAATGTTCTTTTTTGCCAGCGATATTCCAGGATGGGGTAATGCATAGGTGGAACGATTTAGGCATTAAAAAGCTGGGCGATCTGTTTAATACTAAATGTTTTTAATGTTAATATCTGATGAAACACCAATTCCATCAACAATTCTATGATATAGAAACAGGATACTGTCTTTAGCTTTTAGGGTAAAATGAGTAACATGCTCTTTTTCTATATTTTAAATTATTTATACATTTGTAAATTGTTGAACCCTGCATCCTATCATGACATTGTTATGGTTTTTACTAACTTAAACAATAAAGTGTTGATTGATTGATTCATTTCATTGTAATGTAAATCATACTTTCAATATGTATAAGTGACAGAATAGGTATTATTGCTCAGTTGTTGTACGTACTTTATTCGATACAAAATTATCATAAAAGCATGTACAATCATGATTTATCATTTAAAAGTCCATTGTTACGTACAACTAATAAACACACTCATCTAAAAATGTGCATTAAAAAAATATTTACAGTAAAAACAGGATAGAACAAAACTCCTATACAAGCAATGAGAAAACAACAGAGTCTCAGGAGAGGGCCCACCGACGACCTAGCTCTTGTTGTCCCTTAGCAGCTTGGTGCGTGTCAGCGAAGCGCATCACAGATACTTGGCTAGCCCGCAAACCATGGCAAGGGAGGTGGTGTTGGTTTTAAAGATGCGTAACGCCACCCTGTAGTTCTTAGAGCCCAGATTTTTACAGATTGGTTTGAGCCATCTTTTTCTGGCAAACCTATAAGTTGGGCAAGCAAAATGGAAGCGGGCAATGGACTCAGTAGGGGTCGGACAACCAGGACAACAAGCAGATGTTAAATTGCATTGTTTCCAGCCTACTATAAGGTCATTGAGCGGGAAAGTTCCAAACCTCAACTTCAAATAGAGCATTCTATCTCTTGAAGATTGTATAAAGTCGAGATAGGATTCCAGTTTTCCGACAGGCTTATGGTCCAGAAACTGCTCAGTGAGAATCCCCCGATTGGAGCTGAGCGCCTCCTCCGCTTGGACCCATTCCCAATATGCGTTCTTGATTATTTGTTTGGGAGGTGGGGTCTGGCTAACCCATGCCTCCCCAAAGCCAATATCTGATACAAGCTGTCTTAGCTTACAAATCCATTTAATCTTATTGCCTGTATCCAATTTGATTAGTTCGCAAAGGGCAGCAGCATAAATAGCCAGTTCAGGGGTCCTTCTTAAACGCACCCAGAAAAGTAAAGGGCGGAGTGGTATCAATGGGGTGGAGGGTGGGAGAGAAACCAGACCTCTATAAAACTTATTTTTTGATCTTTCCAGGTTATGGTGTACTCCAAACCCCATAATTCCGACCCAAAGAGTGCCGAAGGCAATGCTTTACCATCGTAGACCACAAGGGCCGGGGCTACTGGTCCACTAACAGAAAGTTGCTGGTCTCTTAAAATTGCCCCTGACACCCGCTTATGGTTAAGAAGCATTTTGGCCAGATGGGTATTCCACTTCATCAAGTTGTTAACCCGAATACCCAAATAATCAAAGGACACGACAATGTCTAAGGGAATGCCATTGAGTGTGATACCATTCCTAAATCGTTTGGACGGGGATAATGTCATCAATTTTGTTGTGGTGGTGTTAATGGATAGCCCCCGTGAATCACAGAACAGGTTGAACCTGTCTAGCAGTTTTTGCAGGCCTATTGGACTTTTTGACATCAAAAGGGTGTCGTCGGCGAAGAGGAGGGTAGGAGATTTCTCCCCGGCCAGGGTTGGAGCGTCGGTTGGGTCCTCTCTCAAATGGTCTACCACCCCAATAACAAAGAGAGAGAACAACGTCGGGCCAAGACACAACCCTGGTGTACCCCCCTGTTCCCCCCCCACCCTTTCTGTCAGCTGTCCCTGGCTACCCCACCTGATTCTGTGATAATTCCCCTCGTGGAGGCGTTTGATGAAATCAAGAATCAAGGGGGGAATACCTAGGTCATACAACACCTGCCAAAGCTTGGCACGAGGCACCAAGTCAAAGGCGGTCTTCAGGTCAATGAAGGCCAGGTATTAACTGCCTTTCCCAATGACCACTGATTTCCAATGGATCATAAAGAATCTAAAGACCTGATCCATCGTGCCTACTTTCTGTCTGAAACCTGCCTGGAAATGTGAAAGGATGTTCCCATCTTCCATCCATGACCTTATCCTCGTGAGGAGGACCCTGCCAACCGTCTTCTGTATTACATCAATTAAACTGATTGGCCTGTAGTTGGCAGGGTCCTCCCTATTCACCTTTTTATATATGGCTACCACCTCAGCGCCCTTTCAAGAATCAGGGACGGGATGGCCTCTAATAATCAGGTTAATCAGAAGCAAGATAAAGTGAACCCAAGGCTTTGAATCGTACAGGAGTAAGTCTCCAAGAAGGCCATCCGGACCCGCCGCCTTTCCCGGAGCTATACTCGCCATAGCTGAGGATACCTCATTGATCTCAAAAGGTACGACTAATGTAAAGCCCTCAGATGGCAATAGAGGTGTCTCATTCTGTGGAGACAAGTTACCTTCATCACCACAATACAGGCTAAGAAAATGGTCATGCCATTGTTGCTCTGTAATGTGGTTTGGTATCGGGTTGGCTCCCTTCCGGGTACCTTTGTTAACTATTTCCCAAAACACGACAGTGTCCTTCAGTTGTGAGGCAGATTTAAGCTCCTGCCAATGTGATTCTTCCCAATTACGCTTTGCCTGCTCAATTGCCCTGGCGTACTCTTTCCTGGCTGTTCTTATTGTTAGGGAATCTTTGTCTCGTAAAGCTGGGATAGGATCCGTCTCTTTTCCCTGCATGTGGCAGAGTACCAAGGGTTAGAAGGTCTGGGTGGGTATCCTTTCGGGTCATTATGCTCCTTGATGGTAAAAAACATTCCCAACCTTTCCATTGTTTCTCGGTAAAACTTGGGGAATGGGGAGTCCTATGTTTCCTCATCGGTGTCGTTAATCAGTTCAAGCTCTATAGGCTTCTGATCTATGAGCTCCCTTATACTAAGCAATTTATCCTCCTGATGTAAAACCTTATGCCATTTAAGGCGTCGGTTGCAATTAGAAGGCACAACCTCATTTGTCGACATCATCGGTGCATTAAGAGGCTTGGTAGAGGTAGCAGCCCAGTTGCTATTAATTTGCATGCATAAGGGATTGTGGTCACTATCCAGGGTGGGTTTAACTTCAATGTCAAAAAGATCACCCCATAGCCGTGTATCCAGCATAATATAATCTATCCGTGAGGGACAGCTAGACCTATTATATGTATTGACCCCGCTTGGGTAAGAGAGTGTCCTGCCATTCACTGCTCTTAAGAGGTATTCCAAAGTTAGGGCGTTAATTTGGATAACCCTTTGTGTCCACTTCTTTATTGGCGCTAAGCTGAGGGTTGGTATAGCCAATTTGTTATCCTCCTCCCCGATGCCCAACAAGTCCTCCCCACTCAATGGTTCATATGTGCAGTTCAAATCCCCTACTACAATGATGCCAGAGTGGGGGGGAGAACTGGACAACTTGGACTCTAATGATGATAGGGTTGCTGATGTTTGGGCCCCGGGAGACCCTCTCGCATACACATTGAATATCTCCACATTGGTACCGTTTGTTGGGCCTTTGATCGTCAGATGTAAGATATCATTTGAGGGTGTATTATGCATGGTGATGGACCAATTCAATGAGATATTTATCCAAATGCGGAGACCCCCCGACGGGCGACCTTTCCCTGAACTTGTGGCTGGAATTAAATATGTAGTGAACCCTGATTTATACAAGGGGACCATACTCCAAGTCTCCTGGAACAGGCAGATGTCTTGGTTGTCAATAAACTCGTTCCACTCCGAGAGAGACAATTTTTTCTGTAGGCCTGCTATGTTCCAGTAGAGGAAATGGATCACCCTTGGGTTAGTTCCAGTGGGCCGAACATCACTACCTTCCACACACCTAGCCCAATCAACATTAGGTCTCTCCCCCTCATCTCTTTCTAACCCCAGGCTACTATGGTAAGTGTCATCTCCATCACATATCCCCCCCTCTAAGTCAGTATGGGAGTTCGGTGACAGAACCTCATCCAGTCAATCGACTGTACTCAGTCCAGAGCCTCTCCCCACCCTGACAGATGACCAGAGGAGAGAGCGTCGGACCTGTATTGCAGAATGCTTGGGGGGGGAGTGCGGAACTCTAAGGCCAATACGTTCTCAGAAATTGCTGCATTAAATACCTGTAACTCAATACAATCAGTCAAGGAGTTGCCCAATATGATCCTCCTCACTTTTGCCAAGTCCTCCTGTATAACTGACCTGCAGCCCCTTACATGCCGTAGCCAATGAATCGCTTTGTTTTGGAGGGATTTACTGCTTTCATAACCTTGGGTACTATTACATTTTGGGACCTTGGTCATGTAAATTGTTGGAAGGATGTTCCCTAGGCTGATAGTGCTGCCTTGCATATTTGTTCTAGCCTGGATGCTCTGGCCTTCCCTAAGCGGAGCAGGGCAATGGTAGCTTGCTTTGAAGGGGGGTTGACCCAATCATTTTCCTTTATTATTTATTGCTCAGTATTAATATTGTTAGAGGTGCTCAGTAGTATAACACCTCTTATTGTTTTCCAGCAGCAGCAATTACTCACCAAAATATTCAACAGGGAAACATGGTTCTCCACTTACCTTTTAACACTTTCAAAAAAAGTAAAGCACACATTATATTAGGTATGCACTAATTATTTTAAAAATGTATTAGTATTGTTTTATGCTACCATAGTTAAGCATTAGCGGACTACTTCATGTATTCCCTATAGAACCCATCACCAGCTTTCCACGGGAAATCCATGTTGTGGAATGCAGCCCCGGTTCCAGACCCAAGAACCAGTCACTACAAGGTTTTCCCGCACTCTAGTATTAGTTCTTTTCTCTATCATCCCAACTCCCTTCCCCTTGGTACCACTTCACTGCTCAGTGTGTATTTTTTTAACATTGTAGCCGGGAAGGGTTCTAGAAGGTATTGGGTTCTAGAATCTCTCATAAGGAAGAACTGGGTTCTCAGGTAAGTGGTCTTGACAGAAGTCCAAGCCCCAAAAGCTCTTTCCTTCCAGAGATATGGATCACGATTCCGAGTATATTAATATTCAGGATATGGCCCAAGCTCTAGCAGCACATCTAGCTTACAATCAAGATAAGATATAACTCACATAATACAATCATTACAACTAGAAATGTGCAATTTCTAAGCAGAAAATGACTAATTATGTTCATAATTCATACGATTTAAACCCAGAGGTGACCCATGGGATATTCCACTTCCTAAAATTGAGAAAGAATCCTTGGACTTTAGTACTCATCCAAACATGTTTCCTCCCTCAGGCAGTAGTGACCCTTGCAAACCAGTACAGGTAACTGTAACTATGCCCACTTCAGTACCGCTAGCCATCCCTGAATGTTTCCTGGGGGATAGTTCTAAGTTTGCAATATTCCTTAGCCAGTGGCAGTTGCACTTTATGTGCAAACCACAATCTGTTCCCACAGATTCAGCAAAGGTTTTGTTTGTACTATCCTACCTAGGTGGGGATTACAACAAACTGGTCTATACCCCTCATGGACAAAAATGACCCAATCCTTTATAACTGGCAAGCCTTCAAGACTGCCATGACCTGTTTATTTGCTATGCCTGTTTTCAGGCAAGCTAGTGATAACGAATTATCTCAAACAGGGAAATAAAGATTTATTACCATATTTTATTACTTTTAATAAACTCCTCACTGAAACACAATGACAAGTAGACAAAAGAACTTCTTCCCTTTATCAGACGTTACATGACAGTCTGAAGGATACCCTATCACACATAGTTGATTTACCAGAGGATAATTCTGAGTTTGTAGATCTAGTAATAAGATTAGATCATAGTTTAGGTGAGCATGAGGAAGAAAAGCCATTTTCACTGAGAACAGATGGATAAGATTCAGATAGTAACTACTCTGAAGTGGAACCTATGCAAATAGGTGGAATAAAAGGGCCACTAAAAGGGCCACTGACAGCTGAAGAAAAGCGCAAGGATGAAAGTTACAGTTATGCTTATATTGTGGGAAATCAGAGCACTTTGCAAAAGTATGTCCAACTAAGCCCAAACCCAAAAAGACAGTGGCAGCCACTAACAGAGTAGAGCCCTCTTCAGAAAACTAGAACTCTTTGCTACAATGGAGGTTGTTGAGTTGAGAGAGGCCACCGCCAAGATCTCCCAATATTTAGCAAACACTGTTTCTAGAGTCCAAAGACATTTTACCATCCAAGTGACTCTTATAATAACGACACAACAAAGATATGTGTTGCCAATGCTAATTGATTCTGGTGCTAACGGTAATTTTTTTTACCTTAGTTTAGCTATTACACTGGGAATTCCTAAAATTTTAAAAGATGAGCCTGAGCCGGTATGAACTGTTGATGGCTTTGCATTATCTTCAGGCCTGATCAAATTTCTGAAAATTCCTCTCACTGTAATGTGTTCCAATGAACATACTGAATGTCTAGCTTTGATCTTATTGATACCCCAACTTTTAGAGTAATATTAAGAGTGCCTTGGTTAACAACACATACTCAATAAATAGATTGGGAGACTAGAACTGTGACACTGGATGGTGTTCACTGTTGGACCCACTGTTATCACAACTCCGAAAAGTGTGTTGCTCCCTTACATTGTACAGGCACTTCAAACACTGTATCGGATATTCCCTCACAGTAGTCAGTTTTTAAAGATGTATTTGAGTCAGTAAAGGCCACGTACTTAACACCACACAGAACCTATGGTTGTCAATTAGACCTTATTACTGGGGACCCTCTGCCTTGTAGCAGAATTTTTGTTCTTACTGAAACAGAAACTCAGTATTTAAGACAATATTTGGACGAATTAATAGAAAACAGATTCACAAGACACTCTACTTCACCAGTTTCCTCTCCGTCTTCCTCGTCTTAAAATGGGGTGGAGAATTAAGAGCATGCATGGATTATTGCAGTCTTAATAAAGCCTCAGCCAAAAATAAATACCCCTTACCATTGATCCCAGTTTTACTGGATCAACGCAGACATTCAACAGTCTTCAAAAAATTGGACCCCCGGGAAGCATATCATCTTATTTGAGTCCAAGAGGGTGACTAATGGAAGACGGCCTTTAAAACAAAATTTGGTCTTTTTGAGTACACCATTATGCCCTTTGGCTTGTGTAATGTCCCAGTGGCATTACAATACTTCAATAATGTTTGGACATCTGTGTGGTTGTCTATATTTACGACATTCTGATTTATTCAAAGAATGACACTGAGCATGTGCACCAAGTAAGGGCTGCCTTACAACGGCTGCGAGAAAAATATTTTTTTGTCAAATTGGAAAAATTTAAATTTCTTACTCACACTGTAGACTTTCCTAAGATATCATCAATGTCCAACTGGCATTTCTATTGGATCCTGCCAAAGTGGAAGCTGTCTTGAACTGGCCAGAACCATCTTGTGCAAAAGACATAGGAGGCCTAGGATTCGCAAATTTCTACAGGCGTTTTATTCAACACTTTTCTGAAATTGTCGCACAATCACAAGTTTATTACAAAAAGGACATACTTTCAAATGGTCCAAAGGAGCTTCATAAGCTTTTCAAACTTAAAAAAAGGTTTACTTCAGCCCCAATTTTAACACATCCTGACCCACGTCAACCATTTTTTGTTGAAACAGATGCTTCACAAGTCGCTGTTGGAGGTGTTTTACTTTAAAAACACCCAAAATATGGTCAATTGCACCCCATAGCCTTATAGACCAAAAAAATGCTTCCAGCCAAACCAAATTATACCATAGTGGAGAGAGAACTTCTTGCCATTAAATTAGCATTCGAAGAATGGAGACATTATCTAAAAGGAGCTAAGCATCCAATGAAACCACCTATCATCCTGGAACCAAAAAAGTCCAATCGGATGTGTTATCATGATGTGGATACTCTTCTGATAAAACTAAAGGAATACCCTCTAACATTATTATGCCTGAGAAAGTGATAGCCTGTATCCAAGGTGATAATGATTTTTCCACCATTCTTTTTTCTCAAAGTCAAGACATAAATATTGAAGAATGGCTTTGTGACTGTAACAACACTATACAAAATGGTCTTTTGTATCACAACTCCTGTCACTTTTTGACAAACAGGGAATTAGGAGAACAAGTATTAGGGTATGTGCATGATTCTCCTTTAGCTGGGCACCAAGGAATATTTAAAACACTGGCCATCTGTAAAAAACTGTTTTGGTGGGATCCTTTGAAAAAGACAACAGAGAGTAGGATCTAAAATGTCCAACCGGTGCATGCCAGAAAAGCACACACCATGCTCCAACAGGATTATTATATCCTCTTCCAACACCTGCTAGTACCCCATGGCATACAATCAGTAGAGATGTTTTCACTAATCTACTACCGTCCAGTGGTTACATCACAATTTGCATACTAGTAGACCTCTTATCAAAAATGGCTCATTTATTTCCATTGACTAAAGTGCCTTCAACAGTAGAACTAAGTTCCATTTTCCTTTAGAATATAGTGCGGTTACATGGTTTACCGTTCGAAATGATTTCAGATAGCCAATTCACTGCACGTTACTGGAAGGCCTTATGCAAGTCCTTAGTAGTTGAAATTGCATTATCTTCAGCTTATCACCCAGAATCGGATGTATGACGTTACAACGCATGCTTTTACCACACATGCTGTTACAACGCAGTTTTTACAACGCATACCATTACAACGCATAGCGCTTTGGGGTGCTGGATAGTGAATAGTTTAATTTACTATTCGAACTCCAGTCCCCGTGGAGACTAGGGAAGGTGTTGGATAGTAAATTAAATCTATATCCTATCCTAGAGCGCCCCCCAGCGCAATGTGTTGTAATGGTTTTCGTTGTAAAACCTGCATTGTAATAGCACTGCGTGGTAAAAGTTGTGTTGAAAAGGATGTTTCCCCCCAGAATCTGATGGTCTAACAAAAAGAGCTAATCAAACCCTGGAGCACGTACTCCAATGCCTTCTAGCCACAGTCACAAGTGAATGGAACATAGCATTACCCATTGCAAAGTTTGTATATAATAACAGCGAATAAACAGGAACCCATTGTACCCGTTCTATTTCTTAAAGAATATCACCCTATACACCGCCCAATTATCATACAAAAACCATCAGTTCCCGCAGTTACTGGGCATTTAAAACAATTAATGGAAGTTCACAATCAAGCTAAATTAGCCCTACAAAAGTATAAGGGTAACATGAAAATAAAAGCAGACAAAAAAGAGAAACCACACCATAATACAATGTAGGGGACCAAGTATGGTTATCCACAAAATACGTCCAAATAGAAGGACCACGCAAACTCATACCCAGGTTTTTTTGCCCCTTTAGAATCACATAAATAGTGATTCCAGTAGCTCTCAAGTAAAAATTGCCAGAAGAATACGGTATTCATCCAGTTTTTCTTGTGTCCCTCCTGTAACCTTACCATACAGACACACGTACAGATACACCGCCACCTCGTCAAGTAGTCAATAGACATTTAGAGTATGAAGCACAGCACATACTTGACTCATCAGAGGGCATCTTTATTATTTAGTGTTTTGGAAAGGATATGATGACACTGAAAATTCCTGAGGACCAGCTTCACATATACGTGCTCCACGACTACTAAGACAGTTTCATGCATGTAATCCAGATAAATCACGATATTCAGCCCTGAGTAATTGATGTTCAGAATGGATTGGAATATATCATGAGACTTATTGGAGGGAAAGGAACATTTAGTTTTTTATTTATTTGTTAACTTTTATTTTCTTAATTTCATTCAATATTATCCTCATGTATTGTGCAGAAACAGTCAACCCGAACATGTGTTTTCACAAGTGAATAAACAGTTTCCAAGGCACAATTTGGCTCCAAGGCAACCTCCCATTACTCATGTTAGCCATGAGTCAGCACAAATATGAGGAAACTGTCAACCAACAAATGGCTGCATGTATTTTTGCATACAGGTGGAGTAACGGTTACAGCTGACTATAAATAAACATCCCTCCCTAAGAGCTGCGCTTGGCCTCTTCAGTATACTGCTTACGTGAGATCCAGCGACGTATCTGCTTTGGCTTCCTGGAATCCAGAAACAACTCTCCTTCGGCTGCTGCCTGACTTCCGGAGACCCTCCTGCTCCCTGCTGGGCTCTTTGCTCCTTTTTGCTTCCCTCTTTCTGGTTCTAGCCCTGGAATAAAAAGAAAGAACAACAAACTTTGAGTCAAAACGTATTGATGCTTCCAAGATTTAGTAGCAAGAAAGACAAAGGTACCTTTTTGAGTTTTATTAATTTTCAAGGATTCTACGAAAAGACTCTCCACTGAGAAAGAATATTGTGCGGTATTAGTGGGTCGATCTCTTAAAAAAAATAACTTTAGGAGAGACGGATCTCCTTATTTGCATTGCTGATTTTATTCAAGGATCTACAAAATCGGATATATTACTTTTGATTTTGATGACTTTTTTTGAAGGAACTAAGCCATAATTGTTCGAACACTACGTGTTACAATATGCCCTGACTAAAGCCTTGAATTATATATACAACCTTTGCGACATGATTCATTCTAATGTAAATCCTACGTTGAATATGTATAAGTGACAGAATAGGTATTATCGCTTAGTCTTAATAACGTTAGAGGATCTCAGTAGATTAATACCTCTTATAGTTTTCCAGCAGCAGAAATTGCTCAACAAAATATTCAAGAGAGAAATATGGGGCCCGATGTAGGTCGGTCGGTAACGGCCGAAAATCGGTATTTTCGGCTGTTACCGACTGGTATTACAGAAATGAGATGTAGGGGCATGTGTAACTGATTCGGTAAAATTACCGATCGGTAAATTTACCGATCGGTATTTCTACCGAATCGGTAAATTTGAGATGTAGGTGGGACTCTTCTGAGTCCCACAAGCCTTACAGAATCGGTATTTTACCATCAAATCAATTTGATGGTAAAATACCGATTCCGGTGTGCATGCACATGTGTGCATGTACACCTATGCCATATGACAGGCAGACCTGCCCTTAGGGCAGGTATGCCTGCCACATGGCACCCGAGCCTCTTTTGGGGGTGCCAGAGGGTGTCAAAGTGACACCCCCTGCACCCTTAGGTAATTCGGTATTTACCGATTCGGTAAATACCGAATCGGTAATGCCCATTCATTCCTATGGGCTTCAAAGCCCATAGGAATGAATGGGCATTACCGGTCGGTATTTACCGAATCGGTAAATACAGATTTTTACCGATTCGGTAAATGAAACATCTGGATGCTCCTACATGTCCCCCCTTCTTATTAACCGATTCTTAATTACCGAATCGGTAACAATCGGTAATTAAGAATCGGTAAATAAGTCCTACCTACATCTGGCCCATGGTCCTCTACTTACAGAAAGTAAAGCACAAACTATATTAGGCATGTAGTAATTATTCTAAAAATGTATTAGTAATATTCTAGGTTACAATAGTTAACCTTTAGGTGACTACTTCATTTATATTTTATAGAACCCATCGCACCTAGCTTCCCACGGTAAATCCATGTTGAATAATGCAGCGGCAGTTCCACACCCAAGAACCGGTCACTACAAGGTTTTCCAGCACCAGTGTTATTTTGTTTCTCTCTCTTTCCAACCCTCTTCCCCTTGGTGCCACTCCACTGCTCAATGTCTATTTTTTTAACATTGTAGCTGAGAAGGGTTCTAGGAGGTATCAGGTTCTAGTGTCTCCTGAAGGGAAGAACTTTACTCTCAGGTGAGTGGTTTTGACAGCTAAGTGGTTCAGCAATGTAAACGAGTCACATTAACAAGCCTTGTGTGTATCTGACACCACCAGTAGGTCATCAGTATTTTGCACTAGAATTAATTGATAGGGCATCAACAAGGATGCTAGATTGTATTTGAGATTCTGGTTAACAATTGAGGGGCTCTCCGTACACCCTTGTGAGACTCAGCACCATGCCAAGACATGGCTGCCAAAAAGGAAAGTGAAGAGAAACTGACTATCATAATGCAATGGTATAGAAAAGAAGGCTTGACACAAGTCGATGTCAGACAACCACTCAGCCCCACATGGAATCTGAAACAAAATCACGGCTGGTTTTGGTACCACAGGACAACAAAGAGTGACAATTTAATTAACCCTTCTCCAATCCTGCACAATGCTGTACTTGCCGTTGGGTTTCTTCAAACCCATAATGAGTGAGTTTCATGGACTCCCCATAATCTCTTTCAGAATGCCTTGCTCAATCATTAAGCCAATCACAAGAGTAAACCCAGCAATAGTTTCATGGGTCAGATTGTATTGTGTGAACCTTGGATACTCAGCATCTGCCTTCATTGTGATGCAGACTGGTTCAACACCCTTGATAAGTCTGATGGCTTTACCTGAAAAGTCCCAGACACTAGGTTGAACTATGGGAGTCAATTCTGGGGGGAAATCATCTTTTGACAACATGGGGTGGATCCCAATTTCTGATTTCTGCCTATCAGTTTCAAGATGATGTCCTCATCTTGAGTTTGGAATTCAATCCTGTTTTGGGTACAGAAAATTGAACAATTCAGCTGGCACAAGAGATCTCGTCCAAGCGATGTACAGGACTAGAATCACACACCACAAATTGGTGCTTGTCTTCAAATAACCCTATTCTAACAGGTAATACTTCTAACATGGGGCTAGTCATTTGTTTATTTGCAACTCTTACAACTTGGATTCTTCATTCCCAGATGGGCAGGTGAGGAACCTCTGCTGTTCTTACAGTAGAATGGGTAGCATCAGTGTCAATGAGGAATGAAGCAGGATTCTCATTTACCATAACATCCATATATGGACCACTCAGGTCTACCTCCATGGGTGCACCAAGTACGCAATCCTCCTTCCCTCTCAGGCCCTGTCATTGAGACAGGTCTGAGCTGAAATCATCATCTGTTTGAATGATGAAGTACTGTTGAGACATACCATGATTCAGAAACTGATTAGTGTTTACTTCGGGGGCCTGATGTGCATTGTATCTCTGGACATATGTGACATTTGCATTTTGTTGTGACATTGGGGCTTATGGGACTTGCATGACCTGATCTTGAGGTACATTAAGATTATGAATACCGTGTCTTTGTACCTGTTGTGTCTAAACCATATTAATTCCTTGTAACTCCACAACCCACCATTCAAATCCTGATTTCCATTAACCATTTTACTCGCATTAAGGCAACATTTGTGATTCCAATGCCCCGACCAGGCACCTCTCTCATAGGAAGCATATGTATATCTTGCTCTGTTCCAGACATAGGCATTTTTAACCTGACATTCTTTGGTTCCTTTTTCTTCGACCATCTATCTTACCATGTGTCTAGTTTAAATCACTTCTGAACTTAGGCAATTAATTCCATAATCTGCAATTTTATTACAGGTGGACGCATGTTTGCAAAAATCTGTCACCTGTAACTTCTCTGATGGGTTTTGGATTTCTGTACATCAATTCCATGTCTTTGAGCCAATTTAGGTACTCTTTCATGAGCTTGTCCTGCACGGTTGGTAATATCTTTGCACAGGAATAGCAGTTCGTCATCCTGCTAAGCATTCCATTTTTACAATTTAGAGTTCCAATCATCATATCTTCTAATTCTATTTTCAATTTAGCCACATCCATTGAAGACTTAGGATGAGTTTGCAGTGTTGCGCTATACGGAGCTCCGCGGAGTGGTTAAAACCTCACAGCGCCACGGGGAGTTCTGAGGGTGGGTGGAGTTTCCCAACACACCCCCTCGCTTTGCTTTTTCCCATCAAATGCAATCATGAGTGTGTCTTCACATTCCAAATCGTATGTGAACTGCACCACACCATTTGCCTTGTTTATTTTTTGTACACTTTCAGTTTTCTTCCAATTACCCTCTCCAATTTTAGATGTATTCCTGTTATCCCTGCATTGTTTGTTTCCTTATTTCATGTATTTTTTATTAGCCACTGACTTTTTCCAGTCTCTACTTCACTTATTATCTACTTTGCTGGTAATATTTCCTGCTCCCCTCTATATTTTGTGGTACTGTAAGACTAAGAACAAATTGTTGGTTCTCTACTGTCTCACGTGAAGATTACAGGACCAAGTACTCTAGTATCATAAATAATATTCACGATGGAATTTATTGAAAAGGTTTTCTTTTTCTTGCTCATGCTTTAACAGTTAACAATAGAGTGGCCATGGTCATGGACCACCATCCCCAATGATGTGCTGTGTAATTCCCAAATTTCTTTATTTTCGGCTTAAAAAATGCCATAAAAGAGTCACAACACAGTTCATTATAATATACGTTACATCATATTTTTAAATACATTTGATATGGATAAAACATATGTAAATTAAGAAGAAAAATATAAAAGAATGGAAAATAAATTTCCCCAATAAATTTTTTCCCTAAACACGATACAATACCAAGATACCAACGGCCCTTGTGGCATTTCTAGAGCACGTTTAATCATGTAAACTTAATTGTTTGGCATTACAGCTTTAGTCCTTTTTTTCTCCTTAGAAAATAAATTGAGTGCAGAAATCGGCTAACACTGAATACTATTCTTTGCGTTGTGTCTGTTTTAATTATTCTTAAAGCCTGGTTACAGGATCTTACTCCTATTAATAAACATAAGGGCTTAATCCATTTTCTTCTGGCCAATACATAGGCTGAGCAGAAGAAAAGGATATGAAGGTCATCTTCTTTCTGTTTGCCTTCACACATAATACAAATTTCATCTGCTACTGAAGCTTTAACATCAGATCCTCTAGTCCAGCATGCCAAGGTTGTTTTGATCAGAAGATTCCCATATCTTAGTTTTAAAAGGAGTGTCTTGGCAAGTGGGGGCTCAATTTCATCAAGAAAGGTTTCAAAGAGAGGCTCATCCTTGAAACTCAAAAGTTAGACACTAGAGTTCCAGCATTAGTCATATTTGTTGCTTGGTTAGACACAAAGCTCCAAAAAGCCCTTTTTACAACCAATTTTGGGTTCGGCGGTAAACAATCTGGATTCTCCCAAAAGTGATTTAGGCCTATTTTGATAAACCAGGTTTTAACATGTTTTAACCAGGATATGGTGTTCAAATTGTCCAATCCCTTTATCTCTTTTAAATAGTCTCTGTAATCAACCAGTTCAGGTACCCGCCAAAGTCTAACCCATAGCATCAGTGGCCTAATTATTGTATAGTGGTCTGTTCTTTTGACATTTAAATCCAGCTGAAGTGGCACTAAGGGAGTGCCTCTTGGAACCCTTACCAGACTCCTCATAAAGTTGTTATCCATGACAAGGAAGGAGTCCTTCGACATGGGCCCCCAAATTTCTGCGCCATAAAGTGCTGCTGGTTGGACCTTAAATTTGAATAACTCAACCACTGGAGACACAGCCTTGCTAGTACTCAGGCCTTGTTTCCTAAGAATAGGCTTTACATTCTGTGTAAATACCAACTTACTTTTTTTCAATTTGGGGCCGCCAGGAGAAATTAGAATCTAGCGTAACCCCTAGATATGAAAAATTTGGGACCGATTCCAATTTCTCACCGTTCAGAGTTAAGCAGCCTTTATCTGGTTTTGGTGGGTTGAGGGCCATACATTTTGTTTTTTCCCCACTAATTTCTAATCCTTTCTTACTACAATAGTCACTGAAGGAATTGAGTAGTGCCTGTAGACCTTTCTTAGTTTGTGAGATCAAAATGGTATCATCCGCGAATAGTAATGATGTTACCTTTTCACCGTTTAATTTCAGCGAATCATTTGCACATCCCTCTAAATGTACAGGGAGGTCATTCACAAAAAGGGAGAAAAGTGTAGGAGCCAATACGCAGACTTGACGGACGCCACGCTCAACAGGTATTTTTTGAGTCAATTCCCCGTTTGGGCCCCATCGCACTCTAGCAAAGTTCCCTGCATGCAGTTCTTTTATCTGTTCTAACAGACCGATTGGGACCCCTGCTTCGCTCAATGTCCTCCATAGAAGGTCACATGGCACTAAATCGAACGCTGCTCTCAGATCAACGAAAGCAACGTATAAATGGCCCTTCTTAATATGCACATATTTCCAGTATAGGCAACAAAGTCTGAATACTTGGTCGATTCTGCTCACTTTACATCGGAAACCGGCCTGATATTTTGTTTTAATTGCATTCTCCTCCAACCAGTCATTGACTCGAGTTAAGATGTGTCCCGAGTAGATTTTCTGGAGAATGTCCATCAGGCTGATTGGCCGATAGTTAAAAGGATCCAACCGATCCCGGAAACGGGTGGAATTCAAGATTTGCTGTGTGATACACAAGAGTCTACACAATCTGGGACCCCACTACTTGGCGGATAAATTTGTTTATCACCGTCCATCCCGCATTCTCAGGTCCAGCAACCAACTGTTACTTCAGGTTCCCAGACATTACAAGACCAGACAGGGAGGCCGCGCCCTCTCCATCATGGGCCCACGTCTATGGAACAACCTCCCCCTCTCCCTTAGAGAATGCCCGAGTCACTCAGCTTTCAGGAAATGCCTAAAGACAGCACTATTCTAGGAGGAGTCTTCTCGACCTGTTCACCTCACAGCTCCGCGCGGAGATACACCTTCGGGTGTGATGCCGGCGCGTTACAAGCCCATAAATAAATAAATAAATAAATAAAACAATTTCTGCCCCCCTCCAGCTTTCAGGGAAATCTAGACTTTGGGATAGTTTATTACACAGATAATTTATGTATGGTACCCATACCTTTAGGTCATGCTTGTACAAGTCACCTGGTATCTTATCTAGCCCTGGCGCTTTACCATTTTTTACTGAATTTATTGCTGCCTCAGTTTCTCCTAATGTGAATGCCAAACAGTCTTTAGGATATTTGAGGCACAGGGCATCGTCGCCGGGGACTCTTGGCATGGTGTCATACTTTTTGTAAAGGTTCGTGAAGTGGTTAACCCACGTTAGTTCGTCAAGATAGACATCCTTTACCACTCTTCCTAGGTGGTTGCCATTGGCGACTAACCTCCAGAACCCTACACTGTCCTTTAGTTTGACAGCTGTCAACATATCTGCCCAGCTTTCTTCCTCCCAAGCTTTCCTTGAGGCATTTTGTACCTGCTTATAGTTTTTCCTTGCTATTTTTACTTCTTCCCCTGATTTAGATTTAATAGGAAGCAGAAGCGACCCCTTGGATTCCCTACAAAGTCTATCATACCATGGTTTACTGTGGGACAGATTCTGTACTTTTTGTTGGTTTTTCTTTGGCACTCTTGTGACTAACATTCTTAAGTCTAAAAAGAACTTTTTGTGGAGTGACATAAAACAAACAGAGTTTTCTTCAGCTATAGAGGAACCTACAAATGATCCAAAGGTTCCTGCAAAAAGTGCATACATTTCGGCGAGAATTTCACCATGCTCCAATATAAATGGCCATTTGAGTGCTCGTCTATTATTGCTGATGTGGATTTAATCACTCATTCCATTGTTCACATCAATTAATGGCGCCTGCTCAACTCCCTGGAACAAGGAAGCTTCTATCAATAAACTCAAGGGGAAGTGATCACTTTCTATCCTCTCCTTTACCTCGAAATCTATCATACTCTGCCGGATAGACATGGAGATAATTACGAAATCTAGATTGCTCTTGCAGTTATTTCTAGTGAATGTTGGTTTTTTCGAACTGTCTGACGCGAGTCGCCCATTGCAGGCCCTGAGGCCATGCTCCGCAGACAATTTCATTAGTTGAACTGCCAAGACTGTACATTTGACAGGTTTGATATTCTCCAGTGTTGGGATATTATTGGCCTGATCCTCTTCTTCAAAAATATCACTGAGTCCTAAAACTGGTTCATAATTATAATTTAAATCACCAGCTATGATGACATGTTCCTCTTTTCCAACTATTCTACCCAAAAGGGAGTCTAGTTTAGCTAATATGGGAGATTCTTTAGATGCAGGGGCCGGTCTATTGTAGACATTTATTAAGTAAAATCTTTTCCCTTCACATGTGGTGATTTTTAAAACTAATATGTCAGGTGAATTTGAGTCTACTACATCTATCTGTATCCTCAAGGTTACCTTCACCCAGGTTATTAAGCCACCTGAGGGCCTTCCCCTTTTAGATGGAATAGCACCTATTCCAAATGACTTGAACCCTACTCTATGTGGTGTGGCTACCGCCCAGGATTCCTGTAACAAGCAGAAATCACTGGAATCAATTAACTCTGCCCATTCCGGGTCCCTCAAGTTCTTGGACACTCCAGCTATGTTCCATGATACGAGTTTCAGTGGCTCATCCTTTATATTTGGAACATCAGACAATTCCCCAAGTGCAAGTTCCCCATTTGGTGGCATTTCTATTGGTGATTCCTCTGCCAGAGGTACCGTGTTTTCACACGTACTGTCAGGATCGGAATCAAGTTGCGCCTACCTGAACTACAACTCCCATGGTCAGTGAGTCTAGAACTACTGTGACCATGATCCTTTGCGAAGCCGGATATAGCCGCAAGAAACCCATGTTCAGGTGCTCGTGATTTTGTTTAGTTTGCTGGAGCCTTTCCGTTTGGCTGTATGCTTTCCTGGACGTTTTCCTGAAGCTATTGCCCGTGAAAACTTTGCTGTTCTACTCTGCTGCTGAAAAAGGGTAAAGACTGGTAAAGTACATGCGCGCTCGCACATGTGTGGTCTATTCTGACTTTGATTTGAGCAATCTGCTCGTATCTATTTTTGAACCTCGCGGCTGCGAGGTAGGAGGAGTACAAGAGCAAGCTGTCATTTAATTCTGTGCTCTGTCCTGCGACGTGACCTCCGGCTGGGGGTTGCAAATAACGTGCTAGTAAACGTGCAAGTGCCGGATTGCAGGGGGGTTGGCCTTCGCAATGCCGGCACAAATTGATATCGTGTGTTGTGAAATGGCACTCCTCTTATTGGAATACAAATACTAAAGCGGATGTTGGTAGTGGTTGCTACTACAGCATACCGTGTTTAGGTTTACTTTGGGAACTAGAGACTGTAACTGGATCCGGGTTTGATTTCCTTAGCAGAGATAGAATCTGCAATTTACTTTAAGTTCATTTTGGCAAAGTTACAAAGGTCTCACTGGAACTTTGGAGGTTATTCCTTTTAGGAGTTAGCCTATGGTTGTGGGGTATGTATCTAAGTGACAACAAGTATTTAAGAAGCCATTTGTTCGTTTGCTTTATACATACTGTGCTTCTTGTGTTGTGTACAGGAGCAGGAGGAATAGAAGACGCTATTACTGAATGAAGGGGATGTCATTGTACATATCAGGTGAACCAGGTTTCCATGCGCTTAGCGAGAATGTATTGAGAGTAGACCTTATATCGTTACTAATCCTTGTGTATTTCTGTTGCAGCTTCTTGTCCACTGCTGACCCTCCCTTCTATTCTTTACTTTTGGGTTTTTTCCCCTTTTGGGGTTTTTCCCTCACCGTATCACTTGAACACCCTGTGATATTTGTATACAGGGTGTTTGGGAGGTCCGGAGGTGGAGCATTTCTTCTGCACACGGATTCTGCGGAGTGCGGACGTGACAGAATCACGAGAACAAGAAATACACTCTGCCTGATCCGTGTGGGTGTAGGAGAAATGGCGTCCATGGAGGATGTATTGCATGCTCTAGTGTTGGTACAGCAGGAGTTGGCCGCCTCCAAGGCAGAGACGGCGGCTCTGCGAGAAAAGGTGGATAGGTTGGGGAGTAATCCTTTTAATGCTTCTGCTCCGGCCTCCACGGTACAGGTTACAGTACCCCCGCCCATACCTTTGGCCAATCCCGAAAGGTTCTCAGGAGACCCACGAAAAGTGCAGGTATTTCTGACCCAGGTCCTTATGCACTTTTCTTGTAAGCCCTCTTCTTTTCCTACAAACCATTCCAGGGTGGCATTCACAATATCTTATTTGGTGGGGGACGCTGCTAATTGGGCAGTGCCATTAGTAAAACGTGATGATGCTATTCTGTCTGATTGGTCAGCATTTAGAGCGGAGTTTGAGAGGGTGTTTGATCGGAGGGCTACGTCTTGTAGTGCTGATCGTGAACTACTGGAACTGCATCAGGGTAAAGGAGAATTGGTTCCTTATCTTACTGCGTTCAATAGATTGGTGGCCGAAGCAGAGTGGCCTGAGGAAAAAAGAATGACTCTTTTTTATTTAGGGTTAAAAGAGGAGCTGAAAGATGTAGTGGCTCAGGTGGATCCTCAGCCCACCACTTATGTGGACATGGTGAATTTGGCATTAAGATTGGATAGCAGGTTAACAGACAGAGGGGTTAGCAGAAGATGATGGGACAAAGGAACGTACCGTTATGAACGGACCCCTCGTCGCAGTCCAAGTGGGCAAGACTCCGCTCCGGAGCCCATGGAGATAGGGGCCCTTAGGGCTCCTTTGTCAAGAGAGGAAAGAGAGAGTTGGAGAGTACAAGGCGTATGCATGTACTGTGGGAAGAAGGGGCACTACGTTAGGGAATGCCCTTCCAAACCCAAGTCATCAGGTGGCTTTACCAGAATTAAGAAGGTGGCAGTTTCTTCCAATGTGTCAGATAACACAGTGGGGGAAGTAAAAATGCCTAGGGTGGAGGAGGCACAGGAGTGGAAGCTCACCTCACTGTCAGCCGTTGGGTCAGAGGAAACAGAAGCGCATCTGGTGGTAACAATGACTCTTGAAAATGATCAGGTTAAACATCGAGTTATGGTGATGTTGGATTCTGGTGCCACAGGCAACTTTATCGATGAT
The DNA here is from genome assembly GCF_964261635.1 of Lissotriton helveticus. NCBI lineage: Eukaryota > Metazoa > Chordata > Amphibia > Caudata > Salamandridae > Lissotriton > Lissotriton helveticus. The sequence goes on from NC_136071.1 coordinate 368,026,323, forward strand.
GGTTTAGTAAAACGTTTAGAGTTGCCTCGAGTCCCTAGAGAAAACCCCGAAGATGTTTTGGCTGTTGACGGGCAGCCATTAACGTCAGGTCAAATAACAGAAAGGACTAGTGAGTTAGGGCTGTCTTTGGTTTCGCATGGTTTAATGCATTCAGAAACTCTGACGTTAAACATCATAGCTGCTCCCCAATATGAGGTCATTCTAGGCATGCCTTGGTTGCACAGACACAACCCACTGGTGGACTGGAAGACCAAGACCTTCCGCTTTGTACCTGAAATTTGTCAGGATCATCTAGTTCCATGTGTCCCATCTCATGTGGCAGTGTTAGCAACCCCGTTTTTGGCCGCTACAGCGGCAGAAAAAGATGTGCAATGTCCTCCATAGAAGGTCACATGGCACTAAATCGAACGCTGCTCTCAGATCAACGAAAGCAACGTATAAATGGCCCTTCTTAATATGCACATATTTCCAGTATAGGCAACAAAGTCTGAATACTTGGTCGATTCTGCTCACTTTACATCGGAAACCGGCCTGATATTTTGTTTTAATTGCATTCTCCTCCAACCAGTCATTGACTCGAGTTAAGATGTGTCTCGAGTAGATTTTCTGGAGAATGTCCATCAGGCTGATTGGCCGATAGTTAAAAGGATCCAACCGATCCCCATTTTTAAAAATTAAAACAATTTCTGGCCCCCTCCAGCTTTCAGGGAAATCTAGACTTTGGGATAGTTTATTACACAGATAATTTATGTATGGTACCCATACCTTTAGAATGTCATGAAATAGCGCTGGCACTGACTAGTGCGAGTGTCTCCTAGGGCACTGACTGTTATGTGCTGAATTTATCAGCTAAGATATAATCAATAAAGTTTTTCACCAAATCATTTTTCTTTCTGAAGTTTCTTGAGTATTTTATTCATACTTGTAAAGTTTTTCATTTGTAAATATGGTTTCTTTCATCTGAAATTACATATATTCAGTATACGTGTTTTACATCCAATTTGTTTTTCGAATAAACAAAAAACTGCATTCCAATGCATTTCGGCCTGGGGCCTTCATCAGGGAAATCTGTGAAACAAGAATTGTATCCATCACGAAGTGTTTCAATATGCAACATGAAGTTAACAAAGCAGTTGACTAACATGGTGAAAATACATACTTCTTAAGTTACAAACCCTCCATAATTGTGTTACTAACTTTCATTGTCATTGAACATAAACACAATGTTACCCTTCGCTTTACGCATTTACTGTGTGTTTGGTGTGTGTGAGGAAAATAACGTAAATGGCTTTTAAACTAAGCGCTTTAGCCAGTGATGTAACGTGAGTATTTCATAAGTTGCTTTTGTGTGGTAGCTTAATACGGCAAAAATGAAATGTGGGTAAATATACTAGAACGCGATAGCGTCTTACCTAAGCGGGTAGATATACTAGAACGCGGTAGCGTCTTACCTAAAGTTATGTGGACTGTTTTTAAACCAACATAACATCACGCGCTTTTGATTAAGCACGCGTGGAGATTCAGTAAGCAGCCTACGCATAACAGTGAAAGCGCGATGTTGCATTAGATACGGCTAAGGTTCTTACCGGAATACGCTGTAACAAAGTATCAAGTCTGAATTAGGAGCAGCCGTTCTCTCATCTGCAAAGTCGGCGTGTGACGTATGTGGGATGGGTTAAGCCTTAAAATAACGCGCGCTACTATTAAAGGGCCAGTGTACAAAAAGGAAGTAAACCGTGTGGGTACATTAATCTCAAAAAGCGGTCATTGCATGAAACTCACAAATACATGCACAGCACTGTACTGACACTCTTATATAAAAAACCAACTTAATTATAAATAACAGCTAAATTCTGTCCGTTCATTAATTCCATGTGGGCGTAGAGTCTGTAAATAGTATATCCAGTGGTTTTCTCGTTTTAGCAAAGCTTTTTTATTGTCCGTCTCCTCATTTTTTTCCACTATTTCTAGGATGCAAGCCTTCATTTGGTTGATTTGGTGGTTATGTTCAATAAAATGGGTGGCCAGCGCTGATTTTAACACTTTGGTTCTTATGTTACTTTTGTGCTCTGTTAATCGGATTTTGAGTTTACGTTCTGTTTGTCCGACATAAGCATGACCGCAGGGGCATTTTATCATGTATATGATGTTTTTTGTGTCACATGTACCGTTAACCTGTAACCTGATTTTATTGCCTCTCATAGGGTGGGTGATCGTGTTGCCTTCCATAATGTTATGGCAATTGCTGCAATTTCTACAAGGTGATGTTCCTTTGTATATATTGTGCAGTTTTTCCAATGATGGTTTCTTGATGATTTCTCCTATGTTTTTGGCTCTGGTGAACGCAAATATGGGTTCTTCGCTAAATACATTGTTAAAATCAGGTTCAGTCTGTAAAATGCGCCAGTGTCTTTTAATAATTTTCTTGAACTGTGGGCTAGCTGTGGAATATTTACTAACACAAGTGGTTCTGTTAGCCTTTTTGCTTGTTTGTGCTGTCAATAAAGTTTTTCTGTCTTTGATGCTAGTTCTTTCCAGCGCTCCCTGTAGTACTTCATCTGGATAGCCTCTTTTTTTGAATTTGTTTAACATGATTTGTGTGTGCGTCTTCGAATCTTCCGGGTCTGAGACAATTCTTTTTACTCAAAGGAGTTGAGAGTATGGAAGGTGTTGTTTGAGGGGCATGGGGTGGAAGCTCTGGTAAGCTAATAGATTGTTCCGATCAGTCGTTTTGGTGTACAGGGTCGTTTCAATTTTATCACCTATTTTCTTGACGGTTACATCCAAATAGTTGATTTCACTGTCATGTATGGTGTAGGTGAATAGTATCACCTACACCATACATGACAGTGAAATCAACTATTTGGATGTAACCGTCAAGAAAATAGGTGATAAAATTGAAACGACCCTGTACACCAAAACGACTGATCGGAACAATCTATTAGCTTACCAGAGCTTCCACCCCATGCCCCTCAAACAACACCTTCCATACTCTCAACTCCTTCGAGTAAAAAGAATTGTCTCAGACCCGGAAGATTCGAAGACGCACACACAAATCATGTTAAACAAATTCAAAAAAAGAGGCTATCCAGATGAAGTACTACAGGGAGCGCTGGAAAGAACTAGCATCAAAGACAGAAAAACTTTATTGACAGCACAAACAAGCAAAAAGGCTAACAGAACCACTTGTGTTAGTAAATATTCCACAGCTAGCCCACAGTTCAAGAAAATTATTAAAAGACACTGGCGCATTTTACAGACTGAACCTGATTTTAACAATGTATTTAGCGAAGAACCCATATTTGCGTTCACCAGAGCCAAAAACATAGGAGAAATCATCAAGAAACCATCATTGGAAAAACTGCACAATATATACAAAGGAACATCACCTTGTAGAAATTGCAGCAATTGCCATAACATTATGGAAGGCAACACGATCACCCACCCTATGAGAGGCAATAAAATCAGGTTACAGGTTAACGGTACATGTGACACAAAAAACATCATATACATGATAAAATGCCCCTGCGGTCATGCTTATGTCGGACAAACAGAACGTAAACTCAAAATCCGATTAACAGAGCACAAAAGTAACATAAGAACCAAAGTGTTAAAATCAGCGCTGGCCACCCATTTTATTGAACATAACCACCAAATCAACCAAATGAAGGCTTGCATCCTAGAAATAGTGGAAAAAAATGAGGAGACGGACAATAAAAAAGCTTTGCTAAAACGAGAAAACCACTGGATATACTATTTACAGACTCTACGCCCACATGGAATTAATGAACGGACAGAATTTAGCTGTTATTTATAATTAAGTTGGTTTTTTATATAAGAGTGTCAGTACAGTGCTGTGCATGTATTTGTGAGTTTCATGCAATGACCGCTTTTTGAGATTAATGTACCCACACGATTTACTTCCTTTTTGTACACTGGCCCTTTAATAGTAGCGCGCGTTATTTTAAGGCTTAACCCATCCCACATACGTCACACGCCGACTTTGCAGATGAGAGAACGGCGGCTCCTAATTCAGACTTGATACTTTGTTACAGCGTATTCCGGTAAGAACCTTAGCCGTATCTAATGCAACATCGCGCTTTCACTGTTATGCGTAGGCTGCTTACTGAATCTCCACGCGTGCTTAATCAAAAGCGCGTGATGTTATGTTGGTTTAAAAACAGTCCACATAACTTTAGGTAAGACGCTACCGCGTTCTAGTATATCTACCCGCTTAGGTAAGACGCTATCGCGTTCTAGTATATTTACCCACATTTCATTATTGCCGTATTAAGCTACCACACAAAAGCAACTTATGAAATACTCACGTTACATCACTGGCTAAAGCGCTTAGTTTAAAAGCCATTTACGTTATTTTCCTCACTCACACCAAACACACAGTAAATGCGTAAAGCGAAGGGTAACATTGTGTTTATGTTCAATGACAATGAAAGTTAGTAACACAATTATGGAGGGTTTGTAACTTAAGAAGTATGTATTTTCACCATGTTAGTCAACTGCTTTGTTAACTTCATGTTGCATATTGAAACACTTTGTGATGGATACAATTCTTGTTTCACAGATTTCCCTGATGAAGGCCCCAGGCCGAAATGCATTGGAATGCAGTTTTTTGTTTATTCGAAAAACAAATTGGATGTAAAACACGTATACTGAATATATGTAATTTCAGATGAAAGAAACCATATTTACAAATGAAAAACTTTACAAGTATGAATAAAATACTCAAGAAACTTCAGAAAGAAAAATGATTTGGTGAAAAACTTTATTGATTATATCTTAGCTGATAAATTCAGCACATAACAGTCAGTGCCCTAGGAGACACTCGCACTAGTCAGTGCCAGCGCTATTTCATGACATTTTAATACTCCCGAGCGGGGAGTATCCATAGGAGCACGACTCACGCCTTAACATAAAGGAGAACTTAATGCAGTGCACGGCCACTTTCTCTAATTACCCATACCTTTAGGTCATGCTTGTACAAGTCACCTGGTATCTTATCTAGCCCTGGCGCTTTACCATTTTTTACTGAATTTATTGCTGCCTCGGTTTCTCCTAATGTGAATGCCAAACAGTCTATAGGATATTTGAGGCACAGGGCATCGTCGCCGGGGACTCTTGGCATGGTGTCATACTTTTTGTAAAGGTTCGTGAAGTGGTTAACCCACGTTAGTTCGTCAAGATAGATGTCCTTTACCACTCTTCCTAGGTGGTTGCCATTGGCGACTAACCTCCAGAACCCTACACTGTCCTTTAGTTTGACAGCTGTCAACATATCTGCCCAGCTTTCTTCCTCCCAAGTTTTCCTTGAGGCATTTTGTACCTGCTTATAGTTTTTCCTTGCTATTTTTACTTCTTCCCCTGATTTAGATTTAATAGGAAGCAGAAGCGACCCCTTGGATTCCCTACAAAGTCTATCATACCATGGTTTACTGTGGGACAGATTCTGTACTTTTTGTTGGTTTTTCTTTGGCATTCTTGTGACTAACATTCTTAAGTCTAAAAAGAACTTTTTGTGGAGTGACATAAAACAAACAGAGTTTTCTTCAGCTATAGAGGAACCTACAAATGATCCAAAGGTTCCTGCAAAAAGTGCATACATTTCGGCGAGAATTTCACCATGCTCCAATATAAATGGCCATTTGAGTGCTCGTCTATTATTGCTGATGTGGATTTCATCACTCATTCCATTGTTCACATCAATTAATGGCGCCTGCTCAACTCCCTGGAACAAGGAAGCTTCTATCAATAAACTCAAGGGGAAGTGATCACTTTCTATCCTCTCCTTTACCTCGAAATCTATCATACTCTGCCGGATAGACATGGAGATAATTACGAAATTTAGATTGCTCTTGCAGTTATTTCTAGTGAATGTTGGTTTTCTCGAACTGTCTGACGCGAGTCGCCCATTGCAGGCCCTGAGGCCATGCTCCGCAGACAATTTCATTAGTTGAACTGCCAAGACTGTACATTTGACAGGTTTGATATTCTCCAGTGTTGGGATATTATTGGCCTGATCCTCTTCTTCAAAAATATCACTGAGCCCTAAAACTGGTTCATAATTATAATTTAAATCACCAGCTATGATGACATGTTCCTCTTTTCCAACTATTCTACCCAAAAGGGAGTCTAGTTTAGCTAATATGGGAGATTCTTTAGATGCAGGGGCCGGTCTATTGTAGACATTTATTAAGTAAAATATTTTCCCTTCACATGTGGTGATTTTTAAAACTAATATGTCAGGTGAATTTGAGTCTACTACATCTATCTGTATCCTCAAGGTTACCTTCACCCAGGTTATTAAGCCACCTGAGGGCCTTCCCCTTTTAGATGGAATAGCACCTATTCCAAATGACTTGAACCCTACTCTATGTGGTGTGGCTACCGCCCAGGATTCCTGTAACAAGCAGAAATCACTGGAATCAATTAACTCTGCCCATTCCAGGTCCCTCAAGTTCTTGGACACTCCAGCTATGTTCCATGATACAAGTTTCGGTGGCTCATCCTTTATATTTGGAACATCAGACAATTCCCCAAGTGCAAGTTCCCCATTTGGTGGCATTTCTATTGGTGATTCCTCTGCCAGAGGTACCGTGTTTTCACACATACTGTCAGGATCTGAATCAAGTTGCGCCTACCTGAACTACAACTCCCATGGTCAGTGAGTCTAGAACTACTGTGACCATGATCCTTTGCGAAGCCGGATATAGCCGCCAGAAACCCATGTTCAGGTGCTCGTGATTTTGTTTAGTTTGCTGGAGCCTTTCAGTTTGGCTGTATGCTTTCCTGGACGTTTTCCTGAAGCCATTGCCCGTGAAAACTTTGCTGTTCTACTCTGCTGCTGAAAAAGGGTAAAGACTGGTAAAGTACATGCGCGCTCGCACATGTGTGGTCTATTCTGACTTTGATTTGAGCAATCTGCTCGTATCTATTTTTGAACCTCGCGGCTGCGAGGTAGGAGGAGTACAAGAGCAAGCTGTCATTTAATTCTGTGCTCTGTCCTGCGACGTGACCTCCGGCTGGGGGTTGCAAATAACGTGCTAGTAAACGTGCAAGTGCCGGATTGCAGGGGGGTTGGCCTTCGCAATGCCGGCACGATTTGATATCGTGTGTTGTGAAATGGAACTCCTCTTATTGGAATACAAATACTAAAGCGGATGTTGGTAGTGGTTGCTACTACAGCATACCGTGTTTAGGTTTACTTTGGGAACTAGAGACTGTAACTGGATCCGGGTTTGATTTCCTTAGCAGAGATAGAATCTGCAATTTACTTTAAGTTCATTTTGGCAAAGTTACAAAGGTCTCACTGGAACTTTGGAGGTTATTCCTTTTAGGAGTTAGCCTATGGTTGTGGGGTATGTATCTAAGTGACAACAAGTATTTAAGAAGCCATTTGTTCGTTTGCTTTATACATACTGTGCTTCTTGTGTTGTGTACAGGAGCAGGAGGAATAGAAGACGCTATTACTGAATGAAGGGGATGTCATTGTACATATCAGGTGAACCAGGTTTCCATGCGCTTAGCGAGAATGTATTGAGAGTAGACCTTATATCGTTACTAATCCTTGTGTATTTCTGTTGCAGCTTCTTGTCCACTGCTGACCCTCCCTTCTATTCTTTACTTTTGTTTTTTTTCCCCTTTTGGGGTTTTTCCCTCACCGTATCACTTGAACACCCTGTGATATTTGTATACAGGGTGTTTGGGAGGTCCGGAGGTGGAGCATTTCTTCTGCACACGGATTCTGCGGAGTGCGGACGTGACAGAATCACGTGAACAAGAAATACACTCTGCCTGATCCGTGTGGGTGTAGGAGAAATGGCGTCCATGGAGGATGTATTGCATGCTCTAGTGTTGGTACAGCAGGAGTTGGCCGCCTCCAAGGCAGAGACGGCGGCTCTGCGAGAAAAGGTGGATAGGTTGGGGAGTAATCCTTTTAATGCTTCTGCTCCGGCCTCCACGGTACAGGTTACAGTACCCCCGCCCATACCTTTGGCCAATCCCGAAAGGTTCTCAGGAGACCCACGAAAAGTGCAGGTATTTCTGACCCAGGTCCTTATGCACTTTTCTTGTAAGCCCTCTTCTTTTCCTACAAACCATTCCAGGGTGGCATTCACAATATCTTATTTGGTGGGGGACGCTGCTAATTGGGCAGTGCCATTAGTAAAACGTGATGATGCTATTCTGTCTGATTGGTCAGCATTTAGAGCGGAGTTTGAGAGGGTGTTTGATCGGAGGGCTACGTCTTGTAGTGCTGATCGTGAACTACTGGAACTGCATCAGGGTAAAGGAGAATTGGTTCCTTATCTTACTGCGTTCAATAGATTGGTGGCCGAAGCAGAGTGGCCTGAGGAAAAAAGAATGACTCTTTTTTATTTAGGGTTAAAAGAGGAGCTGAAAGATGTAGTGGCTCAGGTTGATCCTCAGCCCACCACTTATGTGGACATGGTGAATTTGGCATTAAGATTGGATAGCAGGTTAACAGACAGAGGGGTTAGCAGAAGACGATGGGACAAAGGAACGTACAGTTATGAACGGACCCCTCGTCGCAGTCCAAGTGGGCAAGACTCCGCTCCGGAGCCCATGGAGATAGGGGCCCTTAGGGCTCCTTTGTCAAGAGAGGAAAGAGAGAGTTGGAGAGTACAAGGCTTATGCATGTACTGTGGGAAGAAGGGGCACTACGTTAGGGAATGCCCTTCCAAACCCAAGTCATCAGGTGGCTTTACCAGAATTAAGAAGGTGGCAGTTTCTTCCAATGTGTCAGATAACACAGTGGGGGAAGTAAAAATGCCTAGGGTGGAGGAGGCACAGGAGTGGAAGCTCACCTCACTGTCAGCCGTTGGGTCAGAGGAAACAGAAGCGCATCTGGTGGTAACAATGACTCTTGAAAACGATCAGGTTAAACATCGAGTTATGGTGATGTTGGATTCTGGTGCCACAGGCAACTTTATCGATGATGGTTTAGTAAAACGTTTAGAGTTGCCTCGAGTCCCTAGAGAAAACCCCGAAGATGTTTTGGCTGTTGACGGGCAGCCATTAACGTCAGGTCAAATAACAGAAAGGACTAGTGAGTTAGGGCTGTCTTTGGTTTCGCATGGTTTAATGCATTCAGAAACTCTGACGTTAAACATCATAGCTGCTCCCCAATATGAGGTCATTCTAGGCATGCCTTGGTTGCACAGACACAACCCAGTGGTGGACTGGAAGACCAAGACCGTCCGCTTTGTACCTGAAATTTGTCAGGATCATCTAGTTCCATGTGTCCCATCTCATGTGGCAGTGTTAGCAACCCCTTTTTTTTGCCGCTACAGCGGCAGAAAAAGATGTGCAATTACCAATTGAATATAGGGCTTACGGTGATGTATTCAGTGAGAGTAAAGCGGAAACGTTACCCCCTCATAGGGAATATGACTGCCGCATAGATTTGGTGGAGGGAGCCACGCTTCCTACGTGTAGAGTGTATGCTTTGTCAGGGCCTGAAACCACCAATTTGAGGGAATATCTAGATCGCTATGTACGTTTGGGATTCGTCAGGCCCTCCCGCTCTCCAGCGGCGTCTCCTCTGATTTTCATCGCTAAGGCTAATGGGGACCTGAGGGCGTGTGTAGACTACCGCAATTTGAATAAGAACACTATACGCAATCGTTACCCTCTTCCCCTTATTCCTGTGTTGCTCGATCAGGTAAGGGAGGCCAAAATCTACACCCGTTTGGACATGCGTGGGGCTTATCACCTGGTCAGGGTAAGAGAAGGGGACGAGTGGAAAACGGCGTTTAAGACAAGATTCGGTCTTTATGAATACTTGGTGATGCCTTTCGGGCTGTGTAACGCGCCCGCGGCTTTCCAATTTTTTATAAACGACATGTTGAAAGACTATGTGGATCTTTTTGTAGTTATGTACATAGATGACATACTGATATATTCTCACGACGTTTCAAGTCATACAGCTCAGGTATGTCAGGTTTTGGACAAACTCAGAGAACATAGTTTGTACGTAAAGCTGAGCAAATGTGAATTTGGGGTGCATGAAGTGGAATTCTTGGGGGTGAATCTCAGTCCCCATGGCCTACAGATGTCAGAACGAAAGGTACAGGCTGTTCAGGACTGGCCAGCCCCTAGGAATGTAAAAGAAGTGCAGAGCTTTTTAGGATTTGCGAACTACTATCGCCGATTCATTCTGCATTTTTCTCAGACTGCTGTTCCCATCACAAGGTTGTTGAGAAAGGGTACTTCGTTTGTGTGGACCTCTGAGGCTGAAGGTGCTTTTCAGGCCCTGAAAAAAGCTTTCACCACCGCCCCAGTGTTGGCGCATCCTGTACTAGAAAAACCCTTCATAGTAGAAGCGGATGCTTCTAACGCAGCGGTAGGGGCGATACTATCACAGAGAGATCCAGGTACCGGTCAGTTACATCCTGTTGCCTTTTTGTCAAAAAAGCTGAGCCCGTCAGAGGTAAACTACACTATAGCGGAGAAAGAGCTGCTGGCAATTAAACGAGCATTTCAGGAATGGCGACCTTACCTATGGGGATCTAGTCAAGCGGTAACTGTCTACACTGACCATCGGAATCTCCAATACATGTCCTCTGCTCGACACTTGACACAAAGACAAATGAGGTGGATGCTGTTTTTCTCTGAATATAACTTTGTCGTAACATTCAGGCCTGGGGTAGAGAACAGGAAAGCGGATGCGCTGTCCAGGCAGGAAATGGAATCAGAGCCAATTGGGGAAGTACAGCAACCCATAATTTCGCCTACCAAGGTAGTGTGTGCGGTTCGAGCTGAGAGGTTTTTGGGAGACATTCGGAGTTCCAGGTCCTTGGGGTCATGGGAACGATGGGCGGCTCAGAAACCAGGCCGAAAGGTGAGACAGGGTCTGCCTTTTCAGGGGGAGTGTTTGTTCTTACCTACTGAGGAGTTGCGGATTAAGGCTTTCAGTTGGTGCCATGTGGTTCCGTCAGCAGGACATCCGGGGGTTACCAAGACGGTGCAACTGTTTAGAAGGTATTTCTGGTGGGAGTCACTGGTTTCGGACGCCACCAAGTGGATAGGCAAGTGTGAGACCTGTGCTAGAGCTAAGGGAGAGAACACAAAACGGAAAGGACTATTGATGCCTATGCTGACCCCCCTTCGCCCTTGGCAGAATATAAGTCTGGATTTTATAACAGGCCTACCTTTGGATCAGGGCAATTCTGCGGTGTTGGTTGTGGTTGATAATCTGACTAAGATGGGACATTTTATACCCTGTGTGAATCTCCCTACGGCAGGTCAGACAGCTCAAATTTTGGCCTCACAGGTCATAAGGTTACATGGCATTCCCCGGGTTATAGTGTCAGACAGGGGGCCACAGTTCATCGCTCGCTTTTGGCAAATGTGGTGCAAAGCTTTGGGGGTGGAGTCTGCGCTCTCTACCAGCTTTCATCCTCAAACCGATGGCCAAACCGAACGCCTGAACCAGACTTTGAAGAAATACTTGCGCTGTTACTCTGAGGCAGCCCACGAGTCCTGGGTGGATTTACTGTGGATGGCTGAGTTGTCCTATAATAACACATGGCACAGTTCGACTGGTATGTCCCCTTTCAAGGCTAACTTTGGGTATGATGCTAACACGTTGCCAATTGACATTCCTGTGGAAGTGGCCAATCAACCCTCGGTGAGAGACCGTATTCTGGCTTTGAGGAAGGTGCACAGGGGGGTTCAAAAGCATTTATTGAAAGCTAAGGAGGTGTACAAAAAATGGGAGGACAAACATCGTGCTCCTGGTCCTGTGTTCCGGATAGGTGACTTGGTGTGGCTCTCAACCAGATACATCAGGTTCAAACTGAGGAGTGTCTTACCCTCGGTTCATAGGTCCTTATCCCATAGTGCGTCAAGTGAATCCTGTGGCTTACAAGCTGAAGTTGCCCTCCTCATTGAGAATACATCCTGTGTTTCATGTACAGTTGTTGAAAAGAGCCCTCTCAGCGTGCAGAAAGGCGCCACCTCCGGTCATCTCCGACGGGGGCGTGGAATACGTGGTGAAGGCAATTCGCGACTCGGAACTCCGGCGGGGGGTGCTTTGGTATTTGGTCTCATGGAAGGGGTATACTTCTGAAGATGACTCTTGGGAGCCTTGGCATCATGTGCACGCCCCCGGTGCGGTCAGGTCTTTCCATGCTCGGTTTCCCTCCAAGCCGGGTCCTAGGAGGCGCTTGGGAGGAGGGCGTACTGTCAGGATCTGAATCAAGTTGCGCCTACCTGAACTACAACTCCCATGGTCAGTGAGTCTAGAACTACTGTGACCATGATCCTTTGCGAAGCCGGATATAGCCGCAAGAAACCCATGTTCAGGTGCTCGTGATTTTGTTTAGTTTGCTGGAGCCTTTCCGTTTGGCTGTATGCTTTCCTGGACGTTTTCCTGAAGCCATTGCCCGTGAAAACTTTGCTGTTCTACTCTGCTGCTGAAAAAGGGTAAAGACTGGTAAAGTACATGCGCGCTCGCACATGTGTGGTCTATTCTGACTTTGATTTGAGCAATCTGCTCGTATCTATTTTTGAACCTCGCGACTGCGAGGTAGGAGGAGTACAAGAGCAAGCTGTCATTTAATTCTGTGCTCTGTCCTGCAACGTGACCTCCGGCTGGGGGTTGCAAATAACGTGCTAGTAAACGTGCAAGTGCCGGATTGCAGGGGGGTTGGCCTTCGCAATGCCGGCACGAATTGATATCGTGTGTTGTGAAATGGAACTCCTCTTATTGGAATACAAATACTAAAGCGGATGTTGGTAGTGGTTGCTACTACAGCATACCGTGTTTAGGTTTACTTTGGGAACTAGAGACTGTAACTGGATCCGGGTTTGATTTCCTTAGCAGAAATAGAATCTGCAATTTACTTTAAGTTCATTTTGGCAAAGTTACAAAGGTCTCACTGGAACTTTGGAGGTTATTCCTTTTAGGAGTTAGCCTATGGTTGTGGGGTATGTATCTAAGTGACAACAAGTATTTAAGAAGCCATTTGTTCGTTTGCTTTATACATACTGTGCTTCTTGTGTTGTGTACAGGAGCAGGAGGAATAGAAGACGCTATTACTGAATGAAGGGGATGTCATTGTACATATCTGGTGAACCAGGTTTCCATGCGCTTAGCGAGAATGTATTGAGAGTAGACCTTATATCGTTACTAATCCTTGTGTATTTCTGTTGCAGCTTCTTGTCCACTGCTGACCCTCCCTTCTATTCTTTACTTTTGGGTTTTTTCCCCTTTTGGGGTTTTTCCCTCACCGTATCACTTGAACACCCTGTGATATTTGTATACAGGGTGTTTGGGAGGTCCGGAGGTGGAGCATTTCTTCTGCACACGGATTCTGCGGAGTGCGGACGTGACACGTACAGCTTTTATCACCCTGGCTAATGGAATAATTTATGTTCCCATGTTCTAATAACAAGACGCCTTGTTGGCTCTCTCCCTGGTCACATTCTCCTGCCACTACCGCTACCTCGTTGCCTATTAGGGGATTGGCTACGTCTAATTGTCTAATGTTTGTATGTGGACAATATTCCTTTTTGTCTCCCATGCCCTTAGGGATTACCAAATTTACTTCCTTGTCAATTTCTCTTCGTTTTGCCCTAGTGAGGGAATTCAATCCATGTGCTCCAACATTAATGTTGGATGGACATTCTACCAAGTGATTCAGTCAGTCAACCGCTTCTAAGCAGCTGAATGTATTGAAAGTTGGCAACCCCCTCCACTGGCTTGGATTTCCCCAATTCCTACCACGCAATCTACCCGAAGCATTATGATTCACCACAGTCCACCCTTCACCACCCTCGATATACGGTTTAGGTGGGTAGAAGTAGGACAGCGGTCTGATTTGAATCACACTGCTTCCATCAAGTGCGTGTGGGTTCCAGGAATGGGTTCCAGGAACACAAAAGATGCAGGGTACGTGGATCTTCAAATGTAACTACCACGCAGTCACCTGGTATGGTCTTTCTTGTTGGCCCTATCCAAACCCTACGAACCATTAATATTTTGCTTTTTATGTGGTGTGGTAGGGGCCTTTGCGCATTTAGCCAGTGTAGGACCTTGTTTTTTAATGACCAAAAACTCTCATCAACTTGGTTAGTCAGTTCCGGGTCCCCCGTCAAAAAAGATACATAAGGGCTAGCATCTGGTGGCAGATCTATATATCCTCCCCCTATTTTCCTCCTCTGGGGGTTCCTGTTCTGCATCTGTTGGTTAACTTTTGTGGCGTTCGCGCCCTGAACTGGGGTATCTTTCGCTATTGCAGCACTATTTATAATATTTGCGGTGGCTACACCTGCAGTGATTGTAATTGGTGCACTTGTTTTATTAGCGATAGTACTTGTTGGTATGGTATTTGTTCCCTGCTGTGTTGGACGTTGTGTGCTATTGTCTACTCGAAGTGCTACAGGCGCTGTAACTACGTGTGCGGTTGTACTTATCGCTGAGTCAGCTAGGCTCAGACTTGCTAATGTTATAATACTTTTTTCAACCTCCAACAGCTGGTTTTCCATTCGTGTTAATCTTACTTCCAATGGCATTAGGAATGATTTAAGAAGGTCCCCTATTTCCTTCAATAACGTCCCTTTTCCCTCCTCATCTGTCCCTACTCTACTTCCTAAATTATTTGGAAGTAAAGTTTCTTGGATCCCTTCAGTTACTTCAAGATTTACAATGTTTTGGTCCTCCCTTCTGTTCCATTGTCGTTGTTACTGACACCTCACCCGGGCCATCCCTCTCTATGACTGGTATGGCATTGGCCTGTGCCACGGCCACTTTTTGCCTTTTTCTAGCGTAGGCAGAGGGATTGGGGTGTTTACGTTTAGGTATGGCCCCCTCCTTTCTCCTGCGTAGTTGCATTGGACTTGTGCGTGTTTCATTCTCAGGGGTCTTAGGCTCTGGGACAAGGATCGTTACATTATTACTAGTCCCATCTTTATGTACTGGGGAAATAACTTCAAGGGGTTGGTTTTCACAGGGCAGCTGTAATGGAGCGAGTATGGGAATTAATGATAATGGATTAGGAAACGTGGTTGGATGTATTGATGTTAGGGCTGGACCTTCAATGCGTTCTGGGGTTTTGGCTGTAGCTATATGTCCCAGAGATGATCTCTTGGCCATTGAGGGATCCTGAGACAATCTTCTAGCCATTGCAAGGTCTAGTGAAACCCTTTGTTGCATTAGATTAATACCCAAATCTAATACCGAATTAGTCCTAATGATGAAATCATCTAGTGTACCTGTTACCCCCTTCGGCACCTTGCTTCTACTACCTTTGGGAGACATCTCTAAAGCCATTTAATTAACGGTTGTGAAGCAAAAATGGAAATACAATAAACATATGAAGTATTAAGTAAAAATAAGTGCAAATGTTAGAGCGGTGGCCCGGTCCGGTCTTACCCGGTCTGTAACGGGCTAGAACGGGCCCGCCCTTGGCCCGGGCTTCGCCCGGCACACACCCGCGCGTGTCCCGCATCCCGCGTGCACGTGCGCTGGGCGGCTAAAATAGGAAGTGAAGGGGGGGGCGGGGCGGGAAGAGGACCCAGGTGCGGCCGGTGTCTTTGGCGCTGTGCTACCTGGTCCTCGCAGTCCCGCAGCTAGTTCCGGCGTGTGCCCCAAAAATCCAGGAAAGTCACGAAGATGCTGGCAATGTTCCACAGGGCAGTTGAACTTCAGAAATCCTCTGTCGAGCCTCGAGCGGCTCCCGCGAAGCGGGGGCCGCGAGGCGTTATCTAGTGCTGGGGGGCGGGGCGGGAAGAGGACCCAGGTGCGGCCGGTGTCTTTGGCGCTGTGCTACCTGGTCCTCGCAGTCCCGCAGCTATTTCCGGCGTGTGCCCCCAAAATCCAGGAAAGTCACGAAGATGCTGGCAATGTTCCACAGGGCAGTTGAACTTGAGAAATCCTCTGTCGAGCCTCGAGCGGCTCCCGCGTAGCGGGTGCGGCGAGGCGTTATCTAGTGCTGGGGGTCGGGGCGGGAAGAGGACCCCGGTGCGGCCGGTGTCTTTGGCACTGTGCTACCTGGTCCTCGCAGTCCCGCAGCTAGTTCCGGCGTGTGCCCCCAAAATCCAGGAAAGTCACAAAGATGCTGGCAATGTTCCACAGGGCAGTTGAACTTCAGAAATCCTCTGTCGAGCCTCGAGCAGCTGTGTAATTCATTTATACTGTATACCAGCAGGTTCCATGACAGTGAAGCATGGCTTGAAAGTATGACTTCCCATTGTGTTTGTTGCTCAACTAACACTATATATATTTCATTGAAGATTATTCCACCCCTTCATTGTGCTTCAATTACTCTAATTCATCATGATCATCATAGGTTATAACTCTGTCCCTCAATTATGAATAATATTTGGTTGGCTTCACTACATAGCTTGCCTAACAGTGTCAACCAACAAAATGCCCAGAGTGATATTTTTGTTAGAAGATGCTGCAGTGTTAACCAAAATAAAGTGATGTATGTATTGCAGTTGTATTTTTTTGATTGCAAAAGTTCAGGGGAGGCATATCTGGCATAAAAAATGTATAATGTTTTATTCTAGCCACACAGACCACCAGTGAAGCTGGTGAAGTGTAGCTGCAAAAGGTTAGTCTATTGGTGGGGGAGAAGCAACTGCAGAGATGGGCACCGGTAAGTAATCTAATTGCTTGCTTATTGACAATTACTATTGTACTTTCTAGCTACCAGGGCATTGTTGACTTTTGACTGTGAAACCCCCCTGCCCATTTTACCAGCTGCAGCAGTGTTTAAGTTATGGCCTCTTCTATCGGCAAATAAGCCAAAGCTCACATAATGAGTGCTGATAGCTTCAGGGGAATAGCATAGAACGCAAGGTTAAAAGAAAGGATGGGTGAAATATTATATGATTGAAAAGCCGGGAGGCAGAAGAATGGATGGGTTAAAGGATGGTTGGAAGGAAGGGTGGAAATTAAAAAAATGGATAATGGTTTAGAAATTCTGGTGAAAGATTGGATGAGAGAAAGTAAAGCTTAAATCATGGTGGTTATGGGTGAATTAGAATGAAAAGATGAATTCAATTTTGGATTTCTTGTATGAAAAAGCAAGGCAGCTCTTCACACGAAGAGGGCTTGCTGCTCTTCTACTTCACTTACTTTGTTTTATGGATATCAAAACTATGGTTAAAAGTGGGGGTATTTTTTATATATTTTTTCTATTTCTTTGACTCACTGTATTTGTCAAAAGAGGTAGGTGTATCCCACCCATTGTCACTCATTACCCCACTTCCAGCTCATTGTATTTTTCCACCCATAACTAAAGTGCAGTATGGTTCAATTTCTGAATGAAGTGCTACCTGTGCAATGCACATCTGCTACAGTTAATGTGACATTTATAATGTTGTCAATGCATGACAAACTGCACACACAAGGTGTATTTCCTTTCGCCCACTTAGTCACCTCTTGGTACTTTACTCCTTTATTCTTTCCTAAGTTCCTACGTCCAAGCCTACCAAAAAATTGAAAAATGAATTCTTGGCCTGTGCCACATTTTATAGCGAAGGGATTCCAAAAATATTTCATGTTTTTCCATAGCCGATTTATTTTATGTTAAGATTTTTCCCTTTTAACTTACTTAAACTATAGTGACTGAAAATTCCAAAGAATAATAGTCACATGATGAATTGAAGATCAGTGTAGTGACCGTGATCCCTCTATTATATATCAAAGCTCCACCGTACCTGCCTAATCCCTCTACTCTAAACTGCAGTGGAGTAAGTCAAGTTTCCTTTCCTTACAGCCTAGCGAAATCATTTGTTGGAAATGATTTGTGGTGGTGGGAGAGGTCAGTGAGTAAAGTGGGACTAAGTGCATGATTTGATTTAAAGTTTAACGGATGGGATATACTGTGAAGAATGTGCCAAATATAATCTATATAGCCCCTTCCTTGTCCTCTAGTGCAATGCATTGTTTTCCCTAATGTCTACTTATGGGAGACAGGATAATATCCACATTTTAAATGTGAGGTGTGTAACGTAGTTTCTTATTTATTACTTATCTGCTTTTTTGGAGTGAGGGTAGAAAGAGAATGACATTTGGGGAAGAGCAGGGCCATTGGATTAAAAACAAGTTATTTGTCAACTACAGCTGCATCAGCTGCAGACAGTAGCAAAATACCTGATGCGATTGCTAGCAATGACCATGCCTCCATTAATTTAGCACAACACACAACTTGTATCCACAGTGCAGCATGCCTTACTCATTAATGAGAGGTAATTTATTTTTCCACTCAAAGTGTCTGTTTAGTTACTTAAAAAGCCTTTACAAGAAAAATAAAATCAAATTGCTGTTTTTTTTTATTCAGGGTTGTTCTACCTTAATACTTGTCTACTACACAGTCACTGCTTTGTATGCGAGGCATGTGTAGGTAAAACATAAAATTGGCCTTTTAACTCTCCTAATCATAATCACATCAAATCCCGATGGCTCTAGGGGACCAGCAACATACTACTACTGTGCCACCCACTAATTCAAAACAATTATTTACACAGAGACTTAATTGCAATTTTTCTTTTTTCCTGTTTTGTTTTTATCAATATAGCTGCTCTTACTGGTCCTTCCATACCACCCACCAGGCAGGAGATAGCGGCCCATCTGCAGCAGAAGAGGCTGGACCATAACCAACATAAACATACAATATTCCAACTGGTATTGTTAATAAGACAAGTAGAGAAGATATGCAAAAGGCATTATGAGAACAGAAATAAGGAGACTCGATACGTTTTTCAAATGTGCTCATTGCATCGTGTATTAGAAGGAGATAGTTGGGCAATTTACAGTTGTAACAGCACTGTAGATAAATGAATAACAACAAAACCCAAATTGTACTTGGTGCTCAAGGTGTGCAAGTGACATACAGGGTGGCGACGCAAGTGACAATTGTGATCAGCATAAACAGCGCATAGTGAATGGTGCTAGAATATATACAGTGAACGAAATTTCTTGGCAACAATGTGGCTCCAGCTGGATCTTAAAGCTTGAATTCTGAGTTGAGTTGACTGTGATTAGGATGGGCCACATTGTATGTTGCGCCTCTTATTGCGCTGAACGGTCGACAATGTTTGATCAACATTATTTGGGATCATCCTCAGGACTGGGTTTGTAATAGGCAACGGTGCTGTACAAAGAAGGAAAAAAGGGGGGTGAGGGGAGGAAGAGGGAGAAGGAAAATGCTAGCCTAACAGGGCCATTGTCAGTTAATCACCAGGGCAGAACACTGCATGGGGAACAGGTAGGAAGGTGGTGAGTAGGGAATCAATAACCAGGGCAATGGAGCCATTGTCAGATGGCAACCAGAATAGACGCTAAGCGATGAGCGGGTGAAGAGGTGGTGAGTATGGGGACAATGACGGGGACAGTTGGATAGCCTTTAGGATGCGGGGCCGCCAGCCGGTAATTGTGTGGTGAGGCGAGATGTTGTTATAGCCAGAGAGGACGGAATCACGGGCAATGAAGAGCGTTGCGGACTGAACTGGGGTGGTGGAGTGAGCTAAAGAACGGTGATGGATTAAACCCAGATCAGTTGACTGGGGGTGAGTGTTTGTATTGTCAACGCTCCGTCCATCACCACCCTTGGTTTTTCTTTGTTCACCCTAAGTTGGCAGGGTATGCTCAGACGTGAGTCCCTTGCTCACTTTGCCACTGGAGTCAAGCAAGCCCGGCTGAAGACGGCTGTAATGGCAGAAACCGGTCCTGGGAAGCTTGATTCTGGTCCAGGGAAGACATGGCTTGGCAGTTCGGGCTGGACTGTTCCCATGAGGCACAGGGTCAGACTGATTTGCATATGGCCATGTCTGAACTGGGGTGGTGGAGTGAGCTAAAGAACGGTGATGGATTAAACCCAGATCAGTTGACTGGGGGTGAGTGTTTATATTGTCAACGCTCCGTCCATCACCACCCTTGGTTTTTCTTTGCATCTACTAACCTACAGGTACTCCTTTGCTGCACACGGTCCCTAGATACCCCCCATACCCCCACCTCCCTGCCATTCTAGTATTTCCGCGCAGCGCGCTGTTTACATGCTTCGCGCCTCAGATGCCCCCGCACCCTGGTCAATTATCCCATACAAACCCCCACCAACCCTCTTCCGCCACTCCCTTAGGCCTTCTACCAGTTCGATTCTCCAGCCTTCCACTATTGCCCACGCTGGCATTCCACTTCGTCTCTTTATTCCAGGCACCTTATGGATCCACCTATTGGCACCATCTTCGCCTTCTGCCACGCATGTGCATACGCTCAGTCCACAACGCTCTTCATTGCCCGTGACTCCATCCCCTCTGGGTATAACTTCATCTGGCCTCACCACACAATTACCGGCTGTCGGCCCCGCATCCTACGGGCTATCCAACTGTCCCCATCATTGTCCCCATACTCACCACCTCCCTACTCGCTCATCGCACAACGTTTATTCTGGTTGCCGTCTGACAATGGCTCCATTGCCCCAGTTACTGATTCCGTCCACACCACCTTCCTACCTGTTCACCATACAGTGTTCTTCCCTGGTGATTAACTGACAATGGCCCTGTTACACTAGTGTTTTCCTTCTCCCTCTTCCACCTCTCACCCCCCTTTTTCCCTTCTTTGTACAGCACCGTTACCCAATTTAAACCCAGTCCTGAGGATGATCCCAAATAATATGGATCGAAACGTCGTCGGCCGTTCAGCGCAATAAGAGGCGCAACATACAATGTGGCCCATCCTAATCACAGTCAACTCAACTCAGAATTCAAGCTTTAAGATCTAGCTGGAGCCACAATGTTTCCAAGAAATTTCGTTCACTGTATATATTCTAGCACCATTCGCTATGCGCCGTTTATGCTGATCACAATTGTCACTTGCGTCGCCACCCTGTATGTCACTTGCACACCTTGAGCACCAAGTACAATTTGGGTTTTGTTGTTATTCATTTATCTACAGTGCTGTTACAACTGCAAATTGCCCAACTATCTCCTTCTAATACATGATGTCATGAGCACATTTGAAAAACGTATCGAGTCTCCTTATTTCTGTTCTCATAATGCTTTTTGCATATCTTCTCTACTTGTATTATTAACAATAGCAGTTGGGATATTGTATGTTTATTCTGATTACCTACCCCAATCCCAACATGATTGACGGGTCTTTCTCCTGTAGTATCTTATAAGGACCATAACCAACAGCAGCAGGTGGTCCTGGAAGAAAAAGATTCAGGAACATCTGCCTCTCAGCTGGACCTCAGTGCAGGGCGGTCACCCTCAGCCTTCAGTCTCCCAGTCATCCCATAGCCAGCGCAGCTGCCAATTGACCTAGGCACTGACAACTGCTGCTGCCTCCTACCACTTTGACAGGCCATTGCTGTGGCACATTCTGCAGCGGCTGGATGCTATGGAGAGTCGGCTCATCAGGATGGAGTAGAGCCTGGACCAGCTGTCTTCTAGTCCTTTTTCTATTTTCTGTTTTGTGGGAGGGACTTGTTGTGGGTAGAGAGGATAGGAAGGCAGTTGGGACAATTGCTTTTATTTTTTGGACATTTTTGGATCTTGGTGGTTGGGTTAATTTGTTTTGGTAGAGGTGTGGGATGTTGTGGTTCGATAGGGTAGGCTTGTTTGTAAAAATGAGTTTATTTCATCAAAATGTATGCCTGAAGTACTTTTTTGTGCTTTACCTTTACTTTGTACTGCTGCCTTTAGTTTTTACGCAGCCTGTTTATCAGCTTGTACAAGTATATGCAACTAAGGTATAGATAGTTCTCTTCCAGGGGATCCTCATCAATAGTCATAAGCATTAGAATATTCCCGCCCATGCGCGGGAGGGGTCCCGCGCAAGGGCGGGAATATTCTAATGCTTATGACTTTGATGAGGATACCCCTGGAAGAGAACTAGGATTACAGGTAAGTAACTAATCCTTATACCTCTATAACTATCTTGGCCATTAGAGGGGATGCTGCCATGACCTATATTGTCAACAACAACCTAGATAAACAATTACTTGCAGTAGCAGTTAGTTACTTATTTACTAACTTAAGTAGTTCAATTCACTCCATAGATGTCTTACCGGAATATAGATCAAGCAATAACAGGGAAGGCATGACTATTTCACAAGAGAGGTCCCACACCCACCCAGGTGAGCTCCAACTATAAATTTAATCCGAAGGATTATCTATCGCAGGCAACTAAATGCAAATACAAACATTGAGTTAATGGGTTATACATTATATCAAAGCTTTACAAAGAATTAAGACCAGACTACTACTTGACACAAAAAATAATTCCTGATAGTGACAGCATATTAAAAGAGCAATAGTAACTTCTGAACAATGGGGAGGAACTATTTAATTAAAATTATAGTCATGAGACCCTTGAGTAATGAAAATTGGACTCAAAGTCTAGATTGGACAAGGTAAGGAGTTTACATTTTTGCGACATAAGGCCCGAATGATGATCCTGATGACTGATGTTCTCCATTTCATATCTAAAATATGGATCACTTTTATGCCTGGGTGGGTAAATGGGGCAGTGTGGGCTATTGTTTAGGCAATAGAAGATCCTGCAGTGACTTGGTGTTGCTTTTACCACCGCGGCCCCACCAAGTGTATGATCCATTGATGGTGTAAAGTAACCTGCACCTCAATAAGTCACTCAGCCAGGGGGAAGAGGGTTAGGGGTTTGAGGAATGGATGCAAAAAGAGATTTGGGGAAGGTTTGACAAAGACAAACACTACACAAGGACAACATTCAGCTGAGCGAAGAGCAGCCCATCATCATCATCAGTCTGTTGTGGAAAGAAACAAAGGAATGAGTATGACAAAGTACAGTTAAATGCACTGCAAACAGTTCTTCTACCCCAGAGACCTAAGTTATTAGATATTTAAATGTTCTGTTTTCTAGGTTGAAAAAATAATATTATGGAAGAGTGAACCCACCCACCCAGTTCTTCAAATATGATTGTTAAAAGAAAAATGATACTGTATTGCAAAATTAGGTAGTGCATCTGCATTCTCCTCCGTAATGTCCATTACACTAGGGTGCCAGTCTGGAATAGTCCAGTAGGTGAGCAGGAGTGTTAAGCTCAGCTTTCGCCTTTCATTTGTGCAGGTGACGAGAAGACCTGCGGATTGTAAAACCTAAACTATAATTTAGAGTCAAGGAGAAGGACAGTATGATGGTAAGCTTCATGAGGAGTGCACCAAGTTTCCTCTGAGGCAGAGGAAAAACAAACTAGAGGGTTCAGAGTTTCACTTTTTCTACCAGTGCAACACAAACACTTCAGAAGCCTTTCACAAATCAGTGCACGTCGCTTCATTCTACAAAGCTGAGTACTAGGCCTCAGAGTCATGGTTTCCTTTTGAAGTCGATAACTTCTTGCTTCTAGCTGTCAATGAGGTAGTCACAACTCAAGTTCTTCCATTCTCCTACTGACTCTGAGTATGTCGGTCCTTGTCACGACCCGAGCAAGACAGACGTGAAGTGCAGTGCTGTTGAGGAACAAGTGGAAAAACAGAATTGTAACTTTTTTGTAGGTTTTTGTTTGTTAACTGACTGTTCTGGTCGCTGAAGAGCCAGAAAAAAGGAGAGAATCTTACAAGTAAATCTGGCTCAGTGTGAAAGGGCCAATCACCTCCAGGAAAAAATTATCACCCATCATTCAGGGCCAAAACAATGCAGATCATCTCAAGAAAGTTCCAAATTACTGTTGAACCCCCTCCCTCACTGACGGACACATAATGGATCATCACTCATCACTCACACCCAATTACTCAATAATCCCTCGTTGTTGCAATAGTTACCAGTTTTATTCCAAGAACGGTGGTAGGTAGACTATCTCCTTTTTGATGCAAGCAACAGATTGGAATTTGGCAGTCTTGTAAATCAAATGATCGCCTGGGGCAGCCCTCCTAGGTGATGAAAAACCTGAAGGGCCATAGGAGAGGACCGTACAGGTTAACTTTCACAAAGTAAGTTGTAAAGGCCAACCATCGCTGGGAAGAAATGACCACCAATCATTCAGGCCCCAAACATTGTTAATCCTCTCAAGCAAATACCCAAATTACAATTGAATACCCTCACTCGCTGTCTTCTACCACATGAAACATCAATCATCACTAATCACTCCGTCTCCGTTGCAATTGTATTTACCTCTTCCAATCCAAGCATGGGTAGGTTAGGCAGAAGGTACAGAATTGTCTCTTTCATGCAGTAGACACATTGTAATTTGGTATTGCCACTCTTGGAAATCAACAATCTTCTTGAGAAGCCTTGCTAAGTGATACAAAAAAGGATAAACCATGCGAGGGAGGCAGGCATTGTCTCCAATATCATGAAGGAATTATGGAGGCTTCTTCACTGTCCACTGGTCCAACTGCAATCCGGGACTATATGTGACAGGAAAATGGTGGGCAACATATAAATCTGACACAAACAATGTTTAACTAGCTATTTTTTTTTTTTTGCAAAGAAAGAAGTTCAACGAGAAATAATCAAAAAGTTCTATAGTGGCACTGGCATACTGAGTCTGAGAAGTAGAGTTTATTCTATAACTCAGATGGTTCACCGAGAAGGTGCTAGCACACTTGATTTTGACCAATCACTTTCCCCCTCCTCCTGTGCTGTTTCACAAATTGTGTAATTGTGTGGAATGAAATGTTGGTTCATTTTGATTATAGTCAATCTCTCCATATTTTGAGGCAGGAGACTGGTCCTTCTCACAGCAACCACTGTACCAGCTGCCATGAACACAAACTCAACAGACACACTGGCTATAGGACAAGCCAGATACTTTATTGCAAGGCTGCTGAGATCTGGCCATTGGAGCATTTTCCCATATCAATAAATCAATGAATTTTGATCCACATAGTTCTCTTTTGGATCATTCAGATACTCCTGGAATATCCTGTGGATGGTCATTCGTGCTGCCATTAGTTTGGCCTCTTTTGCCATCACCAATACAATCCAGAGCCTCAGTCTGGTTCTTCTGTTGCTGTTGTTGCCTGTGTTCTGGTTGATTGTGCTATTGGCTGCTGTGAGACAAAGCAGCCCTCTCTGGAAGTTGAAGGCAGCACCGCATAACTTCGGGGGTGGGACTTAAAGTTCTAGCCATTCTTCTTCCAGGTCTCTGGCTTGCTCAACAATCCACCTCTTGCATATTGAAATACCCCATTCCCAAGAATGAACGTAAATGGTCAGATTTTTTTATACAATATATCTAGTAGTGTGGCACAGATGTACTCTTTAGACGAGATGAAGGTCTCTTGCAGCCATGCATAAAAAGACAAACAAAACAGTAACCTCTCAGCCAAGGCAAGCGCTTCTGTGTTTTCATTCACACCTGCTGGGGCAAAAGTTTCAGACACCTGTAGCAGATACAAAAACAGGATAGCTTGGTCCATCGTACCATCCTTCTTGCTAACTTCCCCAGTAAAAACCTCAAAAGGGAGCAGCATCTGTGTCAGGCTGTTGACTAGGCCCCATTTCTACACATCCATAGTCATAGTTTTCCCAAATGCAGCCCATCCTCTTTCAATGACATAGTCATTGATCTGTTTGTACTACTCAAACAGACGTTGCAACATATAATATGTTGAGTTCCGATGTGTTGACACCTCCTGTATTGGAGCTTTATTAGGTACTATATTAGCATGCTGAATAATCCACAACTGCTTCCAGGCTTTAAAAGAATGGCTGAAATGAGTGTAGATTCTTCGGCAGATGGTCATTATGATGCTGATTATGTTTTCTTTTTTGGGAAAGTCTTGCACCACCAGGTTGATGCAATGGGTCAAACACAGACTCTGAAATAGCCACCATCTTCCATGGACTTGATTATGTTACTACTATTAACCATGGCAACAAATCTAATTCTGTAACCACTTGGTCGCAGCAATTCAGACACCTTGCTATCAAATTCTTCCAAGATGTTTACAGCTGTATAGGATTTCTTCATTGCCAACATAGCCACTGTTGCATGTTGCCAAATGCTCTTAAAACATTCTTCAAGACCAAGCCCTGTAGATATCTTTAGCCCTGCAAAAGAGATTCAGTGTGCAGTAATGCACATGTAATCAGTTGCCTGGCAACTGGTGCACATATCTGTTGTCAGGTGGGTAGTGTAAACAATACTTTGCGGCAAAGCTTGTCTGACCCATTGCAGCACATCGTGATGCAGTGCTGGAACAGCAACTCTGGCAAAATAGGTCTGAATTGGAACGTTCTATTTTCAGAAGATGGCTGCCACAAATTCTAAGAATCACACTCATTAAAAATAATGAAAAAGAAGGAGGTCCTGCGCTGACATTTTTGCCAACTTCCCATTGTACAAACGTGCTGTTGGGTGGTTGTGCTTGTAGGGCCCTTCCTGCCTAAAGAGGCCCATAAAAGTACCTTGAATTTTTGTCTTTTCTGGGGCCACAGACATAGGTGATGTTCGAGAAGTAGGTGGTGGTAGACTCAAAATGTGTAATGATGGGGCAGTCACTGCATGCTCTGGTGTCTCCAACTCACTCTGAGTCTTCTTGTGCCATTGTAAGGTAGCTGAGGTGGGTGATTCTGATGGCGCACTGTTGAGAACAGGGCTGCTTTGCGTGAGGATGTCACCCTCTCCGTCCTCATCATCACCTCCTGCCTGTTTTGGGCTTGTAGCTGATGTTCCTGGCTCTCCTCACCACCACAACCACATGTAGCAATTTTTAAGGTGCTCTACCCGCATGATTGCGTGGTGGTTTTTCATATGGGTCATTTGGCCTCTAGCACCATAATGTGAACCAGGCTTACCTCAACGAACATTTGTGTGGCAAATGGTGCATACTGCAATGTACCTCCCCTCTTTGCTAACTGCAAAAATGTCCCAAACTGGGGAGAAGTACTTTTTACTGTGTCACTTCAGTACCTCAAAAAGAACTGGAGGTAGGTGGGTGCAGATTTGTTGTCTATCTGCAGTTAATACTTCCACTGAGGTGGAGGTTGTTGCTGGTCTCAGCTGAGGCTTTGCAAATATGTGAGCTGGTGGTGCTACATGTGCCACATCCCTTGGAGCAGATCGAATAGCAATGTCGGACTCCTCTGTGTCACCTTTCACAATGACTAGCCTGTCATCGTCATCCTCCTCATCATCCCCTTGCATAATTCTAAGGCTTTCAGGAACATTTATTTTCCCTTGCATCTCCTGGGGTCTGCAAAAGGGACAAATCCCGTTCAACATCACTGCTTGTCAGCGTCACCATGATTGCAATGGCTGTCTCACTGACAGACATGGTCCAGGGGTTAGGTTGGGGTGGTGCTGTTGATGCAAGAGTGCTGAGCCCAGCTTGCTCCCCAGAGGCTGGTGCGGGAGGCATGCAACTTTGTCAGAAAAAGGTTTCAACCATCAAGCCACTGGTGGAAAGCTGCTTCTTCTCACTGACCACTTTTTTTGAGCAACTTTCTTTGGCGCCATCTTTAGGGCTCTCAGTTGGCAGTGGCAATAAGCTGCCCAAGCGGAAGAGATTTGAGTACTGACGTGTGACGTCACTGTACAGACCTTCTGTTTGGAGGAACTGAGGGTGATGTCTCTTTTTCTGTGCACCTAATAGCAAACAAGCAAGAAAATCATTTAGTGAAATGTGACATTGCTGCAGTTTGAATCAGTACAGAGTAGACAAAGGCAATATTAGTGTGGTTGGTTATTTAGGTAATAAATAATAACTATTTTAAAGACTAACCACAACACCATACCATAAAATTTAATTCTCTATCTAGATAACACACATATTAGACAGATAGAGTTTTTCCTTTATGTCCATAGAGAAGACACCTGTGTCACCCAGGGATCTGCATGGGTAAATGGAGTAATAAACTTTTAAAAAATGCAGGTAATGTTGTGCATGTATAGCAGGCAATGTGGTCTGGGTGAAATGGAATAATTATAAAAAAACGGATGATGCTGATGTGTCTGCAGTGCAGGCTTCATTTAAAAAGGAACTGCACAGTGGCACTTTGCCTATGTTTTTTTTAATTATCACATTTTTACCTTTGAATTTTAAAATACGGGGTAGTGTAGGCAATTTTTTACAAAATTTCTACGAAATTTGAATTATTCAAATAATGTAGCCTTGTCTTATGTGATTGGTGTGAACCTTCTGATTTCTAATATTACAAATGGAATATCAACCAGAGAAGGTTGGCATCATTGTAATGTTTACATATAAAGGCACTTTAGCAATGGCTCTTTAAAGTAGGATCTGGAGAAAAGATCCTCAAAATGCTTCTTAACTATGGTGTACGCCTATGGTGGATGGATGGATGGATGGATGGATGAATGAATGGGTGGGTAAATGGATCGACTGAAGTAAACTATATAGTTTAAAAATAAACATGTTTATAAAATGTAGAAAATATTTAAAAAATATGAAAATGTTTTAAAGTTAAAATAAATATTTAAAAAAAGAGAAAAAAATTACAATAAAAAAATAAAAAAAATACAATTAAAATTAAAATACAGCAAATTAAAAAGATAAAATACAATTTTTAATTTGGTCATTATTTGTATTGGAGGATGAGGAGTAACCTATTGTGAGGCAAAGAGATGCAAACAAATGCATGTTATATAAGCATTGTCCTTTAAAATCATATTCCTAATATACATATGACATTGATCCTCAACCATATTATTAAACTGATATCACATTCATGTATGCAAGCCTATGGTAAAAGCACACTGGCTAGGTGCACAAAATATCTGTCAGTCAGTGCCACATGGTCAAACAGCAACACTGATCAAGGAGGCATGGGGAACAAAGAACACATGGAAGCTAATGCAAAGGCACACTTGCTGGATGTACAAAATGCCTGCCAGCCACATGGCTAAACAACAAAAGCAAGCACTGAGGCATGGGGAACAAAAAGAAAACATTCATACCTATGGACACAGACTCCAGAAAAAGGCCCCCGGCAAAGTGGCTTTGAAAAAAAAAGACAAATCAATGGTGGCCTATGGCAAATACACACACACACATGTCAGACAAGGGAGGTAACTCTGAAGAAAACCCTAACATTAATTCAGCAAAGGCAAAAAACAAAATTAACTGACCTATAAAACTTTTAAAACAACACACATCCTCCCAAGGCTTCAAATATTACCCCAAATATTCTTTTTTGCCCACAAAATATCTTGAAAACCATAAAAAACAATACATTTGAAATTTAGTCCAATGCCAGGCTCCTGTGACTAGCACTGGCCTGGGCCCACTAAATGGCACATAGCAAAATAAATAAATATTGCAGATTAAACAAACATGGAGAAAATGTACTGAACTGTGCAACATTGTTCCTTTACAAAAGAAGAAAAGTTAAGTGCAAAACTGTAACTAGGCCCCTACTGAAAAAATGCAGGCGACCCACCACATTAACTTTAAAAATGTGAATAAAAGTACAAATAAATACTGATATATGCACTCTATCAAACAAAAAAATACCCTTATGCAAGAGTTTTTGAACTTACTTATGAAATCTCAAATACAAAGTCCTTAAATCCAATGGTATATATACAACAGACAAGGAGAGCGATCCTTCCAGCTCCAAATGAAAACAAAAAGTGACCCGGAGATGGATAAAGCACTGCGAGACGCCTGCTGGACAGAAACAGGAAGTTGAAGTCTCTGGGGCACTTCCTTCCAGTTGGAAAGAACATTTAAAAAAAGGCTTCTTGTGAAAAGAAAAAAAAACTCCAACTGCATGTTGGAAAAGAAAATCCACTTGAAAAGCTTCTCAGCTGCTTCTTAAACACAAAAGCTGCTCAAGTGGTGTGTTCATGATTAGCACTACATTAGCGCTGTTGTGGCCAGAAGCTGCACAAGTGAGTGTGAGCTAACTAGCAGCCTGAGATTATCAGGGCACTTGCGAGTGAGCACCAAAACAAATCTCGAGCATGCAAACAGAAATAAACACCGCTTGGCTCCTGGGAAGCCAGAATTCAGGAACTCTAAATTCCTCCACAGAGTATGAACAGTCGTTCTTCTCGTTCTAGGGTTTCCACTATTTGAAGGGTATCTATACCTCTGAGCCAATCATCAAATTCTTGGGCAGAAAGACATGGGTGTTCTGCTGGGGTATTAAAGATTACCTTTCCACTATAGGTACCACTACTTGCACCAGGAAGTGAAATTAAAACAAACATGTCAGAAGTTGGCACTCCCATTGGCATCTCTGCCCTATGGGTACTGTAATTCATCAACAGTGGTGAATTTGTGTTGGGCAGGAAAAGGGGGATGATCTCTGAGGAAATCTCCTTGTTGGGTCAAATCCTGTCTGATTTACCATAGGGTTTGCAATCCCAGCATATGGCGTATTCCCTTGTGTCAGAACCACAGGAGTCTGACGAATTGTCAAGCCCACTGAATTGCTAGCCATAGCATTAGTTCCAGTATAAACAGCCAAAGTAAGCACAGAATTTCCTGCTACTCCAGGCTTATACAAAGGAACTACAGGACCAATTGTGACAGATACTGTCAATGCATCTGGAGAATTTAAAGCATGTGGATTCAGAGGAGCTGTCATTGTAAAATTCTCTCCCATCCAATTTGGATGCATATTTAATGGTGCCATACGCACATCAAAAGTCACACTAATAGGCACATTATGCACTCCATCAGTCTGGGTATCATTGTATTGAGGTGGATGCTTTCAAAATATTTGGTTATAAATTCCTCATTTGAATCACTGTCACTGTCCTCAGCTACAGTCTCTGTGTCTTTTATCTCTTTTTTCTTTTTCTTCTTCTTGTGTTTACCTTTCCCATCTTCTTCACTTGTTAATGCAGGATATAGTTTAGCTCCCTGAATCATGTCAGTCCTCCATGATTTCTGTCCTGAATCCCATCCAGCATCCGCAGAAGTTTTTGTGACTTTCACTTGAAATCTCTTTCTCTCTCTGCATAAGAAGAGCTACATTTCCCAAGGCATTAAGCATTGTGTAGGTCTAGAATTCGACTGCATTTCACACAGTGTCCTCTGCAAATATTCCATAATTCTCAAATTAAATGCCCCATAATGAGGAAATGTCCATCTTTTTCAGTAATCTTATGCCATTGTTTGAGCCAAATAAATGTGTGAAGACCGACATCTATCGCTAGAGTATGACATGGCGTACCTTCAGGCGGTGCCTCTTTCCCTTTTATAACAGGCACAGTCACATTTTCCTTCACTATGCTTTGTAGTGCTTTAAAGAATTTTATTTTAAAACAAAATAGGCAATATTCACAAATGAGCTTTCGTTAGAACCAGGAAATACATTTTCACCCATAATCCTCTGCTCAGCAATCACACCCAATACCAACGTGGCTTTCTATGATGTATTCGACCAATTCCAGTGAGGTTCAACACCAACCAACCTACGCCAGCACAGCACACTGAAAGTTCAATGTCACTCCTTGCAGCAGCTCACGCTTCTTTACAAAATCTCTTGAGCACGTCCTCTAAGAAATTACCGCAAAACAAATTAAAAGAATTTCAATAACTGTCTTTGTGTGATCCTCTAAAGAAATTAAAGATCATTCATACACACAAAATAGAATTTTAGAACAACACTTTCTAACCTATTCTAACATTTACTTCAAGTGAAACCTCGACCAGTGGGATCTTACTCAGATTGATGAAGTTATTCCCTGGGTATTGAGATCAACTATACCAACCACATCTCAGAAACACGCATCGATAAGTGGCTATATCAATAACGCTGTCGATGACGCACCACAAAACAGCAGACAACTACACCCAGTGTCTTCTACACTGTAACTTGATTCTACATCCGGGGATCTTAGGCCATGACAGAGCTGATAACCGCTTCGAATTCACTGCATTAAGTGCCACATTCACAAATCAACTTAAATCATCTCTGCATAACACCACACAATCATTTAACAATACCAGATCTAAGCATAAGCAATTGCAATGCTCAACCCAATTAATAGACACTCTCCTTTGCCACTGCGCATCATTTCTGACCTGGTAGAACTCCATCAATTCTTCGACTGACTCATGGGCTTTTAGGATTTGGACTGGGTCGGGGGAATTTTTAGATAGGACACCCAAACTTCCTCACATCAATGGATAATCCATCCGACGTGCTACCAGATTTGATACAATGGTTTTTGGGCCCATTTGCTTACCATTCGTCCTCCGATGGACTTTTTAACCCGGCTAACTGGTGATGGGAGTTAGCATTTACATTCAATCTAATTTGAATTAACAGAGGAGCCCATTTGACTACTCAATGAGGACCAGGAATTGGTACACAAGGTTATGAAGATTTATTAAAAAAAATGAATAATCAAGTTCAAATATGCAACTCTTAAGATCATGCTACAAAGGTACAGAATAACAACAGGAAGGCCCAACCTCCTAATAAAGAAATTGAGACAGACTAGTATCAGACATATACAAAAGAGCAGCATCAATATTTGATGCTCAGAAAATGGTCTAAGACTCAACCGCATTAACAGTAGTAACTTAAATCCCCTAAATCCAGTCCAGGTGAAAGGGATGGTTCAGTAGCCTAAAAGTCCCAAAACTGTAAATTTCCATGTAGGTAATTAGGACAAAGCAATGGTAATCAAGTGGGAAGGTGTTAGCATTTGAGAAGCTCGGTCAAGAGTCTTAAATTAATCTGTAATAAGTGTTCGCCTAAACCATACTTAAGAGAGAATCAAAGGAAAGCATAGATGTCTTATACTCTCAAAGACCATTCGGTAGCAAGGAATCCAGAAAGGTGTCTGCAAGGAATCCGCAAGAGAGAATAGAATCTGTAGAAGGATTCAGCAAAGCTGTTCTGAAGTCAGCAAAGATTCTGTAGAGATCTGAAAGGGATGTGAAGGGGTACTGAAAGGTTCCAAGAAAGAATATGAAAGAAGTCTGAGCCTCAACTGGGGGGAACACTATGTTATATCACACAATACCCTTCTACTCCCCATCATCAGTAGCTCATTGTTCTTGTATTTTTCTCCTGTTGGAGCCTGAAAAATTCAGAGTAAATCACAAGTTGAACATGGGAACAATATCTCCATCTCACGCTCATAGCAGGTTTGACACATTGCTGAAAAGGCATTTCAGTTAGTGTTCTGGTGGGCTTTTGTCAAGGTATTCTTCTCAGGCTCTCTCCTCTATCTCTAGTACAATAATTTATCTATTCTAAACTGACAATGCATTTGAGTACCTGCAAGAAGTTCATCCTAGCAGAAAATGCCAAATAGTATTTTATGAAAGGCAGTGCCTAAATTGTTAGGACAAGTTAAAGTTTTAACTTAATGGTGCACATTTAATATGCATGTGCAAAAAAGCAAATATTAATTTCTAGTACCTTGTATTGAATTTGTATTACATGTGGCATACAGTAAATTCTCAAATTAGTCAAGAGTAAGTATAGCTAAGAAATACATTTAAACGCATATACGTGTAACATTAGTGCACAAATGGATAAACTTTATCATTTTAAACAAAATCACATTCTACATAAATGAGGATGGGTGTTATCTAGATTTCAAGTCGTTAACTGTATTCCTCTGGTATAGGACATATTTATGAATGTTTTGAATGTTGACTGTCATCTTCACACTAAGTGCATTATCTGCTGAATGAGGATGGTTTTAATTTATTAGGGGTTCCATCAGTTAGGGTAAAAACACACACAATATGAGTAAATTATCTATCTCTACAATGAATGCACTGTTTAATAGTAATGTTGAATGCAACATTTTCACGTTATCCTATAAGGAGTACTTTTGGGGATATGTTTACGGAAAGAGGGATAACAATATGTAATTGAACAGGCACATAGAAAGTGGAAAGCTGTATGTGGCATATAAGTTGACAGGTACATAACAATCTCTACAGGTGGTGGTACATTGAAAGTGCCTCATGTGGCTTAAAGAAATGGTGCATGAAGGTCACATCAAAATGCCTGTGATGTCATTTGATGGAAACTATACATGCAGCCTACAGGTAGAGAAGCTGTAAAATATGTAAAAAAAAATGTAGGATTCATTACGGCGGCAGAAGGCTAGCACCCGCCAGCAGTGCGGTGGCGGGCCTTCCGCCATCAGAATGCAATTTTCCCCCAGCCACATTACAATGGCGGGATGAATCTGACCGCGACTGTGGCGGGCGCAAAGACCGCCCGCTACAGATGGCGGAGTGGTCAGCATCAGTACAATGTTGCGATGCCTAGCAGGCACTGTCCACCAGATTAGGATGTTGGCCGTTTCCCACTCCAGTACGAGAAACAGTAGGGAAAGTTTTGGATAGCAGAGAGGAAACAATTACTATTCCCACTACAAAGAGTGCAACAGTATGGAAAGTGTAGGATAGGAGGGGTAAAAATTACTATTCCTACTCCAAAGAGTGCAACAGTAGGTACACTGTTGGATAGCGGAGGGTTAAAAATTACTATTCCCACTTCAGTGAGTGCAAAAGTAGGTTAAGTGTTGGATAGCGGAGGAATTAAATTTACTATTCCAACTCCAGGGAGTGCAGCAGTAGGGAAAATGTTGGATAGTGGAGGGGTAAAAATTACTATACCCACTCCAGTGAATGCAACAGTAGGGAAAGTATTGGATAGTGGAGGGGCAAAAAGTACTATTCCTACTCCGGTGAGTGCAGCAGCAGGGAACGTATTGGATAGCAGATGGGTGAAATTACCTTTCCCACTCCAGTAAGTGCAACAGTAGGGAAAGTTTTGGATAGCGGAGAGGTAAATATTACTATTCCCACTTTAGTGAGTGCAACAGTAGGGAAAATGCTGGATAGCAGAGTGTACAAATTACTATTCCCACTCCAGAAAGTGTAACATTAGGGAAATAGAAACAAAAATTACTAAAAACATTTAAACAATTGAAAAAAAATTAAAAAAATCATAAAACAAACTATATTTTAAAAACATATGATTAAATATATGTATACATTTATAAACAATAATTATTTTAAAGGAGCGAATAATAACAAACACATTTTTTTTAAATCATAATGTCTTTATTTTATTTCCTAGCCTATAACACAACACCAATAAAAAACACTTCAAATGTTTTATTTAAAAATATTTACATAATTAACATAATGAATAATCAATTTAAAAATATTATGAATAAAACAATACTAAACATTCATTGAGTACACATGCTTTAACACTATAATACCCACAACACACACCTAAAATTAATGACACAATTACCATAATTAATTTAATTCAAATTAAAAATAAATTACTTCCCACCCTTCCCACAATTTACACCAATAAACACCACAACACAAACCTAAAATAATTTCCACAATTACCATAATTAATTACTATTTAATAAAGTAAAATTAATTAACAACTAATTTTCTAATTCATCAATTACAATTGGATTACTTCTCACCCTTCCCACCATTTACATCAACAAATACCACAACACAATTAGCATAATTATTTGCCACTATAACATCTCAATTAAACAAATAGTAATAAGTAAAAAATATTCAGAAATAAAAAACCTCAGCAAAACAGAGAAAACAGGCAGAGGGGTCGGGGCTGCCAGTAACCCCGGTAAAAACCAAATTGCAAAGAGGCAAGGCAAAAACACGAGACAAGAAAGAAGCTGACACTAAATTTAAATTCACTCCATCACTGAAGATATTTTTTTACCTGGTCATGTCCCTCTCTTCAAGGTGGCACCGTCGCAGCTTACTTTTCAACCTGGAGTAGAGGGGCCATCTGATGCTATGTTTAGCTCCATTACAGCGTGTTCTTCAGTCTCTACTATTTCTACTGAGGGCATAGAAGTGCTTTCAGGGACTCAGGAAACAGCCGCCTGGCTGAATCTAGATGCTGATTTAACGGAACCTGCTAAAGTCATTGTAACAACTACTTCAGAGGTAGAGGTACACCCATCCATCACTCTTTCCAATAGATATTCAATACTCAGTCTACAGAAGGCTGATGGAAAAGACATCTTGGACCAGAGGATGCTCCCCCCAGAAGAGCCATGTAAGATGGAAGATACCAGCAATCTTGGTGGTTCTTGTGTACCATGCAGTGAGAATATTTTCCCTTCTAACCTGATAACTCAGAGCTCCTCGGTACCAAATTCTCACTCCTTGGCAGACATTCTCCTAGCCCTGAAGGAGGAGATGGCGAGTAGATTCACTTTCTCAGAAGCAAATCAAGTGGAGTTGGCAAATAGGTTCTCAGCCTCCGAGGCAAACCAGGCGGTTATTCATTCTTCATGTGAAATCCTTGCTAACAAACTAGAAGATGTCATCACAAGGACTGAGGTTATTGAAGAGGAAATCCCCAAGATGAAGAGTGCTATTGAGTCTATGTAGTAGTAATGAATGTCCATAGGCACAGGAGTCTTGAGAATAACTTTATTCAGCTCAAGAGCAGCACAGCGACAGGAACACAGAGCAGCAACCAACTGACCAAACTGTCAGCATTCCACTCCCAGCCTCAGAACTCCCAACACTCAGGGTTCCAACTACCAGTGCCATAGGGGCACAAACACAGAATACTACATTATCCTCATTTCTGCAAACAAAAAGAAGAAAGGAAAAGAATAAGGAAAAGCAGAGAGAACAGAGGAAGAAAGGAGACGAAAGAAAGAAAGAAAACAAGACCAAAACACAACACAAAATAAACGCTAAGCATAGCATAGCAGGGAAGAAAATATAGAACTATCTGAACCTGGCAGGAATCCTGGGTACTCTCAAACTCCTGCGAAGTGTGGGCGACAAATCATCTTTACAACAATTGTTACCAGAGTTGGTGGTTTCAGAGGAGACATTTTTAACTTTGACAACTTTACATACATTCCACCAATTGTTGTTGTTAACTCGCACAGCATTGCCACACACCTTGTTGACAACAACCGGTTCAGAGAATTTACTCCTGCCTTTGGTGACATGAACAGGATTCTTAATGCGAACAACATCACCAGCACAGAAACTATGAGACACCACCCTTTTCCTCTCATCAAATTGACTTTTCTGCCTGGCCTGTGCTCGGATAACATTTTCTCTTACAAGACCATCAATGCCATCTATGACATTCATCTTGACCCACTTGGACATCCAACCTGGACAAATCTTTGTCGACGGTTTCCTTCCTCTTAAAAGTTCGAAAGGGGAGAAACCAGTGGAAGAATGTGCGGTGGTGCGGTAGAACCATAACATGGAGCGAACAGCATTCTCGAGCACACACTTACTGGCAATGGCCCACTGCACACAATTATTCAACACACGGTTCATTCTCTCGACAAGACCATTGGCCTGGGGATGGTACAAAGAACTCTTCTTGTGAGAGACACCACATTGTCTGAGAAAGCATTCAAAATCAGAACTAACAAATTGTACTCCATTGTCTGTCATGACACATGAAGGAAAACCCTCTCTGAGAAAAATGTCCTTCAGGAACAGAATGACATTTGCCGAGGAGGGCTCATTGATGAACCGAACCTCAGGCCACTTAGAATAGTAATCAATAGCCACGATTGCGAATCGTGAGGATGGGGGTAAGAGGTTAAAGGGACCGACTAGGTCAACTCCAATTTTCTCCCATGCTCTCTCTGGAAGTTGAATAGGTTCCAAAGGAGGTGTCCTCACTTTAAAACCTTTGTCAGAATGGTTGCATATAACACAACCCTCAATCATTGAATCCACACACGCATCCATCTGAGGCCACCAAAATACGTCACGCAACCTGCGTTTTGTGAAAGTTCTCCCTAAGTGACCTTCATGCGCACCATCCATGAGCCGTTCCCTCAAACTCTCTGGAGGAATCAGCCTACCGCATCGCAAAAGGACACCATCCTCTACAGTGAGCTCATCAGCAACTTTAACATACGTCTGAAACGGTCCAGAGACATACTTCTCCCTCGGCCAACCTGACTTCAAATATCCAATGACACGAGTAAGAACAACATCCTTTGCCAATTCTCCTCTCCATTCAGTTTCATTCACAGCACACATGCCCTCTAAGTCTAGCGCCGCTACAAAACAATCCTCCTGATCGTCATCCCTCTCAACCTCAGAGTCATTACCAGAGATGGGAAAGCGTGAGAAGTAGTCTGCTCTGACATTTTTTGCTCCTGGCAAATAGGCAATGTCAAATTCATACTGAAGTAGCTTTGTTGACAATCTGGCAATCCTAGGGGTGTGCTCCTTAATCTTTTCACCAGACAAAATTGAGACCAAAGGACTATGATCCGTGCGTATGGTGAAATGACTGCCCCAGAGAAAAGAATTGAACTTCCTGACCGCCCACCAGCAGGCCAACAACTCTTTCTCGATAACCGAGAAATTCATTTCGGCACCACGCAAAACTCTTGATGCATAAGCTATGGTGTTGTCAACCTGACCATTCTTCTGGGTGAGCACAGCCCCTAGACCAAACCCGCTAGCATCAACAGTCACCACACATTCCTTATTTGGATCAAAAGCTCTAAGAACACTGTCACCTACTAGTTGAGACTTGATCCATCGAAAAATTTCATCACAGTTCTCATTCCATACAAAAGGTACATTTTTCTTAAGCATGTTGGTTAAAGGTTGAATTTTTGATGCGTAATCTTTGATGAATCTGGAGTAAAATTCACTCAAACCTATGAAGGATTTTAAACCAGATTTATCCAGGGGAGGAGAGGCATCAACAATGGCCTTTACTAAACCTGGACGTGGTTCAACCCCATTGTATGAAACTACATGACCAAGGAATTCCATTTTCTCTTTGAGGAAAACGCATTTCTCTCTCTTAAGGACAACGCCTTTACATTGCATAATGTCTAACACTTGATTTAAGGAAACATCATGTTCCCCTTTGCTCTGCCCAAAAATTAAGACATCGTCTTGGAAAACGATTACTCCGGGAGTGTCCTTGAACATTTGACTCATTAACCTCTGAAAAACTGCAGCCGCCGAGGCAAGACCAAACGGCATCCTACAGTATTGAAAACTGCCAAAAGGCGAAACAAAAGCAGTTAAATGCCTTGAGGACTCACTCAATACCACCTGGTGATATGCGGATGCTAGATCCAACTTGGTGAACCACCTAGCACCCCTGGTAAGTGATAGTAAATCAGTGATCTTAGGCAAAGGGTGCGAGTCAACCCAGATGTTTCTGTTAAGGCTGCGTAAGTCGACACAGACACGCAGATCTCCATTCCTTTTCCTAGCAACTACAAGGGGAGATAACCACAAGGATGACTCAATAGGTTCGATAATTCCTTTTTTGCACAGATCCATAAGTTCCTTTTCAAGGCTCTCTCTGACACTGAAAGGGACACCCCTGACTTTATGCTTGACAGGCATAGCTCCCTCCTTCACTCTGATTTCGTGTTTGAAGTCTTTTATTGTTCCAAGTTCTTTACTGAAAACAGAAGGAAACTTATTAGCTAAACCTACAACATAGTCATCAGTTTCTACAACTGCTAAATTTTCTAAAATTAAACCATCCTCTTCCATTCCAACCTGTTCTTTGGCACCCGGTCTTAAGACTAACCGAAACAACCCGCCATGGAACCAACCCAGAATGTTAAGACCCTTGATCGCCACATACATTTTCCCAAAAATTTTCCTTCCCCTGAATTGAATGACATCCTCAAAATACCCATCCAATGCTATTCTGCGCCCCTCAAAAGATACAGGAGCTCTGTCGGGAGGTTCTAGTTTTCTTCCTGGCCAAGTCTCATTAAATAGCTCTTGGGTGATCATAGTGACCCTTGCACCTGAATCCACTAATAAAGAAATGACCTTATCACCCACACCAAAATTTTCATAAGGATCAACACAATCCGAAGGATCTCCAACAATGACACCATCATCCCGCACAGTTATGACCATGTCTTTGTCGACTTTGTTAGGCACATCAATGGAACTTTTCCCCTCACGAACCACAACAACCATGTCTCTAAGGTCATCTTGGATGGTATTAATGGGATCTTGCCCCCTGCCGGTGTTTTCACAACATTCTGCAACACTTCCTACCCCAGTAGCGTTAACTTGACCCTGAGACCTATTGACAAAACTCAAATTTTCCTGCCTTGGATTTTGGCAAATTTTTGCAAAATGACCATATTTCCCACAGGTGCGACAAGTAGCACCCCTAGCCGGACAAAACTTATTATTCTTATTATGGGAAGGATTCCCACATCTATAACAAATGTCACGTCTAGGAAACACATTTCTTTCGTTGCGTTGTGGATTAGGGGGATAGTTCTTCTCAAAAGGTTGTTGACCAAGACTGGTTCTGGTTTCTCTGTTCTCCTTTGACCTCACAATGGAGACAGTCTCATCGTTCTTTCTTTCAAGTTCTTTAACTTCTTTCTTCGATAATTCGATACTTTTGGCTGTGCGGATCATTTCTTCCAGAGTAGGATTTCCTAATGTGAGCAACTTCTGTTGGATCGACTTGTCAGTGCACTTGCAGATGTACTGATCCCTAATCAATTGTTCTCTGAATCCTTCAAACTCGCACTCTGCACTCAATTGTCTCAGAATGGAAACATACGTTTCCACATCTTCACCCGGGAGTTGATCCCTTTTGAAAAACTTGTGTCTGATCACAACAAGACTAGGTTTTACGTCAAACCTCAATTCCAGTTTCATCCTTGTCTCAACATACTCATCGATGTCATCTTCGTTGTTCCTCGCAATGGGAGGTAAGTGTTTAAAGATTTCCCTCCCTTCGAAACCTAATGAATGCAACAGAAGGCACTTCTTCCTTTCTGCGCGATATCTAGAAGCACCTATGGCACCCAGATAGGTCTCGAAAGCGTCAAACCACTTCCTCCAAATTATCGGTGGATTCCCTGGTGTCTCCAGGAAAGGAGGTGGAGGCGAAACTGATTGCATGGCAGGAAAAAGAAAATTGAACAACCAACTTTAAATGAAGAAAGAAAATTAAGTTTTGTGACGTCGCTGTGCCAATTGAAAAACAATGCTGACTTATCAATGTCCTGAAAACCATGTAACAATATTAAATGCAGCAGTAAATGTTCCTATGCCCCTTAAAAATTCGTTTTTATTTTTTTTTCTTCTTGGCCAGTAACAGAATTGAGTGCTGCAAAAATACTCGTTTTTCCTTTATTAACTTCCTATTGATTCTACTCGTTGTTTGAGCAACAGTAAAACATTGTGGAAGAAAACGTTATTATTTATTTATTTTTTTGTCCCACAGCATGTAGCGCACAACAGTGTCTTTTTGCCAATCACGTCAAAATGGCCGCTGCATGCGTGGTCCCGCGTTGCCAACCAGAGGCGTCATCGACGAATGAAGGCTCGTTTGCCAATCACGTCAAAATGGCCGCTGCATGCGTGGTCCCGCGTTGCCAACCAGAAGCGTCATCGACGAATGAAAGCTCCGCCCGAAATGGCCGACAGGACGTCAGCAACGTGGCCAACGCTGCCAACCACACGCTCCACAGAACGCCAACCACGACCGTTGCGCAGCAGTCCTCCGCCCCTCAGATGGACGCGCAATGCAGAAAATTGAAACGAGACACTTATCTGACAGTGTTCTTCGTTGTGTGCTCCGCTCTGGCCCAGGTTCCTCACGTGGGGATCAGCTCCTCGACCAAACTGGGATTCTTCGTCCTAGCCGGTGCTGAGACACTCCGACCTTCTATCCAGAGACAGCAGTGTTCACGAGGTGAGTCTGCAGGTCCGTTTTATGCTCTTGAGCATCGTCGCCAATATTTCTGTAGTAGTAATGAATGTCCATAGGCACAGGAGTCTTGAGAATAACTTTATTCAGCTCAAGAGCAGCACAGCGACAGGAACACAGAGCAGCAACCAACTGACCAAACTGTCAGCATTCCACTCCCAGCCTCAGAACTCCCAACACTCAGGGTTCCAACTACCAGTGCCATAGGGGCACAAACACAGAATACTACAGTCTACCTCTTCTCGGTTGGAGAAACTGGTAATTCAAAATAAGGAGCTTAAGGATGATATTGAAAGATTGGAGAATCTTTCAAGAAAACACAACCTGAAATTTTTAAACATTTCAGAAGCAATAGAGGGAGAGGATATAAAAGGATTCCTGATCTCATTATTGAAGGGCACGGTTCTTAAGAGTCTTCCCAATGTGGACTTAGCACATGAAATTCAGAGGGTGCATAGAGACCCATTTAGAAGGAACCCGGGCAGACAGAAACCGCGGAAAATTCTGGTAAATTTTCTATCATACTCAAAGAGCAAATTCTTTCCGCAGCGCTAAAAGAAGGGGTTATACCCTCTCCCTTGTCAGATTTACCTCCCTTTTCGTTCTCCATTAGATCGGATATTTCCCATATAATGGCGGAGAGGCAGTGGGAACTGGGTAAAAGACTGGCAGAATTAAACAGCTTAGGGGCAAAGGCCCAATTGAGGTTCCCCGCCACATTGCGAGTTAT
This sequence comes from Lissotriton helveticus, assembly GCF_964261635.1. Lineage (NCBI taxonomy): Eukaryota > Metazoa > Chordata > Amphibia > Caudata > Salamandridae > Lissotriton > Lissotriton helveticus. The sequence goes on from NC_136071.1 coordinate 368,068,709, forward strand.
GTGGAACAATCATATGCACATGATTAGGACAACTAACAAAGTAGATACCCTTATAGCAAAATTTCAACATGAGAAGCAGGGAGGGCTGTAGGGGAAGAGCAGGTGAGGTCATTTTTAAAAAATCAAGCATCCCACCGGCTAACACAGAAGTCTTTTCTATGAAATTTTTATAGTCTTGAGGGGGTTGTGTCGAAATGGGCTTTCGCCTATTGGAAGGTAGGGTTCCTCAAGGGGGTTGGGGCACTAGGGCACACGGAGGGTGTGGGTTGGTGGGGGTAGGGATGGGGGGCGGGGGTGCACCGGGTTGGTGGGCACAGGGTGGGAGCAAAATAGGTAAAACATTTTCCTCATCTCACAGGTTAAGTAAAATCAACTTTTTTTTCTTAGTACAAGCAGAGTATTCTATCATGGCTTCGGTAATAGGTTTTCAAGTTGTGGTATGGTAACATGAAGGGGGGCCAGAATATTCAATTTCTCTCCTGGAATCTTAATGGTCTGAGATGTCCTAGGAGACAAAGATTGATTTTTAAATATTTAGAGCTGTCTCCTGTCCAGGTATGCTTGTTGCAAGAAACCCATTTAAATAAGACGGAGTCTGAATCTATCTTTTCAAAACTCTCATGGATACAAGGTTATTGCTCCTCCCAGCACTCATCAAATATCCGCCGGGTCGCAATTCTGGCAAAAAAAAGTATTACTTGCACAATAAAATCAGCTCAGACAGACCAAACAGGTAGATGGATTATCGCCCAGCTAGACTTCAAGGGGGAGGTGGTGACTTGTTCATCTTATTACGGCCCAACATAGACTACCCATCCTCTTTGGTCAAACTTCAGGATAACTTAATCATGGTAAATCCACCCTTAATTATAGGGGGGATTTTAATGTAAGACTGGACACAGTAAAAGATAGATCCAATGCGAGTCACTTTAAAGGGTTCCTCCGGTCTCGTAGAGTTATGAAAAATGTATTATCTAACATTAATTTAGTAGATCTATGGAGAGCTAAGATGGGGAGTGTAGATCGGTTTACTTTTCATTGTAAGACGAATCATCACTCTTCAAGGATAGATTATGTTTTGATAAATAGAGAGAACACAGATAATGTTCTTAGTATTTCTGTACTCCTGAGCCATCTTTCGGACCATGCTCCCCTTTCTTTTCAATATTCCACGAATAATATCTTCCCACAATCAAGGTGAACTTTGAATAGGTCAATGTTGACCGATGTTCGTATTATTCAGGCAATTAAAAAGTCCTCCCTGGAATTCTTCTCTGTTAATTTAGGCTCTACCCCAATAGATGTTGTGTGGGATGCTTACAAGGCAAACTTGAGAGGGATCTTGTGTAGTCTAATAAGCTCAAAGAACAAGAGCAATGTTTTAGAACTACAGAGTCTGGAAGGTATAATTTCTAACCTGGAAAGAGAAACGAGTCAGATAGTTCCAGGGAACCTAGAAAAACTAGGGCACATAGAGGAGAGACTTGAAGAGGTAAGGAGGGATCTCAGGGCTCTTCTTGATTTGAAATGTAAGGCCCAATGGCAAGCTCGTAATATGGAGAACTTCGAATACGGGGAAAGAGCAGGTACCTTACTAGCCTGGAAGGCTAGGATAGATCGGGCAAAAAACACCATTAATGAAGTTGTCATTGATAGCGCTGGTACTAAATCCAGTAAGCCTGCAGAAATGCAGAACTGCCTTTTAACCTTCTTCTCGAATCTCTATAAAGAAACTTTGATCCTTCACAAGAGGTAATAAGATTGTGGTTAATGGATAAGGCTATCCCTGCTCTTACAGATTCCGCTAGAACCCTTTTGGATTCCCCTATATCCATGGAGGAGATAAGGGAGCAAATTAAGAAAGCTAAAAAATAAGAAGGCAGTGGGTCTTGATGCTCTCCCTAATAAAATTTATAAAGTATTAGTGGACAAACATTTGCCTATACTCTTCACTTTATTTAACCTGGTCTACTGCTCCGTAGGGGTGATTCCGAGATCTTGGAAAGAAGCCACGATTGTATTAATATTGAAGACTGATAAGGATCCCCTGATGGCTGATTCCTACCGTCCAATCTCCCTGCTGAATGCTGATTATAAAATCTTTATGAGTATTTTAGCAGGGAGATTGGCAAAACTGGCACCAGCCCTGACAAATACAGACCAGAAAGGCTTTATGGTAGGGAGAGTCATTCAGGAACAATCTCAATTACTTATTGGCACCATCGATCTTGCTGAAACTAGAGGGGATCCCTTGGCAGTAGTGGCCTTGGATGCCACCAAGGCTTTCGTTCGTGTGTGTTGGAAATATCTCTGGGCGGTGTTGGAGGTCATGGGTATGGGCCCAATTTTTGTCCAAACTTTAAAGAACTGTTACACCGGTGCCTCGGCGAAGATTCTGCTAAATGGCTCCATGACCCCAAGCTTTGCAATCCAGAGAGGGACAAGACAGGGGTGCCCCTCTCTCCCCTCCTGTTCAATATGTATATTGAGACCCTTGCACAGGCGATAAGGCTAGATAATACCATAAGGCCCTTTAAATCGCAAGAATATCAGTGTAAAATCGCCCTATACGCGGATGATGTTATAATTTATACTGTTGATCCTGATAATGCCATTCCGCGACTTGAAACCTTGTTGTTGGAGTTTGGTTCGATTTCAGGATATCTTGCTAACACGGCTAAAACTGAGGTCATGTGGGAATACCGGCTATAGTCAAGGCCCTATCAGTAGAGAATTTAGGTATTTAGGAATTAATAAAGTTAAGGATCTGAATAAAATCCCCCTGTTAAATCTTAAAAAAATAGAAAAAGATATTGATTTCCTCTTCGCCAAGTGGAAAAACCTCCCTTTGACGATCTACAGGAGGGTCAACTTGGTAAAGATGACGGTATTACCAAAAATGATTTTTCTTTTTAGTTCGGTCCCTCTTATCTTTCCAAAGAAAATCATCAGTAAAATCCAGGGTCAAATTGGGAGTTTTATTTGGGGTCAGAAAAGTGCTAGATTATCCTGGAAAAAAATAAGAAGGAAACTTTTAAAAGGGGGCTTGGCACTTCTGGATATTAATTGGTACTTGCTGGCCATGCAACTTAAGGGCATAAGGATGTTTTTGGCTAACCCGGAAGAGACCACATGTAGTAGGCTTTTGGATGAACTGGCTTTAGCGGAAGGGGGCAATGGGCAAGTCGGGTTTTTATACAAATTTGGGGCACCCAGATTTTTCAAACGTGTTCGTCTTTAGATTTTAAAAGCAGCCTTGCTGACTTGGTATAAATTAAGACGTATCTGGGGTATAGGTTATTTCTCCCCCTTTGCACCAATCTGGGACTCCCCAGGGACCCCCCCTGCATGGGTGATAGCTTGGCAATCCCGATAAATAGAGCAGGTCTGGAGAGGTGGTCGGATCTGGTGGACACAGAGGAGATTCTCCCCTGGGAGATACTGTTAGTTAAGATCGTCCCCTGCTTTTCTAGGTTTAAGTACCTCCAATTAAAATCATGGCACAAGGCGGAAGCGCGGGAAACAGTAGACAACTGGGAACTTGAGCACTTATTTCAAGATGTGCATTCGAGGAAGAAAGAAATATCCTTGTGGTACTCAAGCCAATTAGAAGCAGAAGATCACGGGGTCCCTCCTCAGTCATCGGTTTGGAACTCTTCCCCTCTTGCCCACGATATAGAAAGCTTTTTTGAAGCCTCCCTTAAGCTATTGTATACATTTATAAAGCCTGCTAGACCAAAGAAGAATCACTTCTTTTATTGAATAGGCTCTATTACACCCCGGCCAAAATTGCCAAATGTGCACCTGCCCCAGTATGCCCGAGATGTTCCTTCAGTAAGGCGGACGATATTCACATGTTCTTTGAATGTGTGGAACTAGCTCTATTTTAGAAAGATGTGGGGGACTCTTTGATATCCATGTTTCAAATGCATCTAGAGATCGATCTTCACCTGGTGTTTTTTGGAATAAATAGCTATGTAAAAAGGTCTATGTCACAGCCTCACATGAGCCTGCTTCTATATCTTGTGATCTTGGCAAGGAGGGAGCTCTGCATAAAATGGAAGGATCCAGCCCCCCTATCAGAGAACGTTGGCTGAAAGCGGCATTCCGCATGGCTTGTCTCGACCAAGAGATCACTTTGGATTTACAAGATAACATCTGGTCTCTTTGTTAACTTGGGGCCGCCACCGGCGCTTGTTAACCCAATAAGCCGTGAATGCACCTTGGTTCTATGGGCCGTCCTATGATTACACCAGTCCTCGGGACCGAGAGGAAGGCCATGGTGGGCCAGACTAATGCAGTGAGTCGAGGGCCACCCAGTTAAAGCATTAGTCGACTTGTAAAAACTGGCAGACTCTTTGGTGAGATGAGGAAAAAAAAATATTCAATAAATGTAATATACTTAAATTACTTCCCACTCTATTTCCCTATAAACCCACAACCCACTACAGAACAAAAAATGCAAAAGTCAAATAAAACAAATTAATAACTACTTAAAATAATCAATACATTGTGTCATTAAATTACTTCCCACCTTATTCCTCTATAAAACCACAACCTGCTACAGAACTAAAAAGGCAAAATTCTAATTAAAACAAATTAATAACTACTAAAATTGTAAAACATATAATAAAAATACAAACAATTCTTATTCAAAAAACATACATCATATATATATATATAAAATATATACTAAAAAACATAACATTAATAACAAATTGATATTTTTAACAACTATATTTTTGCAAACGATATTGTACACTTCAATAATTTTAACATCGATATTACATACCTAAAATCGATATTCTTGACCACTAGAAATTGTCTGTTGATATTCCTGAGCCACGATATTTATGACTCGATATTTGTGCAAATCTATATTTTTAACTCGATATTCTGTCCCTGCACCAGTGCTTATAACTAATAAACTGGCCTTCCTTTAGTAATAATGATCCTTCCTGTAGGTAACTGAGGCTGCTTTCGACAGAAAAGAGAACAAACAACCCTGCCCTGTCAATGTACAATGGTCCTTTTACAGGATCCTACTCTTTACATAGGACGTGACACACTAGAGTTGGAGCCCAACACATATGGATATTTTTCAATTCTTTTTATTGATCACTTGTTTAATCCAATTCATTTTGATAGAAAAGATTTTCATTATGTTTTTTATAAAAAAGACATGACCAACATTAATCTTACTAACAATTTCAATAAAAAAAAAAATTGGGGGGGAAAAGGAGGTCCCACACACACCGTACCACACTCAAATCAATTCACATTCGATCCTATCACATAGACACGCATTCACACATTATTTCTCTCAATATAGAAATAGGTACATCAGGGCCAATAAGTGCAATCAAGTTGGAAAATATTGCAAAGACAAAAGCACACAGGGGGCACAAGAAGGTGGGTCAAATCGTCTGGTTCAGATGGAAAACTACCACCCTTGAGAAAAACGCCAACGCGCGTTTCGGTGTAGGGCCCAGGTGGGGCCGCACCTTCGCCAAGGCAAGGAGGTACCATGGGGTGAGGGACACACAGGACTAAAAGAAAAGGAAATAAATATAGATAGATATACATAGATGTAAACCACTGTTTTCAATGATATACCTATTCTGTTTATAGCATATACATTTTTATCAAAGGATAATATTCAATATATGGACGGCTCCAATCTAAAAGGGTCACTCAAGATATATTGTATTACACTGATAAATCAGGGGAAAATTTCATGAACCACAAAGACTCTAGATCATTAGGGAACCCAAACGTACACACAATGATGCAATCGCTTCAGATATACACTGATTGTCTCACCCTCATTCACTTATTTAGGTGACAAAACAAAACCCCAGAGATGGGTAACAGTACTGGGGGTCACCTAGTCTAGGCATTTGAGAAGCGGGGGCCAAAAGGCACTAACAGCACTCCAATTGCTATTTTATACTGGAGGGCTCAGAGAACATCAGCATGTAGTTAGACCGCTGTAACCAGGCGAGGTCGCCCCCACGCCCTGCTGCTTTCTGCCTCGCTATGCATTGTTTTTTCCTTCAGACGCCGGATGACCCAGCCGCCGCTGAGCCGCCCTCCGACCACTTTTCCTGCTGCTGTCTCCCTGCGGCCCCGCCCCCCTCCAGCCCATTCGCCGCCCCGCTCCCGCCACCCAGCTGCTCCTCCCTCCCGGCCCCTTACTTATGACGCCCATGCGTACGCGCAGCGGGCGCGCCGATTGTGCGCCAAAGGCAAGCCCGTCTGCGCCCGTCCGTGCCTGGCCCGCGCCCAGCGCCAGGACCCCTGGCCCCCGCCGATGCAAGACCACCCGACGTACCTATGACGCCGCCACCCTCAACGCACTCAATGCCGGCCGGAACTCTGCCTGCTACCGAGCCACCCCGAAACGCACCCACGGACCCTTCACCTGCAAAGCCTGCCGCTTCACCTGCCTCCGTACCTGCACCGCACCCACCAAGCCGAGCACCAGCAAGAACCACCTCAAGTGCATCCTGCTCAACACCCGCTCTCTCCACAGACACGCCGTGGAACTCTGGAACCTCCTCGACACAACATCACCAGACGTCGCCTTCCTCACAGAAACTTGGATGAACGCCTCCTCAGCCCCCGACATCGCCATCGCCATCCCGGACGGATACAAGATCACCAGGAGGGACCGCGCCAACCAGACCGGAGGAGGCATCGCCATCGTACACAAGAACACCATCCGCATCACGACCACCTCCGACGACACCCTCACCGCCGCTGAACACCTGCACTTCCAGATACACACCGACCCCAAGACGACCCTCAGAGGCACCTTCATCTACAGACCCCCGGGACCACGCACACAATTCAGCGAAGACTTCGCAGACTTCATCAGCCCGCACGCCCTCCCCTCAGCCGACTACATCCTCCTAGGGGACTTCAACTTCCACCTGGAGAACCCCAACGACACCAACACCACCACCCTGCTGGACAACCTCAACAACCTCGGACTCAAGCAACTGGTGAACACCCCCACCCACTACACCGGCCACACGCTCGAACCAGTCTTTTCCTCCAGCAAGTACATCTCCTTCAGCCACTCCACCGGAATCCATTGGACTGACCACAGCTGCGTCCACTTCAGCTTCAGGAGAACCACGACCCACCAACACCCGCAACAGGCTCCCCGCAGGAGCTGGAGCAAGATCACCGCCGACCAGCTCACCACCTCCCTCAGCCAGAACCCTCCCGCCAGCGCAACGGACCCCACCGAAGCAGCCCGCAGCTTCACTCAGTGGATCACCACCTGCGCAGACAACCTCGCACCACTGAAGACCCCTCCCAACAAACCCGGCAGCAAGAAAGACTCCTGGTTCACCAACGAACTCAAGGACTCCAAGAAGAACTGCCGCACCCTCGAGAAAGCCTGGAGCAACCACCAGACCACAGACAACATCACTGCCCTCAAGCACGCCACCCGCAAACACCACCAGCTGATCCGCACCACCAAGAAGACAGCATTCAAGGAATGACTGGACAACAACGCCCACAACAGCAAGGAACTCTTCAACATCGTCAAAGAGCTCTCCAACCCCGGCGCCGGAAACAACGACATCACTCCTTTGCAAGACCTCTGCGACTCCCTCGCCTCGTTCTTCCACAGCAAGATCGCCGACATACACAACAGCTTCGGCGCACAGACCATGCACCCTTACACCGAGCCAACGCTTCCCACCACCACCCTCTGCGCCTGGACTCCGGTCAGCACCAAAGACACCACCCGCATGATGAACACCATCCACTCCGGATCTCCTACCGACCCATGCCCCCACCAGGTCTTCAACAAAGCAGACTCCATCATCGCACCCCAACTCCGGGACATCATCAACACCTCCTTCAACACCGCCACCTTCCCGGAGAGCTGGAAGCATGCCGAGCTCAGCGCCCTCCTGAAGAAACCAACAGCGGACCCCACCGACCTCAAGAACTACCGTCCCATCTCGCTCCTGCCTTTTCCTGCCAAGGTCATCGAGAAGACCGTCAACAGCCAGCTGGCCACCTTCCTCGAGACGAACGGATCCCTCAACCACTCGCAGTCCGGCTTCCAGGCCAACCACAGCACCGATTCCGCCCTCATCGCAGCCACAGACGACATCAGATCCCTGCTCGACAACGGGGAAACAGCGGCCCTCATCCTCCTGGACCTCTCCACAGCGTTCGACACAGTCTGCCACCGCACCCTAGTGCAGCACCTCAACAACATCGGAATCTGAGAGTTCAGTTCAGATCAGAGGCCACCGAAGTCATTTGCGGCATACCACAAGGATCATCACTCAGCCCCACCCACTTCAATGTCTACATGAGCCCCCTTGCAGCCATCGCACGCCAACACAACCTCAACATCATCTCCTACGCCGACGACACCCAGCTGATCCTCTCTCTCACAAATGACCCCGCCACCGCCAGAACCAACCTACACGAAGGGATGAAAGACGTCACAGAATGGATGAAGAACAGCCGCCTGAAACTGAACTCAGACAAGACGGAAGTCCTCATCCTGGGATCATCGCCCTCTGCCTGGGACGACTCCTGGTGGCCCCCTGCCCTGGGCACCGCTCCCAAGCCAACAGACCATGCACGTAACCTGGGCTTCATCCTGGACTCCTCCCTCTCGATGACCAGAAAAGTCAACGCCGTCTCGTCGTCATGCTTCAACACCCTGCGCATGCTCCGAAAGATCTTCCGATGGATCCCCACCGAAACCAGGAAGACGGTCACCCAGGCACTCGTCACCAGCCGACTGGACTACGGAAACACCCACTACGCCAGAACGACAGCCAAACTTCAGAAAAGACTCCAACGCATCCATAATGCCTCCGCACGACTCATCCTGGACATCCCCCGACACAGCCACATCTCCGGACACCTGAGAGAACTGCACTGGCTCCCCATCAGCAAGGGGATCACGTTCAGACTCCTCACCCATGCACACAAGGCTCTCCACGACCGGGGCCCCAGGTACCTCAACAACCGCCTGACCTTCTACACTCCCACCCGCCAGCTACGCTCCACCAGCCTCGCCCTCGCCGCCGTTCCACGCATCCACAGAGCCACCACCGGAGGAAGATCCTTCTCTTAACTGGCAGCCAAGACATGGAACTCCCTCCCCATCCACCTCCGACCGACCCAGAATGACATTTCCTTCAGGAAGCAACTCAAGACCTGGCTCTTCGAGCAGTAGCAGACCCCCCCCCGCCCCCCCAAGCGCCTTGAGACCCCTCCGGGTGAGTAGCGCGCTATAAAAATGCTATGATTGATTGATTGATTGAGATAGATAGTTCTTTGAAGGGCTAAGTTGGAATTTGCCTCCGTCTAAAATGCAGCGAGAGATAAGGCTCAGTTGGAATTAGCCTCCATCTGACATACAGAGAGAAATGGGGGTCCCTAGTTGTAAGGATCAAGGATTTTAGCTAAATTCCTTCAGTAGCAAAGTCAGGGGATGGCACCCCCTCTATTGGTGAGGTCCGAGAGATTACATAACGAGCACTCACCAAATGAGAAAGAGAGAGACCCGGTCCCACGGGTAAATAGGAGGTTGGATCTTGTTTGTGGATTAACCCGCTGGGCCACAGGTTTGAATTTATTAAAAATAACTTGTGTATTCCAAGGGGATACCGGGGGCTGGCGGGAAACAGACAACACAGGTGTTTGTGCGTTTAATATTCAGTTTAAACACGCCCCCCGTGATCCAAAGATCAAAAGAAAAACCTTAGATTACCTCAATAAAACAAAGCTGTCAATGCTTCTATCCTTCCGCTCTTCGCTCCGTCTATTCGGGGTGCACTTCCACACTAGTGCCAGATACTGCTACAACTACAACACAGATAGGAAGGAGGCATATTACACTAGACAAGGCTCTACTAAGAGCACAGGGGCTGTCTTTTTTATAGAGAACATTAGGTTACTAAACCCCACTGTGTGAGGCCCTATGGGGGCAAAGACGTCGACGTAGAGTTGCGGGATTTACCTCAGTCCGAGTGCAGTTGCACGATGGGGTGGAAAATATGGAGATAAGGCTCTCGTCTTGTTTCCGAATCGACGTACCTAACCAATAAAGGAAGTACAGGTAAAAAACGATGACAGTAGAAGTAGGACTTCTAAAAGAGGAGGCTACACATGATAACACCGAGGGTTCTATCGCCAGCACGTTAGTCTAACTGGCGGCTCTAACTTACTTGAGAGGTGAGATGGATGGGCGTAGCAAGGGGTTCTGCCACTGGTTCCAGAAATTAGGGATCACAGCATTCTGGTAATTACGCCATGTTCAAACCCGATTTGGAACCACCACAGGGGATGCACCTAACAGATGAAGAGGGAACAAATATAAAAAATGACAGTACGATTAGGTGTTCTAGGTGTGGGGTCGCCGTATAGCAAAGCCAAAGATTTTTTTATATATCATCACCAGCACGCTGATCTAATGGACGGCTCTAACTTACTTGAAAGATGAGGTAGACGAGCGTGGTACGGAATTCTGCCACTGGTTCAGAAAGTTACAACTCACAGAGTTCCAATAGATGCGCCATGGTCATGCCCGAGTTAATAAGGTCGCAGAGAGCCTAGGAACCGCCTCTAAACAGACCTCCGATTTCCGGTTGCAAAATAAAGGGAGGACTAACTCCCCGATTCTAGCGCGGTGGCCATCTTATAACATATACTTCCTGCTTAGTTCCATAACATAGAAAAAATTATTAGTTCTGGCAGAATAGATGGCAGTGCCATACTGGGCAGCAGGATAGAAATGCGACCTGGACCAGATATAGGCATGATCCAACGCGTCGGTCTTTTAACGAAGCCTGGATATGGGGAGCACCCGGGATAAGATATAGACAACAACCCTGGCCTGGTCTCATCGCTGGGGATAGATATAGGGCTGCCCAGAATTTACATAGGGGCATTCTAGCAATCATTAAGGGAGATATTTACATGATCCCCAGCAAAGGTCTCATATCAAGGGAGGGAGGTCAGACTACTTTGAATAGAAGGCTTTTACATGATGGCAATCTGCCAGGGGCATTCCTCATTCAGGCCTAAATTCACAGAATTCAGGAAAAAGATCCAAAATACCTCTCTCTTTTTCCAGAGATTTAGGGGATCAATTCCTGGTTTGGCCTGGATTTTTTCAAGAATGAACCTTCTCAGTTCTTTCTCGGTATGTTCTTTTTCCATCCAATGAGAGACAATAGGGGTATTAGCTTTCTCATTCCTTATGTTAGATCGGTGTTCACCGATTCAAAAGCGGCATTTGCGTCCAGTTTCCCCCACGTAGGGTAAATTACACGGGCAGAGTATGACATAAATAAGATTGCCCGCGCGGCAGTTGGTCAGTCTATTATTGTGGGCTACTGAGATGGTGCGGTGCGTGGTGGAGCTGGTGTCGCCCACAATGGCATGGGGACACGCATGACACGTTCCGCATCGATGGTTACCATAGACGGGGTTGGGTCTGGTAATAGCCGTCTGTAGAGTGTTATCAGTTTCCGGCATCTTGCCTCTCACAAGGTAATTTTTCAAAGTTTTATTCCTCTTGAAGGCGAAGATGGGTTTGGGTAAGATGGTCTTTTCTTTCTCAAGGTTGAGGAGATGCCAGCTGGAATTGATGATCTTGCGCACTTTATGGTCCAGATTAGAGTGTCGGGTAATGCATACCAATTGCTCTTGTGTTTCTTTCTCTTTTGGTAGGAACATGCATTCCCGATAAGAATATCTAGCTCGTTTGAATGAGTCTTTGACAAGTTTGGGAGGGTATCCTCTGTGTAATAGTTTTTCTTTGAGGATATCAGATTGAGTTAGAAAATCCCCAACATCAGTGCAGTTTCTCCTAATTTGGAGAAACTGACTGTAGGGTGTGCAGTCCCTTTGGCATCATGGGTGGAAACTATTGTATTGCAGCAGCGTGTTCCTCGCTGTAGGTTTGGTGTATAATGAGACCTTTAGTTTTTGAGCCTGATGTTCCACCCAAATGTCCAAGAACTCAATCCTATTGTTGCTGGAGTGCATAGTAAATTGGGGATGAGGGTCGGCTGCATTTAGCCAAAGTAAAAACTCATTGAGAGTGTCATGGTCCCCCTTCCAGATAAAGAAAATGTCATCGATAAATCGAGACCAGACGGTGACATTTTCATGGAAGGGTGCCATTTCATTATAGATGTTAACCCTCTCAAACTCTCCAACATAGAGACACGCGATGCTGGGAGCAGAGCTGGCCCCCATGCTCACTCCCTTGGTCTGCTTGAACATGTTGTTGTTAAATTCAAAGTAATTTTCATATAGTACCAGCTCCAGGCATTGTAATATAAAGGCCCCATTGGTGATCTCTGGTTTAGATGCCAAAATGTTCTTGATGTAATTGTATGCTCCACTTTGAGGGATATTAGAATATAAAGATTCTACATCCAGGGTGACTAGTATTTCCCTATCTTTAAAGTAAGGGGTACCTTCGATCTTACCAATGAAATGTCCAGTGTCCTTGACGTAAGACACAAGTTTGTTTACCATCGGTTTGAGGAACTTGTCTATATACTTAGACAGTGGCTCAGTGGCCGCCCCGATGGTGGAAACGATCGGTCTTAGAGGAGGATCGGAGCTACTTTTACAGGTTTTTGGAACCCCATAAATTATGGGTATTCGGGTATAGCTCGGGGTAAGGAATTCTGCCTCTGGTTCGCAAATGAGGCCAGAGTCTACCGCATTTTTGACCAGACCTAAGATGCGTCGTTTGAGGGCATTTTCAGATTTTTTTACAACTCTCTGTTAATGACCAGAGGAAGAAAATAAGATATCCATTTTGTTGATATAGGTGGGCGTATCGAAAATGACGATCCCACCCCCTTTGTCGCAAGGTTTGATTGTAAGGCTTTTGTCATCCTTCAAGATTTTAATGGTTTCTTGTTCCCCTAGGGGTAGATTGGAGAGAGGAACAGGGACGTATTTGATAAGTTGGTCAAGTTTCTTAGTGACAACTTTCTCAAAGATGTTAACCTCGGGACCCACCATTTCAATAGATGGATTAAAAGATGAGGGAGGTCTCACTCCGGATTTGTTCTCTAGTTCGGGGATAAGCGGACCTTCAGCAAATAATTTTTTTAAACGTATCTTTCTGAAAAATAGAAGTAGGTCTTTAGTAAATTTGAATTTGTCAAAGTTTGCCACTGGGACAAAAGATAGTTCCCTAGTCAGAAGATTAGAAATGCTAGGGTCTATCTCTTTCTGAGACAAATTAAATACTGGGATGCTTTGTCTGGGTGAATTTATGCCCGGTTTCCTGAATAGTTCTCTATTTTCTGCTTATGATAACTTTCACTTTATTTATGGAGTTTATGGTTTTGTGACGGAGGGCTTCTTTTGGGGCATTTTCCTCACTGCGCATCCAAAGCTTTTACAAGATCTCTGCCCCTTCTACAGTGCTCTACAGACTCTGCTGTGCTTTAGGCACATGTAACCAATCCATCTTCTTGTCATAAAGCTGCCACTTAATCCAGAAATATGTCCTCTGCCTACACAGAAGTCAGCATTGCCACAAAATGACAAAAGAAGGAACATGGATCTCCATTGAACTCTCCACCATCTCCAACTGGACACCAATCATGGCCCAAGACACCGCCTCGACCATGAAAAGCATCCACTTGGGGGCCCCCACTTACCCCTGTCCCCTCACATCTACCACAGAGCTGCGGCCGCAATCGGACCTGAACAACAATGCACCATCAACACCACCTTCAAAACAGGCACCTTCCCAGACAACTGGAAGTGCGCAGAAGTCAGACCCTGCTCAAGAAGCCCACAGCTGACCCCACCGACCTCAAGAACGATCTGCCCATCTCGCTCCTCCCCTTCGCAGCCAAAGTTGCAGAGAAAACAGTCAACAGGAAACTGACACGATTCATTGAAGAGAACGCCATCCTCGACCCATCCCAATCCGGATTCCGAAGCAACAACACCACAGAGACCACCCTACTCGCCACCATAGATGACATTCAAACCCTCCTGGACCAAGGCCGCTCCACAGCCCTCATCCTACTCGACCGATCAGCGGTGTTCGACAACGCTTCCCAAGGCACACTAGTCACCAGACTACAAAACACAGGTATACAAGAAACAACCCTAGACTGGATCCAACCATTCCTCACCGGAAGAAACGAAAGGATCAGACTTCCACCCTTTCTCTCCGACCCCACAAAAATCACGGGCGGAGTCCCACAGGGTTCACCCTCATCAACATCTACATGGCCCCCCTCGCCGCCATCGTCTGACAACACAGCCTCAACATCATACCCTACACCAATGACACCCAGCTCATCCTCTCCCTCACCAAAGACCCCACCACTGCCAAACTCAGCTTCCAGAACGGAATGCAAGACATCGCAGTCTGGATGACCAACAGCTGCCTGAATCTCAACGCCGAGAAGACAGAAGTCCTTGTCCTCTGTATCACCCCTTCTGCATGGGACAGCACCTGGTGGCCGACTGCCTCGGAAGCCCACCTACCCCTTCAGACCACACCAAGAACCTCTGCATCGTACTCGACTCATCACTCACCATGACCGACAGGTCAACGCTGTCACCTCCAGCTGCTTAAACACCCTCCGTATCCTCTGCAAGACCTTCAAGTGGATCCCCCTAAGTCAAGGAAGACAGTCACCCACGCAATCATCACCAGCAGACTGGACTATGGAAACGCACTCTACGCCGGCATCACCAAGTCCCTTCTCCACAAAGTTCAGACAATACAAAACACCGCCGCCAGACTCATCCCCGGCACAAACACATCAGCCAACACCTATGAAGTCTCCACTGGCTCCCTGTGGAGAAAAGAGTCACTTTCAAAATCCTCACTCACGCCTACAAATGCCTACACAACAGACCCAAATACCTCAATGACAGAATCAACTTCCATGTACCCAAAAGAAAGCTCCGATCTTTCAACCTCACACTGGCCGAAACCCTGTACATCCAAAGAGACAGAGCAGGCGGAAGAGACTTCTCTCACTTTGCAGCCATGACCTGGAACGAGCTACCGGCAGACATCAGACACATCCCCTCCCTGAACACCTTCAGGAAGACCCTCAAGACCTTACTCTTCGGCTAAACAGAACTGCGGACCCTCCCCTCAGCGCCTTGAGACCCTCATGGGTGAGTCGCGCGCTTACAATTGCCTGTCTGATTGACTCCAGAGGGTTGGTGGATGCCTGAAGACTTTTGTGAGGAGGAGCATTAAGTCTCTTATGAGGTGGCCCAGACACCAGAACACTTTCCCCCTTACCTCTCTCCCTGTCCCCTTCTATATTCGCAGACAGTCTCCGGAGAACACTGCACCTTTAAGCCCATAAGACTTCCGGGTCACGTGAGAGGATCATCTGACCTGCAGGGGCTTTAGTCTGAAGACACCAAGGAAGCGGCATTCTTGCTTGGACTCTTGGAGGTAGTAGATTCAGCGCAGGAGCACCAGCTGGTGGAGACCTTTGCAGTTCCACCTTGGAGCAGCTTGGAACCTTGCTCGGAAGAAGAGGATCCCATGACGGCAAGAGGAGTGTCCACGGGACGGGAGACTGCTGGCAGAGCAACAGACAGGCAGCCAGACCCTAGCTGGCAACGCGAGGAAGCCCGCCATGGCCCTGGAGGGTCGTGGCTGTACAAGGTATGTGGGCGTTTTGGACAAGTCTGGGGGCGTATTACTGACGGTCCCAAGGGAGGGGGTGCCCGAGAGTGACTGCACTGACCCGACCAGCATTATTTAAAGTCTCTTTTTGTTCGCACTCATGAAACACTGGTGAAGGATAGTTGGTGATACTCCCTTGCACTCCCCCTGCTCCTAGCGTCAAAAATAGAAGGCAAATCACCTCCTGACAACCCTTATATTTCTTTTCCCTTTCACTTATGGTATACCGGGATTAGTGGGAGAGAGAAGAAGGCAACTCACTAGACTCCATCCATCCGGACATAAAAGGAGGAACCCGAAGACGGGAAATAGGACTTCATCTCCCAGAAATCCCTGTTGTGACCAATAGAAATAAACTTGCACAGTTTAAAACCTACCTGCTGTCCTGGTCTGCTTCTCCACCACGCTACACAGCCCCATGACAAATGTTGAAAATCGGCATTATCAGCACCACATCTCTTACAGCAATGTGAGTCCCACAGACCATACTTGTAGAGTTGCACTGGTGTGTAGTACATTTGATGGACATATTTATAATGTATAAGTCTCAGATTCCCGTTTGCAACAAATTGACTTGTTAATTTACAACATACTGCCCATTCATCCTCTGTCAGCGGTTGGGATAAAATAACATTCCATTTTCCCATGGGGCCCACACCAACAGCCGCCTCATCCATCTGGGAAGCTGCATACAATCGAGTGACTAGTTTATTATGGGTTTGCAAAGTATATATAAGTTAGAGAGCCCCCAGAGTTGGTGATTCGTCAGGGAAGCATGGATATAGCGATCGCACTACAGCTCTTAATCTACTGTGTAGAAATGTCAACATGACAGAGCCCCCCTGCCACCCACAAAACTCTGGAGATCTGTAAATTTCCCATTAGGTTAGATATCACACATGGTATGTGCCCCTATAGTGTGCATAGCTTTTTGGGAACCTGTTTCACTTGTCACTAAGATAGCCGTATGATGGACCAGTGGCATTGCCGGTACATACAACAGGAGCCTTCTCGCACGCTTCCCCAATTCATTCCAAGCATGTGCCGTACATTGCACCATATCCACTTCATCCTTTTCAAAGACTTTGGTCTTGTTAACAATCATTGCTTTGAGCGGTACTGGATGAACCGCCCCACTTCCACCGCAACATGTGGCGTGAATGGTGACACGATCCGCCAATAAAAGGCGTACTGTGCTTGTTAGCGTCTCCCATTTAACACTCGGCTTGTTACCGCCCTAGACTAGTGTAATCAATAACGCACGCAGTGTAGTAAAGAAATGTTGCGTCAATTGGATGGGAATATTTACAAACAAGTATAAAAACTTTGGTAGGATCACAATTTTGATCAAGGCCACCCTATCTGCAAACGTTAATGGCAGTCTAATCCATCTGGCTACTTGCTCCTCAAGTTGAGAGGTCTTGCTGTACCATAATTAATGCGTTTAATGATCTGTGGGTCTCTATGTATCCACACACCCAAGTACTTAACTGGGTCTGTACTCCATTCAAATGGATATTCTAAGTCAACTTGTTCTGTGGTCTTTGCCAAAGATATCACAACCAACTTATTCCAATTAATTGCAAGTCCTGAACGCCACTCAAATTGAACATATTCTCTAATGATTTGCTACCGGTACACCGCCGGTTCACATACAAAATTATGTCGTCAGTGTACATGGATATTGCCAGGGGCCGCTGGAGGAAATGCAGTGCCGCCTTTGCATGTCTCTGTCTCAATATACAGGCCAGTGGCTCTAACACGACTGCAAATATTAAAAGCGATAAGGGACAGCCCTTCCTCGTCCCACACTGTATCGGAAACGTGTCAGAGGTCTGCCCATTAATGGGCACACAAGCCATTGAATCTGTGTATAACAACTTAATCCAATTGGTGTAAATGTATGGCACTGCCATATGATGCAACACTGCAAACATGTATCACCAAGAAATAGAGTCAAATGCCTTTGCGGCATCCAAGAGGACCGCCGCTGCAGGCAAGATAGGTTCCAAAAGGTGCAATATTGCAAAAAGCGTCCTTAAATTGTGCGACGTGGAGCGTGTAGGGATAAACCCCGACTGATCAGGTAACACCATGACGGGCAATAATAATTGCAATCTGGTTGCCAGCACTTTCGCTAGAATATTGACATCCGTGTTCATTAAGGACAACGGCCTATAAGATTCACATCTATCAGTCGCTTTGCCGGGCTTTAATAAGGGTATAATTAAGGCCTCTCATAACGTGTCCGGAAGCCGTTGTTGTTCATAGGCTTCCTCAAACATAGCATGAAGGTGTGGCACCAACATATCAATGTATTCTTTATAAAAACTCTGCAAGGAGTCCGTCAGTGCCTGTAGCCTTGCCATAAGGTAGAGCAATAATAGCATCACGTACTTCATCAACCGTCAGCGTCCAGTGATGTTGGTGGCTATTGGTGGAAGCGGCGCAGGTGATTGTGCTGGCTGGGGTGTCTGATCCCCTCTGATGGCCGCCAATGGCCTTTGTCTTCAGCCTGGTATCTGATGGTGAAGATGGTGGAGAAGATGGTGGAAGTAGGGCAGCAGGTAGGTGTTTTCCCCTGATTACGGGGAGGGGGGATGAGGAGATGGCAAAAAAAGGAATCAGGAGCATGGCACACTGGGGCCCCATAGCCACATCCAACCTGGTTGGGCTGCTTCCGTGGTGCACCCGGGCAAAACACTCTGCAGCCTCTGATAGCGGAGGGCACTCTCCTGCCCCTTCTCTCACTCCGCCTGGTTCCTAACGGGGAGTGCTCGCTCCTTACCACAGGCTGCCTGGCACTGGCTTCATGACAGAGGTAGCCGTCAACCTCGGGCGTTGTCCATTAACTTCGGATGCAAGCCGGGTCACGGACCTCGATTCACAGATTGCGGGTTTGATCCGTGGTCCATAGTGGTCCGGAGTTCAGAGTCCCCAGACTGCTATGTGGAAGGAGTGTGGTGTAAATTATACATTTACCTCCCCTTATCACCCACAATGCAATGGCTTAGTTCAGAGAGTCAACAAACCCCTCAAGGGCATGATTAAAGGTCTCCCAGAAAAGCTTAGGCGAAAATGGGACATACTTTTGGCCAGCCTTCTATTTGCCTACAGAGAGGTTCCACAGAAGGGAGTTGGTTACAGCCCATTTGAACTTCTGTTTGGACATCCAGTTAGGGGTCCATTGTGTCTAGTGAAGGAGGGATGGGAGTTACCTCTCAAACCCTCTAAACAGTATATTGTAGACTATGTACTTGGTCTCTGCTACAGGATGGCTGAGTACATGAAGAAGGCAACTAAAAACCTTGAGGCTAGCCAGGTATTACAGAATTACAGAAAGCCTGTCATGACCACCAAAAGGCTGTGATGACTGTTTACTTGTCAGGGCAGAACGTATGGGTGTTGGAGCCTGTGGCCCTAGCAGCCCTCCAAGACAAGTGGAGTGGCCCTCATACTATAATTGATCAAAAGGGAGAGGTTACCCACCTGGTGGACCAAGGAGCTCCCAGGAGCCCCCATAGGGTGCTCCATACCAACAAGCTCAAACCATATGTTGACAGGGCAGACATGGGTTTGCTCATGGCTACTGATGAGGGATAGGAGGAAGAGAGTGATCCACTCACTGACCTGTTCTCACAGAACCCTGATGATGGTTCAGTAGATGGTGTAGCCTTGGCAGCCAGCCTCACTGACCACCAACAAACTGATTGTAGAAACGTTTTACAGCAGTTCAGACATATGTTCTCACTGACTCCAAGTCAGACTACCCGGTGCACTCATGAAGTGGACACTGGGGACAGTCTGTCTGTTAAAAATAAGATTTACAGGCAACCTGATCATGTTAGGGACTGTATCAGGACTGAAGTCCAGAAGATGTTAGAATTGGGAGTTATTGAACCCTCAGATAGCCCTTGGGCTAGCCAGTAGTCTTAGTCCCCAACCTCACACCCATGGTAGCAAGAGAGAAATGAGGTTTTGTGTTGACTACAGGGCTCACAATGCAGTCACTAGGACAAATGTTCATCTATTTCCAAGGGCAGATGAGGTTATAGATAATTTGGCCTCAGCCAAGTTTCTGATCACATTTGACTTGACAGCAGGCTACTGGCAGATCAGATTAGCTGATGATGCAAAGCCAAAATAAAACTTTTTCTACCCCAGTGGTCATTACCAGTTTGTGGTGACACCCTTTGGTTTGAAGAATGCACCTGCCACTTTTCAAAGGTTGGTGCACAAATTCCTTACAGGCCGGTAAGACTATAGTGCAGCATATCTAGATTATATTGCTGTATTTAGCTCCACCTGGAAGGATCACCTGGTCCAACTGAAAAATGCTTTGGAGGCCCTGCAGAAAGCCGGCCTAACTATCAAGGCCACCAAGTGCCAGATAGGTCAGAGTTAGGTTGATTACCTGGGCCACCTTGTGGGTGGAGGCCAGGTTCAACCATTGAGAACAAAATCCGGACCATCATGGACTGGGTTGCTCCAACCACCCAGACTCAGGTCGGAGCTTTCTTGGGCCTGACTGGGTACTATAGAAGATTTGGCAAAGGTTATGGATCCATAGTGACCCCTTTGAATGACTTAAGTTCTATAAGAATGCAAAAGAAAGTTCAGTGGAAAGTTCGCTGTCAGAAGGCATTTGATGACCTGAAGTAGGCCATGTGCACTGCTCCCTATTCTACAAAGTACTAACTACTACAAAGAATTCATTGTACAAACAAATGCATCCTAGCTGGGGGTAGCGGCTGTGTTATCACAATTGAATGAAGAAGGTCAGGATCAGCCAGTAGCTTTCATTAGCAGAAGGCTGACCCCTAGAAAGAAACGTTGGTCAGCGATTGAGAGGAAGGCCTTTGCTGTGGTTTGGGTTCTGTAGAAGCTGAGGCCATACTTATTTGGCACTCACTTCACTGTTCAGACAGACCATAAGCCCCTCTTATGGCTAAAACAGATGAAGGTTTTAAACTTTTGAGGTGGTCCATTTCCCTACAGGGGATGGACTATACAGTGGAACATAGACCTGGGAGTAACCATGCCAATGCAGATGGACTCTCCAGATATTTCCACTTAGAACATGAAGACTCAACTGGTCAAGGTTAGTTTAATGTCCTTATGTTTGTGGGGGGTTATGTAGGAGAGTAGGAGCTGCTTTTTATAGTTACCACCACTTTTTGCTGATGTTTGGCTGTTTTCTTTACTTTTGGATAGGGCCTTCTATCCTCTATACCCAGGGAATAGGTACCCCAGAGGCCTCTCAGGGGCTGCAGCATGTAGTATGCCACCCCTGAGAGACCTCTCAAAAGGACACCACAGGTCTGCTACAGCATCCTGTGTAAGGTGGTATATGCACCCCTTACTTAGATATAGATTCCCTTTATCTACCTTATATCACTGCACATATTAATCTATTAGTCACCCCTATGGCAGGCCTTATCAATCCTGAAGGCAGGATGCTGGGTTTTGTGTGCGAGGGTGCCCATGCATGAGCAGGGCCCCTCTGCAGCCTTCGGAATCTATTATCCTCGGTTGTTCTGTGATGCGGCCAGACCAAATACTCTTAAGTGCATTATAACCTTGCAGTAAATGCTAACTTTGGAATGGCTGCAAGGAAACATGTTGTGTTTGGTGTCAAACACCTTGGAATTATACCTCCCCACCAGTCCTAGTGGTGGAGGTATGATTCCACCCTCCTAGAGGGAGAAACATGACTACACCGGTACACCCAGTACCAGCTTAACAGAAACCTGGCATCACAAAATTAGAAGCTGCAGCCACAGACACAAGTCTGGCCTCCTGCTACTGGACGAAACTCTGGCAGGGGAGACTGGACAATAGGTTTCGTGTCACAGGGAGGTGTAACCACCTGTCAGACAGACTTTAGTATATTGGGGCTGGTTAGGTGAACTCCAAGAGTGCTTTGATGTCTGAACTGAGGGCACATTTGGTGTCCATGTTCCAGCTCAAACCGGTTGCAGGGGCTACCAGCCCCTGTTCTGACGCGAAACTGGACAAAGGATATGGGTGTAACCATCCCTCTATCCTGACCCTCCCATTGGTGGGTCCCCAGAGTTTATCCCACCCCTTCCTTGGATATAAAGTAGGATTCCCTGACTACAGGACTTTAGATAGATCTGTATGAAACTCTGATACATAATCCTGGAACTTCAACAATCTACAAGGCACTAGATAACTGAAGAATCTTCCTTGGAGTAAAGGAGTTACTCCCCTGCTTGACAGGCACCTAAGACGCATCTAATCGGTTTGTATCTCTGAAGCTCCCACCGGACACCGAAGAATGTGCAACACAGGGGGTGGGTTCCCAGACTTCCCAGAGGCCGATCCGACCTCCCTGCAAAGCTGAGACCCGTAGCCCTCGTGGGGACAGTGGAACCAGAA
Organism: Lissotriton helveticus; assembly: GCF_964261635.1. Lineage (NCBI taxonomy): Eukaryota > Metazoa > Chordata > Amphibia > Caudata > Salamandridae > Lissotriton > Lissotriton helveticus. The sequence continues at coordinate 368,090,814 of NC_136071.1, forward strand.
CCCCTGGACACCGTGCACATTTGCAAGTGCACATGCTTCTTGGCAATCCTTGAGGTTGTGCTTTGTGGTACTTGTAGTCCAATCCCCGAGCAGCGTTTCCACTGAAGATTACTAGCCTACACTTACCAAGTGTCTCGTGGGCTGGTATTGTGTGATTCCTCTCGAGGTCCCTTTGTGATCCCTGGTCCATTGACTGGTGGGTCCCTGTGAAGACAACTCTAATGTTCCATGAGGCGTACCTGGTTGCTCCAGATGGGCCCTGACTCTCCTTCACTTGGGGAGTTGACAGGACCTTGCTGGTCTGCACCGAAGCATCTTTTCCTGCATGGGTTGCTGTTGCCAAGGCTTGTTGTGTTCAATCTGAGCACCGACGCCTCAGCACTCGACATCCTTTATGGTACAGCTCAAATCTAGCTCCTGGTTGTCATCGACGCCTCCTGGTCATTGTGGCTGCAGAGTCAATCTTCACCTCTTTGCACCTGCAGCACCCGACATTGGTGGACCTTCGTCTATCGTGCCCCTGGTCACTGGCAAGTGACCCAGACTCTGTCCCCTCTGCTTTCAGGTTCTTCACACCTTTAATCCAGGCTTGGATCCCTCCGCCACTTTCCTTCTTCCCGGCAGCAGCACTTTGTAGCAGTTCGCCATTGAAAACGACGACGCGACTCAACACCATTTGACACCAATGCACCCTGCTTCCCTGGGTGAGGTAACTCGAGTACTCCAGTGCTCCTATGGGTGTTGGCCCTCGAACCCCCTAAGTCTAAAGGGGTTTGCTCAAAGTCCTCTCCTAAGTGTCCTTAAACTTTAAGGGGAGATTTACAAGCCCCATGCGTCACTTTTACGCTGTCATTGCGTCACTTTACGGCAGCGTAAATAAATGCGTCAAATTTACAATGTGACACATCTAGGGAGATGCTTCACATTGTAAAGCCAAGCCTGACATTATACCTGCATCAGGTATAATGCCTGCAGGGTAGGAGTTACCACACAGGAAAGCCTCGTAACAGTGACGCAGTGAAATCTACAAGATTTCACTGTGTGATTTTTAGGACACCACTGCGTCAAAACCTTACGCCTGCTTGAAGCAGGCACAAGGAGTGATGCAGTTTATTGGATACAGGTCACAACACGCATTGCTGGAGTTGTGTTGTGCTTGCGACACGACTCCAGCAATGAGTGACTTTTCCACCAACAGATGCGTCTGTCAACTCTTGCGCCATAGTGCGCCGTATTGTAAATACGGCGCACCAATGGTGGTGCAAGGGTTTTTGACTCAGGCGCAGGGAAACTGACGCATCTATATAGATGCATCAGTTTCTTGCAAATCTGCCCCTAAAATTCCAACTGTGACTTTCCCCATAGAAGCTAACGAAGATCTCGGCTGTATTCTCACACTGCACACGTCCCCCGTGGGTCCCCTGTGTCACTACCTTGGGTGGTTCCTTGGGGTTCCAGCGATTCTACGTGCTCTAGGCACTGTGTCTAGTTAAGTTGTGGTTCTTATACCACTTTTTTAATATATGGATTGGTCTCCCCCTGGGGCCCATTATATATTGTGCTATTTACTGAAGTTCTATCATGTTGATATTGTGTATCTAATCTCATAAAGAAATTAGTCTAGAGTGTTTAATGATAAATACATATATTTTATATATACCTTGTGTGGTTCTCCTTTCATTTGGTCTTTCAAAGTGCTATAATCTGGTTAACCATGGTGCTTTACACTCTTTCAAGGCTTAGCCTGAAGGCCGCTCTCCATAGTTACCACCTATTTATTTATTTATTTCTTATAGTGTTTTGTATAGCGCGAACAAGACCCGTGGGTATCAGAGCGCTTTACATTAAGAGGTCGGTTATAGATGACATACGTTATATCATTTAAAGCAAACAGATATGAGGTAGTTACTTATATTGCATTAGGAGGTGAGAGTATATATATATTCTATATAAAGAGCATTTACAATCTGAGTTAGATAAAAGATTAGCATATCTAGCAGAGGGATAAAAGCAAACAACTATGAGGTAGGTAATTATAAGACATTCAGGAGGTGAGTTTATAAATGTATGTCTTCATATTAGAATGAGGTAGTAGGAAGGATACAGCTAGGTACAGCTAGGACTCAAGAGAGACTCCTGTCCCGCATCAAAGACCACTAGGATAGCTTTCAATAAAGGCTGTCTTAAACCTATCATCAATAAGGGTTCTTTGGACTGGTGCAAGGTGCCCACTATAACTAGTCGACAGCATATGCCAGGCCGACTTCTCACCTTAGATAAAATTGAAAAATTCCATTCTGAGTCCTGAATTTTCAGCCAAAAATCTCGAAAGTTCCCAAGTGCCAGTAGGACCAAGCTGCTTCAGGTATCTGTTCCACTGTGGCAATTACATCATAAGCGCGGCCCTGTGCAGAGAGCATTTTCCCTCTCAAAAAGTGATAAAGTACCATTCTGAACTGGGAGATAGAAGACATTGGGAGTAGAATCAAGTGGTAGAAAGAGTCCCTCTCTGAAGTGGTACTTTTCGAAATATTTGACTTCCAAACTTTCACTGAGACCAATTCACTAGTCAAACATGACTACTGACCTACTTTGGGCTCTATATTTTTCTTCTTTGTGCTTTTTTACTTTAATTCTTTTTAAAAATCATAGCTCTGGTTCCCCCTTTTGGATTTTTGTTGTTTTGGTCTTGTTTTACTTAGAACAGTTCCCTCTTTATTTTAAAATTTGTTATGGGTTTTTCATAGCATTTTGGGTGATTTTTTCTATTGCTTATGTTCTTTTTTTTTTTTTTATCCTCATCTTGCGGAGATGTAGATAAGGAGGTTTAAGGAGTTAAATGGTTCTTGGTTCCTGATCCTTCACTGCCCCGTTGTCGAGTTTTCCTTGGGGAGTATTCCCTTGTATGTTATGACCATTTATTTTGCTCCTATAGCCTTTTATCGTTACCAATAATTCCGTGGTATGAGAGGGGAGCTAGCCTATTTGGCTACTCAGCAGTGTATAGTCCTGCTTGGAATTATTGTTTCCGCTTTAATCATTGGATTTTATTGATGTTTAAAAAACGGAGTTAATGGCTTCTCTATAAAAAATGTTGTTCCCAAATTTCCCAAAATTTTACTCTCTTGGTGTTTTTCCCTTTTCTATCAAGTTTATTTGTTTTTATTATTGAATTTAGCCAATTATCATGTGTAGCAGGTACTGGTTTTATCCAGTTTATGCAAATCTCTCTACGCGCTAACAAAATTAACATAAATATTAGACTTTCTTGTCTTTTGTTTAGTTTATCTTTGCTGATAGCATTATTGTTAAGTGTTCCAAAAATAATGAGAGAGGTACTTACAGTTATGCTGACTCCTAGTACTGTAGTTAAAGTCTTACCGATCTTGTCCCAGTAGGTGTCAAGTGCGCAGCATTTTTGAAACATTTGAACGTCGTCTGCTTTTGCTTCCCCGCACTTTGGGCATGATTTTATATTCGTACCTTTAAATTTAGAGAGTCTTTTTGGGGTCCAATACGCTCTATGTAACGAGAGATAGTGATTCCTTTTTAATGATGCAGGCTTTACACAGGCCCAGCATTTTTCCATGTATTTCTTCCAGAGTACTTTTAAATCCAGGTCTTGTTCTGGCATGTCTTTTCTCCAAATATTTTCAGGAGTTAAAAAATCCTCTTCGCCTGCTTCGATAAGGGCCCAATACCATTTTGCTATTTCTTTCTTTATTGGTGTTATTTTGATCATTTCACTTTCGAAGTTATCGTTATTACTCTTATTTTTTGGTAGGCTATTAGCCCAACTACTTAGTTGATAGTATTTAAATTTTGAAAGTTTGCCTTCAGTGATTGAAGATAAATGATCCCATGTTATTAGAGAGTTTTCTGTCAGTAATTGTCCCCATTTTTCAATTCCTGCATATTTAAGTGGGATCGCTAAGGAGTCTTTTAAGCAATCCGGTGTCCCAGGCGAGTTCCATACTGGAGCTGTATTACTATAGTACGGAATTTTTACTGTTGTTCTTATTTGGCTCCAGAGTTTCGCTGCGTTGAACAGAATCTTTAATTTTATTTTTTTTAAGTATTTGGGATGGCCAAATTTAAATAGGAAGTGATCTCTCTTTCCAGTCATTGTTTTTAGGAAATTTGGATATATTTGATGTTTTCTTAGGAGAGGTCTAAAGTTTTTAAATTGAAAAGATCTATAGTATTCATATATATCCAGACTTGCTATTCCACCTTGTTCTTTCCTTCTCCTAAGTTTATTCCAAGCGATCCTTGTACTTTTCGATGCCCATATGAAACTAGCTATGTCGCTTTGTATCTTCTTTAAAGTTTCTTTTTTAAATTCCAGTGGGATGGTGTTGAAAAGATAAGTACATTTTGGAATAATGGTCATTTTTACCGCGTTAGACCTTCCTAAAAAACTCAGTGGAAGTCCAGACCAGATCTTGAAAAGTCTTCTAATTTCTTTCGTTACTATATTCAAGTTAAGTTGTGGGATATTTCCAAGTTCTTTTACTATTGTAATTCCCAAATACTTTATTTTATCTCTGGAAAAGGGCGTGTTAGAGTTAATGTTCCAATTCATTGCTTCTGTTTTTTCTTTGTTAGTTAGATATCCTGAGACTTTGCCAAATTTTTGCATTGTGTCTTCTATTGCTTGACTAGCTCCTTCATAGTGTTTGTGAAAATCATTAAATCATCAGCGTAAAGTGCCACTTATTTTGACCAGGTATGATATTCGAAAGGTGTTATTAAAGGATGATTTCTGATTGAACAGGCTAATGGTTCAATATAAAGATTGAAGAGTAAAGGTGATAGTGGGCAGCCTTGCCTCGTACCTATTTGAATATCAAAATTGTTGGTTAGATTTCCGTTTACTATTATTTTTGCCCTTGGTTTTTTATATATCTCCCTTACCATATGACCAAAGCTGTTACCCGAATAGTTTTTTTCAATGATTTCAATTAGAAAGGACCAGTTCGGGGAGGAGCCTAGCTCGCGGCCGTGATGGTCGCCCTTTAGCTCGGCTCCCGCAGCCCTCCATCCTGACTGCCTATCCTGTCTTTTATCCTGTCCCGGGACGGCACACTTTTGGGGAATTGGAAACATTACGGCTCGTTTGTACTTACCATCTGACCCCGGGGTCTCGACGTGCAGTGGCTCCGGAGTTCTGGCCTCCGAGAGATCGGGGCCTTTGCGAGACTTGGACCGGGACCTGGCCGGTGGGATCCGACGGCTCTCGGCCCCGGCCGAGAGCGAGAACCAGTGTTGGGAGCCGATGTGCGAAGATCCCGGCGATCCTGACCCGGACCTGCCCTGGTGGTCGCGTGGCCGTCGTGGGTGAGAAGCACCGGGACCTGATTCTGAGAGGGGGTCCCCCCGCCGCTGCTTTGTCTGGCGGCCCTGGTCCTCGGGGCCCGGACTCCGCTTGTTTGGGGCACCGGTGCTGGTGCGGGCGGAGACCCGTTTTGGGCGGACATCCTTTTGGCATCGTAGCCGCCCTTGCTGGGACCCCCGGCGCTTGTAAAGTCCTACATTTGAGAACTGTTATTTTCCGGGGGTCCTCGTGGGCGGCGATTGGGCTGATTCACGAAATGGCGGCCGGCCCTCTGGAACGAGAGTCACCCTGTGGCGGCGAGCCCGAGTTGCCTGACTGTGTGGGGATCGGATCTGGTGGGCGTGAGCCGACAGTCAGAGATATCCTGGAAGCCCTCAGATCCCTGCACGCTTCCCTCGCCCTGGGCGTCTCGGTGGGTCCGCCACGATCCGCCGCCATTTTGGGCGGCCGTTTCTTCTTGTCGCCCTCTTGTTTCGATGCCTCCATTGCCTCACCCCCCTCGATTGACCTGAGTGTCTCCACCATTGATCGAAGATCGTGTAGTGTGCTGGTGACTTTGGGGCGCCCTGCTTTTCAAGGTTCGGACCCCGGGGACTCGGATGCTGTACTGCGACCCTGTTCGACATTGTTGCCTGGACTTATGGACGGACTTCCTCCTGCGCCTGCTTCGATGACTTTGCCTGTGTTTAAAATTGGGACCGCCTCGCCCGCTCCAGTGGCGCAACTGAACTCCTGTTTCTCATGGCTTGTGCTTCGATTGTTGATGCATCGATACTTTCAATTTGGACTACTGCTCACTTGTCGATCTATCTACCCCCCACGTAACTATGCTAGTCACCATTCCACTCGATTATATGCTGACTTTATATTTAGTATGTGGTTGTACATTGCCATGTGGTGGGTGGGGTTTGTCGCTCGGAAGGGCTGGGGGTGAAATGTACGACTTCTGCTTGATTCCCGGTATCGATTTCGTTGCACAATTGTCTCTGAGCGTAGAGGGGTGGGAGGTCCCCTTCTCCTAATATTTTGTGGCGTGTGATGGGGTGTCGTCCTGGTCTGTTTTTGATTGTACTTGTCGGGTTGGGCGGAGGGCTGTGGCCTACCGTTTGTATTATAGTTATTCTGCTCCTCCCTCCTGTTTTCTTTCTCCGCCTTTGTGGCCTTTTTGTCTCGTTTTTCTTTCTTTCTTCTCGCTATATTTCGGGTTCTGGTTTAGGGCGACAGGCACGCTGTTTGAAGGGTAGGCCGTAGCCTTCTACAGGGGTGCAGGGTGGGACGGGTGGGTTGGGTTCTATTTTTTGTTTGTCTTCTGGTTCTATGGCCCTTTTGTATCTCTTTTTCGTGAGGCCGCGTCTGTCCCGACCTCCTGTGGGGTGTTTCGGGTGGGGGTATGGCATCGTTACTCCTCCTGCACATTTCGGCTGTCCTTCCATCCGATTGCCATGCCCCACTTGGACCGCTAATCCTTTTGTCTCCTGTCCTCCCACCACGGAGAGCCGTGTCGGCGTGTCTTTTACCTTCTTTTTTCATATTTCCTTATCCCCTTTTTTTGTTTGGTTTTTCTTCTCTCCATTTTCCTTTCCCTTCCTCTTCCCCCCCCTACCTAGTCCCCTTTCCATTTTTCCTTCCTGCGTCCCAGAGGGTACTGTGACGGGCGGGTTTTCATGCATTGTCTTCCGATCCCTCTGTTCTGGCTTGGTAGTGTCCCGGGTGGTGGGCGTGTTACGAGGATAATGCTCAGGGGCTGACTGTATCTCACATATCCTGATTTCTTGACTGCATTGTGTTGTCCCCCTGATATTTTGCCCCATGCCCCCTTCTTACTGTTGAGGTTGATTACGGGATGTCGGATGCCTCTGTATTGCAGGTGTGCCTGTCATATGTCCTCTCCCCTTATTGTAAAATTAAGCCTTATTTACTCCTGTGTTTTGGCCCTTTAGTTTCCTTATTTCTTCTCCCCTATTGCGATTGTACGGCCTCTGCTTTGTATTGATTGAATATGTACTATTGCCCGATGACTCCTGACTGTTTTATACACTGCGGCCGGCCGGCTTGGTTGTGGGCCTCGATTTGTCTTCTTGTGATATCAATAAAGGTTTTCAAAAAAAAAAAAAAAAAAGAAAGGACCAGTTCACTCAATCAAAGGCTTTAGCCGCATCGTAAGTAATAATGATTAGAGGGAATTTTTCGCAGATAGCGATATCGACAGCTGCAAATAATTCGGGAGTAATTTCGTGGATTTGTCAACCTTTGACAAAACCCTTTTGGTCTAAATTAATCAGGGTCGGCATGATCTTAGCTAGTCTTTTGGAAATAACTTTCATGAATAACTTGTAATCACAGTTGAGTAGTGATATAGGTCTGTAGGACTCACAAATTTTGGGATTTTTGCCTGGTTTTAAAATGATACTAATCGTTGCATCATCCAATGATTCAGGTATTTTTTCATGGTCCAAGTATGTGCTATTCATGATTTCTGTTAGTTGGTTGATTAGGGAATCCTTTAATGTTATATAGAATTCATTTGGTAACGCGTCAGGGCCCGCTGCCTTACCTTTTTTTAGGTCTTTTATTGCTGCACCAACTTCTTCAGGTTCAATTTTCCTATTTAATTCTATTTTTTTGTCTTCTGTTAAACTTGGGAGTGGTATCGTGTCTAGGTAGTTCTTGATTTCTTCTTTTGTTGGATTTGAGGTTTCTTTATATAGTTTGAAGAAAAACTTCATAAACTCTTGTCTTATTACCTCGTCGTTCGAACTTAGTGAAGTTTGGTTTTGAAGCTGGATACACGGGATATTATTCCTTGTCTGTTCAGTTTTCATTTTCCAGGCGAGCATTTTCCCGCATCCCTCCCCATATTCATAATTTGATAATTTGCTGTTTTCCCATTTTTCTTGAACTATATTCTCTAGGTAATCTTTCAGGTCCTCTTTAAGTTTAAAGATCCTTTCTGTTAACTCTTCCCTTTTCTCTGAGTAGTTTCCACATAGCAATTTTTCCTCTATTGTATTAATCTCTTCTTCAATTTTTTTAATTTCCTGCTTTTTAATTTTTGTATTATGTGCTCCCAAGCTGAGTAGTTTACCTCTAATTACGGCTTTATACGCATCCCATCTGATTTGTTTAGATGTCCCACTTACGTTCTCTTCAAAATATTGTTTAGAGGCTATTTCCAATTGATTCACACTTTGTACATCTTTCAGTATGGATCGTTCTACCGTCCATCTTGGGGGGGTTTTGTTTTCTGTTAAGGTGAAATATAGTTGTACACCGGAGTGATCTGATAGATGAGCCGGGATATGGTCAATTTTTCTCACACTATCTCGAAGAAGTCTGCTTACTAGAAAAAAATCAATTCTCGATCTGTGACCTAGCTTTTTGTTATGAAATGTATAGGGACGAGTTTTCTCCCCTTTTTGTCTCCACAGATCTTCTAGATCAAGGTCTTTTTTATATATCCCTAACCACTCTCTCATTTTGGGAAGGTTCATTTGTTTGTTTGGGGGTAACCTATCTACTTTGGGGTCTGGAATTATGTTATAGTCCCTCCCTACTATTATGGGAGCAGTAGTTGTTATCAATTCAGCATAAAGTTTTTGGAGGGGTGTTGAGTCATCCAGATTTGGGCCATAATATCCAGCTATAGTTAAGATGTTTTCTTCAATCCTAATTTTGATTACTACCCATCTTCCTTTATTGTCTACTACCTTTTTTCTATCTTTGCTTTTAAAGATTTTTTTTATAATAATCGCTACCCCCTTTGTGTTGCAGTCTTGAGTAGTGTATATAGAAGTATCCACCCATTTCAGGTTTTTAACTATTTTGTCCCACTCGGAACTTGTGAGGTGTGTTTCTTGGAGAATGATAATCTCATTTTCCGATTCTTTTATATATTCCAGGATCCTTCTTCTCCTATTAGGAGTTCTTAGCACATTTACATTCCATGAGAGGACTTTTATTTGTTTTCCTATCATCTATGTAGATCTGTTTTTGACTCTTTCTCTGTTGATTTGGGACATGTGTTATATAGTTCGATTAACTCCCTTTTTACTCCTTTTTTATTGTTTTTTGAGGATATTTTTTCTTTTTTTCCCCCTATTTTGCACCCCACCCATGTGTCGTCGTTTCTAGCATTTTTAAATAGAAGTGTGTTTCTTTGTTCCCACCCTGAGGAAGCCTCCCCTTTCCTTCTTTTGGGTAGAATTTCCCACCCTGTTCGTGCTCCGATGTCACCAGCTTTATATACAGACTTATATACAATTTTGCAGTCGCCTTTTTTTTTTCTATTAGCGACCCTATTTTTGTAGTGATATGTAACTTGTTTGTCTTTTATTTAGAGTTACTTATACTTGTAGTCTCAGGGATTTCTTATGTACTCTAAATTATCGTTTCAGTTATTCTATAGGCCCCCTTTATTTATTTATTTATTTATTTTTATTATTTTTTTCAGATCGTAACTGGTCTTTAATCAGCTGTATAAAATTCTCAACTTCTTCTGGGTCTTTAATATTATGCATCTTATTGCGCCACATAATTCTTAGTGCTGCCGGGAATTTCATTTGTACAGTTGCTCCCAGATGTTTCAGTTCCTGCATGTGCTGTCCTAATTCCCATTGTCTATCTTGGGTTACTTTGCAGATGTCCGATCTGATCCTAAATGTCCAGTTGTCTTTATTTAATGATCCATTTTTCAAACCATCATTTAGAATGTTTTCCTTTAGAGTGTAGGTTTTGAAGTTAATTAAAATTTTTCTTGCCGCTTTTCTGTCCTTACTTTTTCTAAAGGGGCCTCTATAGCCGCTGAATGTCTTCCGCTAAATTGCAATCTTTAGTCCATGGAAAAAATTCTTCAAGTAAAGAGATACTAAAGGTTTTTATGTCTGTCCCTTCCAGGTTCTCGGGTACATTTAACAGCCTGAGGTTATTTCTTCTGCTTTGATTCTCCAGAGACTCTAGTTTCTCCTTGATAGATCTTTCACTTTCTTTTAAGTGTCTTATGTCCTTATGATTTGCGTCTATCTTTTTACTGAGTGCTCCAGTCTCCTGTTCAACTGTATTGACCCTTTCAGCCAGATCATTTAGTTTCTGATCCAAGTTTTCACATGCTTCTTGGATTTTGCTTTGATTCGCTTCAGAGATAGAGAATTTCTCTCTCATCTCCCCCATCATTTTGTCCATGTATATTGCCAACATCTTTCCCATTTGATTTTCTGGCATGGGATCTACCATGGGATCTGCCATAGGATCTTTACCCGCTTGTGTTGATTGTTGTTCAGCTTGCGATTGCATAAGCGGAGTAATATTATCCGATGTTGACTGCATAAGAGGGGTTTTATTCATCGAAGTAGATGGTGTCTCAGTCAACTTTTCTATTAGTTCTTCTTGTGGGGAGAGGTTTGACTGGATAGATTTCAACTCCTCCATTTCCTCTGATTTCTCCAAGCCTTCGAGATCCTTTTCAGAAATTATAATAGCTTGACTTTGATCATTAGGTTTTTCAGATGGGGGTTGGACTTCTACTTCTACTCGTGATTGGCTCCCTCTTATTTGTACTGATTGCCGTACTTTGAAGTACGATCTTAAAGAAGGGGTCACTTTAATTTTTTGTATATGTTTTAAGTCATTAGGAACCTGATTCTTAAGTTTTGCGGACCTTGTTTTTATGTTTTCTGACAGCTCTGCAAAGTTAGATAGCTCTTTTTGCTTTCTTTTCCTGCTTTTAGGGGTCACACTTTTCTTCTGGGTGATGCAGTAATTTTGTTTTAGTAATTGGCGATTTCTGAGACAATATGAAGATTTACCAATGGATCCCGTTATTTTTTTCGATTCTGATTGTGTATCAAGTCTCCTTTCGAGCTTTCTAGTTTTTATATAAAAGTTAGAGCATTCTGGGTTTGCTGACTTCAGAAGGTCACTTTTTTCCTGAATCTTGTAAAATATGAGGTTATCAGTGCTATCAATGTTAATAACAGGCACCCCCCATTCACGATATCGTTGTAAATTTGTACCTTTGCTAGTCTCTTGTTCTTTCACCGTCTCCGTCTCCTTTTGTAATCTGGTTTGCGCAAAAAATGATTTAGGTCCTTTTATTTCTATGGCCGCTAAACCTTGCTCAGCTAATTCTTCATTTTTATTGACTACCAGACCCAAGCTGGGTTTTTCCCTATTCAGCCGGCATGGATCTCTTGTGTAGATTGCAGACGCCGAAACACTGTATCATTAATCAGCCTCCTGCGTTGTAGGCTTGTTTACTGCAGTGTTCATTGGCGACCACTGTGGGGATTTGGTTTCTGCATACATGGAAGACCTTTCTGCGTCAAGCAGCTCTCCACGTCCTTCAATTGTTGACGCGCTGATTCTGCCGGTCGTACCCCGGAAGAAGATTCGGCGGTATGCCCTACGGCAGACCTGCGACGCTCTCAGCGCCTTTGTCCAAACCCCAGTAGCCCAAGGCGTATTTTCCGGTAAGATTCCTCCTCCTGTTCGTCCGATAGCCATGATTTCTTGAGTAGGGGGGCGCTCCTTTTTTTTTTTTTCCGCCTGTACCGATGTCGGCGTCGGCTAAAATCTTTTGTAGTGCAGTGCTTGAGTACTTGAAAGCTTGGACCGGTAGTCCCTTGTTAACCTTCTCTTGAAAGGTCGCTCGATCTTTTACAAATTTAAAAGGAAAGATCCTTGACTCGTCTTTTACTTTCCATATGTAGGCTTTGGCTCACAGGTTCACAGACCGAGTTTTTGAGATAGCGACATGCAGGTCTGTGTGGTGGTGTATCGGAGCTCAGGACCGAGCGTTTCAGCCGGCCGCCATCTTCCTTTCATTTTAAAATTTGTTATGGGTTTTTCATAGCATTTTGGGTGATTTTTTCTATTGCTTATGTTCTGCATAAATACTTTGCATACTGCTTTTGATCTATGCCGGAATGTTTTATGTCATGTTAGCAGGGAATGAGTACAGGTTTATTTCATTTCATTTGTGTAACCTTGTTCTTTGAGATGAACACTTACTCCCTGAATAGTATTCCACTTTCTTACATAACCCAAGAAGGTGTTTTGGGGGAATCAAATGCATATTTTACTGCTTACAGCAGTAAAATCTCCATGTCCTGGTAACACAGAGACATTTACTCCGACATATATCTGCAGGTTTGACCAGTCAATATTCAGCATACAACTCAGAATTGTGATATGTGCAGTATCTGCAGTTAGAGCACATGTCACTATTAACCGGGCTTCAGGTACGGAGAACCCAAGAGTCAGGGGTGTAACACACCCCCCGCACCCCCGCGGTGCGGGGGCCCCCACTCTTCAGTAAATAAAGGGGGCCCCCTCAGCTCGGCGGTGAGACCTGTGAGAGAGAGGCTTGCTCTGAAGCAAGCCTCTCTGTCTCTAAAGCAGCCTGCTCCTGGTGACCCAGTGCTGAAGAGAAACAAAGTAACAAGTTACATTGTTTCTCTTCAGTCAGAGCTATGAGCCAGGCCCGGAACAAGGGTGGGGGCCCCAGAGAGCAGAAGGCAGCAGCACAGAGGAGAGCTGACAGGGGCAGGAGAAGGATTGAAGCTCCCTCAAGGAACAGGATTGTATAGAGTGGGTTATTTGTGAATACACCTTTAATAGAATGTATTATTACTGTGCATTTTGTATTCTGGAATGTTTAATGTGCATCTTTTAGATTGCTACCTGCTAATTTACTGGATTGGTCTTGGGGCCTAGGTATGGAAATACATCTTCTTTTCTTTCCTGAAACCTTTGGAATTTCCTTGGATTTATTTTGGAAAGAACTTCCTACAAGGATCTGCTGGGACGCATTGTAAGGCAAACAAGCATTTGCAATATATGGTTTTGCAATATATGCTTTTACATATATGCAAGTCCTATATGGTATGGATTGCAATTGTTAGTTGCGGAATTGTGTTGTGTGGATTGGATCTGTATAGTGAAATAATGTGGCATGGTGAGCAGTGTAATTATGTGGATAGTAATTGTGTGGTATTGAGTGTACTGGAATTATGTGGAGTGGGATTGTGTGTCATGGAGTGGGATTGTGTGGCTTGGAGAGAGATAATCTGGAATGGTATTTTGTGTTGTGGAGTGGTATGTAGTGGAGTTTACTTATGTGGTGTGCTGTTAAATATTGTAGCAGGGTGTGGAATTGTGTGGTGTAGATTGGATGTATGTGGTGCGTTGTGCAATTGTGTTGTTGGTTTGAATTATGTAGTTTGTTGTTGAATTATGTGGTGTGGAATGGAAATGTGTAGTTCAATTTGTGTGATGTGGAAGTGTGCACTGGTGAGTGAAAATTATGTTGAGTGGTATTATGAGGCATGGTGTGAAGTGCAGTTATGTGGAATGTTGCTACGTGACATAGACTGGATTTACGTGGAGTGTATTCATGCAATGTGGAGTAGAGCATAATTATGTGGAGGTAAATTATGTGGTGCTGAGTGGTATTATGTGGAGTGTAATTATGTTGTTTGATTAATTGTTTGGGAATTAATTGTGGATTTGTGTGACATGTGGAATTATGTGGCATGGTATGGTGTATAATTGTGCGGAGTGGAATTATGCAGCATGTTGCAGAGTTATATTTTGTGGAGGGTAATCATGTGTTTTGGAGTGGAGTGTAAATATATTGTGTGAACTATAATTATATAGGTTGAAGTGGAATTATGTGTAGTTGAATTCTGTTGTGTGGAGTGGAATTATGTGGTTTGGAGTGGTATTAAATTGTGTGGAATGTTATTATGTGATGTGGAATTATGTGGTATGGAGTGAAATGCAAATATGTGTTTTTTATTGTTAGGAATGTAATTATGTGGTATGGAATGTTGTAGGGTTAAATTATGTATAGTAGAATTGTGTGGCATGCAATTATGAGATGTTCAAATGTGCCTTGTGTGGTAGACTTAGCATAGCTGCCAAGGTTTCAGATTGCGATATGTGACATTTTCATAAATTCAGTGTAATTATGAGTGACATTTCAACGACTATGAGTGACACTTTCTCGTGAGCAAAATCAAGCAATTAAGAGGAGGGAAACATATACATATTAGAAATTACACCCATTTGAGCAACTAGAAACGTTAAGAAAGTCACTGAACTAATGTGCGCTAACAGCAGGCTACTAAAAACTGAGCAGAGTCAGACTGTGTGAATGTCACCCGTTATTACAGTTATTATGAAAACGTCACACTTACCGATACAAAACCTTGGCATCTATGAAGGAATCAGTGTGAAAATGTGCTCTAATTGAGGTGTATTCCTCTGCACCCTCATGGTGACCAGCCTGCCAGGTGTCTTTGCAAACTTGCAAGCGCCAAGCAGTTTTCCATCAGCTACATGTTAATGTAACTATACAAAATAAATAAATTGGATGTTCTCTGCAGAAATCAGAGGTTTGCCTGTGCCAGGATACACTTACTCCAGCACTTTAAAAGTGGCACTCCATTCAAGGTCCCATAATGTCTGGTTACTCTGAGTAGAAATGCTGCAAAGTTGTTTTTAATTGCTAATCTGCTGTCAGATTAAACCTTCCGAAAAGAGCTGCTTTCATCTATGAGTAATCAGTCTGTTTCTGGAATACTAAAATCACAGTAAGACCCAGTGACTTACCCTCTAGTGCCTCCTCAGTGATCTTCTTTCTGAGGTAGGGTGCAACTGGGATCTAACATGTTTTAGGACTATGTGGTCTAGACTGCCCTGGTCTGAAGTGTTTCGTCCATTTAGCCGGGAGTGTAAGAGGAGGGGAGATCTGAGCCTGAAGCAGTATGTGCAGTGGCGACTCTGATGCTCCGAGACTAGAGTTAGGACACAGCTCCCTGCACCACGGTAGGCACCTAGACCCTCGGCGCAATCAGTTCTTCTACGGAGCAAGGTCTGTAGGTGCATTAATACAACACCTGCTGGACAAACGGGGCCCCAAGGCCTCTTCTGTGTGTGTGTAAATTGGGCCTCACAGGCCTGCGACCAGCAGGCAGAGGCCCGAACTGGAGAGGCTGGATGAGGCAATATAGCAGACTGTTATAGCATGTCTCTCGATCGACTCTAGTCAAAAGAGGAGCATTGAGGAGCACAAGAAGGTTAACAGGCGTTGGATGGCTACGAGGTGACTGACCACAGTAACAGGTGGAACTATGAGAGACGACTGGAGGCGCTAACCCTCTGAGGAAAAATAATTCATGGCAGTAAGGGGAGGGTAGGTTATGTCAATGCACTCCGAGAGTGTATTGTGCGGTTTCAATACAATGACACCTGGGTACAGTAACCCTTTCCAAAACCATTGTCACTCATTTAGCAATTACTCAATGTAACACCCCTAATCTGTGCATCTATATATCTATCTTGCATCTGAAGAAATCAACCCTCTGACACAGTTAAGAGTTACCAATACACCTAGGTCACAAGAGTTACGGGACCTTCTCCCTTGTGAATATTTTGGGCTGTGCTCCTCACCTTGTTTGGTTATCTTCACAATTAACATTTTTGTTTTTCATTCCGGTATGTCTGCTGCTGAAAGTAGCTTTTACCGCCTTGTGAAAGTTTTGAAGAAAACAAGTAGGAATCAGCCTGGAAAAGGAGCCCGCATGTTATTCCTTTATTACTTACTCATCAGGGCTGGACTGGCTACCGGACGTTTTGGTGCGCTGCCGAGCTGGGGGTTAATTTCACTGCGGTAGGGGCTGACTTCATTGATCTAGACCTGCGTGTGCTTCGAAATAAACAAAACAAAACTAATGTTTTTCAGCACACGCAGTTCCCCATCAATGAAATCAGACCCCAGCTCGGCAGCACACTAAAATGCCCAGTAGCCAGTCCAGCCCAGATACTCATCGTTATAACCATTCCCCCAACAACAAATCAGCAATGAAATTGGGCACTTTAGTGCTGTGGTGTTATTGTGTTAGGATCTTAGATCCCGGATCCTCCATGCAGAGCGGTCATTTTTGCACATCGCTTCCCGCAGGGAGGCATACGTTATCCTGGGTCACATCACCCCCTCCAGAGCTCTGGTGCCCTTCACAAGCCCCTAGCTCCAGTCAGGAACCAGTCCTTACAAATGTTGCACTCGAAACAGCTGACATCGAAGGGCTGCTGGGGCATGGCACGCACCTGCAATAAATCTTTGCGAGACCTAACTTTATGGATATATATATACTACAGATATAAAGCAAAATGTTGTGGGCATCGAAAAGGGACATTCATTACAGGACTACCACACAGGCAGCTGTACTGCATAACAAAATATACTGCCTCACGTTTAGGAGACAGGGGAAGTGTAGGAATTGGGTTTCTGTTGCAGTGACCACCCATTTTTTGCCAGACTATTGATTCACTTTTACTTGGTGTGCCCAGGGTTCCTTCCAATCAGGTTCCCAGGGCCTGTGTTCTTTCCCCAAAACAAACC
This sequence comes from Lissotriton helveticus, assembly GCF_964261635.1. NCBI lineage: Eukaryota > Metazoa > Chordata > Amphibia > Caudata > Salamandridae > Lissotriton > Lissotriton helveticus. The sequence continues at coordinate 368,107,553 of NC_136071.1, forward strand.
CAATTGGCATCTCTGGCCACAGGTCAGCCCCTGGTAAATGGTGTCACAGGTACCCAGGGCACTGTGATCAGAGAAGGCCTCTAAGGGCTGCAGCACGTATTGTGCCACCCTAAGAGGCCCTATACCTCTACACTCATACACTGCCTTTGCAGGCTTCGTGTTTTGGTGCAGAACAAAGTGAAGAGTCGACACGGCACACATCCCTTTGTGCCATTCCTACAACCCACTGCCCTGGCATACATCAGTCACCCCTCTAGTTGGGTGCACTATACCAGTGGTGTGGGCACAGGTGCATGAACCCTGTACCCCTACAGTGTCTAAGTCCATTCTTAGACATTGTAAGTGCAGTGCTGCCATTAAGAGTATATGGTGCTGGGAGATTATCTTCACGAACTCCACAGCACCATAATGGCTACACTGAAAATTGAGTAGTTTGGTATCAAACTTCACAGCACATTAAACCCACACGGGTGCCAGTGTGAAATTTAATGAAAAATCTACACAGAGGGCATCTCAGAGATGCCCCCCGAAAATGAACCCACCTCTAGTTTCCCGACAGAGTGGCTGCTCAGCTTGCCACCACCAGACATGTTTCTGGACCCCTGGGTCAACAGCCTGCTGTTCTTGGGGGCCTGAAACAATGTACATCCTGTGACGAGGTGCCAAGCCTCCTCCCCAGGATGGGCAGGGTTCACAAATGGGAACCTTCAAAGGCTTGCCGCCTTTGTGAGCTTCCCCAGACCACTTGCTGCTTTCAGCAACTGGTCCCCACTGGCTCTGCCCCCCACTTTGGGCAGGAGAACGGGCGGGAAAGACAAGAGAGCAAGAGAGGTGTGCCCACCTCTGTCAACTTCATCCCGCAGGTGGGGGAGGCAAGGTGAAGCACAACTCAGAGTCCCTGCCATCTTGAGGATGGGGACCCAACTAAACAGGGACAGGTTCATGCCCCCCTCCCATGGGAGGGTGGCATAATAGGGGGTGTTCCCACCCCAGGGAAAGGACCCAATGGTCCTACCCTCTACCTACCTGTAACACCCCTAAATCTAGTATTTAGGAGGCACCCTGAACCTTGCTTCCTCAGATCCAGAAACAAGAAGAAGAAAAGAAGTAGAACCGAACAACCATGCGGTCAGCTAACAAGAGGAAGACCCCACTGACTTGGCCCCAGCCCTACAGGCCTCTCTCCCCATGAACTTGCACTTACGAAATCCCGGTGTGTCCTGCAACCAGCAACCTCAAAAACCCAGGAGGACCTGCCTGCCTTCACTCCCAAAGACTGCTTCTCCCGTGAACACCGGATTTGTTCAACTGCAACCTCTGGCAGCAGCCGGAGACTGCGAATCCAGCCCACTCTGCACCTGCTGAACCCGGCCCGAGCTCGAGTGGAAAAACACCACAAGGAGGTCACCCTGGCAATCCTGAACTGAGATCCAGCGACCCCTGACCTGCCTCAAGCCTCCAGGCGACGCCTGCAGTCTAAATCCAGAAAGCCCCTCTAACCGCTACCAGGAGCTTGTAAGAAGATTCAACCCCAAAAGCCACCCCTGCACCCGATGCCCCACGGCTTTGCGTGCCCAAACCAACAGTGCCTAACCAACCCTTAACTTCCCAACTTACCTCTCGAAGTGGTGATCGCACCCATAAGTCCTTTGTCTCCCTGCCTGCAGTGCTTTTACACACTGGAGGTTCTCCATTGAAAACAACAGGGCGCCCGATGTCAAAACAGAACTCTGCACCCGGCCGCCTCATTGCTGCTGAGGGTGCACCTTTTGTGCTAATTTGTTTCCCCATTTGCCCTCACCTAAAGCATAGGAGCTTTGTTCCCACAACCCAATGGCCTGCTTGCCAGCAGCCACCAACCGGAGGCCCCCTATCCCCCACTGGACAACATTGGGCCTCAACACCCTGCACCCAGCCGCCCTAGTGCCGCTGAGGGTGTAGCAAGATTGCATCACTCACCCTCGGGACCCCTGAGTCTAACCCCAGAACCATAACTCCCACAGTCGATAATTTACCTGTGAATCAACAACCTGTTTTTCCTCCCTAGGATAACATTGACAATTTTCTTCCAAAAAGTGTGGAGTTTTGAAATCTAAAAATATTCTTAAAAAATTGCATGAATAACCAAAACGTATTTACTTACCTGTTTGCAGGAAATATCCCAGTGCTGAATCTAGGTATCCAGCATTGAGTTAGAAAAGTAATGTAAAAAGTAGCTTACCTGTAATTTACTGAAAAAGCCTATTCATTCCATTGGCCTGTATTTGCTAAGTATTGCAACCTACTGCATCCCCTGTAAATCAAACAAAGTACAATTCCTATTGCATTTTCAAACTTTTCTACAATGAGCAACGTATTACTCTAAAGTATTTAATGCTTACCTGTGCCAGGCTTGCTTGGTTCTAAAAATAAAACAGCAGTATATATTTTTATACAAAAACAATTGGCCTAGAGTTCAGTTCATGAGTGTGTGAATTCATTTGCTGACTAGGGGGCATATGTAGGTAGCCGTTTGCGATTCGCAAACACCAAAATTCTGCGAATTTCGGCATTTGCGAATCGCAAACAGCATTTTGATATGTAGATGCCAATTAGCAAAATAAGGAATTGCAAAAATTGCGATTCCTTATTTTGCTTATAGCATTTAAGGAATCGCAATTTTGCGATTCCTTAAATGCTATGTAGGGGTGCTTTAAAAATTGTGATTTTTACATAAGGAATCGCGAAATACCACCTACTTCAAGTAGATTGTATTTCGCGATTTCCTTCAAAAATGCATTTTTTTTTAAAATTCAAAGTGCCATGTGGCGCACAGACATTCTCTTACGGCATGTATGTGCGCCACATGTACTTACAGGCGCATTCCAGGGGTGCAACAGGTGTCCTTTGGACACCCTGGCACACATGGAATTGCGATTCTCAAATTGCGATTTTCACACAGAAAATCGCAATTTGAGAATGTATCACCATTCATTCATATGGGCCTTTAGGCTCATAGGAATTAATGGGACACGCATTCCTTAATTGCGATTCGCAATTTGCTAATCGCAAATAAGGAATGTTAGGGATTCGCAAAAAAATTGCGAATTTTTACCTACATTCCATTTGGCTATTCTCAAATAGCGATTCCTTAAAAATTGCTATTTGGGAATCGCAAAATGGAAATTACATACATATGCCCCTAAGTGTGTACATCAAATGCTTAACGCTGTCCTCTGATACTGCCTTACTGCTCGAACACTCTACCACAAATAGAGAGTAAGGTTCTATCTAACTTTAACCCCTGCCTACCTCTGGGGTCACTTGGACTCTATACACACTATACCTCATTTTGGTGTAGTATAGCTATAGAGCCAGTTTCCTACAGGAAGCACCAGAAAACAGACACTGGCTCATGGAAATAATACTACACTAGCATTGATTAGCAGCACTGGCACCCGAGGAGGCATGATGCCTGTTATGCGTGATTTTGCATTTCAGTGAGAGATGCGGATCACCACACTTAAATGCGTTAGTCTAATGGCAGATGCGTGGTACTTGGCAGGGCTGAATTAGGTGGTGTGGATTTGGACAAGCTGTGCACACTAAGGATTTTATGTCATGGGGTATCAAGTTGTCTATTTTTCTTTGTAAAAAGAATATGGGCTGTTTCTTTACCTTCCAGTACATTTCTGAACAATTTGTTAAGCTAAATTGTATTGGTGCATTTGTGTGCGCATGCTGGGAAGAATAAGTGTCTGGCAGAAATGCAAAAAATCATCTTACATCACAGTATTGACTTCTACACCTCTAAGCAGTAATTCAAATCCTAGAATGAGTTACCTGTTTGCTTTACAATGACAGTTAGTAAAACAAGTAAGTGCTTTGCGAGTCTGTATAAGTAGCAGAGGTTTTAAAGGGACTTGTTTTCGTGCAAGGTATTGGTTTTCCCAGTTCACGGAAGGGATAAAAATCATCTCCAGATAATAATAGGGTTGATAGGAAGGTGTGATAGCAGAATATTGATATGTGTTGATCTGGTGAGGACTGCGGGCAGCAAGTGCTTGATACACTATTTGCATACGAAAATACTATATTTTTTTCATTATCCTCCATTAGTTATTAGTAAGGAAGGAGGAAGAGAAGCATTCACTGTCAGCATTCAGTCTTATGGAGAAAAAGAATGGTGTGGTCTGTGGTAGATGCCGCTCAGAAGTCATAGGTATATGTATCAGGAGCTGCCATTGAAAGGAAGTGGAAATGTGCTTTAGATGTTGCCCGTATTGATGGCTACTGTGCGGTTGCAGACTTTGCTGGGCTGACAGTGGGTGGGGAAATACTACATTGTCACTATAGGTTTAATTACATGATTCGCGCATTCTCTCTGGTGTTTGTCCTTGGGGTACTTGCTGACTGGTGCTACACATGGGATCGGGTTTGCCTTTGACAGGAGGTATGGTTAAGTGGGGTGCGTAGTGTAAATTAATGTTGGTGTGAGGAAACAAACTCATCCTCTATGTACATTTAAGATTATTGTGTGCATCACGCAGAGGATGAAAAGTAGCAAGAACGGCTTTGATGCCATAGAGGCTACCAGGTAGAACTGTTTTGGGGGGGTCAGTTGAAGAGATTGTTTAAAATGTTTTAAACTACTATAGTGGCATTGGGGAGGGCAGCAGCTGAAAGGTTCTGTCTTTACTGGTAAGCAGTGGTTAGATGGGGACCGGCCATTAGTCTTTCTGTCTGTGGTGGACAGGCGAGCAGAGAGCGGCGGCCACTGGATTGCAGTAGCATACGAGGGGTGGTTTTAAAGACAGAGGGAAAAGCATAACTGCGGGTTATGTAGGGGTGAGAGTAGGGTTAATGGATGCATTAGTAGCAGGCATGAAGGCAGTGGTCAGTGTATGGAGGTGGTTAACTGAGCGGGCTTCGCTTGACGGTGGGTCATCAAGTTGGAGGATGTGTTTGGTGGGCCGGCTGGAGGCAGTGTTATGTAACTTTGCTGGAGGGCGCAGCAGCAGTATTTACTGATATATGTAAATCGCCCGATAAAAGGTCGGATGTGACCATGGAGGAATTTATGGCTGGGGTGAGCCCCTGCAGTATGGCAGGTCTCTGACCTGAGTGCTCTTGACTGAATGGGGGGCCCCTCCATGTACTTTGCAGGGGGCCCCTCAAGTTTCGTTACATCACTGCCAAGAGTGAAAGAGTCTATGTGGAGTACACTTTTAAGTAGCATGGTGCAACTCAGAGGAAGTCACAGCCAATAATATCCACCTAAGCTAAATGAGTCTATGTTGTGCAACAAAAAGAAACATGTAAATGTATAGCAAAGCTTAGCTCCCAAAACTACCAAGACAAATGAAGTGAAGTCCATACAAGAGAAAATCGGTTCAAGGAGTCCAAACACCGCTGCAGTGTGCCACCAAGCAGGAAAGCACAACATTTAGAACTGTCAACGGTCCTGAAATAATAGCGACACTTTTTGAAAATCATGTAGTTAGCTTAAGTTGGATGAGTGGACGTGCTAGAGAAAGGGGGATTAGAGAGAACGTAGGTTTGAGAAGGTGAGCAAGAGTAGAGAGGTTCCCAACATGAAAAACGCCACATGAAGTCCCCTTGAACCTTCCCACCTTTTGGTTGGGTTTTGGACTGTACATCATGAGAGGAGGTTTAGGAAGGTCGAAAGGTTTCTACTGTACCCTAAGGGTGGTAGTTCAGGAGCAGGGGGTGTGTTTGGAATCGGAACTACTGAGATAGGATTCCCAGAAGTTTTTGGGTTTATGTGGCTAGGCTCTGCCACATGGCAGGGACTAGAAGAGATGGACCTAGACACTTATAGATAGGGTAAGGGAGACAGACCGTTTTTCAGCAGAGGGGAACGGCACCAGATTCCACTAAGCAGGTTACAATACAGTCAATGCATGCCTAAATCAATATGCAGGTGGTGCATTAAAGCAGGCGGCAATTCACAAATAAGAGCTCCTGTGACAGGAGTTGGAGGTCACTCAGGCGGGCAATGGTGGAAAGTGGAATGGGAAACATGCTCCACCGTCCCTCGAGAGCATCGCCTAAGTCATAACAGCATCACACCAACATGGGTGGCATCTCTGCAGCTCATGTAAGTGATTCAAATGGGAGGGAGTCACAAAGTCAGGCCAGCAGCCTCAGAAGCTGAGCTACTAAGAGAAAGGACTCGCTGTAGTTCTCAGTGCTGTTCAGCTGGGCGATGAGGCATGGAAAGACCAAGGAGATATGGACTTGGTCAACAAGATGTAGGGTGAGGAGGCAACAGAACAATCCAAAGTATGCAAAAAACAAACAAATAGCCATGGTAAGCATCATTTCATTACAGTTAATGCTAAAAAAAACGTGTGTGGCTCTGAACAAATATGACAACACTTGTAAGGAGTTGGAGGTCACCCGAGAAGCAAGTGGGTGACATAGGAAGACAAGAAACATGCACTGTCACCCAGTGAAGCACTGCCTCTGCCTTTGAAGCAACAGTCCAAGAGGGCTGTGCTCCAAAATCAGACAGGTCACAAGGTTGAGGGTGATGCAAAGCACCGGCAAGTTGAATTAGCGAGAGACATTATGCTGTCGCCTTGAGGGCTGTGTGGCAGAGGTCTCGGGCTTTAGGGCATGGCAGGACCCCGAAGAGGAGAGCAGTGATTCAACAGAGCCTACCCAGGGCATTCTGTTCAACAGATTAGTAAAATAAACACACAACTCGAAAAAACACTGGTGGTTCTGCCAATTAAACATGTCTAAATAAATCATGCAGTTCTGCGCGAATAAGAGCTCGCTTGCTTGGAGTTGGCTGTTTGTCGCGGTGGAGACGACCATCGCATGCTAGCGACGCCTCGGTCTTGGGTTAATTCCGCTCACTGCGCATGTGTGCTAAAACAAAACCCACCCTAGATTAACGAACCCCAACATGAGTATCGGTCAGTACCTGCAATGGCGAGTCAGCTTGCGGGAGTCTGCTGCTGCGCCTCGTAGGGTTGTAAATCACTCTGCTCTGCTCCTGGTGTTAAAAGAGCCACACAGACAAATAGTAGGCAACGCTGCCCTGACAGAGGAGATGCGTCAGATGTACAAAGGTGAGGACACTGCAGGAAGGGGATTCCCTGCGTACTGTCGCTGTGTCAGCTAATTCACCAGGAGAACTTTGGATCATCCCTTATCAAAGCGCCCCGAAATATATTTGCACTTCAAGGAACTTCATACAGCATAATTCTAAGCATGAGTCCAATGTGCAACTGATAATTAGGTTAACGACCTAAAGCTGACATAATTCAACGTATAAATCCTACACTGTAAGCAGATATTGAATTGTTGTTCGATTTGCATTACCGACCTATTTGCAATACTTTTCTAAAGGAGCTGCTTAGCTACATAGTACTATGGCCATTGATATAGAAGCAAGCCCACATTCCCAAAAAGGTGTACAACCGAAGAACAGGCTGAAGGGCAGCTGCTGAAAAATACAGAATTAATGCTTGTTTTCCTTATATAATTGTGTATGCCCTTAAGCTGTCTCGCATAATAATAACGGTGGGTGATTTACACCACTGGTTTGTGCTGCAAATAATATTTGCTACTCTCACCCACTTTAATACTACTTAATTTCTGGGCGCCGGGTCAAGACTGAATTGCATATGGCTGGGTTCAAACTGAAACGGCATGGTGAGCAAAAAACGATGGATTTAGGCCCAGATCTTAGTACTGGGGTCAATGTATGACATTGTTCTGCATTCTGTTCATTTTGCATTTGTCACCCCTGTAATATAGTTGACAGTCTAGTAGCTGGGATGGGAGGAGCTAGGTGGGCTGAGGGGAAGAGGAGGAGTCAGGACAGGATGAGGGCAGTTAGAGTAGGGACAGGAGACAGGCTGGAAGCATGATAATAAAGCTCCAGTAAGAATAAGTAATTGTGTCTGTGATTATTGTAGCAGGATGCTACAACTGGCGACGAGGGTGGGATGACACTGACTGCAGCCCACAAGACCACATACAGACACCCTGTCCCATGCAGCGTCGAGGGAAGAGCTCCGCTGCCGAGTAAAGCTGAGGCCTGATGATTGTGGCCCAGAACAAGTGACCGCGACCCAAAGAAGCCAGGGAATCCCGAGGAAATCCCGACCTGGGAGCGCTGAAACGCTCGGTCGAAGAAACCCTGTGGCGCTGAAAGTGCGAGCCCCGCCGAGTGTGTGTAACCCAGCAGCCAGAAAGAAACAGGAGTCGGGAGCCCACTCCGACCCTGTACTGTGCCCAGGAAGGAAGAAAAAGTGCCCCAGAGCCGTGGACGGCATCCACGACGTGCCGCCAGCAAGCGCTGCTAAGAGCGCTGCAATTTGAGCCCGGGCGCTGTCGGAGATCGGGAAAACCTCACGCCTAATGCGTGAGGTTTGGCAGGTCGTCGGCGCGAGAGAGCAGGAACTGCAAAAGTGAGCTGGGAGTCCACCCCAATCTCACCTGATGACTGCTGTGGCCGGTAAGGAGTGAATCCTGTGTGGACTGCCCCCGTGAAGGTCCACTGCCAAGCGCTGCTGAGCGCGGCAAAATTGGAGTCCGAGTGAATCCAGACGTCGGAAAACCTCACGCTGGATGCGTGGGTTTTGGCATGCCCCGCCGAAGGACCCTGCAAAGTAAGGCGGGAGCCCACCCCATCCTCACCTGACTGTGGCCTTGACCAGAGGGAGCCAAATCCGGAGTGTGCTGACCCTGAAAACGACTGCCGGTGAGTCCTGTGTGAAGAAAAGGGGTCGAATGAAGAGAGAGAAAGTAGTGCCTGTGGATGATCACGGCGGCCATCTTTGAGTCAGGCAACTTTTGGGACATCCTCCCTGTGCAAACTGTAGGTGGCCATTTTGAGGTCAGGCGAGCTGAGTTTCAGAAACAAGCATTGGCGAAGAACAAACAAGCATTGGCGAAGACCAAACAAGCATTGGCGAAGATCAAACAAGCATTGGCGAAGACCAAACGAGCATTGGCGAAGACCAAACGAGCATTGGCGAAGACCAAACAAGCACTGGCGAAGACCAAACAAGCATTGGCGAAGACCAAACAAGGACTGGCGAAGACCAAACAAGCACTGGCGAAGACCAAACAAGCACTGGCGAAGACCAAACAAGCATTGGCGAAGACCAAACAAGCATTGGCGAAGGCCAAACAAGCACTGGCGAAGGCCAAACAAGCACTGGCGAAGACCACACAAGTACTGTCAAGAGCCAACAGACAAGCCGTGGAGTGTAGGAACCAACAAGCTGTGGCGAAAGGGAACAAACAAGTATTGGTGCATGCAAATAAACAAACATTGGTATATGCAAATAAACATGCACTGATAAATGCCAAGAAATAGGCATTGGTAAGGCAAGTAAATAAGCGTGGATAACGGCGCGTGAACAACAATGAACAAGTCTTAGCAACCAAGACAGAAGAAGCACATGCAAACACGAGAGTGAATCAACTAACAAGCACGAGCAACCACAAGAGTGATTTACCAAACATGCATTGACAAAACAAATGTCAGCACGGGTGGAAACGCGAACATTGAGAAACGCAAGCGAATGCGCAGTGGCGAATGCAATGAAGTAGCACGTGTCTCTAAAATAAAAGAGGCACAAGCAAACACAAGGACCAAGCAAAGACAACAGCACAATGGAACAAGCATAAGCAAATGCAAGAGACCGATAAAGACGACACTGAGCACAAACCAAAGAGCGCCGAAGAGAGAAGAGCTGCTGGGCAGAACTGCAGAAGACCCAGAGGAGGGCAGTCCTACAGAGGACCCCGGAGAAAGTAGAACCATCCAAGTTCGTTCACCAGCACATACAGCGCATACTGGGATGATTACAAAGACTATCAATTTCTAAGCAAACGACCAGACCAAAGACCTTGACCAGAATCTCCCTCTCTCATGGCGGGAAGAGACGTAGCACCACGGGTCACTCCAGACACTGAAGTACCACCCCCAGGGGTGCAGACTGATGAGTGGATCTCGGATCTCAAATGACACTGGTGGCTCGAAGCTTTGGAAGATTTCTTAAAAGCCAATGGTGAGCAAAGAGAGAGAAAATGTCTGATACTACTCCTCCATCTGGTGGGTCCTGAGGGCCGCTGCCCAATCAGGACATTTTCCAAAGAGGATACAGATATCTACAAAAGACTCCAAAGGGAGCTCTGTGCCCATCTCAACGCACAGACAGATGTGGATCAGAATCGCATAGTTTTCAATACAGCACGGCAGGAACCAGGCGAACCGTTGCCAAACTTCATCACTCGGTTACAAAATCTGGTACGAGGCTGCCACTTCAACACTTTTACAAATGAGGATGCGGTCCGACTTCGGATCGTTGAAGGTTGCACAAACCCTGACACCAAGCGCAAGATCCTGCAAGGGCATTGGTCGTTAAAGGAAATCATCAAGAAGGCCGAAATTGGAATGCAAATAAAAGCAAGAGACAGATTCAAGGACGTGCACCTGAGAGCAAACCATCAAGATACCTGGAAAGATAGCACTCAGAAAATAAACAAAACTGAAAGGAGAGAGAGGGAAGGCAGACCAGCAAAAAGACAACGGGAAAGATACAGTGACAAAGAAAGTGACAAGGACTACTCAGAATCAGATGACTCAAAGTCAACCATCCAAAAGACAATTCCAAAGAGTTATTCAACCCCCAGGAGTTCCTCAAGGAGTCATTCAAAAAGACAACGGGAAAGATACAGCGACAAAGAAAGCGACAACGATTACTCAGAGTCAGACTCCTCAGCGTCTGACTACTTAAAGTCAACCAAGGATTACTCAGAGTCAGAAGACTCAGAGTCAACCATCCAAAAGACAATTCCAAAGAGTTATTCACCCCTCAAGAGTTCCTCAAGGAGTCATTCAAAGTATGACACACAGTACTCTGATGAGGAAAGAGAGGCAAATGGGACAGATCGCACTCCTGGACAAGAGGGCATCCTGCACAACAAGTGGGAGAGAAAGACAAACCCTAGAAGAAGGGGTCGCACTGGTCAACACCTGAAGTCGGCGCAGGAACATCAGTCGTCAAGCAGTGAAGACGATTCCAAGGAAACATCTGGCAGGAGACCGCATCACCCCCAGACCAGAGGTGTTAGAGCATCAAACAAGCATGAAGGAGAAACAGGTCGCACAAGACGGACTGATCCTCCACAACAACGAACCAGAAAAGATCCATGCATCTTTAGCTCCCGCGACAATGAAGAAACGGAGGGGAAATCGTTAACTTCAGGCGAGAAGGACAAAGAGGCAAAAGCTTGGGATCAAGCACAAGGAACAATCACGGGGTCATCAAACAAACCCCCAAATGAGACAGCATTGAAGATGCTCCAACAAAGGCACATGGAGAAGCCTCTCAAAGACAATTCAAAGGGAAAGAGCAATTTGTCACGGACTACGGAATTCAAAAATCCATTACCCGAGACAGTTTCAAAGAAATGTTTGAGAAGGAATGGGAAGAAGGATCTCTCTGATGCGGAGCGCACATCCATCCAATCCTGGAAGTTGACAAAAGACTTCTCTGACCCAGAAAGCATGTCTATGGCCAGGAACTCCTCTGGTTCAGAGAGCGCGTCTGTCCGATCCTTTAAAAGGGGTATGGCCCGGACCTCCTCTGATTCAGAGAGCGCATCTGCCCGATCCTGGAAGTCGACATAAGACTTCTCTGACCCAGAGAACATGTCTGTACAATCCCGTGAGTCGACCAAGTCATGGTCCCGACAACAGACATGGCGTCAGCCACCCGAACGCACCATGGAACCAAAGGACATCCTTCCCGTCAAGAGCAACATGTCACACACTAAGGTCTCTGAATACTCAGTCACCCCACCGGACAACCTGTCATGTCAGGCACAAGTATATTCAGACACCGATCAGACACCGTCACCCCTGAAGGGGTCCGCAAGGTTGACTCACAGGACCTACAAAAGGAAGACAGAGACAGTGGACCTTAGTAACCGGATGGGAAAGGACCAGCCAGTCACTCCGCAAGGAAAGCCGGATGCGTCAGGAGAGAGGGATCATCAGATGAGAGAGAAACATGCCTATGCACAGAAGCCGGACGTGTCAGTAGAGAAATATCATCAGATGAGAGAGAAACATGCCCATGCATCGATAGCTCACGATCTCGCCAGACAACCCGAGGCCGTGAATGAGTTATCGAAACAAACCAAGACAGTCTCATCAGATAGCACCGTACTGTCTGGCATACACGACTCTGAATTGGAGGGCAGTGTTGCTCTCGACAGGACTAGCCAAAAGGAAGTAAGGGTAGATGTGGCGAATGAGTTACCAAACCAAACCAAGACAGTCTCATCAGGTAACACCGTACTGTCTGGTATACATGACTCTGAATTTGAGGGCAGTGTTGCCCTCGGCCGGACAAGACAAAAGGAAGCAAAAGTAGATGCGGGTGCTCGGAAGAGGACCGGAACATTATCCACTCGTGAAAGAGATCGAGCATCTGAACCAATCGTAGTTACACCACCGGAAGGAAATATGAGGACTGCGGACCGCGAGAGTCAACAGTTTACACGCAACGTGGTCAAGAATGCCTTGATCAAGACAACAGGAAGATTGACCAAAGCCAAGCCCACCACTGATTCAACACTACTGAAGCTTGAAAAACAGGCCGTCCGCCGACCCGTGTGGTGGATTGAAGAATTGCGAACATTGAAGACATTAAGCTCATTTTGTTAAGAAGGGGGGAGATGTAATATAGTTGACAGTCTAGTAGCTGGGATGGGAGGAGCTAGGTGGGCTGAGGGGAAGAGGAGGAGTCAGGACAGGATGAGGGCAGTTAGAGTAGGGACAGGAGACAGGCTGGAAGCATGATAATAAAGCTCCAGTAAGAATAAGTAATTGTGTCTGTGATTATTGTAGCAGGATGCTACAACCCCGAGTGGGACGGGTGAGTGGGACAGGTATGCCCAGACGTAGGTCCCATGCTCTCCATGCCACTGGAGTCAAGCAATCATGGCTGATGAGGGCTGAAAACCTGAAACCGTTCCTAGGTTACTTGCTTCCAGTCCAGGGAGCTCCTCCCCTGGCAGTTCGGCCTGGACTGTTCCCATTGGGCACAGGGTCAAAACTGATTTGCATATGACTGGGTAAAAAATGGAATGGCATGGTGAGCAAAAAAAACGATGGATTTGGGCCCAGATCTCTGTACTGGGGTGAATGTACAACATTGTTCTGCATTCTGTCCATCAATTGATCTTTTTGCATTTGCCACCCCGAGAGGTACGGGTATGCCTAAACGTGGGTCCCATGTTCTCCATGCCACTGGAGTCAAGCTATCCTGGCTGATGAGGGATGAAAGGCTGAAACCGGTCCTAGAATGCTTGTTTACTGTCCAGGTAGGACCTGGTCTGGCAGTTTGGGCTGGACTGTTCCCATTGGGCGCAGGATAAAGATTGTTTTTCATATGGCTGGGTCCAAACTGGAATGGCATGGTTAGCAAAAAATAACGATGGATTTAGGCCAGGATCTCTGTACTGGGGTGAATGTATGACATTGTTCTGCATTCTGGCCATCATTTTTTCTTTTTCCATTTGTCCCCCCAGTGGAACGGGTATGCTCAGATGTCGGTCATGTGCTCTCCATGCCACAGGAGTCAAGTTATCCTGGCTGAAAGTCCAAAACCGGTCCTAGGAAGCTTGCTTCCAGTCCAGGGAGGACCTAGCCTGGCATTCGGGCTGGACTGTTCCCATTGAGCGGAGGATCAAGACTGATTTGCATATGGCTGGTTCCAAACTTGAATGGCATGATGAGCAAAAAAAATGATGGATTTAGGCCCAGATCTCTGTACTGGAGTGAATGTATGACATTGTTATGCATTCTGTCCATCAATTGTTCTTTTTGCATTTGTCACCCGAGTGAGAGTGTATGCCCAGATGTGGGTCCTGTGCTCTCCCTGCCACTGAAGTCAAGCTACCCTGGCTGATGAGGGCTCAAAGCCCGAAACCTGTCCTAGGATGCTTGTTTCCAGTCCAGGGAGGACCTGGCCTGGCAGTTCCGGCTGGACTTTTCCCATTGGGCGCAGGGACAAGACTGATTTGCATATGGCTGGGTCCAAGCTGAAATAGCATGGTGAGCAAAAAAAAACCAATGGATTTAGGCCTATGATCTCTGTACTGGGGTGAATGTATTGCATTGTTATGCATTCGGTCCATCAATTGTTCTTTTAGCATTTGTTACCCCATGTGGGATAGGTATGCCCAGGCGTGGGTCCCATGCTCTCCATGCCACTGGAGTCAAGCTATCCTGGCTGATGAGAGCTCAAAGCCCGAAACCGGTCCTAGGATGCTTGTTTCCAGTCCAGGGAGTACCTGGCAAGGCAGTTTGGGCTGGACTGTTCACATTGGGCGCAGGGTCAAGACTGATTTGCATATGGCTGGGTCCAAACTGGAATGGCATGGTGAGCAAAAAAAATGATAGATTTAGGCTCATGATCTCTGTACTGTGGTGAATGTATGCCATTGTTCTGCATTCTGTCCATCAATTGTTCTTTTTGCATTTGTTACCCCGTGTGGGACGGGTATGCCCAGGCATGGGTCCTTTGCTCTCCATGCCACTGGAGTCAAGCTATCCTGGCTGATGAGGGCTCAAAGCCTGACACCGGTCCTAGGATGCTTGTTTCCAGTCCAGGGAGGACCTGACCTGGCAGTTCAGGCTGGACTGTTCCCATTGGGCGCAAGGACAAGACTGATTTGCATAAGGCTGAGTCCAAACTGGAATGGCAAGAAAAAAACATGATGGATTTAGGCCCAGATCTCTGTACTGGGGCGCATGTCTGACATTGTTCTGCATTCTGTTCATCAATTTTTCTTTTTGCATTTGTCACCGCGAGTGGGACGGGTATGCCCAGACATGGGTCCCTTACTCTCAATGCCACTGGAGTCAAGCTATCCTGGCTGATGAGGGCTGAAAGCCAGAAACCCATCCTAGAATGCTTGTTTCCAGACCAGGGAGGATCTGGCCTGGCAGTTCGGACTGGACTGTTCCAATTGGGCACAGGGTCAAGACTGATTTGCATATGGCTGGGTCCAAATTGAAATGGCAAACAAAAACAACAATGTATTTAGGCCCAGATCTCTGTACTGGGGTGAATGTATGACATTGTTCTGCATTTTGTCCATCAATTGTTCTTTTTGCATTTGTCACCCAGAGTGCGACGGGTATGCCCATATGTGGGTCCCGTGCTCTCCATGCCACTGGAGTCAAGCTATCCTGGCTAATGAGGGCTGAAAGCCCGAAAATGGTCCTAGAAGGCTTGTTTCCAGTCCATGGAGGACTTGGCCTGGCACTCAGGCTGGACTCACTGAGCGGAGGATCAAGACTGATATGCATTAGCCAGGTCCACACTGGAATGGCATGGTGAGAAAAAAAAAAGATGGATTTAGGCCCACATTTTTGTACTGGGGTCAATGTATGACATTGTTCTGCATTCTGTCCATCAATTGTTCTTTTTGCATTTGTCACCCCGAGTGGGATGTGAAGGCTCAGATATGGATTCTGTGCTCTCCATGCCACTGGAGTCAAGCTATCCTGGCTGATGAGGGTTGAAAGCCTGAAACCGGTCCAGATGCTTGTTCCAGTCCAGGGAGGACCTGGCCAGGCAGTTTGGGCTGGACTGTTCACATTGGGCAAGGGTCAAGACTGATATACATATGGCTGGGTCCAAACTGGAATGGCATGGTGAGTAAAGTGTGATGTATTCCTATAGGTTCTGTATCGATCCCCCTATTCCTGACCCTATTCTGGTTAACAAGTTAACTAGCAGCCATCCCATGAGGCAGAAAACCCCCATGATGCAGGAACCGTTATCTGATTAAGCCACACTACGGCACAGGAACGTGTTATCTGATTAGGTCATAACGCTTGCCATCTAATTAGACAAGCGATATTCCTCCAGCCCCTGATAAGGCATACGGAGTTCTCAAAACAAATCAAACCTATGACAACCTGGGAAAAACCCTGCGGCCATTGTTTTGATTTCACCGAGAACTTCAGCAAAAGAATGTGCTAACGACCAGGTCGTATGACATCCTTATTGACGTATCTATGTCCATCCTTACGTCAATCTCGGCACCTTAAAGGTATAAATATTACCGATATTGCCCTATGCAAACACACGCGGTGGTGACGAGATCGGAGCAGCCAGACTTGCCGAAGCCCAGAGCAGAGCAGACCCCGCTGGCGCAGCCCCGCCTTACTGACGCGCTGAGAACGAGACGCTGCGAGAAATCCAGCTCCGGCGCTTCCGGGTAGCCCTCGCAGGCAGCCTGGAATATCGAGACCAGAGACGAGAGATACCATCCCTCATTCATCCTAGACTCCAGGTACAGAACTGAATAACCCCTTGCAGAGAATTCTTGAGTCAGTCACTTGGCAAAACAAACTTAACTTAAACTGCTACTTTCTATTCCCGCCCACGTATTAGGCTTAGGTCAGGTACATCTGGGGTAGGCGTAGTTAGAAACACCAGTTGAGTACGATTAGTCAAATGTATATGTGTATGTATCTATTTTATTCATTTTAACCCATCATATGGCTTAGAAACCATATCAATGTTTTTACAGTATTATTTTATACTTCTGCTTTTATTGTATGCACTTTACTTAACCATAAGTATTGCAATAATATCGATCCATTTCTCTTGTATGAGAAAAGAGACTGATCAATAAATACCATCTTTTATTGAACACGCCCGTCTCTTCCTTTTCTCTACAATCTGGTGAGACTAAGAATGCACGTACTGACTGAGTAAAATAAGTCGTCTTTTGTTTTCACACGACTCTAGAGATACACTCTTGATTAGGGGAGAGCAAAGTTGTCATGTTCTATGGTTGTCAGAAACTAAATCCCTTCTTGTCTATCCAGGGAGGTTCAACTCCTCCTTGCCTATTCGAGAAAGTTTCTAGTGAACTCTGAGCTAGCTGGCAAACCCAAAACTTTAAGTCTAATATCGACAATAGAAGACCTAGTTAACGTCTGGTCTAGGCCTATACTATTGAAGGTATTATTCCAATGCGCAGAGCCTATTGGGATAATAGGAACTACACTACATGGCGCCCAACGTGTTTGGATAGGCGATAAAACTAACGTAAGACATTTAGAGTAACTCAGTCGTGCTTTTTCACTCAGACCCCTTTTTTCCCATAATACTCCAAAGACGTCTGGAGTGGGTGAAAGGTAATATCCGCCAGACCTCGCAGGAGGAAACTCCTATGTATGGTCCTTGGTTTAGTCAACGTTGAAGGATACACTGTTCCAAAATATTGTGCATCTAATCTTTGTTTCCATAAGAACCTGATCTGCAAAACAAACTAAATAACCTTCTGGACAGTACAATGTCAGACACTGAAGGAGAAAGAGAGGCAGTTAGAATAGTAACTGAACTCGCAGCAGCTGATAATGCACTGCAAGACGCTGACCCGGATATAATACTCATCGCGGTCAACATAAGAAAATCTATAACTTTAAAACTTATAGAAAATGGACTGACACCTAGAGGTGGCACAGTCATATTCGTAATTGAGGCACACGAATATCGGCAGACAGAGGTATTCTATTCATGGATACATTTTCCAGCAGCAAATGCTGTAACAAAGGTCTTCCACTATTACAAAACAGAGGAACCTCCTAATGAGTACACTCCTTTCGAGGAGATGGAAGTACCACTTAAATTTCAAGAGCATCTGCTCTTATTTAATGGTGCCCTAAAACATAATAATCACATCACTAGGCTCGGTCCATTAGGTAGACCAGGAGCAACGTGGCCGGTCCTAGCCGGATACACACCACATCCAGACATCGATGGGATGTCTGCAGCAGAGCTTTTAACACAGCTAAAACAATTAATAAAATTACATAGACAATTAGTCCAATATGTGATGCAGACTTCAACAATTCAACCAGCAATTAAAATTCCACAGCTGACCCCTCATCAGGGGAACACAAATAAAATTACACCACAGAACATACAATCCTGCCTAGGTAAAGTACCAGCTAAACGGGAACAAATATTATTCTGGTTAGCACAAAAAATCACCCAAATAGAGGCGGTGTTTCCAGACACCACCCCGTTAGAAAAACACAGGATTCTGACTATCTGTCTTCCAATGGGAATCGCACCACACGTGGAGGACTGTGACACTTGGGGTACAGTCTTTGCTTCCATCTACACAAAAACGCACGGTGTTCCATCCATTTCGGTAATACCAGATGTGCTAAAACAAATTCAAGACGAATACGGTCCAGAACCCGCTTTATCTCTTGGTATGAAATTACTAAAAGACTTCAAGCAGGTCTCGGCTATATTATTAGCCAACATAAAGGGAGAAGCAGCAAACGTGGCGATCCACCAGAGGTTAAAGGAGACAGATATAGCAGACCAACCAGCTGAAATTGCCAGAATTATAGAAAAATCCTATGAGGAACTAGGTAGAGATAGTTTAGGTGGAATACCAGTAAAACCACAACTGATTGAAAGTCCTGGAAAAATATTTTTTAATAATAATTCAACATCACAAAAAAAGAGCTGGGATGGAAACAAACAATCCAATCCTAAAGAAAAGAAATTCCAGTCCAGAGGAAGGTCTCCTCGGCGGAGAGAAAAATCTCCGAACCAAAGACACAGGTCACCCCAAAGTGACCCCTCTGGGAAAAGATATAACCTTAGAAATAGGGATAATATAAAGAAGCCTGATAGATATCAAGACATTGATACACGTCCCTCTCAATCTTTTCAGACTTCCTCGCAGAAATCGGAAAGAAGAGGACGATCAGAACAAAGAGAAGAGCACGCCAAGTCCAAAGACAAGGAATCTGCTCATCTAAAAAAGAAACTACAATTTCCAAAAAAGAAGGTAGCCAGTATCAAGGTAGTTAACAATGCCGAGAATACTGAGGACACAACTGAAAAACGGAGAATGGGCTCAGACAATGCTAGACAGCGCAGCAGAAGTGAGCATAGCTCGCAAAGTCCTTATGAATCTTCTGGAGACAGTGGACACAAATGAATATCTTCAAGTGGAAACTGCAGACACCAGACTTAGCAACCCTCACAAAATATATGAAATAACTTTACGTATAGAAGGGGATAAGACTAGAAAAATAAGGGGACTATTTTGGGATAATCTCTCCAAGGGCTATGACATCCTTCTAGCTGAAAAAGACTGGCCACCAGAGTTTGTCAGGGAGTGCCCTCATGGCGAAGAAATAATTATGCCTGCCTTCTCAAATCATATCCCAATTCATAAAAAATACACACTTGCCAGAAAGTGGGCAGTAGCTCAAGCTCCTGCTTTATATAAAAATCATGTAGGATGGGATGAGGACTCTCCTCCTCACAATATCCAGTTAAAATCACAACCTACTGCACAAAGACAGTACCCAATTAAGCAAGAAGCTAAAAAACAGGTAAAAGAAATCCTAGATCAACTAGAATACCAGGGGGTGATTGAAACTTGCACCTCACAAATGAACAACCCTTTGGTTCCGGTCTTCAAACCAGACAATTCATATCGTCTAGTTTTGGATTACCGACACCTTAACTCATGTTGCAAAACTTTTGCAGTGCAAAACTCGCATAGTGCTGCACTAATGAATAACATAGTGCGCAAAAAATACAAAACAACATTAGACATCTCTAATGGATTCTTTTGTCAAAACATAGCACCAGAGAGCAGATATTTGTCTGCGTTCTCAATAAATGGCACTCAAAAACAATTCTGTCGGTTAGCCCAGGGGTACAAGAATAGCCCAGGGGTATTCTCAGCGAGAGTAACAGAATTACTACAAACATATGATGACGAGGCATTATCTTATGTCGACGACATATACCTAACAGATGATGACTTGGATACTCACTTGAAGAGAGTGAACACCATAATACTTGGGTTCGCAGCAGAGGGTTACAAATTCAACTTTAAAAAATCTAGAATTGCCCATCTAACAGTCCTGTTCTTAGGATACGAATTATCAAGTGAAGGCAAAAGCCTGGCTGACAATTTCCTAGAGAAATGTGCCGTACTCCAAGCACCTAGAACACTAAAAAACCTACAGTCAATTCTAGGCTTCCTAAATTTCGGAAGAACATACATTGCAAATTACGCAGAAAGGGTCAAACCCCTTTATGATCTAATAAAACCAGATTTTAAAAGAACCAATTGGACTCAAATACACACAGAAATTTTGAGATCCTTACAAACAGACATGTTAATTAAAACAAAATTAGAAACACGTGATAACACACGCAATCTAGTGATTCGAGTCATCCCAGGAAGATGCGGATTCACATACCTGACCTCTAATAAGGGAGAAAAGGTACCAATTGCATTCAAATCACACTTGTACACTAAGGCTGAAATGAAATTTAGCCCAACGGAAAACATTCTTACTGCAACACAGACAGCTATAGCAAAAGAACGAGCCCTGGCACAAGGAAAACGAATAATAATCGTGACACCGATACCAGCCCTAGAGGCTGTAACAAAAGCAAGCATTCCAAATGCTAAAGCGCTCCATCCGAGATGGATACAAT
The DNA here is from genome assembly GCF_964261635.1 of Lissotriton helveticus. Classification (NCBI taxonomy): domain Eukaryota; kingdom Metazoa; phylum Chordata; class Amphibia; order Caudata; family Salamandridae; genus Lissotriton; species Lissotriton helveticus. Next base: position 368,128,108 of record NC_136071.1, read on the forward strand.
GGGCTAATTCTCTTGCTGCAACAGACGTGGCATACAAATTTGATCCTAACTTAAAAACACAAGAATTTCTCCAATATGAATTTGAATGTCCTCCGCCGACCAAAATTCTGCCTCTAGAACATTACGGCTGTATAATATATACAGACGGATCAGCACAACCCGCAGTAGGGCGTAAACAAGCTTACAGTGCTGCGTGCGCGATTGTTAAAGGTCGCTGGCACGAAGGAAAATTCAAACCAGCTATCACTAAGACACAATCTCTAGGAGATTGTACAGCTCAGCGAGCTGAACTACTGGCGTTTAAGATGGCGCTTGAAAATACCGATCGAGAATTCCCCACACTCATAGTGTGCGATTCGTATTACTGCGTTCAGTCTTACAATGAATACTTGCAGATCTGGCTTCAGAATGGCTTTAAGGATGCAAAAGGAGGCACAATCAAGCATAAGATGCTCTGGGAACAAGTAGTTCTATTACAAAAAGAACTACCAAAGACTCACGTGATACATACGCTGAGTCATCAACGTGATGGCGTTCACGTTGCAGGGAATTCATTGGCTGATGAGGCCGCGAAGGCAGCTGTGCTAACGGCTTCCGTAGCTGCCATCACACGGTCAAAAACAAAAATAGACAGCGAAATATTACAGGCTGTCAGCGCTACAGAAAAGGATTCGATAGAAACACTCCCGAAAGGCTTTCCAGTAAAATACTCATACATAACTGATGCAAACAATGTTCCCTTTGCTCGAATCCCTGGAGTGGGGGATAGGGCAATTCCAAACATGGAACATAGGTTAGGACTGATAATAGCGGCACACGAAGGGCTTGCTTCTATACATGCTGGCGTCTCAGCCACAGTATCATTATTAAAACAGAGATACTGGTGGCCACAAATGAGAAGACAAACAAGGAACTATGTTTTAGAATGTGAAATATGTCAAAGAATGAAAGTATCAACGGTGAGACGTCCAGCTCAGACGCCCCTTCTAATCTCGGATAAACCATTAGTCTGTGTTTACCTTGACCACTGTGGTCCCTTACAAAGGGATGGTAACTATAAATATATCTTGGTTGCAGTGGACTCATGCACGAGATTCATATGGATGTGGCCCCAGCGAACGGCTGACGCCAGAACTGTTATAAAAGATTTGCGAGTCTTTATCGGCACATACGCAATTGGCATGCTGCATTCGGACCATGGTCCTGCTTTTAGCTCTAGAGCTTATAAGGAGGCCATGGTCAGCATGGGCGTTACATTGCGGTACTCTTGTCCATTTCACCCTGAGGGGAACGGAATTGTTGAAAGAAAAAACTGTGACATAAAGCAATCTATAACGGCAAAGGTATTAGGTTCGGGAGCTGGGTGGGTCAAACATCTAATAAGTGTCCAACGTAGTCTAAATAACCTGCCAAGAAATTCTCTGAAGGGATTCAGTCCGTACGAATTATTGTTTGGAACTAGGATGTTAGTCTTAGACCTCGACAGTCAGACTTCAGTGGTAAAGGAAAAAAGCTTTGATATCAAAGATCGTTTGGCTATTTAGCAGGACTTAAACGAAACAAGAAAAGACCTGAGCAACATAAAGTTGAAACAGCAGCCAACAACCACTGAAGAACCACCACCTGTCCCAGCAAGACCTGTCTGGATTCCAAAAGTCGGGGATCTAGTCAGAGAAAAGATCGCGGTAAAGAAGGAATTTGGGCCTTCTTACAGAAAATCAGTTCCTGTCTTGTCCATCAACAGGACAAGATCAGCTGTACTACCGCCGCTTGCTGGTAAAAAGGAGAACCGAGTTGTATCCATCGACCTGGTAAAACCACAATCATGTGGCCGATAACAAATAGTAGGCCAAGTGGACTCCCGATAAGTAGTAGAACACCAAGATTTGCTACAAACACAGAGGTTCAATCTAAGAGGCTAATCACATTCGAAACGCCTTGAGAACTACAACAAGGACTATGCAACAATGCAATGGAACTTAGACCTCTGAAAACCCAAATAAAAACATTTAGCAGAGACACACCAATCTATAATGAAGTAACAAACGACTATGCAAGAAACAGAAATCCTGAAGCAATTGGAACAATTGACAGAACTGCATCCGGCTACTTCATAAACTTCGATGATTCCTCTGAAGGCTTCACTGAATCAAAAACACAGCCATCAACAAAAACCTTTAAAGATAAAGTTAAAGTACTTTTGAAACAACTGAAAGAAACATATCTGATTTCTCCATGGATTGAATTTTGGGTGGGTTTTGGTGCATTTATCCTCATACTTTGGCTCATCATGGTACTAACTTTGGGACGCTTCATTGAGGGAAAATATGCTAAAATGGACACAGCAAGTCAGAAAATCAACTTGATCCTCAAACCACACACATCTTCACACGTCGAGAAAAGAGAATTTTCTTCAGTCAACTTCATAGCCAATCCTATACCGGGTGGGGTAGCATGGGACAACACTGACTACGAAATTTATGGTCCGGTTGAAATCCTGAAATATCCACACCAAATTAAGATCTCGTTGAGTGACTTTGTAAAACCAAGCTCATTTGCTGATGATTGGGACTTTGAAAGTATAAATAATATGATGTCTGACTTAGTGATGTCTGCTAAATTTACCAAACACGATTATTTGCAGGGTTCGACAAATTATGATAGTATGTACTGTTATAACCACTATGGTAACCATTTTCTACATAGATCTGCACAACCTAGAAATGTTTTAAATTATAATCAATGGGAACATTGTGCAACCCCTCCAAAAGGAAGCTCAAGAACCGTTTACGACAAATATTCATACTTTTCAGGTTTTAACACAAGTAATGCTGAAACATTTTATTTCAAATTGTCAAATAAGACAGGGACAAAGACCATGATAACAAACACGAAATTGATATATTCAGACTCATTCTTTGAACAAATGAATACTTTTGGTTTTGATTATTGGGACAAAAATGTTGAAGTAAAGAGTGTTTGGGGTACAAAAGAATGGCAAGTACAGGGTATAGAATCTTTGTTTAGAGCCTGCATGATCCCAGAACAAATTATATTTTTAAATGACACTGTTCAACAAACTACCTGTCTTGGCCTAGCCAAAATCAAAGACTTAAATAAACCGTCTATTCCAAAACCAACAATGAACAGCAATAGCTCTACAGATGAAGAGATAGACGTAAATTATGTATTAAACCAAAACAGAACACATCCTGATTGGAAAAAGTGGTTGATCTGGCCCACAGATACTAATAACTGTCAAGACAGATTCCTGAACAAAACACAGGGGTTCAAAATGACCAGGCCAGACCCTAGATATTCCCAAAGACAACACCCAGGGATAATAACCACCTACAGTGTGGGCAAATTATGCCTTCAGTGGCTACAAACTTCCACACTGGCAGAAATTAAGCAACACCTAACTTTACTTACTGATGGTGCTGACTTGCGTGATTTCATTATGGGACCGCGCAAACAGCGTCAGAAACGTTTCATAGCAGCCTCTGTATATGCAGCATACAACGAGGCCTGGAAGGTGACTCAAATTGAGACAGAAGAAAGTATACGGGAAATTGACCGTATTCATTTGGAAAAATCACTTTCTGTAGTGGACAATGGGTTAATGACTCTGTCCTCCAGAATTTTTTCTCTGGACAGCATTGTGTCTTCAGCAATCGACATTTTATCGCAAGACTTACTGTTGTTACAACACGGTCAGTCCCAATTGCGTTCTATTGTACAGCTTGGCTGGACGTTACAAAATCTGCGTTCAGGCTATGTGCCTTGGCGTTTAATCAACACAACGTCACTATTCAATATCTTTAACCTCACTGATAAACAAATCAGTATGGCACAAAAGGGTGCTGATTATACAATCCTGAGCATTGAGAAACTCGAGAGATTACCAGTGACAATGTCGGAACGACCTGTCAGTGAATGGATAATACATGGGATAATTAATATTCCAATATCAACCTTCAGGTTTCAATACTGCCAAAAATATATACAGGCTGGCATGTACGAAAAATTGGGAAAAGGGTACATTAAAACAACATGGAACTTGCCCTATTCACATGCATGTGTCAGTAATAAAGGACAGAAAGTGTTTCTTAGTGGCAATAATTGTGCGATGTCACTGAGCGGTACACTTCTGTGTAATGGAATTAGTTTGCATGGAGCCTGTGAAGGGAACTCAAATAACCTTTCATGTCACCAGCTAGGCGCACCTGCAACAGAGATAGAACCATTCTTTCAAAGACTCTATAATGGGAGTTACGTTCTAATTGTGGACCGCAGATGTTGTAGTCTTATGCCCGGGACTCCTTATCTCGTAACTACGACTGCGAAGGTCAAGTGCTGTGGACGCTTATTGTTCCCCAGCTCCCTTCCAGACAGGGAGGCAAGGGCATGGCCCAACTTGAAAATTACTTCTATTCGAATAGATACTTTAAGCAGAATGAAAACAGTGCTTCTTCAGACGCCGACCAGGCTCACGTCATCAAAAGAAACGTATGATCTCCTAGTCGCAAGGACGACTGCAGAGATTCACTCATTGTTATCAACTAATTCCCCCATACATTTCGCAGAAATCCTGAATGAAATCTTAAATATTTCTGATACCAGTGGAGTCTCAAAAGTATTTAAGACAGTATTTTCGATGGCATTAACACCATTCAAAGCCATACTGGGTATTTTTCCAGATTTCGTCCATTCGATTTTTGGCGGACTTCCCCTCATTTTGGGACTAATTGCAGGAATACTATTCTTAGTCCTTATATTTCGTTATGGCAAACCATGTCACAGACAAAACACCTGCGACAAGGGAAGAAACAATCCTAGCCATTGGATACCGGGACCGGATATCAAAAATCCTGGGACTATCCCGGCTTAGAGATCTGAACATGACTTGGTTTCTTTCATTTCGACCAATGTGGCAACGATGTGTTTTACCTGTATTAAGGTGCTTGCTATGCGGAGAAGAATGCGTGTTAGACACCTGTCTGACGCTACAATCAGATGCGCCAATGGATGCAGAAACATTGTTGAGTCCAATAAAGGCTCATGCTTTGTGCTGCCCTCAACGGCTACCAATCCTGATGACGGCATTCGTGGAAGCTTCACCACTACGATTGAGGGGTAGTGAAGTTCAAGATGAAAGCAGCATTGATCAGGTACGACCTTCTGTCAGCAATACTAATCAAAACGTCAATGGAGACAATCATGCGCACGAATGCATAGTTACATCCTTTTCCGAGTTAGTGGAACTCTCCCAGGAAGCTGTTGACAGCTTTTTCGACAGTCTAAATGATATGATGTTCTCACCAGAGCAGAAATAGAGACTTTTGAGCAAGCTCGCACACGGCGTTCCCTGAATTTGGCCTTCAACTAGAATAGCAAAAAACCATGAACAATTTTCCTTCCAGTTCACGGACAGCGATTTTTTCAGCAGCCCCAAAATATTTTTACATATTTTTCGGGACACTTATCTTCTGCTTAAAGTAAGAACTATTCTTAGAGAACTAAAACTTCTAATTTTAGATAGTTTATAGACATTAGCTGCCCGCTGGTATGTTCATAATTATTTTATTCTGTGATGGAATGGTCTCGAAACTTTTTTTCTGTATTAAGAGCCATTTCATGTGTAAACTCTCATATACAAATTAGTGATAATGTATAGATATGCGTGATTACTTTAGCATTATTCTACAGCTTGAGTGCATATATTACATGTGACTGTTTTTTTCCGTATATGTGATAATTTCAAAATGCATTTATGTATTTTGGGGTGGTAAGGTATACACGATACTCTACAGTATGTTTTACTATGCATAGATTCGTAAATATGTCCATAGTTAGCGTGGAGTGGGTGTGATGTATTCCTATAGGTTCTGTATCGATCCCCCTATTCCTGACCCTATTCTGGTTAACAAGTTAACTAGCAGCCATCCCATGAGGCAGAAAACCCCCATGATGCAGGAACCGTTATCTGATTAAGCCACACTACGGCACAGGAACGTGTTATCTGATTAGGTCATAACGCTTGCCATCTAATTAGACAAGCGATATTCCTCCAGCCCCTGATAAGGCATACGGAGTTCTCAAAACAAATCAAACCTATGACAACCTGGGAAAAACCCTGCGGCCATTGTTTTGATTTCACCGAGAACTTCAGCAAAAGAATGTGCTAACGACCAGGTCGTATGACATCCTTATTGACGTATCTATGTCCATCCTTACGTCAATCTTGGCACCTTAAAGGTATAAATATTACCGATATTGCCCTATGCAAACACACGCGGTGGTGACGAGATCGGAGCAGCCAGACTTGCTGAAGCCCAGAGCAGAGCAGACCCCGCTGGCGCAGCCCCACCTTCCTGACGCGCTGAGAACGAGACGCTGCTTTCTCCTGCCGAGAAATCCAGCTCCGGCGCTTCCGGGTAGCCCTCGCAGGCAGCCTGGAATATCGAGACCAGAGACGAGAGATACCATCCCTCATTCATCCTAGACTCCAGGTACAGAACTGAATAACCCCTTGCAGAGAATTCTTGAGTCAGTCACTTGGCAAAACAAACTTAACTTAAACTGCTACTTTCTATTCCCGCCCACGTATTAGGCTTAGGTCAGGTACATCTGGGGTAGGCGTAGTTAGAAACACCAGTTGAGTACGATTATTCAAATGTATATGTGTATGTATCTATTTTATTCATTTTAACCCATCATATGGCTTAGAAACCATATCAATGTTTTTACAGTATTATTTTATACTTCTGCTTTTATTGTATGCACTTTACTTAACCATAAGTATTGCAATAATATCGATCCATTTCTATTGTATGTGAAAAGAGACTGATCAATAAATACCATCTTTTATTGAACACGCCCGTCTCTTCCTTTTCTCTACAATCTGGTGAGACTAAGAATGCACGTACTGACTGAGTAAAATAAGTCGTCTTTTGTTTTCACACGACTCTAGAGATACACTCTTGATTAGGGGAGAGCAAAGTTGTCATGTTCTATGGTTGTCAGAAACTAAATCCCTTCTTGTCTATCCAGGGAGGTTCAACTCCTCCTTGCCTATTCGAGAAAGTTTCTAGTGAACTCTGAGCTAGCTGGCAAACCCAAAACTTTAAGTCTAATATCGACAATAGAAGACCTAGTTAACGTCTGGTCTAGGCCTATACTATTGAAGGTATTATTCCAATGCGCAGAGCCTATTGGGATAATAGGAACTACACTACAAAAGAAAACAATGGATTTAGCCCCATGATCTCTGTACTGGGGTGAATGTATGACATTGCTCTGGATTCTGTCCATCAATTGTTCTTTTTACATTTGTTACCCCGTGTGGGACGGGTATGCCCAGGCGTGGGTCCCGTGCTCTCCATGCCACTGAAGTCAAGCTATCCTGGCTGATGAGGGCTCAACGCCCGAAACCGGTCCTAGGATGCTCGTTTCCAGTCCAGGGAGGACCTGGCCTTGCAGTTCGGGCTGGGCTTTTCCCATTGGGCGCAGGGACAAGACTGATTTGCATATGGCTGGTTCCGAACTGGAATGGCAAGCAAAAACAACAATGTATTTAGGCCCAGATCTCTGTACTGGGGTGAATGTATTACATTGTTCTGCATTTTGTCCATCAATTGTTCTTTTTGCATTTGTCACCCAGAGTGCGATGGGTATGCCCATATGTGGTACCCGTGCTCTCCATGCCACTGGAGTCAAGCTATCCTGGCTGATGAGGGTTGAAAGCCTGAAACCGGTCCAAGGATGCTTGTTCAAGTCCAGGGAGGACCTGGCCAGGCAATTTGGGCTGGACTGTTCTCATTGGGCACAGGGTCAAGACTGATATACATATGGATGGGTCCAAACTGGAATGGCATGGTGAGTAAAGAAAACAATGGATTTAGCCCCATGATCTCTGTACTGGGGTAAATGTATGACTTTGCTCTGGATTCTGTCCATCAATTGTTCTTTTTGCATTTGTTACCCCGTGTGGGACGGGTATGCCCAGGCGTGGGTCCCATGCTCTCCATGCCACTGAAGTCAAGCTATCCTGGCTGATGAGGGCTCAAAGCCCGAAACCGGTCCTAGGATGCTTGTTTCTAGTCCAGGGAGGACCTGGCCTCGCAGTTCGGGTTGGACTTTTCCCATTGGGCGCAGGGACAAGACTGATTTGCATATGGCTGGTTCCAAACTGGAATGGCAAGCAAAAACAACAATGTATTTAGGCCCAGATCTCTGTACTGGGGTGAATGTATGACATTGTTCTGCATTTTGTCCATCAATTGTTCTTTTTGCATTTGTCACCCAGAGTGCGACGGGTATTCCCATATGTGGTTCCCGTGCTCTCCATGCCATTGAAGTCAAGCTATCCTGGCTCATGAGGGCTGTAAGCCCAAAACCTGACCTAGGTGCTTGTTTGCAGTCCAGGGAGGACCTGGACTGGCAGTTCGGGCCAGACTGTTCCCATTGGGTGCAGGGTCAAGACTGATTTGCATATGGCTGGGCCAAACTGGAATGGCATGGTGATCAAAAAAACCAATGGCTTTAGGCCCAGATCTCTTTACTGGGGTGAATGTATGACATTGATTTTCATTCTGTCCATCAATTATTCTTATTGTCTCAGAGTGATAAAAGTCAGGGTTGGCCACATCAGGATTGAAAAAGCATGTCTAGATAGCAACAGTGATCATTTAACTCACTAAGGAAGTTATTTAGAGGTGAACAATAACTGGAATTCCAAGATAAATTAGATGTTTGTGCTGTCCACCTTGCAGCTCTCCCCAATTCGAATCGAGAGTAACTACTTTGATTAGATCCACAGAGTGTCAGCTGGCTCCAAGGCGGACATTAAATGCCAGTGGTCCAGCCACCACAGGTCCACTGGCTTTACAATATGATGATTTTTCGTGCTTAGGAAGGCCACAGAAGGCAAGGCGTTACTAGGCAAGAAACCTTCATGCAAATTAGTGAAACATATTTGTTTCCATTCCAAAGTAAACCCACATATTTGAAGGTAAGCTTTTGGAAAAAAAATTAGACCTTACTCTTTTACATTGCATTTTCTCTTTCAGCCATACCGGCGTGAGCAATTTTGTCAAAAATTTTGAAAGTTCAGTGGCCCAAACCTGAGGGGGCAGATTTACTACTTTTACACACAAGTTGCTGTGCTGCGTTGCATGAAAAGGAGACAGCAAAAATGCCCCATATCAGCTAAGCTATGATGCTTTTCTGCGGGTGCACTGTGTTCTGCCTAGCATCAATGCAGACACACTTGCACCATGGTGCACAGGTGCCTGCATTACAGGTATGATTTTCTTGTGCAGGAAGGGACACCTCCTTGCAAAAAACACATCCCTTAACAGCGTTTTCCTCTTTTTATGTGTGCTGTAAAATACAGCACACGTGGAAAGAGGAAATAACAAGAAGAAATAAAGATATTACTCTTTGTTACGTCTCACTTGGGAAGGTGTAGCATTTTTATGTAGTTCCAGTTTTAACTGTCTTTGTAAATCTGGGAATGCGATTAATACAAGGTTGGATGCATAGGGACGCCCCTGCTCTACCAACGGAACACCTTCACAATGCAAGGTAACACTATGCACTGCCTTTCTTTGTATTTACTGACCCTTGCAAACCCACGCAAAGGAACTTTGCATGGCTTAGTAAATAACAAAAATGATAACGCGTCAGGGCTGAGCCACGAAAGTTAACTAACCTTGATCCAAAATCTTAGTAATTTGCCCCCAAATAAGTCCTCTAAGTCATCTGGCTCACTCCATTCAAATTTCTGAGAAATGTGGTGAGAGATCCAGGGTTGTTGCAGAAGGGACCCGATACACGCCCTTCTGGAGATGGAGGCACATGCTGAAATATGACCCTCCTGCAGAGTAGGCTGTTTGTAGATTGCTCACTAGGTATTTCTGTACTAACTGGCTTTTCTAGCTGCTAATTTAGCCATATGCATTGCAATGGGGAAAACTTCAAATGTGATGGATTTTCCTCTGTCGCCTTGAGGAAAAACTAACAAAATGCCAACTGGTTTACCACCACTCAAATACTAAATGAGGCCCTTAGTAATGAGAGAGCAGCGGCTCCATCTTCGTCCTTGCAGGATATAATGAAAGGTGCACATTAATATAGTTCATTAGCTCTCCATAAAAACTGCATATAAATGAAGATTGTTTTTCATTTAAAGTACTTCGAAAATTGTACAACATAAATTACCATTTGCCCCAATACTCCATTTACCAGAGGGAGAGATCCTATTCCCTAGTTCCCCTTTAGGAGCATTAGGCCTTATCACTAAACTTGCTCATTCTATACAAATTAGCAGTACGTTAATCCCAATTACAGGGTTTGGTGTTCTGGGTCCCAGTCTATCCATATCATAAAATGGTAAGGAACCGCCCCCTAATACTTTGATGAAGGTCAAGCTAGATTTTCCCTTTAACTGTCCAATGATTCGTACTTGTTCATGCAATGATAACTGCAGTTTACCATTCCAGGACTTCATTTTCAGCACTGCTGGTTTTCAAGAAGCTGTTAATCCGTGGGGCATAGAAGAACGTGATTTACTTGTGATCCACTAGTAAGCGTCATGCATCCAAGAGCCAATGTGATCCAGGTTTCCGCTAGTATTTGTGATCACTAGAAATATCCAGCCACAGTGGCCGCCCACTGTCAGCAGCTACATGCCTAGTCTGCCAACAAGCTGGTGGCGGGAACGCTTTCCTGTAATCTTACGAACACTATATATATATATATTTTTTTTTAGAAAGCCTTTCATAATTTTCTTAGTGGCCTTTCATAGAGGTGAAACCACCAGGCATGGTCAGATATCGGTTACTTTAGAATGGTGGTTAATACAGTACCTCTGGGTCTTGTGCCTGGTCAACTTGATGGAATGGATGGACAGATAGAGAGGTTGCTATTGCAGGGATTTCCACCATTTGTCATCATTGATGATTTTCGTTCAATACTGGTGGTGTTAAACCTAATCTCTTTTTGGTGGTTAAACGGCTACTGGCTGCTCAAAACTAAGCCCTGAGCAGTTAGTGCCGACCTGTGAGCCAGGCTTTACATTTTATGCAAATGGTACCCTCCGATGGGGATAGTCTCACTTGGTAAGACACCCGGGGCTAGGCTGACCAACTGTCCGTAAATTTCACAAATAGCCCCTTATTTGGGCCTCTTGTCCCTTGTCCGTGCGGATTTCTCTCATGGATGCCCTTTGTCCGTAATTTTGGGGACTGCAACAAGCTGTGCTGTTCCCCAGCTCGCACTTCTCTTTTGAACTCTAGAGGCTGCAGCAGCCCCTCCCCGACCTCGCTCAGTCGGTGGACAGGCCATGTCATTCTGACTGTGGATGATTATCGCATAAAGAATGACAATGGGCCAAAGGTGTAGTGAAGCACCCACTATATCTGCTTAAGTGCGGTTGTCACGGTGTCAGATAAAAGTGTTTCTTGGTCAGTTCTGACTTTAATCTGTGGCTCTCAGGTCAGCATAAGACAGATTTACCAATAACCACAGCAGAATAATCACTGTGATGCTGCTGTGGGGAGGGGGTTAAGGGTACCAAAGTAGCCAAAAGCAGCGACCGAAAGAGAAGTGCACCATCGTCTCAACCTAATATAAACTTCTTTTGATGTTTACTTATGTTGGTTGTCTATTTATTTACTTATGTACTATTGTGCGATTTCCTCTGATGTGTCTGTAAAAGGTACCCTTTGTCACGAATTTTTGTCACGAATTTTCACCTTCTGTCCTGATTTTTTGTCCTGAATTTTGACCCTTTGTCTTGAATTTTTACACTCAACGTCCTGAATTTGCGCCTATTCCAGTTGGTCACCCTCGTCGGGGCCCAAGTCACAAACACAATCTATGAGCAGTGATCTCAGCTCATGTATATTTACACCTGCACATGGGTGTGAATCTCTGCTTGGATGCAATTCACGAATTGTGTGTTGAAATGCATTGTAGTAGGAGAATGTGACCCCACTCTTTTACATAATAGAGTGCATGCTTGTACCACACAAAGTACAACCATAATGGTGACTGGGGATTTCATCCTACATTTTGTAGAACTACTGATTTAAAGGACTAGGTAAACAGGTATTACCTTAGAAAAATGACAAAACCCTAAAACAGATTACACATGATATCCCATAAACCTAGCCAAGAAGCTGAGCTCTGCTCTCTTCACCTTGTTCTGCTTGATATGAGACATGAAATTTGATATAAAGGGTGTTTAAGTCTGGGTACAGTTGTGTTACATGTGAGATTAGTAATTACAAAAAATGTAATTAATAATGTACATATTGTTAATTTTATAAGCATTTACATCTTCTATGTTTACATTTTACATTGTGATTTGAATAGGTATGCTAAAGTTGTAAGGCTATTTTTAACATTACTATATTTATTTTATTATGGTGTATTTTCTAAATACTTTTTCAGTGTGGTTCATAGAGGTGTCTGAAATGTCTAAAGTAATATAAACTTTTTATATACATTGTATTTCTTTTACATTTTAATATGTGTTAGGATCTTTACACATGCACGAGTATTTTCAGTTTCACTTTCTAGAATACATGTTTACTAGGCCAACCACTTAGTTATTTCTACACCTGAACCGCAACTACTTAATTTGCAAATTACTTAAAAATTAGCTAATTACAGGTAAATGATATATCCTTAATCATAAATGACATTGGCAAGGACTTTACTGTTGCAATATGTTTACCTTGTTTGCCTGCACTAAGCAACTATCAAGGAAGTGTTTGGCTAAAATAGGTTGTTGTTTGGGATGTGTTCATAGTCTCTGGCCAGTATCTCACAAGAGATATCTCATGGCTATCCAGACTGGAGAGGCGGATAAGATTTAATGCTGCGTTCACAACACTTAACAACGAAATATATATATAAAATTTCGGTGTCAGAGTACAAGTCATAAAACAGTACCATCAAGTGTCAGACGTGGTAGAAAGGATTCCAGTTCTGTTAGTGTCAACATTTCATTAGCCGGTCAGGTAGAATAGCGCAGTGCTTCGCTCTTTCACAAAGTGAGATGGCCCTTTTCGGGTATGTGTTTGGAATCCAAAGCATTTCAGATTTCTGGAACAGACTTATAATAATTCATCTCCTGAGCTTCTATGCAATCCATAGATAGAAAGAGGGCCGGCTTTTGCACTGGTGGCGCCCTGTGCGACAATATTTGTTGCCCCCCCCCCAATGACCACCTCTGCCATGAATTCTCTCACTAGCACCATTTAACAGTGCCCCTCATGTCTCCAAAACCACTGTCTCTCAGACTCATTTAGTTTTATAGCACCACTCATACCAGTGTAAGGTGTCAGAGCACTTTCCATCACACACACATTGCACAGAGACTTTGGGTAGAAAACTATTCTTCTTATTAAAGAGAACCCCTACCAATGGTGTTACGTTTTAAATTCTAAATGTGTGCTTTTCCAGAATATGTAACCTTAAACTATATTGCCTACCAGTATCAATGACATGTTACTCCAAGGCTATACCTTGTAGGCCTGTCTGGTGTAACATTTCCTATACAATGCACTGATTTACACACATATTATTGTCTCTGTGCAATGTGTGTGTGAGATGTAAAGTGCTCTGACACCTTACACCAGTACAGGGCGCCACCAGTGTTAAAGCCTGCCCTGTTTGGAACTCCTACATTTTGAAGCAGACTAGAAATATTCACAGACCATTAACGGAGACTAAAGAATCAGATACCCTAGATAAACAAAAACCTTCCAGGTGCATTAAAGAAAAGCTAGCAGTTGTGAGAGGCCAGTTAAAACTTCACAGAACCAACACTGGAGAACGCGCACTACTAGCAATAGGCCAGAGCGTTTATGATAGGTGGGACATAGTGGGCACTTTTTTTTCCTGCAAATTTAGAGTATAATTAGCAAAAACTCACATTCTCTGTTTCAAAACAGTGACCGATGTTTGGAAACTTAATGGGAAAGACAAACAGGAGTCCTTCAGAACATTCTGCCAGACCCTTTGCACACAAGACACGGAGGACCTTATTACTGTAATTGGGTGCCCATTTCACGCAATCATAAGGATCCTCATGAAGCTCTATTGGGGCAGCAAAGCTGCTACAAGCAATTAAAGCTATGCCAGCTCTCGAAACTCTAAGCCCAGATGGCCTTCTATTGGAGTTCTGCAAAGCATTTGTAACGCCCATACAAGTCAAACAGCCCTTGCTTTATAACTCCTTCTCCCTAAGCACTGGCCTAACATCTTCTATTCATGAATCGGAAATCATCTTGATCCCAAAGCCAGACAAAGACCCAACTGGATGTGCATCATACAGACCTATCACCCTCCTTTACGCAGACATAAAAGCTTAAACAAAAATATTGGCTATGCACTTGGACCCACTTATTCTTGGTCAACAAGACCCGGATCAGGTGGGACTTGTTCACAACCTACAGGGAGCTGATAACATCCACCACCTAGTTCATCTGATTGAAAAAACACATAAACATGACATACCGGCATTAAATCCTCTGGCTCAGTGGGGAGAAAGCTCTTGATCCAACGACCTGGGCCTTCCCATCAGCAGTACTCCACAAACTCCATCTGTGATGGTGGAGAAAATGATTGCAGCTGATACCAACCCAACCGCAGTGATTAGGGTGAACAGACAACCCACAGATCCTATCATCCTAGCATGGTGAACGAGACAGGGGCTCCCCGTCACCCCTTCTCTTCGCCCTTGCGTTCAAACTCATGGACATAAAGATGTGACAGGGAACATACAGTAACAGGCATCCCTTTTGGAGGCCAAATTCCCAATATTAACCTCTTTTCTGACAACGTCCGCTTTACACTAACCAACCCAGCAGGATCTCTTGCCTCCCTATTCCCAATCTTAGAATAATTTTAGACAGTATTAAGCTTTAAAGTCAGTGATGGCAAATCTCAAATACACAAATATTACAGTACCACCTGCCGACCTCCCTTCACCTCCTTGAAGTGACTCTCTTCCACTGGGCTAAAACCTCTATCCGATAACTTAAGGAATGGCCGAAGACCAACTGAGTATTACTCCACATAAATAAACATGACACCCTGCATCGGTGTGTATAAGTCGAGGCTGGAGTGAATCAATGTCGTAAAAATGAACATCCTCCCCAAAGATCTATATCTATTTCAAACTCTTCTAACTCCCTACCCACCAAGTATATAACTCAATTGCAGAATAGCATATGTGCGCTCACATGGGCTTGGAAGAAACCCTGCACCTAAGGGACAGTGGAGGTCTGGTATACCCCAGCCTCCTGGAATACTAATGGCCAGCCTTTATCTGCTACATATCAGAGTGAGTGGTGCGTGATACAGAAAAACACTGGCTACACATGGATCGGGGTTGCCTAGGCTTGCATGACCCAAAAATGCCTATATCACCTCCAACTAGGACAGTCCTAGATATATGGGATCAGATAGCTCACAGAAAGGGTCTCGCAACCTTCAAATCCCCCAATTCACCCATTGTCAGAGATCCAGGATTTTCACCTGCCCTAAGCCCCACAGAATTCAGGGAATGGGAAAGGGGAGACTTTAGAACTCTGTGTGACCTATTTGGAAGACAAAATTAGGTCATTTGAGCATTTCAAACAAGACTTTCAAATTTCGGGGAAAGCGCAACTTCAGTACTCCAAGTTCAGACATTTGGCACTACATCCAACCAATATCGGGACAGCCACCAGACCGCTTATCAACTTTAAGGAATTGGTGAAGACATTCACAGGAACGAGGAGACTGATCTCCTAAATGTACCACACTATTAAGGATTCCAAACCTCAGACTCCCCATGCATCTGAAACAAGATGGACAGCAGGCTTAGGGAATAACATATCCCCATAGGACTGGGATCTCCTGTGGAGGGATATACTAAAACTGGGGGTGAGTGGAATGTTTCATTCCGCCTGTATAATTTGGCTAGTCCTGGCCAAATGTTGCCAATTGCTGTGTGGCAGATTTCTTTCCTTTGAAGCTTCAGAAATGCTAGCATGATTTTGATGATAGGCAGTTGCACGCTGTTTCAGTGAGAGAACTGCTTCTTGAGTAGATTTGCTGCTGCTTGAGTAGATTTTCGACTTGAAGAGCAGCAAAATCAACTTGAATGGCCGCACGCTTTTGTGCTCCTCATGGTGTGGTTTGCACTGATTTTTCAGCGCTGATTGCGCTACCCATACTCAATTGCAGAGCAAGCAGCGCGATGTGCATATTTTATGCCCATTGGCTGAACTTCGCATAGTCATGCTGAGTTTTTATGTAACTCTGTAGAATTCCACTGAGTGAAACTCAGCGAGTTCAGCCTAACCAAAACCCCTCCAAAGTATGCTCCAGAGGGAATCAGCATACAAAGTGATGTTCCAATAGTACTTCACCCAGAGTAGGCTTCACTGCATATATCCCACCACCTCTGCCCTCTCTTGTTGGTACAACCAAGAGCTGGGCACATTTATGCACATGTGGTGGGATTGGGCACTCATCCAAATATTTTGGAAGGAGATCCTGGGACATTTCAGGAAACTCAAGGTTAACCTATACCAGCTAATCTTGGCAGTCAATTTTTGGGGGTGAGATTGACCGAGATGGCGGGAATGACAGGATCTAATTGGGTACTTCTGCGTCATGGAGTGAGCAAGCAGCCGCTTGCCCTTTACTGGAAGAAAAAGTAACCCCCTCCTTGCTCATTATGGTTCTATAAGAGGTAGCAGGTACTCACTATGGAGCATATAATGCAGTCTAGCTAATATGGTCCAGAAACTTACCTGACTTTAAACACCATATACAGATTACATGTTGTGGGTGAATACAAAAACCTCTCAACACAGAGATACAGGGCCCTGCAACTTTGGAAACCTCCTAGAGTATTGTCCCAACAACAGAAACTAAGGCATTTAACAACCCACTTCCTCTACCCTTAACATCCCTGCACCTCTCAGAAGCACCGTAATGCTATTGGCTTCTCTCTTGTCAAAAAACAATATAACACAACTTAACTCTAAGTTGCTATCCATCAGAATGCAAAATACCTATCCAAAGAACCTAATACAATAACATACATTACTTGCATTTACAATACTTCAATAAGCACAATACATTTTTCATGAGCAAATATAGTCCTTCCGCTAAAATGGTTTTGTCTTGATCCATTTAATTTTACTGCGTCTGGTGCAAGATCAGTTCCTGAAACAATTCCACCAATGTTCTTTAACCAAACACGGCATTCTAGATCATTACACAAAGTTACCTTTAAGTATTCCACCTCCTACCATTGTCCAACCACAAAATGGTTCCAACTACTCTTTTGACCAGCTTGGGCTTGGACCACTATGACAACCCAGCCCTTTGAACAATGGTTAGAAATGTGTCATAAAGAAGATAGACATCAGGTAAGGTTCCAGTCCTGGTTTATTTTATCTTCAGCTGAACACCCGAGCAGAGACACCAATACATGCCATGTTAGGTCCAGGTCAACTGTCTTTTACAGAACATTCATACACAAAGGCTCTACCACTTAGAACATCATGAATATAAGATTCCAGATATGTTAAGTAACAATAAGCAGAGACAAAGGCAAATACAGTATAAATACTACATAGGTTTTCCCTTTAGAAAATGAAAAGTCTAAACTAAAAGAATATTAAGAAAGAAGAAAAGGATAGAAAAAAATAAGAAGAAAAAATAGATAAATATGTAAATATAAATCACGAAACATGTCACTAATAAAAGTCTTCTAGATATTAAACTCTATATCTGTGAGGAATGTGTGTTACACGTGAACTACGTCTTAGGGCAAATTGTCCCGTACAATCTTTATCACCTTCACTAGTTGTTCTTTTAGATAGATTGTGAAACTGAAAACTCTTCACTAAACGACACTTATTCCACCAATGTCCATTAATGAGTTTTACAGAATTTCCTCTAACATCACATACTTCTACTGGTGGACTGAATTTAGAAAACCCTTTCTTAACATGAGTGCGTTTTTTTGATGGAAACGTAATCACCAGGATGTATGTCTACCACTTTGACATTTTTCTTTTTATCAAAATATGTTTTTTGTTTACACTGTACATATTCTACTTGATGTCTGACATCCTCATCGTGCCACTGTTTTCCTTTTATCCATTTACTCATCCACCCTGGACAAGACAAAGTGGAAGCCCTGCGACCACGTAATAGTTCAAAAGGTAAAACACCTGTAGTTGAATGGGGTGTAGTTTGATAGAACCAAAGCATGCTTCTAACTGAGCTACTTACTACACATTTATTAGTAAGAGCCCATTGAATACACTCTCCCAAAACTCTGTTCATACGTTCTACCAAACCATTGGTTTGGGGATGATACAGGGAACTTTTTAAATGTTTTATACTGCATTTGGAAAGATAATCCTCAACTTCTGTGGAAACAAATTGTGTTCCATTGTCAGTTACTAAAAATTCTGGGAACCCTTCTTTTAAAAACACATCACTGAGGAATTCCACTACAGTTTTTGAACTAACTTCTCTCACAACTTTTATTTCAGGCCACTTAGAATAATAATCCATAAGGACCAAAGCAAATCTTGATGACAAATCAAGTGCATAAAAAGGGCCAATAATATCTGACCCTAACTTAACCCAAGGTGCAGAAGGTAGTTCTATGGGTGACAAAGGTGGAGTACGTACTTTAACAATTTTGTCACAACTTGAGAAAATGACACATGACTTTACAAAATCATCAATTTCTTTATCCATTGAAGGCCACCAAAATGAAAGCCTCACCCTTTTTTTGTTAAGGTAGCACCTAAATGTCCTTCATGTGCACATTTTACCAATCTTCCTCTTAAAGAAGACGGGGGTACCAACTTGTCACCTCCTAACACCAATCCACTTTCAAGTGTAAGTTCATCTGCTACCTGAAGAAAAGTCTTAAATTCAAACTTCAGATTTCTTTCTTTAGGCCTCCCATTCTTGATGAATGTTATGACTTTCTGCAAAGACACATCATTGAGTAAAGCTTGACGCCATTCATTTTCAGACACAGCACACAATTGAGGAAGATCAATGGCAGCTACAAGATATTCATCCTTATCTTCCTCATCCATATTACTGCCTTTCTCAATCGTGTCTGAAGAACGAGAAAGAAAGTAAGCACAACCATTTTTGCTTCCTTGAATGTACTCAGCAGAAAAATCATATTGTATCAATTTCGATGATAAACGTGCAATTCTGGGCATGAACCCTCTAACATTTTTCCCACTAAGGATAAAAATCAAAGGTCTGTGATCAGTTTTAAGACAGAATTTCCTTTTATGTCCATTAATGAGTTTTACAGAATTTCCTCTAACGTCACATACTTCTACTGGTGGACTGAATTTAGAAAACCTTTCTTAACATGAGTGTTTTTTTTTTTATGGAAACATAATCACCAGCATGTATGTCTACCACTTTGACATTTTTCTTTTTATCAAAATATGTTTTTTGTTTACTCTGTACATATTCTACTTGATGTCTGACATCCTCATCGTGCCACTGTTTTCCTTGTATCCATTTATTCATCCCCCCTGGACAAGACAAAGTGGAAGCTCTGCGACCACGTAATAGTTCAAAAGGTGAAACACCTGTAGTTGAATGGGGTGTAGTTCGATAGAACCAAAGCATGCTTCTAACTGAACTACTTACTACACATTTATTAGTAAGAGCCCATTGAATACACTCTCTCAAAACTCTGTACATACGTTCTACCAAACCATTAGTTTGGGGATGATACAGAGAACTTTTTAGATGTTTTATACTGCATTTGGAAAGATAATCCTCAACTTTTGTGGAAACAAATTGTGTTCCATTGTCAGTTACTAAATATTCTGGGAACCCTTCTTTTAAAAACACATCACGGAGGAATTTCACTACAGTTTTTGAACTAAATTCTCTCACAAATTTTATTTTAGGCCACTTAGAATAATAATCAATAAGGACCAAAGCAAATCTTGATGACAAATCAAGTGCATGAAAAGGGCCAACAATATCTAACCCTAACTTAACCCAAGGTGCAGAAGGTAGTTCTATGGGTGACAAAGGTGGAGTACGTACTTTAACAATTTTGTCACAACTTGAGCAAATGACACATGACTTTACAAAATCATCAATTTCTTTATCCATTGAAGGCCACCAAAATGAAAGCCTCACCCTTTTTTTTGTTAAGGTAGCACCTAAATGTCCTTCATGTGCACATTTTACCAATCTTCCTCTTAAAGAAGACGGGGGTTCCAACTTGTCACCCCTTAACACCAATCCACTTTCAAGTGTAAGTTCATCTGCTACTTGAAGAAAAGTCTTAAATTCAAAATTCAGATTTCTTTCTTTAGGCCACCCATTCTTGATGAATGTTATGACTTTCTACAAAGACACATCATTGAGTAAAGCTTGACGCCATTCATTTTCAGACACAGCACACAATTGAGGAAGATCAATGGCAGCTACAAGATATTCATCCTTATCTTCCTCATCCATATTACTGCCTTTCTCAATCGTGTCAGAAGAACGAGAAAGAAAGTCAGCACAACCATTTTTGCTTCTTTGAATGTACTCAGCAGAAAAATCAAATTGTATCAATTTTGATGATAAACGTGCAATTCTGGGCGTGAACCCTCTAACATTTTTCCCACTAAGGATAAAAATCAAAGGTTTGTGATCAGTTTTAAGACAGAATTTCCTTCCCCAAAGAAAATTCCTAAACTTCATTATTGCCCACCAGCAAGCCAATAATTCTTTCTCAATTACAGAATATTTCATTTCAGCAGATGATAACACTCTAGAGGCAAATCCTATTGTGTTTAACTTTCCTTCTTTATCTTGAGAGAGTATTGCGCCTAGACCCACATTACTTGCGTCCACAGTAAGGGTACATATTAGAGAGGGATCAAAATGTTTTAAGATAGATGGAGACCTTAGTTGCTCCTTCACCCAATCAAAAACATCTTGACACTCATTGTTCCACTCAAAAACAATAACCTTCATCAACATACGTGAAAGTGGTCTTAGTTTAGTTGCAAAATGTTGGATGAACCTCGAGTAAAATTCACATAATCCCAAGAAGGATTTCAAAGTACTTTTGTCAGAGGGAGCTTTTGCTTTGATAATAGATTCAACAAGACTGGTTTTAGGAAGAATCCCTTTTTGGTTAAAAAAAATGCCCCAAATAGTCAACTTAACTTGTTGCAAAGACACACTTGTCTCTGCGCAAAATCACTCCATTATTTTGAAACCTGGATAATACTTCTTTCAGTATGACATGATGTGAACTTCTGTCAGGAGCATGAATAAGTACATCATACTAAAACACAGAAAGTCCTTCAATTCCCTTCAACATATTTGACATAATCTATTGGAACACGGATGCCGCTGAGGCGAGTCCGAACGGCATACGCACGTATTGGAACGTTCCAAAAGGGGAAACAAAAGCAGTGAAGGGTCTGGATTCTGGTGTCAATTCTACCTGGTGATAGGTAGACGCTAAATCTAATTTTGTGAAAACTTTTGCTTGTTTCAAACTGGACAATAACTCATTTATGTTGGGAAGGGGATGTGAATCAACCCATATTTCCTTGTTGAGACAACGAAGGTCCACACTAACCCTAAAGTCTCCATTCCGTTTTCTTGCAACAACCAATGGAGACAACCACAAGGATGACTCCACTGGTTCGATGATACCATTAGTACACAGCATGTTAAGTTCTTATTCTAGATCCTGTCTAATACTGAAAGGAACGTTCCTGAGTTTATGCTTCACAGGACAGGCATCTTCCTTAACAATGATCTTATGTTGGAAATTGTTTATTTTTCCTAACTCACCTGAGAAAACGTGTGGCTAATCATTGATTACATTTTCTATTTCAGGACTATTTCTTACTGCAACTACTTGGTTTTTTTGTACCAGGCCTGAGTACCATTCCAAATAAACCTTGGTGAAACCACCCTAAGATGTTTAACCCCTTATGTGCCACATAGATTTTTCCGAATATTTTCCTTCCCTTGAATTCCATAATTTCTTCTATATATCTAGACAGATTTATTTTGCGTCCTTCATAAGAGACAGCTTTTCGATCTGGAGGAAGGAGAACTCTATTTGGCCATGTCGTGTGATAAAGTTCAAGGGTAATCATTGAAATTTGTGCACCTGAATCAACCAAGAGATTAAGTACACAATCCCCTACTTCGATATTTACATAAGGATCAACACATAAGTTGGGACAATTTGAGGAGCACGTCATCTATCCCACCAGCAATCCCTTCCAGAGCAATCTCCGGCTCTGGAAGCGATATATAGATGACGTGTTGTGCATTTGGTCAGGTACTGAGGAAGATCTGGTCACATTTCTACAATGGCTCAACGGTCAGGATCCTAGTTTGAAATTCATTTGGTCCTACAGCCAGCATAGGGCAGTGTACCTTGACTTGGTTATTGAGTCTAAGAAGGACAGCATCAATACCTGTGTTCATCAGAAACTCACTGATAGGAACTCTTTGCTCCTATATGATTCTTTCCATCCCCGGGCACTGAGAGATAATCTCCCAGTGGGACAGTTCCTCCGGTACAGGAGGAACTGTTCTACCACGAATGTGTTTCTGGATCAATCACAGGAACTGACCACCAAATTGATGAATCGTAACTACCCTAACAAAGTGGTTAGATATGCCAAAAAAAGAGCTCTAAATACCCCACGCAGTGTACTCCTCGAGAAAAATGTGAGAAAAAGAGAAGATTGTGTCCCGGTCGTCATGACTTTTGACCCCATAGCTATGAGAATTAGACAGTGAATAAGAAAACACTGGTCACTTCTGTCCAATAGTGGGTTTCGAATGCCTCCGCCCAGGTTTGCTTTCAAGCGTGGGTGCAATCTTAAGGACAAACTCGTGCACACCCGTGAGCCCCTGAACAGTGTAGCGAATGCCACTACAATTCCCAACGGACACTACCCTTGTGGCTCCTGTTCGGTATGCCCCTCACCAAGAAGTGTACCAGCGTCTTGTTAGCATCTGGTAAGGAATGGTTTTTAAATCATTTCAGTAACTGCAACACCACCCATGTGGTGTACCGACTCTTATGCCAATGTGGCTTGCAATACGTCGGTCTGACGACACGTAAAATTAAGGTCAGGGTGCAAGAACACCTTAGCACAATCAAGGCAGGATAGCTGACGACAAAATTAGTACAGCATTGTCACATTGAAAAACATTCTTTTACTAGGACGGTCCTGAAAAAGGTGAAGGGGAACCCACAGAATATCGAGGATGTCCTGCTATCCAAGGAAGCACGTTGGATTTATTGGGAAAAAAACTGATCAACTGGGGCTGAATGAGATTATTGAGTGGAATAGGATAAATCTTTAACTGACCTGGCTCTTTGGTATTCACAAGGGCTCTGGTGGATCGCAGCGCCGCAACACCAGCGGTTATAGACTGTTCCATCCATTGATAAGGGGAGGCTCCTCTCTTTTTTTTGGCCCTTGATACAACTATGTATTGCACTGTGCACTGGGTACTTGTATGATAAGGACATATTTGTTCTGTCTAATCAGGGAACACGGCTTGATGTACTGGCTCTCTTTGGACATCCATTTCTAAGGGCTGTCAGCCGTGCTTTCTAAGATTTTTAGAAGCGACTTTGCTCTGTGCGGGACAAATTGAGAATAACAGTGCCCTTGCTGACACATTCGTCCTGTTTTCCTTACTCATATTCAGGCATTGTGTTAATTACATTTCTTTACTGCCTGAATGTACATTGCACCGGCAGATTCCAAGCCCATGTAGGTGCTGTATCAGTCTTTCTCTAACCATTGAAAGATGGCCCCCACTTTAGAAGACGCTGGATCACGTGCTTTTCACGTCACAGCGCCCCAGCGGTCACGTCTCTCCTACTTCATTCAGTCAGAATAGGGACGCCAGGACAGAAGGAGACAACGCGCTCTGGATTGCGGCACACAGTGAGCTGTAGATATCCCGGTTTGGAGGGCGGCTTTTACTCACTTGACAAGGCAGTAGAAACAGGCCTTTTAGCTGTTATGACTTGAATCGGAAGAGGGCCATTTTCTTGGTTTCGAAGGAAGCCGCACGCTATTTTACCGTGTTGATGTTTATTTAGCCCCCTGTCTTTTACAAAGCTACGTACTTGGTGTTAATGGTCCAGGGGCTCTTAGAGTTCTTTCCATGTCAGTATAACATCATTGTGATGCAGGATTTAAGTTTCGGGGGTGTAACATTTCCGCATGATGGTCAGTGCTTTGCAAAACAATCTTATATGTTTGGTTCATATTAAGAGATTCTGAGAAAACCCACACGAGTTCTTTAACAAGTCAGTTTTAGTAGGTTGTTTTCCTTTTTGTACATACTTGTTTAATAATGAACACTGTTGCCATCGGTGTTCGAATGCCGCTAGTGACGCTTTTCATTTTGTGTTCCGCAGATTGATGATCACAATCACAGTGACCACATTGAGAGAAAGCTCTCTCTGGAGTAATAATATTTAATGCGCTGATGCCTCGGCGGCCGGTATGAGTGCGGTGGTTTGCCTGAGGGTAATTACTGAGAATATACTACACACACAGGTTTCAAATAGTGGCAGACTGGGTTTTTAATGCTTTCATTATTGTCCTTCTTCTTCCTGACAGTTGACATAGAACATAGTGTCCAACAGTGGTGTGGCAACAAAGTGTGCGGCCCTGACGAATCTTCCAAAGACATTGAGGCAGAGAAACATGTTGGCGATAGGTAATGGTATGCGATGGTAGCTACCAGCCTTTTTAATTCAATAGTTCACACCTAGTATCTAGAAATAAAAAAAGTGCGGAGAGGTGTGCCTGTTGATTTTAAGCACATTCATTTGTCACTAGCAGATTTTATGTGCGACCACTTTCCTTTTCACTATTTGGTTGGTTTGGACACTTTTTTCTTATATTTTTTTAATATTTTTTCTATTTTCTTTTGAATTGAATGACGACCAGTGATGAAAAAGGGGGCTCAATCTGGTGATTATATATACCAGTCCCCCCGAGGGTGGTGTTCCCGTGAGGTGTCTTTCGGTTCATTACACATTTTTTCTGCAGAAATCTGTCTGCTGTTAATCCTATTGGGTAGATTCACTGTATTGATTACGGTTTCAGACAGTTTGTGTTCTATGTGATTGTCAGGAGTTGTTGGCCAATACGTTTTTACTTTATTATAAAAAGAGCAGACGCATTGCAGTAAATACCCCCATAGAAAAGATGGTGAATAGGGGAGTGTAACAGAGATCATGAATATGTGACAGGCCTGTTACAAAATACACTGACATATTCTTTGCGCCCAAAGGACAGTGTTTATTGATTGTTGATGGTTTTTGAGTGGAGGGCAACACTGTCCTTTTCTTTCCCTCTGAGCTCCTTTTTGTTATAGATAGTCACCCGTGACAACACCATCATCTTGAACAACAACCACCATATTGCTAAGATCTTTAGTAACAAATTCCTCATCATCACGTAAAGTATCCTCATCAACCACACATTTTACAGGATTAGGTTTTTGACTGAATCTATTTTTACCTGTTTGACAAACCTTTGCAAAGTGACCTACTTTGTTGCAAATTTTACATGTTACAAATTTCGCTGGACATTTACCATTAGGGCCATGTAGTTTATAACCACACCTAAAACAAATGTTAGTTTTAGAAAAAAAAGAATTTTGTTTGTCAAATGACTGCTGTCCATCAGATCCTTTGTTGTAGGTCATTTTAGTTTCTTTTACCATCACTGCCGTAATAGCCTCATTCTTCTTTTCTTCCAGTTCTTTTACCGAGATCTGTGACGTTTCAATACTTTTTGCTACTCTAATTGTTTCTTCAAGAGTAGGATTTCCCAACGTTAATAGTTTTTTTTTAATGGTTCTATCAGTACATTTGGTTATGAATTGATCTCGGACAAGTTGATCAGCAAAATTCTCAAATTGACAGTCTGAAACAAGACTTCTTAAAGCTGTAATATAGTTGTCAACGTCTTTGCCAGTGTTTTGTGTACGTAAGAAAAACTTGTGTCGAAGTACTACTAAGCTAGGTTGAACATCGAATCTTGTTTGTAGTTTTTTGATTGTTTCTTGATACTCATCAAGAATTTCACCCTCCGCTTGCACTGGATTAGGAAGATGTTTTAAAATTTCTCTTCCCTCATAACCCAAAGAATGTAATAAAATGTACTTCTTCCTCTCAGCACGAAATCTCATTGCACCAATTGCACCAAGGTAAGTCTCAAAATCATCAAACACTTCCGCCATTTTATAGGTGGATCTCCTGGTGTTTCTAGAAATGGTGTGGGTGGCGAAAATGCTTGCATAGTTATTAAAAGAATATAATTTTAAGAACAGAATAGTTCAAACGTATATAGATACTTGTAAATAGAGAAAATAAATTAAATGAAAGAAGAAAAAAATATCAAATACATGTTATTAATATTTTACCAAAAATGCTTGTGAAGAATCCTCTTTTCCTTTTAATAACTTTGATGGTTTCTTTATGTTTAAAAACAATTCACAGATGTTTTGTTATAAATGTCCAATAGGTGGCAGTATTGCTATAGACTTCATAGAATTTGTTATAGACTTCATAGAATTTGTTTGCTTTTGATACTCTCCACGTAGCTGCTTCGTGTAAACTGGGATTGTCTGTGTAATTGTAATTTATGCCACTCCTATTGTTTATTTATTGCAGGCTTTATACCAAAGAACATTTGCAACCAAAGTCCATAATGACGCGAGTATAATTCTTTCCTTTTTTCCCGTGTAGAAAGAAATCTCTATGACATCAGTGCTTATAATTCTATCCTTCGTTCTTGAGTAGGAGAGCTTTATTACGTCAATCCTTTATGTCATCTCCTTCAAGACAGCAACCTTCCCGGAGAGCTGGAAGCACACCGAGATCAACGCCTTACTGAAGAAACCTAAGGCGGACCCCAAAGACCTCTCCCTGCTTCCATTCCCAACAAAGGTCACTGAAAAAATCGTCAACAAACAACTGACCCACTACCTCGAGGAGAACAACATCTTGGACCCATCCCAGTCCGTTTTCCGCAGCAACCACAGCACCGAGACAGCCCTCATCGCCACCACCGGTGACATCAGGAGCCTGCTTGACAAAGGAGAAACAGCAGCTCTCATCCTCCTGGACCTGTCAGCCGCCTTCGACACGGTCTACCACAGCTTACTACGAACACACCTGCACGACGCTGGAATCCAAGGGAAAGCCCTGGACTGGACCACATCATTCCTTTCCGGCAGAACCCAGAGCTTCCGCCTCCCCCTTCCGTTCCAAAGCCACCGAGATCATCTGCGGCATACCCCAGGGCTCTTCCCTCAGCCCGATGCTGTTCAATATCTACATGGAACCCCTCGCCCACACCGCCCGACAGCACGACCTCAACATCATCTCCTACGCCGAAGACACCCAGCTTATCATCTCCCTCACCAAACACCCCCACATCGCCAAAATCAACCTCCACCAAGGAATAAAAGACATCGCCGAATGGATGAAGAACAGCCAACTGAAGCTGAACTCAGACAAGATGGAGGTCCTCTTCCTTGACCCCGCCCCCTCAGCCTGGGAAGACACCTGGTGGCCGACATCACTAGGAACAGCACAAACACCCACCGACCATGCACGCAACCTAGGGGTCATCTCCGACGACACCCTCTCCATGACTAAACATGTCAACGCCGTCTCCTCATCCTGCTTCAACACCCTCTGAATGCTTCGCAGTATCTTCAAGTGGATCCCCACCGAAACGAGAAAAACAGTCACCCAGGCCCAGATCACCAGCAGGCTGGATTACGGAAACACCCTCTATGCAGGAACGTCGGCTAAGCTCCTGAGAAGGCTGCAACGCATCCACAACGCCTCAGCACGCCTGATCCTCGACATCCCCCGCCGCAGCCACATCACCCCCCACCTGAGAGACCTGCACTGGCTCCCGGTCAACAAGAGGGGCATCTTCAAGCTCCTCCTCCACGCACACAAAGCTCTCCACAACACCGCCCAGCATACCTCAACAGATGACTCAGCTTCTACACCCCCACCTGCCAGCTCCGCTCGACAGGCCTCGCCCTCGCCACAGTCCCTCACATCCCAAGATCAACCACCGATGGCAGATCCTTCTCCCACCTCGCCGCCAAGACCTGGAACACACTCCCCACTAAACTACGGCAGGCCCAAGACCTAATGGCCTTCAGAAGACTCCTCAAGACCTGGCTCTTCGATCAGTAGCTGCACCCCCCCCCCCGGCTCCTTGAGACCCTCACGGGTATGTAGTGCGCTTTATAAATGTCTTGAATGATTGATTGATTGATAGAGAACCTGAGGGGTAGTGCGGTATGAAGCTTCCTCTGATAGATATTTCAATTGTAAATTATCTTAAAAGGACAGTAAAATGAATAGAAGAGTGTATGTAATGGAAAAAGGGAGAGTCCGTTTGGGGTGGAGAGAGCAAAAAGCATTATTAGGCATTATCCTGGATCTCAATCACCCCAAGCAGGTATTGTTGACAGAGGATGTGGAGAGATTGAAGTGGAGTAATAAGTATTGCAAGTTATTTGCAAGCCAACTTGGATATTTGGATAAATTTGAACAACACATAGTTTTGAAGGGAGGGAATGTACCGAAGGTTCAAAAAATGAGAAATGTACCTTTTGCCTTGAGAGCGTAACTTAAAGGAGGAACTAAATAGGTTGTTTGAGGCAAGAGTTGAAGAGCCAATAGAGTCTTCTGAATGGCTCAGTCGCATCATTTTTAGTGTGCAAAGGAAATGGTAAACTGCGCATGTGCGTTGATTTGAAAGGCCTCATCAGCACAATATTTGGGTCAACCGTCAACCATTGCCTCATATAAATGAAAGGATTTCCAGTATAAAGAATGGCAAATACTTTTCAGCAATAGATCCAATGAATACCACCAGGTCCATTTACATCCTTAATCTAAACACCTCACGTAATTCATAACACCTGAAGGCATGTTTTAATTTCTACGTATGCCTTTTGGTTTGACATCTGCACCTGCAGTTTATCAAATTCTTATAAGTAGCATTTTAAGGAAAATTTCAAATGTAGTGGTTTTCAGGATAATATTTGGGTTTGGAGTGCAGATATTGTAGGTCATGATTGAATTTTAAATGCAGTACTGGAGAAACTGCAAGAAGTGGGATTAACAGTTAGCGTGGATAAATGAAAAATTGGGTTGATGCAAGTAGATTAACTGGGTCATACATTGTCTGGGGAGGGTGTGACGACTAAAAATAAACTACTTGAAGCTGTAGAGTGTGCACCATCACTAGCTTATAAGAGCCAATTGTGCGCTTTTCTTGGTCTTGACAATTATCACTCTAGGTTTGTGTACGATTTTGCCAATAAGGTACATGTTTTCAAGAATATTGATGAAAAAAGGAGTGAAATTTGAATGGACTGGGGAAGGTAAGCAAGCTTTTGAAGGGATAAAACTGGAGATTATGAACGCTGTAGCCCTAAAGCCATTTGATCCACGTGAAAGAATAATGGTGGTAGTGGATGCAAGTTCTCATGGTTTGGGGCCTGTATTTATGCAGAGGAAAGGTGGACAAGGGAGTGTGGTTACGTTTGCCTCGTAAACTCTTAAGGAGGCCGGAACTACATA
Source organism: Lissotriton helveticus (assembly GCF_964261635.1). Taxonomy (NCBI): domain Eukaryota; kingdom Metazoa; phylum Chordata; class Amphibia; order Caudata; family Salamandridae; genus Lissotriton; species Lissotriton helveticus. The sequence goes on from NC_136071.1 coordinate 368,157,824, forward strand.
TTCAGTCATTGAGAGGGAGGCACTTGCAGGCTGGTGGGGTGTCAGTTATTTCAAAACATATGTATTGGAGGCAATTTGAGTTGAGAATCAATTATAAGCTGTTGATTTACTTGTTCACTGTTAAAGGTGCAGTTAGGGCAATGCCAAGAAAATTGTTTATACCGATTGCAAGAGTATTATTTTATACTGAAGTATGTTCCAGGAGGTAGGAACATAAATGCTGACTGTTTATCCCGATTACCATTGCAGAAACAGGACGTGGATGATGAGGGTGGAGAAGAGTGGTTAGTGGCCAGTGTGGATGAATTAAAAGGTGGGGCCATAAGTGAGGTGGAATGGAAGCAAGCAATTTGGAGGATGAAATTCTGAAGTAATAATTGACAGGCTTTTCAAATTCTGCTATAGTCAGGTGCAGTGTTCAAGGAAAGTATATAGAGAGTATAGGATGGTCTGGTTTGATTTGTTGGTTTTAGATGGGATTGCAAAAAGAGATGGTAGGTTGGTGGTGCCCTTGGTATTGCAAGCCAGGATACTAGGGCTACTGAATGAAGGGCATAGCGGCATGTCAGGCATGAAGAGGAGAGCTCGTATCAACTTTTGGTAACCAGGCATAAATAAGGAGGTGTGCTCGAAATTGTGTAGCATGTGTGTAGCGACGAGTTCCATGGGTCAGAGGAGTCTCCCATCATGTCCACTAGGCTGCCAGAAAAACAATTGCAGAAGGTGGTGATGGGCATTTGTGGATAATTTAGCACCAGAGGAATAATAAATAAATATGCCATAGTATTTGTGGATTACTTTTCCAAAGGGCCAGAAACAGCTTTTGTAAGGGAGATAAAGGAATCCAACATTATAGATTTTTCTGAACACGTGTTCAGTAGGGAGGGTTACCTTGAATGCGTACAAAGGTAATGGGCCTCAATTAACAGCAGAGGAACATCAGATGTATGGGGGAGAGATTGGGGCATCACACCACATAATGGCCATTTATCATCCCAGAAAAAAATGGTCTAGGTTAGAGATGTAATCATGTTGAAAGAGTGTGTGCAACTGGGCGATGAGGGTATTAAGAATGTGGTTAAGGAAATGTGGAGTTATTGCAACACGCCTCATACAGCCACAATGGAAACCCCATTTAGCCTTCTTAAGGGTAAACAAGCTAGCACCAAAGTGGCACCTGCATGGATAAACAGATAAAACACGAAATGTGTTTGAAAAAGGGATCTGGAACATAAGGTAAAGGAATATCAAGAAATGTCTTTGCGTAGTCATTGTGACTGATGAGGAATAATGCACACAATTTTGTGTGCTGGGATTGGGTAAGGACATTTCCGATGTGTGCTGGGATTGGGTAAGGACATTTGGCGACGGGTGCTGAACAACCCTCAAGAACCCACGAAGTAGCGGCAATTATTCTTCGGTCAGTTAAAAAAATTATATATATATCTCTACACAGAAGATAACGTGTCCGGAAGCAGTGCTCTGAGCAAGCTTAATCTCCTGCAGTGTCGGTAACGTGGCAGAACAGCAATCCTGAAACTTATAAAAGATTTGCTGTACATAGCGAGAACGTTTTCGCCGATATCGGAGAAGCAGCTGAAGAAGGCAGAAAATCGCCCAAGTGATTGCGGTAAGCTGCGCATGCTTTCGGGGGGATTAACACCTTGGCTGCTAGAGATATTTTCCTCCTGTGCTGCATTCCATGATTTCCCATTGTTCATGACAAGGTCAGCTCGTCATTATCACAGCTCCAGTGTGCCTCATGATGAGCTGAGCTCGTCATGAGCATGGAAGGAGGTAATATTGCCCGCATAAAAAACTGTGAGCAGAGCACGGAAAAAGGGTGTCATAGAAGCTGGAACGCAAATTAAAGACATGCGTTCCAGCTACTGAAGAAAACGTCCTAAAACGTGCGTGTGAAGAGAGAGGAACAGCACGTATGCGTTGTGCGATGGCTGTGCTAGCTTTGTTGAAGATGTGGTGTGGGCACGGGTCTAATGGTGATCGGAGTGAATGGTGTTCATGGTCTTGCAGGTGTCCTCGTCATTGATGCTGGTCCAGGATAGCAGGCGGTTGGTGCTGCTGGTGGTTGGGGGGGGGTGGTTGTCTGGGGGGTTGTAGTGCTGAAGCTGTCGTAGATGTTGGCGATCTTGCGGTGGAAGAAGGTGGCCAGTGAGTCACACAGGTCTTGCGAAGGTGGGATGTCGTTGGTGTTAGAGCTGGTGTTGGAGAGTTCCTTCACAATGTTGAAAAGCTCTTTGCTGTTGTGTGCGTTGTTATCTAGGCGGTCCTTGAAGGAGGCCTTCTTGGTGGCTCTGCTGAGTTGATGGTGTCTGCGGGTGGCGTTCTTGTGGGCTGTGTAGCTGTCAGGTGATCGTTAGTGGAGCCAGATCTCCTCCAATTTTCGGCATGTTCGTTTGGAGGCCTGGAGGTCTTCAGTGAACCAGGTGGCTTTCTTGTTGGTGTGGCTGTTGGAGGGTGTCTTGAGTGGGGCGAGGGTGTTGGTGCAGTAGTCGATCCATTGTCTGAGGTTGCGGGTGGCGGTGTCAGAGGAGTCAGCGGGTAGGTTCTAGGCGGGGCTGGTGGTTAGCTGGTCATCAGTGACTTTGCTCCAGCATCGTCGAGGCAGCAGTTGGGTGCGGTGGTGCGTGGTGGGATTCTTGAAGGTGAAGTGGATGCAGTGGTGGTCTGTCCAGTGGGGTTCGGTGATGTGGTTGAAGGAGATGTGGGGGCATGCGGTGAAGATGGGGTCGAGCGTGAGGCTGTCAGCGTGGGTGGGTGTTGTCATGAGCTGTCTAAGTCCGAGGTTGGCGAGGTTGGAGATTAGGGTGTTGGAGTTGGCATCATTGTTGTTCTCAAGGTGGAAGTTCAGGTCTCCTAGGAGGATGTAGTCTGTGGAGGCGAGGGCGTGTATGCTGATGAAGTCTGCGATAGAGTCGCTGAACTGCAGTCGGGGTCCGGAGGGTCTGTAGATGAGGGTTCTTCTGAGGGTGGTGTTGGGGTCTTTGTGGATCTGGAAGTGCATGTGTTCAGCGGTGCTGAGGGTGTCGTCGGTGTTGGTCGAGACTCTAAAAGAGTGTTCCTGTGGACGATGGCGATTCCTCCTCCTACCCCATTGGTAAGGTCCTTGCGGGTGATCTTGTAGCCTTCCGGGATGACCATGGCGATGCCAGGTGCTGAGGCGGGGTTCAACCAGGTCTCTGTCAGGAAGGCGACGTCTGGGGTGGTGCAGTCGAGAAGATCCCAGAGTATGACGGCGTGTTTGTGCGCAGAGCGGGTGTTGAGGAGGATGCAGTTGAGATAGTTGTCTTCCTTGGTTGGTGGTTTGGCTAGCCGGATGCTGGTGAAGCTGCAGCTCCGGCAGGTGAAAGGTCCCTGGGTGCACTTCGTGTGGCCCGGTAGCAGGCGTGGTCCCGGCCGGTCTTGAGTGCGTGGAGGGTGCTGGCGTCGTAGTTCAGTTGGGAGTTGTTACATCCACGGGGCCAGGGGTTCTGGCACTGGGCACGGTCCAGGCGTGGACGGGCGCAGACGGGCTTGCCTTAGGCAGGCCTTCGGCGGGCCGCGTCCCCGCGTAACGGCCGCCATGATAAGGGAAGGTGGGAGAGAGGAGCAGCTTGGGTGGGGGGCAACGGGCGAATGGGAGCGGGGGTGGGGCCGCAGGGGGTGCAGCGGCAGGAAGCGGGACTGGTGAGGGGGCGCGGGGAGGGAAAAAGACAGAAGCAGGGAGCACAACATTGCGATAAAATACAGGGCAGAAGCACAAATTCCGAGAAAAACAGAAACACTGGAACAACAGTAGGAAAACACAGCTGAGAGAAAAACGGTCGGACGAAGGCCTACCAGGCGGGCCTCGAACTCGGCAGGAGCAGGGGGTAGCACGGGCGCAGTCAGGTGGAGCTACGCAGTGTGGGGAGCGACCTGCCTGGAAACAGGGTCAAGGGTCAGGTGGAAATTATGTCCATTCTCTTATGCTTTCCCACACTTGCTTTTTAATTATAGTGTAAGAGGAGCACAAGTCTGCTCAAACAGAAACATTAGTTTCATTGATGTTCATAGTACTTTTGGGTGGACGATACCCTTCTTTTATTTTTCCAATAAAATTCTCTCTTATTACTAATACCTCAACTCTGTCTTCCTCCTCTTCTACTGAATACTCTCTGCTGTACTCCTTGACAGCATTCAGTGACCATTTCCAACCGTCTTGACTCACTGATTTTCACATATACGATTAATATTATTAATATTTTTGCTTTTGCAGCAGGGCATCTTTCTGCATCTGCTGAATGACTAAAACTCCCACATCTAAGACATACACATTTATTTTTAATTGAAAGCATTTCGGTTGATTTACTTAGCATATTATTTCATTTTCTGTACCACATTCACTATGTTGAGATCACTTTTATCTTTAACTTTGTCCTCATTAAATTCTTTAACATATCTGGATGTGTTTTTTTTTACAAGCATAGCAATGTCCATAGTCTTTTGCAAGGAAGAAACCATCAGCTCCAGCATCCTCTCTTGCATTTTAACATTACTTTGTGCAAGTCTTTAAACTTACATGTTGCAGCTAATGTTGTTAACACTGACAAATATAAACTGTGTTTACTAGGGACAGTGCACTTCGTTTTTTGGCCACTAGAGGGAGTACAGTTGTATTCAAACAGTATTGTTAGATTTCAAGTTATTGAGGCCTTTATCTGCAGAATTCCAAGGTGTGGGTTGAGCCTGTCTGTCTCCTAGGTGGTTCTGAACAGGAAAAGCAGCTCCCCCCCCCAGGCCAGCAGACCCAGGACTGGGGATTGGCTATTCAACTACCAGGCAACTCTGAGCCTTCCCCTCACAGTAGCCCAGGTCCCTTAAGGCCTCTGCTGGGTGCACCCCAAATCATTCTCCTCCATCATGTGAGTTGCAGCCTCCCTGTGCCCCAGATTGCAGTGAGCAGAGTCCAGGAAGTGGTAAGGAGGCAGAATAGTGCTGTCTCTTCCCCAAAACAAAAGTTTTAAAAAAAAACGATTTTCCCTTTCTGTGATTTCTGTCTTTGCCTGTGGTTGTTACAATTTAAAAATTGTAGTTTTGATCTGCCTGCGATTGGATATTTTATTAGCCGTTTTGTGTTTTAAACTTGTGTTTTTTCCTGCCCATGAATTCTTCCATTTAACGTGTTGAATTGTGGGATTTGCAGCCCAAACTCTGTAGTTTTTCCCTCTCATTGCTGATGCTATTATAGTGCCCTGTTCTGAGTGGCACATACCAATCTCAAGTATACTTGGGGAGGTGGGGAAAGCATTCTACATTCTTTGCAAACGTTTACATGTGCCTGCTAACCACTATTTTTGAAAAACACTTTCAATGTGAGAAAAAAACTTTTCTATGAAAGTGAATTTTATAGTGTAAAAGGGGATTCAAGTTTGACATTTATTGGGGTTAGAGTTGTACTCTGTCAATTTCATTTGTCTATTTGTGACCCAGGAAGAAGTGATTGCAGGTGGCAAAGCCCATCATCGGAACTGCTGGCCACCATCTTTTTCCCCATTGACTTTTCAAAGTAGAGCCCTGAGTGCTTCAGCACCCCACTTGGCATGAAGCAGTATTTTTCGAAATGTAGGCACTTGCTGGATGGAACTGCTTGTTCTTAGCTTCTTTTGGAAACAGTGACTCACGCCTCCTCCTTTGGCGATGTCACTAGTTCATACCGCGTCTCGATGACCTGCCCTGGCACTGGGTGTAAGCGCAGTTTGCGCACTAGCACGCTCAACAACACTGTCACCACAATGTACGCAAACCTAAACTCAGGGCACGAAGCCGAGCAAAGAAAGGCTTTTCCGGGCAGACTCATCGTCAAATCTATCAGGATCAAATCTGTAGGCTGAGGGCCAGGCTGTGCTGTCCTGAAGCACCACTCCAATAGCATAAAGTACCTGGGTCTCTTTGGGAATGACATGCTGGTCAACTCTGCCTTCCAGGTCCTGAAGCCGTGCTGCAATGGGTGTGAGTCTAGCTGTCTTTACTATCTCACAGAGGACTTGCCGGCAATACCTGAGCTACTCAACTTTCTCCAGTGTGATGGGCCCCTTGCCTAGTATTTGGGCCATCTCCTTGTAAAGCTTCTCCTGAGCGTCCTCCGTTGTGGTGAGGAAATATAAAGCCCATGGACACATGTCAGCTGTAATAACACATCCTGCCAGTGAGAAGATCATGCTGTCCTCCAGCACCTGCTTGTCGCTCAGGTTACCCTGCAGCAAGGCGTTCAAGAAGATCTGTCGAGGGATGCTCTTACCGCACCTTTCTCTCGCCAGCTTTTTTAGGACAGATTCCATCTCCATCAGGGCATTCTCATACAGCTTTTTTCTTGTTGTGCTCTTGTCAAATGACCCATCCAGGAAACCTTTCCCAATTTCTTCCCAGATAGCACAGTGGTTCTTGCGGAAGCGGATCAACTCCTGCTCATCCTCAAAGCTATTCCCCATAGCTGTCTGCCTCACTGACTTCATGCCATAGCCCAACATGTGCTGGCTGAAGGGCTTGTGCTGGGATGCTGGAAAGGGCAGCCATTTTGTTACCAGGTCTCCTGACAACTTCAAGATTATGCCAAAGTTGCTTTGTAAAGACCTGCTCATGCCACTTTCATACAGCCTCTTCCGCACATGACTTTCACCAGCCTCCCCAATGGCTCCAGACTGGTAGCCCAACAAGGACTTTAGCATCATTTCAAAAGGGTCCGAGGTCCGGTTGGGGTTGATGTGCTGCCGAAAAAGATCGCGGGACCCCAGGCTGACCACCAGGCGCCGTCCAAACCAAAACGATGCCACAGGCCCAAACTTCTCATGCAGGTTCACAAGGAATTCGTGCAGGCTGCCGCAGCTCACTATATCCTGCAGGTTTCCATCTTTCTCATCTGTTGGCGTCAGGCTGGGAATACCTGAAGACTGCCTGGAGGCAGGGTAGAGGTACAGCACAGCTCCCACCAAGATCAGAAGGAACGTGATAGCAAACATCACGAAGTTCAACATGTCTGCTCACTTTTTCCGTAGCAGCGTGTTTAACTAAAAGAAAATCTTCCCGTTTGCCCTAGCAGCCCAAATCATAAGTGCTCATCTCTATGCCTCTGGCAACGCTTTTTTTTTTATTGAAGGAACACCTCTTCATGCTACTAAGGACCCCCCACCTCTGTGTACATGAAGAACACTGACTACCCTTCAGCACCCCAACTGTACAACTCAAATACATTTCAAAGCCTATCTTATGCGCATTCATGGATAATTAAATACATGCATTCCAGTTCATTCCTGCATTTAGATGTAGAACGGCTCCCACCCCCTGCATGATTTGCTTCATCACCTTCTGATTTCGTAGGGACTTTTGTAAAAATCGCGCCATTTTTACAAAAGTGCTGATTTCGCGGGCACTTTTGTAAAAATCGCTGCATTTTTACAAAAGTGCAGATTGCTCGGCAAACCGCGAAATCGTAAAATTCTGGAGGGTCTGATCAAGGGTAGCAAGCGCTATATAAATACAAACCTCTTTCCCTTCACTATCCCGCCACCTACCATTCTCTACCCAAATAGTTAAATAACATATCCACTACTCAAATTACTTCATATTTCACTAAACTAATTTTCAACACTAATCCTTTATGAGTTCTGGAGTGGCGTGCTACTCGCCAGCAAAGCGCTTCAACATCCATCAGGGGTAACAAGTGCTATATGAATGCAAACCTTTCTTCCCCTTTTATCCCTCCGCTATCCTTCTCACTCCAAATAACTGACTAATATCCACCACTGGAATTACTTTCATATTTCAACATATTAATTCAACAGTAATCCTTTATGAGCTATCTGAATAGCATGTTTCAACACCCCATCAGGGGTAAAAAGCATTATATAAATACAAACCATTTTTTCCTTCTGCTATCATTCCAAATCCAAATAACTGACTTACTTATCCTCCACTTAAAATGCACTTGCATGTTTCACTATACTAATTCAACACTAATCCTCTATGGGTCCCGGAGTAGCGTGCTACCCGCCGAAAAAGTGATTTGACGCCTCGTCTGGGGTAGTAAGCGCTATATAAATGCAATTACAATACAATACAATATTGTTCCACCCTCTTCTCTGGCAATTGAGCTCCGGAAAAAAAGATGTGCCATTCTACCACTATACTAATTTTCTTCCCATAATTGTCCTACAAGGCTTTCATGACCTCAACATATCCAGTCGAGGTTACTTCCTCTGATTCTGGCCCTTCCTCACCTTCACCCTCTTGGTCAGTTGAAGTAGCACATGTTGGTAGGGTCTTTAAAAGCTTTCTACCCTCAACACCAAAAATTGGGTTTTAAGAATGCCGCTTTGCATGATGCCACAAACGTTTCCCCCCCAACTGCGTGTAGGTACATCTCGAAAGACTCGCACCAGTCTCCCAATTTGAAAGGAGCAACTATTGATGAAGCATCCATGTTCCTCCATTATATGTATCAGATAGGTATGTTATCCTGCAGTTAACCACTTCAATGACTAATGTGTCTAATGTAAATGTGTGTGATAAATGCTATCAGACGCGCAACATTAGAAACAAAACCTTTTACAGCATATAAAACAATGAACCAAAATAAGTAAAGTGGTCACTGTTGTCTTTGGAGTGCATCAAAACCTTTCACATAATTTAAAACAATGAAACTAATACAAATAAAATAGTCACCGTAGTACCCCAAGTGCTCTTTATGTTGAATCACCAAGTAATCTGAAATCCGATTTCCAGGAACTCACTTGTGATCGCCTTCCTGATTGCCCAAGAACTTGATCCTCGGTCTCTTCCACTAGCAGTGACGTGCTCCACAGGAAACTATGAAAACCTCAACGAGCTGAACACCAAAGCAACATGCTTAGCCCCTTCCACAATAAACAGCACTTGCCACACAGGTCACCATGCCATGACAATGTGGTATGCCCAGAGATGCCTCTGACACACAACGCGCAACATGATCACGTGAGACAGTACACTTGACATCACCTTATTCTCCAGCCAGCAGAGTTCCAGTGCTCTTCGGTGCCGTGTTCCACTGGTTGCCACATTGACATCACAGTTCTCCTTTCCTTTGCCACCGAGGCTTGATGCCAGTCTCCAGTTCGTGATGCAGGAGCAACAATTTGAAAATAAACAAAACAGCTCAAACTCCGTTCCTGCGCCGCAGAGGCTCGACACCTGCCTCTTGGCGAGTGAGTGCAACAGCCATAGAAAATCAACACAGCAGCACAAGCATACCACTTACACAAATTCATGTATGTGCTCTTGTGCAAAACGGTACCCATTAAACCTTGGCCACAATCCATTAAAACTGAGCAAACTCACTAAGTCAGATCTGCAGTGTTACTAGATCCTGTCAGTCCTAATCAGCTTCTCCACAGTCAAATGGAGTACCAGAGGTTGTTTTCATTCGCTGTAATTCAGCCACAAACTTACTCCAAACCTTTCTGCCAGTGCAGTGTCCTGAATTAGCATCCCACCCTCATTGCCACTTTTAAGACGCCAGGACAAAGGGGTATAGATTAACAGGTTTATTAAGTACAGAGCAACAACCTCTGTGATGTCCTCACTCTTCAGTAAGCTCCTCCTCTCTCTGCCACTGGAATCCACAATCTAGAATCCAGTGAAGATGGCAACCAGTTGCTAAGACACAGCAACAAAATGTCCCCATATTGGGATTTCTTTCATGCAATTCGAAACAGGTAAGGGGGTAGAGGGGGGGTTGTTATTTGGTTTTATATTATTCACATTATACAAGCTGTACAAAGGTTCTGTTGTACTGTGACAAAAACTCAATTTAACGATTTGAGTGGAACAATATGTTCTCAGTCGTTGAAAAGATATATAAATGAATGCACCAAATGCATTAGCAGTGCATGCTTCCTTCTCACACACAGAAAACTTAATGCATGGCCAGCAGCAGTCCATGTTTCTTACACAAATTTAACAGGTTCCGCCTGGGCAGAAACAGAACAAGGTAAGCATGCACACATCCTCCAGGTGTAGCTCCGCAATATCGGTGCAAGCCTCACTCGTGTACACCAAGTACAATCAGCACAAACTGCCACAGTGCATGCTCTCTCACACACAAAAATAATATAAAGGCTGTGTGTGCTGAGTCTTTCCAGGCTGTTCTCACTGAAGTTGCCTGTGGTGACAGATGTGTGCAGGAAGAAATGGTTTCTGAGTGACATCAAACAGTCAATAAAAGCGAAGCTTGAGTTGTCTATGATGCCACTAAGAACCATGAGGTGACCAACATCCCCATTATTCACTTTTTACCCATCAATATTTCTATGTTATGTATAGTCCTCCAAATCATCTTCCCCTGCTTTTAACATCTACGTGGAGCAGAGCGATAAAGGAGAAGCCATATATAACATGATCTCTACCAAGTTAAAAATGTAAATTCTCTCCTCCTTACCACCTGAAGCTATGCCCTCTCATGTCCATCTAAGCAGAGAGCAAAGTGGTGTTGACTGGAACTCAAAGGTTCCTGTCCAAGCAGACTGGAATTCCATTATGATGAAGCCACAGTGGGAAACAACTTTTGTCTACCACTTTTGCTGCAGCATAGATGTGAATAACCTGGTTTAGAACTTGGGGGCATATTACCAAGCTATAGCGATAATTATCGCTAAGCTTGGGTAGCGGGCATTAAAATATCGCCGCGCTCCGACGATTTTTACCGCTGAGATACCTTGAAATTATCAAGGTTTATCTCAAAAGCGGTAAAAATCGTGGGAAATGCATGAATATCGCTGTAAAATGAGCGATGTTCATGCATTATCGTGACAATGCTCTTAGCCATGTTATCCCCCTTCCATTGGATAACATGGCTAAGAACTGCTCTGGGCAGGTGTTAGCTTTTGGAGATAATCGCGCTTAGCGCGATTATTTTCAAAAGTTGGTAATAGGGAATAGCGATGTTAGCGACTGTTTCCAGTCGCTAACATCTTGGCACGCCCACTTTGCATGTCATTAGCGATAATCATCGCTGACATGCAGAGTGGGCCCCTAAATGCCCGCTATCGCCTATCGCCTATTAGCCGTCGCTAACTGGTGTTAGCGACAGCTAGGTGATAGGGCGATAAAATTATCGCCGCTTTAGCGGGAAAAATTCCTGCTAAAGCGGCTATAATGCCCTTGGTAATATGCCCCTTGGTTAGTCATCATCGAGGCTTTTGTATCAGACGCCATATATAACATATAGAATTATAGATGGGTAACAGTGAATTACAAGGTTGTTTTTCACTGTGAGGTTCTGAGTGATATCAAATAGACAACAAGAGCTTTCAACTTCTATTCAGAGGGGTAATTGTGGAGCTACCAGTCCTGTTAAAAATAAATTCATGCCCTCATGTCACATTCACCCACCTCTCTCTGTTCCCTTCCTTCCCGCTGCTTCAGAAGCTGTGCTTAATGCTTTCCAGCACTGCTCAGACAAGCTCTCAGCGAATTTCGATTCTCCATTTAATATGAAGAGAGAGTCTGGTTTTTATGAGACAAAGCTACTTGCATTATGCATTAACTTCCCTTATTGGCGCACTTACAGCAGCATCAAAGAATTACATAACATCACCATAACAACCAATCTAAATTAGAACACTAGCAGTCTATAAACGACCATGCCTCAGAATCCTCTACCTCGTTTAAATGCATGTAAGTCAAAACGTCGGTCTTTGTATTTACAACTATCAGCCACAACTCATCCCCACTTGCCAAGCAAAGTAAATTTGACTGAAAGAATAACTTAATCCTAAGATGCAAAAGTCCTCTAAATAAATGAGTTTTTATTACAAGACTAAAGGATAGCATTAAACAATTGAAAGTTTTTTAAAATAACATTTGCTAGATGATCTGCTAGGCTCAGATAATATTTTGCAGGGGGCGCTAGAGAGACCACTTTAGTGCCGCTCTGCTGGCTGTGGAAAACTATTCAACTAGGTATCCTGCCGTCCAGCTGTATGCCACCAAACAAAAAGGGAAGTCACTGTGTGGACACTAGCAGGAATCGAAAACAACTACTATTAATGAAAGCTGAAAGAGTGAAAGCGAACTTGGAGAGAGTGCCCCCGGCGTTCTGACATGGAGGCTGCTGGTCAAGATCTGCAGGCACGGTGCCCTTGCTGGGCACTGGGGCCTTCGCAGAGACTTGCCTGCATTGGGGTTAGCCTCTCACAGCCGACGGTTGGGTTGGCCGTGAGATCGGGCCATGTTGTCTGGTTGGTGGGGCTGTGGCTCACTCAATCGAGTGAGGCATTCGAGGGCTGCCCTTGTGACAGTGCTGCAGGATCAGATTTTGAGCACAGAGTCAATTGGGCGACACTAGCCGTCCACTACCACAGCCAGCTAATAGGGTGCAATGGGCACTACCTGAACCCACAGACTAGGTCAAACTGCTGGGCACCACCCAAATACTACATTCGCTACATATATTCCATTAAACATTGCAGCATACAAGCACAAGAGATGCTGGGCAGGATAGTGTCATGCAACTATCCCCAAAATGACTGGAGCCTCTGGACACTGTGCCTGCTGGATACTGACTCAATTGCCAACTTCTTGTTAACATCTCACCCAGACCAGAGCCATATATGGGGAAGACTGAGCACAATCAGTCTTGCTTCACATTGTAGGCAAAAACCAATGGTCCTTGACCTGTATTTAGAAAGAGATAAATCGGGGGGCGTGGCTTGGATGCCGCGCAAGATGGCCGGCTAGGTGCGGAGCTCCGCCACATCGACAAGCCTCACAGCGTGTTTCCCGATGTGAACGGAAGCGTCCTTGACCCCCGCTGCTGAATTCAGGTGGCGGAACTTCAGCGGTGTGAGCGGAGCGGCTTTGCGGCTCTTGTGGTGCCGTTTCTTGCTCGTTTCTGCGATGTTTCTGCAGCCCCTCACAGAACCGCCATTTTGAGGCTCCCTCGAGTCCCGGAGCCTCTGCCGTCATACTTCGCCACCACACTACGTGTCACTAGACACCAACGACCCTGGCAGCGCTGAATTTCGGGGTGAGCAAATTTATAATGCGGAGAACCTCTGCTACGCTTTTCTTTCTTTTTCTGCATTGAAGGCAACAGCTCAAAAGCATTTACATAGCGCTTCACCTCTGAGACCTGTTTTTTCATTTCTGACGTATTCAAGTCTCTGCGCTTTTCCTAATGCTACTCCTTATGGCGTTTTGCTAAATTTTGGGACTTTCTGGACATTTTTCCTACGCCTCAGCTACTTCATGGCGCACTTCCATTTATTCCCATTTTAGCCATCCTCTCTATTTCAGTCACCAGTATATTTTCACTCTAATTCCCTGACGCTCTCTCCTACAAATTACAAGCGTTTCTTCAGGAGATACCTTCATTTTCTCCTTTGTTTCTACTTTTTGGAACGTCTTGTACTTCAAGGTGCTTCACCTTATATTCCGATGTTTTTCTGAAACATTTTCAGCGCACCTTTATATGCCTCTCAGGGAATTGAGATTAATTATTGACACGAAAAGTCATTTCTATGGTGAATCTGCGTAAGCCTCACTTTGTCTTTACGTCTTCGGTGCATACTTCGGTGGGTTCTTCATTTGGCACAAATAAATCGAATTGCTCTACAAAAATGTCTTCTCAAAAATCAGCTCTGGCTCATACATCTGCTAATAAGCCCTCTCCACCTGCTCCAGCGGGCAAGCGCCTTAAACAAAATCTCCTACACCAGAAGATAACCCTTCAACCTCTTCTACTGATCAAATTTTGGAGGAGCTGCGAGCAATGCGTCCCTTTGTTGAAAAAACAAGTACGGATATGCAGCTTTTGAAGGACAAGTGGGAAAACATGGATGCCCGACTTTCTACTGTTGAACAACACATCCCTGAGCTTCAATCCAACACGCAACGTATTGTTGCATTAGAAAAGACTGTCCTCTCTTTACAAAAGCATACAGAAGATTTGGAAAATCGCAATAGGAGGAACAACCTCCGTATTTACAATTTGCCGGAAAATCTTGAGGGTGACAATCCAGTGCCTTTCTTTACCACTTTTCTGCCGAAACTTCTGGGCTTACCCCCCTCTACATCCATTAGTATACAGAGGGCTCATAGATTAGGCGCAAGAACAGATTCTTCTTCTAAGCCTCGTGGAGTCATCATCCTATTTTTGAAGTACACAGACCTCCTTTTGATTCTTTCAGCAGCGAGGAACAAAAAACAAGTGACTTGGCAAGGTCAACGAGTCTATTTATCTCAAGATGTTTCTAATGTTACTGCCTCCAGACGTAAAGAATTTCTAGCTATGCGTCCCTCTCTACGCTCTCTAGGAGCAAGATATGGCCTGTTTCACCCTTGTACTCTCAGAGTCACTTACCGGAATAAGACTTGGTCATTTCAAGATCCTAGTGAACTAAGAAATTTTCTCTTTTTGCAGAGTGAAGAAGGGATGGACGCTTCCACTTCTACTCCGAACAGTGGCTGAACACTGGCTTTTGTTGTCTTCATGTCCTGTCTTCTACTAGCGCTTTTCTAATTATATGTGCTTCTCTATATCCCTTTATCTTCATCTTAATTTTCTTCTCTTGCTTATCTTCTTTCTTCATATCTCTTCCTTTTTGCATATCTTATATATACTTCCTTTCTCTTTCTACATTCTGGTTCTATATCTTATGTAGCATGTTCCATATGTTAACGATTTCTCTTTTTCTGTTCCCCAGACGGATATGTGTTTTGGACGTTCCCTTCACCATCTTGTTTCATCCTTTGTTCCTTTATGTGAGGTCTCGGTGTGGTTCTGCTCCTGATCCTCGAGCATCCGTCTTGTAACGCATCACCATCTCCCCACCTTCCCCCTGTGTGTACTTCCCCTTCCAGGTATGTTCATTACAGTCATCCTTTTGGATTTGTACTGTCTCCTATGCCTTTTCGCTTTTCTTCCTTCTCCCTCTTTTGCTGTTTTTCTTTCCCTTTCCCTACCTCTCTCCCCTTATCCTTTTCTTTTTCATCCTCTAACTATCCTTCCTTCTATCTTTTTGATGATCCTCATGGTTATTACCTTTCTAAAGTTTGAATTATTAAATGTACAGTATGTTTTTGCATTTTTCAATTGTGATCAGATTACTACTCTCTCACCTTCAACGTTGTTTCATGGAATGTGAAGGGATTTAATCACCCTATTAAAAGGCAAAGAGTACTTTCACACCTATCCTCTTACAATCCAGATATTGTTCTTATTCAAGAAACCCACCTCTCAGATATTGAATCCTTAAAATTAAAACGATTGTGGGTTGGAACTGTTTTATTCTCTCCTGCTTCTCAAAAAAAGAACGGGGTGGCTATTTTGATTCATAAACGCCTTCAGTGTAAAGTATTACTGGAAGAAAAAGATGATGAGGGGCGTTGGATTTTGGCTAAACTACTCATTAATGCTATCCCAATTACTGTGTTCAATGTTTATGGACCTACATGTTTTGACTCCTCTTTTTGGCCCTCCATTACAGCAAAATGTGTTCAATATAAGGCTGATTCCTTCCTGTTAGGTGGAGACTGCAATCAGATCATTGACCCCTTTTTAGACCGTAGATCTTCTGTTCGTTTTTCCCCTCACAAACCACATAAGCAATTCCTTGACACTATCACTCAGATGCATCTTGTAGACTCATGGAGACTCACTCACCCAGATGTTATGGATTTTTCCTTTTTCTCTCCTCCTCATGCTTCTTTCTCTCGTTTGGACTACATTTTTCTATCTGCATCTCTATCTCAACACCTTATATCCTCCTCTATTGAACCTATTGTTATCTCTGACCATGCTCCTATTAGTACTGTTTTTGACCTTCTTCCTCCTATTCCTAAATCTTCTCGTTGGCGTTTTAACCCTTCTCTTCTTGCTGATCCTCTTTTTTCCTCCTCTTTTCGTTCTTTTGCTTCTGAATTTTTCCAACTTAACTCTACACCTGATACCCCCTCTCATATTCTTTGGGATTCCTTCAAGGCCACAGCCCGGGGTTTTATTATTGATTTTGTCTCTAAACAGAAGAAAAAGTTCCTTCAAAAGCGTAAAGTTACCCTTGCACACATTAAATCGTTGGAACATCAATTCTATACTTCCTCTACTAAGCATATGTCTCCTGAACTTCTTAAGGCTAAGATTGCTTTTAACAAGCTTACTACAGATTCAGCCTCCTCTTTTCTCCTCCGGAGCAGCGCACGATACTATGGAGGTCGCAATAAATCAGGTAAATTATTGGCTAACTATCTGAAAGCGCGTAAAGAACGAACTAATATTGATTCTATCTATTCACCCTCTAATATTCTTCTTCATACAGATGCAGAAATTTTGGAACAATTTCACTCTTTTTATGAATCTTTATATACTCCTGAGAACCCCCCCACCCCAGAGCTTATTCAATCTTATTTTGATAACCTACCTCAACCAGATACCTCCCACCTTAATTTTTCGGCCGTTGACACTGATCTCACTATTTCAGAGTTGTCCACTGCTTTATCCTCCCTTACTAAAGGCAAGACTCCAGGACCTGACGGCTTTCCGGTTGAATTTTACCTACATTTTTCAGATCTCCTCTTACCTAAACTTCTATCCCTTTTTCAGTCTTTTTGTTCTTCTGGATCGGCCCAAGGCTCATTTCAGGACGCTACCATATGCCTTATCCCTAAAGACGGTAGAGACCCTAAGTTTTGTAAAAACTATCGACCTATATCTTTAGTTAATGTGGACTATAAGATTTTTGCAAAATTATTAGCTCTTCGCCTCGACCCGCTCCTACCACATCTCATAGGGAAAGAGCAATGTGGTTTTGTGAAGGGCCGTCTTACCTCGGATAACTCCAGACTTTTCCTTAATGTTTTAAATAAAGCCCCCTCACTATCAATTCCCATTGCAGCCATTTCAGTCGATGCCGAGAAAGCCTTTGATCGGGTTGACTGGTCCTTTCTCATGGCTTCCTTAAAATGGCATGGCTTCAGTCCTAAATTTATATCTTATATTTCTTTGATATATTCTATGCCCAAGGCCTCTGTTCTCGTCAATGGTTGACTCACTTCCCCATTCACGCTTCAACGTGGAGTTCGTCAGGGCTGTCCTTTATCACCTCTTTTATTTATTTTGGCGCTTGAACCCTTCCTCACTTCCATACGTAATAATCCCTCCATTTCTGGATTCCCGTATGGGGACCAACATCTTATATTATCTGCATATGCTGACGATATCCTTTTATTTATTTCAGACCCGGTCACCTCTGTTCCCTCTTTATTACGTGAATTTGAACAATTCTCTTTGGTTTCCGGTTATAAAATAAATTCTGATAAAACAGAAATTCTTCCTTTAACTAAATTTTGCCTTCCCCACTTCTTCGCAGCCACCGGTTTTGCTTGGAATTCTAAGAAAATTAAATATCTTGGTGTTCTTTTTTCTAACTCTATTTCCTCTTCTATTCAACTTAACATGAATGCGGTCATTTCTAGAATAGACTCCCTACTCTCTTCTTGGAATCCTCTATTTCTTTCCTGGTGGGGTCGTCTTGATTCCATCAGGATGATGATTGCCCCGATTTTGATTTACTTATTATCCATGCTTCCAATCCGTATCCCAAATTCATATTTCCGCCGCATTGATTCTGTTTTATCCAAATTTCTCTGGAAACAGAAAAAGGCTCGTATATCTCTCTTACACCTTCGTAAATCTAAACTTAATGGTGGAACCAACTTTCCAGACTTTCGCCTTTATCACAAATCCTTCTCGCTTCGACAGGCTTCCCGCTGGCTATCTCAGGAAACCTCCCCTTTTTCTCCCCTCTGGCTTTCTGTCGAACGGGAATTATTGCTTCCTTACTCTTTACAAGAGGTAATCCGTTTCACATCTAACGCCCCATGTCTTCATCCCCTTTTATTCAAACATACCTCTTCTCTTTTACGGCCTTTAGTCTCCTCTACCTCGGTCTCTCAGGAATCCTTCTTACTATCACCTATCTGGTACAACTCACTCATATTAATACATAACAGACCTATTGCATGGCCCTCATGGAGAGCGAAAGGTATCATTTGGGTAAGTCATCTTTTTGATGGCTCTTCCCCCTGCTCGTTTCCTAAATTTCAATCTCAATTCCACTGCCCTCCTTCTTTTGCAAAGAAATTCCTCATCCTTATGGAAACCATTCTAGATTGTTATTATTCTCTTCCTTCTGAAATCCTACCAGCCTCGTCTTCCTCTCTACTTGCCGTCCTCTCTACTGTTCCTAAAGCTTCCCTTATTTATCGGTATTTCTCAGCCCCCGATCCGGACCGTCTCAAATCGAAATTGGAATTGTCTTGGGAGAAGGATTTGGGTTCCTCATGGTCAACTTCTCTTTGGGACAAAATATGGGCCAGATCTTTGAAGATTTCCCGTACTGCCTCTCTCACTCAATCCCTATTTTTCTTCTACCACAGACTCTACCTTTCTCCTCTTTCTATTTCTCGCTTTCAATTCAATTTTGTACCTAATTGTTGGACCTGTAATGCTCCCAATGCAGATCTTCTACACCTTTTCTTCCTCTGTCCCTCAGTTCGCATTTTTTGGACTCAGATATGCTCTCGCCTCTCCCGTATTTTCAACATCTCTTTTCATTTTTCCACCTCTTTTGTGTTTCTAGGTAGCCTTTCAGACGATCTGGAACTCCCTCCACATTCTCACAGTCTTTTTGATCTTATGCTAGCCCTGGCATTGCAGCACATTGTTTCTAACTGGAAATCCTTGAACACTTTGTCTCTAAATTGTTGGTGGAATTTAGTATGTCAATCACATAGACTTGATGTTGCTTTTGCCTCCTCCTGCAAACCCTCCCGAAATGTTGAACTTTACTGGTTACCTCTCACTTTATATTTAGATCAATCTGCCAAAAAGACATACTCTCCACCTTCCTCGGATAATTTCAAACCCCCTTGAACACATGTACACTTGCCTGTAGTTTATGATATTTTTCAATTTCACTATTGTGATTTTTTAGCTTTATACATGTTTCCTTTTTGCTAAAAGTTCCTATTTCAAGTATTTGCTGAAATATTGTGTATTTTACTGTACTTCCTGACTGACCCTCATTGTATTTGCTATTTTTATTCATTCTTTATGATATTAACATGCTTTTATTTCCCTCCCTCCCCTCCCCCCCCTCCTCCCCGTAAAATATTTCAAAATGCTTTGCTTTTCATTGTGATATTGGCTACTTATGTTTAATTTATCCCGACCTTTAGCCTTTGTCTTATATTTTGCTGATGTCACCTTATTGTACTATCTGATTTTACTCTAATAAAGCTTTCAAAATCAAAAAAAAAAAAGAAAGAGATAAATCAACTCCCTTGTAGGTATATTCATAAACTATTTCCAGAGCTATTTGAATAAAATGTGACAGCTCTTTGGTACTCAATACATCATTTGTAAAGAAAGAAAAAACATGTTCAACTTCCTGTAATTGAAATCACCATATATTTTATTTAAAAATGATGAGACCGTTATTTAAATACGTCATGTCATTAAGGGATAGGTTGCTCCAAGGGGTAGAGACCGTGCAAAAAAGAGAAAAGTGCTCAAGTGAAACGTGGTAAGAAAGGGAACTCAAAGTAGGTGACATAGGAGAGAGCAAATTATATAATTTATATACAAAAGGACCGGTTGTAATTCACCGTCCTACGAAGCCTGGCCAAGGTCAATTCATATGCAGTTTTTTACAAAGTTTTGATATACATAGAATGTATCGTTTGTATAGCACGTGGGGGGTAGAGGGTCCAGGCCCTTGGCTGGGTGGGGTGTTCGTTAACGTTTCGATCTGTCTTATAGCCATCAGGTAGTTAAAGCCTTGGCTGTTCGGATCTTCATCAGGACTGGGTGGGGCAACCTTATAGGATGTGGGGCCTAATCACACACCCACTGGTCGTGTCAAGATGTGGGCTTTAAGTCACGCTAGTGAAGTCGTGGCTTGGTCAGTTGTGCAGTCACTGTATTACTTAGTAGAATCGGGTCAGTCAAGGAGGTTGGAGAAAGGTATTCAATACGTTCACCAGACAAATTAAATCATTGCTTGTCAGGGAATGAATCCAGAATGATCCGCCGACTGTCGCATCAAAGCCGCAACAGCTAGTGACTGCGCAACTGACCAAGCCATGGCTTCACTAGCGTGACTTAAAGCCCACATCTTGACACGACCAGTGGATGTCAAGATGTGGGCTTGTAATCCCGGGATGTGCACTATGCACATCCTAGGACTTTCACAGTCCACAAACTCCCGCGGGATCAAGCAGTATGTAGAAACAATGCTGACATCCCTCTTTGGTGCTGACAACCTCTCCAATCGGCTAGTGATGGAACAAGCTTATCAATCTCCGATGGCGTCGTGGAGGCTCCTCCATGCCCCAATATAGGAATGCTCATGATTTATAGAGACCGAGATAAAGTGCTCAGACTAGCTAGGGAAAAGAAAGACCTCAACTACCAAAGGGAACAACAGTGTCTTCACAATGGCAGTGGAAGCGGCATGTAGAAAATACCTCCCTGTCAAGAAGCAGCTGCAAAAAGAAGGAATTACCTGTGCAATGCTAAACCCAGCATGCCTCCCATTGGCCACCAAGGCCAACAGAAGAAATTCACAGCTCCTAAGGTAGCAGCAAGTTTCCTTAAAGCACTCTCGCAAGAGGGCGCTTGGAACTCCTTACTGGAGGAAGAAGAACCCTGACCTCAGGCAATTATTGAGTAACCCTGCTCTTGGACATTGTAGTGGGATGCTGAAACCAGAAGTCATGAATAACTAAATCTGTGATAAAATATGTATTTCAGGCTTATAGCATCCTACACCCCCAGTCAAAACTGTAACTAAGAGGACACAGACAGACTGCAATTAATACTGCCTGGCAACCTCCACAAGATTGCAGGTAGAGATTGGTATTCTCCATGCTGTTATGGGAGAGTGGTGGGAAGAGGAAAGATTGTTTGTTGAACTGCAGCATTGTAGTAAACCACTTTATACAGATCATAGACATTTCACCACAGGCACATGCTCTACAGGCAGCCAGTGCAGTTTGTACAGCAGGGGTTTGGCCGATTGCCATTTGGGAGATTTGAAAATGAGGCAAGCTGCCTGGTTCTGGACTACCTGAAGGCGGTGGAGAAGTGATTTAGGAAGTCCGTGATAGAGAGAGTTGGAAAAGTCCAAGCGAGAGAGCACAAGAGAAATGATTACTTGGATCAGAGCAGTTGGGGGGAGTAGGTGATTGACTTTCCGAATCTTCCGGAGTTGGAAGGAGCAGGATGATATTTCAGAACTGACTTGGGATCGAAGGGAGAGTTCGGCGTCGATTATCACGCCGAGACTCTTTACAGAATTCGCGGGGGTCGGTGGAAGGCCCAGTTCAGTGGGCCGGAACTGGGTTCCCCAATAAGAGGGGCTAGAACCCAGGAGAAGGAGCTCGGTTTTCCCAGGGTTCAATTTCAGCTGATTAGAATTCATCCAGTCCTGGATGTGAAGCATAGCCGAGTGAAAACTTTCTACCGCGTTCGGGGAGTTGAGTGGAAAGATGATCTGCAGATCATCAGCATAGTTATAGACTGTGATGTCCCAGTTACGGAGTGAGTGAAACAGGGGCGAAGGTAAAGGTTGAACAGTAGAGGTGACAGGGAGGAGCCCTGGGGGACTCCGCATGTTGTGGGGGTTTTGGGTGCTGTATGCAGTATGTGGAAAACATTCCAAGTAATAACTTACTTAGACTGCCACAATATGGCCATCACCCTCTTGCAGGAGACGAATTTAATGCACACCCGAGAATAAGATATGCATCAAATGGGCCTAGAACAGGTAAGCATCATCCAATTCTTCATACCTGAGGGGCATCATGGTTCTCATTAAGAAGGACATCCCCTTCCAGATCACACCCACACACTCTGACAACCTGGGGTGCTCCATGATTATGCAGGGCATTCTATATGGCACCGCATCAAGTTACTTAACACATACAGCCCAAATATACGGATGACCCAGAGTTCTACACATCACACTGGAACAAAATTCTCATGCTGACAATGAAAACTATACTATGGGGAAAGGACTTTAATACGTATACAGACCTATCCTCATACAGATCGATGACAACAGACTGGCATGGTAAACAATCCAGTGCAACTCTCTGGACCAGTATGGTAGAACATGAGATGGTGAATCTTTGGAGACTTAAAGTTCCTACTCAATGGGAGGACACATTTATATCCTTTATTCATTGCTCTTTGTCCTATCTCGATTATTGATTGGCAACCCAGGACATCATCGTCCGGGTGCAAGATATTGCACATTTGCCAAAGACATAGCGGATTATGCACCAGTCTGACTGGAATGAAAATTTCCTGCCTACAACCCTGCACAGCTCGTGTGGTATTCGGAGCCCCAGCTTTGCTG
The DNA here is from genome assembly GCF_964261635.1 of Lissotriton helveticus. NCBI lineage: Eukaryota > Metazoa > Chordata > Amphibia > Caudata > Salamandridae > Lissotriton > Lissotriton helveticus. Next base: position 368,180,257 of record NC_136071.1, read on the forward strand.
GATCCAGTGTTCCGAGAGGTGCTCCGTTCTGGTATCACTACATATATTGAAAACAAGATGTGCTCGGTAGACAGTGAAGTCACACTCTAAGAGGCATTTAAAGTCATGGTTTTTTGATGCTCCTCAATGTATACAATCCTATTGTTAATTCAAGACAATTTACCTGTTGGGACCACTCCAAACAGACCAATGAACACTGTCTCCGGAGAGCCACAATGCGCCCGTCCATGTAAACTCACACCTGCCTCTATAACAAAATCAGGCACACATCCAGAAATAGTTTTAAAGACCACCAATATTATTGGGTTTCTCAGTTTGTAAGAGGAAAATATCTCCTCCTCGAAAGGACTTTTTATTACTGTTTTCAAACTTGACAGTTCTTTTAAATCATCACTTGTTGGAAATTCAATACATAGGGGCCCATTAGGATGTCAGGCGGATCGCCACCACCATGCGGGCCGTAGCAATCCGCTTGACATCCTTGTCCGCCCGCCACCCATTTCCCCCGCCATGGCGGGGGGGACTGCAGCAGACGGAAACACCATCCGCCGCTTTTCCGCCCCGGTCGCCTTGCAACCGGGGCGGAAAAGGGTTCATATGGTGGCGGTGTCTATCAGACACCGCCAGCCATATTATGATGGGCTAAATCAGTTGCCTTTCTGTGGCGGCAAAAGGCATGCCGTCTTTACTTTGGGGGTCCCCTGCGGGCCCCCAAGGTGAAGGTGAGGTGGGGGGTGCACATGGGGGGTACCTGTGGTACCCCCCTGCATTTGCATACACAATGCGGCAGGCGCCGCACGATGCCTGCCGCTTTGTGTATGCAAATGCATTCAATGCATTCATAACATTGCGGCGGGTGCTGGTGTGAACACCTCCCGCCGCAATGTTATGAATCCATGATGCGCCCGCCAGTGTGGCGGGCTCATCATAATGGGCATGGTGGGACCCCCGCTCAGATCGCGGGCGCTCCCGTTTTCAGCGAGGATGGCGGGCGGCCATCCTAATGGGGGCCATAGTTATCAAAAACCTGTTCATCTTCGACACCATAACAACGGCCAAACTCCTTAAGTACTCTTCTTTCATCAATATTTCTCTTTGCGCCACAACGGACATCTTTCTCTTGTGTCTTGCCTTGAACACGTTACTCTCTATTGGCCCTAAGATAAACTATATGTGCCTTGCTCCTTGGCTTCATTTCCAAATGTTTAGCCTTTCAGAGGCATTTTCCCTTTCTGATATTCTCCTCCACTGATTAGGGGCAACATTTATCACCTGATTCAACATCTTTTGTTTCCTTCTTTTCTTTAATATTTAATTGATAACGTTCCTTCATGGAAATATTCATTTAATTTTGTATTCATTTTCTTACGATCTCCTGCTTAGTAAATACCTATGGTATCTCCCCCAATAAATCTTTTGGCCCACTTGTCAACCTGTAGCTTAAATTGCTTCTCAGTAAATATATTCTTAGTTCAACATTTACGATCTATTGTAATATATTCCAAACATTCAAAATCCACCCTGCACAGATTATACTCGTCCAAATGTCAAACGATGCATAAACAACATCAAAGAAAAGACCACTAGCCTAATGTTCATTCTGATCACATTAACACACTTTCCTTTTTTGTTAATATAAAACTGCCCAAAGTAAAATGGTCACCAAATCACGCCATTTCATGTGCGAAGATACGCTACAAATCTAGTAAGGAAGGAGGGAGAACCATATCAACAAGGAGCTCAATCACTGAAATGGGCAAAATCCCAGCACAAGAAGCTATAAACTGTAGAGGAGGAATTTGATCACAAAATGCCCAAATCCCAGTCTCAAGAGCCTCAAACTTTGTTAAATGGTGTCACTTCAATATGAGTAGTAAAGCAATATACACAATCCTCAGAATAATAAAACTCTTCTTACGAAATAACAATAAAAATGTTCCATACAAATTAAATGGACTAAAAGGCACTCCACATAACACAATGCTTCTATAAATTAGAAGTGCCCAAACACTACCCTAAGAATAATTACAGATGCATACTAGTACCCTTAATGATGAAAAGAATACCTAGCTTGCAGGAGCAACATTTAAAATAGGGAGAGAATTCTTGGGCATGGCTGTTCATAGTGAATGCTAGTGTTATATTTCTAGTTTGGTTATTATGGTGAGGGTGTGTAATTGTTTGAAACTGTTGTAGGAGTGGCATTGTAAGAAGTTAATCCATAATTCTAGCCTAAGGTGTTGTAAGGAATCCATTAAAACCGCCTGGAATTCCTTTATGATTTAATAACATTGGTTAATAGGTTATGCTACCCATTGCTGGGATAACAGACATAATATTGAAATCAAAAATATTGTGTAACAGAAATATCATGTGCAAAAATATTCATTTCCTATCCTAATGATGGTAAGTAAAAAATGATTGGAATAAATATTGTTTCACACTAAAATGTGTAGAAAACATACAAACATATTGTTTCTTAAACTATATATGTATAATTTACCATAGCAAAGCTTAAATATTTTAATATATACCATTAATATAATGTAAATTAAATAAATCTCACTAATATTTATATGTATAAAAACACATACATATATATATATTCACTGAAAAAACCATAGGTTTCACACCAGTTATAGTTAGCTGAACATTTTACTCATACAAAACCATTCAAATTCCCACATTATAGTTAGTTGGATTCACTATAACTCGCGTGCCCTCAATCCACTGCTGATGATGTCACATATTACATCATTCATGACATGGTCAGTGACATCACTGATGACATCACTGATGACATCTCAAATGACATCACTGATGACATCACTGATGACATCTCAAATGACATCACTGATGACATCATCCAGTGACTGTGTGTTTCTGTAAAGTTTAAATATGTTTTACATATTGAAGAATAAGTGTATGTATGAGTGACTGGATGAAGGATTTAGAAGGTGCGTGACTGACTGTATGAGTGAGTGATTAAATGTGTGTTACTGAATGCATTGGTTAGTGACTAAACTGTCTGAATGTGTGCATCAGTATGTCTGTTGGTGTGTAAGCTGCTGCATGTGTTGATCAGTAGCTATATGAGTGGCTATATGAGTTATTGATTGGTTGCCCAAGTATTTGTATGTGAGGCTGCGTGTGTGTGTGGGTGGCTAGGAGGTGTGTGACTTCCTGCATACATGTGTGAGCAGTTGATTGACTTGGTGTATGGGTTCAAGAGTGCAAGTGAAAACAACTTTATGAGCGGTTGACTGAGTGCATGGGTGTGTGGGTGAGTGAATGGATATCTCAGTGCTACATGTGCAAGTAAGTACATATGTAAAATACAGTGCATGTGAGAGTTGGCATATATAAATGACTATACATGAGAGTCTGTGATTGCATAAGTGACTGTATCTATCAATGTGTACTTGTATCAGTGATTGTAAAAGAGAGTAAGTATGTGTTAGTCTATTTTTGAATAAGTAAGTTTTTGTGTGTATAACTGTATAGATGAGACAATGTGAGTGTGATTGATTCTTTGCATGACTGTGCGTGTCTGAGTAACTCCATGGATGAGTGGCAGTGTGTGAGTGTCTGTATAGGTGTATGTGTGCATATGATAGTGTTGTATTGATGAGTGTCTGTATGTATGAGGGATTGTATGTGTGAATGAGTGAATGTGTGTGTAGACCTAGGAATCAGTGAGTGCGTATGTAGTCACTGTTATTGGTGTGTCTGGTTTCAGCAATGGTAGTTTGTATTTAACATTGGGTGTATCAAAGGTTAGATTAGAGTGTGAGGAGGTGCATCGTATTATCACATGGATAATGTCATCAGTGATGTTATCAGTGATGTCATTTAAGATGTCATCAGTGATGTCATCAGTGATATCATTTGAGATGTCATCAGTGATGTCATCAGTGATGTCACTGACCATGTCATGAATGATGTAATATGTGACATCATCAGCAGTGGATTGCGGGCGCGCGAGTTATAGTGAGTCCAACTAACTATAACGTGGGAATTTCAATGGTTTTGCATGAGTAAAATGTTCAGCTAACTATAACTGGTGTGAAACCTATGGTTTTTTCAGTGAATTTCAAAGGTTTTTTAAATGCTAATTCCTAACTATAAAAAATGTGAAACCTATGGTTTTTTCAGTGAATTTCAAAGGTTTTTTAAATGCTAATTCCTAACTATAACGATTGTGAAACCTCTGGTTTTTCAGTGAATTTCAAAGGTTTTTTTAAATGCTAATTCCTAACTATAACGTTTGTGAAACCTATGTTTTTTTTAGTGAATTTCAAAGGTTTCTTAAAAGCTAATTCATAACTATAACGTTTGTGAAACCTATGGTTTTTTGAGTGAATTTTATAGTTTTAAAAGCTAATTCCTTTGTATATCGACTTTTTAACCTAATTTGTTTTAGCTGTTTTTTATAACTATTAATTATATTTTTTGAAAAAAAAAATATTTGTTCAATGTATATATATTTTTTTAACATTTTTTCCTGGTGCGCTCAGGGTGCGTGCACCGGTAAGCTCTCCCGAGAGCGCTATTTCTGCGTTCGTAAAAAAAAATATGCATGAAAAGTAAATAATAATGGAAGACATTTAGTACCATACTTATAAAAGCAGTATTTTTGATTTACGAAATGAAAATGATTTTGCATTTCCGTAAAGCTATCAAAACGTCACTCAGGTGCGCCGCGTAAACGCCCCCGGAAGCGCCTACGCTCGCGCCGCGTGAGCGCCCCCGGAAGCGTTCCGGTGCGCGTAGCGTAAGCGCGTCAAGTCATGTGACCTTAAAATAACTCTTTTCATTGGTTGCTAACAGTTTTTTTTACAAAGAATTAAATCCCCACCCATTTCCTTCACTTCTTCTTTCACTTTTGTGACTGCAAGACCTCTCTTTTTGCTGTCGGATCTTTGTTGAATTAATATCTTGGATTACCATGGCTGCCAGAGCATCCAGCAGTGAAGATGACTCAGAGGGATTTCTGGATGAAGAGGTTCCTCAGCCAAAAATAAAATAACACTTCATATGGAAGTTTTTTTCTATTCCAAATGACCAGAAAAAAGTTAATGCTCCAAAGGTGGAGTGCAAGATTTGTCACACTGTCCTGTCACGGGGTGACCCCACAGAGAAATATTCATTTGGAAACTCGACGATGATTCGACATGTTGAGAGGAGGCACCCCCAGAACTTTGCCCGGGAGAGTGTCAGGGCTCTGGCACGAGAGGCTCCCAGTGATGGGACCTCTACTTCAACCGGAGGACAAACTGCATCATGGAGGGAGCAATCACAAGAGCTGATTCCTAACATTCAGCCTGCTTTTAATAAAGGCGTTATTAAATGCAGATATTGCGATAATTTACTTTGCTATGGGGAACAAAGTGTTCTGCTCATGGTTCGAGCATTGGATAACCATCGCTGCCGTTCCCAGCCCTAATTTTGTTTTGTTTTTTTGCTCCTGTTGAGCAGTTTCCCATTCCTTGTTTTTGTTTTTGTTCTAAAAAAAGAAAAAAGAAGAAGAAAAAAAGTTATTTTCAGAACTACCTCCAATTCTCATCAAAGAGCTGTGTTCTTAAGAGAATGAAAAAGAGTAAGTGAAGTGGAGTGCATTGATAAAGGAGAAGAAAATGAGTGAGAAAGCACAGAAAGGGACGAGAGGAGAAGGGAAGTGAAGTAGGGGGACTGAAAGAAGGTGAGTGTGGGGAAGGAGAGTGAGGAGAAGGAGAGTGAACATGGGGAATGTGGATATGCGAAGAAAATGTAGTAAAGGAACGGGTGTGGAAGGGTAAGAAAAGAGCAGTGATGTTTTGGAAAAACTAGAGATACAGACTGGATAAAGACAAGTAAGTGTGAGACCAGGTAAGTAAGGCAGTGAAGAAACAGAGAAAGTGAAAAAAAAAATAAGAGTAGAAGACTGAAGGCCTCATTTTTGCACCTGCCTCACAGCAGGCGTAACACTGACGCAGGTCCTTTAACATGGGCCTGGCCCCATGTGAAAGGATGCATTGCTGGAGTTGTGTCACTTTTGTAACACACTCCAGCAATGCATCACTTTTGCGCTTACAGATACGTCAGAAATACTGACGTATCTGTAACTTCTTGCGACATAATGTGTCATACATTAAATATGACGCATGAGTAGAAGACTGTAGGTCTCATTTATGAAGCCATGCGTCACTTTTACGCCACCGGTGCGTCACTTTTTGTGACGCACCAGTGCTGTAAAAAATGCACCTTGTTGAGTCATATTTACAAAGTGACGCATCTAGGTAGATGTGTCACTTTGTAAACCCCTGCGCCACATTATACCTACATCAGGTGTAATGTATGCAAAAGGGGAGTATTGATGCAAGAAAGGGTCGTAGAGGTGACGCAGTGAAATCTAAGAGATTTCACTACGTCACTTTTAGGACGCCGTTGTGTCAAAATCTTGCGCCTGTCTCACAGCAGGCGTAAGAATGATGCAGGCCCTTTCACATGGAACTTGCTCCATGTGAAAGGATGCATTGCTGGAGTTGTGTCACTTTTGTGACACACTCCAGCAATGCATCATTATTGCGCTTACAGATACGTCAGAAATACTGACGTATCTGTAAGTACTTGCGACATAATGCGTCATAAATTAAATATGACGCATGAGTAGAAGACTTAAGGCCTCATTTATGAGGCCATGCGTCACTTTTACGCCACCGGTGCGTCACTTTTTGTGACGCACCAGTGCTGTAAAAAATGCACCTTGTTGAGTCATATTTACAAAGTGACGCATCTAGGTAGATGCGTCACTTTGTAAACCCCTGCGCCACATTATACATACGTCAGGTGTAATGTATGCAAAAGGGGCATATTGACGCAAGAAAGGGTCGTAGAGGTGACGCAGTGAAATCTATGAGATTTCACTGCGTCACTTTTAGGACGCCATTGTGTCAAAATCTTGCGCCTGCCTCACAACGGGCGTAAGACTGACACAGGCCCTTTCACATGGGGCTGGTCCCATGTGAAAGGATGCATTGCTGGAGTTGCGTTAAATTTTTGTGACACACTCCAGCAATGCATCACTTTTGCGCTTACAGATACGTCAGAAATACTGACGTATCTGTAACTCCTTGCGACATAATGCGTCATACATTAAATATGACGCATGAGTAGAAGACTGAAGGCCTCATTTATGAGGCCATGCATCACTTTTACGCCACCGGTGTGTCACTTTTTGTGACGCACCAGTGCTGTAAAAATGCACCTTGTTGAGTCATATTTACAAAGTGACGCATCTAGGTAGATGCGTCACTTTGTAAACCCCTGTGCCACATTATATCTGCGCCAGTTGTAATGTATGCAAAGGGGGCGTATTGACATAAGGATGGGTCGTAGAAGTGACGCAGTGAAATCTTTGAGATTTCACTGCGTCACTTTTACGACGCTGTTGCGTCTAAATCTTGCGCCTGCCTCACAGCAGGCGTAAGACTGACGCAGTCCCTTTCACATGGGACTGGCCCCATGTGAAAGGATGCATTGCTGGAGTTGCATCATTTTTGTGACATTCTCCAGCAATGCATCACTTTCCTCTAAACACTCTACTTTATTTTTTTACTCTATTTTTTACACTGTTTTTCCCGTGGTGCGCTCAGGGTGCACGTACCGGAGAGCGCACCCGAGAGCGCACCCAGCGCTTACCCTGCGAAAATTTAAAAAAAAAAAAGTTTTTTCGTCCTTCAGGGTCCTTCTAGGCCCCCCTCAGAAAACCTAGGGGGTCAGGGGGTGTCTACTCTGCCCCCTTTTAATTATTTCCCCCTTTATTTTTCACATCTTGTGTCTCTGTTCTTGAGAGTCACAAGATGGCGGACTATGCAGACCATTTAGAATGTTTACAGACACCCAAGAGCCAATTAGCTTTTGAAATTTACAACCAATTAAATGTTTCTTTGGTTTTGAATTTGTGTGTGATAAAGTTTCATTGGTTTTCTACTAATGAAATGGTTTTCCAATGAGAGGGAAACACAGCCATTTTGTGATAGTACTCTTTGAGGTATATTTGTGAGGAATATTTGGTGTTCTATTTCTGGTGTGAAATTTACACAGTATTATCTCTTCTACTCCTTTCTAAAAGGTGAGTTGTTAATTTGTAAGGGGAATTTAATACTTGATAAAGCTAGTTTAATATTATCTATTACTAAAAACGATAAATTAAAGTGATTTTTTTCTGCTATTTATAGCAAGAAATTTGAAAAGAATATGAATCTCAATGAGGACACCGTTAATATTAATTTCGAAATTTCTGCAACCTTTGTTGAGGAGAGTTTGATTGAGGTCTCAAATGATCCTATTCATAACACTATCCATGTAGAAGACCTTCTTTTGAGAGAAGATGGAATGGAGGATTTTAATGATAAAACATTGGATGCTGAATTAATGGAATGTTTGGACTATGTTGAGTTCCAGGAGTCATTTATGAAGAGTTCTGATGAGGAGATTTCTGATCAATTAATGCTAGAAGTACTTCTAAATTATGAAAATTCTGAAGAATAAATGTATATTTATAAATTATAAATTGTTTGAGACATTTTTCTGTTATTGTACTTGAAATTTATGAGATAGTAGTGAAATGATTGTGGTATAAAGTGAGACTTATAGTATAGAGTGCAACATTTCTGTATTACATAGTAAGTTTACTCACAGTTACTTCCCTTCTCCCACTATATTTTCTCCAATGTGCATTTCACATCTCTTTTTCATCTCATGCCTTCTTTCTCTCACTATTTCTCTCTAATGTACACTATCGCCGCCATTTTTTGTATTTTCAGAAGACAGTGAATTGTAATACTCCAAACGTGGAGTTCAATATGTGCCATACTATATTTTGCAGAAAAGACCCCAGAATGAAGTACAATTTTGGTAAGCCAACTATGATTCGGCACGTACAGAGGAGGCACGCCCAGAACTATGCCCGAAAGAGTGTGAGGGCTCTGGCACGAGAGGCTCCAAGAAATAGTGCCTCTACTTCAACTAGAGGATAACTGCATCGGTCAGGGGGCGACCAGAGCAGCTGATCCCAAATATTCAGCCTGTTTTTAATGAGACCTCCATCAAATGCAAAAATTGTGATGCCCTACATTGTTATGGGGAACAAAGTATTATGATCATTGTTTGAGCATTAGAGAACCACAGCTGCCATCCCCAGTCCTAATTTTAGTGAGAGAGGAAAGGAAAATGAGTGAGGGAGCAAAAAAAGGCATGAGAGGGGAAGGGAAGTGAAGTAGGGGGATTGAAAGAAGGTGAGTGTGTAAGTATAACTTAGTTATAGGGAGTGAGCTTGACAAAAGAGGAGCAAGAGACTAAATAGACGGAGAGAATGAGACTAACAGAGAGAGAATGAGGTAAGGAGGAGTGTAGAGAGAGGAAGGAAAGTAAAGGAGAAGGTCTGAAAGAAGATGAGTGTGAGAGTATGGCTCAGTAATAGGGAGTGAGCATGATAGAAGAGGAGTGAGAGACTAAGAGGACGGAGAGAATGGGGGTAACACAGAGAGAGTGAGAAAAGGGGAGTGAGTAAATTAGAGGACAGAAGGATTGACAGAAGCAGTTACTGAACTGCAGAAAGAGGAGTAAGGGAAGGGAAAAGAGTGAAGGAGTAAAGGATGGGAAAAGAGAGGAAGGAAAGTAAAGTAGAAGGTCAGAAAGAAGGTGAGTGTAGGAGTATGGACGAGTTATAGAGAGTGAGTGTGATAGAAAAGGAGTGAGAGACTAAGAGGACAGAGAGAATGAGGCTAACAGAGAGAGTATGAAGGAAGGGGAGTGTACAATTAAGATTACAGAATTAGTAAGAGAAGGAGTTACTACAGTAGATAAAGAAAGTAAGTGAAGAGAAAAGAGTGAAGGAGCAAAAGAAAGAAAGAGAGAAGAAGCAAAGTAAAGGAGAAGGTCTGACAGAAGGTGAGTGTGGGAGTATAGCTGAGTTACAGGCAGTGAGCGTGACAGAAGAAAAGTGAGAGACTAAGGGGATGGAGAGAATTAGGCTAACAAAAAGACATTAAGGGAAGGGGAGCGTAGAACTAAGAAGACAGACAAAGAAAAAGAAGTAGTAATTGAAGTGGAGTCAGGAGAATAAAATAAGGGAAATATATAAAACAATGAAGTAAAACAAGAGAAAGGAAATAAAATAAAAGAGAAGGCCTGTTTTTCCCTATGGTGCGCTTCAGTACCTCATTTATGAGGACATGTGTCACTTTTACGCCACCGGTGCGTCACTTTTTGTGACATACCAGTGGTGTAAAAATTGCACCTTGTTGAGTCATATTTACAAAGTAATGCATTTAGGTAGATACGTCACTTTGTAAACCCCTGCACCACATTATACCTGCGTCAGATGTAATGTATGCAAAGGGGGCGTATTGACGCAAGGAAAAGTCATAGAAGTAACACAGTGAAATCTATAAGATTTCACTGCGTCACTTTTAGGACACCATTGCGGTAAAATCTTGCATCTGCCTCATAGCAGGCCTAAGACTGACACAAGCCCTTTCACATGGGGCTGGCCCCATGTGAAAAGATGCATTTCTTGAAAAAAAGATTTACTATACTTTTTTACACTGTTTTTCTCTGTGTTGCGCTTCAGGGCCTCATTTATGAGGCCATGCGTCACTTTTACACCGCCGGTGCGTCACTTTTTGTGACGCACCAGTGGTGTAAAAATTGTACCTTGTTGAGTCATATTTAGAAAGTGACACATCTAGGTAGATACGACACTTTGTAAACCCCTGCGCCACATTATACCTGCGTCAGATGTAATGTATGCAAAGGGGGCGTATTGACGCAAGGAAAAGTCATAGAAGTAACACAGTGAAATCTATAAGATTTCACTGCGTCACTTTTAGGACACCATTGGTTAAAATCTTGCATCTGCCTCACAGCAGGCGTAAGACTGATGCAGGTACTTTCACATGGGACTTGCCCCATGTGAAAGGATGCATTGCTGGAAATTATTTGAGGGTAATAGAAAAAGACTGAGAAAAGTGGAGTGAATAAATTAGAAGACAGAGGATTTGAGAAAAGGAGTTATTGAAGTGGAGTAAGAAGAGTAAGAGAAAGGAAAAGAATAAAAGAGCAAAGGATGGGAAGAGAGAGGAAGGTAAGTTAAAGAGAAGGTATCAAAAAAGGTGAGTGTGTGACTATAGCTAAGTAAATATTCTACATCAAACTTACCTTATAAGTAATGTCAACTTAGTTTTATATTTTCATTTAAATTTATATCTGTGAAAGACAAAACAAAATAAGTTACAATATTTATAATATATATTTTACAATACAAGAGACAAAGTAGGAGATTAACAAGAGTAAAGGAGGGGGAGTGAAGGGCAGGGAGGTTGATGAAAAAGGGAAAATAAAGAGAGGATAAAAGCAAGTGAGCTTGAGACAAAGGAAGTGAAGGAGTGAGAACATAGAGGTAGTAAAAGAAAGAGTGACACAAAGGAACTGAGTAAGAGAGCAAAGCAAGGTAAGGAAGGGAGTGTGGGTCATTTTTAGGGAGTAAGCATGACGGAAGAGGAGTGATAGATTGAGAGGATCCAGAGACTGAAGCTAAGAGTCAGGCTGTGAAGGAAAGGGAGTGAGGATGTGAGAGGATATAGGAAGTGATAAAAGAAGTGAGTGAAGTGTAATAAGGTGAATGAGAGAAGGAGCATTATTGAGGGAATAAAGAAAAGAAACAAAGGGAAGGGGATTGAAGTAGATTGACTGACAGCTGGAAATTGGTGGATGGAAGAGAGGTAATGAGCCGTGAAGGAGTGGTTAATGAGAATAAGTGTGGAAAATGGAATAAGGGAAGGGAGGTGAGGGAGAGTCAAAAAAGACCAGTGAGGGTGAGTTAAGATAAGTGATAGAGGGTGGAAATAGGTAAGTGAGCATAAGAGAATGGGATAATAATATATATTTAATAATACAAAATAAAAAATAATTTCAACAACATGTTAAATGGTTTATTTTTGCTGTTCTCAGAATATATTGAATTTCACTTAAAACAGTGACTTCAAAAGTACTCATCATATAACAGCGGGCAAAAAAAACACAATCAAAATGATTGTGTTTAAAAAACCCATTAAATAATTATTTAAATAATGTAATTTTTTAAAAACCATATCTAAACTCACTTTTGATCCATCCACTTTTCCACGAGGCCAAATAGTATATGCAAAGTCCTTTTTATGGAAATTAGTCCACTGTTTTCGTAATGTCTCATTTACCCGACTTTCTGACAGAAAAGCTCCAACATCTTTCACGTTATGAAACAAGAGTTTTACTTCCATCTCTAGCTTACATTTAATAAATAATTCCTATAATACTTACAGCACACTGTCACTTAGTTTAAATGGGATAGGCAGGAAAATATATAGATGGACATTTGAGCGTGCTTTGCTTCTAGACGAGGGTTACTGTAAGCACATGGAAAAATGGATCAGTGAGTTTTGGCTTAATAACGTGGGGAGCACAAGTAGTGGCTATGTCTGGGATGCCTTCAAAGCAGGAGTCAGAGGAGAGTCAATTAGCTTTTCAACATACAGCCGGAAAAAAGAAAGAGAAATGTTTGATCAACAAGTTAATTCCCTTCTAAACGCTGAGGCTGAGTTAAGTAGGTTAATTAGGGGGGGTCTTTCAGTGGATCAACAACTATTGGAGATTATGGTCCTAAAGGCAGAAATAGCGGGAAGAATCACTAATAAGACAGCAGTTAGTTATTTAACAAAAAGGGAGCAGGCTTGTGAATTTAGTGAGCGGGTCGGCCATATTCTTGCTGTTAGGACCAGGCAAAAAGTTAATGCAGGGGATATTAAAAACATTGCTGATGACTCGGGCAACTTGATTTCCGATTCCGCAGGAATAAGGAATGAATTCCGGAAGTACTACTCTGGATTATATGATAGGGAGTCTGAGGTAGATATGGATAAAATTAGGGACTATTTAGGAAACACTCAACTTAAAAAACTAGAATTAGAGGAGAAAACCATCCTCGATGCCCCTATAACATCAGAAGAACTGTCATTAGCTCTTTCAGATCTCCCATCTTCAAAGGCTGCAGGTCCTGATCTGTTACCGATCGAATTTTACAAGACTTTTATATCAGTTCTTAGAGTAGAGCTTCTGGATACGCTCATACAAGCCCAGAGAGAAATTTCAGTCCCAAAATCTTGGGGCGAGACTGAAATTATAGTTATCTTGAAAAAAGGAAAACCCGCAACGATTCCTGGGTCATATAGACCTATTGCTTTGATGAATGCTGACGTGAAGCTCTATTCAAAAAATTTGGCCACAAGGTTGTCCTCCGTCATAGGGAAACTAGTTACCCCAGTTCAACATGGTTTCATCCCGGGGAAAGGGACTACAGAACATGTTAGGACAGTGTTCACCTGTTTCGATGCCATGGAGGTTTCTGGCGGCCCTGTCGCGGCTTTATTTTTAGACGCCGAGAAGGCTTTCGACAGGGTCGCTTGGGAATTTCTGTGGGAGTTAATGAGAACTTTTGGGTTTGGCGTTAACTTTATCAAAGCAATCCAGGTTCTTTATAGGGATCCAACGGCTAGAATTCAAATCAATCGGGAGCTAACAGCGGCAGTGCAGATTAGAAGAGGAACAAGACAGGGCTGTCCTAGTTCTCCTCTTTTATTTGCACTGTACATGGATCCGTACTTACGCAATCTCGTTCTCAATCCCAGTATTCCCCCCATATGTATAAATGAGACGGCAGTCAAAGTGCTGGCATACGCAGACGACGTCGCAATAATTACTCCTGATCCTGAAATGGCAATAGGTCTGATAGAACAAGAGGCCTTAAATTTTGGGAATATTTCTGGCTATAAGCTTAACAGTGCCAAAACAAAGATTATTAAAAATATAGCAGCTCAATGTAACGATCCACGGGTGACATCGTCAGCGGTATACCTTGGGGTTGAAATTTCTTCTAATTTAGGTACAGTAGTCGAACGTAACATCTCGCCCTTATTGAGGAAAGTTAGCTCGGACTTAATGAGGATTAATAATCTTAGGCTGACGTTAGTGGGACGCACTAACATTATTAAAATGCTTATACTTCCTAAATTTCTTTACTTTTTTCGTACAATCCCTCTTTTGTTCGAGTCAATTTGGTTTAATAAGTTGGAGTCGATTCTTAACAAATTTATTTGGTCGTATGGGAAGACAAGACGGGCATACAAGTTTATGACTTTGCCAAGGGATAGGGCAGGCTGGGGGGTTCCTGATTTTAGGTTCTACTATTGGGCATCGGTGTTGCAATATATTCAAGGCTTAATTGGTGCAAATGAAGGGGATTTGAAGGTTAATGCTGTTTCAACTATGATTTATTCAATTGTTTTGGGCGAAGATACAGTAAATGCTTTTTTAAAATGTACAGATTCATCATACTATAAACGTACACGTTTCAAGACAGTTGCCGCAGCGTATAATGTATGGTCTGCTGTTGCAAAAAACTGTGGTTTAGGGAGATTTAATAGGTATACCAGATTGTATAGGAATAAGTCCCTACCCCCTGTAATTTTTTCTGATGCAATTATGGCAGATTGGGACAGAAAAGGCATTAGGAAAATAGGAGATATGCTAGATCCAGACGGAAATATACTTTTATTTTCTGATTTGTTGGCTAAATTTAATTTAGCAAGATATAGTTTCTTTAAGTATCTGCAGATTAGGAGTTTTTTTTCAAAGAAGAAAGGAGGGGCAAGCGGATTTAAGACAAATAACATTATGGAGGCAATAGAGCAAAGCGGGGGGTGCTCCATCCGATATTTCTATGCTCAACTGGCTGAATCGAAGAAGGACGACACTGAAAGATTTGGTAATAAATGGGCTGGGAAATTAGGGATATCGTGTGAGGCTTTTCAGAAGTCCTTGGAGATGGGTTGCTCAGCCTTCTACTCTGCCCCTCTACAATCGCAACATTTCAAAACGCTGTTTCAACTTTACCATACGCCAGATCGCATAGCACGGTGGGGGGCAACCTCAGGGATTACCTGCTGGCGTTGTAATGCTTTGGCTGCAGATAGTATCCACATTTTTGCGCTCTGCCCCAAGCTAAAGCCTTTATTAAAGGGTATTGAGGATTTTATGGCCCATACACTCGCCTTAAACGTGACTTTAACACCAACAGTAATTATGCTAGGAGTCAGGGACGGCGATGGTGTCCACAGCGAATTTATATTTGTAGCAATGGCAGTTCTTAGGTTGTTGATTGCTAGAGTCTGGTTGGACCCCCTACCCCCGGGACTACAGCAGTGGATTGCCTTATTACTGGGGACGTTTAATCTTGAAAAGGGTATATTTGGGAAAAAAGGTAAAAGGATAAAAAGGTGGGGGAGGAAAATTTGGGAACCGGTACTTCGATGGAAGGAAAGGTCCAATGTAAATGTAGTGTGATGTATTATTTATTGGAACAATGGTTTTTCTTTGACTCTATCTCTTCTCTTCCTTTTTGTGCCGAATGTTATGCTTAGTACTAAGTTGTTTTTCTTGAGAGTAACCTTGGTTTATTATTGGTATTAAGTTTATTTGTATTCTGTGTTATGTGTGTGCCGGAAAAAATAAAAAAAAAATAAAAAAAATACTCACAGCACACTTTATATAATAAACATATACTATCTCTATGAGAACTACATGTTTTTTATTACCTTCATCACTCTCATTCAGAAAGTAATTTTGAAGAGCAAA
Organism: Lissotriton helveticus; assembly: GCF_964261635.1. Classification (NCBI taxonomy): domain Eukaryota; kingdom Metazoa; phylum Chordata; class Amphibia; order Caudata; family Salamandridae; genus Lissotriton; species Lissotriton helveticus. The sequence goes on from NC_136071.1 coordinate 368,195,968, forward strand.
CTAAGTTATATTAACTGCTGCAATCTTCATAGGCCAATTACCTTCCCTAAAATTTCGGTTGTAAGAACACCAGGTAAGAATTTAGTAAGTCAGAAGGTAAACGTTGTTTGAAAGTCAATTGAGTATCATTACAGAGCTGCCAACCTTTTTCACATTTTAAATAAGCTGTGTAATGTCCTGATGTTGTTGAAGGACCATCATGGTAAATAATTGCTGCAGTTGTAAAGGTTCTTCCTGAAATTAATAATTGAGAAGCCACAACATTTTTAATTAATGTTGTCAATTTAGTCCCATCAGGTCTACATCCGTGGAACATTAAACTAACATACTGTCCATATCTTATTGAAAATAAAGTTGATAGCATTTCAGATTTAGATTGACTACAGACCATGTTTTGATTTGCTGCTCTAACTAGATTATTAAAAGACACTGATTTGCAGTCTGGTAAAGTCAAATATATAAATCTTTCAGTGTCTACTGTAGTACTACTTGAAAAGGAGCAATTGTCACAGTCATGTTGCCATTTATAAGAAAGGCCAAAAAGATTTTCTACATCTACTCCCTCATCTTGTAAAACAACAAGCATATACATTAGAAATTCCTGACAATCTTGCTGAATATTCTGTGAAAATTGATTTAGACCAGAACATATGTCTAAAACCTTTCGAATTTCAGAACCACTTTGTATTTTTGTTTTATCACTGCTACATTTCCCAAACACATAATTTAATAAACAACAAAGTGTTTGATCACGATTTTCAGCAATCTGTTTTTTTACAGTTTGGAGAAAGAAAACAACATTAACCACTACATTAGCATAGCAGTTGACACCAGAACTATTTTCAAACTGAAATCCAACAACATATTTAACTGAATCAATTTCCTTTCTGCTTACAATTACTGGTTCATCTACTTTTTTTATTTTTGCTACAACTTCACTACAATTTTTCTAATTTCTTCTTTTTCGGCCTACCACACGCTTTTCAAACAGAGGATATTGAGGTAAATTTGGAGCATACTCTCTTGTTAACCTATTATATTCTTTTACACAATTTAGATCTGCATTAATCTTTGTCTCATCAAAATCAATCAAGTACAATCCAGATAAAGTTCTGACTCGAGATAAAGCAACATATGCCATGCCCTCCTTGAACACAGAATTTCCAATATTCACCAAAGCAGTATCAACACTTAAACCTTGAGATTTATGAATAGTTACTGCATATGCTAAAGAAACAGGAAACTGTTTTCTGCGGACATATAAATCTTTCACTACAAAAAGCGAGCAGAACAACGACTGATTTGTTGTACTTCTTCAATATCATCAAATTTAATTTTTATAATTTCAATTCCATCTCTATTTTGGTAATTCACAAAATCCACAACATGACCCATTGCTCCATTTACTAAACCTCTTTCCACATGTAAATTACGTCGTAAAATTATACGACAATTTAAAGATGCATACAGAGTCTTTTCCATACCAGCAGTTTTGGATATTGTCTTCTCTAAAGAATCCAATTTTGTTTTCAACTTTTCTGACAAAATAATAGTGGCTCCTTCATGTTCTATTTTATCAATAGCTTTCAGTTTCACAATCTCTTGATTTTCCAACTTTAACATTTTGGTGTTGAAGATTGAACATTCTTGCAGAGTTGGCATCAAGCATATGACAGATTTGTTTTCAGGAATTTTCTTAAAAATATTCTCTGGGAGAATATTTTCCTTTGCAAACAAATTTGAAATTAATCGTGCATGTAAAGCTTCTTTGCCATGCTCAGTTAGTTTTCCAATTCTTACATCTTGTAGAATATTTTTGTAATCTTCATCCTTTGCCTGTCGCATATTTTGAAGCAGTTCTGCATATTTGAAATTTAGCCTTATGTTAACATTTCCAATGCTTCCTAAGCACTTCCTTGTATCTTCATGCGTAAGCATTTTAAACACTGGCTGTCCTTTCACTGGAGTTAGTTGCAGTAAACCTCCAAATATCACATCATAGTCTGTTTTAAGAGTTTCTTGCATTCTTAAATGCACAAAAGCAAGCATTACATTTGATACCATGCTTACTTCATCAATGATAAGAAGTTTCATTTTCTTTAGTACTCTTGAAACTTCACAACAAGCTTCTCCAGATAGCTTGTGGTTTTGTAATTTGTTATCATGCTCCACTGGCAGCATCAATAAGCGGTGTAAAGTAATTCCTTTAATGTTGTGTGCTGCCAACCCAGTTGGAGCAGTAACAACACAAGAGAGCGATGATTCCGTTGTTTTCTGCAAATATGTTGCAATCACTTTAATCAGGAAACTTTTCCCAGTTCCTCCTTCTCCACTGACATATAGTCGGATAGGCACAATTGATGTACATGAGCACTCTTTTTCCTCATGTGATAAACCATGCTCAATTTGTTGTGTGACTTGGTCATATATTTGTCTCTGCTCAACGTTTAGTTCTTTTTCCAAATCTTCTAAATCAACTCCATCCTCCTGAGCTTGTTCCATGGCTCTTTCAACTTCATCCATGGCAGTGGCAGCTTCATTTTGTATAATTGGTCCTCCTAGTGGATCCTGGCTCAATGAAGCAGAACTCTGACTGTCTTGAGAACTGTCTCTAGTAATCTCTGCTGCAATTGTAGCTTCTTGCTGTATTTACTCGTTCAACATCTGCAGATAACTTGAAAAAACAGGACATTCTATGGTATCTTTGGTTGCATTGAACGAATCTTCATAAGTAAGAAAATCTCCAAGTAGTTCCTCTTCTCTACGCCAAGGTTTAAAGAGTTGTAAAAGTGCTAAGTAATAAAATTCTCTTTTGTCTGGAGAATCACAACTCAATTTTCGATGATTAATCAAATGGCCCTTTCTTCATGGTGGGATCTCTGCACTTGTGATGGGATCTCTGCACTCATGGTGGGATCTTAGCACATGTGGTGGGATCTCTGTACTCATAGTGGGATCTGTCTACTTGTGATGGGATCTCTGCACTCATGGTGGGATCTCTGCACTTGTGGTGGGATCTCTGCACTTGTAGTGGGATCTCTGCACTCATGGTGGGATCTCTGCACTTGTGATGGGATATCTGCACTCATGGTTGGATCTCTGTACTTGTGGTGGGATCTCTGCACTCATAGTGGGATATATCTACTTGAGATGGGATCTCTGCACTCATGGTGGGATCTCTGCACTCATGGTTGGATCTCTGCACTTGTGATGGGACCTCTGCACTCATGGTGGGATCTTTGCACTTGTGATGGGATCTATGTACTCATGTTGGGGTCTATCTACTTGTGATGGGATCTCTGCACTCATGGTGGGATCTCTGCACTTATGATGGGATCTCTGTACTCATGATGGGATCTCTGCACTTGTGACGGGATCGCTGCACTTTTGGTGGGATATCTGCACTCATGGTGGGATCTCTGCACTTGTGATGGGATCTCTGCACTTTTGGTGGAATATCTGCACTCATGGTGGGATCTCTGCACTTGTGATGGGATCTCTGCACTTATGGTGGGATCTTTGCACTTGTGGTGGGATCTCTGCACTTGTGATAGGATCTCTGCATTCATGGTGGGATCTCTGCATGTGTGGTGGGATCTCTGCACTTGTGATGGGATCTCTGCACATGTGGTGGGATCTCTGCACTTGTGATGGGATCTCTGTATTCATGGTGGGATCTCTACACTTGTGGTGGGATCTTTGCACTTGTGATGGGATCTCTACACTTGTGTTGGGATCTCTGCACTCATGGTGGGAACTCTGCACTTGTGATGGGATCTCTGCACTCATGGTGGGATCTCTGTACTTGTGGTGGGATCTCTGCATTCATAGTGGGATCTCTCTACTTGTGATGGGATCTCTGCACTCATGGTGGGATCTCTGCACTTGAGATGGAATCTTTATACTTGTGGTGGGATCTCTGCACTTGTGATGGGATCTCTGCACTTGTGTTGGGATCTTTGCATTCATGGTATGATCTCTGCATTCATGGTGGGATCTCTGCATTCATGGTGGGATCTCTGCACTTGTGATGGGATCTCTGCACTTGTGGTGGGATCTCTGCACTTGTGAAAGGATATCTGCACTCATGGAGGGATCTCTGCACTTGTGATGGGATCTCTGCACTTGTGTTGGGATCTTTGCATTCATGGTGGGATCTTTGCACCTGTGGTGGGATCTCTGCACTTGTGGTGGGATCTCTGCACTCATGGTGGGATCTCTGCACTTGTGATGGGATCTCTGCACTTGTGTTGGGATCTTTGCATTCATGGAGGGATCTTTGCACCTGTGGTGGGATCTCTGCACCTGTGGTGGGATCTCTGCACTTGTGGTGGGATCTCTGCACTCATGGTGGGATCTCTGCACTTGTGATGGGATCTCTACACTTGTGTTGGGATCTTTGCATTCATGGTGGGATCTTTGCACCTGTGGTGGGATCTCTGCACTTGTGGTTGGAACTCTGCACTTGTGATGGGATCTCTGCACTCATAGTGGGATCTCTCTACTTATGATGGGATTTCTGCACTTGTGGTGGGATCTCTGCACTCATAGTGGGATCTCTCTACTTGTGATGGGCTCTCTGCACTCATGATGGGATTTCTGCACTTGTGGTGGGATCTCTGCATTCATGGTGGGATCTCTGCACTTGTGGTGGGATCTCTGCACTTGTGATGGCATCTCTGCACTTGTGGTGGGATCTCTGCACTCATGGTGAGATAGCTGCACTTGTGATGGGATCTCTGCACTCATTTTGGGATCCCAGCACTTGTGATAGGATCTCTTCACTCATAGTGGGATCTATCTAATTGTGATGGGATCTCTGCACTCCTGGTGGGATCTCTGTACTTGTGATGGGATCTCTGCACTCATGGTGGGATGTCTCTACTTGTGATGGGATCTCTGTACTCGTGGTGGGATCTCTGCAAGTGTGATGGGATCTGTGCACTCATGGTGGGATCTCTACACTTGTGATAGGTTCTCTGCATTCATGGTGGGATCTCTGCACTTGTAGGATCTCTGCCCTTATGATGGATCTCTGCACTTTTGGTGGGATCTCTGCACTCATGGTGGGATCTCTGCACTTGTGATGGGATCTCTGCACTCATGGTGGGATCTTAGCACTTGTGGTGGGATCTGTGTACTCATAGTGGGATCTGTCTACTTGTGATGGGATCTCTGCACTCATGGTGGGATCTCTGCACTTGTGGTGGGATCTCAGCACTTGTGATGGGATCTCTGCACTCATGGTGGGATCTCTGCACTTGTGATGGGATCTCTGCACTTGTGGTGGAATCTTTGCACTCATGGTGGGATCTCTTTACTTGTGATGAGATCTCTGCACTCATGGTGGGATCTTTGCACTTGTGATGGGATCTCTGTAACCATGGTGGGATCTCTGCACTCATGGTGGGATCTATCTACTTGTGATGAGATCTCTGCACTCATGGTGGGATCTCTGCACTTATGATGGGATCTCTGTACTCATGGTGGGATCTCTGCACTTGTGGTGGGATCTCTGCACTCATGGTGGGATCTCTGCACTTGTGATGGGATATCTGCACTCATGGTCGGATCTCTGTACTTGTGGTGGGATCTCTGCACTCATAGTGGGATCTATCTACTTTTGATGGGATCTCTGCACTCATGGTGGGATCTCTGCACTCATGGTGGGATCTCTGCACTTGTGATGGGATCTCTGCACTTGTGGTGGAATCTTTGTACTCATGGTGGGATCTCTCTACTTGTGATGAGATCTCTGCACTCATGGTGGGATCTTTGCACTTGTGATGGGATCTCTGTACTCATGGTGGGATCTCTGCACTCATGGTGGGATCTATCTACTTGTGATGAGATCTCTGCACTTATGGTGTGATCTCTGCACTTATGATGGGATCTCTGTACTCATGGTGGGATCTCTGCACTTGTGATGGGATCGCTGCACTTTTGGTGGGATATCTGCACTCATTGTGGGATCTCTGCACTTGTGATGGGATCTCTGCACTTTTGGTGGGATATATGCACTCATGGTGGGATCTCTGCACTTGTGATGGGATCTCTGCACTTATGGTGGGATCTTTGCACTTGTGGTGGGATCTCTGCACTTGTGATAGGATCTCTGCATTCATGGTGGGATCTCTGCATGTGTGGTGGGATCTCTGCACTTGTGATGGGATCTCTGCACATGTGGTGGGATCTCTGCACTTGTGGTGGGATCTCTGCACTTGTGATGGGATCTCTGTATTCATGGTGGGATCTCTACACTTGTGGTGGGATCTTTGCACTTGTGATAGGATCTCTACACTTGTGGTGGGATCTCTGCACTCATGGTGGGAACTCTGCACTTGTGATGGGATCTCTTCACTCATGGTGGGATCTCTGCACTTGAGATGGAATCTTTATACTTGTGGTGGGATCTCTGCACTTGTGATGGGATCTCTGCACTCATGGTGGGAACTCTGCACTTGTGATGGGATCTCTGCACTCATGGTGGGATCTCTGCACTTGAGATGGAATCTTTACACTTGTGGTGGGATCTCTGCACTTGTGATGGGATCTCTGCACTTGTGTTGGGATCTTTGCATTCATGGTATGATCTCTGCACTTGTGGTGGGATCTCTGCACTTGTGGTGGGATCTCTGCACTTGTGATAGGATCTCTGCGTCCATGGGGGATATCTGCACTCATGGTGGGATCTCTGCACTTGTGATGGGATCTCTGCACTTGTGTTGGGATCTTTGCATTCATGGTGGGATCTCTGCACTTGTGGTGGGATCTCTGCACTCATGGTGGGATCTCTGCACTTGTGATGGGATCTCTGCACTTGTGTTGGGATCTTTGCATTCATGGTGGGATCTTTGCACCTGTGGTGGGATCTCTGCACTTGTGGTCAGATCTCTGCACTTGTGATAGGATCTCTGCATTCATGGTGGGATCTCTGCACTCATGGTGGGATCTCTGCACTTGTGATGGGATCTCTGTACTTGTCGTGGGATCTTTGCACTCATGGTGGGAGGTCTGCACTCATGGTGGGATCGCTGCACTTGTGATGGGATCTCTGCACTCATAGTGGGATCTCTCTACTTATGATGGGATTTCTGCACTTGTGGTGGGATCTCTGCACTCATAGTGGGATCTCTCTACTTGTGATGGGGTCTCTGCACTCATGGTGGGATTTCTGCATTTGTGGTGGGATCTCTGCACTCACAGTGGGATCTCTCTACTTGTGATGGGATCACTGCACTCATGGTAGGATCTCTGCTTTTGTGATGGGATCCCCTCACTCATGGTGGGTTCTCTGCACTTGTGGTGGGATCTCAGCACTCATAGTGGGATCTCTCTACTTGTGATGGGATCTCTATACTCATGGTGGGTTCTCTGCACTTGTGGTGGGATCTCTGCACTCATAGTGGGATCTCTCTACTTGTGATGGGATCTCTATACTCATGGTAGGATCTCTGCATTTGTGATGGGATCACTGCACTTATGGTGGGATCTTTGCACTTGTGGTAGGATCTCTGCATTTGTGATAGGATCTCTGCATTCATGGTGGGATCTCTGCACTTGTGGGATCTCTGCTCTCATGAAGGGATCCTTGTCCTTGTGGTAGGATCACTGTACTCATGGTGGGATCTCTCTACTTGTGATGGGATATCTATACTCATGGTGGGATCTCTGTGCATGTGATGGGATCTCTGTACTCATAGTGGGATCTTTACACTTGTGATGGGATCTCTGCAGTCATGACAGGATAACTGCACTTGTGGTGGGATCTCTGCACTCATGGTGGGATCTCTGCACTTGAGGTGGGATCTCTGCACTCTTAGTGGGATCTATCTACTTGTGATGGGATCTCTGCTTTCATGGTGGAATCTCTGCACTTGTGATGAGATCTCTACACTCATGGTGGGATCTCTGCACTTGTGATGGGCTATTTGCACTTGTGGTGGGATCTCTGCATTCATGGTGGATCTTTGTACTTGTGGTGGGTTCTCTGCACTTGTGGTGGGATCTCTGCACTTGTGATAGGATCTCTGCATTCATGGTGGAATCTCTGCACTCATGGGATCTCTGCACTTGTGAAGGGATCTTGACTTGACTTGACTTGTGAAGGGATCTCTGCACTTGCGGTGGGATCTCTGCATTCATGGTGTGATCTCTACACTTGTGGTAGGATCTCTGTACTTGTGGTGGGATCTATCTACTTGTGATGGGATCTTTACTATCATGGTGGGATCTCTGCACTTGTGATGGGATCTCTGCACTCATAGTGGGATCTCTGCATTCATAGTGAGATCTCCCAACTTGTGATGGGATCTCTGCACTGGTGGTGGGATCTCTGCACTCATAGTGAGATCTCTCTACTGTGATGCGATCTCTGCACTCATGGTGGGATCTCTGTGCTTGTGATGGGATCTCTGCACTCTAGTGGGATCTCTGCACTTGTGATGGGATCTCTGTACTCATGGTGGGATCTCTGCACTTGTGATGGGATCGCTGCACTTTTGGTGGGATATCTGCACTCATTGTGGGATCTCTGCACTTGTGATGGGATCTCTGCACTTTTGGTGGGATATATGCACTCATGGTGGGATCTCTGCACTTGTGATGGGATCTCTGCACTTATGGTGGGATCTTTGCACTTGTGGTGGGATCTCTGCACTTGTGATAGGATCTCTGCATTCATGGTGGGATCTCTGCACTTGTGATGGGATCTCTGCACTTGTGGTGGAATCTTTGCACTCATGGTGGGATCTCTTTACTTGTGATGAGATCTCTGCACTCATGGTGGGATCTTTGCACTTGTGATGGGATCTCTGTACCCATGGTGGGATCTCTGCACTCATGGTGGGATCTATCTACTTGTGATGAGATCTCTGCACTCATGGTGGGATCTCTGCACTTATGATGGGATCTCTGTACTCATGGTGGGATCTCTGCACTTGTGGTGGGATCTCTGCACTCATGGTGGGATCTCTGCACTTGTGATGGGATATCTGCACTCATGGTCGGATCTCTGTACTTGTGGTGGGATCTCTGCACTCATAGTGGGATCTATCTGCTTTTGATGGGATCTCTGCACTCATGGTGGGATCTCTGCACTCATGGTGGGATCTCTGCACTTGTGATGGGATCTCTGCACTTGTGGTGGAATCTTTGTACTCATGGTGGGATCTCTCTACTTGTGATGAGATCTCTGCACTCATGGTGGGATCTTTGCACTTGTGATGGGATCTCTGTACTCATGGTGGGATCTCTGCACTCATGGTGGGATCTATCTACTTGTGATGAGATCTCTGCACTTATGGTGTGATCTCTGCACTTATGATCGGATCTCTGTACTCATGGTGGGATCTCTGCACTTGTGATGGGATCGCTGCACTTTTGGTGGGATATCTGCACTCATTGTGGGATCTCTGCACTTGTGATGGGACCTCTGCACTTTTGGTGGGATATATGCACTCATGGTGGGATCTCTGCACTTGTGATGGGATCTCTGCACTTATGGTGGGATCTTTGCACTTGTGGTGGGATCTCTGCACTTGTGATAGGATCTCTGCATTCATGGTGGGATCTCTGCATGTGTGGTGGGATCTCTGCACTTGTGATGGGATCTCTGCACATGTGGTGGGATCTCTGCACTTGTGGTGGGATCTCTGCACTTGTGATGGGATCTCTGTATTCATGGTGGGATCTCTACACTTGTGGTGGGATCTTTGCACTTGTGATAGGATCTCTACACTTGTGGTGGGATCTCTGCACTCATGGTGGGAACTCTGCACTTGTGATGGGATCTCTTCACTCATGGTGGGATCTCTGCACTTGAGATGGAATCTTTATACTTGTGGTGGGATCTCTGCACTTGTGATGGGATCTCTGCACTCATGGTGGGAACTCTGCACTTGTGATGGGATCTCTGCACTCATGGTGGGATCTCTGCACTTGAGATGGAATCTTTACACTTGTGGTGGGATCTCTGCACTTGTGATGGGATCTCTGCACTTGTGTTGGGATCTTTGCATTCATGGTATGATCTCTGCACTTGTGGTGGGATCTCTGCACTTGTGGTGGGATCTCTGTACTTGTGATAGGATCTCTGCGTCCATGGGGGATATCTGCACTCATGGTGGGATCTCTGCACTTGTGATGGGATCTCTGCACTTGTGTTGGGATATTTGCATTCATGGTGGGATCTCTGCACTTGTGGTGGGATCTCTGCACTCATGGTGGGATCTCTGCACTTGTGATGGGATCTCTGCACTTGTGTTGGGATCTTTGCATTCATGGTGGGATCTTTGCACCTGTGGTGGGATCTCTGCACTTGTGGTCAGATCTCTGCACTTGTGATAGGATCTCTGCATTCATGGTGGGATCTCTGCACTCATGGTGGGATCTCTGCACTTGTGATGGGATCTCTGTACTTGTTGTGGGATCTTTGCACTCATGGTGGGAGGTCTGCACTCATGGTGGGATCGCTGCACTTGTGATGGGATCTCTGCACTCATAGTGGGATCTCTCTACTTATGATGGGATTTCTGCACTTGTGGTGGGATCTCTGCACTCATAGTGGGATCTCTCTACTTATGATGGGATTTCTGCACTTGTGGTGGGATCTCTGCACTCATAGTGGGATCTCTCTACTTGTGATGGGCTCTCTGCACTCATGATGGGATTTCTGCACTTGTGGTGGGATCTCTGCATTCATGGTGGGATCTCTGCACTTGTGGTGGGATCTCTGCACTTGTGATGGCATCTCTGCACTTGTGGTGGGATCTCTGCACTCATGGTGAGATAGCTGCACTTGTGATGGGATCTCTGCACTCATTTTGGGATCCCAGCACTTGTGATAGGATCTCTTCACTCATAGTGGGATCTATCTAATTGTGATGGGATCTCTGCACTCCTGGTGGGATCTCTGTACTTGTGATGGGATCTCTGCACTCATGGTGGGATGTCTCTACTTGTGATGGGATCTCTGTACTCGTGGTGGGATCTCTGCAAGTGTGATGGGATCTGTGCACTCATGGTGGGATCTCTACACTTGTGATAGGTTCTCTGCATTCATGGTGGGATCTCTGCACTTGTAGGATCTCTGCCCTTATGATGGATCTCTGCACTTTTGGTGGGATCTCTGCACTCATGGTGGGATCTCTGCACTTGTGATGGGATCTCTGCACTCATGGTGGGATCTTAGCACTTGTGGTGGGATCTGTGTACTCATAGTGGGATCTGTCTACTTGTGATGGGATCTCTGCACTCATGGTGGGATCTCTGCACTTGTGGTGGGATCTCAGCACTTGTGATGGGATCTCTGCACTCATGGTGGGATCTCTGCACTTGTGATGGGATCTCTGCACTTGTGGTGGAATCTTTGCACTCATGGTGGGATCTCTTTACTTGTGATGAGATCTCTGCACTCATGGTGGGATCTTTGCACTTGTGATGGGATCTCTGTAACCATGGTGGGATCTCTGCACTCATGGTGGGATCTATCTACTTGTGATGAGATCTCTGCACTCATGGTGGGATCTCTGCACTTATGATGGGATCTCTGTACTCATGGTGGGATCTCTGCACTTGTGGTGGGATCTCTGCACTCATGGTGGGATCTCTGCACTTGTGATGGGATATCTGCACTCATGGTCGGATCTCTGTACTTGTGGTGGGATCTCTGCACTCATAGTGGGATCTATCTACTTTTGATGGGATCTCTGCACTCATGGTGGGATCTCTGCACTCATGGTGGGATCTCTGCACTTGTGATGGGATCTCTGCACTTGTGGTGGAATCTTTGTACTCATGGTGGGATCTCTCTACTTGTGATGAGATCTCTGCACTCATGGTGGGATCTTTGCACTTGTGATGGGATCTCTGTACTCATGGTGGGATCTCTGCACTCATGGTGGGATCTATCTACTTGTGATGAGATCTCTGCACTTATGGTGTGATCTCTGCACTTATGATGGGATCTCTGTACTCATGGTGGGATCTCTGCACTTGTGATGGGATCGCTGCACTTTTGGTGGGATATCTGCACTCATTGTGGGATCTCTGCACTTGTGATGGGATCTCTGCACTTTTGGTGGGATATATGCACTCATGGTGGGATCTCTGCACTTGTGATGGGATCTCTGCACTTATGGTGGGATCTTTGCACTTGTGGTGGGATCTCTGCACTTGTGATAGGATCTCTGCATTCATGGTGGGATCTCTGCATGTGTGGTGGGATCTCTGCACTTGTGATGGGATCTCTGCACATGTGGTGGGATCTCTGCACTTGTGGTGGGATCTCTGCACTTGTGATGGGATCTCTGTATTCATGGTGGGATCTCTACACTTGTGGTGGGATCTTTGCACTTGTGATAGGATCTCTACACTTGTGGTGGGATCTCTGCACTCATGGTGGGAACTCTGCACTTGTGATGGGATCTCTTCACTCATGGTGGGATCTCTGCACTTGAGATGGAATCTTTATACTTGTGGTGGGATCTCTGCACTTGTGATGGGATCTCTGCACTCATGGTGGGAACTCTGCACTTGTGATGGGATCTCTGCACTCATGGTGGGATCTCTGCACTTGAGATGGAATCTTTACACTTGTGGTGGGATCTCTGCACTTGTGATGGGATCTCTGCACTTGTGTTGGGATCTTTGCATTCATGGTATGATCTCTGCACTTGTGGTGGGATCTCTGCACTTGTGGTGGGATCTCTGCACTTGTGATAGGATCTCTGCGTCCATGGGGGATATCTGCACTCATGGTGGGATCTCTGCACTTGTGATGGGATCTCTGCACTTGTGTTGGGATCTTTGCATTCATGGTGGGATCTCTGCACTTGTGGTGGGATCTCTGCACTCATGGTGGGATCTCTGCACTTGTGATGGGATCTCTGCACTTGTGTTGGGATCTTTGCATTCATGGTGGGATCTTTGCACCTGTGGTGGGATCTCTGCACTTGTGGTCAGATCTCTGCACTTGTGATAGGATCTCTGCATTCATGGTGGGATCTCTGCACTCATGGTGGGATCTCTGCACTTGTGATGGGATCTCTGTACTTGTCGTGGGATCTTTGCACTCATGGTGGGAGGTCTGCACTCATGGTGGGATCGCTGCACTTGTGATGGGATCTCTGCACTCATAGTGGGATCTCTCTACTTATGATGGGATTTCTGCACTTGTGGTGGGATCTCTGCACTCATAGTGGGATCTCTCTACTTGTGATGGGGTCTCTGCACTCATGGTGGGATTTCTGCATTTGTGGTGGGATCTCTGCACTCACAGTGGGATCTCTCTACTTGTGATGGGATCACTGCACTCATGGTAGGATCTCTGCTTTTGTGATGGGATCCCCTCACTCATGGTGGGTTCTCTGCACTTGTGGTGGGATCTCAGCACTCATAGTGGGATCTCTCTACTTGTGATGGGATCTCTATACTCATGGTGGGTTCTCTGCACTTGTGGTGGGATCTCTGCACTCATAGTGGGATCTCTCTACTTGTGATGGGATCTCTATACTCATGGTAGGATCTCTGCATTTGTGATGGGATCACTGCACTTATGGTGGGATCTTTGCACTTGTGGTAGGATCTCTGCATTTGTGATAGGATCTCTGCATTCATGGTGGGATCTCTGCACTTGTGGGATCTCTGCTCTCATGAAGGGATCCTTGTCCTTGTGGTAGGATCACTGTACTCATGGTGGGATCTCTCTACTTGTGATGGGATATCTATACTCATGGTGGGATCTCTGTGCATGTGATGGGATCTCTGTACTCATAGTGGGATCTTTACACTTGTGATGGGATCTCTGCAGTCATGACAGGATAACTGCACTTGTGGTGGGATCTCTGCACTCATGGTGGGATCTCTGCACTTGAGGTGGGATCTCTGCACTCTTAGTGGGATCTATCTACTTGTGATGGGATCTCTGCTTTCATGGTGGAATCTCTGCACTTGTGATGAGATCTCTACACTCATGGTGGGATCTCTGCACTTGTGATGGGCTATTTGCACTTGTGGTGGGATCTCTGCATTCATGGTGGATCTTTGTACTTGTGGTGGGTTCTCTGCACTTGTGGTGGGATCTCTGCACTTGTGATAGGATCTCTGCATTCATGGTGGAATCTCTGCACTCATGGGATCTCTGCACTTGTGAAGGGATCTTGACTTGACTTGACTTGTGAAGGGATCTCTGCACTTGCGGTGGGATCTCTGCATTCATGGTGTGATCTCTACACTTGTGGTAGGATCTCTGTACTTGTGGTGGGATCTATCTACTTGTGATGGGATCTTTACTATCATGGTGGGATCTCTGCACTTGTGATGGGATCTCTGCACTCATAGTGGGATCTCTGCATTCATAGTGAGATCTCCCAACTTGTGATGGGATCTCTGCACTGGTGGTGGGATCTCTGCACTCATAGTGAGATCTCTCTACTGTGATGCGATCTCTGCACTCATGGTGGGATCTCTGTGCTTGTGATGGGATCTCTGCACTCTAGTGGGATCTCTGCACTTGTGATGGGATCTCTGTACTCATGGTGGGATCTCTGCACTTGTGATGGGATCGCTGCACTTTTGGTGGGATATCTGCACTCATTGTGGGATCTCTGCACTTGTGATGGGATCTCTGCACTTTTGGTGGGATATATGCACTCATGGTGGGATCTCTGCACTTGTGATGGGATCTCTGCACTTATGGTGGGATCTTTGCACTTGTGGTGGGATCTCTGCACTTGTGATAGGATCTCTGCATTCATGGTGGGATCTCTGCACTTGTGATGGGATCTCTGCACTTGTGGTGGAATCTTTGCACTCATGGTGGGATCTCTTTACTTGTGATGAGATCTCTGCACTCATGGTGGGATCTTTGCACTTGTGATGGGATCTCTGTACCCATGGTGGGATCTCTGCACTCATGGTGGGATCTATCTACTTGTGATGAGATCTCTGCACTCATGGTGGGATCTCTGCACTTATGATGGGATCTCTGTACTCATGGTGGGATCTCTGCACTTGTGGTGGGATCTCTGCACTCATGGTGGGATCTCTGCACTTGTGATGGGATATCTGCACTCATGGTCGGATCTCTGTACTTGTGGTGGGATCTCTGCACTCATAGTGGGATCTATCTGCTTTTGATGGGATCTCTGCACTCATGGTGGGATCTCTGCACTCATGGTGGGATCTCTGCACTTGTGATGGGATCTCTGCACTTGTGGTGGAATCTTTGTACTCATGGTGGGATCTCTCTACTTGTGATGAGATCTCTGCACTCATGGTGGGATCTTTGCACTTGTGATGGGATCTCTGTACTCATGGTGGGATCTCTGCACTCATGGTGGGATCTATCTACTTGTGATGAGATCTCTGCACTTATGGTGTGATCTCTGCACTTATGATCGGATCTCTGTACTCATGGTGGGATCTCTGCACTTGTGATGGGATCGCTGCACTTTTGGTGGGATATCTGCACTCATTGTGGGATCTCTGCACTTGTGATGGGACCTCTGCACTTTTGGTGGGATATATGCACTCATGGTGGGATCTCTGCACTTGTGATGGGATCTCTGCACTTATGGTGGGATCTTTGCACTTGTGGTGGGATCTCTGCACTTGTGATAGGATCTCTGCATTCATGGTGGGATCTCTGCATGTGTGGTGGGATCTCTGCACTTGTGATGGGATCTCTGCACATGTGGTGGGATCTCTGCACTTGTGGTGGGATCTCTGCACTTGTGATGGGATCTCTGTATTCATGGTGGGATCTCTACACTTGTGGTGGGATCTTTGCACTTGTGATAGGATCTCTACACTTGTGGTGGGATCTCTGCACTCATGGTGGGAACTCTGCACTTGTGATGGGATCTCTTCACTCATGGTGGGATCTCTGCACTTGAGATGGAATCTTTATACTTGTGGTGGGATCTCTGCACTTGTGATGGGATCTCTGCACTCATGGTGGGAACTCTGCACTTGTGATGGGATCTCTGCACTCATGGTGGGATCTCTGCACTTGAGATGGAATCTTTACACTTGTGGTGGGATCTCTGCACTTGTGATGGGATCTCTGCACTTGTGTTGGGATCTTTGCATTCATGGTATGATCTCTGCACTTGTGGTGGGATCTCTGCACTTGTGGTGGGATCTCTGTACTTGTGATAGGATCTCTGCGTCCATGGGGGATATCTGCACTCATGGTGGGATCTCTGCACTTGTGATGGGATCTCTGCACTTGTGTTGGGATATTTGCATTCATGGTGGGATCTCTGCACTTGTGGTGGGATCTCTGCACTCATGGTGGGATCTCTGCACTTGTGATGGGATCTCTGCACTTGTGTTGGGATCTTTGCATTCATGGTGGGATCTTTGCACCTGTGGTGGGATCTCTGCACTTGTGGTCAGATCTCTGCACTTGTGATAGGATCTCTGCATTCATGGTGGGATCTCTGCACTCATGGTGGGATCTCTGCACTTGTGATGGGATCTCTGTACTTGTTGTGGGATCTTTGCACTCATGGTGGGAGGTCTGCACTCATGGTGGGATCGCTGCACTTGTGATGGGATCTCTGCACTCATAGTGGGATCTCTCTACTTATGATGGGATTTCTGCACTTGTGGTGGGATCTCTGCACTCATAGTGGGATCTCTCTACTTGTGATGGGGTCTCGGCACTCATGGTGGGATTTCTGCATTTGTGGTGGGATCTCTGCACTCACAGTGGGATCTCTCTACTTGTGATGGGATCACTGCACTCATGGTAGGATCTCTGCTTTTGTGATGGGATCCCCTCACTCATGGTGGGTTCTCTGCACTTGTGGTGGGATCTCAGCACTCATAGTGGGATCTCTCTACTTGTGATGGGATCTCTATACTCATGGTGGGTTCTCTGCACTTGTGGTGGGATCTCTGCACTCATAGTGGGATCTCTCTACTTGTGATGGGATCTCTATACTCATGGTAGGATCTCTGCATTTGTGATGGGATCACTGCACTTATGGTGGGATGTTTGCACTTGTGGTAGGATCTCTGCATTTGTGATAGGATCTCTGCATTCATGGTGGGATCTCTGCACTTGTGGGATCTCTGCTCTCATGAAGGGATCCTTGTCCTTGTGGTAGGATCACTGTACTCATGGTGGGATCTCTCTACTTGTGATGGGATATCTATACTCATGGTGGGATCTCTGTGCATGTGATGGGATCTCTGTACTCATAGTGGGATCTTTACACTTGTGATGGGATCTCTGCAGTCATGACAGGATAACTGCACTTGTGGTGGGATCTCTGCACTCATGGTGGGATCTCTGCACTTGAGGTGGGATCTCTGCACTCTTAGTGGGATCTATCTACTTGTGATGGGATCTCTGCTTTCATGGTGGAATCTCTGCACTTGTGATGAGATCTCTACACTCATGGTGGGATCTCTGCACTTGTGATGGGCTATTTGCACTTGTGGTGGGATCTCTGCATTCATGGTGGATCTTTGTACTTGTGGTGGGTTCTCTGCACTTGTGGTGGGATCTCTGCACTTGTGATAGGATCTCTGCATTCATGGTGGAATCTCTGCACTCATGGGATCTCTGCACTTGTGAAGGGATCTTGACTTGACTTGACTTGTGAAGGGATCTCTGCACTTGCGGTGGGATCTCTGCATTCATGGTGTGATCTCTACACTTGTGGTAGGATCTCTGTACTTGTGGTGGGATCTATCTACTTGTGATGGGATCTTTACTATCATGGTGGGATCTCTGCACTTGTGATGGGATCTCTGCACTCATAGTGGGATCTCTGCATTCATAGTGAGATCTCCCAACTTGTGATGGGATCTCTGCACTTGTGGTGGGATCTCTGCACTCATAGTGAGATCTCTCTACTGTGATGCGATCTCTGCACTCATGGTGGGATCTCTGTGCTTGTGATGGGATCTCTGCACTCTAGTGGGATCTCTGCACTTGTGATGGGATCTCTGTACTCATGGTGGGATCTCTGCACTTGTGATGGGATCACTGCACTTTTGGTGGGATATCTGCACTCATTGTGGGATCTCTGCACTTGTGATGGGATCTCTGCACTTTTGGTGGGATATATGCACTCATGGTGGGATCTCTGCACTTGTGATGGGATCTCTGCACTTATGGTGGGATCTTTGCACTTGTGGTGGGATCTCTGCACTTGTGATAGGATCTCTGCATTCATGGTGGGATCTCTGCATGTGTGGTGGGATCTCTGCACTTGTGATGGGATATCTGCACATGTGGTGGGATCTCTGCACTTGTGGTGGGATCTCTGCACTTGTGATGGGATCTCTGTATTCATGGTGGGATCTCTACACTTGTGGTGGGATCTCTGCACTCATGGTGGGAACTCTGCACTTGTGATGGGATCTCTTCACTCATGGTGGGATCTCTGCACTTGAGATGGAATCTTTATACTTGTGGTGGGATCTCTGCACTTGTGATGGGATCTCTGCACTCATGGTGGGAACTCTGCACTTGTGATGGGATCACTACACTCATGGTGGGATCTCTGCACTTGAGATGGAATCTTTACACTTGTGGTGGGATCTCTGCACTTGTGATGGGATCTCTGCACTTGTGTTGGGATCTTTGCATTCATGGTATGATCTCTGCACTTGTGGTGGGATCTCTGCACTTGTGGTGGGATCTCTGCACTTGTGATAGGATCTCTGCGTCCATGGGGGATATCTGCACTCATGGTGGGATCTCTGCACTTGTGATGGGATCTCTGCACTTGTGTTGGGATCTTTGCATTCATGGTGGGATCTCTGCACTTGTGGTGGGATCTCTGCACTCATGGTGGGATCTCTGCACTTGTGATGGGATCTCTGCACTTGTGTTGGGATCTTTGCATTCATGGTGGGATCTTTGCACCTGTGGTGGGATCTCTGCACTTGTGGTCAGATCTCTGCACTTGTGATAGGATCTCTGCATTCATGGTGGGATCTCTGCACTCATGGTGGGATCTCTGCACTTGTGATGGGATCTCTGTACTTGTCGTGGGATCTTTGCACTCATGGTGGGAGGTCTGCACTCATGGTGGGATCACTGCACTTGTGATGGGATCTCTGCACTCATAGTGGGATCTCTCTACTTATGATGGGATTTCTGCACTTGTGGTGGGATCTCTGCACTCATAGTGGGATCTCTCTACTTGTGATGGGGTCTCTGCACTCATGGTGGGATTTCTGCATTTGTGGTGGGATCTCTGCACTCACAGTGGGATCTCTCTACTTGTGATGGGATCACTGCACTCATGGTAGGATCTCTGCTTTTGTGATGGGATCCCCTCACTCATGGTGGGTTCTCTGCACTTGTGGTGGGATCTCAGCACTCATAGTGGGATCTCTCTACTTGTGATGGGATCTCTATACTCATGGTGGGTTCTCTGCACTTGTGGTGGGATCTCTGCACTCATAGTGGGATCTCTCTACTTGTGATGGGATCTCTATACTCATGGTGGGTTCTCTGCACTTGTGGTGGGATCTCTGCACTCATAGTGGGATCTCTCTACTTGTGATGGGATCTCTATACTCATGGTAGGATCTCTGCATTTGTGATGGGATCACTGCACTTATGGTGGGATCTTTGCACTTGTGGTAGGATCTCTGCATTTGTGATAGGATCTCTGCATTCATGGTGGGATCTCTGCACTTGTGGGATCTCTGCTCTCATGAAGGGATCCTTGTCCTTGTGGTAGGATCACTGTACTCATGGTGGGATCTCTCTACTTGTGATGGGATATCTATACTCATGGTGGGATCTCTGTGCATGTGATGGGATCTCTGTACTCATAGTGGGATCTTTACACTTGTGATGGGATCTCTGCAGACATGACAGGATAACTGCACTTGTGGTGGGATCTCTGCACTCATGGTGGGATCTCTGCACTTGAGGTGGGATCTCTGCACTCATAGTGGGATCTATCTACTTGTGATGGGATCTCTGCTTTCATGGTGGAATCTCTGCACTTGTGATGAGATCTCTACACTCATGGTGGGATCTCTGCACTTGTGATGGGCTATTTGCACTTGTGGTGGGATCTCTGCATTCATGGTGGATCATTGTACTTGTGGTGGGTTCTCTGCACTTGTGGTGGGATCTCTGCACTTGTGATAGGATCTCTGCATTCATGGTGGAATCTGCACTCATGGGATCTCTGCACTTGTGAAGGGATCTTGACTTGACTTGACTTGTGAAGGGATCTCTGCACTTGCGGTGGGATCTCTGCATTCATGGTGTGATCTCTACACTTATGGTAGGATCTCTGTACTTGTGGTGGGATCTATCTACTTGTGATGGGATCTTTACTATCATGGTGGGATCTCTGCACTTGTGATGGGATCTCTGCACTCATAGTGGGATCTCTGCATTCATAGTGAGATCTCCCAACTTGTGATGGGATCTCTGCACTTGTGGTGGGATCTCTGCACTCATAGTGAGATCTCTCTACTGTGATGCGATCTCTGCACTCATGGTGGGATGTCTGTGCTTGTGATGGGATCTCTGCACTCTAGTGGGATCTCTGCACTTGTGATGGGATCTTTGCACTCATGGTGGGATCTCTGCACTTGTGATGGGATCTCTGCACTTTTGGTGGGATATCTGCACTCATAGTGGGATCTCTGCACTTGTGATGGGATCTCTGCACTTGTGTTGGGATCTTTGCATTCATGGTGGGATCTTTGCACCTGTGGTGGGATCTCTGCACTTGTGGTGGGATCTCTGCACTCATGGTGGGATCTCTGCACTTGAGATGGGATCTCTGCACTTGTGTTGGGATCTTTGCATTCATGGAGGGATTTTTGCACCTGTGGTGGGATCTCTGCACCTGTGGTGGGATCTCTGCACTTGTGGTGGGATCTCTGCACTCATAGTGGGATCTCTGCACTTGTGATGGGATCTCTACACTTGTGTTGGGATCTTTGCATTCATGGTGGGATCTTTGCACCTGTGGTGGGATCTCTGCACTTGTGGTGGGAACTCTGCACTTGTGATGGGATCTCTGCACTCATAGTGGGATCTCTCTACTTATGATGGGATTTCTGCACTTGTGGTGGGATCTCTGCACTCATAATGGGATCTCTCTACTTGTGATGGGGTCTTTGCACTCATGATGGGATTTCTGCACTTGTGGTGGGATCTCTGCATTCATGGTGGGATCTATGCACTTGTGGTGGGATCTCTGCACTTGTGATGGCATCTCTGCACTTGTGGTGGGATACCTGCACTCATGGTGAGATAGCTGCACTTGTGATGGGATCTCTGCACTTATTTTGGGATCTCAGCACTTGTGATAGGATCTCTTTACTCATAGTGGGATCTATATAATTGTGATGGGATCCCTGCACTCCTGGTGGGATCTCTGTACTTGTGATGGGATCTCTGCACTCATGGTGGGATGTCTCTACTTGTGATGGGATCTCTGTACTTGTGGTAGGATCTCTGCAAGTGTGATGGGATCTCTGCACTCATGGTGGGATCTCTACACTTGTGATAGGATCTCTGCATTCATGGTGGGATCTCTGCACTTGTTGTAGGATCTCTGCCCTTATGATGGATCTCTGCACTTTTGGTGGGATCTCTGCACTCATGGTGGGATCTCTGCACTTGTGATGGGATCTCTGCACTCATGGTGGGATCTCTGCACTTGTGGTGGGATCTCTGCTCTCATGGTGGGATCTCTGCACTTGTGATGAGATCTCTGCACTCATGGTGGGATCTTTGCACTTGTGATGGGATCTCTGTACTAATGGTGGGATCTCTGCACTCATGGTGGGATCTATCTACTTGTGATGAGATCTCTGCACTCATGGTGGGATCTCTGCACTTATGATGGGATCTCTGAACTCATGGTGGGAACTCTGCACTTGTGATGGGATCGCTGCACTTTTGGTGGGATATCTGCACTCATGGTGGGATCTCTGCACTTGTGATGGGATCTCTGCACTTTTGGTGGGATATCTGCACTCATGGTGGGATCTCTGCACTTGTGATGGGATCTCTGCACTTATGGTGGGATCTTTGCACTTGTGGTGGGATCTCTGCACTTGTGATAGGATCCCTGCATTCATGGTGGGATCTCTGCATGTGTGGTGGGATCTCTGCACTTGTGATGGGATTTCTGCACATGTGGTGGGATCTCTGCACTTGTGGTGGGATCTCTGCACTTGTGATGGGATCTCTGTATTCATGGTGGGATCTCTACACTTGTGGTGGGATCTTTGCACTTGTGATGGGATCTCTACACTTGTGGTGGGATCTCTGCACTCATGGTGGGATCTCTGTACTTGTGGTGGGATCTCTCAATTCATAGTGGAATATCTCTACTTGTGATGGGATCTCTGCACTCATGGTGGGATCTCTGCACTTGAGATGGAATCTTTATACTTGTGGTGGGATCTCTGCACTTGTGATGGGATCTCTGCACTTGTGTTGGGATCTTTGCATTCATGGTATGATCTCTGCACTTGTGGTGGGATCTCTGCACTTGTGGTGGGATCTTTGCACTTGTGATAGGATCTCTGCATCCATGGGGGGATATCTGCACTCATGGTGGGATCTCTGCACTTGTGATTGGATCTCTGCACTTGTGGTGGGATCTCTGCACTTGTGAAAGGATATGTGTACTCATGGAGGGATCTCTGCACTTGTGATGGGATCTCTGCACTTGTGTTGGGATCTTTGCATTCATGGTGGGATCTTTGCACCTGTGTGGGATCTCTGCACTTGTGGTGGGATCTCTGCAGTCATGGTGGGATCTCTGCATTTGTGATGGGATCTCTGCACTTGTGTTGGGATCTTTGCATTCATGGTGGGATCTTTGCACCTGTGGTGGGATCTCTGCACTTGTGGTGGGATCTCTGCACTTGTGATAGGATCTCTGCATTCATGGTGGGATCTCTGCACTCACAGTGGGATCTCTGCACTTGTGATGGGATCTCTGTACTTGTGGTGGGATCTTTGCACTCATGGTGGGAGCTCTGCACTCATGGTGGGATCGCTGCACTTGTGATAGGATCTCTGCATTCATGGTGGAATCTCTGCACTCATGGGATCTCTGCACTTGTGAAGGGATCTTGACTTGACTTGACTTGTGAAGGTATCTCTGCACTTGCGGTGGGATCTCTGCATTCATGGTGTGATCTCCACACTTGTGGTAGGATCTCTGTACTTGTGGTGGGATCTCTCTACTTGTGATGGGATCTTTACTATCATGGTGGGATCTCTGCACTTGTGATGGGATCTCTGCACTCATAGTGGGATCTCTGCATTCATAGTGAGATCTCCCAACTTGTGATGGGATCTCTGCACTTGTGGTGGGATCTCTGCACTCATAGTGAGATCTCTCTACTGTGATGCAATCTCTGCACTCATGGTGGGATCTCTGTGCTTGTGATGGGATCTCTGCACTCATAGTGGTATCTCTGCACTTGTGATGGGATCTTTGCACTCATGGTGGGATCTCTGCACTTGTGGTGGTATCTCTGCACTCATAGTGGGATGTCTCTACTTGTGATGGGTTCTCTGCACTCATGGTGGGATCTCTGCACTTGTGATGGGATCGCTGTAATCATAGTGGGATCTCTGCACTTGTGATGGGATCTTTGCACTCATGGTGGGATCTCTACACTTGTGGTGGTATCTCTGCACTCATAGTGGGATGTCGCTACTTGTGATGGGTTCTCTGCACTCATGGTGGGATCTCTGCACTTGTGATGGGATCGCTGTAATCATGGTGGGATCTCTGCACTTGTGATGGGATCTCTGCACTTGTGGTGGGATCTCTGTACTTGTGATGGGATCTCTGCACTTGTAATAGGATCTCTGCATTCATGGTGGGATCTTTGCACTTCTGGTGGGATCTCTGCATTCATAGTGAGATCTCTCTACTTGTGATGGCATCTCTGCACTAGTGGTGGGATCTCTGCACTTAAGATGGGATCTCCGCACTCATGGTGGGATCTGTGCATTCATGGTGGGATCTCTGTAATTGTGGTGGTATCTCTGCACTCATAGTGGGCTCTCTCTACTTGTGATGGGATCTCTGCACTTGTGATGGGATCTCTGCACTTGTGATGGGATCTCTGCATTCATGGTTGGATCTCTGCACTTGTGATGGGATCTCTGCACTCATGGTGGGATCTCTCTACTTGTGATGTGATCTCTGCACTCATGGTGGGATTTCTGCACTTGTGATGGGATCTCTGCACTCATGGTGGGATCTTTGCACTTGTGATGGGATCTCTGTACTTCTGGTGGGATCTCTGCACTCATGGTGGGATTTCTACACTTGTGATGGAATCTTGCACTCATGGTGGGATCTCTGCACTTGTGGTGGGATCTCTGCACTCATAGTGGGATCTCTGCCCTTGTGGTGGGATCTCTGCACTTGTGATGGGATCTCTGCACTTGTGATGGGATCTCTGCACTCATGGTGGGATCTGTGTACTCATAGTGGAATCTCTTTACTTGTGATGGGATCTCTGCACTTGTGGTGGGATCTCTGCACTTATGGTGGGTTTTCTGCACTTATTGTGGGATCTCTGCACTTGAGATGGGATCTCTGTACTCATGGTGGGATCTCTGCACTTGTGGTGGGATCTCTGCACTCATAGTGGGACCTCTCTACTTTTGATGGGATCTCTGCACTTATGGTGGGATCTCTGCACTTATGACGGGATCTCTTTACTTGTGGTGGGATCTCTGCACTTGTGGTGCGATCTCTGCACATGTGGTGGGATCTCTATACTCATGGTGGGATCTCTGCACTTGTGATGATGGGATCTCTGCACTTATGGTGGGATCTTTGCACTTGTGATGGGATCTCTGCACTTACGGTGGGATATTTGCACTTGTGGTGGGATCTCTGCACTTGTGATAGGATCTCTGCGTTCATGGTGGGATCTCTGCACGTGTGGTGACATCTCTGCACTTATGGTGGGATCTTTGCACTTATAGTGGGATCCTGCACTTGTGATAGGATCACTGCACTTATGGTGGGATCTCTGCACTTATGATTGGATCTCTTCACTTGTGGTGGGATCTCTGTACTTGTGGTGGGATCTCTGCACTTGTGATGGGATCGCTGTAATC
This sequence comes from Lissotriton helveticus, assembly GCF_964261635.1. NCBI lineage: Eukaryota > Metazoa > Chordata > Amphibia > Caudata > Salamandridae > Lissotriton > Lissotriton helveticus. Next base: position 368,221,079 of record NC_136071.1, read on the forward strand.
ATAGTGGGATCTCTGCACTTGTGATGGGATCTTTGCACTCATGGTGGGATCTCTACACTTGTAGTGGTATCTCTGCACTCATAGTGGGATGTCTCTACTTGTGATGGGTTCTCTGCACTCATGGTGGGATCTCTGCACTTGTGATGGGATCGCTGTAATCATGGTGGGATCTCTGCACTTGTGATGGGATCTATGCACTTGTGGTGGGATCTCTGTACTTGTGATGGGATCTCTGCACTTGTAATAGGATCTCTGCATTCATGGTGGGATCTTTGCACTTCTGGTGGGATCTCTGCATTCATAGTGAGATCTCTCTACTTGTGATGGCATCTCTGCACTAGTGGTGGTATCTCTGCACTTAAGATGGGATCTCCGCACTCATGGTGGGATCTGTGCATTCATGGTGGGATCTCTGTAATTGTGGTGGTATCTCTGCACTCATAATGGGCTCTCTCTACTTGTGATGGGATCTCTGCACTTGTGATGGGATCTCTGCACTTGTGATGGGATCTCTGCATTCATGGTTGGATCTCTGCACTTGTGATGGGATCTCTGCACTCATGGTGGGATCTCTCTACTTGTGATGTGATCTCTGCACTCATGGTGGGATTTCTGCACTTGTGATGGGATCTCTGCACTCATGGTGGGATCTCTGCACTTGTGATGGGATCTCTGTACTTCTGGTGGGATCTCTGCACTCATGGTGGGATTTCTACACTTGTGATGGAATCTTGCACTCATGGTGGGATCTCTGCACTTGTGGTGGGATCTCTGCACTCATAGTGGGATCTCTGCCCTTGTGGTGGGATCTCTGCACTTGTGATGGGATCTCTGCACTCGTGATGGGATCTCTGCACTCATGGTGGGATCTGTGTACTCATAGTGGAATCTCTTTACTTGTGATGGGATCTCTGCACTTGTGGTGGGATCTCTGCACTTATGGTGGGTTTTCTGCACTTATTGTGGGATCTCTGCACTTGAGATGGGATCTCTGTACTCATGGTGGGATCTCTGCACTTGTGGTGGGATCTCTGCACTCATAGTGGGACCTCTCTACTTTTGATGGGATCTCTACACTTATGGTGGGATCTCTGCACTTATGATGGGATCTCTTTACTTGTGGTGGGATCTCTGCACTTGTGGTGCGATCTCTGCACATGTGGTGGGATTTCTATACTCATGGTGGGATCTCTGCACTTGTGATGATGGGATCTCTGCACTTATGGTGGGATCTTTGCACTTGTGATGGGATCTCTGCACTTACGGTGGGATATTTGCACTTGTGGTGGGATCTCTGCACTTGTGATAGGATCTCTGCATTCATGGTGGGATCTCTGCACATGTGGTGACATCTCTGCACTTATGGTTGGATCTTTGCACTTATAGTGGGATCCTGCACTTGTGATAGGATCCCTGCACTTATGGTGGGATCTCTGCACTTATGATGGGATCTCTTCACTTGTGGTGGGATCTCTGTACTTGTGGTGGGATCTCTGCACTTGTGGTGGGATCTCTATACTCATGGTGTGATCTCTGCACTTGTGATGGGATCTCTGCACTCATGGTGGGATCTCTGCACTTATGGTAGGATCTCTGTACTCATAGTGGGATCTCTCTACTTATGGTGGGATCTCTGCACTTGTGATCTCTGCTCTTATGGAGGGATCTCTGCACTTGTGATAGGATCTCTGCACTTGTGGTAGGATCTTTGCACTTGTGGTGGGATCTCTGCACTCATGGTGGGATCTCTGCACTGGTGATGGGATCTCTGCACTTGTGGTAGGATCTCTGCACTTATGGTGGGATCTCTGCACTCATGGTGGGATCTTTGTACTTGTGATGGTGTATCTGCGCTCATGGTGGGATCTCTGCCCTCATAGTGGGATCTCTCTACTTGTGATGGGATCTCTGCATTTGTGTTGGGATCTCTGCACTTGTGATGGGTTCTGCATTCATGGTGGGATCTCTGCACGTGTGGTGACATCTCTGCACTTATGGTGGGATCTTTGCACTTATAGTGGGATCCTGCACTTGTGATAGGATCACTGCACTTATGGTGGGATCTCTGCACTTATGATGGGATCTCTTCACTTGTGGTGGGATCTCTGTACTTGTGGTGGGATCTCTGCACTTGTGATGGGATCGCTGTAATCATAGTGGGATCTCTGCACTTGTGATGGGATCTTTGCACTCATGGTGGGATCTCTACACTTGTGGTGGTATCTCTGCACTCATAGTGGGATGTCTCTACTTGTGATGGGTTCTCTGCACTCATAGTGGGATCTCTGCACTTGTGATGGGATCGCTGTAATCATGGTGGGATCTCTGCACTTGTGATGGGATCTCTGCACTTGTGGTGGGATCTCTGTACTTGTGATGGGATCTCTGCACTTGTAATAGGATCTCTGCATTCATGGTGGGATCTTTGCACTTCTGGTGGGATCTCTGCATTCATAGTGAGATCTCTCTACTTGTGATGGCATCTCTGCACTAGTGGTGGTATCCCTGCACTTAAGATGGGATCTCCGCACTCATGGTGGGATCTGTGCATTCATGGTGGGATCTCTGTAATTGTGGTGGTATCTCTGCACTCATAATGGGCTCTCTCTACTTGTGATGGGATCTCTGCACTTGTGATGGGATCTCTGCACTTGTGATGGGATCTCTGCATTCATGGTTGGATCTCTGCACTTGTGATGGGATCTCTGCACTCATGGTGGGATCTCTCTACTTGTGGTGGTATCTCTGCACTCATAGTGGGATGTCTCTACTTGTGATGGGTTCTCTGCACTCATGGTGGGATCTCTGCACTTGTGATGGGATCGCTGTAATCATGGTGGGATCTCTGCACTTGTGATGGGATCTCTGCACTTGTGGTGGGATCTCTGTACTTGTGATGGGATCTCTGCACTTGTAATAGGATCTCTGCATTCATGGTGGGATCTTTGCACTTCTGGTGGGATCTCTGCATTCATAGTGAGATCTCTCTACTTGTGATGGCATCTCTGCACTAGTGGTGGTATCTCTGCACTTAAGATGGGATCTCCGCACTCATGGTGGGATCTGTGCATTCATGGTGGGATCTCTGTAATTGTGGTGGTATCTCTGCACTCATAATGGGCTCTCTCTACTTGTGATGGGATCTCTGCACTTGTGATGGGATCTCTGCACTTGTGATGGGATCTCTGCATTCATGGTTGGATCTCTGCACTTGTGATGGGATCTCTGCACTCATGGTGGGATCTCTCTACTTGTGATGTGATCTCTGCACTCATGGTGGGATTTCTGCACTTGTGATGGGATCTCTGCACTCATGGTGGGATCTCTGCACTTGTGATGGGATCTCTGTACTTCTGGTGGGATCTCTGCACTCATGGTGGGATTTCTACACTTGTGATGGAATCTTGCACTCATGGTGGGATCTCTGCACTTGTGGTGGGATCTCTGCACTCATAGTGGGATCTCTGCCCTTGTGGTGGGATCTCTGCACTTGTGATGGGATCTCTGCACTCGTGATGGGATCTCTGCACTCATGGTGGGATCTGTGTACTCATAGTGGAATCTCTTTACTTGTGATGGGATCTCTGCACTTGTGGTGGGATCTCTGCACTTATGGTGGGTTTTCTGCACTTATTGTGGGATCTCTGCACTTGAGATGGGATCTCTGTACTCATGGTGGGATCTCTGCACTTGTGGTGGGATCTCTGCACTCATAGTGGGACCTCTCTACTTTTGATGGGATCTCTGCACTTATGGTGGGATCTCTGCACTTATGATGGGATCTCTTTACTTGTGGTGGGATCTCTGCACTTGTGGTGCGATCTCTGCACATGTGGTGGGATTTCTATACTCATGGTGGGATCTCTGCACTTGTGATGATGGGATCTCTGCACTTATGGTGGGATCTTTGCACTTGTGATGGGATCTCTGCACTTACGGTGGGATATTTGCACTTGTGGTGGGATCTCTGCACTTGTGGTGGAATCTTTGCACTCATGGTGGGATCTCTTTACTTGTGATGAGATCTCTGCACTCATGGTGGGATCTTTGCACTTGTGATGGGATCTCTGTAACCATGGTGGGATCTCTGCACTCATGGTGGGATCTATCTACTTGTGATGAGATCTCTGCACTCATGGTGGGATCTCTGCACTTATGATGGGATCTCTGTACTCATGGTGGGATCTCTGCACTTGTGGTGGGATCTCTGCACTCATGGTGGGATCTCTGCACTTGTGATGGGATATCTGCACTCATGGTCGGATCTCTGTACTTGTGGTGGGATCTCTGCACTCATAGTGGGATCTATCTACTTTTGATGGGATCTCTGCACTCATGGTGGGATCTCTGCACTCATGGTGGGATCTCTGCACTTGTGATGGGATCTCTGCACTTGTGGTGGAATCTTTGTACTCATGGTGGGATCTCTCTACTTGTGATGAGATCTCTGCACTCATGGTGGGATCTTTGCACTTGTGATGGGATCTCTGTACTCATGGTGGGATCTCTGCACTCATGGTGGGATCTATCTACTTGTGATGAGATCTCTGCACTTATGGTGTGATCTCTGCACTTATGATGGGATCTCTGTACTCATGGTGGGATCTCTGCACTTGTGATGGGATCGCTGCACTTTTGGTGGGATATCTGCACTCATTGTGGGATCTCTGCACTTGTGATGGGATCTCTGCACTTTTGTTGGGATATATGCACTCATGGTGGGATCTCTGCACTTGTGATGGGATCTCTGCACTTATGGTGGGATCTTTGCACTTGTGGTGGGATCTCTGCACTTGTGATAGGATCTCTGCATTCATGGTGGGATCTCTGCATGTGTGGTGGGATCTCTGCACTTGTGATGGGATCTCTGCACATGTGGTGGGATCTCTGCACTTGTGGTGGGATCTCTGCACTTGTGATGGGATCTCTGTATTCATGGTGGGATCTCTACACTTGTGGTGGGATCTTTGCACTTGTGATAGGATCTCTACACTTGTGGTGGGATCTCTGCACTCATGGTGGGAACTCTGCACTTGTGATGGGATCTCTTCACTCATGGTGGGATCTCTGCACTTGAGATGGAATCTTTATACTTGTGGTGGGATCTCTGCACTTGTGATGGGATCTCTGCACTCATGGTGGGAACTCTGCACTTGTGATGGGATCTCTGCACTCATGGTGGGATCTCTGCACTTGAGATGGAATCTTTACACTTGTGGTGGGATCTCTGCACTTGTGATGGGATCTCTGCACTTGTGTTGGGATCTTTGCATTCATGGTATGATCTCTGCACTTGTGGTGGGATCTCTGCACTTGTGGTGGGATCTCTGCACTTGTGATAGGATCTCTGCGTCCATGGGGGATATCTGCACTCATGGTGGGATCTCTGCACTTGTGATGGGATCTCTGCACTTGTGTTGGGATCTTTGCATTCATGGTGGGATCTCTGCACTTGTGGTGGGATCTCTGCACTCATGGTGGGATCTCTGCACTTGTGATGGGATCTCTGCACTTGTGTTGGGATCTTTGCATTCATGGTGGGATCTTTGCACCTGTGGTGGGATCTCTGCACTTGTGGTCAGATCTCTGCACTTGTGATAGGATCTCTGCATTCATGGTGGGATCTCTGCACTCATGGTGGGATCTCTGCACTTGTGATGGGATCTCTGTACTTGTCGTGGGATCTTTGCACTCATGGTGGGAGGTCTGCACTCATGGTGGGATCGCTGCACTTGTGATGGGATCTCTGCACTCATAGTGGGATCTCTCTACTTATGATGGGATTTCTGCACTTGTGGTGGGATCTCTGCACTCATAGTGGGATCTCTCTACTTGTGATGGGGTCTCTGCACTCATGGTGGGATTTCTGCATTTGTGGTGGGATCTCTGCACTCACAGTGGGATCTCTCTACTTGTGATGGGATCACTGCACTCATGGTAGGATCTCTGCTTTTGTGATGGGATCCCCTCACTCATGGTGGGTTCTCTGCACTTGTGGTGGGATCTCAGCACTCATAGTGGGATCTCTCTACTTGTGATGGGATCTCTATACTCATGGTGGGTTCTCTGCACTTGTGGTGGGATCTCTGCACTCATAGTGGGATCTCTCTACTTGTGATGGGATCTCTATACTCATGGTAGGATCTCTGCATTTGTGATGGGATCACTGCACTTATGGTGGGATCTTTGCACTTGTGGTAGGATCTCTGCATTTGTGATAGGATCTCTGCATTCATGGTGGGATCTCTGCACTTGTGGGATCTCTGCTCTCATGAAGGGATCCTTGTCCTTGTGGTAGGATCACTGTACTCATGGTGGGATCTCTCTACTTGTGATGGGATATCTATACTCATGGTGGGATCTCTGTGCATGTGATGGGATCTCTGTACTCATAGTGGGATCTTTACACTTGTGATGGGATCTCTGCAGTCATGACAGGATAACTGCACTTGTGGTGGGATCTCTGCACTCATGGTGGGATCTCTGCACTTGAGGTGGGATCTCTGCACTCTTAGTGGGATCTATCTACTTGTGATGGGATCTCTGCTTTCATGGTGGAATCTCTGCACTTGTGATGAGATCTCTACACTCATGGTGGGATCTCTGCACTTGTGATGGGCTATTTGCACTTGTGGTGGGATCTCTGCATTCATGGTGGATCTTTGTACTTGTGGTGGGTTCTCTGCACTTGTGGTGGGATCTCTGCACTTGTGATAGGATCTCTGCATTCATGGTGGAATCTCTGCACTCATGGGATCTCTGCACTTGTGAAGGGATCTTGACTTGACTTGACTTGTGAAGGGATCTCTGCACTTGTGGTGGGATCTCTGCATTCATGGTGTGATCTCTACACTTGTGGTAGGATCTCTGTACTTGTGGTGGGATCTATCTACTTGTGATGGGATCTTTACTATCATGGTGGGATCTCTGCACTTGTGATGGGATCTCTGCACTCATAGTGGGATCTCTGCATTCATAGTGAGATCTCCCAACTTGTGATGGGATCTCTGCACTGGTGGTGGGATCTCTGCACTCATAGTGAGATCTCTCTACTGTGATGCGATCTCTGCACTCATGGTGGGATCTCTGTGCTTGTGATGGGATCTCTGCACTCTAGTGGGATCTCTGCACTTGTGATGGGATCTCTGTACTCATGGTGGGATCTCTGCACTTGTGATGGGATCGCTGCACTTTTGGTGGGATATCTGCACTCATTGTGGGATCTCTGCACTTGTGATGGGATCTCTGCACTTTTGGTGGGATATATGCACTCATGGTGGGATCTCTGCACTTGTGATGGGATCTCTGCACTTATGGTGGGATCTTTGCACTTGTGGTGGGATCTCTGCACTTGTAATAGGATCTCTGCATTCATGGTGGGATCTCTGCACTTGTGATGGGATCTCTGCACTTGTGGTGGAATCTTTGCACTCATGGTGGGATCTCTTTACTTGTGATGAGATCTCTGCACTCATGGTGGGATCTTTGCACTTGTGATGGGATCTCTGTACCCATGGTGGGATCTCTGCACTCATGGTGGGATCTATCTACTTGTGATGAGATCTCTGCACTCATGGTGGGATCTCTGCACTTATGATGGGATCTCTGTACTCATGGTGGGATCTCTGCACTTGTGGTGGGATCTCTGCACTCATGGTGGGATCTCTGCACTTGTGATGGGATATCTGCACTCATGGTCGGATCTCTGTACTTGTGGTGGGATCTCTGCACTCATAGTGGGATCTATCTACTTTTGATGGGATCTCTGCACTCATGGTGGGATCTCTGCACTCATGGTGGGATCTCTGCACTTGTGATGGGATCTCTGCACTTGTGGTGGAATCTTTGTACTCATGGTGGGATCTCTCTACTTGTGATGAGATCTCTGCACTCATGGTGGGATCTTTGCACTTGTGATGGGATCTCTGTACTCATGGTGGGATCTCTGCACTCATGGTGGGATCTATCTACTTGTGATGAGATCTCTGCACTTATGGTGTGATCTCTGCACTTATGATCGGATCTCTGTACTCATGGTGGGATCTCTGCACTTGTGATGGGATCGCTGCACTTTTGGTGGGATATCTGCACTCATTGTGGGATCTCTGCACTTGTGATGGGATCTCTGCACTTTTGGTGGGATATATGCACTCATGGTGGGATCTCTGCACTTGTGATGGGATCTCTGCACTTATGGTGGGATCTTTGCACTTGTGGTGGGATCTCTGCACTTGTGATAGGATCTCTGCATTCATGGTGGGATCTCTGCATGTGTGGTGGGATCTCTGCACTTGTGATGGGATCTCTGCACATGTGGTGGGATCTCTGCACTTGTGGTGGGATCTCTGCACTTGTGATGGGATCTCTGTATTCATGGTGGGATCTCTACACTTGTGGTGGGATCTTTGCACTTGTGATAGGATCTCTACACTTGTGGTGGGATCTCTGCACTCATGGTGGGAACTCTGCACTTGTGATGGGATCTCTTCACTCATGGTGGGATCTCTGCACTTGAGATGGAATCTTTATACTTGTGGTGGGATCTCTGCACTTGTGATGGGATCTCTGCACTCATGGTGGGAACTCTGCACTTGTGATGGGATCTCTGCACTCATGGTGGGATCTCTGCACTTGAGATGGAATCTTTACACTTGTGGTGGGATCTCTGCACTTGTGATGGGATCTCTGCACTTGTGTTGGGATCTTTGCATTCATGGTATGATCTCTGCACTTGTGGTGGGATCTCTGCACTTGTGGTGGGATCTCTGCACTTGTGATAGGATCTCTGCGTCCATGGGGGATATCTGCACTCATGGTGGGATCTCTGCACTTGTGATGGGATCTCTGCACTTGTGTTGGGATATTTGCATTCATGGTGGGATCTCTGCACTTGTGGTGGGATCTCTGCACTCATGGTGGGATCTCTGCACTTGTGATGGGATCTCTGCACTTGTGTTGGGATCTTTGCATTCATGGTGGGATCTTTGCACCTGTGGTGGGATCTCTGCACTTGTGGTCAGATCTCTGCACTTGTGATAGGATCTCTGCATTCATGGTGGGATCTCTGCACTCATGGTGGGATCTCTGCACTTGTGATGGGATCTCTGTACTTGTCGTGGGATCTTTGCACTCATGGTGGGAGGTCTGCACTCATGGTGGGATCGCTGCACTTGTGATGGGATCTCTGCACTCATAGTGGGATCTCTCTACTTATGATGGGATTTCTGCACTTGTGGTGGGATCTCTGCACTCATAGTGGGATCTCTCTACTTGTGATGGGGTCTCTGCACTCATGGTGGGATTTCTGCATTTGTGGTGGGATCTCTGCACTCACAGTGGGATCTCTCTACTTGTGATGGGATCACTGCACTCATGGTAGGATCTCTGCTTTTGTGATGGGATCCCCTCACTCATGGTGGGTTCTCTGCACTTGTGGTGGGATCTCAGCACTCATAGTGGGATCTCTCTACTTGTGATGGGATCTCTATACTCATGGTGGGTTCTCTGCACTTGTGGTGGGATCTCTGCACTCATAGTGGGATCTCTCTACTTGTGATGGGATCTCTATACTCATGGTAGGATCTCTGCATTTGTGATGGGATCACTGCACTTATGGTGGGATGTTTGCACTTGTGGTAGGATCTCTGCATTTGTGATAGGATCTCTGCATTCATGGTGGGATCTCTGCACTTGTGGGATCTCTGCTCTCATGAAGGGATCCTTGTCCTTGTGGTAGGATCACTGTACTCATGGTGGGATCTCTCTACTTGTGATGGGATATCTATACTCATGGTGGGATCTCTGTGCATGTGATGGGATCTCTGTACTCATAGTGGGATCTTTACACTTGTGATGGGATCTCTGCAGTCATGACAGGATAACTGCACTTGTGGTGGGATCTCTGCACTCATGGTGGGATCTCTGCACTTGAGGTGGGATCTCTGCACTCTTAGTGGGATCTATCTACTTGTGATGGGATCTCTGCTTTCATGGTGGAATCTCTGCACTTGTGATGAGATCTCTACACTCATGGTGGGATCTCTGCACTTGTGATGGGCTATTTGCACTTGTGGTGGGATCTCTGCATTCATGGTGGATCTTTGTACTTGTGGTGGGTTCTCTGCACTTGTGGTGGGATCTCTGCACTTGTGATAGGATCTCTGCATTCATGGTGGAATCTCTGCACTCATGGGATCTCTGCACTTGTGAAGGGATCTTGACTTGACTTGACTTGTGAAGGGATCTCTGCACTTGCGGTGGGGTCTCTGCATTCATGGTGTGATCTCTACACTTGTGGTAGGATCTCTGTACTTGTGGTGGGATCTATCTACTTGTGATGGGATCTTTACTATCATGGTGGGATCTCTGCACTTGTGATGGGATCTCTGCACTCATAGTGGGATCTCTGCATTCATAGTGAGATCTCCCAACTTGTGATGGGATCTCTGCACTTGTGGTGGGATCTCTGCACTCATAGTGAGATCTCTCTACTGTGATGCGATCTCTGCACTCATGGTGGGATCTCTGTGCTTGTGATGGGATCTCTGCACTCTAGTGGGATCTCTGCACTTGTGATGGGATCTCTGTACTCATGGTGGGATCTCTGCACTTGTGATGGGATCACTGCACTTTTGGTGGGATATCTGCACTCATTGTGGGATCTCTGCACTTGTGATGGGATCTCTGCACTTTTGGTGGGATATATGCACTCATGGTGGGATCTCTGCACTTGTGATGGGATCTCTGCACTTATGGTGGGATCTTTGCACTTGTGGTGGGATCTCTGCACTTGTGATAGGATCTCTGCATTCATGGTGGGATCTCTGCATGTGTGGTGGGATCTCTGCACTTGTGATGGGATCTCTGCACATGTGGTGGGATCTCTGCACTTGTGGTGGGATCTCTGCACTTGTGATGGGATCTCTGTATTCATGGTGGGATCTCTACACTTGTGGTGGGATCTCTGCACTCATGGTGGGAACTCTGCACTTGTGATGGGATCTCTTCACTCATGGTGGGATCTCTGCACTTGAGATGGAATCTTTATACTTGTGGTGGGATCTCTGCACTTGTGATGGGATCTCTGCACTCATGGTGGGAACTCTGCACTTGTGATGGGATCTCTGCACTCATGGTGGGATCTCTGCACTTGAGATGGAATCTTTACACTTGTGGTGGGATCTCTGCACTTGTGATGGGATCTCTGCACTTGTGTTGGGATCTTTGCATTCATGGTATGATCTCTGCACTTGTGGTGGGATCTCTGCACTTGTGGTGGGATCTCTGCACTTGTGATAGGATCTCTGCGTCCATGGGGGATATCTGCACTCATGGTGGGATCTCTGCACTTGTGATGGGATCTCTGCACTTGTGTTGGGATCTTTGCATTCATGGTGGGATCTCTGCACTTGTGGTGGGATCTCTGCACTCATGGTGGGATCTCTGCACTTGTGATGGGATCTCTGCACTTGTGTTGGGATCTTTGCATTCATGGTGGGATCTTTGCACCTGTGGTGGGATCTCTGCACTTGTGGTCAGATCTCTGCACTTGTGATAGGATCTCTGCATTCATGGTGGGATCTCTGCACTCATGGTGGGATCTCTACACTTGTGATGGGATCTCTGTACTTGTCGTGGGATCTTTGCACTCATGGTGGGAGGTCTGCACTCATGGTGGGATCGCTGCACTTGTGATGGGATCTCTGCACTCATAGTGGGATCTCTCTACTTATGATGGGATTTCTGCACTTGTGGTGGGATCTCTGCACTCATAGTGGGATCTCTCTACTTGTGATGGGGTCTCTGCACTCATGGTGGGATTTCTGCATTTGTGGTGGGATCTCTGCACTCACAGTGGGATCTCTCTACTTGTGATGGGATCACTGCACTCATGGTAGGATCTCTGCTTTTGTGATGGGATCCCCTCACTCATGGTGGGTTCTCTGCACTTGTGGTGGGATCTCAGCACTCATAGTGGGATCTCTCTACTTGTGATGGGATCTCTATACTCATGGTGGGTTCTCTGTACTTGTGGTGGGATCTCTGCACTCATAGTGGGATCTCTCTACTTGTGATGGGATCTCTATACTCATGGTGGGTTCTCTGCACTTGTGGTGGGATCTCTGCACTCATAGTGGGATCTCTCTACTTGTGATGGGATCTCTATACTCATGGTAGGATCTCTGCATTTGTGATGGGATCACTGCACTTATGGTGGGATCTTTGCACTTGTGGTAGGATCTCTGCATTTGTGATAGGATCTCTGCATTCATGGTGGGATCTCTGCACTTGTGGGATCTCTGCTCTCATGAAGGGATCCTTGTCCTTGTGGTAGGATCACTGTACTCATGGTGGGATCTCTCTACTTGTGATGGGATATCTATACTCATGGTGGGATCTCTGTGCATGTGATGGGATCTCTGTACTCATAGTGGGATCTTTACACTTGTGATGGGATCTCTGCAGACATGACAGGATAACTGCACTTGTGGTGGGATCTCTGCACTCATGGTGGGATCTCTGCACTTGAGGTGGGATCTCTGCACTCATAGTGGGATCTATCTACTTGTGATGGGATCTCTGCTTTCATGGTGGAATCTCTGCACTTGTGATGAGATCTCTACACTCATGGTGGGATCTCTGCACTTGTGATGGGCTATTTGCACTTGTGGTGGGATCTCTGCATTCATGGTGGATCTTTGTACTTGTGGTGGGTTCTCTGCACTTGTGGTGGGATCTCTGCACTTGTGATAGGATCTCTGCATTCATGGTGGAATCTGCACTCATGGGATCTCTGCACTTGTGAAGGGATCTTGACTTGACTTGACTTGTGAAGGGATCTCTGCACTTGCGGTGGGATCTCTGCATTCATGGTGTGATCTCTACACTTATGGTAGGATCTCTGTACTTGTGGTGGGATCTATCTACTTGTGATGGGATCTTTACTATCATGGTGGGATCTCTGCACTTGTGATGGGATCTCTGCACTCATAGTGGGATCTCTGCATTCATAGTGAGATCTCCCAACTTGTGATGGGATCTCTGCACTTGTGGTGGGATCTCTGCACTCATAGTGAGATCTCTCTACTGTGATGCGATCTCTGCACTCATGGTGGGATCTCTGTGCTTGTGATGGGATCTCTGCACTCTAGTGGGATCTCTGCACTTGTGATGGGATCTTTGCACTCATGGTGGGATCTCTGCACTTGTGATGGGATCTCTGCACTTTTGGTGGGATATCTGCACTCATGGTGGGATCTCTGCACTTGTGATGGGATCTCTGCACTTGTGTTGGGATCTTTGCATTCATGGTGGGATCTTTGCACCTGTGGTGGGATCTCTGCACTTGTGGTGGGATCTCTGCACTCATGGTGGGATCTCTGCACTTGAGATGGGATCTCTGCACTTGTGTTGGGATCTTTGCATTCATGGAGGGATTTTTGCACCTGTGGTGGGATCTCTGCACCTGTGGTGGGATCTCTGCACTTGTGGTGGGATCTCTGCACTCATAGTGGGATCTCTGCACTTGTGATGGGATCTCTACACTTGTGTTGGGATCTTTGCATTCATGGTGGGATCTTTGCACCTGTGGTGGGATCTCTGCACTTGTGGTGGGAACTCTGCACTTGTGATGGGATCTCTGCACTCATAGTGGGATCTCTCTACTTATGATGGGATTTCTGCACTTGTGGTGGGATCTCTGCACTCATAATGGGATCTCTCTACTTGTGATGGGGTCTTTGCACTCATGATGGGATTTCTGCACTTGTGGTGGGATCTCTGCATTCATGGTGGGATCTATGCACTTGTGGTGGGATCTCTGCACTTGTGATGGCATCTCTGCACTTGTGGTGGGATATCTGCACTCATGGTGAGATAGCTGCACTTGTGATGGGATCTCTGCACTTATTTTGGGATCTCAGCACTTGTGATAGGATCTCTTTACTCATAGTGGGATCTATATAATTGTGATGGGATCCCTGCACTCCTGGTGGGATCTCTGTACTTGTGATGGGATCTCTGCACTCATGGTGGGATGTCTCTACTTGTGATGGGATCTCTGTACTTGTGGTAGGATCTCTGCAAGTGTGATGGGATCTCTGCACTCATGGTGGGATCTCTACACTTGTGATAGGATCTCTGCATTCATGGTGGGATCTCTGCACTTGTTGTAGGATCTCTGCCCTTATGATGGATCTCTGCACTTTTGGTGGGATCTCTGCACTCATGGTGGGATCTCTGCACTTGTGATGGGATCTCTGCACTCATGGTGGGATCTCTGCACTTGTGGTGGGATCTCTGCTCTCATGGTGGGATCTCTGCACTTGTGATGAGATCTCTGCACTCATGGTGGGATCTTTGCACTTGTGATGGGATCTCTGTACTAATGGTGGGATCTCTGCACTCATGGTGGGATCTATCTACTTGTGATGAGATCTCTGCACTCATGGTGGGATCTCTGCACTTATGATGGGATCTCTGAACTCATGGTGGGAACTCTGCACTTGTGATGGGATCGCTGCACTTTTGGTGGGATATCTGCACTCATGGTGGGATCTCTGCACTTGTGATGGGATCTCTGCACTTTTGGTGGGATATCTGCACTCATGGTGGGATCTCTGCACTTGTGATGGGATCTCTGCACTTATGGTGGGATCTTTGCACTTGTGGTGGGATCTCTGCACTTGTGATAGGATCCCTGCATTCATGGTGGGATCTCTGCATGTGTGGTGGGATCTCTGCACTTGTGATGGGATTTCTGCACATGTGGTGGGATCTCTGCACTTGTGGTGGGATCTCTGCACTTGTGATGGGATCTCTGTATTCATGGTGGGATCTCTACACTTGTGGTGGGATCTTTGCACTTGTGATGGGATCTCTACACTTGTGGTGGGATCTCTGCACTCATGGTGGGATCTCTGTACTTGTGGTGGGATCTCTCAATTCATAGTGGAATATCTCTACTTGTGATGGGATCTCTGCACTCATGGTGGGATCTCTGCACTTGAGATGGAATCTTTATACTTGTGGTGGGATCTCTGCACTTGTGATGGGATCTCTGCACTTGTGTTGGGATCTTTGCATTCATGGTATGATCTCTGCACTTGTGGTGGGATCTCTGCACTTGTGGTGGGATCTTTGCACTTGTGATAGGATCTCTGCATCCATGGGGGGATATCTGCACTCATGGTGGGATCTCTGCACTTGTGATTGGATCTCTGCACTTGTGGTGGGATCTCTGCACTTGTGAAAGGATATCTGTACTCATGGAGGGATCTCTGCACTTGTGATGGGATCTCTGCACTTGTGTTGGGATCTTTGCATTCATGGTGGGATCTTTGCACCCGTGTGGGATCTCTGCACTTGTGGTGGGATCTCTGCAGTCATGGTGGGATCTCTGCATTTGTGATGGGATCTCTGCACTTGTGTTGGGATCTTTGCATTCATGGTGGGATCTTTGCACCTGTGGTGGGATCTCTGCACTTGTGGTGGGATCTCTGCACTTGTGATAGGATCTCTGCATTCATGGTGGGATCTCTGCACTCACAGTGGGATCTCTGCACTTGTGATGGGATCTCTGTACTTGTGGTGGGATCTTTGCACTCATGGTGGGAGCTCTGCACTCATGGTGGGATCGCTGCACTTGTGATAGGATCTCTGCATTCATGGTGGAATCTCTGCACTCATGGGATCTCTGCACTTGTGAAGGGATCTTGACTTGACTTGACTTGTGAAGGTATCTCTGCACTTGCGGTGGGATCTCTGCATTCATGGTGTGATCTCCACACTTGTGGTAGGATCTCTGTACTTGTGGTGGGATCTCTCTACTTGTGATGGGATCTTTACTATCATGGTGGGATCTCTGCACTTGTGATGGGATCTCTGCACTCATAGTGGGATCTCTGCATTCATAGTGAGATCTCCCAACTTGTGATGGGATCTCTGCACTTGTGGTGGGATCTCTGCACTCATAGTGAGATCTCTCTACTGTGATGCGATCTCTGCACTCATGGTGGGATCTCTGTGCTTGTGATGGGATCTCTGCACTCATAGTGGTATCTCTGCACTTGTGATGGGATCTTTGCACTCATGGTGGGATCTCTGCACTTGTGGTGGTATCTCTGCACTCATAGTGGGATGTCTCTACTTGTGATGGGTTCTCTGCACTCATGGTGGGATCTCTGCACTTGTGATGGGATCGCTGTAATCATAGTGGGATCTCTGCACTTGTGATGGGATCTTTGCACTCATGGTGGGATCTCTACACTTGTGGTGGTATCTCTGCACTCATAGTGGGATGTCGCTACTTGTGATGGGTTCTCTGCACTCATGGTGGGATCTCTGCACTTGTGATGGGATCGCTGTAATCATGGTGGGATCTCTGCACTTGTGATGGGATCTCTGCACTTGTGGTGGGATCTCTGTACTTGTGATGGGATCTCTGCACTTGTAATAGGATCTCTGCATTCATGGTGGGATCTTTGCACTTCTGGTGGGATCTCTGCATTCATAGTGAGATCTCTCTACTTGTGATGGCATCTCTGCACTAGTGGTGGGATCTCTGCACTTAAGATGGGATCTCCGCACTCATGGTGGGATCTGTGCATTCATGGTGGGATCTCTGTAATTGTGGTGGTATCTCTGCACTCATAGTGGGCTCTCTCTACTTGTGATGGGATCTCTGCACTTGTGATGGGATCTCTGCACTTGTGATGGGATCTCTGCATTCATGGTTGGATCTCTGCACTTGTGATGGGATCTCAGCACTCATGGTGGGATCTCTCTACTTGTGATGTGATCTCTGCACTCATGGTGGGATTTCTGCACTTGTGATGGGATCTCTGCACTCATGGTGGGATCTTTGCACTTGTGATGGGATCTCTGTACTTCTGGTGGGATCTCTGCACTCATGGTGGGATTTCTACACTTGTGATGGAATCTTGCACTCATGGTGGGATCTCTGCACTTGTGGTGGGATCTCTGCACTCATAGTGGGATCTCTGCCCTTGTGGTGGGATCTCTGCACTTGTGATGGGATCTCTGCACTTGTGATGGGATCTCTGCACTCATGGTGGGATCTGTGTACTCATAGTGGAATCTCTTTACTTGTGATGGGATCTCTGCACTTGTGGTGGGATCTCTGCACTTATGGTGGGTTTTCTGCACTTATTGTGGGATCTCTGCACTTGAGATGGGATCTCTGTACTCATGGTGGGATCTCTGCACTTGTGGTGGGATCTCTGCACTCATAGTGGGACCTCTCTACTTTTGATGGGATCTCTGCACTTATGGTGGGATCTCTGCACTTATGATGGGATCTCTTTACTTGTGGTGGGATCTCTGCACTTGTGGTGCGATCTCTGCACATGTGGTGGGATCTCTATACTCATGGTGGGATCTCTGCTCTTGTGATGATGGGATCTCTGCACTTATGGTGGGATCTTTGCACTTGTGATGGGATCTCTGCACTTACGGTGGGATATTTGCACTTGTGGTGGGATCTCTGCACTTGTGATAGGATCTCTGCGTTCATGGTGGGATCTCTGCACGTGTGGTGACATCTCTGCACTTATGGTGGGATCTTTGCACTTATAGTGGGATCCTGCACTTGTGATAGGATCACTGCACTTATGGTGGGATCTCTGCACTTATGATGGGATCTCTTCACTTGTGGTGGGATCTCTGTACTTGTGGTGGGATCTCTGCACTTGTGATGGGATCGCTGTAATCATAGTTGGATCTCTGCACTTGTGATGGGATCTTTGCACTCATGGTGGGATCTCTACACTTGTGGTGGTATCTCTGCACTCATAGTGGGATGTCTCTACTTGTGATGGGTTCTCTGCACTCATGGTGGGATCTCTGCACTTGTGATGGGATCGCTGTAATCATGGTGGGATCTTTGCACTTGTGATGGGATCTATGCACTTGTGGTGGGATCTCTGTACTTGTGATGGGATCTCTGCACTTGTAATAGGATCTCTGCATTCATGGTGGGATCTTTGCACTTCTGGTGGGATCTCTGCATTCATAGTGAGATCTCTCTACTTGTGATGGCATCTCTGCACTAGTGGTGGTATCTCTGCACTTAAGATGGGATCTCCGCACTCATGGTGGGATCTGTGCATTCATGGTGGGATCTCTGTAATTGTGGTGGTATCTCTGCACTCATAATGGGCTCTCTCTACTTGTGATGGGATCTCTGCACTTGTGATGGGATCTCTGCACTTGTGATGGGATCTCTGCATTCATGGTTGGATCTCTGCACTTGTGATGGGATCTCTGCACTCATGGTGGGATCTCTCTACTTGTGATGTGATCTCTGCACTCATGGTGGGATTTCTGCACTTGTGATGGGATCTCTGCACTCATGGTGGGATCTCTGCACTTGTGATGGGATCTCTGTACTTCTGGTGGGATCTCTGCACTCATGGTGGGATTTCTACACTTGTGATGGAATCTTGCACTCATGGTGGGATCTCTGCACTTGTGGTGGGATCTCTGCACTCATAGTGGGATCTCTGCCCTTGTGGTGGGATCTCTGCACTTGTGATGGGATCTCTGCACTCGTGATGGGATCTCTGCACTCATGGTGGGATCTGTGTACTCATAGTGGAATCTCTTTACTTGTGATGGGATCTCTGCACTTGTGGTGGGATCTCTGCACTTATGGTGGGTTTTCTGCACTTATTGTGGGATCTCTGCACTTGAGATGGGATCTCTGTACTCATGGTGGGATCTCTGCACTTGTGGTGGGATCTCTGCACTCATAGTGGGACCTCTCTACTTTTGATGGGATCTCTGCACTTATGGTGGGATCTCTGCACTTATGATGGGATCTCTTTACTTGTGGTGGGATCTCTGCACTTGTGGTGCGATCTCTGCACATGTGGTGGGATTTCTATACTCATGGTGGGATCTCTGCACTTGTGATGATGGGATCTCTGCACTTATGGTGGGATCTTTGCACTTGTGATGGGATCTCTGCACTTACGGTGGGATATTTGCACTTGTGGTGGGATCTCTGCACTTGTGATAGGATCTCTGCATTCATGGTGGGATCTCTGCACATGTGGTGACATCTCTGCACTTATGGTTGGATCTTTGCACTTATAGTGGGATCCTGCACTTGTGATAGGATCCCTGCACTTATGGTGGGATCTCTGCACTTATGATGGGATCTCTTCACTTGTGGTGGGATCTCTGTACTTGTGGTGGGATCTCTGCACTTGTGGTGGGATCTCTATACTCATGGTGTGATCTCTGCACTTGTGATGGGATCTCTGCACTAATGGTGGGATCTCTGCACTTATGGTAGGATCTCTGTACTCATAGTGGAATCTCTCTACTTATGGTGGGATCTCTGCACTTGTGATCTCTGCTCTTATGGAGGGATCTCTGCACTTGTGATAGGATCTCTGCACTTGTGGTAGGATCTTTGCACTTGTGGTGGGATCTCTGCACTCATGGTGGGATCTCTGCACTGGTGATGGGATCTCTGCACTTGTGGTAGGATCTCTGCACTTATGGTGGGATCTCTGCACTCATGGTGGGATCTTTGTACTTGTGATGGTGTATCTGCGCTCATGGTGGGATCTCTGCCCTCATAGTGGGATCTCTCTACTTGTGATGGGATCTCTGCATTTGTGTTGGGATCTCTGCACTTGTGATGGGTTCTGCATTCATGGTGGGATCTCTGCACGTGTGGTGACATCTCTGCACTTATGGTGGGATCTTTGCACTTATAGTGGGATCCTGCACTTGTGATAGGATCACTGCACTTATGGTGGGATCTCTGCACTTATGATGGGATCTCTTCACTTGTGGTGGGATCTCTGTACTTGTGGTGGGATCTCTGCACTTGTGATGGGATCGCTGTAATCATAGTGGGATCTCTGCACTTGTGATGGGATCTTTGCACTCATGGTGGGATCTCTACACTTGTGGTGGTATCTCTGCACTCATAGTGGGATGTCTCTACTTGTGATGGGTTCTCTGCACTCATGGTGGGATCTCTGCACTTGTGATGGGATCGCTGTAATCATGGTGGGATCTCTGCACTTGTGATGGGATCTCTGCACTTGTGGTGGGATCTCTGTACTTGTGATGGGATCTCTGCACTTGTAATAGGATCTCTGCATTCATGGTGGGATCTTTGCACTTCTGGTGGGATCTCTGCATTCATAGTGAGATCTCTCTACTTGTGATGGCATCTCTGCACTAGTGGTGGTATCTCTGCACTTAAGATGGGATCTCCGCACTCATGGTGGGATCTGTGCATTCATGGTGGGATCTCTGTAATTGTGGTGGTATCTCTGCACTCATAATGGGCTCTCTCTACTTGTGATGGGATCTCTGCACTTGTGATGGGATCTCTGCACTTGTGATGGGATCTCTGCATTCATGGTTGGATCTCTGCACTTGTGATGGGATCTCTGCACTCATGGTGGGATCTCTCTACTTGTGGTGGTATCTCTGCACTCATAGTGGGATGTCTCTACTTGTGATGGGTTCTCTGCACTCATGGTGGGATCTCTGCACTTGTGATGGGATCGCTGTAATCATGGTGGGATCTCTGCACTTGTGATGGGATCTCTGCACTTGTGGTGGGATCTCTGTACTTGTGATGGGATCTCTGCACTTGTAATAGGATCTCTGCATTCATGGTGGGATCTTTGCACTTCTGGTGGGATCTCTGCATTCATAGTGAGATCTCTCTACTTGTGATGGCATCTCTGCACTAGTGGTGGTATCTCTGCACTTAAGATGGGATCTCCGCACTCATGGTGGGATCTGTGCATTCATGGTGGGATCTCTGTAATTGTGGTGGTATCTCTGCACTCATAATGGGCTCTCTCTACTTGTGATGGGATCTCTGCACTTGTGATGGGATCTCTGCACTTGTGATGGGATCTCTGCATTCATGGTTGGATCTCTGCACTTGTGATGGGATCTCTGCACTCATGGTGGGATCTCTCTACTTGTGATGTGATCTCTGCACTCATGGTGGGATTTCTGCACTTGTGATGGGATCTCTGCACTCATGGTGGGATCTCTGCACTTGTGATGGGATCTCTGTACTTCTGGTGGGATCTCTGCACTCATGGTGGGATTTCTACACTTGTGATGGAATCTTGCACTCATGGTGGGATCTCTGCACTTGTGGTGGGATCTCTGCACTCATAGTGGGATCTCTGCCCTTGTGGTGGGATCTCTGCACTTGTGATGGGATCTCTGCACTCGTGATGGGATCTCTGCACTCATGGTGGGATCTGTGTACTCATAGTGGAATCTCTTTACTTGTGATGGGATCTCTGCACTTGTGGTGGGATCTCTGCACTTATGGTGGGTTTTCTGCACTTATTGTGGGATCTCTGCACTTGAGATGGGATCTCTGTACTCATGGTGGGATCTCTGCACTTGTGGTGGGATCTCTGCACTCATAGTGGGACCTCTCTACTTTTGATGGGATCTCTGCACTTATGGTGGGATCTCTGCACTTATGATGGGATCTCTTTACTTGTGGTGGGATCTCTGCACTTGTGGTGCGATCTCTGCACATGTGGTGGGATTTCTATACTCATGGTGGGATCTCTGCACTTGTGATGATGGGATCTCTGCACTTATGGTGGGATCTTTGCACTTGTGATGGGATCTCTGCACTTACGGTGGGATATTTGCACTTGTGGTGGGATCTCTGCACTTGTGATAGGATCTCTGCATTCATGGTGGGATCTCTGCACATGTGGTGACATCTCTGCACTTATGGTGGGATCTTTGCACTTATAGTGGGATCCTGCACTTGTGATAGGATCCCTGCACTTATGGTGGGATCTCTGCACTTATGATGGGATCTCTTCACTTGTGGTGGGATCTCTGTACTTGTGGTGGGATCTCTGCACTTGTGGTGGGATCTCTATACTCATGGTGTGATCTCTGCACTTGTGATGGGATCTCTGCACTCATGGTGGGATCTCTGCACTTATGGTAGGATCTCTGTACTCATAGTGGGATCTCTCTACTTATGGTGGGATCTCTGCACTTGTGATCTCTGCTCTTATGGAGGGATCTCTGCACTTGTGATAGGATCTCTGCACTTGTGGTAGGATCTTTGCACTTGTGGTGGGATCTCTGCACTCATGGTGGGATCTCTGCACTGGTGATGGGATCTCTGCACTTGTGGTAGGATCTCTGCACTTATGGTGGGATCTCTGCACTCATGGTGGGATCTTTGTACTTGTGATGGTGTATCTGCGCTCATGGTGGGATCTCTGCCCTCATAGTGGGATCTCTCTACTTGTGATGGGATCTCTGCATTTGTGTTGGGATCTCTGCACTTGTGATGGGTTCTGCACTCATGGTGGGATCTCTGCACTTGTGAAGGGATCTCTGCACTTATGGTGGGATCTCTGCACTTGTGATGGGATCTCTGCTCTCATGATGGGATCCCTGCCCTTGTGATAGGATCTCTGCATTCATGGTGGAATCTCTGCACTCATGGGATCTCTGCACTTGTGAAGGGATCTCTGCACTTGTGGTGGGATCTCTGCATTCATGATGTGATCTCTGCACTTGTGGTGGGATCTCTATACTTGTGATGGGATCTTTGCACTCATGGTGGGATCTCTGCACTTGTGATGGGATCTCTGTACTCATGGTGGGATCTCTGCATTCAAAGTGAGATCTCCCAACTCGTGATGGGATATCTGCACTTGTGGTGGGATCTCTGCACTCATAGTGGGATCTCTCTACTTGTGATGGGATCTCTGCACTCATGGTGGGATCGCTGTACTTGTGATGGGATCTCTGCACTCATAGTGGGATCTCTGCACTTGTGATGGGATCTTTGCACTCATGGTGGGATCTCTGCACTTGTGGTGGGATCTCTGCACTCATAGTGGGATTTCTCCACTTGTGATGGTATCTCTGCACTCATGGTGGGATCTCTGCACTTGTGATGGCATCTCTGCACTTGTGTTGGGATCTTTGCATTCATGGTGGGATCTTTGCACCTGTGGTGGGATCTCTGCACTTGTGGTGGGATCTCTGCACTTGTGATAGGATCTCTGCATTCATGGTGGGATCTCTGCACTCACGGTGGGAACTCTGCACTTGTGATGGGATCTCTGTACTTGTGGTGGGATATTTGCACTCATGGTGGGAGCTCTGCACTCATGGTGGGATCGCTGTACTTGTGATGGGATCTCTGCACTCATAGTGGGATCTCTCTACTTATGATGGGATTTCTGCACTTGTGATGGGATCTCTACACTCATAGTGGGATCTCTCTACTTGTGATGGGGTCTCTGCACTCATGGTGCGATCTCTGCACTTGTGGTGGGATCTCTGCTCTCATGGTGGGATCTCTGCACTTGTGATGAGATCTCTGCACTCATTGTGGGATCTTTGCACTTGTGATGGGATCTCTGTACTCATGGTGGGATCTCTGCACTCATGGTGGGATCTATCTACTTGTGATGAGATCTCTGCACTCATGGTGGGATCTCTGCACTTATGATGGGATCTCTGTACTCATGGTGGGATCTCTGCTCTTGTGATGGGATCGCTGCACTTTTGGTGGGATATCTGCACTCATGGTGGGATCTCTGCACTTGTGATGGGATCTCTGCACTTTTGGTGGGATATCTGCACTCATGGTGGGATCTCTGCACTTGTGATGGGATCTCTGCACTTATGGTGGGATCTTTGCACTTGTGGTGGGTTCTCTGCACTTGTGATAGGATCCCTGCATTCATGGTGGGATCTCTGCATGTGTGGTGGGATCTCTGCACTTGTGATGGGATTTCTGCACATGTGGTGGGATCTCTGCACTTGTGGTGGGATCTCTGCACTTGTGATGGGATCTCTGTATTCATGGTGGGATCTCTACACTTGTGGTGGGATCTTTGCACTTGTGATGGGATCTCTACACTTGTGGTGGGATCTCTCAATTCATAGTGGAATATCTCTACTTGTGATGGGATCTCTGCACTCATGGTGGGATCTCTGCACTTGAGATGGAATCTTTATACTTGTGGTGGGATCTCTGCACTTGTGATGGGATCTCTGCACTTGTGTTGGGATCTTTGCATTCATGGTATGATCTCTGCACTTGTGGTGGGATCTCTGCACTTGTGGTGGGATCTCTGCACTTGTGATAGGATCTCTGCGTCCATGGGGGGATATCTGCACTCATGATGGGATCTCTGCACTTGTGATGGGATCTCTGCACTTGTGGTGGGATCTCTGCACTTGTGAAAGGATATCTATACTCATGGAAGGATCTCTGCACTTGTGATGGGATCTCTGCACTTGTGTTGGGATCTTTGCATTCATGGTGGGATCTTTGCACCTGTGGTGGGATCTCTGCACTTGTGGTGGGATCTCTGCACTCATGGTGGGATCTCTGCACTTGTGATGGGATCTCTGCACTTGTGTTGGGATCTTTGCATTCATGGTGGGATCTTTGCACCTGTGGTGGGATCTCTGCACTTGTGGTGGGATCTTTGCACTTGTGATAGGATCTCTGCATTCATGGTGGGATCTCTGCACTCACAGTGGGATCTCTTCACTTGTGATGGGATCTCTGTACTTGTGGTGGGATCTTTGCACTCATGGTGGGAGCTCTGCACTCATGGTGGGATCGCTGCACTTGTGATAGGATCTCTGCATTCATGGTGGAATCTCTGCACTCATGGGATCTCTGCACTTGTGAAGGGATCTTGACTTGACTTGACTTGTGAAGGGATCTCTGCACTTGCGGTGGGATCTCTGCATTCATGGTGTGATCTCCACACTTGTGGTAGGATCTCTGTACTTGTGGTGGGATCTCTCTACTTGTGATGGGATCTTTACTATCATGGTGGGATCTCTGCACTTGTGATGGGATCTCTGCACTCATAGTGGGATCTCTGCATTCATAGTGAGATCTCCCAACTTGTGATGGGATCTCTGCACTTGTGGTGGGATCTCTGCACTCATAGTGAGATCTCTCTACTGTGATGCGATCTCTGCACTCATGTTGGGACCTCTGTGCTTGTGATGGGATCTCTGCACTCATGGTGGTATCTCTGCACTTGTGATGGGATCTTTGCACTCATGGTGGGATCTCTGCACTTGTGGTGGTATCTCTGCACTCATAGTGGGATGTCTCTACTTGTGATGGGTTCTCTGCACTCATGGTGGGATCTCTGCACTTGTGATGGGATCGCTGTAATCATAGTGGGATCTCTGCACTTGTGATGGGATCTTTGCACTCATGGTGGGATCTCTGCACTTGTGGTGGTATCTCTGCACTCATAGTGGGATGTCTCTACTTGTGATGGGTTCTCTGCACTCATGGTGGGATCTCTGCACTTGTGATGGGATCGCTGTAATCATGGTGGGATCTCTGCACTTGTGATGGGATCTCTGCACTTGTGGTGGGATCTCTGTACTTGTGATGGGATCTCTGCACTTGTAATAGGATCTCTGCATTCATGGTGGGATCTTTGCACTTCTGGTGGGATCTCTGCATTCATAGTGAGATCTCTCTACTTGTGATGGCATCTCTGCACTAGTGGTGGGATCTCTGCACTTAAGATGGGATCTCCGCACTCATGGTGGGATCTGTGCATTCATGGTGGGATCTCTGTAATTGTGGTGGTATCTCTGCACTCATAGTGGGATCTCTCTACTTGTGATGGGATCTCTGCACTTGTGATGGGATCTCTGCACTTGTGATGGGATCTCTGCATTCATGGTTGGATCTCTGCACTTGTGATGGGATCTCTGCACTCATGGTGGGATCTCTCTACTTGTGATGTGATCTCTGCACTCATGGTGGGATTTCTGCACTTGTGATGGGATCTTTGCACTCATGGTGGGATCTCTGCACTTGTGATGGGATCTCTGTACTTCTGGTGGGATCTCTGCACTCATGGTGGGATTTCTACACTTGTGATGGAATCTTGCACTCATGGTGGGATCTCTGCACTTGTGGTGGGATCTCTGCACTCATAGTGGGATCTCTGCCCTTGTGGTGGGATCTCTGCACGTGTGGTGGGATCTCTGCACATGTGGTAGGATCTCTAAACTCATGGTGGGATCTCTGCACTTGTGATGGGATCTATGCACTTATGGTGGGATCTTTGCACTTGTGATGGGATCTCTGCACTCATAGTGGGATCTCTGCCCTTGTGGTGGGATCTCTGCACTTGTGATGGGATCTCTGCACTCGTGATGGGATATCTGCACTCATGGTGGGATCTGTGTACTCATAGTGGAATCTCTTTACTTGTGATGGGATCTCTGCACTTGTGGTGGGATCTCTGCACTCATAGTGGGACCTCTCTACTTTTGATGGGATCTCTGCACTTATGGTGGGATCTCTGCACTTATGATGGGATCTCTTTACTTGTGGTGGGATCTCTGCACTTGTGGTGCGATCTCTGTACATGTGGTGGGATCTCTATACTCATGGTGGGATCTCTGCACTTGTGATGATGGGATCTCTGCACTTATGGTGGGATCTTTGCACTTGTGATGGGATCTCTGCACTTACGGTGGGATATTTGCACTTGTAGTGGGATCTCTGCACTTGTGATAGGATCTCTGCATTCATGGTGGGATCTCTGCACGTGTGGTGACATCTCTGCACTTATGGTGGGATCTTTGCACTTATAGTGGGATCCTGCACTTGTGATAGGATCACTGCACTTATGGTGGGATCTCTGCACTTATGATGGGATCTCTTCACTTGTGGTGGGATCTCTGTACTTGTGGTGGGATCTCTGCACTTGTGGTGGGATCTCTATACTCATGGTGGGATCTCTGCACTTGTGATGGGATCTCTGCACTCATGGTGGGATCTCTGCACTTATGGTAGGATCTCTGTACTCATAGTGGGATCTCTCTACTTATGGTGGGATCTCTGCACTTGTGATCTCTGCTCTTATGGAGGGATCTCTGCACTTGTGATAGGATCTCTGCACTTGTGATGGGATCTTTGCACTTGTGGTGGGATCTCTGCACTCATGGTGGGATCTCTGCACTCGTGATGGGATCTTTGTACTTGTGATGGTGTATCTGCGCTCATGGTGGGATCTCTGCCCTCATAGTGGGATCTCTCTACTTGTGATGGGATCTCTGCATTTGTGTTGGGATCTCCACACTTGTGATGGGTTCTGCACTCATGGTGGGATCTCTGCACTTGTGAAGGGATCTCTGCACTTATGGTGGGATCTCTGCACTTGTGATGGGAACTCTGCTCTCATTATGGGATCCCTGCCCTTGTGATAGGATCTCTGCATTCATGGTGGAATCTCTGCTCTCATGGGATCTCTGCACTTGTGAAGGGATCTCTGCACTTGTGGTGGGATCTCTGCATTCATGATGTGATCTCTGCACTTGTGGTGGGATCTCTGTACTTGTGATGGGATCTTTGCACTCATGGTGGGATCTCTGCACTTGTGATGGGATCTCTGTACTCATGGTGGGATCTCTGCATTCAAAGTGAGATCTCCCAACTCGTGATGGGATCTCTGCACTTGTGGTGGGATCTCTGCACTCATAGTGGGATCTCTCTACTTGTGATGGGATCTCTGCACTCATGGTGGGATCGCTGTACTTGTGATGGGATCTCTGCACTCATAGTGGGATCTCTGCACTTGTGATGGGATCTTTGCACTCATGGTGGGATCTCTGCACTTGTGGTGGGATCTCTGCACTCATAGTGGGATTTCTCCACTTGTGATGGGATCTCTGCACTCATGGTGGGATCTCTGCACTTGTGATGGCATCTCTGCACTTGTGTTGGGATCTTTGCATTCATGGTGGGATCTTTGCACCTGTGGTGGGATCTCTGCACTTGTGGTGGGATCTCTGCACTTGTGATAGGATCTCTGCATTCATGGTGGGATCTCTGCACTCATGGTGGGATCTCTGCACTTGTGATGGGATCTCTGTACTTGTGGTGGGATCTTTGCACTCATGGTGGGAGCTCTGCACTCATGGTGGGATCACTGTACTTGTGATGGGATCTCTGCACTCATAGTGGGATCTCTCTACTTATGATGGGATTTCTGCACTTGTGATGGGATCTCTACACTCATAGTGGGATCTCTCTACTTGTGATGGGGTCTCTGCACTCATGGTGCGATCTCTGCACTTGTGGTGGGATCTCTGCACTCATAGTGGGATTTCTCTACTTGTGATGGGATCTCTATACTCATGGTGGGATCTCTGCACTTGTGATGGGATCTCTGCACTCATGGTAGGATCTCTGCATTTGTGATGGGATCACTGCACTTATGGTGGGATCTTTGCACTTGTGGTAGGATCTCTGCATTTGTGATAGGATCTCTGCATTCATGGTGGGATCTCTGCACTTGTGGGATCTCTGCTCTCATGAAGGGATCCTTGTCCTTGTGGGAGGATCACTGTACTCATGGTGGGATCTCTCTACTTGTGATGGGATCTCTACACTCATGGTGGGATCTCTGCGCATGTGATGGGAACTCTGCACTCATAGTGGGATCTTTACACTTGTGATGGGATCTCTGCAGTCATGGTAGGATAACTGCACTTGTGGTGGGATCTCTGCACTCATGGTGGGATCTCTGCACTTGAGGTGAGATCTCTGCACTCATAGTGGGATCTATCTACTTGTGATGGGATCTCTGCTTTCATGGTGGGATCTATGCACTTGTGATGAGATCTCTACACTCATGGTGGGATCTCTGCACTTGTGATGGGCTATTTGCATTTGTGGAGGGATCTCTGCATTCATGGTGGATCTTTGTACTAGTGGTGGGATCTCTGCACTTGTGGTGGGATCTCTGCGCCTGTGATAGGATCTCTGCATTCATGGTGGAATCTCTGCACTTATGGGATCTCTGCACTTGTGAAGGGATCTTGACTTGACTTGACTTGTGAAGGGATCTCTGCACTTGTGGTGGGATCTCTGCATTCATGGTGTGATCTCCACACTAGTGGTAGGATCTCTGTACTTGCGGTGGGATCTCTGCACTTGTGATGGGATCTCTGCACTCATAGTGGGATCTCTGCATTCATAGTGAGATCTCCCAACTTGTGATGGGATCT
Organism: Lissotriton helveticus; assembly: GCF_964261635.1. Classification (NCBI taxonomy): domain Eukaryota; kingdom Metazoa; phylum Chordata; class Amphibia; order Caudata; family Salamandridae; genus Lissotriton; species Lissotriton helveticus. Next base: position 368,250,161 of record NC_136071.1, read on the forward strand.
CCACACTTGTGATGGGATCTCTGCACTCATAGTGGGATCTCTGCACTTGTGATGGGATCTTTGTACTCATGGTGGGATCTCTGCACTTGTGGTGGTATCTCTGCACTCATAGTGGGATGTCTCTACTTGTGGTGGGTTCTCTACACTCATGGTGGGATCTCTGCACTTGTGATGGGATTGCTGTAATCATGGTGGGATCTCTGCACTTGTGATGGGATCTCTACACTTGTGGTGGGATCTCTGTACTTGTGATGGGATCTCTGCACTTGTAATAGGATCTCTGCATTCATGGTGGGATCTTTGCACTTGTGGTGGGATCTCTGCACTCATGGTGGGATCTCTGCACTTGTGGTGGGATCTGTGCATTCATAGTGAGATCTCTCTACTTGTGATGGCATCTCTGCACTTGTGGTGGGATCTCTGCACTTGTGATGGGATCTCTGCACTCATGGTGGGATCTGTGCATTCATGGTGGGATCTCTGTAATTGTGGTGGTATCTCTGCACTCATAGTGGGATCTCTCTACTTGTGATGGGATCTCTGCACTTTTGATGGGATCTCTGCACTTGTGATGGGATCTCTGCATTCATGGTTGGATCTCTGCACTTGTGATGGGATCTCTGCACTCATGGTGGGATCTCTCTACTTGTGATGTGATCTCTGCACTCATGGTGGGATTTCTGCACTTGTGATGGGATCCCTGCACTCATGGTGGGATCTCTGCACTTGTGATGGGATCTCTGTACTTCTGGTGGGATCTCTGCACTCATGGTGGTATCTTTACACTTGTGATGGAATCTTGCACTCATGGTAGGATCTCTGCACTTGTGGTGGGATCTCTGCACTCATAGTGGGATCTCTGCCCTTTTGGTGGGATCTTTGCACTTGTGATGGGATCTCTGCACTCGTGATGGGATCTCTGTACTCATGGTGGGATCTGTGTACTCATAGTGGAATCTCTTTACTTGTGATGGGATCTCTGCACTTGTGGTGGGATCTCTGCACTTATGGTGGGTTTTCTGCACTTATTGTGGGATCTCTGCACTTGAGATGGGATCTCTGTACTCATGGTGGGATCTCTGCACTTGTGGTGGGATCTCTGCACTCATAGTGGGATCTCTCTACTTTTGATGGGATCTCTGCACTTATGGTGGGATCTCTGCACTTATGAGGGGATCTCTTCACTTGTGGTGGGATCTCTGCACTTGTGGTGCGATCTCTGCACATGTGGTGGGATCTCTATACTCATGGTGGGATCTCTGCACTTGTGATGATGGGATCTCTGCACTTATGGTGGGATCTTTGCTCTTGTTATGGGATCTCTGCACTTACGGTGGGATATTTGCACTTGTGATGGGATCTCTGCACTTGTGATAGGATCTCTGCATTCATGGTGGGATCTTTGCACGTGTGGTGACATCTCTGCACTTATGGTGGGATCTTTGCACTTATGGTGGGATCCTGCACTTGTGATAGGATCACTGCACTTATGGTGGGATCTCTGCACTTATGATGGGATCTCTTCACTTGTGGTGGGATCTCTGTACTTGTGGTGGGATCTCTGCACTTGTGGTGGTATCTCTATACTCATGGTGGGATCTCTGCACTTGTGATGGGAACTCTGCACTCATGGTGGGATCTCTGCACTTATGGTGGGATCTCTGCACTTGTGATCTCTGCTCTTATGGAGGGATCTCTGCACTTGTGATAGGATCTCTGCACTTGTGGTGGGATCTCTGCACTTGTGGTGGGATCTCTTCACTTGTGGTGGGATCTCTGTACTTGTGGTGGGATCTCTGCACTTGTGGTGGGATCTCTATACTCATGGTGGGATCTCTGCACTTGTGATGGGAACTCTGCACTCATGGTGGGATCTCTGCACTTATGGTAGGATCTCTGTACTCATAGTGGGATCTCTCTACTTATGGTGGGATCTCTGCACTTGTGGTAGGATCTCTGCTCTCATGGTGGGATCTCTGCACTCATGGTGGGATCTTTGTACTTGTGATGGTGTATCTGCGCTCATGGTGGGATCTCTGCCCTCATAGTGGGATCTCTACTTGTGATGGGATCTCTGCATTTGTGGTGGGATCTCTGCACTTGTGATGGGTTCTGCACTCATGGTGGGATCTCTGCATTTGTGATGGGATCTCTGCACTTATGGTGGGATCGCTGCACTTGTGATGGGATCAATGCTCTCATGATGGGATTCCTGCCCTTGTGATAGGATCTCTGCATTCATGGTAGAATCTCTGCACTCATGGGATCTCTGCACTTGTGAAGGGATCTCTGCACTTGTGGTGGGATCTCTGCATTCATGATGTGATCTCTGCACTTATGGTGGGATCTCTGTACTTGTGATGGGATCTTTGCACTCATGGTGGGATCTCTGCACTTATGATGGGATCTCTGTACTCATGGTGGGATCTCTGCATTCAAAGTGAGATCTCCCAACTTGTGATGGGATCTCTGCACTTGTGGTAGGATCTCTGCACTCATAGTGGGATCTCTCTACTTGTGATGGGATCTCTGCACTCATGGTGGGAACTCTGTACTTGTGATGGGATCTCTGCACTCATAGTGGGATCTCTGCACTTGTGATGGGATATTTGCTCTCATGGTGGGATCTCTGCACTTGTGGTGGGATCTCTGTACTCATAGTGGGATTTCTTCACTTGTGATGGGATCTCTGCACTCATGGTGGGATCTCTGTATTTGCGATGGGATCTCTGTACTCATGGTGGGATCTCTGCATTTGTGATGGGATCTCTGCACTCATGGTGGGATCACTGCACTTGTGGTGGGATCTCTGCTTTTGTGATAGGATCTCGGCATTCATGGTGGGATCTCTGCACTTGTGGGATCTCTGTACTTGTGATGGGTTCTCAGCACTCATGGTAGGATCTGTGCATTCATGGTGGGATCTCTGCACTTGTGGTGGTATCTCTGCACTCATAGTGGGATCCCTGCACTCATGGTGGGATCTCTGCACTTGTGATGGGATCTCTGCACTTCTGGTGGGATCTCTGCACTCATGATGGGATCTCTACACTTGCGATGGAATCTTGCACTCATGGTGGGATCTCTGAACTTTTGGTGGGAACTCTGCACTCATAGTGGGATCTCTGCACTTGTGGTGGGATCTCTGCACTTGTGATGGGATCTCTGCACTCGTGATGGGATCTCTACACTCATGGTGGGATCTGTCTACTCATAGTGGAATCTCTCTACTTGTGATGGGATCTCTGCACTTGTGGTGGGATCTCTGCACTTATGGTGGGTACTCTGCACTTATGGTGGGATCTCTATACTCATAGTGGGATCTCTCTACTTGTGATGAGATCTCTACATTTGTGGTGGGATCTCTGCACTTGTGATGGGATCTCTGCACTCATGTTGGGATCTGTGTACTCATAGTGCGATCTTTCTACTTGTGATGGGATCTCTGTACTTGTGGTGGGATCTCTGTACTCATGGTGGGATCTCTGAACTCATAGTGGGATCTCTGCACTTGTGATGGGATCTCTGCACTTTTGATTGGATATCTGCACTCATGGTGGGATCTCTGCACTTGTGGTGGGATCTCTGCACTTTTGGGCAGGATATCCGCATTCATGGTGGGATCTCTGCACTTGTGGTGGGATCTCTGCATTCATGATGTGATCTCTGCACTTGTGGTGGGATCTCTGTACTTGTGATGGGATCTTTGCACTCATGGTGGGATCTCTGCACTTGTGATGGGATCTCTGTACTCATGGTGGGATCTCTGCATTCAAAGTGAGATCTCCCAACTTGTGATGGGATCTCTGCACTTGTGGTGGGATCTCTGCACTCATAGTGGGATCTCTCTACTTGTGATGGGATCTCTGCACTCATGGTGGGATCTCTGTACTTGTGATGGGATCTCTGCACTCATAGTGGGATCTCTGCACATGTGATGGGATCTTTGCACTCATGGTGGGATCTCTGCACTCATAGTGGGATTTCTCCACTTGTGATGGGATCTCTGCACTCATGGTGGGATCTCTGCACTTGCGATGGGATCTCTGTACTCATGGTGGGATCTCTGCATTTGTGATGGGATCTCTGCACTCATGGTGGGATCACTGCACTTGTGGTGGGATCTCTGCACTCATAATGGGATCTTTCTACTTGTGATGGGATCTCTCCACTCATGGTGGGATTTCTGTACTTGTGATGGGATCTCTGCACTCATGGTGGGATCCCTGCACTTGTGATAGGATCTCCGTACTCATGGTGGGATCTCTGCACTTGTGATGGGATCTTTGCACTCATGGTGGGATCTCTGCACTTGTGATGGGATCTCTGCACTTGTGGTGGGATCTCTGTACTTGTGGTGGGATCTCTGCTTTTGTGATAGGATCTCTGCATTCATGGTGGGATCTCTGCACTTGTGGAATCTCTATACTTGTGATGGGATCTCAGCACTCATGGTAGGATCTATGCATTCATGGTGGGAACTCTGCACTTGTGGTGGTATCTCTGCTTTTGTGATAGGATCTCTGCATTCATGGTAGGATCTCTGCACTTGTGGGATCTCTGCACTTGTGATGGGATCTCAGCACTCATGGTAGGATCTGTGCATTCATGGTGGGAACTCTGCACTTGTGGTGGTATCTCTGCTTTTGTGATAGGATCTCTGTATTCATGGTAGGATCTCTGCACTTGTGGGATCTCTGCACTTGTGATGGGATCTCAGCACTCATGGTAGGATCTGTGCATTCATGGTGGGAACTCTGCACTTGTGGTGGTATCTCTATACTCATGGTGGGATCTCTGCACTTGTGATGGGATCTATGCATTATGGTGGGATCTTTGCACTTGTGATGAGATCTCTGCACTCATCCTGGGATCTCTGCACTTGTGATGGGATCTCTGCACTTGTGGTGGGATCTCTGTACTTGTGGTGGGATCTCTGCTTTTGTGATAGGATCTCTGCATTCATGGTGGGATCTCTGCACTTGTGGGATCTCTGCACTTGTGATGGGATCTCAGCACTCATGGTAGGATCTGTGCATTCATGGTGGGAACTCTGCACTTGTGGTGGTATCTCTGCACTCATGGTGGGATCTCTCTACTTGTGATGGGATCTCTGTACTTGTGGTGGGATCTCTGCACTTGTGATGGGATCTCTGCACTTGTGATGGGATCTCTGCATTCATGGTGGGATCTCTGCACTTGTGATGGCATCTCTGCACTCATGGTGGGCTTTTTCTACTTGTGATGGGATCTCTGCACTCATGGTGGGATCTCTGCACTTGTGATGGGATCCCTGCACTCATGGTGGGATCTCTGCACTTGTGGGATCTCTGCACTTGTGATGGGATCTCAGCACTCATGGTAGGATCTGTGCATTCATGGTGGGATCTCTGCACTTGTGGTGGTATCTCTGCTTTTGTGATAGGATCTCAGCATTCATGGTGGGATCTCTGCACTTGTGGGATCTCTGTACTTGTGATGAGTTCTCAGCACTCATGGTAGGATCTGTGCATTCATGGTGGGATCTCTGCACTTGTGGTGGTATCTCTGTACTCATAGTGGGATCCCTGCACTCATGGTGGTAACTCTGCACTTGTGATGGGATCTCTGCACTACTGGTGGGATCTCTGCACTCATGATGGGATCTCTACACTTGCAATGGAATCTTGCACTCATGGTGGGATCTCTGAAATTTTGGTGGGAACTCTGCACTCATAGTGGGATCTCTGCACTTGTGGTGGGATCTCTGCACTTGTGATGGGATCTCTGCACTCGGGATGGGATCTCTACACTCATGGTGGGATCTGTCTACTCATAGTGGAATCTCTCTACTTGTGATGGGATCTCTGCACTTGTGGTGGGATCTCTGCACTTATGGTGGGTACTCTGCACTTATGGTGGGTTCTCTATACTCATAGTGGGATCTCTCTACTTGTGATGAGATCTCTACATTTGTGGTGGGATCTCTGCACTTGTGATGGGATCTCTGCACTCATGTTGGGATCTGTGTACTCATAGTGTGATCTCTCTACTTGTGATGGGATCTCTGTACTTGTGGTGGGATCTCTGTACTCATGGTGGGATCTCTGAACTCATAGTGGGATCTCTGCACTTGTGATGGGATCTCTGCACTTTTGATTGGATATCTGCACTCATGGTGGGATCTCTGCACTTGTGGTGGGATCTCTGCACTTTTGGGCAGGATATCCGCATTCATGGTGGGATCTCTGCACTTGTGGTGGGATCTCTGCATTCATGATGTGATCTCTGCACTTGTGGTGGGATCTCTGTACTTGTGATGGGATCTTTGCACTCATGGTGGGATCTCTGCACTTGTGATGGGATCTCTGTACTCATGGTGGGATCTCTGCATTCAAAGTGAGATCTCCCAACTTGTGATGGGATCTCTGCACTTATGGTGGGATCTCTGCACTCATAGTGGGATCTCTCTACTTGTGATGGGATCTCTGCACTCATGGTGGGATCTCTGTACTTGTGATGGGATCTCTGCACTCATAGTGGGATCTCTGCACATGTGATGGGATCTTTGCACTCATGGTGGGATCTCTGCACTTGTGGTGGGATCTCTGCACTCATAGTGGGATTTCTCCACTTGTGATGGGATCTCTGCACTCATGGTGGGATCTCTGCACTTGCGATGGGATCTCTGTACTCATGGTGGGATCTCTGCATTTGTGATGGGATCTCTGCACTCATGGTGGGATCACTGCACTTGTGGTGGGATCTCTGCACTCATAGTGGGATCTCTCTACTTGTGATGGGATCTCTCCACTCATGGTGGGATTTCTGTACTTGTGATGGGCTCTCTGCATCCATGGTGGGATCCCTGCACTTGTGATAGGATCTCCGTACTCATGGTGGAATCTCTGCACTTGTGATGGGATCTTTGCACTCATGGTGGGATCTCTGCACTTGTGATGGGATCTCTGCACTTGTGGTGGGATCTCTGTACTTGTGGTGGGATCTCTGCTTTTGTGATAGGATCTCTGCATTCATGGTGGGATCTCTGCACTTGTGGTATCTCTGCACTTGTAATGGGATCTCAGCACTCATGGTAGGATCTGTGCATTCATGGTGGGAACTCTGCACTTGTGGTGGTATCTCTGCTTTTGTGATAGGATCTCTGCATTCATGGCGGGATCTCTGCACTTGTGGGATCTCTGCACTTGTGATGGGATCTCAGCACTCATGGTAGGATCTGTGCATTCATGGTGGGAACTCTGCACTTGTGGTGGTATCTCTGCTTTTGTGATAGGATCTCGGCATTCATGGTGGGATCTCTGCACTTGTGGGATCTCTGTACTTGTGATGGGTTCTCAGCACTCATGGTAGGATCTGTGCGTTCATGGTGGGATCTCTGCACTTGTGGTGGTATCTCTGCACTCATAGTGGGATCCCTGCACTCATGGTGGGATCTCTGCACTTGTGATGGGATCTCTGCACTTCTGGTGGGATCTCTGCACTCATGATGGGATCTCTACACTTGCGATGGAATCTTGCACTCATGGTGGGATCTCTGAACTTTTGGTGGGAACTCTGCACTTGTGATGGGATCTCTGCACTCGTGATGGGATCTCTACACTCATGGTGGGATCTGTCTACTCATAGTGGAATCTCTCTACTTGTGATGGGATCTCTGCACTTGTGGTGGGATCTCTGCACTTATGGTGGGTACTCTGCACTTATGGTGGGTTCTCTATACTCATAGTGGGATCTCTCTACTTGTGATGAGATCTCTACATTTGTGGTGGGATCTCTGCACTTGTGATGGGATCTCTGCACTCATGTTGGGATCTGTGTACTCATAGTGCGATCTCTCTACTTGTGATGGGATCTCTGTACTTGTGGTGGGATCTCTGTACTCATGGTGGGATCTCTGAACTCATAGTGGGATCTCTGCACTTGTGATGGGATCTCTTCACTTTTGATTGGATATCTGCACTCATGGTGGGATCTCTGCACTTGTGGTGGGATCTCTGCACTTTTGGGCAGGATATCTGCATTCATGGTGGGATCTCTGCACTTGTGGTGGGATCTCTGTATTCATGATGTGATCTCTGCACTTGTGGTGGGATCTCTGTACTTGTGATGGGATCTTTGCACTCATGGTGGGATCTCTGCACTTGTGATGGGATCTCTGTACTCATGGTGGGATCTCTGCATTCAAAGTGAGATCTCCCAACTTGTGATGGGATCTCTGCACTTGTGGTGGGATCTCTGCACTCATAGTGGGATCTCTCTACTTGTGATGGGATCTCTGCACTCATGGTGGGATCTCTGTACTTGTGATGGGATCTCTGCACTCATAGTGGGATCTCTGCACATGTGATGGGATCTTTGCACTCATGGTGGGATCTCTGCACTTGTGGTGAGATCTCTGCACTCATAGTGGGATTTCTCCACTTGTGATGGGATCTCTGCACTCATGGTGGGATCTCTGCACTTGCGATGGGATCTCTGTACTCATGGTGGGATCTCTGCATTTGTGATGGGATCTCTGCACTCATGGTGGGATCACTGCACTTGTGGTGGGATCTCTGCACTCATAGTGGGATCTCTCTACTTGTGATGGGATCTCTCCACTCATGGTGGGATTTCTGTACTTGTGATGGGATCTCTGCACTCATGGTGGGATCCCTGCACTTGTGATAGGATCTCCGTACTCATGGTGGGATCTCTGCACTTGTGATGGGATCTTTGCACTCATGGTGGGATCTCTGCACTTGTGATGGGATCTCTGCACTTGTGGTGGGATCTCTGTACTTGTGGTGGGATCTCTGCTTTTGTGATAGGATCTCTGCATTCATGGTGGGATCTTTGCACTTGTGGGATCTCTGCACTTGTGATGGGATCTCAGCACTCATGGTAGGATCTATGCATTCATGGTGGGAACTCTGCACTTGTGGTGGTATCTCTGCTTTTGTGATAGGATCTCTGCATTCATGGTGGGATCTCTGCACTTGTGGGATCTCTGCACTTGTGATGGGATCTCAGCACTCATGGTAGGATCTGTGTATTCATGGTGGGAACTCTGCACTTGTGGTGGTATCTCTGCACTCATGGTGGGATCTCTCTACTTGTGATGGGATCTCTGTACTTGTGGTGGGATCTCTGCACTTGTGATGGGATCTCTGCACTTGTGATGGGATCTCTGCACTCATGGTGGGCTCTCTGCACTTGTGATGGGATCTCTGCACTTGTGGTGGGATCTCTGTACTTGTGGTGGGATCTCTGCTTTTGTGATAGGATCTCTGCATTCATGGTGGGATCTCCGCACTTGTGGGATCTCTGCACTTGTGATGGGATCTCAGCACTCATGGTAGGATCTGTGCATTCATGGTGGGAACTCTGCACTTGTGGTGGTATCTCTGTACTCATGGTGGGATCTCTCTACTTGTGATGGGATCTCTGTACTTATGGTGGGATCTCTGCACTTGTGATGGGATCTTTGCACTTGTGATGGGATCTCTGCATTCATGGTGGGATCTCTGCACTTGTGATGGCATCTCTGCACTCATGGTGGGATTTTTCTACTTGTGATGGGATCTCTGCACTCATGGTGGGATCTCTGCGCTTGTGATGGGATCCCTGCACTCATGGTGGGATCTCTGCACTTGTGATGGGATCTCTGCACTTCTGGTTGTATCTCTGCACTCATGATGGGATCTTTACACTTGTGATGGAATCTTGCACTCATGGTGGGATCTCTGAACTTGTGGTGGGATCGTTGTACTCATGGTGGGATCTCTGAACTTATAGTGGGATCTGTGCACTTGTGATGGGATCTCTGCACTTTTGATTGGATATCTGCACTCATGGTGGGATCTCTGCACTTGTGGTGGGATCTCTGCACTTTTGGGCGGGATATCTGCATTCATGGTGGGATCTCTGCATGTGCGGTGAGATCTCTGCACTTATGGTGGGATCTTTGCACTTGTGGTGGGATCTCTGTACTTGTGATAGGATCTCTGCATTCATGGTGGGATCTCTGCATGTGTGGTAGGGTCTCTGTACTTGTGATGGGATCTCTGCACATGTGGTGGGATCTCTGCACTCATGGTGGGATCTCTGCACTCATGGTAGGATCTCTCTACTTGTGATGTGATCTCTGCACTCATGGTGGGATTTCTGCACTTGTGATGGGATCCCTGCACTCATGGTGGGATCTCTGCACTTGTGATGGGATCTCTGTACTTCTGGTGGGATCTCTGCACTCATGGTGGGATCTCTATACTTGTGATGGAATCTTGCACTCATGGTGGGATCTCTGCACTTGTGGTGGGAACTCTGCACTCATGGTGGGATCTCTGCCCTTGTGGTGGGATCTCTGCACTTGTGATGGGATCTCTGCACTCGTGATGGGATCTCTGCACTCATGGTGGGATCTGTACTCATAGTGGAATCTCTTTACTTGTGATGGGATCTCTGCACTTGTGGTGGGATCTCTGCACTTATGGTGGGTTTTCTACACTTATTGTGGGATCTCTGCTCTTGAGATGGGATCTCTGTACTCATGGTGGGATCTCTGCACTTGTGGTGGGATCTCTGCACTCATAGTGGGATCTCTCTACTTTTGAAGGGATCTCTGCACTTATGGTGGGATCTCTGCACTTATGATGGGATCTCTTCACTTGTGGTGGGATCTCTGCACTTGTGGTGTGATCTCTGCACATGTGGTGGGATCTCTATACTCATGGTGGGATCTCTGCACTTGTGATGATGGGATATCTGCACTTATGGTGGGATCTTTGCACTTTTGGTGAGATCTCTGCATTTACGGTGGGATATTTGCACTTGTGGTGGGATCTCTGCACTTGTGATAGGATCTCTGCATTCATGGTGGGATCTCTGCATGTGTGGTGACATCTCTGCACTTATGGTGGGATCTTTGCACTTATGGTGGGATCCTGCACTTGTGATAGGATCACTGCACTTATGGTGGGATCTCTGCACTTATGATGGGATGTCTTCACTTGTGGTGGGATCTCTGTACTTGTGGTAGGATCTCTGCATTTGTGGTGGGATCTCTATACTCATGGTGGGATCTCTGCACTTGTGATGGGATCTCTGAACTCATGGTGGGATCTCTGCACTTATGGTAGGATCTCTGTACTCATAGTGGGATCTCTCTACTTATGGTGGGATCTCTGCACTTGTGATCTCTGCTCTTATGGAGGGATATCTGCACTTGTGATAGGATCTCTGCACTTGTGGTGGGATCTCTGCACTTGTGGTGGGATCTCTGCACTCATGGTGGGATGTCTGCACTCGTGATGGGATCTCTGCACTTGTGGTAGGATCTTTGCACTTATGGTGGGATCTCTGTACTCATGGTGGGATCTCTGAACTCATAGTGGGATCTCTGCACTTGTGATGGGATCTCTACACTTTTGATTGAATATCTGCACTCATGGTGGGATCTCTGCACTTGTGGTGGTATCTCTGCACTCATGGTGGGATCTCTCTACTTGTGATGGGATCTCTGTACTTGTGGTGGGATCTCTGCACTTGTGATGGGATCTCTGCACTTGTGATGGGATCTCTGCACTCATGGTGGGATCTCTGCACTTGTGATGGGATCTCTGCACTTGTGGTGGGATCTCTGTACTTGTGGTGGGATCTCTGCTTTTGTGATAGGATCTCTGCATTCATGGTGGGATCTCTGCACTTGTGGGATCTCTGCACTTGTGATGGGATCTCAGCACTCATGGTAGGATCTGTGCATTCATGGTGGGAACTCTGCACTTGTGGTGGTATCTCTGCACTCATGGTGGGATCTCTCTACTTGTGATGGGATCTCTGTACTTGTGGTGGGATCTCTGCACTTGTGATGGGATCTCTGCACTTGTGATGGGATCTCTGCATTCATGGTAGGATCTCTGCACTTGTGATGGCATCTCTGCACTCATGGTGGGCTTTTTCTACTTGTGATGGGATCTCTGCACTCATGGTGGGATCTCTGCACTTGTGATGGGATCCCTGCACTCATGGTGGGATCTCTGCACTTGTGATGGGATCTCTGCACTTCTGGTGGTATCTCTGCACTCATGATGGGATCTTTACACTTGTGATGGAATCTTCCACTCATGGTGGGATCTCTGAACTTGTGGTGGGATCTCTGCACTCATAGTGGGATCTCTGCACTTGTGGTGGGATCTCTGCACTTGTGATGGGATCTCTGCACTCGTGATGGGATCTCTACACTCATGGTGTGATCTGTGTACTCATAGTAGAATCTCTCTACTTGTGATGGGATCTCTGTACTTGTGGTGGGATCTCTGCACTTATGATGGGTTCTCTGCACTTATGGTGGGATCTCTATACTCATAGTGGGATCTCTCTACTTGTGATGAGATCTCTACATTTGTGGTGGGATCTCTGCACTTGTGATGGGATCTCTGCACTCATGTTGGGATCTGTGTACTCATAGTGTGATCTCTCTACTTGTGATGGGATCTCTGTACTTGTGGTGGGATCTTTGTACTCATGGTGGGATCTCTGAACTCATAGTGGGATCTCTGCACTTGTGATGGGATCTCTGCACTTTTGATTGGATATCTGCACTCATGGTGGGATCTCTGCACTTGTGGTGGGATCTCTGCACTTTTGGGCAGGATATCTGCATTCATGGTGGGATCTATGCACGTGCGGTGAGATCTCTGCACTTATGGTGGGATCTTTGCACTTGTGGTGGGATCTCTGCACTTGTGATAGGATCTCTGCATTCATGGTGGGATCTCTGCATGTGTGGTAGGGTCTCTGTACTTGTGATGGGATCTCTGCACATGTGGTGGGATCTCTGCACTCATGGTGGGATCTCTGCACTCATGGTGGGATCTCTCTACTTGTGATGTGATCTCTGCACTCATGGTGGGATTTCTGCACTTGTGATGGGATCCCTGCACTCATGGTGGGATCTCTGCACTTGTGATGGGATCTCTGTACTTCTGGTGGGATCTCTGCACTCATGGTGGGATCTCTACACTTGTGATGGAATCTTGCACTCATGGTGGGATCTCTGCACTTGTGGTGGGATCTCTGCACTCATAGTGGGATATCTGCCCTTGTGGTGGGATCTCTGCACTTGTGATGGGATCTCTGCACTCGTGATGGGATCTCTGCACTCATGCTGGGATCTGTGTACTCATAGTGGAATCTCTTTACTTGTGATGGGATCTCTGCACTTGTGGTGGGATCTCTGCACTTATGGTGGGTTTTCTGCACTTATTGTGGGATCTCTGCTCTTGAGATGGGATCTCTGTACTCATGGTGGGATCTCTGCACTTGTGGTGGGATCTCTGCACACATAGTGGGATCTCTCTACTTTTGAAGGGATCTCTGCACTTATGGTGGGATCTCCGCACTTATGATGGGATCTCTTCACTTGTGGTGGGATCTCTGCACTTGTGGTATGATCTCTGCACATGTGGTGGGATCTCTATACTCATGGTGGGATCTCTGCACTTGTGATGATGGGATATCTGCACTTATGGTGGGATCTTTGCACTTTTGGTGAGATCTCTGCATTTACGGTGGGATATTTGCACTTGTGGTGGGATCTCTGCACTTGTGATAGGATCTCTGCATTCATGGTGGGATCTCTGCATGTGTGGTGACATCTCTGCACTTATGGTGGGATCTTTGCACTTATGGTGGGATCCTGCACTTGTGATAGGATCACTGCACTTATGGTGGGATCTCTGCACTTATGATGGGATGTCTTCACTTGTGGTGGATCTCTGTACTTGTGGTAGGATCTCTGCATTTGTGGTGGGATCTCTATACTCATGGTGGGATCTCTGCACTTGTGATGGGATCTCTGCACTCATGGTGGGATCTCTGCACTTATGGTAGGATCTCTGTACTCTTAGTGGGATCTCTCTACTTATGGTGGGATCTCTGCACTTGTGATATCTGCTCTTATGGAGGGATATCTGCACTTGTGATAGGATCTCTGCACTTGTGGTGGGATCTCCGCACTTGTGGTGGGATCTCTGCACTCATGGTGGGATGTCTGCACTCGTGATGGGATCTCTGCACTTGTGGTAGGATCTTTGCACTTATGGTGGGATCTCTGTACTCATGGTGGGATCTCTGAACTCATAGTGGGATCTCTGCACTTGTGATGGGATCTCTACACTTTTGATTGGATATCTGCACTCATGGTGGGATCCCTGCACTTGTGGTGGGATCTCTGCACTTTTGGGCGGGATATCTGCATTCATGGTGGGATCTCTGCACGTGCGGTGAGATCTCTGCACTTTTGGGTGGGATATCTGCATTCATGGTGGGATCTCTGCATGTGCGGTGAGATCTCTGCACTTATGGTGGGATCTTTGCACTTGTGGTGGGATCTCTGCACTTGTGATAGGATCTCTGCATTCATGGTGGGATCTCTGCATGTGTGGTGGGATCTCTGTACTTGTGATGGGATCTCTGCACATGTGGTGGGATCTCTGCACTCATGGTGGGATCTCTGCACTCATGGTGGGATCTCTCTAGTTGTGATGTGATCTCTGCACTCATGGTGGGATTTCTGCACTTTGTGATGGGATCCCTGCACTCATGGTGGGATCTCTGCACTTGTGATGGGATCTCTGTACTTCTGGTGGGATCTCTGCACTCATGGTGGGATCTCTACACTTGTGATGGAATCTTGCACTCATGGTGGGATCTCTGCACTTGTGGTGGGATCTCTGCACTCATAGTGGGATCTCTGCCCTTGTGGTGGGATCTCTTCACTTGTGATGGGATCTCTGCACTCGTGATGGGATCACTGCACTCATGGTGGGATCTGTGTACTCATAGTGGAATCTCTTTACTTGTGATGGGATCTCTGCACTTGTGGTGGGATCTCTGCACTTATGGTGGGTTTTCTGCACTTATTGTGGGATCTCTGCACTTGAGATGGGATCTCTGTACTCATGGTGGGATCTCTGCACTTGTGGTGGGATCTCTGCACTCATAGTGGGATCTCTCTACTTTTGATGGGATATCTGCACTTATGGTGGGATCTCTGCACTTATGATGGGATCTCTTCACTTGTGGTGGGATCTCTGCACTTGTGGTGTGATCTCTGCACATGTGGTGGGATCTTTATACTCATGGTGGATCTCTGCACTTGTGATGATGGGATCTCTGCACTTATGGTGGGATCTTTGCACTTTTGGTGGTATCTCTGCACTTACGGTGGGATATTTGCACTTGTGATGGGATCTCTGCACTTGTGATAGGATCTCTGCATTCATGGTGGGATCTCTGCATGTGTGGTGACATCTCTGCACTTATGGTGGGATCTTTGCACTTATGGTGGGATCCTGCACTTGTGATAGGAACACTGCACTTATGGTGGGATCTCTGCACTTATGATGGGATCTCTTCACTTGTGGTGGGATCTCTGTACTTGTGGTGGGATCTCTGCACTTGTGGTGGGATCTCTATACTCATGGTGGGATCTCTGCACTTGTGATGGGATATCTGCACTCATGGTGGGATCTCTGCACTTATGGTAGGATCTCTGTACTCATAGTGGGATCTCTCTACTTATGGTGGGATCTCTGCACTTGTGATCTCTGCTCTTATGGAGGGATCTCTGCACTTGTGATAGGATCTCTGCACTTGTGGTGGGATCTCCGCACTTGTGGTGGGATCTCTGCACTCATGGTGGGATCTCTGCACTCATGATGAATCTCTGCACTTGTGGTAGGATCTTTGCACTTATGGTGGGATCTCTGTACTCATGGTGGGATCTCTGAACTCATAATGGGATCTCTGCACTTGTGATGGGATCTCTGCACTTTTGATTGGATATCTGCATTCATGGTGGGATCTCTGCACGTGCGGTGAGATCTCTGCACTTATGGTGGGATCTTTGCACTTGTGGTGGGATCTCTGCACTTGTGATAGGATCTCTGCATTCATGGTGGGATCTCTGCATGTGTGGTGGGATCTCTGTACTAGTGATGGGATCTCTGCACATGTGGTGGGATCTCTGCACTCATGGTGGGATCTCTGCACTCATGGTGGGATCTCTCTACTTGTGATGTGATCTCTGCACTCATGGTGGGATTTCTGCACTTGTGATGGGATCCCTGCACTCATGGTGGGATCTCTGCACTTGTGATGGGATCTCTGTACTTCTGGTGGGATCTCTGCACTCATGGTGGGATCTCTACACTTGTGATGGAATCTTGCACTCATGGTGGGATCTCTGCACTTGTGGTGGGATCTCTGCACTCATAGTGGGATCTCTGCCGTTGTGCTGGGATCTCTGCACTTGTGATGGGATCCCTGCACTTGTGGTAGGATCTCTATACTAATGGTGGGATCTCTGCACTTGTGATGGGATCTCTGCACTCATGGTGGGATCTCTGCACTTATGGTAGGATCTCTGTACTCATAGTGGGATCTCTCTACTTATGGTGGGATCTCTGCACTTGTGATCTCTGCTCTTATGGAGGGATCTCTGCACTTGTGATAGGATCTCTGCACTTGTGGTGGGATCTCCGCACTTGTGGTGGGATCTCTGCACTCATGGTGGGATCTCTGCACTTGTGATGGGATCTCTGCACATGTGGTAGGATCTTTGCACTTATGGTGGGATCTCTGAACTCATGGTGGGATCTCTGAACTCATAGTGGGATCTCTGCACTTGTGATGGCATCTCTGCACTTTTGATTGGATATCTGCACTCATGGTGGGATCTCTGCACTTGTGGTGGGATCTCTGCACTTTTGGGCGGGATATCTGCATTCATGGTGGGATCTCTGCAAGTGCGGTGAGATCTCTGCACTTTTGGGCAGGATATCTGCATTCATGGTGGGATCTCTGCACGTGCGGTGAGATCTCTGCACTTATGGTGGGATCTTTGCACTTGTGGTGGGATCTCTGCACTTGTGATAGGATCTCTGCATTCATGGTGGGATCTCTGCATGTGTGGTGGGATCTCTGTACTTGTGATGGGATCTCTGCACATGTGGTGGGATCTCTGCACTCATGGTGGGATCTCTGCACTCATGGTGGGATCTCTCTAGTTGTGATGTGATCTCTGCACTCATGGTGGGATTTCTGCACTTGTGATGGGATCTCTGTACTTCTGGTGGGATCTCTGCACTCATGGTGGGATCTCTACACTTGTGATGGAATCTTGCACTCATGGTGGGATCTCTGCACTTGTGGTGGGATCTCTGCACTCATAGTGGGATCTCTGCCCTTGTGGTGGGATCTCTGCACTTGTGATGGGATCTCTGCACTCGTGATGGGATCTCTGCACTCATGGTGGGATCTGTGTACTCATAGTGGAATCTCTTTACTTGTGATGGGATCTCTGCACTTGTGGTGGGATCTCTGCACTTATGGTGGGTTTTCTGCACTTATTGTGGGATCTCTGCACTTGAGATGGGATCTCTGTACTCATGGTGGGATCTCTGCACTTGTGGTGGGATCTCTGCACTCATAGTGGGATCTCTCTACTTTTGATGGGATCTCTGCACTTATGGTGGGATCTCTGCACTTATGATGGGATCTCTTCACTTGTGGTGGGATCTCTGCACTTGTGGTGTGTACTCTGCACATGTGGTGGGATCTCTATACTCATGGTGGATCTCTGCACTTGTGATGATGGGATCTCTGCACTTATGGTGGGATCTTTGCACTTTTGGTGGTATCTCTGCACTTACGGTGGGATATGTGCACTTGTGGTGGGATCTCTGCACTTGTGATAGAATCTCTGCATTCATGGTGGGATCTCTGCATGTGTGGTGACATCTCTGCACTTTTGGTGGGATCTTTGCACTTATGGTGGGATCCTGCACTTGTGATAGGAACACTGCACTTATGGTGGGATCTCTGCACTTATGATGGGATCTTTTCACTTGTGGTGGGATCTCTGTACTTGTGGTGGGATCTCTGCACTTGTGGTGGGATCTCTATACTCATGGTGGGATCTCTGCACTTGTGATGGGATATCTGTACTCATGGTGGGATCTCTGCACTTATGGTAGGATCTCTGTACTCATAGTGGGATCTCTCTACTTATGGTGGGATCTCTGCACTTGTGATCTCTGCTCTTATGGAGGGATCTCTGCACTTGTGATAGGATCTCTGCACTTGTGGTGGGATCTCCGCACTTGTGGTGGGATCTCTGCACTCATGGTGGGATCTCTGCACTCATGATGGGATCTCTGCACTTGTGGTAGGATCTTTGCACTTATGGTGGGATCTCTGTACTCATGTTGGGATCTCTGAACTCATAGTGGGATCTCTGCACTTGTGATGGGATCTCTGCACTTTTGATTGGATATCTGCACTCATGGTGGGATCTCTGCACTTGTGGTGGGATCTCTGCACTTTTCGGTGGGATATCTGCATTCATGGTGGGATCTCTGCATGTGCGGTGAGATCTCTGCACTTATGGTGGGATCTTTGCACTTGTGGTGGGATCTCTGCACTTGTGATAGGATCTCTGCATTCATGGTGGGATCTCTGCATGTGTGGTGGGATCTCTGTACTTGTGATGGGATCTCTGCACATGTGGTGGGATCTCTGCACTCATGGTGGGATCTCTGCACTCCTGGTGGGATCTCTCTACTTGTGATGTGATCTCTGCACTCATGGTGGGATTTCTGCACTTGTGATGGGATCCCTGCACTCATGGTGGGATCTCTGCACTTGTGATGGGATCTCTGTACTTCTGGTGGGATCTCTGCACTCATGGTGGAATCTCTACACTTGTGATGGAATCTTGTACTCATGGTGGGATCTCTGCACTTGTGGTGGGATCTCTGCACTCATAGTGGGATCTCTGCCCTTGTGGTGGGATCTCTGCACTTGTGATGGGATCTCTGCACTCGTGATGGGATCTCTCTACTTTTGATGGGATCTCTGCACTTATGGTGGGATCTCTGCACTTATGATGGGATCTCTTCACTTGTGGTGGGATCTTTGTACTTGTGGTGCGATCTCTGCACATGTGGTGGGATCTCTATACTCATGGTGGGATCTCTGCACTTGTGGTGGGATCTCTGTACTCATAGTGGGATCTCTCTACTTTTGATGGGATCTCTGCACTTATGGTGGGATCTCTGCACTTATGATGGGATCTCTTCACTTGTGGTGGGATCTTTGCACTTGTGGTGTGATCTCTGCACATGTGGTGGGATCTCTATACTCATGGTGGGATCTTTGCACTTGTGATGATGGGATCTCTGCACTTATGGTGGGATCTTTGCACTTGTGGTGGGATCTCTGCACTTGTGGTGGGATCTCTGCACTTGTGATAGGATCTCTGCATTCATGGTGGGATCTCTGCATGTGTGGTGACATCTCTGCACTTATGGTGGGATCTTTGCACTTATGGTGGGATCCTGCACTTGTGATAGGATCACTGCACTTATGGTGGGATCTCTGCACTTATGATGGGATCTCTTCACTTGTGGTGGGATCTCTGTACTTGTGGTGGGATCTCTGCACTTTTGATGGGATCTCTGCACTCATGGTGGGATCTCTGCACTTATGGTGGGATCTCTGTACTCATAGTGGGATCTCTCTACTTATGGTGGGATCTCTGCACTTGTGATCTCTGCTCCTATGGAGGGATCTCTGCACTTGTGATAGGATCTCTGCACTTGTGGTGGGATCTCCACACTTGTGATGGGATCTCTGCACTCATGGTGGGATCTCTGCACTCATGATGGGATCTCTACACTTGTGGTAGGATCTTTGCACTTATGGTGGGATCTCTGTACTCATGGTGGGATCTCTGAACTCATAGTGGGATCTCTGCACTTGTGATGGGATCTCTGCACTTTTGATTGGATATCTGCACTCATGGTGGGATCTCTGCACTTGTGGTGGGATCTCCGCACTTTTGGGCGGGATATCTGCATTCATGGTGGGATCTCTGCATGTGCGGTGAGATCTCTGCACTTATGGTGGGATCTTTGCACTTGTGGTGGGATCTCTGCACTTGTGATAGGATCTCTGCATTCATGGTGGGATCTCTGCATGTGTGGTGGGATCTCTGTACTAGTGATGGGATCTCTGCACATGTGGTGGGATCTCTGCACTCATGGTGGGATCTCTGCACTCATGGTGGGATCTCTCTACTTGTGATGTGATCTCTGCACTCATGGTGGGATTTCTGTACTTGTGATAGGATCCCTGCACTCATGGTGGGATCTCAGCACTTGTGATGGGATCTCTGCACTCATGGTGGGATCCCTGCACTTGTGATAGGATCTCCATACTCATGGTGGGATCTCTGCACTTGTGATGGGATCTCTGCACTCATGGTGGGATCTCTGTACTTGTGGTGGGATCTCTGCACTTGTGGTGGGATCTCTATACTCATGGTGGGATCTCTGCACTTGTGATGGGATATCTGTACTCATGGTGGGATCTCTGCACTTATGGTAGGATCTCTGTACTCATAGTGGGATCTCTCTACTTATGGTGGGATCTCTGCACTTGTGATCTCTGCTCTTATGGAGGGATCTCTGCACTTGTGATAGGATCTCTGCACTTGTGGTGGGATCTCCACACTTGTGGTGGGATCTCTGCACTCATGGTGGGATCTCTGCACTCATGATGGGATCTCTGCACTTGTGGTAGGATCTTTGCACTTATGGTGGGATCTCTGTACTCATGTTGGGATCTCTGAACTCATAGTGGGATCTCTGCACTTGTGATGGGATCTCTGCACTTTTGATTGGATATCTGCACTCATGGTGGGATCTCTGCACTTGTGGTGGGATCTCTGCACTTTTGGGTGGGATATCTGCATTCATGGTGGGATCTCTGCATGTGCGGTGAGATCTCTGCACTTATGGTGGGATCTTTGCACTTGTGGTGGGATCTCTGCACTTGTGATAGGATCTCTGCATTCATGGTGGGATCTCTGCATGTGTGGTTGGATCTCTGTACTTGTGATGGGATCTCTGCACATGTGGTGGGATCTCTGCACTCCTGGTGGGATCTCTGCACTCATGGTGGGATCTCTCTACTTGTGATGTGATCTTGCACTCATGGTGGGATCTCTGCACTTGTGGTGGGATCTCTGCACTCATAGTGGGATCTCTGCCCTTGTGGTGGGATCTCTGCACTTGTGATGGGATCTCTGCACTCGTGATGGGATCTCTGCACTCATGGTGGGATCTGTGTACTCATAGTGGAATCTCTTTACTTGTGATGGGATCTCTGCACTTGTGGTGGGATCTCTGCACTTATGGTGGGTTTTCTGCACTTATTGTGGGATCTCTGTACTTGAGATGGGATCTCTGTACTCATGGTGGGATCTCTGCACTTGTGGTGGGATCTCTGCACTCATAGTGGGATCTCTCTACTTTTGATGGGATCTCTGCACTTATGATGGGATCTCTTCACTTGTGGTGGGATCTCTGCACTTGTGGTGCGATCTCTGCACATATGGTGGGATCTCTATACTCATGGTGGGATCTCTGCACTTGTGATGATGGGATCTCTGCACTTATGGTGGGATCTTTGCACTTGTGGTGGGATCTCTGCACTTACGGTGGAATATTTGCACTTGTGGTGGGATCTCTGCACTTGTGATAGGATCTCTGCATTCATGGTGGCATCTCTGCATGTGTGGTGACATCTCTGCCCTTATGGTGGGATCTTTGCACTTATGGTGGGATCCTGCACTTGTCATAGGATCACTGCACTTATGGTGGGATCTCTGCACTTATGATGGGATCTCTTCACTTGTGGTGGGATCTCTGTACTTGTGGTGGGATCTCTGCACTTGTGGTGGGATCTCTATACTCATGGTGGGATCTCTGCACTTGTGATGGGATCTCTGCACTCATGGTGGTATCTCTGCACTTATGGTAGGATCTCTATACTCATAGTGGGATCTCTCTACTTATGGTGGGATCTTTGCACTTGTGATCTCTGCTCTTATGGAGGGATCTCTGCACTTCTGATAGGATCTCTGCACTTGTGGTGGGATCTCCGCACTTGTGGTGGGATCTCTGCACTCGTGGTGGGATCTCTCTACTTGTGATGGGATCTCTGCATTTGTGGTGGGATCTCCGCACTTGTGATGGGTTCTGCACTCATGGTGGGATCTCTGCACTTGTGATGGGATCTCTGCACTTATGGTGGGATCTCTGCACTTGTGATGGGATCTCTGCTCTCATGATGGGATCCCTGCCTGTGTGATAGGATCTCTGCATTCATGGTGGAATCTCTGCACTCATGGGATCTCTGCACTTGTGAAGGGATCTCTGCACTTGTGGTGGGATCTCTGCATTCATGATGTGATCTCTGCACTTGTGGTGGGATCTCTGTACTTGTGATGGGATCTTTGCACTCATGGTGGGATCTCTACACTTGTGATGGGATCTCTGTACTCATGGTGGGATCTCTGCATTCAAAGTGAGATCTCCCAACTTGTGATGGGATCTCTGCACTTGTGGTGGGATCTCTGCACTCATAGTGGGATCTCTCTACTTGTGATGGGATCTCTGCATTCATGGTGGGATCTCTGTACTTGTGATGGGATCTCTGCACTCATAGTGGGATCTCTGCACTTGTGATGGGATCTTTGCACTCATGATGGGATCTCTGAACTTGTGGTGGGATCTCTGCACTCATAGTGGGATTTCTCCACTTGTGATGGGATCTCTACACTCGTGGTGGGATCTCTGCACTCATGATGGGATCTCTACACTTGTGGTAGGATCTTTGCACTTATGGTGGGATCTCTGTACTCATGGTGGGATCTCTGAACTCATAGTGGGATCTCTGCACTTGTGATGGGATCTCTGCACTTTTGATTGGATATCTGCACTCATGGTGGGATCTCTGCACTTGTGGTGGGATCTCCGCACTTTTGGGCGGGATATCTGCATTCATGGTGGGATCTCTGCATGTGCGGTGAGATCTCTGCACTTATGGTGGGATCTTTGCACTTGTGGTGGGATCTCTGCACTTGTGATAGGATCTCTGCATTCATGGTGGGATCTCTGCATGTGTGGTGGGATCTCTGTACTAGTGATGGGATCTCTGCACATGTGGTGGGATCTCTGCACTCATGGTGGGATCTCTGCACTCATGGTGGGATCTCTCTACTTGTGATGTGATCTCTGCACTCATGGTGGGATTTCTATACTTGTGATGGGATCCCTGCACTCATGGTGGGATCTCAGCACTTGTGATGGGATCTCTGCACTCATGGTGGGATCCCTGCACTTGTGATAGGATCTCCATACTCATGGTGGGATCTCTGCACTTGTGATGGGATCTCTGCACTCATGGTGGGATCTCTGTACTTGTGGTGGGATCTCTGCACTTGTGGTGGGATCTCTATACTCATGGTGGGATCTCTGCACTTGTGATGGGATATCTGTACTCATGGTGGGATCTCTGCACTTATGGTAGGATCTCTGTACTCATAGTGGGATCTCTCTACTTATGGTGGGATCTCTGCACTTGTGATCTCTGCTCTTATGGAGGGATCTCTGCACTTGTGATAGGATCTCTGCACTTGTGGTGGGATCTCCACACTTGTGGTGGGATCTCTGCACTCATGGTGGGATCTCTGCACTCATGATGGGATCTCTGCACTTGTGGTAGGATCTTTGCACTTATGGTGGGATCTCTGTACTCATGTTGGGATCTCTGAACTCATAGTGGGATCTCTGCACTTGTGATGGGATCTCTGCACTTTTGATTGGATATCTGCACTCATGGTGGGATCTCTGCACTTGTGGTGGGATCTCTGCACTTTTGGGTGGGATATCTGCATTCATGGTGGGATCTCTGCATGTGCGGTGAGATCTCTGCACTTATGGTGGGATCTTTGCACTTGTGGTGGGATCTCTGCACTTGTGATAGGATCTCTGCATTCATGGTGGGATCTCTGCATGTGTGGTTGGATCTCTGTACTTGTGATGGGATCTCTGCACATGTGGTGGGATCTCTGCACTCC
Source organism: Lissotriton helveticus (assembly GCF_964261635.1). Lineage (NCBI taxonomy): Eukaryota > Metazoa > Chordata > Amphibia > Caudata > Salamandridae > Lissotriton > Lissotriton helveticus. Next base: position 368,274,135 of record NC_136071.1, read on the forward strand.
TGGTGGGATCTCTGCACTCATGGTGGGATCTCTCTACTTGTGATGTGATCTTGCACTCATGGTGGGATCTCTGCACTTGTGGTGGAATCTCTGCACTCATAGTGGGATCTCTGCCCTTGTGGTGGGATCTCTGCACTTGTGATGGGATCTCTGCACTCGTGATGGGATCTCTGCACTCATGGTGGGATCTGTGTACTCATAGTGGAATCTCTTTACTTGTGATGGGATCTCTGCACTTGTGGTGGGATCTCTGCACTTATGGTGGGTTTTCTGCACTTATTGTGGGATCTCTGTACTTGAGATGGGATCTCTGTACTCATGGTGGGATCTCTGCACTTGTGGTGGGATCTCTGCACTCATAGTGGGATCTCTCTACTTTTGATGGGATCTCTGCACTTATGATGGGATCTCTTCACTTGTGGTGGGATCTCTGCACTTGTGGTGCGATCTCTGCACATATGGTGGGATCTCTATACTCATGGTGGGATCTCTGCACTTGTGATGATGGGATCTCTGCACTTATGGTGGGATCTTTGCACTTGTGGTGGGATCTCTGCACTTACGGTGGAATATTTGCACTTGTGGTGGGATCTCTGCACTTGTGATAGGATCTCTGCATTCATGGTGGGATCTCTGCATGTGTGGTGACATCTCTGCCCTTATGGTGGGATCTTTGCACTTATGGTGGGATCCTGCACTTGTCATAGGATCACTGCACTTATGGTGGGATCTCTGCACTTATGATGGGATCTCTTCACTTGTGGTGGGATCTCTGTACTTGTGGTGGGATCTCTGCACTTGTGGTGGGATCTCTATACTCATGGTGGGATCTCTGCACTTGTGATGGGATCTCTGCACTCATGGTGGTATCTCTGCACTTATGGTAGGATCTCTATACTCATAGTGGGATCTCTCTACTTATGGTGGGATCTTTGCACTTGTGATCTCTGCTCTTATGGAGGGATCTCTGCACTTCTGATAGGATCTCTGCACTTGTGGTGGGATCTCCGCACTTGTGGTGGGATCTCTGCACTCGTGGTGGGATCTCTCTACTTGTGATGGGATCTCTGCATTTGTGGTGGGATCTCCGCACTTGTGATGGGTTCTGCACTCATGGTGGGATCTCTGCACTTGTGATGGGATCTCTGCACTTATGGTGGGATCTCTGCACTTGTGATGGGATCTCTGCTCTCATGATGGGATCCCTGCCTGTGTGATAGGATCTCTGCATTCATGGTGGAATCTCTGCACTCATGGGATCTCTGCACTTGTGAAGGGATCTCTGCACTTGTGGTGGGATCTCTGCATTCATGATGTGATCTCTGCACTTGTGGTGGGATCTCTGTACTTGTGATGGGATCTTTGCACTCATGGTGGGATCTCTACACTTGTGATGGGATCTCTGTACTCATGGTGGGATCTCTGCATTCAAAGTGAGATCTCCCAACTTGTGATGGGATCTCTGCACTTGTGGTGGGATCTCTGCACTCATAGTGGGATCTCTCTACTTGTGATGGGATCTCTGCATTCATGGTGGGATCTCTGTACTTGTGATGGGATCTCTGCACTCATAGTGGGATCTCTGCACTTGTGATGGGATCTTTGCACTCATGATGGGATCTCTGAACTTGTGGTGGGATCTCTGCACTCATAGTGGGATTTCTCCACTTGTGATGGGATCTCTACACTCGTGGTGGGATCTCTGCACCTGTGATGGGATCTCTGCACTTGTGTTGGGATCTTTGCATTCATGGTAGGATCTTTGCACCTGTGGTGGGATCTCTGCACTTGTGGTGGGATCTCTGCACTTGTGATAGGATCTCTGCATTCATGGTGGGATCTTTGCACTTGTGATGGGATCTCTGTACTTGTGGTGGGATCTTTGCACTCATGGTGGGAGATCTGCACTCATGGTGGGGTCGCTGCACTTGTGATGGGATCTCTGCACTCATAGTGGGATCTCTCTACTCATGATAGGATTTCTGCACTTGTGGTGGGATCTCTGCACTCATAGTGGGATCTCTCTACTTGTGATGGGGTCTCTGCACTCATGAGGGGATCTCTGCATTTGTGGTGGGATCTCTGCACTCACAATGGGATCTCTCTACTTGTGATGGGATCTTTGCACTCATGGTGGGTTCTCTGCACTTGTGGTGGGATCTCTGCACTCATAGTGGGATCTCTCTACTTGTGATGGGATCTCTATACTCATGGTGGGATCTCTGCACTTGTGATGGGATCTCTGCACTCATGGTAGGATCTCTGCATTTGTGATGGAATCACTGCACTTATGGTGGGATCTTTGCACTTGTGGTAGGATCTCTGCATTTGTGATAGGATCTCTGCATTCATGGTAGGATTTCTGCACTTGTGGGATCTCTGCTCTCATGAAGGGATCCTTGTCCTTGTGGTAGGATCACTGTACTCATGGTGGGATCTCTCTACTTGTGATGGGATCTCTACACTCATGGTGGGATCTCTGCGCATGTGATGGGATCCCTGCACTCATAGTGGGATCTTTACACTTGTGATGGGATCTCTGCAGTCATGGCAGGATAATTGCACTTGTGGTGGGATCTCTGCACTCATGGTGGGATCTCTGCACTTAAGGTGGGATCTCTGCACTCATAGTGGGATCTATCTACTTGTGATGGGATCTCTGCTTTCCTGGTGGGATCTCTGCACTTGTAATGAGATCTCTACACTCATGGTGGGATCTCTGCACTTGTGATGGGCTATTTGCACTTGTGGTGGGATCTCTGCATTCATGGTGGATCTTTGTACTTGTGGTGGGATCTCTGCACTTGTGGTGGGATCTCTGCACTTGTGATAGGATCTCTGCATTCATGGTGGAATCTCTGCACTCATGGGATCTCTGCACTTGTGAAGGGATCTTGACTTGTGAAGGGATCTCTGCACTTGCGGTGGGATCTCTGCATTCATGGTGTGATCTCCACACTTGTGGTAGGATCTCTGTACTTGTGGTGGGATCTCTCTACTTGTGATGGGATCTTTACTATCATGGTGGGATCTCTGCACTCATGGTGGGATCTCTGCACTTGTGAAGGGATCTCTGCATTCATAGTGAGATCTCTCTACTTGTGATGGCATCTCTCCACCTGTGGTGGGATCTCTCTACTTGTGATGTGATCTCTGCACTCATGGTGGGGTTTCTGCACTTGTGATGGGATCCCTGCAGTCATGGTGGGATCTCTGCACTTGTGATGGGATCTCTGTACTTCTGGTGGGATCTCTGCACTCATGGTGGGATCTCTACACTTGTGATGGAATCTTGCACTCATGGTGGATCTCTGCACTTGTGGTGGGATCTCTGCACTCATAGTGGGATCTCTGCCCTTGTGGTGGGATCTCTGCACTCATGATGGGATCTCTGCACTCATGGTGGGATCTGTGTACTCATAGTGGAATCTCTTTACTTGTGATGGGATCTCTGCACTTGTGTTGGGATCTCTGCACTTATGGTGGGTTTTCTGCACTTATTGTGGGGTCTCTGCACTTGAGATGGGATCTCTGTACTCATGGTGGGATCTCTGCACTTGTGGTGGGATCTCTGCACTCATAGTGGGATCTCTCTACTTTTGATGGGATCTCTGCACTTATGGTGGGATCTCTGCACTTATGATGGGATCTCTTCACATGTGGTGGGATCTCTGCACTTGTGGTGCGATCTCTGCACATCTGGTGGGATCTCTATACTCATGATGGGATCTCTGCACTTGTGACGGGATCGCTGCACTTTTGGTGGGATATCTGCACTCATGGTGGGATCTCTGCACTTGTGATGGGATCTCTGCACTTTTGGTGGGATATCTGCACTCATGGTGGGATCTCTGCACTTGTGATGGGATCTCTGCACTTATGGTGGGATCTTTGCACTTGTGGTGGGATCTCTGCACTTGTGATAGGATCTCTGCATTCATGGTGGGATCTCTGCATGTGTGGTGGGATCTCTGCACTTGTGATGGGATCTCTGCACATGTGGTGGGATCTCTGCACTTGTGGTGGGATCTCTGCACTTGTGATGGGATCTCTGTATTCATGGTGGGATCTCTATACTTGTGGTGGGATATTTGCACTTGTGATGGGATCTCTACACTTGTGTTGGGATCTCTGCACTCATGGTGGGAACTCTGCACTTGTGATGGGATCTCTGCACTCATGGTGGGATCTCTGTACTTGTGGTGGGATCTCTGCATTCATAGTGGGATCTCTCTACTTGTGATGGGATCTCTGCACTCATGGTGGGATCTCTGCACTTGAGATGGAATCTTTATACTTGTGGTGGGATCTCTGCACTTGTGATGGGATCTCTGCACTTGTGTTGGGATCTTTGCATTCATGGTATGATCTCTGCATTCATGGTGGGATCTCTGCATTCATGGTCGGATCTCTGCACTTGTGATGGGATCTCTGCACTTGTGGTGGGATCTCTGCACTTGTGAAAGGATATCTGCACTCATGGAGGGATCTCTGCACTTGTGATGGGATCTCTGCACTTGTGTTGGGATCTTTGCATTCATGGTGGGATCTTTGCACCTGTGGTGGGATCTCTGCACTTATGGTGGGATCTCTGCACTCATGGTGGGATCTCTGCACTTGTGATGGGATCTCTGCACTTGTGTTGGGATCTTTGCATTCATGGAGGGATCTTTGCACCTGTGGTGGGATCTCTGCACCTGTGGTGGGATCTCTGCACTTGTGGTGGGATCTCTGCACTCATGGTGGGATCTCTGCACTTGTGATGGGATCTCTACACTTATGTTGGGATCTTTGCATTCATGGTGGGATCTTTGCACCTGTGGTGGGATCTCTGCACTTGTGGTTGGAACTCTGCACTTGTGATGGGATCTCTGCACTCATAGTGGGATCTCTCTACTTATGATGGGATTTCTGCACTTGTGGTGGGATCTCTGCACTCATAGTGGGATCTCTCTACTTGTGATGGGCTCTCTGCACTCATGATGGGATTTCTGCACTCATGGTGGGATCTCTGCACTTGTGATGGGATCTCTGCACTTGTGGTGGGATCTCTGCACTTGTGATGGCATCTCTGCACTTGTGGTGGGATCTCTGCACTCATGGTGAGATAGCTGCACTTGTGATGGGATCTCTGCACTCATTTTGGGATCCCAGCACTTGTGATAGGATCTCTTCACTCATAGTGGGATCTATCTAATTGTGATGGGATCTCTGCACTCCTGGTGGGATCTCTGTACTTGTGATGGGATCTCTGCACTCATGGTGGGATGTCTCTACTTGTGATGGGATCTCTGTACTCGTGGTGGGATCTCTGCAAGTGTGATGGGATCTCTGCACTCATGGTGGGATCTCTACACTTGTGATAGGTTCTCTGCATTCATGGTGGGATCTCTGCACTTGTAGGATCTCTGCCCTTATGATGGATCTCTGCACTTTTGGTGGGATCTCTGCACTCATGGTGGGATCTCTGCACTTGTGATGGGATCTCTGCACTCATGGTGGGATCTTAGCTCTTGTGGTGGGATCTGTGTACTCATAGTGGGATCTGTCTACTTGTGATGGGATCTCTGCACTCATGGTGGGATCTCTGCACTTGTGGTGGGATCTCAGCACTTGTGATGGGATCTCTGCACTCATGGTGGGATCTCTGCACTTGTGATGGGATCTCTGCACTTGTGGTGGAATCTTTGCACTCATGGTGGGATCTCTTTACTTGTGATGAGATCTCTGCACTCATGGTGGGATCTTTGCACTTGTGATGGGATCTCTGTACCCATGGTGGGATCTCTGCACTCATGGTGGGATCTATCTACTTGTGATGAGATCTCTGCACTCATGGTGGGATCTCTGCACTTATGATGGGATCTCTGTACTCATGGTGGGATCTCTGCACTTGTGGTGGGATCTCTGCACTCATGGTGGGATCTCTGCACTTGTGATGGGATATCTGCACTCATGGTTGGATCTCTGTACTTGTGGTGGGATCTCTGCACTCATAGTGGGATCTATCTACTTTTGATGGGATCTCTGCACTCATGGTGGGATCTCTGCACTCATGGTGGGATCTCTGCACTTGTGATGGGATCTCTGCACTTGTGGTGGAATCTTTGCACTCATGGTGGGATCTCTCTACTTGTGATGAGATCTCTGCACTCATGGTGGGATCTTTGCACTTGTGATGGGATCTCTGTACTCATGGTGGGATCTCTGCACTCATGGTGGGATCTATCTACTTGTGATGAGATCTCTGCACTTATGGTGTGATCTTTGCACTTGTGATGGGATCTCTGTACTCATGGTGGGATCTCTGTACTCATGGTGGGATCTCTGCACTTGTGATGGGATCGCTGCACTTTTGGTGGGATATCTGCACTCATTGTGGGATCTCTGCACTTGTGATGGGATCTCTGCACTTTTGGTGGGATATATGCACTCATGGTGGGATCTCTGCACTTGTGATGGGATCTCTGCACTTATGGTGGGATCTTTGCACTTGTGGTGGGATCTCTGCACTTGTGATAGGATCTCTGCATTCATGGTGGGATCTCTGCATGTATGGTGGGATCTCTGCACTTGTGATGGGATCTCTGCACATGTGGTGGGATCTCTGCACTTGTGGTGGGATCTCTGCACTTGTGATGGGATCTCTGTATTCATGGTGGGATCTCTACACTTGTGGTGGGATCTTTGCACTTGTGATGGGATCTCTACACTTGTGGTGGGATCTCTGCACTCATGGTGGGAACTCTGCACTTGTGATGGGATCTCTTCACTCATGGTGGGATCTCTGCACTTGAGATGGAATCTTTATACTTGTGGTGGGATCTCTGCACTTGTGATGGGATCTCTGCACTCATGGTGGGAACTCTGCACTTGTGATGGGATCTCTGCACTCATGGTGGGATCTCTGCACTTGAGATGGAATCTTTACACTTGTGGTGGGATCTCTGCACTTGTGATGGGATCTCTGCACTTGTGTTGGGATCTTTGCATTCATGGTATGATCTCTGCACTTGTGGTGGGATCTCTGCACTTGTGGTGGGATCTCTGCACTTGTGATAGGATCTCTGCGTCCATGGGGGATATCTGCACTCATGGTGGGATCTCTGCACTTGTGATGGGATCTCTGCACTTGTGTTGGGATCTTTGCATTCATGGTGGGATCTCTGCACTTGTGGTGGGATCTCTGCACTCATGGTGGGATCTCTGCACTTGTGATGGGATCTCTGCACTTGTGTTGGGATCTTTGCATTCATGGTGGGATCTTTGCACCTGTGGTGGGATCTCTGCACTTGTGGTCAGATCTCTGCACTTGTGATAGGATCTCTGCATTCATGGTGGGATCTCTGCACTCATGGTGGGATCTCTGCACTTGTGATGGGATCTCTGTACTTGTCGTGGGATCTTTGTACTCATGGTGGGAGGTCTGCACTCATGGTGGGATCGCTGCACTTGTGATGGGATCTCTGCACTCATAGTGGGATCTCTCTACTTATGATGGGATTTCTGCACTTGTGGTGGGATCTCTGCACTCATAGTGGGATCTCTCTACTTGTGATGGGGTCTCTGCACTCATGGTGGGATTTCTGCATTTGTGGTGGGATCTCTGCACTCACAGTGGGATCTCTCTACTTGTGATGGGATCACTGCACTCATGGTAGGATCTCTGCTTTTGTGATGGGATCCCCTCACTCATGGTGGGTTCTCTGCACTTGTGGTGGGATCTCAGCACTCATAGTGGGATCTCTCTACTTGTGATGGGATCTCTATACTCATGGTGGGTTCTCTGCACTTGTGATGGGGTCTCTGCACTCATGGTGGGATTTCTGCATTTGTGGTGGGATCTCTGCACTCACAGTGGGATCTCTCTACTTGTGATGGGATCACTGCACTCATGGTAGGATCTCTGCTTTTGTGATGGGATCCCCTCACTCATGGTGGGTTCTCTGCACTTGTGGTGGGATCTCAGCACTCATAGTGGGATCTCTCTACTTGTGATGGGATCTCTATACTCATGGTGGGTTCTCTGCACTTGTGGTGGGATCTCTGCACTCATGGTGGGATCTCTGCACTTGAGGTGGGATCTCTGCACTCTTAGTGGGATCTATCTACTTGTGATGGGATCTCTGCTTTCATGGTGGAATCTCTGCACTTGTGATGAGATCTCTACACTCATGGTGGGATCTCTGCACTTGTGATGGGCTATTTGCACTTGTGGTGGGATCTCTGCATTCATGGTGGATCTTTGTACTTGTGGTGGGTTCTCTGCACTTGTGGTGGGATCTCTGCACTTGTGATAGGATCTCTGCATTCTTGGTGGGATCTCTGCATGTGTGGTGACATCTCTGCACTTATGGTGGGATCTTTGCACTTATGGTGGGATCCTGCACTTGTGATAGGATCACTGCACTTATGGTGGGATCTCTGCACTTATGATGGGATGTCTTCACTTGTGGTGGGATCTCTGTACTTGTGGTAGGATCTCTGCATTTGTGGTGGGATCTCTATACTCATGGTGGGATCTCTGCACTTGTGATGGGATCTCTGCACTCATGGTGGGATCTCTGCACTTATGGTAGGATCTCTGTACTCTTAGTGGGATCTCTCTACTTATGGTGGGATCTCTGCACTTGTGATATCTGCTCTTATGGAGGGATATCTGCACTTGTGATAGGATCTCTGCACTTGTGGTGGGATCTCCGCACTTGTGGTGGGATCTATGCACTCATGGTGGGATGTCTGCACTCGTGATGGGATCTCTGCACTTGTGGTAGGATCTTTGCACTTATGGTGGGATCTCTGTACTCATGGTGGGATCTCTGAACTCATAGTGGGTTTTCTGCACTTGTGATGGGATCTCTACACTTTTGATTGGATATCTGCACTCATGGTGGGATCTCTGCACTTGTGGTGGGATCTCTGCACTTTTGGGCGGGATATCTGCATTCATGGTGGGATCTCTGCACGTGCGGTGAGATCTCTGCACTTTTGGGCGGGATATCTGCATTCATGGTGGGATCTCTGCATGTGCGGTGAGATCTCTGCACTTATGGTGGGATCTTTGCACTTGTGGTGGGATCTCTGCACTTGTGATAGGATCTCTGCATTCATGGTGGGATCTCTGCATGTGTGGTGGGATCTCTGTACTTGTGATGGGATCTCTGCACATGTGGTGGGATCTCTGCACTCATGGTGGGATCTCTGCACTCATGGTGGGATCTCTCTAGTTGTGATGTGATCTCTGCACTCATGGTGGGATTTCTGCACTTTGTGATGGGATCCCTGCACTCATGGTGGGATCTCTGCACTTGTGATGGGATCTCTGTACTTCTGGTGGGATCTCTGCACTCATGGTGGGATCTCTACACTTGTGATGGAATCTTGCACTCATGGTGGGATCTCTGCACTTGTGGTGGGATCTCTGCACTCATAGTGGGATCTCTGCCCTTGTGGTGGGATCTCTTCACTTGTGATGGGATCTCTGCACTTGTGATGGGATCACTGCACTCATGGTGGGATCTGTGTACTCATAGTGGAATCTCTTTACTTGTGATGGGATCTCTGCACTTGTGGTGGGATCTCTGCACTTATGGTGGGTTTTCTGCACTTATTGTGGGATCTCTGCACTTGAGATGGGATCTCTGTACTCATGGTGGGATCTCTGCACTTGTGGTGGGATCTCTGCACTCATAGTGGGATCTCTCTACTTTTGATGGGATCTCTGCACTTATGGTGGGATCTCTGCACTTATGATGGGATCTCTTCACTTGTGGTGGGATCTCTGCACTTGTGGTGTGATCTCTGCACATGTGGTGGGATCTCTATACTCATGGTGGATCTCTGCACTTGTGATGATGGGATCTCTGCACTTATGGTGGGATCTTTGCACTTTTGGTGGTATCTCTGCACTTACGGTGGGATATTTGCACTTGTGATGGGATCTCTGCACTTGTGATAGGATCTCTGCATTCATGGTGGGATCTCTGCATGTGTGGTGACATCTCTGCACTTATGGTGGGATCTTTGCACTTATGGTGGGATCCTGCACTTGTGATAGGAACACTGCACTTATGGTGGGATCTCTGCACTTATGATGGGATCTCTTCACTTGTGGTGGGATCTCTGTACTTGTGGTGGGATCTCTGCACTTGTGGTGGGATCTCTATACTCATGGTGGGATCTCTGCACTTGTGATGGGATATCTGCACTCATGGTGGGATCTCTGCACTTATGGTAGGATCTCTGTACTCATAGTGGGATCTCTCTACTTATGGTGGGATCTCTGCACTTGTGATCTCTGCTCTTATGGAGGGATCTCTGCACTTGTGATAGGATCTCTGCACTTGTGGTGGGATCTCCGCACTTGTGGTGGGATCTCTGCACTCATGGTGGGATCTCTGCACTCATGATGAATCTCTGCACTTATGGTAGGATCTTTGCACTTATGGTGGGATCTCTGTACTCATGGTGGGATCTCTGCACTCATGGTGGGATCTCTCTAGTTGTGATGTGATCTCTGCACTCATGGTGGGATTTCTGCACTTTGTGATGGGATCCCTGCACTCATGGTGGGATCTCTGCACTTGTGATGGGATCTCTGTACTTCTGGTGGGATCTCTGCACTCATGGTGGGATCTCTACACTTGTGATGGAATCTTGCACTCATGGTGGGATCTCTGCACTTGTGGTGGGATCTCTGCACTCATAGTGGGATCTCTGCCCTTGTGGTGGGATCTCTTCACTTGTGATGGGATCTCTGCACTTGTGATGGGATCACTGCACTCATGGTGGGATCTGTGTACTCATAGTGGAATCTCTTTACTTGTGATGGGATCTCTGCACTTGTGGTGGGATCTCTGCACTTATGGTGGGTTTTCTGCACTTATTGTGGGATCTCTGCACTTGAGATGGGATCTCTGTACTCATGGTGGGATCTCTGCACTTGTGGTGGGATCTCTGCACTCATAGTGGGATCTCTCTACTTTTGATGGGATCTCTGCACTTATGGTGGGATCTCTGCACTTATGATGGGATCTCTTCACTTGTGGTGGGATCTCTGCACTTGTGGTGTGATCTCTGCACATGTGGTGGGATCTCTATACTCATGGTGGATCTCTGCACTTGTGATGATGGGATCTCTGCACTTATGGTGGGATCTTTGCACTTTTGGTGGTATCTCTGCACTTACGGTGGGATATTTGCACTTGTGATGGGATCTCTGCACTTGTGATAGGATCTCTGCATTCATGGTGGGATCTCTGCATGTGTGGTGACATCTCTGCACTTATGGTGGGATCTTTGCACTTATGGTGGGATCCTGCACTTGTGATAGGAACACTGCACTTATGGTGGGATCTCTGCACTTATGATGGGATCTCTTCACTTGTGGTGGGATCTCTGTACTTGTGGTGGGATCTCTGCACTTGTGGTGGGATCTCTATACTCATGGTGGGATCTCTGCACTTGTGATGGGATATCTGCACTCATGGTGGGATCTCTGCACTTATGGTAGGATCTCTGTACTCATAGTGGGATCTCTCTACTTATGGTGGGATCTCTGCACTTGTGATCTCTGCTCTTATGGAGGGATCTCTGCACTTGTGATAGGATCTCTGCACTTGTGGTGGGATCTCCGCACTTGTGGTGGGATCTCTGCACTCATGGTGGGATCTCTGCACTCATGATGAATCTCTGCACTTATGGTAGGATCTTTGCACTTATGGTGGGATCTCTGTACTCATGGTGGGATCTCTGAACTCATAATGGGATCTCTGCACTTGTGATGGGATCTCTGCACTTTTGATTGGATATCTGCATTCATGGTGGGATCTCTGCACGTGCGGTGAGATCTCTGCACTTATGGTGGGATCTTTGCACTTGTGGTGGGATCTCTGCACTTGTGATAGGATCTCTGCATTCATGGTGGGATCTCTGCATGTGTGGTGGGATCTCTGTACTAGTGATGGGATCTCTGCACATGTGGTGGGATCTCTGCACTCATGGTGGGATCTCTGCACTCATGGTGGGATCTCTCTACTTGTGATGTGATCTCTGCACTCATGGTGGGATTTCTGCACTTGTGATGGGATCCCTGCACTCATGGTGGGATCTCTGCACTTGTGATGGGATCTCTGTACTTCTGGTGGGATCTCTGCACTCATGGTGGGATCTCTACACTTGTGATGGAATCTTGCACTCATGGTGGGATCTCTGCACTTTGTGATGGGATCCCTGCACTCATGGTGGGATCTCTGCACTTGTGATGGGATCTCTGTACTTCTGGTGGGATCTCTGCACTCATGGTGGGATCTCTACACTTGTGATGGAATCTTGCACTCATGGTGGGATCTCTGCACTTGTGGTGGGATCTCTGCACTCATAGTGGGATCTCTGCCCTTGTGGTGGGATCTCTTCACTTGTGATGGGATCTCTGCACTTGTGATGGGATCACTGCACTCATGGTGGGATCTGTGTACTCATAGTGGAATCTCTTTACTTGTGATGGGATCTCTGCACTTGTGGTGGGATCTCTGCACTTATGGTGGGTTTTCTGCACTTATTGTGGGATCTCTGCACTTGAGATGGGATCTCTGTACTCATGGTGGGATCTCTGCACTTGTGGTGGGATCTCTGCACTCATAGTGGGATCTCTCTACTTTTGATGGGATCTCTGCACTTATGGTGGGATCTCTGCACTTATGATGGGATCTCTTCACTTGTGGTGGGATCTCTGCACTTGTGGTGTGATCTCTGCACATGTGGTGGGATCTCTATACTCATGGTGGATCTCTGCACTTGTGATGATGGGATCTCTGCACTTATGGTGGGATCTTTGCACTTTTGGTGGTATCTCTGCACTTACGGTGGGATATTTGCACTTGTGATGGGATCTCTGCACTTGTGATAGGATCTCTGCATTCATGGTGGGATCTCTGCATGTGTGGTGACATCTCTGCACTTATGGTGGGATCTTTGCACTTATGGTGGGATCCTGCACTTGTGATAGGAACACTGCACTTATGGTGGGATCTCTGCACTTATGATGGGATCTCTTCACTTGTGGTGGGATCTCTGTACTTGTGGTGGGATCTCTGCACTTGTGGTGGGATCTCTATACTCATGGTGGGATCTCTGCACTTGTGATGGGATATCTGCACTCATGGTGGGATCTCTGCACTTATGGTAGGATCTCTGTACTCATAGTGGGATCTCTCTACTTATGGTGGGATCTCTGCACTTGTGATCTCTGCTCTTATGGAGGGATCTCTGCACTTGTGATAGGATCTCTGCACTTGTGGTGGGATCTCCGCACTTGTGGTGGGATCTCTGCACTCATGGTGGGATCTCTGCACTCATGATGAATCTCTGCACTTATGGTAGGATCTTTGCACTTATGGTGGGATCTCTGTACTCATGGTGGGATCTCTGAACTCATAATGGGATCTCTGCACTTGTGATGGGATCTCTGCACTTTTGATTGGATATCTGCATTCATGGTGGGATCTCTGCACGTGCGGTGAGATCTCTGCACTTATGGTGGGATCTTTGCACTTGTGGTGGGATCTCTGCACTTGTGATAGGATCTCTGCATTCATGGTGGGATCTCTGCATGTGTGGTGGGATCTCTGTACTAGTGATGGGATCTCTGCACATGTGGTGGGATCTCTGCACTCATGGTGGGATCTCTGCACTCATGGTGGGATCTCTCTACTTGTGATGTGATCTCTGCACTCATGGTGGGATTTCTGCACTTGTGATGGGATCCCTGCACTCATGGTGGGATCTCTGCACTTGTGATGGGATCTCTGTACTTCTGGTGGGATCTCTGCACTCATGGTGGGATCTCTACACTTGTGATGGAATCTTGCACTCATGGTGGGATCTCTGCACTTGTGGTGGGATCTCTGCACTCATAGTGGGATCTCTGCCATTGTGCTGGGATCTCTGCACTTGTGATGGGATCCCTGCACTTGTGGTAGGATCTCTATACTCATGGTGGGATCTCTGCACTTGTGATGGGATCTCTGCACTCATGGTGGGATCTCTGCACTTATGGTAGGATCTCTGTACTCATAGTGGGATCTCTCTACTTATGGTGGGATCTCTGCACTTGTGATCTCTGCTCTTATGGAGGGATCTCTGCACTTGTGATAGGATCTCTGCACTTGTGGTGGGATCTCCGCACTTGTGGTGGGATCTCTGCACTCATGGTGGGATCTCTGCACTTGTGATGGGATCTCTGCACATGTGGTAGGATCTTTGCACTTATGGTGGGATCTCTGAACTCATGGTGGGATCTCTGAACTCATAGTGGGATCTCTGCACTTGTGATGGCATCTCTGCACTTTTGATTGGATATCTGCACTCATGGTGGGATCTCTGCACTTGTGGTGGGATCTCTGCACTTTTGGGCGGGATATCTGCATTCATGGTGGGATCTCTGCAAGTGCGGTGAGATCTCTGCACTTTTGGGCAGGATATCTGCATTCATGGTGGGATCTCTGCACGTGCGGTGAGATCTCTGCACTTATGGTGGGATCTTTGCACTTGTGGTGGGATCTCTGCACTTGTGATAGGATCTCTGCATTCATGGTGGGATCTCTGCATGTGTGGTGGGATCTCTGTACTTGTGATGGGATCTCTGCACATGTGGTGGGATCTCTGCACTCATGGTGGGATCTCTGCACTCATGGTGGGATCTCTCTAGTTGTGATGTGATCTCTGCACTCATGGTGGGATTTCTGCACTTGTGATGGGATCTCTGTACTTCTGGTGGGATCTCTGCACTCATGGTGGGATCTCTACACTTGTGATGGAATCTTGCACTCATGGTGGGATCTCTGCACTTGTGGTGGGATCTCTGCACTCATAGTGGGATCTCTGCCCTTGTGGTGGGATCTCTGCACTTGTGATGGGATCTCTGCACTCGTGATGGGATCTCTGCACTCATGGTGGGATCTGTGTACTCATAGTGGAATCTCTTTACTTGTGATGGGATCTCTGCACTTGTGGTGGGATCTCTGCACTTATGGTGGGTTTTCTGCACTTATTGTGGGATCTCTGCACTTGAGATGGGATCTCTGTACTCATGGTGGGATCTCTGCACTTGTGGTGGGATCTCTGCACTCATAGTGGGATCTCTCTACTTTTGATGGGATCTCTGCACTTATGGTGGGATCTCTGCACTTATGATGGGATCTCTTCACTTGTGGTGGGATCTCTGCACTTGTGGTGTGTACTCTGCACATGTGGTGGGATCTCTATACTCATGGTGGATCTCTGCACTTGTGATGATGGGATCTCTGCACTTATGGTGGGATCTTTGCACTTTTGGTGGTATCTCTGCACTTACGGTGGGATATGTGCACTTGTGGTGGGATCTCTGCACTTGTGATAGAATCTCTGCATTCATGGTGGGATCTCTGCATGTGTGGTGACATCTCTGCACTTTTGGTGGGATCTTTGCACTTATGGTGGGATCCTGCACTTGTGATAGGAACACTGCACTTATGGTGGGATCTCTGCACTTATGATGGGATCTTTTCACTTGTGGTGGGATCTCTGTACTTGTGGTGGGATCTCTGCACTTGTGGTGGGATCTCTATACTCATGGTGGGATCTCTGCACTTGTGATGGGATATCTGTACTCATGGTGGGATCTCTGCACTTATGGTAGGATCTCTGTACTCATAGTGGGATCTCTCTACTTATGGTGGGATCTCTGCACTTGTGATCTCTGCTCTTATGGAGGGATCTCTGCACTTGTGATAGGATCTCTGCACTTGTGGTGGGATCTCCACACTTGTGGTGGGATCTCTGCACTCATGGTGGGATCTCTGCACTCATGATGGGATCTCTGCACTTGTGGTAGGATCTTTGCACTTATGGTGGGATCTCTGTACTCATGTTGGGATCTCTGAACTCATAGTGGGATCTCTGCACTTGTGATGGGATCTCTGCACTTTTGATTGGATATCTGCACTCATGGTGGGATCTCTGCACTTGTGGTGGGATCTCTGCACTTTTGGGTGGGATATCTGCATTCATGGTGGGATCTCTGCACGTGCGGTGAGATCTCTGCACTTATGGTGGGATCTTTGCACTTGTGGTGGGATCTCTGCACTTGTGATAGGATCTCTGCATTCATGGTGGGATCTCTGCATGTGTGGTGGGATCTCTGTACTTGTGATGGGATCTCTGCACATGTGGTGGGATCTCTGCACTCATGGTGGGATCTCTGCACTCCTGGTGGGATCTCTCTACTTGTGATGTGATCTCTGCACTCATGGTGGGATTTCTGCACTTGTGATGGGATCCCTGCACTCATGGTGGGATCTCTGCACTTGTGATGGGATCTCTGTACTTCTGGTGGGATCTCTGCACTCATGGTGGAATCTCTACACTTGTGATGGAATCTTGTACTCATGGTGGGATCTCTGCACTTGTGGTGGGATCTCTGCACTCATAGTGGGATCTCTGCCCTTGTGGTGGGATCTCTGCACTTGTGATGGGATCTCTGCACTCGTGATGGGATCTCTCTACTTTTGATGGGATCTCTGCACTTATGGTGGGATCTCTGCACTTATGATGGGATCTCTTCACTTGTGGTGGGATCTTTGTACTTGTGGTGCGATCTCTGCACATGTGGTGGGATCTCTATACTCATGGTGGGATCTCTGCACTTGTGGTGGGATCTCTGTACTCATAGTGGGATCTCTCTACTTTTGATGGGATCTCTGCACTTATGGTGGGATCTCTGCACTTATGATGGGATCTCTTCACTTGTGGTGGGATCTTTGCACTTGTGGTGTGATCTCTGCACATGTGGTGGGATCTCTATACTCATGGTGGGATCTTTGCACTTGTGATGATGGGATCTCTGCACTTATGGTGGGATCTTTGCACTTGTGGTGGGATCTCTGCACTTGTGGTGGGATCCCTGCACTTGTGATAGGATCTCTGCATTCATGGTGGGATCTCTGCATGTGTGGTGACATCTCTGCACTTATGGTGGGATCTTTGCACTTATGGTGGGATCCTGCACTTGTGATAGGATCACTGCACTTATGGTGGGATCTCTGCACTTATGATGGGATCTCTTCACTTGTGGTGGGATCTCTGTACTTGTGGTGGGATCTCTGCACTTGTGATGGGATCTCTGCACTCATGGTGGGATCTCTGCACTTATGGTGGGATCTCTGTACTCATAGTGGGATCTCTCTACTTATGGTGGGATCTCTGCACTTGTGATCTCTGCTCCTATGGAGGGATCTCTGTACTTGTGATAGGATCTCTGCACTTGTGGTGGGATCTCCACACTTGTGATGGGATCTCTGCACTCATGGTGGGATCTCTGCACTCATGATGGGATCTCTACACTTGTGGTAGGATCTTTGCACTTATGGTGGGATCTCTGTACTCATGGTGGGATCTCTGAACTCATAGTGGGATCTCTGCACTTGTGATGGGATCTCTGCACTTTTGATTGGATATCTGCACTCATGGTGGGATCTCTGCACTTGTGGTGGGATCTCCGCACTTTTGGGCGGGATATCTGCATTCATGGTGGGATCTCTGCATGTGCGGTGAGATCTCTGCACTTATGGTGAGATCTTTGCACTTGTGGTGGGATCTCTGCACTTGTGATAGGATCTCTGCATTCATGGTGGGATCTCTGCATGTGTGGTGGGATCTCTGTACTAGTGATGGGATCTCTGCACATGTGGTGGGATCTCTGCACTCATGGTGGGATCTCTGCACTCATGGTGGGATCTCTTTACTTGTGATGTGATCTCTGCACTCATGGTGGGATTTCTGTACTTGTGATGGGATCCCTGCACTCATGGTGGGATCTCAGCACTTGTGATGGGATCTCTGCACTCATGGTGGGATCCCTGCACTTGTGATAGGATCTCCATACTCATGGTGGGATCTCTGCACTTGTGATGGGATCTCTGCACTCATGGTGGGATCTCTGTACTTGTGGTGGGATCTCTGCACTTGTGGTGGGATCTCTATACTCATGGTGGGATCTCTGCACTTGTGATGGGATATCTGTACTCACGGTGGGATCTCTGCACTTATGGTAGGATCTCTGTACTCATAGTGGGATCTCTCTACTTATGGTGGGATCTCTGCACTTGTGATCTCTGCTCTTATGGAGGGATCTCTGCACTTGTGATAGGATCTCTGCACTTGTGGTGGGATCTCTGCACTCATGGTGGGATCTCTCTAGTTGTGATGTGATCTCTGCACTCATGGTGGGATTTCTGCACTTGTGATGGGATCTCTGTACTTCTGGTGGGATCTCTGCACTCATGGTGGGATCTCTACACTTGTGATGGAATCTTGCACTCATGGTGGGATCTCTGCACTTGTGGTGGGATCTCTGCACTCATAGTGGGATCTCTGCCCTTGTGGTGGGATCTCTGCACTTGTGATGGGATCTCTGCACTCGTGATGGGATCTCTGCACTCATGGTGGGATCTGTGTACTCATAGTGGAATCTCTTTACTTGTGATGGGATCTCTGCACTTGTGGTGGGATCTCTGCACTTATGGTGGTTTTTCTGCACTTATTGTGGGATCTCTGCACTTGAGATGGGATCTCTGTACTCATGGTGGGATCTCTGCACTTGTGGTGGGATCTCTGCACTCATAGTGGGATCTCTCTACTTTTGATGGGATCTCTGCACTTATGGTGGGATCTCTGCACTTATGATGGGATCTCTTCACTTGTGGTGGGATCTCTGCACTTGTGGTGTGTACTCTGCACATGTGGTGGGATCTCTATACTCATGGTGGATCTCTGCACTTGTGATGATGGGATCTCTGCACTTATGGTGGGATCTTTGCACTTTTGGTGGTATCTCTGCACTTACGGTGGGATATGTGCACTTGTGGTGGGATCTCTGCACTTGTGATAGAATCTCTGCATTCATGGTGGGATCTCTGCATGTGTGGTGACATCTCTGCACTTTTGGTGGGATCTTTGCACTTATGGTGGGATCCTGCACTTGTGATAGGAACACTGCACTTATGGTGGGATCTCTGCACTTATGATGGGATCTTTTCACTTGTGGTGGGATCTCTGTACTTGTGGTGGGATCTCTGCACTTGTGGTGGGATCTCTATACTCATGGTGGGATCTCTGCACTTGTGATGGGATATCTGTACTCATGGTGGGATCTCTGCACTTATGGTAGGATCTCTGTACTCATAGTGGGATCTCTCTACTTATGGTGGGATCTCTGCACTTGTGATCTCTGCTCTTATGGAGGGATCTCTGCACTTGTGATAGGATCTCTGCACTTGTGGTGGGATCTCCACACTTGTGGTGGGATCTCTGCACTCATGGTGGGATCTCTGCACTCATGATGGGATCTCTGCACTTGTGGTAGGATCTTTGCACTTATGGTGGGATCTCTGTACTCATGTTGGGATCTCTGAACTCATAGTGGGATCTCTGCACTTGTGATGGGATCTCTGCACTTTTGATTGGATATCTGCACTCATGGTGGGATCTCTGCACTTGTGGTGGGATCTCTGCACTTTTGGGTGGGATATCTGCATTCATGGTGGGATCTCTGCACGTGCGGTGAGATCTCTGCACTTATGGTGGGATCTTTGCACTTGTGGTGGGATCTCTGCACTTGTGATAGGATCTCTGCATTCATGGTGGGATCTCTGCATGTGTGGTGGGATCTCTGTACTTGTGATGGGATCTCTGCACATGTGGTGGGATCTCTGCACTCATGGTGGGATCTCTGCACTCCTGGTGGGATCTCTCTACTTGTGATGTGATCTCTGCACTCATGGTGGGATTTCTGCACTTGTGATGGGATCCCTGCACTCATGGTGGGATCTCTGCACTTGTGATGGGATCTCTGTACTTCTGGTGGGATCTCTGCACTCATGGTGGAATCTCTACACTTGTGATGGAATCTTGTACTCATGGTGGGATCTCTGCACTTGTGGTGGGATCTCTGCACTCATAGTGGGATCTCTGCCCTTGTGGTGGGATCTCTGCACTTGTGATGGGATCTCTGCACTCGTGATGGGATCTCTCTACTTTTGATGGGATCTCTGCACTTATGGTGGGATCTCTGCACTTATGATGGGATCTCTTCACTTGTGGTGGGATCTTTGTACTTGTGGTGCGATCTCTGCACATGTGGTGGGATCTCTATACTCATGGTGGGATCTCTGCACTTGTGGTGGGATCTCTGTACTCATAGTGGGATCTCTCTACTTTTGATGGGATCTCTGCACTTATGGTGGGATCTCTGCACTTATGATGGGATCTCTTCACTTGTGGTGGGATCTTTGCACTTGTGGTGTGATCTCTGCACATGTGGTGGGATCTCTATACTCATGGTGGGATCTTTGCACTTGTGATGATGGGATCTCTGCACTTATGGTGGGATCTTTGCACTTGTGGTGGGATCTCTGCACTTGTGGTGGGATCCCTGCACTTGTGATAGGATCTCTGCATTCATGGTGGGATCTCTGCATGTGTGGTGACATCTCTGCACTTATGGTGGGATCTTTGCACTTATGGTGGGATCCTGCACTTGTGATAGGATCACTGCACTTATGGTGGGATCTCTGCACTTATGATGGGATCTCTTCACTTGTGGTGGGATCTCTGTACTTGTGGTGGGATCTCTGCACTTGTGATGGGATCTCTGCACTCATGGTGGGATCTCTGCACTTATGGTGGGATCTCTGTACTCATAGTGGGATCTCTCTACTTATGGTGGGATCTCTGCACTTGTGATCTCTGCTCCTATGGAGGGATCTCTGTACTTGTGATAGGATCTCTGCACTTGTGGTGGGATCTCCACACTTGTGATGGGATCTCTGCACTCATGGTGGGATCTCTGCACTCATGATGGGATCTCTACACTTGTGGTAGGATCTTTGCACTTATGGTGGGATCTCTGTACTCATGGTGGGATCTCTGAACTCATAGTGGGATCTCTGCACTTGTGATGGGATCTCTGCACTTTTGATTGGATATCTGCACTCATGGTGGGATCTCTGCACTTGTGGTGGGATCTCCGCACTTTTGGGCGGGATATCTGCATTCATGGTGGGATCTCTGCATGTGCGGTGAGATCTCTGCACTTATGGTGAGATCTTTGCACTTGTGGTGGGATCTCTGCACTTGTGATAGGATCTCTGCATTCATGGTGGGATCTCTGCATGTGTGGTGGGATCTCTGTACTAGTGATGGGATCTCTGCACATGTGGTGGGATCTCTGCACTCATGGTGGGATCTCTGCACTCATGGTGGGATCTCTCTACTTGTGATGTGATCTCTGCACTCATGGTGGGATTTCTGTACTTGTGATGGGATCCCTGCACTCATGGTGGGATCTCAGCACTTGTGATGGGATCTCTGCACTCATGGTGGGATCCCTGCACTTGTGATAGGATCTCCATACTCATGGTGGGATCTCTGCACTTGTGATGGGATCTCTGCACTCATGGTGGGATCTCTGTACTTGTGGTGGGATCTCTGCACTTGTGGTGGGATCTCTATACTCATGGTGGGATCTCTGCACTTGTGATGGGATATCTGTACTCACGGTGGGATCTCTGCACTTATGGTAGGATCTCTGTACTCATAGTGGGATCTCTCTACTTATGGTGGGATCTCTGCACTTGTGATCTCTGCTCTTATGGAGGGATCTCTGCACTTGTGATAGGATCTCTGCACTTGTGGTGGGATCTCCACACTTGTGGTGGGATCTCTGCACTCATGGTGGGATCTCTGCACTCATGATGGGATCTCTGCACTTGTGGTAGGATCTTTGCACTTATGATGGGATCTCTGTACTCATGTTGGGATCTCTGAACTCATAGTGGGATCTCTGCACTTGTGATGGGATCTCTGCACTTTTGATTGGATATCTGCACTCATGGTGGGATCTCTGCACTTGTGGTGGGATCTCTGCACTTTTGGGTGGGATATCTGCATTCATGGTGGGATCTCTGCATGTGCGGTGAGATCTCTGCACTTATGGTGGGATCTTTGCACTTGTGGTGGGATCTCTGCACTTGTGATAGGATCTCTGCATTCATGGTGGGATCTCTGCATGTGTGGTTGGATCTCTGTACTTGTGATGGGATCTCTGCACATGTGGTGGGATCTCTGCACTCCTGGTGGGATCTCTGCACTCATGGTGGGATCTCTCTACTTGTGATGTGATCTCTGCACTCATGGTGGGATTTCTGCACTTGTGATGGGATCCCTGCACTAATGGTGGGATCTCTGCACTTGTGATGGGATCTCTGTACTTCTGGTGGGATCTCTGCACTCATGGTGGGATCTCTACACTTGTGATGGAATCTTGCACTCATGGTGGGATCTCTGCACTTGTGGTGGGATCTCTGCACTCATAGTGGGATCTCTGCCCTTGTGGTGGGATCTCTGCACTTGTGATGGGATCTCTGCACTCGTGATGGGATCTCTGCACTCATGGTGGGATCTGTGTACTCATAGTGGAATCTCTTTACTTGTGATGGGATCTCTGCACTTGTGGTGGGATCTCTGCACTTATGGTGGGTTTTCTGCACTTATTGTGGGATCTCTGTACTTGAGATGGGATCTCTGTACTCATGGTGGGATCTCTGCACTTGTGGTGGGATCTCTGCACTCATAGTGGGATCTCTCTACTTTTGATGGGATCTCTGCACTTATGATGGGATCTCTTCACTTGTGGTGGGATCTCTGCACTTGTGGTGCGATCTCTGCACATATGGTGGGATCTCGATACTCATGGTGGGATCTCTGCACTTGTGATGATGGGATCTCTGCACTTATGGTGGGATCTTTGCACTTGTGGTGGGATCTCTGCACTTACGGTGGAATATTTGCACTTGTGGTGGGATCTCTGCACTTGTGATAGGATCTCTGCATTCATGGTGGGATCTCTGCATGTGTGGTGACATCTCTGCCCTTATGGTGGGATCTTTGCACGTATGGTGGGATCCTGCACTTGTCATAGGATCACTGCACTTATGGTGGGATCTCTGCACTTATGATGGGATCTCTTCACTTGTGGTGGGATCTCTGTACTTGTGGTGGGATCTCTGCACTTGTGGTGGGATCTCTATACTCATGGTGGGATCTCTGCACTTGTGATGGGAATCCCTGCACTCATGGTGGTATCTCTGCACTTATGGTAGGATCTCTATACTCATAGTGGGATCTCTCTACTTATGGTGGGATCTTTGCACTTGTGATCTCTGCTCTTATGGAGGGATCTCTGCACTTGTGATAGGATCTCTGCACTTGTGGTGGGATCTCCGCACTTGTGGTGGGATCTCTGCACTCGTGGTGGGATCTCTCTACTTGTGATGGGATCTCTGCATTTGTGGTGGGATCTCCGCACTTGTGATGGGTTCTGCACTCATGGTGGGATCTCTGCACTTGTGATGGGATCTCTGCACTTATGGTGGGATCTCTGCACTTGTGATGGGATCTCTGCTCTCATGATGGGATCCCTGCCTGTGTGATAGGATCTCTGCATTCATGGTGGAATCTCTGCACTCATGGGATCTCTGCACTTGTGAAGGGATCTCTGCACTTGTGGTGGGATCTCTGCATTCATGATGTGATCTCTGCACTTGTGGTGGGATCTCTGTACTTGTGATGGGATCTTTGCACTCATGGTGGGATCTCTACACTTGTGATGGGATCTCTGTACTCATGGTGGGATCTCTGCATTCAAAGTGAGATCTCCCAACTTGTGATGGGATCTCTGCACTTGTGGTGGGATCTCTGCACTCATAGTGGGATCTCTCTACTTGTGATGGGATCTCTGCATTCATGGTGGGATCTCTGTACTTGTGATGGGATCTCTGCACTCATAGTGGGATCTCTGCACTTGTGATGGGATCTTTGCACTCATGATGGGATCTCTGAACTTGTGGTGGGATCTCTGCACTCATAGTGGGATTTCTCCACTTGTGATGGGATCTCTACACTCGTGGTGGGATCTCTGCACCTGTGATGGGATCTCTGCACTTGTGTTGGGATCTTTGCATTCATGGTAGGATCTTTGCACCTGTGGTGGGATCTCTGCACTTGTGGTGGGATCTCTGCACTTGTGATAGGATCTCTGCATTCATGGTGGGATCTTTGCACTTGTGATGGGATCTCTGTACTTGTGGTGGGATCTTTGCACTCATGGTGGGAGATCTGCACTCATGGTGGGGTCGCTGCACTTGTGATGGGATCTCTGCACTCATAGTGGGATCTCTCTACTCATGATAGGATTTCTGCACTTGTGGTGGGATCTCTGCACTCATAGTGGGATCTCTCTACTTGTGATGGGGTCTCTGCACTCATGAGGGGATCTCTGCATTTGTGGTGGGATCTCTGCACTCACAATGGGATCTCTCTACTTGTGATGGGATCTTTGCACTCATGATGGGTTCTCTGCACTTGTGGTGGGATCTCTGCACTCATAGTGGGATCTCTCTACTTGTGATGGGATCTCTATACTCATGGTGGGATCTCTGCACTTGTGATGGGATCTCTGCACTCATGGTAGGATCTCTGCATTTGTGATGGAATCACTGCACTTATGGTGGGATCTTTGCACTTGTGGTAGGATCTCTGCATTTGTGATAGGATCTCTGCATTCATGGTAGGATTTCTGCACTTGTGGGATCTCTGCTCTCATGAAGGGATCCTTGTCCTTGTGGTAGGATCACTGTACTCATGGTAGGATCTCTCTACTTGTGATGGGATCTCTACACTCATGGTGGGATCTCTGCGCATGTGATGGGATCCCTGCACTCATAGTGGGATCTTTACACTTGTGATGGGATCTCTGCAGTCATGGCAGGATAATTGCACTTGTGGTGGGATCTCTGCACTCATGGTGGGATCTCTGCACTTAAGGTGGGATCTCTGCACTCATAGTGGGATCTATCTACTTGTGATGGGATCTCTGCTTTCCTGGTGGGATCTCTGCACTTGTAATGAGATCTCTACACTCATGGTGGGATCTCTGCACTTGTGATGGGCTATTTGCACTTGTGGTGGGATCTCTGCATTCATGGTGGTTCTTTGTACTTGTGGTGGGATCTCTGCACTTGTGGTGGGATCTCTGCACTTGTGATAGGATCTCTGCATTCATGGTGGAATCTCTGCACTCATGGGATCTCTGCACTTGTGAAGGGATCTTGACTTGTGAAGGGATCTCTGCACTTGTGGTGGGATCTCTGCATTCATGGTGTGATCTCCACACTTGTGGTAGGATCTCTGTACTTGTGGTGGGATCTCTCTAGTTGTGATGGGATCTTTACTATCATGGTGGGATCTCTGCACTCATGGTGGGATCTCTGCACTTGTGAAGGGATCTCTGCATTCATAGTGAGATCTCTCTACTTGTGATGGCATCTCTCCACCTGTGGTGGGATCTCTCTACTTGTGATGTGATCTCTGCACTCATGGTGGGGTTTCTGCACTTGTGATGGGATCCCTGCAGTCATGGTGGGATCTCTGCACTTGTGATGGGATCTCTGTACTTCTGGTGGGATCTCTGCACTCATGGTGGGATCTCTACACTTGTGATGGAATCTTGCACTCATGGTGGATCTCTGCACTTGTGGTGGGATCTCTGCACTCATAGTGGGATCTCTGCCCTTGTGGTGGGATCTCTGCACTCGTGATGGGATCTCTGCACTCATGGTGGGATCTGTGTACTCATAGTGGAATCTCTTTACTTGTGATGGGATCTCTGCACTTGTGTTGGGATCTCTGCACTTATGGTGGGTTTTCTGCACTTATTGTGGGGTCTCTGCACTTGAGATGGGATCTCTGTACTCATGGTGGGATCTCTGCACTTGTGGTGGGATCTCTGCACTCATAGTGGGATCTCTCTACTTTTGATGGGATCTCTGCACTTATGGTGGGATCTCTGCACTTATGATGGGATCTCTTCACATGTGGTGGGATCTCTGCACTTGTGGTGCGATCTCTGCACATCTGGTGGGATCTCTATACTCATGATGGGATCTCTGCACTTGTGACGGGATCGCTGCACTTTTGGTGGGATATCTGCACTCATGGTGGGATCTCTGCACTTGTGATGGGATCTCTGCACTTTTGGTGGGATATCTGCACTCATGGTGGGATCTCTGCACTTGTGATGGGATCTCTGCACTTATGGTGGGATCTTTGCACTTGTGGTGGGATCTCTGCACTTGTGATAGGATCTCTGCATTCATGGTGGGATCTCTGCATGTGTGGTGGGATCTCTGCACTTGTGATGGGATCTCTGCACATGTGGTGGGATCTCTGCACTTGTGGTGGGATCTCTGCACTTGTGATGGGATCTCTGTATTCATGGTGGGATCTCTACACTTGTGGTGGGATCTTTGCACTTGTGATGGGATCTCTACACTTGTGTTGGGATCTCTGCACTCATGGTGGGAACTCTGCACTTGTGATGGGATCTCTGCACTCATGGTGGGATCTCTGTACTTGTGGTGGGATCTCTGCATTCATAGTGGGATCTCTCTACTTGTGATGGGATCTCTGCACTCATGGTGGGATCTCTGCACTTGAGATGGAATCTTTATACTTGTGGTGGGATCTCTGCACTTGTGATGGGATCTCTGCACTTGTGTTGGGATCTTTGCATTCATGGTATGATCTCTGCATTCATGGTGGGATCTCTGCATTCATGGTGGGATCTCTGCACTTGTGATGGGATCTCTGCACTTGTGGTGGGATCTCTGCACTTGTGAAAGGATATCTGCACTCATGGAGGGATCTCTGCACTTGTGATGGGATCTCTGCACTTGTGTTGGGATCTTTGCATTCATGGTGGGATCTTTGCACCTGTGGTGGGATCTCTGCACTTGTGGTGGGATCTCTGCACTCATGGTGGGATCTCTGCACTTGTGATGGGATCTCTGCACTTGTGTTGGGATCTTTGCATTCATGGAGGGATCTTTGCACCTGTGGTGGGATCTCTGCACCTGTGGTGGGATCTCTGCACTTGTGGTGGGATCTCTGCACTCATGGTGGGATCTCTGCACTTGTGATGGGATCTCTACACTTATGTTGGGATCTTTGCATTCATGGTGGGATCTTTGCACCTGTGGTGGGATCTCTGCACTTGTGGTTGGAACTCTGCACTTGTGATGGGATCTCTGCACTCATAGTGGGATCTCTCTACTTATGATGGGATTTCTGCACTTGTGGTGGGATCTCTGCACTCATAGTGGGATCTCTCTACTTGTGATGGGCTCTCTGCACTCATGATGGGATTTCTGCACTTGTGGTGGGATCTCTGCATTCATGGTGGGATCTCTGCACTTGTGGTGGGATCTCTGCACTTGTGATGGCATCTCTGCACTTGTGGTGGGATCTCTGCACTCATGGTGAGATAGCTGCACTTGTGATGGGATCTCTGCACTCATTTTGGGATCCCAGCACTTGTGATAGGATCTCTTCACTCATAGTGGGATCTATCTAATTGTGATGGGATCTCTGCACTCCTGGTGGGATCTCTGTACTTGTGATGGGATCTCTGCACTCATGGTGGGATGTCTCTACTTGTGATGGGATCTCTGTACTCGTGGTGGGATCTCTGCAAGTGTGATGGGATCTCTGCACTCATGGTAGGATCTCTACACTTGTGATAGGTTCTCTGCATTCATGGTGGGATCTCTGCACTTGTAGGATCTCTGCCCTTATGATGGATCTCTGCACTTTTGGTGGGATCTCTGCACTCATGGTGGGATCTCTGCACTTGTGATGGGATCTCTGCACTCATGGTGGGATCTTAGCTCTTGTGGTGGGATCTGTGTACTCATAGTGGGATCTGTCTACTTGTGATGGGATCTCTGCACTCATGGTGGGATCTCTGCACTTGTGGTGGGATCTCAGCACTTGTGATGGGATCTCTGCACTCATGGTGGGATCTCTGCACTTGTGATGGGATCTCTGCACTTGTGGTGGAATCTTTGCACTCATGGTGGGATCTCTTTACTTGTGATGAGATCTCTGCACTCATGGTGGGATCTTTGCACTTGTGATGGGATCTCTGTACCCATGGTGGGATCTCTGCACTCATGGTGGGATCTATCTACTTGTGATGAGATCTCTGCACTCATGGTGGGATCTCTGCACTTATGATGGGATCTCTGTACTCATGGTGGGATCTCTGCACTTGTGGTGGGATCTCTGCACTCATGGTGGGATCTCTGCACTTGTGATGGGATATCTGCACTCATGGTTGGATCTCTGTACTTGTGGTGGGATCTCTGCACTCATAGTGGGATCTATCTACTTTTGATGGGATCTCTGCACTCATGGTGGGATCTCTGCACTCATGGTGGGATCTCTGCACTTGTGATGGGATCTCTGCACTTGTGGTGGAATCTTTGTACTCATGGTGGGATCTCTCTACTTGTGATAAGATCTCTGCACTCATGGTGGGATCTTTGCACTTGTGATGGGATCTCTGTACTCATGGTGGGATCTCTGCACTCATGGTGGGGATCTATCTACTTGTGATGAGATCTCTGCACTTATGGTGTGATCTCTGCACTTATGATGGGATCTCTGTACTCATGGTGGGATCTCTGCACTTGTGATGGGATCGCTGCACTTTTGGTGGGATATCTGCACTCATTGTGGGATCTCTGCACTTGTGATGGGATCTCTGCACTTTTGGTGGGATATATGCACTCATGGTGGGATCTCTGCGCTTGTGATGGGATCTCTGCACTTATGGTGGGATCTTTGCACTTGTGGTGGGATCTCTGCACTTGTGATAGGATCTCTGCATTCATGGTGGGATCTCTGCATGTGTGGTGGGATCTCTGCACTTGTGATGGGATCTCTGCACATGTGGTGGGATCTCTGCACTTGTGGTGGGATCTCTGCACTTGTGATGGGATCTCTGTATTCATGGTGGGATCTCTACACTTGTGGTGGGATCTTTGCACTTGTGATGGGATCTCTACACTTGTGGTGGGATCTCTGCACTCATGGTGGGAACTCTGCACTTGTGATGGGATCTCTTCACTCATGGTGGGATCTCTGCACTTGAGATGGAATCTTTATACTTGTGGTGGGATCTCTGCACTTGTGATGGGATCTCTGCACTCATGGTGGGAACTCTGCACTTGTGATGGGATCTCTGCACTCATGGTGGGATCTCTGCACTTGAGATGGAATCTTTACACTTGTGGTGGGATCTCTGCACTTGTGATGGGATCTCTGCACTTGTGTTGGGATCTTTGCATTCATGGTATGATCTCTGCACTTGTGGTGGGATCTCTGCACTTGTGGTGGGATCTCTGCACTTGTGATAGGATCTCTGCGTCCATGGGGGATATCTGCACTCATGGTGGGATCTCTGCACTTGTGATGGGATCTCTGCACTTGTGTTGGGATCTTTGCATTCATGGTGGGATCTCTGCACTTGTGGTGGGATCTCTGCACTCATGGTGGGATCTCTGCACTTGTGATGGGATCTCTGCACTTGTGTTGGGATCTTTGCATTCATGGTGGGATCTTTGCACCTGTGGTGGGATCTCTGCACTTGTGGTCAGATCTCTGCACTTGTGATAGGATCTCTGCATTCATGGTGGGATCTCTGCACTAATGGTGGGATCTCTGCACTTGTGATGGGATCTCTGTACTTGTCGTGGGATCTTTGCACTCATGGTGGGAGGTCTGCACTCATGGTGGGATCGCTGCACTTGTGATGGGATCTCTGCACTCATAGTGGGATCTCTCTACTTATGATGGGATTTCTGCACTTGTGGTGGGATCTCTGCACTCATAGTGGGATCTCTCTACTTGTGATGGGGTCTCTGCACTCATGGTGGGATTTCTGCATTTGTGGTGGGATCTCTGCACTCACAGTGGGATCTCTCTACTTGTGATGGGATCACTGCACTCATGGTAGGATCTCTGCTTTTGTGATGGGATCCCCTCACTCATGGTGGGTTCTCTGCACTTGTGGTGGGATCTCAGCACTCATAGTGGGATCTCTCTACTTGTGATGGGATCTCTATACTCATGGTGGGTTCTCTGCACTTGTGGTGGGATCTCTGCACTCATAGTGGGATCTCTCTACTTGTGATGGGATCTCTATACTCATGGTAGGATCTCTGCATTTGTGATGGGATCACTGCACTTATGGTGGGATCTTTGCACTTGTGGTAGGATCTCTGCATTTGTGATAGGATCTCTGCATTCATGGTGGGATCTCTGCACTTGTGGGATCTCTGCTCTCATGAAGGGATCCTTGTCCTTGTGGTAGGATCACTGTACTCATGGTGGGATCTCTCTACTTGTGATGGGATATCTATACTCATGGTGGGATCTCTGTGCATGTGATGGGATCTCTGTACTCATAGTGGGATCTTTACACTTGTGATGGGATCTCTGCAGTCATGACAGGATAACTGCACTTGTGGTGGGATCTCTGCACTCATGGTGGGATCTCTGCACTTGAGGTGGGATCTCTGCACTCTTAGTGGGATCTATCTACTTGTGATGGGATCTCTGCTTTCATGGTGGAATCTCTGCACTTGTGATGAGATCTCTACACTCATGGTGGGATCTCTGCACTTGTGATGGGCTATTTGCACTTGTGGTGGGATCTCTGCATTCATGGTGGATCTTTGTACTTGTGGTGGGTTCTCTGCACTTGTGGTGGGATCTCTGCACTTGTGATAGGATCTCTGCATTCATGGTGGAATCTCTGCACTCATGGGATCTCTGCACTTGTGAAGGGATCTTGACTTGACTTGACTTGTGAAGGGATCTCTGCACTTGCGGTGGGATCTCTGCATTCATGGTGTGATCTCTACACTTGTGGTAGGATCTCTGTACTTGTGGTGGGATCTATCTACTTGTGATGGGATCTTTACTATCATGGTGGGATCTCTGCACTTGTGATGGGATCTCTGCACTCATAGTGGGATCTCTGCATTCATAGTGAGATCTACCAACTTGTGATGGGATCTCTGCACTTGTGGTGGGATCTCTGCACTCATAGTGAGATCTCTCTACTGTGATGCGATCTCTGCACTCATGGTGGGATCTCTGTGCTTGTGATGGGATCTCTGCACTCTAGTGGGATCTCAGCACTTGTGATGGGATCTCTGTACTCATGGTGGGATCTCTGCACTTGTGATGGGATCGCTGCACTTTTGGTGGGATATCTGCACTCATTGTGGGATCTCTGCACTTGTGATGGGATCTCTGCACTTTTGGTGGGATATATGCACTCATGGTGGGATCTCTGCACTTGTGATGGGATCTCTGCACTTATGGTGGGATCTTTGCACTTGTGGTGGGATCTCTGCACTTGTGATAGGATCTCTGCATTCATGGTGGGATCTCTGCATGTGTGGTGGGATCTCTGCACTTGTGATGGGATCTCTGCACATGTGGTGGGATCTCTGCACTTGTGGTGGGATCTCTGCACTTGTGATGGGATCTCTGTATTCATGGTGGGATCTCTACACTTGTGGTGGGATCTTTGCACTTGTGATGGGATCTCTACACTTGTGGTGGGATCTCTGCACTCATGGTGGGAACTCTGCACTTGTGATGGGATCTCTTCACTCATGGTGGGATCTCTGCACTTGAGATGGAATCTTTATACTTGTGGTGGGATCTCTGCACTTGTGATGGGATCTCTGCACTCATGGTGGGAACTCTGCACTTGTGATGGGATCTCTGCACTCATGGTGGGATCTCTGCACTTGAGATGGAATCTTTAAACTTGTGGTGGGATCTCTGCACTTGTGATGGGATCTCTACACTTGTGTTGGGATCTTTGCATTCATGGTATGATCTCTGCACTTGTGGTGGGATCTCTGCACTTGTGGTGGGATCTCTGCACTTGTGATAGGATCTCTGCGTCCATGGGGGATATCTGCACTCATGGTGGGATCTCTGCACTTGTGATGGGATCTCTGCACTTGTGTTGGGATCTTTGCATTCATGGTGGGATCTCTGCACTTGTGGTGGGATCTCTGCACTCATGGTGGGATCTCTGCACTTGTGATGGGATCTCTGCACTTGTGTTGGGATCTTTGCATTCATGGTGGGATCTTTGCACCTGTGGTGGGATCTCTGCACTTGTGGTCAGATCTCTGCACTTGT
Source organism: Lissotriton helveticus (assembly GCF_964261635.1). NCBI lineage: Eukaryota > Metazoa > Chordata > Amphibia > Caudata > Salamandridae > Lissotriton > Lissotriton helveticus. Next base: position 368,306,298 of record NC_136071.1, read on the forward strand.
GATAGGATCTCTGCATTCATGGTGGGATCTCTGCACTCATGGTGGGATCTCTGCACTTGTGATGGGATCTCTGTACTTGTGGTGGGATCTTTGCACTCATGGTGGGAGGTCTGCACTCATGGTGGGATCGCTGCACTTGTGATGGGATCTCTGCACTCATAGTGGGATCTCTCTACTTATGATGGGATTTCTGCACTTGTGGTGGGATCTCTGCACTCATAGTGGGATCTCTCTACTTGTGATGGGGTCTCTGCACTCATGGTGGGATTTCTGCATTTGTGGTGGGATCTCTGCACTCACAGTGGGATCTCTCTACTTGTGATGGGATCACTGCACTCATGGTAGGATCTCTGCTTTTGTGATGGGATCCCCTCACTCATGGTGGGTTCTCTGCACTTGTGGTGGGATCTCAGCACTCATAGTGGGATCTCTCTACTTGTGATGGGATCTCTATACTCATGGTGGGTTCTCTGCACTTGTGGTGGGATCTCTGCACTCATAGTGGGATCTCTCTACTTGTGATGGGATCTCTATACTCATGGTAGGATCTCTGCATTTGTGATGGGATCACTGCACTTATGGTGGGATGTTTGCACTTGTGGTAGGATCTCTGCATTTGTGATAGGATCTCTGCATTCATGGTGGGATCTCTGCACTTGTGGGATCTCTGCTCTCATGAAGGGATCCTTGTCCTTGTGGTAGGATCACTGTACTCATGGTGGGATCTCTCTACTTGTGATGGGATATCTATACTCATGGTGGGATCTCTGTGCATGTGATGGGATCTCTGTACTCATAGTGGGATCTTTACACTTGTGATGGGATCTCTGCAGTCATGACAGGATAACTGCACTTGTGGTGGGATCTCTGCACTCATGGTGGGATCTCTGCACTTGAGGTGGGATCTCTGCACTCATAGTGGAATCTATCTACTTGTGATGGGATCTCTGCTTTCATGGTGGAATCTCTGCACTTGTGATGAGATCTCTACACTCATGGTGGGATCTCTGCACTTGTGGTGGGCTATTTGCACTTGTGGTGGGATCTCTGCATTCATGGTGGATCTTTGTACTTGTGGTGGGTTCTCTGCACTTGTGGTGGGATCTCTGCACTTGTGATAGGATCTCTGCATTCATGGTGGAATCTCTGCACTCATGGGATCTCTGCACTTGTGAAGGGATCTTGACTTGACTTGTGAAGGGATCTCTGCACTTGCGGTGGGATCTCTGCATTCATGGTGTGATCTCTACACTTGTGGTAGGATCTCTGTACTTGTGGTGGGATCTATCTACTTGTGATGGGATCTTTACTATCATGGTGGGATCTCTGCACTTGTGATGGGATCTCTGCACTCATAGTGGGATCTCTGCATTCATAGTGAGATCTCCCAACTTGTGATGGGATCTCTGCACTTGTGGTGGGATCTCTGCACTCATAGTGAGATCTCTCTACTGTGATGCGATCTCTGCACTCATGGTGGGATCTCTGTGCTTGTGATGGGATCTCTGCACTCTAGTGGGATCTCTGCACTTGTGATGGGATCTTTGCACTCATGGTGGGATCTCTGCACTTGTGATGGGATCTCTGCACTTTTGGTGGGATATCTGCACTCATGGTGGGATCTCTGCACTTGTGATGGGATCTCTGCACTTGTGTTGGGATCTTTGCATTCATGGTGGGATCTTTGCACCTGTGGTGGGATCTCTGCACTTGTGGTGGGATCTCTGCACTCATGGTGGGATCTCTGCACTTGAGATGGGATCTCAGCACTTGTGTTGGGATCTTTGCATTCATGGAGGGATTTTTGCACCTGTGGTGGGATCTCTGCACCTGTGGTGGGATCTCTGCACTTGTGGTGGGATCTCTGCACTCATAGTGGGATCTCTGCACTTGTGATGGGATCTCTACACTTGTGTTGGGATCTTTGCATTCATGGTGGGATCTTTGCACCTGTGGTGGGATCTCTGCACTTGTGGTGGGAACTCTGCACTTGTGATGGGATCTCTGCACTCATAGTGGGATCTCTCTACTTATGATGGGATTTCTGCACTTGTGGTGGGATCTCTGCACTCATAATGGGATCTCTCTACTTGTGATGGGGTCTTTGCACTCATGATGGGATTTCTGCACTTGTGGTGGGATCTCTGCATTCATGGTGGGATCTATGCACTTGTGGTGGGATCTCTGCACTTGTGATGGCATCTCTGCACTTGTGGTGGGATATCTGCACTCATAGTGAGATAGCTGCACTTGTGATGGGATCTCTGCACTTATTTTGGGATCTCAGCACTTGTGATAGGATCTCTTTACTCATAGTGGGATCTATATAATTGTGATGGGATCCCTGCACTCCTGGTGGGATCTCTGTACTTGTGATGGGATCTCTGCACTCATGGTGGGATGTCTCTACTTGTGATGGGATCTCTGTACTTGTGGTAGGATCTCTGCAAGTGTGATGGGATCTCTGCACTCATGGTGGGATCTCTACACTTGTGATAGGATCTCTGCATTCATGGTGGGATCTCTGCACTTGTTGTAGGATCTCTGCCCTTATGATGGATCTCTGCACTTTTGGTGGGATCTCTGCACTCTTGGTGGGATCTCTGCACTTGTGATGGGATCTCTGCACTCATGGTGGGATCTCTGCACTTGTGGTGGGATCTCTGCTCTCATGGTGGGATCTCTGCACTTGTGGTGGGATCTCTGCACTTGTGATGGGATCTCTGTATTCATGGTGGGATCTCTACACTTGTGGTGGGATCTTTGCACTTGTGATGGGATCTCTACACTTGTGGTGGGATCTCTGCACTCATGGTGGGAACTCTGCACTTGTGATGGGATCTCTTCACTCATGGTGGGATCTCTGCACTTGAGATGGAATCTTTATACTTGTGGTGGGATCTCTGCACTTGTGATGGGATCTCTGCACTCATGGTGGGAACTCTGCACTTGTGATGGGATCTCTGCACTCATGGTGGGATCTCTGCACTTGAGATGGAATCTTTAAACTTGTGGTGGGATCTCTGCACTTGTGATGGGATCTATGCACTTGTGTTGGGATCTTTGCATTCATGGTATGATCTCTGCACTTGTGGTGGGATCTCTGCACTTGTGGTGGGATCTCTGCACTTGTGATAGGATCTCTGCGTCCATGGGGGATATCTGCACTCATGGTGGGATCTCTGCACTTGTGATGGGATCTCTGCACTTGTGTTGGGATCTTTGCATTCATGGTGGGATCTCTGCACTTGTGGTGGGATCTCTGCACTCATGGTGGGATCTCTGCACTTGTGATGGGATCTCTGCACTTGTGTTGGGATCTTTGCATTCATGGTGGGATCTTTGCACCTGTGGTGGGATCTCTGCACTTGTGGTCAGATCTCTGCACTTGTGATAGGATCTCTGCATTCATGGTGGGATCTCTGCACTCATGGTGGGATCTCTGCACTTGTGATGGGATCTCTGTACTTGTGGTGGGATCTTTGCACTCATGGTGGGAGGTCTGCACTCATGGTGGGATCGCTGCACTTGTGATGGGATCTCTGCACTCATAGTGGGATCTCTCTACTTATGATGGGATTTCTGCACTTGTGGTGGGATCTCTGCACTCATAGTGGGATCTCTCTACTTGTGATGGGGTCTCTGCACTCATGGTGGGATTTCTGCATTTGTGGTGGGATCTCTGCACTCACAGTGGGATCTCTCTACTTGTGATGGGATCACTGCACTCATGGTAGGATCTCTGCTTTTGTGATGGGATCCCCTCACTCATGGTGGGTTCTCTGCACTTGTGGTGGGATCTCAGCACTCATAGTGGGATCTCTCTACTTGTGATGGGATCTCTATACTCATGGTGGGTTCTCTGCACTTGTGGTGGGATCTCTGCACTCATAGTGGGATCTCTCTACTTGTGATGGGATCTCTATACTCATGGTAGGATCTCTGCATTTGTGATGGGATCACTGCACTTATGGTGGGATGTTTGCACTTGTGGTAGGATCTCTGCATTTGTGATAGGATCTCTGCATTCATGGTGGGATCTCTGCACTTGTGGGATCTCTGCTCTCATGAAGGGATCCTTGTCCTTGTGGTAGGATCACTGTACTCATGGTGGGATCTCTCTACTTGTGATGGGATATCTATACTCATGGTGGGATCTCTGTGCATGTGATGGGATCTCTGTACTCATAGTGGGATCTTTACACTTGTGATGGGATCTCTGCAGTCATGACAGGATAACTGCACTTGTGGTGGGATCTCTGCACTCATGGTGGGATCTCTGCACTTGAGGTGGGATCTCTGCACTCATAGTGGAATCTATCTACTTGTGATGGGATCTCTGCTTTCATGGTGGAATCTCTGCACTTGTGATGAGATCTCTACACTCATGGTGGGATCTCTGCACTTGTGGTGGGCTATTTGCACTTGTGGTGGGATCTCTGCATTCATGGTGGATCTTTGTACTTGTGGTGGGTTCTCTGCACTTGTGGTGGGATCTCTGCACTTGTGATAGGATCTCTGCATTCATGGTGGAATCTCTGCACTCATGGGATCTCTGCACTTGTGAAGGGATCTTGACTTGACTTGTGAAGGGATCTCTGCACTTGCGGTGGGATCTCTGCATTCATGGTGTGATCTCTACACTTGTGGTAGGATCTCTGTACTTGTGGTGGGATCTATCTACTTGTGATGGGATCTTTACTATCATGGTGGGATCTCTGCACTTGTGATGGGATCTCTGCACTCATAGTGGGATCTCTGCATTCATAGTGAGATCTCCCAACTTGTGATGGGATCTCTGCACTTGTGGTGGGATCTCTGCACTCATAGTGAGATCTCTCTACTGTGATGCGATCTCTGCACTCATGGTGGGATCTCTGTGCTTGTGATGGGATCTCTGCACTCTAGTGGGATCTCTGCACTTGTGATGGGATCTTTGCACTCATGGTGGGATCTCTGCACTTGTGATGGGATCTCTGCACTTTTGGTGGGATATCTGCACTCATGGTGGGATCTCTGCACTTGTGATGGGATCTCTGCACTTGTGTTGGGATCTTTGCATTCATGGTGGGATCTTTGCACCTGTGGTGGGATCTCTGCACTTGTGGTGGGATCTCTGCACTCATGGTGGGATCTCTGCACTTGAGATGGGATCTCTGCACTTGTGTTGGGATCTTTGCATTCATGGAGGGATTTTTGCACCTGTGGTGGGATCTCTGCACCTGTGGTGGGATCTCTGCACTTGTGGTGGGATCTCTGCACTCATAGTGGGATCTCTGCACTTGTGATGGGATCTCTACACTTGTGTTGGGATCTTTGCATTCATGGTGGGATCTTTGCACCTGTGGTGGGATCTCTGCACTTGTGGTGGGAACTCTGCACTTGTGATGGGATCTCTGCACTCATAGTGGGATCTCTCTACTTATGATGGGATTTCTGCACTTGTGGTGGGATCTCTGCACTCATAATGGGATCTCTCTACTTGTGATGGGGTCTTTGCACTCATGATGGGATTTCTGCACTTGTGGTGGGATCTCTGCATTCATGGTGGGATCTATGCACTTGTGGTGGGATCTCTGCACTTGTGATGGCATCTCTGCACTTGTGGTGGGATATCTGCACTCATAGTGAGATAGCTGCACTTGTGATGGGATCTCTGCACTTATTTTGGGATCTCAGCACTTGTGATAGGATCTCTTTACTCATAGTGGGATCTATATAATTGTGATGGGATCCCTGCACTCCTGGTGGGATCTCTGTACTTGTGATGGGATCTCTGCACTCATGGTGGGATGTCTCTACTTGTGATGGGATCTCTGTACTTGTGGTAGGATCTCTGCAAGTGTGATGGGATCTCTGCACTCATGGTGGGATCTCTACACTTGTGATAGGATCTCTGCATTCATGGTGGGATCTCTGCACTTGTTGTAGGATCTCTGCCCTTATGATGGATCTCTGCACTTTTGGTGGGATCTCTGCACTCTTGGTGGGATCTCTGCACTTGTGATGGGATCTCTGCACTCATGGTGGGATCTCTGCACTTGTGGTGGGATCTCTGCTCTCATGGTGGGATCTCTGCACTTGTGATGAGATCTCTGCACTCATGGTGGGATCTTTGCACTTGTGATGGGATCTCTGTACTAATGGTGGGATCTCTGCACTCATGGTGGGATCTATCTACTTGTGATGAGATCTCTGCACTCATGGTGGGATCTCTGCACTTATGATGGGATCTCTGAACTCATGGTGGGAACTCTGCACTTGTGATGGGATTGCTGCACTTTTGGTGGGATATCTGCACTCATGGTGGGATCTCTGCACTTGTGATGGATCTCTGCACTTTTGGTGGGATATCTGCACTCATGGTGGGATCTCTGCACTTGTGATGGGATCTCTGCACTTATGGTGGGATCTTTGCACTTGTGGTGGGATCTCTGCACTTGTGATAGGATCCCTGCATTCATGGTGGGATCTATGCATGTGTGGTGGGATCTCTGCACTTGTGATGGGATTTCTGCACATGTGGTGGGATCTCTGCACTTGTGGTGGGATCTCTGCACTTGTGATGGGATCTCTGTATTCATGGTGGGATCTCTACACTTGTGGTGGGATCTTTGCACTTGTGATGGGATCTCTACACTTGTGGTGGGATCTCTGCACTCATGGTGGGATCTCTGTACTTGTGGTGGGATCTCTCAATTCATAGTGGAATATCTCTACTTGTGATGGGATCTCTGCACTCATGGTGGGATCTCTGCACTTGAGATGGAATCTTTATACTTGTGGTGGGATCTCTGCACTTGTGATGGGATCTCTGCACTTGTGTTGGGATCTTTGCATTCATGGTATGATCTCTGCACTTGTGGTGGGATCTCTGCACTTGTGGTGGGATCTCTGCACTTGTGATAGGATCTCTGCATCCATGGGGGGATATCTGCACTCATGGTGGGATCTCTGCACTCGTGATTGGATCTCTGCACTTGTGGTGGGATCTCTGCACTTGTGAAAGGATATCTGTACTCATGGAGGGATCTCTGCACTTGTGATGGGATCTCTGCACTTGTGTTGGGATCTTTGCATTCATGGTGGGATCTTTGCACCTGTGTGGGATCTCTGCACTTGTGGTGGGATCTCTGCAGTCATGGTGGGATCTCTGCATTTGTGATGGGATCTCTGCACTTGTGTTGGGATCTTTGCATTCATGGTGGGATCTTTGCACCTGTGGTGGGATCTCTGCACTTGTGGTGGGATCTCTGCACTTGTGATAGGATCTCTGCATTCATGGTGGGATCTCTGCACTCACAGTGGGATCTCTGCACTGTTGATGGGATCTCTGTACTTGTGGTGGGATCTTTGCACTCATGGTGGGAGCTCTGCACTCATGGTGGGATCGCTGCCCTTGTGATAGGATCTCTGCATTCATGGTGGAATCTCTGCACTCATGGGATCTCTGCACTTGTGAAGGGATCTTGACTTGACTTGACTTGTGAAGGGATCTCTGCACTTGCGGTGGGATCTCTGCATTCATGGTGTGATCTCCACACTTGTGGTAGGATCTCTGTACTTGTGGTGGGATCTCTCTACTTGTTTTGGGATCTTTACTATCATGGTGGGATCTCTGCACTTGTGATGGGATCTCTGCACTCATAGTGGGATCTCTGCATTCATAGTGAGATCTCCCAACTTGTGATGGGATCTCTGCACTTGTGGTGGGATCTCTGCACTCATAGTGAGATCTCTCTACTGTGATGCGATCTCTGCACTCATGGTGGGATCTCTGTGCTTGTGATGGGATCTCTGCACTCATAGTGGTATCTCTGCACTTGTGATGGGATCTTTGCACTCATGGTGGGATCTCTGCACTTGTGGTGGTATCTCTGCACTCATAGTGGGATGTCTCTACTTGTGATGGGTTCTCTGCACTCATGGTGGGATCTCTGCACTTGTGATGGGATCGCTGTAATCATAGTGGGATCTCTGCACTTGTGATGGGATCTTTGCACTCATGGTGGGATCTCTACACTTGTGGTGGTATCTCTGCACTCATAGTGGGATGTCGCTACTTGTGATGGGTTCTCTGCACTCATGGTGGGATCTCTGCACTTGTGATGGGATCGCTGTAATCATGGTGGGATCTCTGCACTTGTGATGGGATCTCTGCACTTGTGGTGGGATCTCTGTACTTGTGATGGGATCTCTGCACTTGTAATAGGATCTCTGCATTCATGGTGGGATCTTTGCACTTCTGGTGGGATCTCTGCATTCATAGTGAGATCTCTCTACTTGTGATGGCATCTCTGCACTAGTGGTGGGATCTCTGCACTTAAGATGGGATCTCTGCACTCATGGTGGGATCTGTGCATTCATGGTGGGATCTCTGTAATTGTGGTGGTATCTCTGCACTCATAGTGGGCTCTCTCTACTTGTGATGGGATCTCTGCACTTGTGATGGGATCTCTGCACTTGTGATGGGATCTCTGCATTCATGGTTGGATCTCTGCACTTGTGATGGGATCTCTGCACTCATGGTGGGATCTCTCTACTTGTGATGTGATCTCTGCACTCATGGTGGGATTTCTGCACTTGTGATGGGATCTCTGCACTCATGGTGGGATCTTTGCACTTGTGATGGGATCTCTGTACTTCTGGTGGGATCTCTGCACTCATGGTGGGATTTCTACACTTGTGATGGAATCTTGCACTCATGGTGGGATCTCTGCACTTGTGGTGGGATCTCTGCACTCATAGTGGGATCTCTGCCCTTGTGGTGGGATCTCTGCACTTGTGATGGGATCTCTGCACTTGTGATGGGATCTCTGCACTCATGGTGGGATCTGTGTACTCATAGTGGAATCTCTTTACTTGTGATGGGATCTCTGCACTTGTGGTGGGATCTCTGCACTTATGGTGGGTTTTCTGCACTTATTGTGGGATCTCTGCACTTGAGATGGGATCTCTGTACTCATGGTGGGATCTCTGCACTTGTGGTAGGATCTCTGCACTCATAGTGGGACCTCTCTACTTTTGATGGGATCTCTGCACTTATGGTGGGATCTCTGCACTTATGATGGGATCTCTTTACTTGTGGTGGGATCTCTGCACTTGTGGTGCGATCTCTGCACATGTGGTGGGATCTCTATACTCATGGTGGGATCTCTGCACTTGTGATGATGGGATCTCTGCACTTATGGTGGGATCTTTGCACTTGTGATGGGATCTCTGCACTTACGGTGGGATATTTGCACTTGTGGTGGGATCTCTGCACTTGTGATAGGATCTCTGCATTCATGGTGGGATCTCTGCACGTGTGGTGACATCTCTGCACTTATGGTGGGATCTTTGCACTTATAGTGGGATCCTGCACTTGTGATAGGATCACTGCACTTATGGTGGGATCTCTGCACTTATGATGGGATCTCTTCACTTGTGGTGGGATCTCTGTACTTGTGGTGGGATCTCTGCACTTGTGATGGGATCGCTGTAATCATAGTGGGATCTCTGCACTTGTGATGGGATCTTTGCACTCATGGTGGGATCTCTACACTTGTGGTGGTATCTCTGCACTCATAGTGGGATGTCTCTACTTGTGATGGGTTCTCTGACCTCATGGTGGGATCTCTGCACTTGTGATGGGATCGCTGTAATCATGGTGGGATCTCTGCACTTGTGATGGGATCTCTGCACTTGTGGTGGGATCTCTGTACTTGTGATGGGATCTCTGCACTTGTAATAGGTTCTCTGCATTCATGGTGGGATCTTTGCACTTCTGGTGGGATCTCTGCATTCATAGTGAGATCTCTCTACTTGTGATGGCATCTCTGCACTAGTGGTGGTATCTCTGCACTTAAGATGGGATTTCCGCACTCATGGTGGGATCTGTGCATTCATGGTGGGATCTCTGTAATTGTGGTGGTATCTCTGCACTCATAATGGGCTCTCTCTACTTGTGATGGGATCTCTGCACTTGTGATGGGATCTCTGCACTTGTGATGGGATCTCTGCATTCATGGTTGGATCTCTGCACTTGTGATGGGATCTCTGCACTCATGGTGGGATCTCTCTACTTGTGATGTGATCTCTGCACTCATGGTGGGATTTCTGCACTTGTGATGGGATCTCTGCACTCATGGTGGGATGTCTGCACTTGTGATGGGATCTCTGTACTTCTGGTGGGATCTCTGCACTCATGGTGGGATTTCTACACTTGTGATGGAATCTTGCACTCATGGTGGGATCTCTGCACTTGTGGTGGGATCTCTGCACTCATAGTGGGATCTCTGCCCTTGTGGTGGGATCTCTGCACTTGTGATGGGATCTCTGCACTCATGATGGGATCTCTGCACTCATGGTGGGATCTGTGTACTCATAGTGGAATCTCTTTACTTGTGATGGGATCTCTGCACTTGTGGTGGGATCTCTGCACTTATGGTGGGTTTTCTGCACTTATTGTGGGATCTCTGCACTTGAGATGGGATCTCTGTACTCATGGTGGGATCTCTGCACTTGTGGTGGGATCTCTGCACTCATAGTGGGACCTCTCTACTTTTGATGGGATCTCTGCACTTATGGTGGGATCTCTGCACTTATGATGGGATCTCTTTACTTGTGGTGGGATCTCTGTACTTGTGGTGCGATCTCTGCACATGTGGTGGGATTTCTATACTCATGGTGGGATCTCTGCACTTGTGATGATGGGATCTCTGCACTTATGGTGGGATCTTTGCACTTGTGATGGGATCTCTGCACTTACGGTGGGATATTTGCACTTGTGGTGGGATCTCTGCACTTGTGATAGGATCTCTGCATTCATGGTGGGATCTCTGCACATGTGGTGACATCTCTGCACTTATGGTGGGATCTTTGCACTTATAGTGGGATCCTGCACTTGTGATAGAATCCCTGCACTTATGGTGGGATCTCTGCACTTATGATGGGATCTCTTCACTTGTGGTGGGATCTCTGTACTTGTGGTGGGATCTCTGCACTTGTGGTGGGATCTCTATACTCATGGTGTGATCTCTGCACTTGTGATGGGATCTCTGCACTCATGGTGGGATCTCTGCACTTATGGTAGGATCTCTGTACTCATAGTGGGATCTCTCTACTTATGGTGGGATCTCTGCACTTGTGATCTCTGCTCTTATGGAGGGATCTCTGCACTTGTGATAGGATCTCTGCACTTGTGGTAGGATCTTTGCACTTGTGGTGGGATCTCTGCACTCATGGTGGGATCTCTGCACTGGTGATGGGATCTCTGCACTTGTGGTAGGATCTCTGCACTTATGGTGGGATCTCTGCACTCATGGTGGGATCTTTGTACTTGTGATGGTGTATCTGCGCTCATGGTGGGATCTCTGCCCTCATAGTGGGATCTCTCTACTTGTGATGGGATCTCTGCATTTGTGTTGGGATCTCTGCACTTGTGATGGGTTCTGCATTCATGGTGGGATCTCTGCACGTGTGGTGACATCTCTGCACTTATGGTGGGATCTTTGCACTTATAGTGGGATCCTGCACTTGTGATAGGATCACTGCACTTATGGTGGGATCTCTGCACTTATGATGGGATCTCTTCACTTGTGGTGGGATCTCTGTACTTGTGGTGGGATCTCTGCACTTGTGATGGGATCGCTGTAATCATAGTGGGATCTCTGCACTTGTGATGGGATCTTTGCACTCATGGTGGGATCTCTACACTTGTGGTGGTATCTCTGCACTCATAGTGGGATGTCTCTACTTGTGATGGGTTCTCTGCACTCATGGTGGGATCTCTGCACTTGTGATGGGATCGCTGTAATCATGGTGGGATCTCTGCACTTGTGATGGGATCTCTGCACTTGTGGTGGGATCTCTGTACTTGTGATGGGATCTCTGCACTTGTAATAGGATCTCTGCATTCATGGTGGGATCTTTGCACTTCTGGTGGGATCTCTGCATTCATAGTGAGATCTCTCTACTTGTGATGGCATCTCTGCACTAGTGGTGGTATCTCTGCACTTAAGATGGGATCTCCGCACTCATGGTGGGATCTGTGCATTCATGGTGGGATCTCTGTAATTGTGGTGGTATCTCTGCACTCATAATGGGCTCTCTCTACTTGTGATGGGATCTCTGCACTTGTGATGGGATCTCTGCACTTGTGATGGGATCTCTGCATTCATGGTTGGATCTCTGCACTTGTGATGGGATCTCTGCACTCATGGTGGGATCTCTCTACTTGTGATGTGATCTCTGCACTCATAGTGGGATTTCTGCACTTGTGATGGGATCTCTGCACTCATGGTGGGATCTCTGCACTTGTGATGGGATCTCTGTACTTCTGGTGGGATCTCTGCACTCATGGTGGGATTTCTACACTTGTGATGGAATCTTGCACTCATGGTGGGATCTCTGCACTTGTGGTGGGATCTCTGCACTCATAGTGGGATCTCTGCCCTTGTGGTGGGATCTCTGCACTTGTGATGGGATCTCTGCACTCGTGATGGGATCTCTGCACTCATGGTGGGATCTGTGTACTCATAGTGGAATCTCTTTACTTGTGATGGGATCTCTGCACTTGTGGTGGGATCTCTGCACTTATGGTAGGTTTTCTGCACTTATTGTGGGATCTCTGCACTTGAGATGGGATCTCTGTACTCATGGTGGGATCTCTGCACTTGTGGTGGGATCTCTGCACTCATAGTGGGACCTCTCTACTTTTGATGGGATCTCTGCACTTATGGTGGGATCTCTGCACTTATGATGGGATCTCTTTACTTGTGGTGGGATCTCTGCACTTGTGGTGCGATCTCTGCACATGTGGTGGGATTTCTATACTCATGGTGGGATCTCTGCACTTGTGATGATGGGATCTCTGCACTTATGGTGGGATCTTTGCACTTGTGATGGGATCTCTGCACTTACGGTGGGATATTTGCACTTGTGGTGGGATCTCTGCACTTGTGATAGGATCTCTGCATTCATTGTGGGATCTCTGCACATGTGGTGACATCTCTGCACTTATGGTGGGATCTTTGCACTTATAGTGGGATCCTGCACTTGTGATAGGATCCCTGCACTTATGGTGGGATCTCTGCACTTATGATGGGATCTCTTCACTTGTGGTGGGATCTCTGTACTTGTGGTGGGATCTCTGCACTTGTGGTGGGATCTCTATACTCATGGTGTGATCTCTGCACTTGTGATGGGATCTCTGCACTCATGGTGGGATCTCTGCACTTATGGTAGGATCTCTGTACTCATAGTGGGATCTCTCTACTTATGGTGGGATCTCTGCACTTGTGATCTCTGCTCTTATGGAGGGATCTCTGCACTTGTGATAGGATCTCTGCACTTGTGGTAGGATCTTTGCACTTGTGGTGGGATCTCTGCACTCATGGTGGGATCTCTGCACTGGTGATGGGATCTCTGCACTTGTGGTAGGATCTCTGCACTTATGGTGGGATCTCTGCACTCATGGTGGGATCTTTGTACTTGTGATGGTGTATCTGCGCTCATGGTGGGATCTCTGCCCTCATAGTGGGATCTCTCTATTTGTGATGGGATCTCTGCATTTGTGTTGGGATCTCTGCACTTGTGATGGGTTCTGCACTCATGGTGGGATCTCTGCACTTGTGAAGGGATCTCTGCACTTATGGTGGGATCTCTGCACTTGTGATGGGATCTCTGCTCTCATGATGGGATCCCTGCCCTTGTGATAGGATCTCTGCATTCATGGTGGAATCTCTGCACTCATGGGATCTTTGCACTTGTGAAGGGATCTCTGCACTTGTGGTGGGATCTCTGCATTCATGATGTGATCTCTGCACTTGTGGTGGGATCTCTGTACTTGTAATGGGATCTTTGCACTCATGGTGGGATCTCTGCACTTGTGATGGGATCTCTGTACTCATGGTGGGATCTCTGCATTCAAAGTGAGATCTCCCAACTCGTGATGGGATCTCTGCACTTGTGGTGGGATCTCTGCACTCATAGTGGGATCTCTCTACTTGTGATGGGATCTCTGCACTCATGGTGGGATCGCTGTACTTGTGATGGGATCTCTGCACTCATAGTGGGATCTCTGCACTTGTGATGGGATCTTTGCACTCATGGTGGGATCTCTGCACTTGTGGTGGGATCTCTGCACTCATAGTGGGATTTCTCCACTTGTGATGGTATCTCTGCACTCATGGTGGGATCTCTGCACTTGTGATGGCATCTCTGCACTTGTGTTGGGATCTTTGCATTCATGGTGGGATCTTTGCACCTGTGGTGGGATCTCTGCACTTGTGGTGGGATCTCTGCACTTGTGATAGGATCTCTGCATTCATGGTGGGATCTCTGCACTCACGGTGGGAACTCTGCACTTGTGATGGGATCTCTGTACTTGTGGTGGGATATTTGCACTCATGGTGGGAGCTCTGCACTCATGGTGGGATCGCTGTACTTGTGATGGGATCTCTGCACTCATAGTGGGATCTCTCTACTTATGATGGGATTTCTGCACTTGTGATGGGATCTCTACACTCATAGTGGGATCTCTCTACTTGTGATGGGGTCTCTGCACTCATATTGCGATCTCTGCACTTGTGGTGGGATCTCTGCTCTCATGGTGGGATCTCTGCACTTGTGATGAGATCTCTGCACTCATTGTGGGATCTTTGCACTTGTGATGGGATCTCTGTACTCATGGTGGGATCTCTGCACTCATGGTGGGATCTATCTACTTGTGATGAGATCTCTGCACTCATGGTGGGATCTCTGCACTTATGATGGGATCTCTGTACTCATGGTGGGATCTCTGCTCTTGTGATGGGATCACTGCACTTTTGGTGGGATATCTGCACTCATGGTGGAATCTCTGCACTTGTGATGGGATCTCTGCACTTTTGGTGGGATATCTGCACTCATGGTGGGATCTCTGCACTTGTGATGGGATCTCTGCACTTATGGTGGGATCTTTGCACTTGTGGTGGGTTCTCTGCACTTGTGATAGGATCCCTGCATTCATGGTGGGATCTCTGCATGTGTGGTGGGATCTCTGCACTTGTGATGGGATTTCTGCACATGTGGTGGGATCTCTGCACTTGTGGTGGGATCTCTGCACTTGTGATGGGATCTCTGTATTCATGGTGGGATCTCTACACTTGTGGTGGGATCTTTGCACTTGTGATGGGATCTCTACACTTGTGGTGGGATCTCTCAATTCATAGTGGAATATCTCTACTTGTGATGGGATCTCTGCACTCATGGTGGGATCTCTGCACTTGAGATGGAATCTTTATACTTGTGGTGGGATCTCTGCACTTGTGATGGGATCTCTGCACTTGTGTTGGGATCTTTGCATTCATGGTATGATCTCTGCACTTGTGGTGGGATCTCTGCACTTGTGGTGGGATCTCTGCACTTGTGATAGGATCTCTGCGTCCATGGGGGGATATCTGCACTCATGATGGGATCTCTGCACTTGTGATGGGATCTCTGCACTTGTGGTGGGATCTCTGCACTTGTGAAAGGATATCTATACTCATGGAAGGATCTCTGCACTTGTGATGGGATCTCTGCACTTGTGTTGGGATCTTTGCATTCATGGTGGGATCTTTGCACCTGTGGTGGGATCTCTACACTTGTGGTGGGATCTCTGCACTCATGGTGGGATCTCTGCACTTGTGTTGGGATCTTTGCATTCATGGTGGGATCTTTGCACCTGTGGTGGGATCTCTGCACTTGTGGTGGGATCTCTGCACTTGTGATAGGATCTCTGCATTCATGGTGGGATCTCTGCACTCACAGTGGGATCTCTGCACTTGTGATGGGATCTCTGTACTTGTGGTGGGATCTTTGCACTCATGGTGGGAGCTCTGCACTCATGGTGGGATCGCTGCACTTGTGATAGGATCTCTGCATTCATGGTGGAATCTCTGCACTCATGGGATCTCTGCACTTGTGAAGGGATCTTGACTTGACTTGACTTGTGAAGGGATCTCTGCACTTGTGGTGGGATCTCTGCATTCATGGTGTGATCTCCACACTTGTGGTAGGATCTCTGTACTTGTGGTGGGATCTCTCTACTTGTGATGGGATCTTTACTATCATGGTGGGATCTCTGCACTTGTGATGGGATCTCTGCACTCATAGTGGGATCTCTGCATTCATAGTGAGATCTCCCAACTTGTGATGGGATCTCTGCACTTGTGGTGGGATCTCTGCACTCATAGTGAGATCTCTCTACTGTGATGCGATCTCTGCACTCATGGTGGGACCTCTGTGCTTGTGATGGGATCTCTGCACTCATGGTGGTATCTCTGCACTTGTGATGGTATCTTTGCACTCATGGTGGGATCTCTGCACTTGTGGTGGTATCTCTGCACTCATAGTGGGATGTCTCTACTTGTGATGGGTTCTCTGCACTCATGGTGGGATCTCTGCACTTGTGATGGGATCGCTGTAATCATAGTGGGATCTCTGCACTTGTGATGGGATCTTTGCACTCATGGTGGGATCTCTGCACTTGTGGTGGTATCTCTGCACTCATAGTGGGATGTCTCTACTTGTGATGGGTTCTCTGCACTCATGGTGGGATCTCTGCACTTGTGATGGGATTGCTGTAATCATGGTGGGATCTCTGCACTTGTGATGGGATCTCTGCACTTGTGGTGGGATCTCTGTACTTGTGATGGGATCTCTGCACTTGTAATAGGATCTCTGCATTCATGGTGGGATCTTTGCACTTCTGGTGGGATCTCTGCATTCATAGTGAGATCTCTCTACTTGTGATGGCATCTCTGCACTAGTGGTGGGATCTCTGCACTTAAGATGGGATCTCCGCACTCATGGTGGGATCTGTGCATTCATGGTGGGATCTCTGTAATTGTGGTGGTATCTCTGCACTCATAGTGGGATCTCTCTACTTGTGATGGGATCTCTGCACTTGTGATGGGATCTCTGCACTTGTGATGGGATCTCTGCATTCATGGTTGGATCTCTGCACTTGTGATGGGATCTCTGCACTCATGGTGGGATCTCTCTACTTGTGATGTGATCTCTGCACTCATGGTGGGATTTCTGCACTTGTGATGGGATCTTTGCACTCATGGTGGGATCTCTGCACTTGTGATGGGATCTCTGTACTTCTGGTGGGATCTCTGCACTCATGGTGGGATTTCTACACTTGTGATGGAATCTTGCACTCATGGTGGGATCTCTGCACTTGTGGTGGGATCTCTGCACTCATAGTGGGATCTCTGCCCTTGTGGTGGGATCTCTGCACTTGTGGTGGGATCTCTGCACATGTGGTAGGATCTCTAAACTCATGGTGGGATCTCTGCACTTGTGATGGGATCTATGCACTTATGGTGGGATCTTTGCACTTGTGATGGGATCTCTGCACTCATAGTGGGATCTCTGCCCTTGTGGTAGGATCTCTGCACTTGTGATGGGATCTCTGCACTCGTGATGGGATCTCTGCACTCATGGTGGGATCTGTGTACTCATAGTGGAATCTCTTTACTTGTGATGGGATCTCTGCACTTGTGGTGGGATCTCTGCACTCATAGTGGGACCTCTCTACTTTTGATGGGATCTCTGCACTTATGGTGGGATCTCTGCACTTATGATGGGATCTCTTTACTTGTGGTGGGATCTCTGCACTTGTGGTGCGATCTCTGCACATGTGGTGGGATCTCTATACTCATGGTGGGATCTCTGCACTTGTGATGATGGGATCTCTGCACTTATGGTGGGATCTTTGCACTTGTGATGGGATCTCTGCACTTACGGTGGGATATTTGCACTTGTGGTGGGATCTCTGCACTTGTGATAGGATCTCTGCATTCATGGTGGGATCTCTGCACGTGTGGTGACATCTCTGCACTTATGGTGGGATCTTTGCACTTATAGTGGGATCCTGCACTTGTGATAGGATCACTGCACTTATGGTGGGATCTCTGCACTTATGATGGGATCTCTTCACTTGTGGTGGGATCTCTGTACTTGTGGTGGGATCTCTGCACTTGTGGTGGGATCTCTATACTCATGGTGGGATCTCTGCACTTGTGATGGGATCTCTGCACTCATGGTGGGATCTCTGCACTTATGGTAGGATCTCTGTACTCATAGTGAGATCTCTCTACTTATGGTGGGATCTCTGCACTTGTGATCTCTGCTCTTATGGAGGGATCTCTGCACTTGTGATAGGATCTCTGCACTTGTGATGGGATCTTTGCACTTGTGGTGGGATCTCTGCACTCATGGTGTGATCTCTGCACTCGTGATGGGATCTTTGTACTTGTGATGGTGTATCTGCGCTCATGGTGGGATCTCTGCCCTCATAGTGGGATCTCTCTACTTGTGATGGGATCTCTGCATTTGTGTTGGGATCTCCACACTTGTGATGGGTTCTGCACTCATGGTGGGATCTCTGCACTTGTGAAGGGATCTCTGCACTTATGGTGGGATCTCTGCACTTGTGATGGGAACTCTGCTCTCATTATGGGATCCCTGCCCTTGTGATAGGATCTCTGCATTCATGGTGGAATCTCTGCACTCATGGGATCTCTGCACTTGTGAAGGGATCTCTGCACTTGTGGTGGGATCTCTGCATTCATGATGTGATCTCTGCACTTGTGGTGGGATCTCTGTACTTGTGATGGGATCTTTGCACTCATGGTGGGATCTCTGCACTTGTGATGGGATCTCTGTACTCATGGTGGGATCTCTGCATTCAAAGTGAGATCTCCCAACTCGTGATGGGATCTCTGCACTTGTGGTGGGATCTCTGCACTCATAGTGGGATCTCTCTACTTGTGATGGGATCTCTGCACTCATGGTGGGATCTCTGTACTTGTGATGGGATCTCTGCACTCATAGTGGGATCTCTGCACTTGTGATGGGATCTTTGCACTCATGGTGGGATCTCTGCACTTGTGGTGGGATCTCTGCACTCATAGTGGGATTTCTCCACTTGTGATGGGATCTCTGCACTCATGGTGGGCTCTCTGCACTTGTGATGGCATCTCTGCACTTGTGTTGGGATCTTTGCATTCATGGTGGGATCTTTGCACCTGTGGTGGGATCTCTGCACTTGTGGTGGGATCTCTGCACTTGTGATAGGATCTCTGCATTCATGGTGGGATCTCTGCACTCACGGTGGGATCTCTGCACTTGTGATGGGATCTCTGTACTTGTGGTGGGATCTTTGCACTCATGGTGGGAGCTCTGCACTCATGGTGGGATCACTGTACTTGTGATGGGATCTCTGCACTCATAGTGGGATCTCTCTACTTATGATGGGATTTCTGAACTTGTGATGGGATCTCTACACTCATAGTGGGATCTCTCTACTTGTGATGGGGTCTCTGCACTCATGGTGCGATCTCTGCACTTGTGGTGGGATCTCTGCACTCATAGTGGGATCTCTCTACTTGTGATGGGATCTCTATACTCATGGTGGGATCTCTGCACTTGTGATGGGATCTCTGCACTCATGGTAGGATCTCTGCATTTGTGATGGGATCACTGCACTTATGGTGGGATCTTTGCACTTGTGGTAGGATCTCTGCATTTGTGATAGGATCTCTGCATTCATGGTGGGATCTCTGCACTTGTGGGATCTCTGCTCTCATGAAGGGATCCTTGTCCTTGTGGGAGGATCACTGTACTCATGGTGGGATCTCTCTACTTGTGATGGGATCTCTATACTCATGGTGGGATCTCTGCGCATGTGATGGGAACTCTGCACTCATAGTGGGATCTTTACACTTGTGATGGGATCTCTGCAGTCATGGTAGGATAACTGCACTTGTGGTGGGATCTCTGCACTCATGGTGGGATCTCTGCACTTGAGGTGAGATCTCTGCACTCATAGTGGGATCTATCTACTTGTGATGGGATCTCTGCTTTCATGGTGGGATCTATGCACTTGTGATGAGATCTCTACACTCATGGTGGGATCTCTGCACTTGTGATGGGCTATTTGCATTTGTGGAGGGATATCTGCATTCATGGTGGATCTTTGTACTAGTGGTGGGATCTCTGCACTTGTGGTGGGATCTCTGCGCCTGTGATAGGATCTCTGCATTTATGGTGGAATCTCTGCACTTATGGGATCTCTGCACTTGTGAAGGGATCTTGACTTGACTTGACTTGTGAAGGGATCTCTGCACTTGTGGTGGGATCTCTGCATTCATGGTGTGATCTCCACACTAGTGGTAGGATCTCTGTACTTGTGGTGGGATCTCTGCACTTGTGATGGGATCTCTGCACTCATAGTGGGATCTCTGCATTCATAGTGAGATCTCCCAACTTGTGATGGGATCTCCACACTTGTGATGGGATCTCTGCACTCATAGTGGGATCTCTGCACTTGTGATGGGATCTTTGTACTCATGGTGGGATCTCTGCACTTGTGGTGGTATCTCTGCACTCATAGTGGGATGTCTCTACTTGTGGTGGGTTCTCTACACTTGTGGTGGGATCTCTGCACTTGTGGTGGGATCTCTGTACTTGTGATGGGATCTCTGCACTTAGTAATAGGATCTCTGCATTCATGGTGGGATCTTTGCACTTGTGGTGGGATCTCTGCACTCATGGTGGGATCTCTGCACTTGTGGTGGGATCTGTGCATTCATAGTGAGATCTCTCTACTTGTGATGGCATCTCTGCACTTGTGGTGGGATCTCTGCACTTGTGATGGGATCTCTGCACTCATGGTGGGATCTGTGCACTCATGGTGGGATCGCTGTACTTGTGATGGGATCTCTGCACTCATAGTGGGATCTCTGCACTTGTGATGGGATCTTTGCACTCATGGTGGGATCTCTGCACTTGTGGTGGGATCTCTGCACTCATAGTGGGATTTCTCCACTTGTGATGGTATCTCTGCACTCATGGTGGGATCTCTGCACTTGTGATGGCATCTCTGCACTTGTGTTGGGATCTTTGCATTCATGGTGGGATCTTTGCACCTGTGGTGGGATCTCTGCACTTGTGGTGGGATCTCTGCACTTGTGATAGGATCTCTGCATTCATGGTGGGATCTCTGCACTCACGGTGGGAACTCTGCACTTGTGATGGGATCTCTGTACTTGTGGTGGGATATTTGCACTCATGGTGGGAGCTCTGCACTCATGGTGGGATCGCTGTACTTGTGATGGGATCTCTGCACTCATAGTGGGATCTCTCTACTTATGATGGGATTTCTGCACTTGTGATGGGATCTCTACACTCATAGTGGGATCTCTCTACTTGTGATGGGGTCTCTGCACTCATGGTGTGATCTCTGCACTTGTGGTGGGATCTCTGCTCTCATGGTGGGATCTCTGCACTTGTGATGAGATCTCTGCACTCATTGTGGGATCTTTGCACTTGTGATGGGATCTCTGTACTCATGGTGGGATCTCTGCACTCATGGTGGGATCTATCTACTTGTGATGAGATCTCTGCACTCATGGTGGGATCTCTGCACTTATGATGGGATCTCTGTACTCATGGTGGGATCTCTGCTCTTGTGATGGGATCACTGCACTTTTGGTGGGATATCTGCACTCATGGTGGGATCTCTGCACTTGTGATGGGATCTCTGCACTTTTGGTGGGATATCTGCACTCATGGTGGGATCTCTGCACTTGTGATGGGATCTCTGCACTTATGGTGGGATCTTTGCACTTGTGGTGGGTTCTCTGCACTTGTGATAGGATCCCTGCATTCATGGTGGGATCTCTGCATGTGTGGTGGGATCTCTGCACTTGTGATGGGATTTCTGCACATGTGGTGGGATCTCTGCACTTGTGGTGGGATCTCTGCACTTGTGATGGGATCTCTGTATTCATGGTGGGATCTCTACACTTGTGGTGGGATCTTTGCACTTGTGATGGGATCTCTACACTTGTGGTGGGATCTCTCAATTCATAGTGGAATATCTCTACTTGTGATGGGATCTCTGCACTCATGGTGGGATCTCTGCACTTGAGATGGAATCTTTATACTTGTGGTGGGATCTCTGCACTTGTGATGGGATCTCTGCACTTGTGTTGGGATCTTTGCATTCATGGTATGATCTCTGCACTTGTGGTGGGATCTCTGCACTTGTGGTGGGATCTCTGCACTTGTGATAGGATCTCTGCGTCCATGGGGGGATATCTGCACTCATGATGGGATCTCTGCACTTGTGATGGGATCTCTGCACTTGTGGTGGGATCTCTGCACTTGTGAAAGGATATCTATACTCATGGAAGGATCTCTGCACTTGTGATGGGATCTCTGCACTTGTGTTGGGATCTTTGCATTCATGGTGGGATCTTTGCACCTGTGGTGGGATCTCTACACTTGTGGTGGGATCTCTGCACTCATGGTGGGATCTCTGCACTTGTGTTGGGATCTTTGCATTCATGGTGGGATCTTTGCACCTGTGGTGGGATCTCTGCACTTGTGGTGGGATCTCTGCACTTGTGATAGGATCTCTGCATTCATGGTGGGATCTCTGCACTCACAGTGGGATCTCTGCACTTGTGATGGGATCTCTGTACTTGTGGTGGGATCTTTGCACTCATGGTGGGAGCTCTGCACTCATGGTGGGATCGCTGCACTTGTGATAGGATCTCTGCATTCATGGTGGAATCTCTGCACTCATGGGATCTCTGCACTTGTGAAGGGATCTTGACTTGACTTGACTTGTGAAGGGATCTCTGCACTTGCGGTGGGATCTCTGCATTCATGGTGTGATCTCCACACTTGTGGTAGGATCTCTGTACTTGTGGTGGGATCTCTCTACTTGTGATGGGATCTTTACTATCATGGTGGGATCTCTGCACTTGTGATGGGATCTCTGCACTCATAGTGGGATCTCTGCATTCATAGTGAGATCTCCCAACTTGTGATGGGATCTCTGCACTTGTGGTGGGATCTCTGCACTCATAGTGAGATCTCTCTACTGTGATGCGATCTCTGCACTCATGGTGGGACCTCTGTGCTTGTGATGGGATCTCTGCACTCATGGTGGTATCTCTGCACTTGTGATGGTATCTTTGCACTCATGGTGGGATCTCTGCACTTGTGGTGGTATCTCTGCACTCATAGTGGGATGTCTCTACTTGTGATGGGTTCTCTGCACTCATGGTGGGATCTCTGCACTTGTGATGGGATCGCTGTAATCATAGTGGGATCTCTGCACTTGTGATGGGATCTTTGCACTCATGGTGGGATCTCTGCACTTGTGGTGGTATCTCTGCACTCATAGTGGGATGTCTCTACTTGTGATGGGTTCTCTGCACTCATGGTGGGATCTCTGCACTTGTGATGGGATTGCTGTAATCATGGTGGGATCTCTGCACTTGTGATGGGATCTCTGCACTTGTGGTGGGATCTCTGTACTTGTGATGGGATCTCTGCACTTGTAATAGGATCTCTGCATTCATGGTGGGATCTTTGCACTTCTGGTGGGATCTCTGCATTCATAGTGAGATCTCTCTACTTGTGATGGCATCTCTGCACTAGTGGTGGGATCTCTGCACTTAAGATGGGATCTCCGCACTCATGGTGGGATCTGTGCATTCATGGTGGGATCTCTGTAATTGTGGTGGTATCTCTGCACTCATAGTGGGATCTCTCTACTTGTGATGGGATCTCTGCACTTGTGATGGGATCTCTGCACTTGTGATGGGATCTCTGCATTCATGGTTGGATCTCTGCACTTGTGATGGGATCTCTGCACTCATGGTGGGATCTCTCTACTTGTGATGTGATCTCTGCACTCATGGTGGGATTTCTGCACTTGTGATGGGATCTTTGCACTCATGGTGGGATCTCTGCACTTGTGATGGGATCTCTGTACTTCTGGTGGGATCTCTGCACTCATGGTGGGATTTCTACACTTGTGATGGAATCTTGCACTCATGGTGGGATCTCTGCACTTGTGGTGGGATCTCTGCACTCATAGTGGGATCTCTGCCCTTGTGGTGGGATCTCTGCACTTGTGGTGGGATCTCTGCACATGTGGTAGGATCTCTAAACTCATGGTGGGATCTCTGCACTTGTGATGGGATCTATGCACTTATGGTGGGATCTTTGCACTTGTGATGGGATCTCTGCACTCATAGTGGGATCTCTGCCCTTGTGGTAGGATCTCTGCACTTGTGATGGGATCTCTGCACTTGTGATGGGATCTCTGCACTCATGGTGGGATCTGTGTACTCATAGTGGAATCTCTTTACTTGTGATGGGATCTCTGCACTTGTGGTGGGATCTCTGCACTCATAGTGGGACCTCTCTACTTTTGATGGGATCTCTGCACTTATGGTGGGATCTCTGCACTTATGATGGGATCTCTTTACTTGTGGTGGGATCTCTGCACTTGTGGTGCGATCTCTGCACATGTGGTGGGATCTCTATACTCATGGTGGGATCTCTGCACTTGTGATGATGGGATCTCTGCACTTATGGTGGGATCTTTGCACTTGTGATGGGATCTCTGCACTTACGGTGGGATATTTGCACTTGTGGTGGGATCTCTGCACTTGTGATAGGATCTCTGCATTCATGGTGGGATCTCTGCACGTGTGGTGACATCTCTGCACTTATGGTGGGATCTTTGCACTTATAGTTGGATCCTGCACTTGTGATAGGATCACTGCACTTATGGTGGGATCTCTGCACTTATGATGGGATCTCTTCACTTGTGGTGGGATCTCTGTACTTGTGGTGGGATCTCTGCACTTGTGGTGGGATCTCTATACTCATGGTGGGATCTCTGCACTTGTGATGGGATCTCTGCACTCATGGTGGGATCTCTGCACTTATGGTAGGATCTCTGTACTCATAGTGAGATCTCTCTACTTATGGTGGGATCTCTGCACTTGTGATCTCTGCTCTTATGGAGGGATCTCTGCACTTGTGATAGGATCTCTGCACTTGTGATGGGATCTTTGCACTTGTGGTGGGATCTCTGCACTCATGGTGTGATCTCTGCACTCGTGATGGGATCTTTGTACTTGTGATGGTGTATCTGCGCTCATGGTGGGATCTCTGCCCTCATAGTGGGATCTCTCTACTTGTGATGGGATCTCTGCATTTGTGTTGGGATCTCCACACTTGTGATGGGTTCTGCACTCATGGTGGGATCTCTGCACTTGTGAAGGGATCTCTGCACTTATGGTGGGATCTCTGCACTTGTGATGGGAACTCTGCTCTCATTATGGGATCCCTGCCCTTGTGATAGGATCTCTGCATTCATGGTGGAATCTCTGCACTCATGGGATCTCTGCACTTGTGAAGGGATCTCTGCACTTGTGGTGGGATCTCTGCATTCATGATGTGATCTCTGCACTTGTGGTGGGATCTCTGTACTTGTGATGGGATCTTTGCACTCATGGTGGGATCTCTGCACTTGTGATGGAATCTCTGTACTCATGGTGGGATCTCTGCATTCAAAGTGAGATCTCCCAACTCGTGATGGGATCTCTGCACTTGTGGTGGGATCTCTGTACTCATAGTGGGATCTCTCTACTTGTGATGGGATCTCTGCACTCATGGTGGGATCGCTGTACTTGTGATGGGATCTCTGCACTCATAGTGGGATCTCTGCACTTGTGATGGGATCTTTGCACTCATGGTGGGATCTCTGCACTTGTGGTGGGATCTCTGCACTCATAGTGGGATTTCTCCACTTGTGATGGGATCTCTGCACTCATGGTGGGATCTCTGCACTTGTGATGGCATCTCTGCACTTGTGTTGGGATCTTTGCATTCATGGTGGGATCTTTGCACCTGTGGTGGGATCTCTGCACTTGTGGTGGGATCTCTGCACTGGTGATAGGATCTCTGCATTCATGGTGGGATCTCTGCACTCACGGTGGGATCTCTGCACTTGTGATGGGATCTCTGTACTTGTGGTGGGATCTTTGCACTCATGGTGGGAGCTCTGCACTCATGGTGGGATCACTGTACTTGTGATGGGATCTCTGCACTCATAGTGGGATCTCTCTACTTATGATGGGATTTCTGAACTTGTGATGGGATCTCTACACTCATAGTGGGATCTCTCTACTTGTGATGGGGTCTCTGCACTCATGGTGCGATCTCTGCACTTGTGGTGGGATCTCTGCACTCATAGTGGGATCTCTCTACTTGTGATGGGATCTCTATACTCATGGTGGGATCTCTGCACTTGTGATGGGATCTCTGCACTCATGGTAGGATCTCTGCATTTGTGATGGGATCACTGCACTTATGGTGGGATCTTTGCACTTGTGGTAGGATCTCTGCATTTGTGATAGGATCTCTGCATTCATGGTGGGATCTCTGCACTTGTGGGATCTCTGCTCTCATGAAGGGATCCTTGTCCTTGTGGGAGGATCACTGTACTCATGGTGGGATCTCTCTACTTGTGATGGGATCTCTATACTCATGGTGGGATCTCTGCGCATGTGATGGGAACTCTGCACTCATAGTGGGATCTTTACACTTGTGATGGGATCTCTGCAGTCATGGTAGGATAACTGCACTTGTGGTGGGATCTCTGCACTCATGGTGGGATCTCTGCACTTGAGGTGAGATCTCTGCACTCATAGTGGGATCTATCTACTTGTGATGGGATCTCTGCTTTCATGGTGGGATCTATGCACTTGTGATGAGATCTCTACACTCATGGTGGGATCTCTGCACTTGTGATGGGCTATTTGCATTTGTGGAGGGATATCTGCATTCATGGTGGATCTTTGTACTAGTGGTGGGATCTCTGCACTTGTGGTGGGATCTCTGCGCCTGTGATAGGATCTCTGCATTTATGGTGGAATCTCTGCACTTATGGGATCTCTGCACTTGTGAAGGGATCTTGACTTGACTTGACTTGTGAAGGGATCTCTGCACTTGTGGTGGGATCTCTGCATTCATGGTGTGATCTCCACACTAGTGGTAGGATCTCTGTACTTGCGGTGGGATCTCTGCACTTGTGATGGGATCTCTGCACTCATAGTGGGATCTCTGCATTCATAGTGAGATCTCCCAACTTGTGATGGGATCTCCACACTTGTGATGGGATCTCTGCACTCATAGTGGGATCTCTGCACTTGTGATGGGATCTTTGTACTCATGGTGGGATCTCTGCACTTGTGGTGGTATCTCTGCACTCATAGTGGGATGTCTCTACTTGTGGTGGGTTCTCTACACTCATGGTGGGATCTCTGCACTTGTGATGGGATTGCTGTAATCATGGTGGGATCTCTGCACTTGTGATGGGATCTCTGCACTTGTGGTGGGATCTCTGTACTTGTGATGGGATCTCTGCACTTAGTAATAGGATCTCTGCATTCATGGTGGGATCTTTGCACTTGTGGTGGGATCTCTGCACTCATGGTGGGATCTCTGCACTTGTGGTGGGATCTGTGCATTCATAGTGAGATCTCTCTACTTGTGATGGCATCTCTGCACTTGTGGTGGGATCTCTGCACTTGTGATGGGATCTCTGCACTCATGGTGGGATCTGTGCATTCATGGTGGGATCTCTGTAATTGTGGTGGTATCTCTGCACTCATAGTGGGATCTCTCTACTTGTGATGGGATCTCTGCACTTGTGATGGGATCTCTGCACTTGTGATGGGATCTCTGCATTCATGGTTGGATCTCTGCACTTGTGATGGGATCTCTGCACTCATGGTGGGATCTCTCTACTTGTGATGTGATCTCTGCACTCATGGTGGGATTTCTGCACTTGTGATGGGATCCCTGCACTCATGGTGGGATCTCTGCACTTGTGATGGGATCTCTGTACTTCTGGTGGGATCTCTGCACTCATGGTGGTATCTTTACACTTGTGATGGAATCTTGCACTCATGGTAGGATCTCTGCACTTGTGGTGGGATCTCTGCACTCATAGTGGGATCTCTGCCCTTTTGGTGGGATCTCTGCACTTGTGATGGGATCTCTGCACTCGTGATGGGATCTCTGTACTCATGGTGGGATCTGTGTACTCATAGTGGAATCTCTTTACTTGTGATGGGATCTCTGCACTTGTGGTGGGATCTCTGCACTTATGGTGGGTTTTCTGCACTTATTGTGGGATCTCTGCACTTGAGATGGGATCTCTGTACTCATGGTGGGATCTCTGCACTTGTGGTGGGATCTCTGCACTCATAGTGGGATCTCTCTACTTTTGATGGGATCTCTGCACTTATGGTAGGATCTCTGCACTTATGAGGGGATCTCTTCACTTGTGGTGGGATCTCTGCACTTGTGGTGCGATCTCTGCACATGTGGTGGGATCTCTATACTCATGGTGGGATCTCTGCACTTGTGATGATGGGATCTCTGCACTTATGGTGGGATCTTTGCTCTTGTGATGGGATCTCTGCACTTACGGTGGGATATTTGCACTTGTGATGGGATCTCTGCACTTGTGATAGGATCTCTGCATTCATGGTGGGATCTTTGCACGTGTGGTGACATCTCTGCACTTATGGTGGGATCTTTGCACTTATGGTGGGATCCTGCACTTGTGATAGGATCACTGCACTTATGGTGGGATCTCTGCACTTATGATGGGATCTCTTCACTTGTGGTGGGATCTCTGTACTTGTGGTGGGATCTCTGCACTTGTGGTGGTATCTCTATACTCATGGTGGGATCTCTGCACTTGTGATGGGAACTCTGCACTCATGGTGGGATCTCTGCACTTATGGTGGGATCTCTGCACTTGTGATCTCTGCTCTTATGGAGGGATCTCTGCACTTGTGATAGGATCTCTGCACTTGTGGTGGGATCTCTGCACTTGTGTTGGGATCTCTTCACTTGTGGTGGGATCTCTGTACTTGTGGTGGGATCTCTGCACTTGTGGTGGGATCTCTATACTCATGGTGGGATCTCTGCACTTGTGATGGGAACTCTGCACTCATGGTGGGATCTCTGCACTTATGGTAGGATCTCTGTACTCATAGTGGGATCTCTCTACTTATGGTGGGATCTCTGCACTTGTGGTAGGATCTCTGCTCTCATGGTGGGATCTCTGCACTCATGGTGGGACCTTTGTACTTGTGATGGTGTATCTGCGCTCATGGTGGGATCTCTGCCCTCATAGTGGGATCTCTACTTGTGATGGGATCTCTGCATTTCTGGTGGGATCTCTGCACTTGTGATGGGTTCTGCACTCATGGTGGGATCTCTGCATTTGTGATGGGATCTCTGCACTTATGGTGGGATCGCTGCACTTGTGATGGGATCAATGCTCTCATGATGGGATTCCTGCCCTTGTGATAGGATCTCTGCATTCATGGTAGAATCTCTGCACTCATGGGATCTCTGCACTTGTGAAGGGATCTCTGCACTTGTGGTGGGATCTCTGCATTCATGATGTGATCTCTGCACTTATGGTGGGATCTCTGTACTTGTGATGGGATCTTTGCACTCATGGTGGGATCTCTGCACTTATGATGGGATCTCTGTACTCATGGTGGGATCTCTGCATTCAAAGTGAGATCTCCCAACTTGTGATGGGATCTCTGCACTTGTGGTGGGATCTCTGCACTCATAGTGGGATCTCTCTACTTGTGATGGGATCTCTGCACTCATGGTGGGAACTCTGTACTTGTGATGGGATCTCTGCACTCATAGTGGGATCTCTGCACTTGTGATGGGATATTTGCTCTCATGGTGGGATCTCTGCACTTGTGGTGGGATCTCTGCACTCATAGTGGGATTTCTTCACTTGTGATGGGATCTCTGCACTCATGGTGGGATCTCTGTATTTGCGATGGGATCTCTGTACTCATGGTGGGATCTCTGCATTTGTGATGGGATCTCTGCACTCATGGTGGGATCACTGCACTTGTGGTGGGATCTCTGCACTCATAGTGAGATCTCTCTACTTGTGATGGGATCTCTGCACTCATGGTGGGATATCTGTACTTGTGGTGGGATCTCTGCTTTTGTGATAGGATCTCGGCATTCATGGTGGGATCTCTGCACTTGTGGGATCTCTGTACTTGTGATGGGTTCTCAGCACTCATGGTAGGATCTGTGCATTCATGGTGGGATCTCTGCACTTGTGGTGGTATCTCTGCACTCATAGTGGGATCCCTGCACTCATGGTGGGATCTCTGCACTTGTGATGGGATCTCTGCACTTGTGGTGGGATCTCTGCACTCATGATGGGATCTCTACACTTGCGATGGAATCTTGCACTCATGGTGGGATCTCTGAACTTTTGGTGGGAACTCTGCACTCATAGTGGGATCTCTGCACTTGTGGTGGGATCTCCGCACTTGTGATGGGATCTCTGCACTCGTGATGGGATCTCTACACTCATGGTGGGATCTGTCTACTCATAGTGGAATCTCTCTACTTGTGATGGGATCTCTGCACTTGTGGTGGGATCTCTGCACTTATGGTGGGTACTCTGCACTTATGGTGGGATCTCTATACTCATAGTGGGATCTCTCTACTTGTGATGAGATCTCTACATTTGTGGTGGGATCTCTGCACTTGTGATGGGATCTCTGCACTCATGTTGGGATCTGTGTACTCATAGTGTGATCTTTCTACTTGTGATGGGATCTCTGTACTTGTGGTGGGATCTCTGTACTCATGGTGGGATCTCTGAACTCATAGTGGGATCTCTGCACTTGTGATGGGATCTCTGCACTTTTGATTGGATATCTGCACTCATGGTGGGATCTCTGCACTTGTGGTGGGATCTCTGCACTTTTGGGCAGGATATCCGCATTCATGGTGGGATCTCTGCACTTGTGGTGGGATCTCTGCATTCATGATGTGATCTCTGCACTTGTGGTGGGATCTCTGTACTTGTGATGGGATCTTTGCACTCATGGTGGGATCTCTGCACTTGTGATGGGATCTCTGTACTCATGGTGGGATCTCTGCATTCAAAGTGAGATCTCCCAACTTGTGATGGGATCTCTGCACTTGTTGTGGGATCTCTGCACTCATAGTGGGATCTCTCTACTTGTGATGGGATCTCTGCACTCATGGTGGGATCTCTGTACTTGTGATGGGATCTCTGCACTAGTGGTGGGATCTCTGCACTTAAGATGGGATCTCCGCACTCATGGTGGGATCTGTGCATTCATGGTGGGATCTCTGTAATTGTGGTGGTATCTCTGCACTCATAGTGGGATCTCTCTACTTGTGATGGGATCTCTGCACTTGTGATGGGATCTCTGCACTTGTGATGGGATCTCTGCATTCATGGTTGGATCTCTGCACTTGTGATGGGATCTCTGCACTCATGGTGGGATCTCTCTACTTGTGATGTGATCTCTGCACTCATGGTGGGATTTCTGCACTTGTGATGGGATCTTTGCACTCATGGTGGGATCTCTGCACTTGTGATGGGATCTCTGTACTTCTGGTGGGATCTCTGCACTCATGGTGGGATTTCTACACTTGTGATGGAATCTTGCACTCATGGTGGGATCTCTGCACTTGTGGTGGGATCTCTGCACTCATAGTGGGATCTCTGCCCTTGTGGTGGGATCTCTGCACTTGTGGTGGGATCTCTGCACATGTGGTAGGATCTCTAAACTCATGGTGGGATCTCTGCACTTGTGATGGGATCTATGCACTTATGGTGGGATCTTTGCACTTGTGATGGGATCTCTGCATGCATAGTGGGATCTCTGCCCTTGTGGTATGATCTCTGCACTTGTGATGGGATCTCTGCACTCGTGATGGGATCTCTGCACTCATGGTGGGATCTGTGTACTCATAGTGGAATCTCTTTACTTGTGATGGGATCTCTGCACTTGTGGTGGGATCTCTGCACTCATAGTGGGACCTCTCTACTTTTGATGGGATCTCTGCACTTATGGTGGGATCTCTGCACTTATGATGGGATCTCTTTACTTGTGGTGGGATCTCTGCACTTGTGGTGCGATCTCTGCACATGTGGTGGGATCTCTATACTCATGGTGGGATCTCTGCACTTGTGATGATGGGATCTCTGCACTTATGGTGGGATCTTTGCACTTGTGATGGGATCTCTGCACTTACGGTGGGATATTTGCACTTGTGGTGGGATCTCTGCACTTGTGATAGGATCTCTGCATTCATGGTGGGATCTCTGCACGTGTGGTGACATCTCTGCACTTATGGTGGGATCTTTGCACTTATAGTGGGATCCTGCACTTGTGATAGGATCACTGCACTTATGGTGGGATCTCTGCACTTATGATGGGATCTCTTCACTTGTGGTGGGATCTCTGTACTTGTGGTGGGATCTCTGCACTTGTGGTGGGATCTCTATACTCATGGTGGGATCTCTGCACTTGTGATGGGATCTCTGCACTCATGGTGGGATCTCTGCACTTATGGTAGGATCTCTGTACTCATAGTGGGATCTCTCTACTTATGGTGGGATCTCTGCACTTGTGATCTCTGCTCTTATGGAGGGATCTCTGCACTTGTGATAGGATCTCTGCACTTGTGATGGGATCTTTGCACTTGTGGTGGGATCTCTGCACTCATGGTGGGATCTCTGCACTCGTGATGGGATCTTTGTACTTGTGATGGTGTATCTGCGCTCATGGTGGGATCTCTGCCCTCATAGTGGGATCTCTCTACTTGTGATGGGATCTCTGCATTTGTGTTGGGATCTCCACACTTGTGATGGGTTCTGCACTCATGGTGGGATCTCTGCACTTGTGAAGGGATCTCTGCACTTATGGTGGGATCTCTGCACTTGTGATGGGAACTCTGCTCTCATTATGGGATCCCTGCCCTTGTGATAGGATCTCTGCATTCATGGTGGAATCTCTGCACTCATGGGATCTCTGCACTTGTGAAGGGATCTCTGCACTTGTGGTGGGATCTCTGCATTCATGATGTGATCTCTGCACTTGTGGTGGGATCTCTGTACTTGTGATGGGATCTTTGCACTCATGGTGGGATCTCTGCACTTGTGATGGGATCTCTGTACTCATGGTGGGATCTCTGCATTCAAAGTGAGATCTCCCAACTCGTGATGGGATCTCTGCACTTGTGGTGGGATCTCTGCACTCATAGTGGGATCTCTCTACTTGTGATGGGATCTCTGCACTCATGGTGGGATCGCTGTACTTGTGATGGGATCTCTGCACTCATAGTGGGATCTCTGCACTTGTGATGGGATCTTTGCACTCATGGTGGGATCTCTGCACTTGTGGTGGGATCTCTGCACTCATAGTGGGATTTCTCCACTTGTGATGGGATCTCTGCACTCATGGTGGGATCTCTGCACTTGTGATGGCATCTCTGCACTTGTGTTGGGATCTTTGCATTCATGGTGGGATCTTTGCACCTGTGGTGGGATCTCTGCACTTGTGGTGGGATCTCTGCACTTGTGATAGGATCTCTGCATTCATGGTGGGATCTCTGCACTCACGGTGGGATCTCTGCACTTGTGATGGGATCTCTGTACTTGTGGTGGGATCTTTGCACTCATGGTGGGAGCTCTGCACTCATGGTGGGATCACTGTACTTGTGATGGGATCTCTGCACTCATAGTGGGATCTCTCTACTTATGATGGGATTTCTGCACTTGTGATGGGATCTCTACACTCATAGTGGGATCTCTCTACTTGTGATGGGGTCTCTGCACTCATGGTGCGATCTCTGCACTTGTGGTGGGATCTCTGCACTCATAGTGGGATCTCTCTACTTGTGATGGGATCTCTATACTCATGGTGGGATCTCTGCACTTGTGATGGGATCTCTGCACTCATGGTAGGATCTCTGCATTTGTGATGGGATCACTGCACTTATGGTGGGATCTTTGCACTTGTGGTAGGATCTCTGCATTTGTGATAGGATCTCTGCATTCATGGTGGGATCTCTGCACTTGTGGGATCTCTGCTCTCATGAAGGGATCCTTGTCCTTGTGGGAGGATCACTGTACTCATGGTGGGATCTCTCTACTTGTGATGGGATCTCTATACTCATGGTGGGATCTCTGCGCATGTGATGGGAACTCTGCACTCATAGTGGGATCTTTACACTTGTGATGGGATCTCTGCAGTCATGGTAGGATAACTGCACTTGTGGTGGGATCTCTGCACTCATGGTGGGATCTCTGCACTTGAGGTGAGATCTCTGCACTCATAGTGGGATCTATCTACTTGTGATGGGATCTCTGCTTTCATGGTGGGATCTATGCACTTGTGATGAGATCTCTACACTCATGGTGGGATCTCTGCACTTGTGATGGGCTATTTGCATTTGTGGAGGGATATCTGCATTCATGGTGGATCTTTGTACTAGTGGTGGGATCTCTGCACTTGTGGTGGGATCTCTGCGCCTGTGATAGGATCTCTGCATTCATGGTGGAATCTCTGCACTTATGGGATCTCTGCACTTGTGAAGGGATCTTGACTTGACTTGACTTGTGAAGGGATCTCTGCACTTGTGGTGGGATCTCTGCATTCATGGTGTGATCTCCACACTAGTGATAGGATCTCTGTACTTGCGGTGGGATCTCTGCACTTGTGATGGGATCTCTGCACTCATAGTGGGATCTCTGCACTTGTAATAGGATCTCTGCATTCATGGTGGGATCTTTGCACTTGTGGTGGGATCTCTGCACTCATGGTGGGATCTCTGCACTTGTGGTGGGATATGTGCATTCATAGTGAGATCTCTCTACTTGTGATGGCATCTCTGCACTTGTGGTGGGATCTCTGCACTTGTGATGGGATCTCTGCACTCATGGTGGGATCTGTGCATTCATGGTGGGATCTCTGTAATTGTGGTGGTATCTCTGCACTCATAGTGGGATCTCTCTACTTGTGATGGGATCTCTGCACTTGTGATGGGATCTCTGCACTTGTGATGGGATCTCTGCATTCATGGTTGGATCTCTGCACTTGTGATGGGATCTCTGCACTCATGGTGGGATCTCTCTACTTGTGATGTGATCTCTGCACTCATGGTGGGATTTCTGCACTTGTGATGGGATCCCTGCACTCATGGTGGGATCTCTGCACTTGTGATGGGATCTCTGTACTTCTGGTGGGATCTCTGCACTCATGGTGGTATCTTTACACTTGTGATGGAATCTTGCACTCATGGTAGGATCTCTGCACTTGTGGTGGGATCTCTGCACTCATAGTGGGATCTCTGCCCTTTTGGTGGGATCTCTGCACTTGTGATGGGATCTCTGCACTCGTGATGGGATCTCTGTACTCATGGTGGGATCTGTGTACTCATAGTGGAATCTCTTTACTTGTGATGGGATCTCTGCACTTGTGGTGGGATCTCTGCACTTATGGTGGGTTTTCTGCACTTATTGTGGGATCTCTGCACTTGAGATGGGATCTCTGTACTCATGGTGGGATATCTGCACTTGTGGTGGGATCTCTGCACTCATAGTGGGATCTCTCTACTTTTGATGGGATCTCTGCACTTATGGTGGGATCTCTGCACTTATGAGGGGATCTCTTCACTTGTGGTGGGATCTCTGCACTTGTGGTGCGATCTCTGCACATGTGGTGGGATCTCTATACTCATGGTGGGATCTCTGCACTTGTGATGATGGGATCTCTGCACTTATGGTGGGATCTTTGCTCTTGTGATGGGATCTCTGCACATACGGTGGGATATTTGCACTTGTGATGGGATCTCTGCACTTGTGATAGGATCTCTGCATTCATGGTGGGATCTTTGCACGTGTGGTGACATCTCTGCACTTATGGTGGGATCTTTGCACTTATGGTGGGATCCTGCACTTGTGATAGGATCACTGCACTTATGGTGGGATCTCTGCACTTATGATGGGATCTCTTCACTTGTGGTGGGATCTCTGTACTTGTGGTGGGATCTCTGCACTTGTGGTGGTATCTCTATACTCATGGTGGGATCTCTGCACTTGTGATGGGAACTCTGCACTCATTGTGGGATCTCTGCACTTATGGTGGGATCTCTGCACTTGTGATCTCTGCTCTTATGGAGGGATCTCTGCACTTGTGATAGGATCTCTGCACTTGTGGTGGGATCTCTGCACTTGTGGTGGGATCTCTTCACTTGTGGTGGGATCTCTGTACTTGTGGTGGGATCTCTGCACTTGTGGTGGGATCTCTATACTCATGGTGGGATCTCTGCACTTGTGATGGGAACTCTGCACTCATGGTGGGATCTCTGCAATTATGGTAGGATCTCTGTACTCATAGTGGGATCTCTCTACTTATGGTGGGATCTCTGCACTTGTGGTAGGATCTCTGCTCTCATGGTGGGATCTCTGCACTCATGGTGGGATCTTTGTACTTGTGATGGTGTATCTGCGCTCATGGTGGGATCTCTGCCCTCATAGTGGGATCTCTACTTGTGATGGGATCTCTGCATTTCTGGTGGGATCTCTGCACTTGTGATGGGTTCTGCACTCATGGTGGGATCTCTGCATTTGTGATGGGATCTCTGCACTTATGGTGGGATCGCTGCACTTGTGATGGGATCAATGCTCTCATGATGGGATTCCTGCCCTTGTGATAGGATCTCTGCATTCATGGTAGAATCTCTGCACTCATGGGATCTCTGCACTTGTGAAGGGATCTCTGCACTTGTGGTGGGATCTCTGCATTCATGATGTGATCTCTGCACTTATGGTGGGATCTCTGTACTTGTGATGGGATCTTTGCACTCATGGTGGGATCTCTGCACTTATGATGGGATCTCTGTACTCATGGTGGGATCTCTGCATTCAAAGTGAGATCTCCCAACTTGTGATGGGATCTCTGCACTTGTGGTGGGATCTCTGCACTCATAGTGGGATCTCTCTACTTGTGATGGGATCTCTGCACTCATGGTGGGAACTCTGTACTTGTGATGGGATCTCTGCACTCATAGTGGGATCTCTGCACTTGTGATGGGATATTTGCTCTCATGGTGGGATCTCTGCACTTGTGGTGGGATCTCTGCACTCATAGTGGGATTTCTTCACTTGTGATGGGATCTCTGCACTCATGGTGGGATCTCTGTATTTGCGATGGGATCTCTGTACTCATGGTGGGATCTCTGCATTTGTGATGGGATCTCTGCACTCATGGTGGGATCACTGCACTTGTGGTGGGATCTCTGCACTCATAGTGAGATCTCTCTACTTGTGATGGGATCTCTGCACTCATGGTTGGATATCTGTACTTGTGGTGGGATCTCTGCTTTTGTGATAGGATCTCGGCATTCATGGTGGGATCTCTGCACTTGTGGGATCTCTGTACTTGTGATGGGTTCTCAGCACTCATGGTAGGATCTGTGCATTCATGGTGGGATCTCTGCACTTGTGGTGGTATCTCTGCACTCATAGTGGGATCCCTGCACTCATGGTGGGATCTCTGCACTTGTGATGGGATCTCTGCACTTCTGGTAGGATCTCTGCACTCATGATGGGATCTCTACACTTGCGATGGAATCTTGCACTCATGGTGGGATCTCTGAACTTTTGGTGGGAACTCTGCACTCATAGTGGGATCTCTGCACTTGTGGTGGGATCTCTGCACTTGTGATGGGATCTCTGCACTCGTGATGGGATCTCTACACTCATGGTGGGATCTGTCTACTCATAGTGGAATCTCTCTACTTGTGATGGGATCTCTGCACTTGTGGTGGGATCTCTGCACTTATGGTGGGTACTCTGCACTTATGGTGGGATCTCTATACTCATAGTGGGATCTCTCTACTTGTGATGAGATCTCTACATTTGTGGTGGGATCTCTGCACTTGTGATGGGATCTCTGCACTCATGTTGGGATCTGTGTACTCATAGTGCGATCTTTCTACTTGTGATGGGATCTCTGTACTTGTGGTGGGATCTCTGTACTCATGGTGGGATCTCTGAACTCATAGTGGGATCTCTGCACTTGTGATGGGATCTCTGCACTTTTGATTGGATATCTGCACTCATGGTGGGATCTCTGCACTTGTGGTGGGATCTCTGCACTTTTGGGCAGGATATCCGCATTCATGGTGGGATCTCTGCACTTGTGGTGGGATCTCTGCATTCATGATGTGATCTCTGCACTTGTGGTGGGATCTCTGTACTTGTGATGGGATCTTTGCACTCATGGTGGGATCTCTGCACTTGTGATGGGATCTCTGTACTCATGGTGGGATCTCTGCATTCAAAGTGAGATCTCCCAACTTGTGATGGGATCTCTGCACTTGTTGTGGGATCTCTGCACTCATAGTGGGATCTCTCTACTTGTGATGGGATCTCTGCACTCATGGTGGGATCTCTGTACTTGTGATGGGATCTCTGCACTCATAGTGAGATCTCTGCACATGTGATGGGATCTTTGCACTCATGGTGGGATCTCTGCACTCATAGTGGGATTTCTCCCCTTGTGATGGGATCTCTGCACTCATGGTGGGATCTCTGCACTTGCGATGGGATCTCTGTACTCATGGTGGGATCTCTGCATTTGTGATGGGATCTCTGCACTCATGGTGGGATCACTGCACTTGTGGTGGGATCTCTGCACTCATAGTGGGATCTTTCTACTTGTGATGGGATCTCTCCACTCATGGTGGGATTTCTGTACTTGTGATGGGATCTCTGCATTCATGGTAGGATCTCTGCACTTGTGGGATCTCTGCACTTGTGATGGGATCTCAGCACTCATGGTAGGATCTGTGCATTCATGGTGGGAACTCTGCACTTGTGGTGGTATCTCTGCTTTTGTGATAGGATCTCTGTATTCATGGTAGGATCTCTGCACTTGTGGGATCTCTGCACTTGTGATGGGATCTCAGCACTCATGGTAGGATCTGTGCATTCATGGTGGGAACTCTGCACTTGTGGTGGTATCTCTATACTCATGGTGGGATCTCTGCACTTGTGATGGGATCTATGCATTATGGTGGGATCTTTGCACTTGTGATGAGATCTCTGCACTCATGCTGGGATCTCTGCACTTGTGATGGGATCTCTGCACTTGTGGTGGGATCTCTGTACTTGTGGTGGGATCTCTGCTTTTGTGATAGGATCTCTGCATTCATGGTGGGATCTCTGCACTTGTGGGATCTCTGCACTTGTGATGGGATCTCAGCACTCATGGTAGGATCTGTGCATTCATGGTGGGAACTCTGCACTTGTGGTGGTATCTCTGCACTCATGGTGGGATCTCTCTACTTGTGATGGGATCTCTGTACTTGTGGTGGGATCTCTGCACTTGTGATGGGATCTCTGCACTTGTGATGGGATCTCTGCATTCATGGTGGGATCTCTGCACTTGTGATGGCATCTCTGCACTCATGGTGGGCTTTTTCTACTTGTGATGGGATCTCTGCACTCATGGTAGG
Organism: Lissotriton helveticus; assembly: GCF_964261635.1. NCBI lineage: Eukaryota > Metazoa > Chordata > Amphibia > Caudata > Salamandridae > Lissotriton > Lissotriton helveticus. The sequence continues at coordinate 368,345,544 of NC_136071.1, forward strand.
ATCTGTGCATTCATGGTGGGATCTCTGCACTTGTGGTGGTATCTCTGTACTCATAGTGGGATCCCTACACTCATGGTGGTAACTCTGCACTTGTGATGGGATCTCTGCACTACTGGTGGGATCTCTGCACTCATGATGGGATCTCTACACTTGCAATGGAATCTTGCACTCATGGTGGGATCTCTGAACTTTTGGTGGGAACTCTGCACTCATAGTGGGATCTCTGCACTTGTGGTGGGATCTCTGCACTTGTGATGGGATCTCTGCACTCGGGATGGGATCTCTACACTCATGGTGGGATCTGTCTACTCATAGTGGAATCTCTCTACTTGTGATGGGATCTCTGCACTTGTGGTGGGATCTCTGCACTTATGGTGGGTACTCTGCACTTATGGTGGGTTCTCTATACTCATAGTGGGATCTCTCTACTTGTGATGAGATCTCTACATTTGTGGTGGGATCTCTGCACTTGTGATGGGATCTCTGCACTCATGTTGGGATCTGTGTACTCATAGTGTGATCTCTCTACTTGTGATGGGATCTCTGTACTTGTGGTGGGATCTCTGTACTCATGGTGGGATCTCTGAACTCATAGTGGGATCTCTGCACTTGTGATGGGATATCTGCACTTTTGATTGGATATCTGCACTCATGGTGGGATCTCTGCACTTGTGGTGGGATCTCTGCACTTTTGGGCAGGATATCCGCATTCATGGTGGGATCTCTGCACTTGTGGTGGGATCTCTGCATTCATGATGTGATCTCTGCACTTGTGGTGGGATCTCTGTACTTGTGATGGGATCTTTGCACTCATGGTGGGATCTCTGCACTTGTGATGGGATCTCTGTACTCATGGTGGGATCTCTGCATTCAAAGTGAGATCTCCCAACTTGTGATGGGATCTCTGCACTTATGGTGGGATCTCTGCACTCATAGTGGGATCTCTCTACTTGTGATGGGATCTCTGCACTCATGGTGGGATCTCTGTACTTGTGATGGGATCTCTGCACTCATAGTGGGATCTCTGCACATATGATGGGATCTTTGCACTCATGGTGGGATCTCTGCACTTGTGGTGGGATCTCTGCACTCATAGTGGGATTTCTCCACTTGTGATGGGATCTCTGCACTCATGGTGGGATCTCTGCACTTGCGATGGATCTCTGTACTCATGGTGGGATCTCTGCATTTGTGATGGGATCTCTGCACTCATGGTGGGATCACTGCACTTGTGGTGGGATCTCTGCACTCATAGTGGGATCTCTCTACTTGTGATGGGATCTCTCCACTCATGGTGGGATTTCTGTACTTGTGATGGGCTCTCTGCATCCATGGTGGGATCCCTGCACTTGTGATAGGATCTCCGTACTCATGGTGGAATCTCTGCACTTGTGATGGGATCTTTGCACTCATGGTGGGATCTCTGCACTTGTGATGGGATCTCTGCACTTGTGGTGGGATCTCTGTACTTGTGGTGGGATCTCTGCTTTTGTGATAGGATCTCTGCATTCATGGTGGGATCTCTGCACTTGTGGGATCTCTGCACTTGTAATGGGATCTCAGCACTCATGGTAGGATCTGTGCATTCATGGTGGGAACTCTGCACTTGTGGTGGTATCTCTGCTTTTGTGATAGGATCTCTGCATTCATGGCGGGATCTCTGCACTTGTGGGATCTCTGCACTTGTGATGGGATCTCAGCACTCATGGTAGGATCTGTGCATTCATGGTGGGAACTCTGCACTTGTGGTGGTATCTCTGCTTTTGTGATAGGATCTCGGCATTCATGGTGGGATCTCTGCACTTGTGGGATCTCTGTACTTGTGATGGGTTCTCAGCACTCATGGTAGGATCTGTGCGTTCATGGTGGGATCTCTGCACTTGTGGTGGTATCTCTGCACTCATAGTGGGATCCCTGCACTCATGGTGGGATCTCTGCACTTGTGATGGGATCTCTGCACTTCTGGTGGGATCTCTGCACTCATGATGGGATCTCTACACTTGCGATGGAATCTTGCACTCATGGTGGGATCTCTGAACTTTTGGTGGGAACTCTGCACTTGTGATGGGATCTCTGCACTCGTGATGGGATCTCTACACTCATGGTGGGATCTGTCTACTCATAGTGGAATCTCTCTACTTGTGATGGGATCTCTGCACTTGTGGTGGGATCTCTGCACTTATGGTGGGTACTCTGCACTTATGGTGGGTTCTCTATACTCATAGTGGGATCTCTCTACTTGTGATGAGATCTCTACATTTGTGGTGGGATCTCTGCACTTGTGATGGGATCTCTGCACTCATGTTGGGATCTGTGTACTCAAAGTGCGATCTCTCTACTTGTGATGGGATCTCTGTACTTGTGGTGGGATCTCTGTACTCATGGTGGGATCTCTGAACTCATAGTGGGATCTCTGCACTTGTGATGGGATCTCTGCACTTTTGATTGGATATCTGCACTCATGGTGGGATCTCTGCACTTGTGGTGGGATCTCTGCACTTTTGGGCAGGATATCCGCATTCATGGTGGGATCTCTGCACTTGTGGTGGGATCTCTGTATTCATGATGTGATCTCTGCACTTGTGGTGGGATCTCTGTACTTGTGATGGGATCTTTGCACTCATGGTGGGATCTCTGTACTTGTGATGGGATCTCTGTACTCATGGTGGGATCTCTGCATTCAAAGTGAGATCTCCCAACTTGTGATGGGATCTCTGCACTTGTGGTGGGATCTCTGCACTCATAGTGGGATCTCTCTACTTGTGATGGGATCTCTGCACTCATGGTGGGATCTCTGTACTTGTGATGGGATCTTTGCACTCATAGTGGGATCTCTGCACATGTGATGGGATCTTTGCACTCATGGTAGGATCTCTGCACTTGTGGTGAGATCTCTGCACTCATAGTGGGATTTCTCCACTTGTGATGGGATCTCTGCACTCATGGTGGGATCTCTGCACTTGCGATGGGATCTCTGTACTCATGGTGGGATCTCTGCATTTGTGATGGGATCTCTGCACTCATGGTGGGATCACTGCACTTGTGGTGGGATCTCTGCACTCATAGTGGGATCTCTCTACTTGTGATGGGATCTCTCCACTCATGGTGGGATTTCTGTACTTGTGATGGGATCTCTGCACTCATGGTGGGATCCCTGCACTTGTGATAGGATCTCCGTACTCATGGTGGGATCTCTGCACTTGTGATGGGATCTCTGCACTCATGGTAGGATCTCTGCATTTGTGATGGAATCACTGCACTTATGGTGGGATCTTTGCACTTGTGGTAGGATCTCTGCATTTGTGATAGGATCTCTGCATTCATGGTAGGATTTCTGCACTTGTGGGATCTCTGCTCTCATGAAGGGATCCTTGTCCTTGTGGTAGGATCACTGTACTCATGGTGGGATCTCTCTACTTGTGATGGGATCTCTACACTCATGGTGGGATCTCTGCGCATGTGATGGGATCCCTGCACTCATAGTGGGATCTTTACACTTGTGATGGGATCTCTGCAGTCATGGCAGGATAATTGCACTTGTGGTGGGATCTCTGCACTCATGGTGGGATCTCTGCACTTAAGGTGGGATCTCTGCACTCATAGTGGGATCTATCTACTTGTGATGGGATCTCTGCTTTCCTGGTGGGATCTCTGCACTTGTAATGAGATCTCTACACTCATGGTGGGATCTCTGCACTTGTGATGGGCTATTTGCACTTGTGGTGGGATCTCTGCATTCATGGTGGATCTTTGTACTTGTGGTGGGATCTCTGCACTTGTGGTGGGATCTCTGCACTTGTGATAGGATCTCTGCATTCATGGTGGAATCTCTGCACTCATGGGATCTCTGCACTTGTGAAGGGATCTTGACTTGTGAAGGGATCTCTGCACTTGCAGTGGGATCTCTGCATTCATGGTATGATCTCCACACTTGTGGTAGGATCTCTGTACTTGTGGTGGGATCTCTCTACTTGTGATGGGATCTTTACTATCATGGTGGGATCTCTGCACTCATGGTGGGATCTCTGCACTTGTGAAGGGATCTCTGCATTCATAGTGAGATCTCTCTACTTGTGATGGCATCTCTCCACCTGTGGTGGGATCTCTCTACTTGTGATGTGATCTCTGCACTCATGGTGGGGTTTCTGCACTTGTGATGGGATCCCTGCAGTCATGGTGGGATCTCTGCACTTGTGATGGGATCTCTGTACTTCTGGTGGGATCTCTGCACTCATGGTGGGATCTCTACACTTGTGATGGAATCTTGCACTCATGGTGGATCTCTGCACTTGTGGTGGGATCTCTGCACTCATAGTGGGATCTCTGCCCTTGTGGTGGGATCTCTGCACTCGTGATGGGATCTCTGCACTCATGGTGGGGTCTGTGTACTCATAGTGGAATCTCTTTACTTGTGATGGGATCTCTGCACTTGTGTTGGGATCTCTGCACTTATGGTGGGTTTTCTGCACTTATTGTGGGGTCTCTGCACTTGAGATGGGATCTCTGTACTCATGGTGGGATCTCTGCACTTGTGGTGGGATCTCTGCACTCATAGTGGGATCTCTCTACTTTTGATGGGATCTCTGCACTTATGGTGGGATCTCTGCACTTATGATGGGATCTCTTCACATGTGGTGGGATCTCTGCACTTGTGGTACGATCTCTGCACATCTGGTGGGATCTCTATACTCATGGTGGGATCTCTGCACTTGTGATGATGGGCTCTCTGCACTTATGGTGGGATCTTTGCACTTGTGATGGGATCTCTGCACTTACAGTGGGATATTTGCACTTGTGGTGGGATCTCTGCACTTGTGATAGGATCTCTGCATTCATGGTGGGATCTCTGCACGTGTGGTGACATCTCTGCACTTATGGTGGGATCTTTGCACTTATGGTGGGATCTCTGCACTTATGGTAGGATCTCTGTACTCATAGTGGGATCGCTGCACTCATGGTGGGATCACTGCACTTGTGGTGGGATCCCTGCACTCACAGTGAGATCTCTCTACTTTTGATGGGATCTCTGCACTCATGGTGGGATCCCTGCACTTGTGATAGGATCTCCATACTCATGGTGGGATCTCTGCACTTGTGATGGGATCTCTGCACTCATGGTGGGATCTCTGTACTTGTGATGGGATCTCTGCACTTGTGGTGGGATCTCTATACGTGTGATGGGATCTCTGCTTTTGTGATGGGATCTCTGCACTCATGGTGGGATCACTGCACTTGTGGTGGGATCTCTGCACTCATAGTGAGAGCTCTCTACTTTTGATGGGATCTCTGCACTCATGGTGGGATCCCTGCACTTGTGATGGGATCTCTGCACTTATGGTGGGATCTGTGCATTCATGGTGGGATCTCTGCACTTGTGGTGGTATCTCTGCACTCATAGTGGGAACTCTACTTGTGATGCTATCTTTGTACTTGTGGTGGGATCTCTGCACTTGTGATGGGATCTCTGCACTTGTGATGGGATCTCTGCATTCATGGTGGGATCTCTGCACTTGTGATGGGATCTCTGCACTCATGGTGGGCTCTTTCTACTTGTGGTGGGATCTCTGCACTCATGGTGGTATCTCTGCACTTGTGATGGGATCCCTGCACTCATGGTGGGATCTCTGCACTTGTGGTGGGATCTCTGCACTTGTGATGGGACCTCTGCACTCGTGATGGGATCTCTGCACTCATGGTGGGATCTGTGTACTCATAGTGGAATCTCTCTACTTGTGATGGGATCTCTGCACTAGTGGTGGGATCTCTGCACTTATGGTGGGTTCTCTGCACTTATGGTGGGATCTCTATACTCATAGTGGGATCTCTCTACTTGTGATGAGATCTCTACATTTGTGGTGGGATCTCTGTACTTGTGATGTGATATCTGCACTCATGTTGGGATCTGTGTATTCATAGTGGGATCTCTCTACTTATGATGGGATCTCTGTACTTGTGGTGGGATCTCTGTACTCATGGTGGGATCTCTGTACTCATAGTGGGATCTCTGCACTCATGGTGGGATCTCTGCACTTGTGGTGGGATTTCTGCTCTCATAGTGGGATCTCTCTACTTATGGTGGGATCTCTGCACTTGTGATGGGATCTCTTCTCCTATGGAGGGATCTCTGCACTTGTGATGGGATCTCTGCACTTGTGATGGGATCTCTGCACTTGTGGTGGAATCTCTGCACTTGTGGTGGGATCTCTGCACTCATGGTGGGATATCTGCACTCGTGATGGGATCTCTGCACTTGTGGTAGGATCTCTGCACTCATGGTGGGATCTTTGTACTTGTGATGGTGTATCTGCACTCATGGTGGGATCTCTGCACTCATAGTGGGATCGCTCTACTTGTGATGGGATATCTGCACTTGTGGTGGGATCTCTGCACTTGTGATGGGATTTCTGCATTCATGGTAGGATCTCTGCACTTGTGATGGGATCTCTGTACTTGTGGTGGGATCTCTGCACTTGTGATGGGATCTCTGCACTGGTGTTGGGATCTTTGCATTCATGGTGGGATCTCTGCACTTGTGGTAGGATCTCTGCACTTTTGGGCAGGATATCTGCATTCATGGTGGGATCTCTGCACGTGCAGTGAGATCACTGCACTTATGGTGGGATCTTTGCACTTGTGGTGGGATCTCTGCACTTGTGATAGGATCTCTGCATTCATGGTGGGATCTCTGCACGTGTGGTTGGATCTCTGTACTTGTGATGGGATCTCTGCATTCATGGTGGGATCTCTGCACTTGTGATGGGATCTCTGCACTCATGGTGGGCTCTTTCTACTTGTGGTGGGATCTCTGCACTCATGGTGGTATCTCTGCACTTGTGATGGGATCCCTGCACTCATGGTGGGATCTCTGCACTTGTGGTGGGATCTCTGCACTTGTGATGGGATCTCTGCACTCGTGATGGGATCTCTGCACTCATGGTGGGATCTGTGTACTCATAGTGGAATCTCTCTACTTGTGATGGGATCTCTGCACTAGTGGTGGGATCTCTGCACTTATGGTGGGTTCTCTGCACTTATGGTGGGATCTCTATACTCATAGTGGGATCTCTCTACTTGTGATGAGATCTCTACATTTGTGGTGGGATCTCTGTACTTGTGATGTGATATCTGCACTCATGTTGGGATCTGTGTATTCATAGTGGGATCTCTCTACTTATGATGGGATCACTGTACTTGTGGTGGGATCTCTGTACTCATGGTGGGATCTCTGTACTCATAGTGGGATCTCTGCACTCATGGTGGGATCTCTGCACTTGTGGTGGGATTTCTGCTCTCATAGTGGGATCTCTCTACTTATGGTGGGATCTCTGCACTTGTGATGGGATCTCTTCTCCTATGGAGGGATCTCTGCACTTGTGATGGGATCTCTGCACTTGTGATGGGATCTCTGCACTTGTGGTGGGATCTCTGCACTTGTGGTGGGATCTCTGCACTCATGGTGGGATATCTGCACTCGTGATGGGATCTCTGCACTTGTGGTAGGATCTCTGCACTCATGGTGGGATCTTTGTACTTGTGATGGTGTATCTGCACTCATGGTGGGATCTCTGCACTCATAGTGGGATCGCTCTACTTGTGATGGGATATCTGCACTTGTGGTGGGATCTCTGCACTTGTGATGGGATTTCTGCATTCATGGTAGGATCTCTGCACTTGTGATGGGATCTCTGTACTTGTGGTGGGATCTCTGCACTTGTGATGGGATCTCTGCACTGGTGTTGGGATCTTTGCATTCATGGTGGGATCTCTGCACTTGTGGTAGGATCTCTGCACTTTTGGGCAGGATATTTGCATTCATGGTGGGATCTCTGCACGTGCAGTGAGATCACTGCACTTATGGTGGGATCTTTGCACTTGTGGTGGGATCTCTGCACTTGTGATAGGATCTCTGCATTCATGGTGGGATCTCTGCACGTGTGGTTGGATCTCTGTACTTGTGATGGGATCTCTGCACATGTGGTGGGATCTCTGCACTCATGGTGGGATCTCTGCACTCATGGTGGGATCTCTCTACTTGTGATGTGATCTCTGCACTCATGGTGGGATTTCTGCACTTGTGATGGGATCCCTGCACTAATGGTGGGATCTCTGCACTTGTGATGGGATCTCTGTACTTCTGGTGGGATCTCTGCACTCATGGTGGGATCTCTACACTTGTGATGGAATCTTGCACTCATGGTGGGATCTCTGCACTTGTGGTGGGATCTCTGCACTCATAGTGGGATCTCTGCCCTTGTGGTGGGATCTCTGCACTTGTGATGGGATCTCTGCACTCGTGATGGGATCTCTGCACTCATGGTGGGATCTGTGTACTCATAGTGGAATCTCTTTACTTGTGATGGGATCTCTGCACTTGTGGTGGGATCTCTGCACTTATGGTGGGTTTTCTGCACTTATTGTGGGATCTCTGTACTTGAGATGGGATCTCTGTACTCATGGTGGGATCTCTGCACTTGTGGTGGGATCTCTGCACTCATAGTGGGATCTCTCTACTTTTGATGGGATCTCTGCACTTATGATGGGATCTCTTCACTTGTGGTGGGATCTCTGCACTTGTGGTGCGATCTCTGCACATATGGTGGGATCTCTATACTCATGGTGGGATCTCTGCACTTGTGATGATGGGATCTCTGCACTTATGGTGGGATCTTTGCACTTGTGGTGGGATCTCTGCACTTACGGTGGAATATTTGCACTTGTGGTGGGATCTCTGCACTTGTGATAGGATCTCTGCATTCATGGTGGGATCTCTGCATGTGTGGTGACATCTCTGCCCTTATGGTGGGATCTTTGCACTTATGGTGGGATCCTGCACTTGTCATAGGATCACTGCACTTATGGTGGGATCTCTGCACTTATGATGGGATCTCTTCACTTGTGGTGGGATCTCTGTACTTGTGGTGGGATCTCTGCACTTGTGGTGGGATCTCTATACTCATGGTGGAATCTCTGCACTTGTGATGGGATCTCTGCACTCATGGTGGTATCTCTGCACTTATGGTAGGATCTCTATACTCATAGTGGGATCTCTCTACTTATGGTGGGATCTTTGCACTTGTGATCTCTGCTCTTATGGAGGGATCTCTGCACTTGTGATAGGATCTCTGCACTTGTGGTGGGATCTCCGCACTTGTGGTGGGATCTCTGCACTCGTGGTGGGATCTCTCTACTTGTGATGGGATCTCTGCATTTGTGGTGGGATCTCCGCACTTGTGATGGGTTCTGCACTCATGGTGGGATCTCTGCACTTGTGATGGGATCTCTGCACTTATGGTGGGATCTCTGCACTTGTGATGGGATCTCTGCTCTCATGATGGGATCCCTGCCTGTGTGATAGGATCTCTGCATTCATGGTGGAATCTCTGCACTCATGGGATCTCTGCACTTGTGAAGGGATCTCTGCACTTGTGGTGGGATCTCTGCATTCATGATGTGATCTCTGCACTTGTGGTGGGATCTCTGTACTTGTGATGGGATCTTTGCACTCATGGTGGGATCTCTACACTTGTGATGGGATCTCTGTACTCATGGTGGGATCTCTGCATTCAAAGTGAGATCTCCCAACTTGTGATGGGATCTCTGCACTTGTGGTGGGATCTCTGCACTCATAGTGGGATCTCTCTACTTGTGATGGGATCTCTGCATTCATGGTGGGATCTCTGTACTTGTGATGGGATCTCTGCACTCATAGTGGGATCTCTGCACTTGTGATGGGATCTTTGCACTCATGATGGGATCTCTGAACTTGTGGTGGGATCTCTGCACTCATAGTGGGATTTCTCCACTTGTGATGGGATCTCTACACTCGTGGTGGGATCTCTGCACCTGTGATGGGATCTCTGCACTTGTGTTGGGATCTTTGCATTCATGGTAGGATCTTTGCACCTGTGGTGGGATCTCTGCACTTGTGGTGGGATCTCTGCACTTGTGATAGGATCTCTGCATTCATGGTGGGATCTTTGCACTTGTGATGGGATCTCTGTACTTGTGGTGGGATCTTTGTACTCATGGTGGGAGATCTGCACTCATGGTGGGGTCGCTGCACTTGTGATGGGATCTCTGCACTCATAGTGGGATCTCTCTACTCATGATAGGATTTCTGCACTTGTGGTGGGATCTCTGCACTCATGAGGGGATCTCTGCATTTGTGGTGGGATCTCTGCACTCACAATGGGATCTCTCTACTTGTGATGGGATCTTTGCACTCATGGTGGGTTCTCTGCACTTGTGGTGGGATCTCTGCACTCATAGTGGGATCTCTCTACTTGTGATGGGATCTCTATACTCATGGTGGGATCTCTGCACTTGTGATGGGATCTCTGCACTCATGGTAGGATCTCTGCATTTGTGATGGAATCACTGCACTTATGGTGGGATCTTTGCACTTGTGGTAGGATCTCTGCATTTGTGATAGGATCTCTGCATTCATGGTAGGATTTCTGCACTTGTGGGATCTCTGCTCTCATGAAGGGATCCTTGTCCTTGTGGTAGGATCACTGTACTCATGGTGGGATCTCTCTACTTGTGATGGGATCTCTACACTCATGGTGGGATCTCTGCGCATGTGATGGGATCCCTGCACTCATAGTGGGATCTTTACACTTGTGATGGGATCTCTGCAGTCATGGCAGGATAATTGCACTTGTGGTGGGATCTCTGCACTCATGGTGGGATCTCTGCACTTAAGGTGGGATCTCTGCACTCATAGTGGGATCTATCTACTTGTGATGGGATCTCTGCTTTCCTGGTGGGATCTCTGCACTTGTAATGAGATCTCTACACTCATGGTGGGATCTCTGCACTTGTGATGGGCTATTTGTACTTGTGGTGGGATCTCTGCATTCATGGTGGATCTTTGTACTTGTGGTGGGATCTCTGCACTTGTGGTGGGATCTCTGCACTTGTGATAGGATCTCTGCATTCATGGTGGAATCTCTGCACTCATGGGATCTCTGCACTTGTGAAGGGATCTTGACTTGTGAAGGGATCTCTGCACTTGCGGTGGGATCTCTGCATTCATGGTGTGATCTCCACACTTGTGGTAGGATCTCTGTACTTGTGGTGGGATCTCTCTACTTGTGATGGGATCTTTACTATCATGGTGGGATCTCTGCACTCATGGTGGGATCTCTGCACTTGTGAAGGGATCTCTGCATTCATAGTGAGATCTCTCTACTTGTGATGGCATCTCTCCACCTGTGGTGGGATCTCTCTACTTGTGATGTGATCTCTGCACTCATGGTGGGGTTTCTGCACTTGTGATGGGATCCCTGCAGTCATGGTGGGATCTCTGCACTTGTGATGGGATCTCTGTACTTCTGGTGGGATCTCTGCACTCATGGTGGGATCTCTACACTTGTGATGGAATCTTGCACTCATGGTGGATCTCTGCACTTGTGGTGGGATCTCTGCACTCATAGTGGGATCTCTGCCCTTGTGGTGGGATCTCTGCACTCGTGATGGGATCTCTGCACTCATGGTGGGATCTGTGTACTCATAGTGGAATCTCTTTACTTGTGATGGGATCTCTGCACTTGTGTTGGGATCTCTGCACTTATGGTGGGTTTTCTGCACTTATTGTGGGGTCTCTGCACTTGAGATGGGATCTCTGTACTCATGGTGGGATCTCTGCACTTGTGGTGGGATCTCTGCACTCATAGTGGGATCTCTCTACTTTTGATGGGATCTCTGCACTTATGGTGGGATCTCTGCACTTATGATGGGATCTCTTCACATGTGGTGGGATCTCTGCACTTGTGGTGCGATCTCTGCACATCTGGTGGGATCTCTATACTCATGGTGGGATCTCTGCACTTGTGATGATGGGCTCTCTGCACTTATGGTGGGATCTTTGCACTTGTGATGGGATCTCTGCACTTACAGTGGGATATTTGCACTTGTGGTGGGATCTCTGCACTTGTGATAGGATCTCTGCATTCATGGTGGGATCTCTGCATGTGTGGTGACATCTCTGCACTTATGGTGGGATCTTTGCACTTATGGTGGGATCCTGCACTTGTGATAGGATCACTGCACTTATGGTGGGATCTCTGCACTTATGATGGGATCTCTTCACTTGTGATGGGATCTCTGTACTTGTGGTGGGATCTCTGCACTTGTGGTGGGATCTTTATACTCATGGTGGGATCTCTGCACTTGTGATGGGATCTCTGCACTCATGGTGGGATCTCTGCACTTATGGTAGGATCTCTGTACTCATAGTGGGATCGCTGCACTCATGGTGGGATCACTGCACTTGTGGTGGGATCCCTGCACTCACAGTGAGATCTCTCTACTTTTGATGGGATCTCTGCACTCATGGTGGGATCCCTGCACTTGTGATAGGATCTCCATACTCATGGTGGGATCTCTGCACTTGTGATGGGATCTCTGCACTCATGGTGGGATCTCTGTACTTGTGATGGGATCTCTGCACTTGTGGTGGGATCTCTATATGTGTGATGGGATCTCTGCTTTTGTGATGGGATCTCTGCACTCATGGTGGGATCACTGCACTTGTGGTGGGATCTCTGCACTCATAGTGAGAGCTCTCTACTTTTGATGGGATCTCTGCACTCATGGTGGGATCCCTGCACTTGTGATGGGATCTCTGCACTTATGGTGGGATCTGTGCATTCATGGTGGGATCTCTGCACTTGTGGTGGTATCTCTGCACTTGTGATGGGATCTCTGCATTCATGGTGGGATCTCTGCACTTGTGATGGGATCTCTGCACTCATGGTGGGCTCTTTCTACTTGTGGTGGGATCTCTGCACTCATGGTGGTATCTCTGCACTTGTGATGGGATCCCTGCACTCATGGTGGGATCTCTGCACTTGTGGTGGGATCTCTGCACTTGTGATGGGATCTCTGCACTCGTGATGGGATCTCTGCACTCATGGTGGGATCTGTATACTCATAGTGGAATCTCTCTACTTGTGATGGGATCTCTGCACTAGTGGTGGGATCTCTGCACTTATGGTGGGTTCTCTGCACTTATGGTGGGATCTCTATACTCATAGTGGGATCTCTCTACTTGTGATGAGATCTCTACATTTGTGGTGGGATCTCTATACTTGTGATGGGATATCTGCACTCATGTTGGGATCTGTGTATTCATAGTGGGATCTCTCTACTTATGATGGGATCTCTGTACTTGTGGTGGGATCTCTGTACTCATGGTGGGATCTCTGTACTCATAGTGGGATCTCTGCACCCATGGTGGGATCTCTGCACTTGTGGTGGGATTTCTGCTCTCATAGTGGGATCTCTCTACTTATGGTGGGATCTCTGCACTTGTGATGGGATCTCTTCTCCTATGGAGGGATCTCTGCACTTGTCATGGGATCTCTGCACTTGTGATGGGATCTCTGCACTTGTGGTGGGATCTCTGCACTTGTGGTGGGATCTCTGCACTCATGGTGGGATATCTGCACTCGTGATGGGATCTCTGCACTTGTGGTAGGATCTCTGCACTCATGGTGGGATCTTTGTACTTGTGATGGTGTATCTGCACTCATGGTGGGATCTCTGCACTCATAGTGGGATCGCTCTACTTGTGATGGGATATCTGCACTTGTGGTGGGATCTCTGCACTTGTGATGGGATTTCTGCATTCATGGTAGGATCTCTGCACTTGTGATGGGATCTCTGTACTTGTGGTGGGATCTCTGCACTTGTGATGGGATCTCTGCACTGGTGTTGGGATCTTTGCATTCATGGTGGGATCTCTGCACTTGTGGTGGGATCTCTGCACTTTTGGGCAGGATATCTGCATTCATGGTGGGATCTCTGCACGTGCAGTGAGATCACTGAACTTATGGTGGGATCTTTGCACTTGTGGTGGGATCTCTGCACTTGTGATAGGATCTCTGCATTCATGGTGGGATCTCTGCACGTGTGGTTGGATCTCTGTACTTGTGATGGGATCTCTGCACATGTGGTGGGATCTCTGCACTCATGGTGGGATCTCTGCACTCATGATGGGATCTCTGCACTTGTGGTAGGATCTTTGCACTTATGGTGGGATCTCTGTACTCATGTTGGGATCTCTGAACTCATAGTGGGATCTCTGCACTTGTGATGGGATCTCTGCACTTTTGATTGGATATCTGCACTCATGGTGGGATCTCTGCACTTGTGGTGGGATCTCTGCACTTTTGGGTAGGATATCTGCATTCATGGTGGGATCTCTGCACGTGCGGTGAGATCTCTGCACTTATGGTGGGTTTTTTGCACTTGTGGTGGGATCTCTGCACTTGTGATAGGATCTCTGCATTCATGGTGGGATCTCTGCATGTGTGGTGGGATCTCTGTACTTGTGATGGGATCTCTGCACATGTGGTGGGATCTCTGCACTCATGGTGGGAACTCTGCACTCCTGGTGGGACCTCTCTACTTGTGATGTGATCTCTGCACTCATGGTGGGATTTCTGCACTTGTGATGGGATCCCTGCACTCATGGTGGGATCTCTGCACTTGTGATGGGATCTCTGTACTTCTGGTGGGATCTCTGCACTCATGGTGGAATCTCTACACTTGTGATGGAATCTTGTACTCATGGTGGGATCTCTGCACTTGTGGTGGGATCTCTGCACTCATAGTGGGATCTCTGCCCTTGTGGTGGGATCTCTGCACTTGTGATGGGATCTCTGCACTCGTGATGGGATCTCTCTACTTTTGATGGGATCTCTGCACTTATGGTGGGATCTCTGCACTTATGATGGGATCTCTTCACTTGTGGTGGGATCTTTGCACTTGTGATGCGATCTCTGCACATATGGTGGGATCTCTATACTCATGGTGGGATCTCTGCACTTGTGGTGGGATCTCTGCACTCATAGTGGGATCTCTCTACTTTTGGTGGGATCTCTGCACTTATGGTGGGATCTCTGCACTTATGATGGGATCTCTTCACTTGTGGTGGGATCTTTGCACTTGTGGTGTGATCTCTGCACATGTGGTGGGATCTCTATACTCATGGTGGGATCTTTGCACTTGTGATGATGGGATCTCTGCACTTATGGTGGTATCTTTGCACTTGTGGTGGGATCTCTGCACTTACGGTGGGATATTTGCACTTGTGGTGGGATCTCTGCACTTGTGATAGGATCTCTGCATTCATGGTGGGATCTCTGCATGTGTGGTGACATCTCTGCACTTATGGTGGGATCTTTGCACTTATGGTGGGATCCTGCACTTGTGATAGGATCACTGCACTTATGGTGGGATCTCTGCACTTATGATGGGATCTCTTCACTTGTGGTGGGATCTCTGTACTTGTGGTGGGATCTCTGCACTTGTGATGGGATCTCTGCACTCATGGTGGGATCTCTGCACTTATGGTGGGATCTCTGTACTCATAGTGGGATCTCTCTACTTATGGTGGGATCTCTGCACTTGTGATATCTGCTCCTATGGAGGGATCTCTGCACTTGTGATAGGATCTCTGCACTTGTGGTGGGATCTCCACACTTGTGGTGGGATCTCTGCACTCATGGTGGGATCTCTGCACTCATGATGGGATCTCTGCACTTGTGGTAGGATCTTTGCACTTATGGTGGGATCTCTGTACTCATGGTGGGATCTCTGAACTCATAGTGGGATCTCTGCACTTGTGATGGGATCTCTGCACTTTTGATTGGATATCTGCACTCATGGTGGGATCTCTGCACTTGTGGTGGGATCTCTGCACTTTTGGGCAGGATATCTGCATTCATGGTGGGATCTCTGCATGTGCGGTGAGATCTCTGCACTTATGGTGGGATCTTTGCACTTGTGGTGGGATCTCTGCACTTGTGATAGGATCTCTGCATTCATGGTGGGATCTCTGCATGTGTGGTGGGATCTCTGTACTAGTGATGGGATCTCTGCACATGTGGTGGGATCTCTGCACTCATGGTGGGATCTCTGCACTCATGGTGGGATCTCTCTACTTGTGATGTGATCTCTGCACTCATGGTGGGATTTCTGTACTTGTGATGGGATCCCTGCACTCATGGTGGGATCTCAGCACTTGTGATGGGATCTCTGTACTTCTGGTGGGATCTCTGCACTCATGGTGGGATCTCTACACTTGTGATGGAATCTTGCACTCATGGTGGGATCTCTGCACTTGTGGTGGGATCTCTGCACTCATAGTGGGATCTTTGCCGTTGTGGTGGGATTTCTGCACTTGTGATGGGATCTCTGCACTCGTGGTAGGATCTCTATACTCATGGTGGGATCTCTGCACTTGTGATGGGATCTCTGCACTCATGGTGGGATCTCTGCACTTATGGTAGGATCTCTGTACTCATAGTGGGATCTCTCTACTTATGGTGGGATCTCTGCACTTGTGATCTCTGCTCTTATGGAGGGATCTCTGCACTTGTGATAGGATCTCTGCACTTGTGGTGGGATCTCCGCACTTGTGGTGGGATCTCTGCACTCATGGTGGGATCTCTGCACTTGTGATGGGATCTCTGCACTTGTGGTAGGATCTTTGCACTTATGGTGGGATCTCTGAACTCATGGTGGGATCTCTGAACTCATAGTGGGATCTCTGCACTTGTGATGGCATCTCTCCACTTTTGATTGGATATCTGCACTCATGGTGGGATCTCTGCACTTGTGGTGGGATCTCTGCACTTTTGGGCAGGATATCTGCATTCATGGTGGGATCTCTGCACGTGCGGTGAGATCACTGCACTTATGGTGGGATCTTTGCACTTGTGGTGGGATCTCTGCCCTTGTGATAGGATCTCTGCATTCATGGTGGGATCTCTGCACGTGTGGTTGGATCTCTGTACTTGTGATGGGATCTCTGCACATGTGGTGGGATCTCTGCACTCATGGTGGGATCTCTGCACTCATGGTGGGATCTCTCTACTTGTGATGTGATCTCTGCACTCATGGTGGGATTTCTGCACTTGTGATGGGATCCCTGCACTAATGGTGGGATCTCTGCACTTGTGATGGGATCTCTGTACTTCTGGTGGGATCTCTGCACTCATGGTGGGACCTCTACACTTGTGATGGAATCTTGCACTCATGGTGGGATCTCTGCACTTGTGGTGGGATCTCTGCACTCATAGTGGGATCTCTGCCCTTGTGGTGGGATCTCTGCACTTGTGATGGGATCTCTGCACTCGTGATGGGATCTCTGCACTCATGGTGGGATCTGTGTACTCATAGTGGAATCTCTTTACTTGTGATGGGATCTCTGCACTTGTGGTGGGATCTCTGCACTTATGGTGGGTTTTCTGCACTTATTGTGGGATCTCTGTACTTGAGATGGGATCTCTGTACTCATGGTGGGATCTCTGCACTTGTGGTGGGATCTCTGCACTCATAGTGGAATCTCTTTGCTTGTGATGGGATCTCTGCACTTGTGGTGGGATCTCTGCACTTATGGTGGGTTTTCTGCACTTATTGTGGGATCTCTGTACTTGAGATGGGATCTCTGTACTCATGGTGGGATCTCTGCACTTGTGGTGGGATCTCTGCACTCATAGTGGGATCTCTCTACTTTTGATGGGATCTCTGCACTTATGATGGGATCTCTTCACTTGTGGTGGGATCTCTGCACTTGTGGTGCGATCTCTGCACATATGGTGGGATCTCTATACTCATGGTGGGATCTTTGCACTTGTGATGATGGGATCTCTGCACTTATGGTGGGATCTTTGCACTTGTGGTGGGATCTCTGCACTTACGGTGGAATATTTGCACTTGTGGTGGGATCTCTGCACTTGTGATAGGATCTCTGCATTCATGGTGGGATCTCTGCATGTGTGGTGACATATCTGCCCTTATGGTGGGATCTTTGCACTTATGGTGGGATCCTGCACTTGTCATAGGATCACTGCACTTATGGTGGGATCTCTGCACTTATGATGGGATCTCTTCACTTGTGGTGGGATCTCTGTACTTGTGGTGGGATCTCTGCACTTGTGGTGGGATCTCTATACTCATGGTGGGATCTCTGCACTTGTGATGGGATCTCTGCACTCATGGTGGTATCTCTGCACTTATGGTAGGATCTCTATACTCATAGTGGGATCTCTCTACTTATGGTGGGATCTTTGCACTTGTGATCTCTGCTCTTATGGAGGGATCTCTGCACTTGTGATAGGATCTCTGCACTTGTGGTGGGATCTCCGCACTTGTGGTGGGATCTCTGCACTCGTGGTGGGATCTCTCTACTTGTGATGGGATCTCTGCATTTGTGGTGGGATTTCCGCACTTGTGATGGGTTCTGCACTCATGGTGGGATCTCTGCACTTGTGATGGGATCTCTGCACTTATGGTGGGATCTCTGCACTTGTGATGGGATCTCTGCTCTCATGATGGGATCCCTGCCTGTGTGATAGGATCTCTGCATTCATGGTGGAATCTCTGCACTCATGGGATCTCTGTACTTGTGGTGGGATCTCTGCACTTGTGATAGGATCTCTGCATTCATGGTGGGATCTTTGCACTTGTGATGGGATCTCTGTACTTGTGGTGGGATCTTTGCACTCATGGTGGGAGATCTGCACTCATGGTGGGGTCGCTGCACTTGTGATGGGATCTCTGCACTCATAGTGGGATCTCTCTACTCATGATAGGATTTCTGCACTTGTGGTGGGATCTCTGCACTCATAGTGGGATCTCTCTACTTGTGATGGGGTCTCTGCACTCATGAGGGGATCTCTGCATTTGTGGTGGGATCTCTGCACTCACAATGGGATCTCTCTACTTGTGATGGGATCTTTGCACTCATGGTGGGTTCTCTGCACTTGTGGTGGGATCTCTGCACTCATAGTGGGATCTCTCTACTTGTGATGGGATCTCTATACTCATGGTGGGATCTCTGCACTTGTGATGGGATCTCTGCACTCATGGTAGGATCTCTGCATTTGTGATGGAATCACTGCACTTATGGTGGGATCTTTGCACTTGTGGTAGGATCTCTGCATTTGTGATAGGATCTCTGCATTCATGGTAGGATTTCTGCACTTGTGGGATCTCTGCTCTCATGAAGGGATCCTTGTCCTTGTGGTAGGATCACTGTACTCATGGTGGGATCTCTCTACTTGTGATGGGATCTCTACACTCATGGTGGGATCTCTGCGCATGTGATGGGATCCCTGCACTCATAGTGGGATCTTTACACTTGTGATGGGATCTCTGCAGTCATGGCAGGATAATTGCACTTGTGGTGGGATCTCTGCACTCATGGTGGGATCTCTGCACTTAAGGTGGGATCTCTGCACTCATAGTGGGATCTATCTACTTGTGATGGGATCTCTGCTTTCCTGGTGGGATCTCTGCACTTGTAATGAGATCTCTACACTCATGGTGGGATCTCTGCACTTGTGATGGGCTATTTGCACTTGTGGTGGGATCTCTGCATTCATGGTGGATCTTTGTACTTGTGGTGGGATCTCTGCACTTGTGGTGGGATCTCTGCACTTGTGATAGGATCTCTGCATTCATGGTGGAATCTCTGCACTCATGGGATCTCTGCACTTGTGAAGGGATCTTGACTTGTGAAGGGATCTCTGCACTTGCGGTGGGATCTCTGCATTCATGGTATGATCTCCACACTTGTGGTAGGATCTCTGTACTTGTGGTGGGATCTCTCTACTTGTGATGGGATCTTTACTATCATGGTGGGATCTCTGCACTCATGGTGGGATCTCTGCACTTGTGAAGGGATCTCTGCATTCATAGTGAGATCTCTCTACTTGTGATGGCATCTCTCCACCTGTGGTTGGATCTCTCTACTTGTGATGTGATCTCTGCACTCATGGTGGGGTTTCTGCACTTGTGATGGGATCCCTGCAGTCATGGTGGGATCTCTGCACTTGTGATGGGATCTCTGTACTTCTGGTGGGATCTCTGCACTCATGGTGGGATCTCTACACTTGTGATGGAATCTTGCACTCATGGTGGATCTCTGCACTTGTGGTGGGATCTCTGCACTCATAGTGGGATCTCTGCCCTTGTGGTGGGATCTCTGCACTCGTGATGGGATCTCTGCACTCATGGTGGGATCTGTGTACTCATAGTGGAATCTCTTTACTTGTGATGGGATCTCTGCACTTGTGTTGGGATCTCTGCACTTATGGTGGGTTTTCTGCACTTATTGTGGGGTCTCTGCACTTGAGATGGGATCTCTGTACTCATGGTGGGATCTCTGCACTTGTGGTGGGATCTCTGCACTCATAGTGGGATCTCTCTACTTTTGATGGGATCTCTGCACTTATGGTGGGACCTCTGCACTTATGATGGGATCTCTTCACATGTGGTGGGATCTCTGCACTTGTGGTACGATCTCTGCACATCTGGTGGGATCTCTATACTCATGGTGGGATCTCTGCACTTGTGATGATGGGCTCTCTGCACTTATGGTGGGATCTTTGCACTTGTGATGGGATCTCTGCACTTACAGTGGGATATTTGCACTTGTGGTGGGATCTCTGCACTTGTGATAGGATCTCTGCATTCATGGTGGGATCTCTGCACGTGTGGTGACATCTCTGCACTTATGGTGGGATCTTTGCACTTATGGTGGGATCTCTGCACTTATGGTAGGATCTCTGTACTCATAGTGGGATCGCTGCACTCATGGTGGGATCACTGCACTTGTGGTGGGATCCCTGCACTCACAGTGAGATCTCTCTACTTTTGATGGGATCTCTGCACTCATGGTGGGATCCCTGCACTTGTGATAGGATCTCCATACTCATGGTGGGATCTCTGCACTTGTGATGGGATCTCTGCACTCATGGTGGGATCTCTGTACTTGTGATGGGATCTCTGCACTTGTGGTGGGATCTCTATACGTGTGATGGGATCTCTGCTTTTGTGATGGGATCTCTGCACTCATGGTGGGATCACTGCACTTGTGGTGGGATCTCTGCACTCATAGTGAGAGCTCTCTACTTTTGATGGGATCTCTGCACTCATGGTGGGATCCCTGCACTTGTGATGGGATCTCTGCACTTATGGTGGGATCTGTGCATTCATGGTGGGATCTCTGCACTTGTGGTGGTATCTCTGCACTCATAGTGGGAACTCTACTTGTGATGCTATCTTTGTACTTGTGGTGGGATCTCTGCACTTGTGATGGGATCTCTGCACTTGTGATGGGATCTCTGCATTCATGGTGGGATCTCTGCACTTGTGATGGGATCTCTGCACTCATGGTGGGCTCTTTCTACTTGTGGTGGGATCTCTGCACTCATGGTGGTATCTCTGCACTTGTGATGGGATCCCTGCACTCATGGTGGGATCTCTGCACTTTTGGTGGGATCTCTGCACTTGTGATGGGATCTCTGCACTCGTGATGGGATCTCTGCACTCATGGTGGGATCTGTGTACTCATAGTGGAATCTCTCTACTTGTGATGGGATCTCTGCACTAGTGGTGGGATCTCTGCACTTATGGTGGGTTCTCTGCACTTATGGTGGGATCTCTATACTCATAGTGGGATCTCTCTACTTGTGATGAGATCTCTACATTTGTGGTGGGATCTCTGTACTTGTGATGTGATATCTGCACTCATGTTGGGATCTGTGTATTCATAGTGGGATCTCTCTACTTATGATGGGATCTCTGTACTTGTGGTGGGATCTCTGTACTCATGGTGGGATCTCTGTACTCATAGTGGGATCTCTGCACTCATGGTGGGATCTCTGCACTTGTGGTGGGATTTCTGCTCTCATAGTGGGATCTCTCTACTTATGGTGGGATCTCTGCACTTGTGATGGGATCTCTTCTCCTATGGAGGGATCTCTGCACTTGTGATGGGATCTCTGCACTTGTGATGGGATCTCTGCACTTGTGGTGGAATCTCTGCACTTGTGGTGGGATCTCTGCACTCATGGTGGGATATCTGCACTCGTGATGGGATCTCTGCACTTGTGGTAGGATCTCTGCACTCATGGTGGGATCTTTGTACTTGTGATGGTGTATCTGCACTCATGGTGGGATCTCTGCACTCATAGTGGGATCGCTCTACTTGTGATGGGATATCTGCACTTGTGGTGGGATCTCTGCACTTGTGATGGGATTTCTGCATTCATGGTAGGATCTCTGCACTTGTGATGGGATCTCTGTACTTGTGGTGGGATCTCTGCACTTGTGATGGGATCTCTGCACTGGTGTTGGGATCTTTGCATTCATGGTGGGATCTCTGCACTTGTGGTAGGATCTCTGCACTTTTGGGCAGGATATCTGCATTCATGGTGGGATCTCTGCACGTGCAGTGAGATCACTGCACTTATGGTGGGATCTTTGCACTTGTGGTGGGATCTCTGCACTTGTGATAGGATCTCTGCATTCATGGTGGGATCTCTGCACGTGTGGTTGGATCTCTGTACTTGTGATGGGATCTCTGCATTCATGGTGGGATCTCTGCACTTGTGATGGGATCTCTGCACTCATGGTGGGCTCTTTCTACTTGTGGTGGGATCTCTGCACTCATGGTGGTATCTCTGCACTTGTGATGGGATCCCTGCACTCATGGTGGGATCTCTGCACTTGTGGTGGGATCTCTGCACTTGTGATGGGATCTCTGCACTCGTGATGGGATCTCTGCACTCATGGTGGGATCTGTGTACTGATAGTGGAATCTCTCTACTTGTGATGGGATCTCTGCACTAGTGGTGGGATCTCTGCACTTATGGTGGGTTCTCTGCACTTATGGTGGGATCTCTATACTCATAGTGGGATCTCTCTACTTGTGATGAGATCTCTACATTTGTGGTGGGATCTCTGTACTTGTGATGTGATATCTGCACTCATGTTGGGATCTGTGTATTCATAGTGGGATCTCTCTACTTATGATGGGATCACTGTACTTGTGGTGGGATCTCTGTACTCATGGTGGGATCTCTGTACTCATAGTGGGATCTCTGCACTCATGGTGGGATCTCTGCACTTGTGGTGGGATTTCTGCTCTCATAGTGGGATCTCTCTACTTATGGTGGGATCTCTGCACTTGTGATGGGATCTCTTCTCCTATGGAGGGATCTCTGCACTTGTGATGGGATCTCTGCACTTGTGATGGGATCTCTGCACTTGTGGTGGGATCTCTGCACTTGTGGTGGGATCTCTGCACTCATGGTGGGATATCTGCACTCGTGATGGGATCTCTGCACTTGTGGTAGGATCTCTGCACTCATGGTGGGATCTTTGTACTTGTGATGGTGTATCTGCACTCATGGTGGGATCTCTGCACTCATAGTGGGATCGCTCTACTTGTGATGGGATATCTGCACTTGTGGTGGGATCTCTGCACTTGTGATGGGATTTCTGCATTCATGGTAGGATCTCTGCACTTGTGATGGGATCTCTGTACTTGTGGTGGGATCTCTGCACTTGTGATGGGATCTCTGCACTGGTGTTGGGATCTTTGCATTCATGGTGGGATCTCTGCACTTGTGGTAGGATCTCTGCACTTTTGGGCAGGATATCTGCATTCATGGTGGGATCTCTGCACGTGCAGTGAGATCACTGCACTTATGGTGGGATCTTTGCACTTGTGGTGGGATCTCTGCACTTGTGATAGGATCTCTGCATTCATGGTGGGATCTCTGCACGTGTGGTTGGATCTCTGTACTTGTGATGGGATCTCTGCACATGTGGTGGGATCTCTGCACTCATGGTGGGATCTCTGCACTCATGGTGGGATCTCTCTACTTGTGATGTGATCTCTGCACTCATGGTGGGATTTCTGCACTTGTGATGGGATCCCTGCACTAATGGTGGGATCTCTGCACTTGTGATGGGATCTCTGTACTTCTGGTGGGATCTCTGCACTCATGGTGGGATCTCTACACTTGTGATGGAATCTTGCACTCATGGTGGGATCTCTGCACTTGTGGTGGGATCTCTGCACTCATAGTGGGATCTCTGCCCTTGTGGTGGGATCTCTGCACTTGTGATGGGATCTCTGCACTCGTGATGGGATCTCTGCACTCATGGTGGGATCTGTGTACTCATAGTGGAATCTCTTTACTTGTGATGGGATCTCTGCACTTGTGGTGGGATCTCTGCACTTATGGTGGGTTTTCTGCACTTATTGTGGGATCTCTGTACTTGAGATGGGATCTCTATACTCATGGTGGGATCTCTGCACTTGTGGTGGGATCTCTGCACTCATAGTGGGATCTCTCTACTTTTGATGGGATCTCTGCACTTATGATGGTATCTCTTCACTTGTGGTGGGATCTCTGCACTTGTGGTGCGATCTCTGCATATATGGTGGGATCTCTATACTCATGGTGGGATCTCTGCACTTGTGATGATGGGATCTCTGCACTTATGGTGGGATCTTTGCACTTGTGGTGGGATCTCTGCACTTACGGTGGAATATTTGCACTTGTGGTGGGATCTCTGCACTTGTGATAGGATCTCTGCATTCATGGTGGGATCTCTGCATGTGTGGTGACATCTCTGCCCTTATGGTGGGATCTTTGCACTTATGGTGGGATCCTGCACTTGTCATAGGATCACTGCACTTATGGTGGGATCTCTGCACTTATGATGGGATCTCTTTACTTGTGGTGGGATCTCTGTAATTGTGGTGGGATCTCTGCACTTGTGGTGGGATCTCTATACTCATGGTGGGATCTCTGCACTTGTGATGGGATCTCTGCACTAATGGTGGTATCTCTGCACTTATGGTAGGATCTCTATACTCATAGTGGGATCTCTCTACTTATGGTGGGATCTTTGCACTTGTGATCTCTGCTCTTATGGAGGGATCTCTGCACTTGTGATAGGATCTCTGTACTTGTGGTGGGATCTCCGCACTTGTGGTGGGATCTATGCACTCGTGGTGGGATCTCTCTACTTGTGATGGGATCTCTGCATTTGTGGTGGGATCTCTGCACTTGTGATGGGATCTCTGCACTTATGGTGGGATCTCTGCACTTGTGATGGGATCTCTGCTCTCATGATGGGATCCCTGCCTGTGTGATAGGATCTCTGCATTCATGGTGGAATCTCTGCACTCATGGGATCTCTGCACTTGTGAAGGGATCTCTGCACTTGTGGTGGGATCTCTGCATTCATGATGTGATCTCTGCACTTGTGGTGGGATCTCTGTACTTGTGATGGGATATTTGCACTCATGGTGGGATCTCTATACTTGTGATGGGATCTCTGTACTCATGGTGGGATCTCTGCATTCAAAGTGAGATCTCCCAACTTGTGATGGGATCTCTGCACTTGTGGTGGGATCTCTGCACTCATAGTGGGATCTCTCTACTTGTGATGGGATCTCTGCACTCATGGTGGGATCTCTGTACTTGTGATGGGATCTCTGCACTCATAGTGGGATCTCTGCACTTGTGATGGGATCTTTGCACTCATGGTGGGATCTCTGAACTTGTGGTGGGATCTCTGCACTCATAGTGGGATTTCTCCACTTGTGATGGGATCTCCACACTCATGGTGGGATCTCTGCACCTGTGATGGGATCTCTGCACTTGTGTTGGGATCTTTGCATTCATGGTAGGATCTTTGCACCTGTGGTGGGATCTCTGCACTTGTGGTGGGATCTCTGCACTTGTGATAGGATCTCTGCATTCATTGTGTGATATCTGCACTTGTGATGGGATCTCTGTACTTGTGGTGGGATCTTTGCACTCATGGTGGGAGATCTGCACTCATGGTGGGGTCGCTGCACTTGTGATGGGATCTCTGCACTCATAGTGGGATCTCTCTACTTATGATAGGATTTCTGCACTTATGGTGGGATCTCTGCACTCATAGTGGGATCTCTCTACTTGTGATGGGGTCTCTGCACTCATGAGGGGATCTCTGCATTTGTGGTGGGATCTCTGCACTCACAATGGGATCTCTCTACTTGTGATGGGATCTCTGCACTCATGGTGGGTTCTCTGCACTTGTGGTGGGATCTCTGCACTCATAGTGGGATCTCTCTTTGTGATGGGATCTCTATACTCATGGTGGTATCTCTGCACTTGTGATGGGATCTCTGCACTCATGGTAGGATCTCTGCATTTGTGATGGAATCACTGCACTTATGGTGGGATCTTTGCACTTGTGGTAGGATCTCTGCATTTGTGATAGGATCTCTGCATTCATGGTGGGATTTCTGCACTTGTGGGATCTCTGCTCTCATGAAGGGATCCTTGTCCTTGTGGTAGGATCACTGTACTCATGGTGGGATCTCTCTACTTGTGATGGGATCTCTACACTCATGGTGGGATCTCTGTGCATGTGATGGGATCCCTGCACTCATAGTGGGATCTTTACACTTGTGATGGGATCTCTGCAGTCATGGCAGGATAATTGCACTTGTGATGGGATCTCTGCACTCATGGTGGGATCTCTGCACTTAAGGTGGGATCTCTGCACTCATAGTGGGATCTATCTACTTGTGATGGGATCTCTGCTTTCCTGGTGGGATCTCTGCACTTGTGATGAGATCTCTACACTCATGGTGGGATCTCTGCACTTGTGATGGGCTATTTGCACTTGTGGTGGGATCTCTGCATTCATGGTGGATCTTTGTACTTGTGATGGGATCTCTGCACTTGTGGTGGGATCTCTGCACTTGTGATAGGATCTCTGCATTCATGGTGGAATCTCTGCACTCATGGGATCTCTGCACTTGTGAAGGGATCTTGACTTGTGAAGGGATCTCTGCACTTGCGGTGGGATCTCTGCATTCATGGTATGATCTCCACACTTGTGGTAGGATCTCTGTACTTGTGGTGGGATCTCTCTACTTGTGATGGGATCTTTACTATCATGGTGGGATCTCTGCACTCATGGTGGAATCTCTGCACTTGTGGTGGGATCTCTGCATTCATAGTGAGATCTCTCTACTTGTGATGGCATCTCTCCACCTGTGGTGGGATCTCTCTACTTGTGATGTGATCTCTGTACTCATGGTGGGGTTTCTGCACTTGTGATGGGATCCCTGCAGTCATGGTGGGATCTCTGCACTTGTGATGAGATCTCTGTACTTCTGGTGGGATCTCTGCACTCATGGTGGGATCTCTACACTTGTGATGGAATCTTGCACTCATGGTGGATCTCTGCACTTGTGGTGGGATCTCTGCACTCATAGTGGGATCTCTGCCCTTGTGGTGGGATCTCTGCACTCGTGATGGGATCTCTTCACTCATGGTGGGATCTGTGTACTCATAGTGGAATCTCTTTACTTGTGATGGGATCTCTGCACTTGTGTTGGGATCTCTGCACTTATGGTGGGTTTTCTGCACTTATTGTGGGGTCTCTGCACTTGAGATGGGATCTCTGTACTCATGGTGGGATCTCTGCACTTGTGGTGGGATCTCTGCACTCATAGTGGGATATCTCTACTTTTGATGGGATCTCTGCACTTATGGTGGGATCTCTGTACTTATGATGGGATCTCTTCACTTGTGGTGGGATCTCTGCACTTGTGGTGCGATCTCTGCACATCTGGTGGGATCTCTATACTCATGGTGGGATCTCTGCACTTGTGATGATGGGCTCTCTGCACTTATGGTGGGATCTTTGCACTTGTGATGGGATCTCTGCACTTACAGTGGGATATTTGCACTTGTGGTGGGATCTCTGCACTTGTGATAGGATCTCTGCATTCATGGTGGGATCTCTGCACGTGTGGTGACATCTCTGCACTTATGGTGGGATCTTTGCACTTATGGTGGGATCCTGAACTTGTGATAGGATCACTGCACTTATGGTGGGATCTCTGCACTTATGATGGGATCTCTTCACTTGTGGTGGGATCTCTGTACTTGTGGTGGGATCTCTGCACTTGTGGTGGGATCTTTATACTCATGGTGGGATCTCTGCACTTGTGATGGGATCTCTGCACTCATGGTGGGATCTCTGCACTTATGGTAGGATCTCTGTACTCATAGTGGGATCGCTGCACTCATGGTGGGATCACTGCACTTGTGGTGGGATCCCTGCACTCACAGTGAGATCTCTCTACTTTTGATGGGATCTCTGCACTCATGGTGGGATCCCTGCACTTGTGATAGGATCTCCATACTCATGGTGGGATCTCTGCACTTGTGATGGGATCTCTGCACTCATGGTGGGATCTCTGTACTTGTGATGGGATCTCTGCACTTGTGGTGGGATCTCTATACATGTGATGGGATCTCTGCTTTTGTGATGGGATCTCTGCACTCATGGTGGGATCACTGCACTTGTGGTGGGATCTCTGCACTCATAGTGAGAGCTCTCTACTTTTGATGGGATCTCTGCACTCATGGTGGGATCCCTGCACTTGTGATGGGATCTCTGCACTTATGGTGGGATCTGTGCATTCATGGTGGGATCTCTGCACTTGTGGTGGTATCTCTGCACTCATAGTGGGAACTCTCTACTTGTGATGCTATCTTTGTACTTGTGGTGGGATCTCTGCACTTGTGATGGGATCTCTGCACTTGTGATGGGATCTCTGCATTCATGGTGGGATCTCTGCACTTGTGATGGGATCTCTGCACTCATGGTGGGCTCTTTCTACTTGTGGTGGGATCTCTGCACTCATGGTGGTATCTCTGCACTTGTGATGGGATCCCTGCACTCATGGTGGGATCTCTGCACTTGTGGTGGGATCTCTGCACTTGTGATGGGATCTCTGCACTCGTGATGGGATCTCTGAACTCATGGTGGGATCTGTGTACTCATAGTGGAATCTCTCTACTTGTGATGGGATCTCTGCACTAGTGGTGGGATCTCTGCACTTATGGTGGGTTCTCTGCACTTATGGTGGGATCTCTATACTCATAGTGGGATCTCTCTACTTGTGATGAGATCTCTACATTTGTGGTGGGATCTCTGTACTTGTGATGGGATATCTGCACTCATGTTGGGATCTGTGTATTCATAGTGGGATCTCTCTACTTATGATGGGATCTCTGTACTTGTGGTGGGATCTCTGTACTCATGGTGGGATCTCTGTACTCATAGTGGGATCTCTGCACTCATGGTGGGATCTCTGCACTTGTGGTGGGATTTCTGCTCTCATAGTGGGATCTCTCTACTTATGGTGGGATCTCTGCACTTGTGATGGGATCTCTTCTCCTATGGAGGGATCTCTGCACTTGTGATGGGATTGCTGCACTTGTGATGGGATCTCTGCACTTGTGGTGGGATCTCTGCACTTGTGGTGGGATCTCTGCACTCATGGTGGGATATCTGCACTCGTGATGGGATCTCTGCACTTGTGGTAGGATCTCTGCACTCATGGTGGGATCTTTGTACTTGTGATGGTGTATCTGCACTCATGGTGGGATCTCTGCACTCATAGTGGGATCTCTCTACTTGTGATGGGATATCTGCACTTGTGGTGGGATCTCTGCACTTGTGATGGGATTTCTGCACTCATGGTAGGATCTCTGCACTTGTGATGGGATCTCTGTACTTGTGGTGGGATCTCTGCACTTGTGATGGGATCTCTGCACTGGTGTTGGGATCTTTGCATTCATGGTGGGATCTCTGCACTTGTGGTGGGATCTCTGCACTTGTGATGGGATCTCTGCACATGTGGTGGGATCTATGCACTCATGGTGGGATCTCTGGACTTGTGGTGGGATCTCTGCACTCATAGTGGGATCTCTTCACTTGTGGTGGGATCTCTGCACTTGTGGTGGGATCTCTGCACATGTGGTGGATCTCTATACTCATGGTAGGATCTCTGCACTTGTGATGGGATCTATGCACTTATGGTGGAATCTTTGCACTTGTGATGGGATCTCTGCACTTGTGATAGGATCTCTGCATTCATGGTGGGATCTCTGCATGTGTGGTGAGATATCTGCACTGATGCTGGGATCTTTGCACTTGTGGTGGGATCTCTGCACTTGTGATAGGATCTGTGCATTCATGGTGGGATCTCTGCACGTTTGGTGGGATCCCTGCACTTATGATGGGATCTCTGCAAATGTGATGGGATCTCTGCACTCATGGTGGGATCTCTGCACTTGAGATAGGATCTCTGTACTCATGATAGGATCTCTGCACTTGTGGTGGGATCTCTGCACTCATAGTGGGATCTCTCTACTTGTGATGGGATCTCTGAACTTATGGTGGGATCCTTGCACTTGTGATGGGATCTCTGCACTCATGGTGGGATCTGTGCATTCATGGTGGGATCTCTACACTTGTAGTGGTATCTCTGCACTCATAGTGAGATCTCTGCATTTGTGATGGGATCTCTGCACTCATGGTAGGATCACTGCACTTGTGGTGGGATCTCTGCACTCATAGTGAGATCTCTCTACTTTTGATGGTATCTCTGCACTCATGGTGGGATCCCTGCACTTGTGATAGGATCTCCGTACTCATGGTGGGATCTCTGCACTTGTGATGGGATCTCTGCACTCATGGTGGGATCTCTGCACTTGTGATGGGATCTCTGCACTTGTGGTGGGATCTCTATACTTGTGATGGGATCTCTGCTTTTGTGATGGGATCTCTGCACTCATGGTGGGATCACTGCACTTGTGGTGGGATCTATGCACTCACAGTGAGATCTATCTACTTTTGATGGGATCTCTGCACTCATGGTGGGATCCCTGCACTTGTGATGGGATCTCTGCACTCATGATGGGATCTCTGCACTCATGGTGGGATCTGTGTACTCATAGTAGAATCTCTCTACTTGTGATGGGATCTCTGCACTTGTGGTGGGATCTCTGCACTTATGGTGGGTTCTATGCACTTATGGTGGGATCTCTATACTCATAGTGGGATCTCTCTACTTGTGATGAGATCTCTACATTTGTGATGGGATCTCTGCACTTGTGATGGGATATCTGCACTCATGTTGGGATCTGTGTACTCATAGTGGGATCTCTCTACTTTTGATGGGATCTCTGCACTTATGGTGGGATCTCTGCACTTATGATGGGATCTCTTCACTTGTGGTGGGATCTTTGCACTTGTGGTGCGATCTCTGCACATGTGGTGGGATCTCTATACTCATGGTGGGATCTCTGCACTTGTGATGATGGGATCTCTGCACTTATGGTGGGATCTTTGCACTTGTGGTGGGATCTCTGCACTTATGGTGGGATCTCTATACGTGTGATGGGATCTCTGCTTTTGTGATGGGATCTCTGCACTCATGGTGGGATCACTGCACTTGTGGTGGGATCTCTGCACTCATAGTGAGAGCTCTCTACTTTTGATGGGATCTCTGCACTCATGGTGGGATCCCTGCACTTGTGATGGGATCTCTGCACTTATGGTGGGATCTATGCATTCATGGTGGGATCTCTGCACTTGTGGTGGTATCTCTGCACTCATAGTGGGAACTCTCTACTTGTGATGCTATCTTTGTACTTGTGGTAGGATCTCTGCACTTGTGATGGGATCTCTGCACTTGTGATGGGATCTCTGCATTCATGGTGGGATCTCTGCACTTGTGATGGGATCTCTGCACTCATGGTGGGCTCTTTCTACTTGTGATGGGATCTCTGCACTCATGGTGGTATCTTTGCACTTGTGATGGGATCCCTGCACTCATGGTGGGATCTCTGCACTTGTGGTGGGATCTCTGCACTTGTGATGGGATCTCTGCACTCGTGATGGGATCTCTGCACTCATGGTGGGATCTGTGTACTCATAGTGGAATCTCTCTACTTGTGATGGGATCTCTGCACTAGTGGTGGGATCTCTGCACTTATGGTGGGTTCTCTGCACTTATGGTGGGATCTCTATACTCATAGTGGGATCTCTCTACTTGTGATGAGATCTCTACATTTGTGGTGGGATCTCTGTACTTGTGATAGGATATCTGCACTCATGTTGGGATCTGTGTATTCATAGTGGGATCTCTCTACTTATGATGGGATCTCTGTACTTGTGGTGGGATCTCTGTACTCATGGTGGGATCTCTGTACTCATAGTGGGATCTCTGCACTCATGGTGGGATCTCTGCACTTGTGGTGGGATTTCTGCTCTCATAGTGGGATCTCTCTACTTATGGTGGGATCTCTGCACTTGTGATGGGATCTCTTCTCCTATGGAGGGATCTCTGCACTTGTGATGGGATCACTGCACTTGTGGTGGGATCTCTGCACTCATAGTGAGATCTCTCTACTTTTGATGGTATCTCTGCACTCATGGTGGGATCCCTGCACTTGTGATAGGATCTCCGTACTCATGGTGGGATCTCTGCACTTGTGATGGGATCTCTGCACTCATGGTGGGATCTCTGCACTTGTGATGGGATCTCTGCACTTGTGGTGGGATCTCTATACTTGTGATGAGATCTCTGCTTTTGTGATGGGATCTCTGCACTCATGGTGGGATCACTGCACTTGTGGTGGGATCTATGCACTCATAGTGAGATCTCTCTACTTTTGATGGGATCTCTGCACTCATGGTGGGATCCCTGCACTTGTGATGGGATCTCTGCACTCATGATGGGATCTCTGCACTCATGGTGGGATCTGTGTACTCATAGTAGAATCTCTCTACTTGTGATGGGATCTCTGCACTTGTGGTGGGATCTCTGCACTTATGGTAGGTTCTATGCACTTATGGTGGGATCTCTATACTCATAGTGGGATCTCTCTACTTGTGATGAGATCTCTACATTTGTGATGGGATCTCTGCACTTGTGATGGGATATCTGCACTCATGTTGGGATCTGTGTACTCATAGTGGGATCTCTCTACTTTTGATGGGATCTCTGCACTTATGGTGGGATCTCTGCACTTATGATGGGATCTCTTCACTTGTGGTGGGATCTTTGCACTTGTGGTGCGATCTCTGCACATGTGGTGGGATCTCTATACTCATGGTGGGATCTCTGCACTTGTGATGATGGGATCTCTGCACTTATGGTGGGATCTTTGCACTTGTGGTGGGATCTCTGCACTTACGGTGGGATCTCTATACGTGTGATGGGATCTCTGCTTTTGTGATGGGATCTCTGCACTCATGAAGGGATCACTGCACTTGTGGTGGGATCTCTGCACTCATAGTGAGAGCTCTCTACTTTTGATGGGATCTCTGCACTCATGGTGGGATCCCTGCACTTGTGATGGGATCTCTGCACTTATGGTGGGATCTGTGCATTCATGGTGGGATCTCTGCACTTGTGGTGGTATCTCTGCACTCATAGTGGGAACTCTCTACTTGTGATGCTATCTTTGTACTTGTGGTGGGATCTCTGCACTTGTGATGGGATCTCTGCACTTGTGATGGGATCTCTGCATTCATGGTGGGATCTCTGCACTTGTGATGGGATCTCTGCACTCATGGTGGGATCTCTGCACTTGTGATGGGATCTCTGCACTCATGGTGGGCTCTTTCTACTTGTGATGGGATCTCTGCACTCATGGTGGTATCTCTGCACTTGTGATGGGATCCCTGCACTCATGGTGGGATCTCTGCACTTGTGGTGGGATCTCTGCACTTGTGATGGGATCTCTGCACTCGTGATGGGATCTCTGCACTCATGGTGGGATCTGTGTACTCATAGTGGAATCTCTCTACTTGTGATGGGATCTCTGCACTAGTGGTGGGATCTCTGCACTTATGGTGGGTTCTCTGCACTTATGGTGGGATCTCTATACTCATAGTGGGATCTCTCTACTTGTGATGAGATCTCTACATTTGTGGTGGGATCTCTGTACTTGTGATGGGATATCTGCACTCATGTTGGGATCTGTGTATTCATAGTGGGATCTCTCTACTTATGATGGGATCTCTGTACTTGTGGTGGGATCTCTGTACTCATGGTGGGATCTCTGTACTCATAGTGGGATCTCTGCACTCATGGTGGGATCTCTGCACTTGTGGTGGGATTTCTGCTCTCATAGTGGGATCTCTCTACTTATGGTGGGATCTCTGCACTTGTGATGGGATCTCTTCTCCTATGGAGGGATCTCTGCACTTGTGATGGGATCTCTGCACTTGTGATGGGATCTCTGCACTTGTGGTGGGATCTCTGCACTTGTGGTGGGATCTCTGCACTCATGGTGGGATATCTGCACTCGTGATGGGATCTCTGCACTTGTGGTAGGATCTCTGCACTCATGGTGGGATCTTTGTACTTGTGATGGTGTATCTGCACTCATGGTGGGATCTCTGCACTCATAGTGGGATCTCTCTACTTGTGATGGGATATCTGCACTTGTGGTGGGATCTCTGCACTTGTGATGGGATTTCTGCACTCATGGTAGGATCTCTGCACTTGTGATGGGATCTCTGTACTTGTGGTGGGATCTCTGCACTTGTGATGGGATCTCTGCACTGGTGTTGGGATCTTTGCATTCATGGTGGGATCTCTGCACTTGTGGTGGGATCTCTGCACTTGTGATGGGATCTCTGCACATGTGGTGGGATCTATGCACTCATGGTGGGATCTCTGGACTTGTGGTGGGATCTCTGCACTCATAGTGGGATCTCTTCACTTGTGGTGGGATCTCTGCACTTGTGGTGGGATCTCTGCACATGTGGTGGATCTATATACTCATGGTAGGATCTCTGCACTTGTGATGGGATCTATGCACTTATGGTGGAATCTTTGCACTTGTGATGGGATCTCTGCACTTGTGATAGGATCTCTGCATTCATGGTGGGATCTCTGCATGTATGGTGAGATATCTGCACTGATGCTGGGATCTTTGCACTTGTGGTGGGATCTCTGCACTTGTGATAGGATCTCTGCATTCATGGTGGGATC
Source organism: Lissotriton helveticus (assembly GCF_964261635.1). NCBI lineage: Eukaryota > Metazoa > Chordata > Amphibia > Caudata > Salamandridae > Lissotriton > Lissotriton helveticus. The sequence goes on from NC_136071.1 coordinate 368,380,234, forward strand.
TCTGCACATTTGGTGGGATCTCTGCACTTATGATGGGATCTCTGCAAATGTGATGGGATCTCTGCACTCATGGTGGGATCTCTGCACTTGAGATAGGATCTCTGTACTCATGATGGGATCTCTGCACTTGTGGTGGGATCTCTGCACTCATAGTGGGATCTCTCTACTTGTGATGGGATCTCTGCACTTATGGTGGGATCCTTGCAATTGTGATGGGATCTCTGCACTCATGGTGGGATCTGTGCATTCATGGTGGGATCTCTACACTTGTAGTGGTATCTCTGCACTCATAGTGGGATCTCTGCATTTGTGATGGGATCTCTGCACTCATGGTAGGATCACTGCACTTGTGGAGGGATCTCTGCACTCATAGTGAGATCTCTCTACTTTTGATGGTATCTCTGCACTCATGGTGGGATCCCTGCACTTGTGATAGGATCTCCGTACTCATGGTGGGATCTCTGCACTTGTGATGGGATCTCTGCACTCATGGTGGGATCTCTGCACTTGTGATGGGATCTCTGCACTTGTGGTGGGATCTCTATACTTGTGATGGGATCTCTGCTTTTGTGATGGGATCTCTGCACTCATGGTGGGATCCCTGCACTTGTGATGGGATCTCTGCACTCATGATGGGATCTCTGCACTCATGGTGAGATCTCTGCACTTGTGATGGGATCTCTGCACTCGTGATGGGATCTCTGCACTCATGGTGGGATCTGTGTACTCATAGTGGAATCTCTCTACTTGTGATGGGATCTCTGCACTTATGGTGGGATCTTTGCACTTGTGGTGGGATCTATGCACTTACAGTGGGATCTCTATACGTGTGATGGGATCTCTGCTTTTGTGATGGGATCTCTGCACTCATGGTGGGATCTCTGCACTTATGGTAGGTTCTATGCACTTATGGTGGGATCTCTATACTCATAGTGGGATCTCTCTACTTGTGATGAGATCTCTACATTTGTGATGGGATCTCTGCACTTATGGTAGGTTCTATGCACTTATGGTGGGATCTCTATACTCATAGTGGGATCTCTCTACTTGTGATGAGATCTCTACATTTGTGATGGGATCTCTGCACTTGTGATGGGATATCTGCACTCATGTTGGGATCTGTGTACTCATAGTGGGATCTCTCTACTTTTGATGGGATCTCTGCACTTATGGTGGGATCTCTGCACTTATGATGGGATCTCTTCACTTGTGGTGGGATCTTTGCACTTGTGGTGCGATCTCTGCACATGTGGTGGGATCTCTATACTCATGGTGGGATCTCTGCACTTGTGATGATGGGATCTCTGCACTTATGGTGGGATCTTTGCACTTGTGGTGGGATCTCTGCACTTACGGTGGGATCTCTATACATGTGATGGGATCTCTGCTTTTGTGATGGGATTTCTGCACTCATGGTGGGATCACTGCACTTGTGGTGGGATCTCTGCACTCATAGTGAGAGCTCTCTACTTTTGATGGGATCTCTGCACTCATGGTGGGATCCCTGCACTTGTGATGGGATCTCTGCACTTATGGTGGGATCTGTGCATTCATGGTGGGATCTCTGCACTTGTGGTGGTATCTCTGCACTCATAGTGGGAACTCTCTACTTGTGATGCTATCTTTGTACTTGTGGTGGGATCTCTGCACTTGTGATGGGATCTCTGCACTTGTGATGGGATCTCTGCATTCATGGTGGGATCTCTGCACTTGTGATGGGATCTCTGCACTCATGGTGGGCTCTTTCTACTTGTGATGGGATCTCTGCACTCATGGTGGTATCTCTGCACTTGTGATGGGATCCCTGCACTCATGGTGGGATCTCTGCACTTGTGGTGGGATCTCTGCACTTGTGATGGGATCTCTGCACTCGTGATGGGATCTCTGCACTCATGGTGGGATCTGTGTACTCATAGTGGAATCTCTCTACTTGTGATGGGATCTCTGCACTAGTGGTGGGATCTCTGCACTTATGGTGGGTTCTCTGCACTTATGGTGGGATCTCTATACTCCTAGTGGGATCTCTCTACTTGTGATGAGATCTCTACATTTGTGGTGGGATCTCTGTACTTGTGATGGGATATCTGCACTCATGTTGGGATCTGTGTATTCATAGTGGGATCTCTCTACTTATGATGGGATCTCTGTACTTGTGGTGGGATCTCTGTACTCATGGTGGGATCTCTGTACTCATAGTGGGATCTCTGCACTCATGGTGGGATCTCTGCACTTGTGGTGGGATTTCTGCTCTCATAGTGGGATCTCTCTACTTATGGTGGGATCTCTGCACGTGTGATGGGATCTCTTCTCCTATGGAGGGATCTCTGCACTTGTGATGGGATCTCTGCACTTGTGGTGGGATCTCTGCACTTGTGGTGGGATCTCTGCACTCATGGTGGGATATCTGCACTCGTGATGGGATCTCTGCACTTGTGGTAGGATCTCTGCACTCATGGTGGGATCTTTGTACTTGTGATGGTGTATCTGCACTCATGGTGGGATCTCTGCACTCATAGTGGGATCTCTCTACTTGTGATGGGATATCTGCACTTGTGGTGGGATCTCTGCACTTGTGATGGGATTTCTGCACTCATGGTAGTATCTCTGCACTTGTGATGGGATCTCTGTACTTGTGGTGGGATCTCTGCACTTGTGATGGGATCTCTGCACTGGTGTTGGGATCTTTGCATTCATGGTGGGATCTCTGCACTTGTGGTGGGATCTCTGCACTTGTGATGGGATCTCTGCACATGTGGTGGGATCTATGCACTCATGGTGGGATCTCTGGACTTGTGGTGGGATCTCTGCACTCATAGTGGGATCTCTTCACTTGTGGTGGGATCTCTGCACTTGTGGTGGGATCTCTGCACATGTGGTGGATCTATATACTCATGGTAGGATCTCTGCACTTGTGATGGGATCTATGCACTTATGGTGGAATCTTTGCACTTGTGATGGGATCTCTGCACTTGTGATAGGATCTCTGCATTCATGGTGGGATCTCTGCATGTGTGGTGAGATATCTGCACTGATGCTGGGATCTTTGCACTTGTGGTGGGATCTCTGCACTTGTGATAGGATCTCTGCATTCATGGTGGGATCTCTGCACATTTGGTGGGATCTCTGCACTTATGATGGGATCTCTGCAAATGTGATGGGATCTCTGCACTCATGGTGGGATCTCTGCACTTGAGATAGGATCTCTGTACTCATGATGGGATCTCTGCACTTGTGGTGGGATCTCTGCACTCATAGTGGGATCTCTCTACTTGTGATGGGATCTCTGCACTTATGGTGGGATCCTTGCACTTGTGATGGGATCTCTGCACTCATGGTGGGATCTGTGCATTCATGGTGGGATCTCTACACTTGTAGTGGTATCTCTGCACTCATAGTGGGATCTCTGCATTTATGATGGGATCTCTGCACTCATGGTAGGATCACTGCACTTGTGGTGGGATCTCTGCACTCATAGTGAGATCTCTCTACTTTTGATGGTATCTCTGCACTCATGGTGGGATCCCTGCACTTGTGATAGGATCTCCGTACTCATGGTGGGATCTCTGCACTTGTGATGGGATCTCTGCACTCATGGTGGGATCTCTGCACTTGTGATGGGATCTCTGCACTTGTGGTGGGATCTCTATACTTGTGATGGGATCTCTGCTTTTGTGATGGGATCTCTGCACTCATGGTGGGATCACTGCACTTGTGGTGGGATCTATGCACTCATAGTGAGATCTCTCTACTTTTGATGGGATCTCTGCACTCATGGTGGGATCCCTGCACTTGTGATGGGATCTCTGCACTCATGATGGGATCTCTGCACTCATGATGGGATCTGTGTACTCATAGTGGAATCTCTCTACTTGTGATGGGATCTCTGCACTTATGGTGGGATCTTTGCACTTGTGGTGAGATCTCTGCACTTACGGTGGGATCTCTATACGTGTGATGGGATCTCTGCTTTTGTGATGGGATCTCTGCACTCATGGTGGGATCTGTGTACTCATAGTGGAATCTCTCTACTTGTGATGGGATCTCTGCACTTATGGTGGGATCTTTGCACTTGTGGTGGGATCTCTGCACTTACGGTGGGATCTCTATACGTGTGATGGGATCTCTGCTTTTGTGATGGGATCTCTGCACTCATGGTGGGATCACTGCACTTGTGGTGGGATCTCTGCACTCATAGTGAGAGCTCTCTACTTTTGATGGGATCTCTGCACTCATGGTGGGATCCCTGCACTTGTGATGGGATCTCTGCACTTATGGTGGGATCTGTGCATTCATGGTGGGATCTCTGCACTTGTGGTGGTATCTCTGCACTCATAGTGGGAACTCTCTAATTGTTATGCTATCTTTGTACTTGTGGTGGGATCTCTGCCCTTGTGATGGGATCTCTGCACTTGTGATGGGATCTCTGCATTCATGGTGGGATCTCTGCACTTGTGATGGGATCTCTGCACTCATGGTGGGCTCTTTCTACTTGTGATGGGATCTCTGCACTCATGGTGGTATCTCTGCACTTGTGATGGGATCCCTGCACTCATGGTGGGATCTCTGCACTTGTGGTGGGATCTCTGCACTTGTGATGGGATCTCTGCACTCGTGATGGGATCTCTGCACTCATGGTGGGATCTGTGTACTCATAGTGGAATCTCTCTACTTGTGATGGGATCTCTGCACTAGTGGTGGGATCTATGCACTTATGGTGGGTTCTCCGCACTTATGGTGGGATCTCTATACTCATAGTGGGATCTCTCTACTTGTGATGAGATCTCTACATTTGTGGTGGGATCTCTGTACTTGTGATGGGATATCTGCACTCATGTTGGGATCTGTGTATTCATAATGGGATCTCTCTACTTATGATGGGATCTCTGTACTTGTGGTGGGATCTCTGTACTCATGGTGGGATCTCTGTACTCATAGTGGGATCTCTGCACTCATGGTGGGATCTCTGCACTTGTGGTGGGATTTTTGCTCTCATAGTGGGATCTCTCTACTTATGGTGGGATCTCTGCACTTGTGATGGGATCTCTTCTCCTATGGAGGGATCTCTGCACTTGTGATGGGATCTCTGCACTTGTGGTGGGATCTCTGCACTTGTGGTGGGATCTCTGCACTCATGGTGGGATATCTGCACTCGTGATGGGATCTCTGCACTTGTGGTAGGATCCCTGCACTCATGGTGGGATCTTTGTACTTGTGATGGTGTATCTGCACTCATGGTGGGATCTCTGCACTCATAGTGGGATCTCTCTACTTGTGATGGGATATCTGCACTTGTGGTGGGATCTCTGCACTTGTGATGGGATTTCTGCACTCATGGTAGGATCTCTGCACTTGTGATGGGATCTCTGTACTTGTGGTGGGATCTCTGCACTTGTGATGGGATCTCTGCACTGGTGTTGGGATCTTTGCATTCATGGTGGGATGTCTGCACTTGTGGTGGGATCTCTGCACTTGTGATGGGATCTATGCACATGTGGTGGGATCTATGCACTCATGGTGGGATCTCTGGACTTGTGGTGGGATCTCTGCACTCATAGTGGGATCTCTTCACTTGTGGTGGGATCTCTGCACTTGTGGTGGGATCTCTGCACATGTGGTGGATCTCTATACTCATGGTATTATCTCTGCACTTGTGATGGGATCTATGCACTTATGGTGGAATCTTTGCACTTGTGATGGGATCTCTGCACTTGTGATAGGATCTCTGCATTCATGGTGGGATCTCTGCATGTGTGGTGAGATATCTGCACTGATGCTGGGATCTTTGCACTTGTGGTGGGATCTCTGCACTTGTGATAGGATCTCTGCATTCATGGTGGGATCTCTGCACGTTTGGTGGGATCTCTGCACTTATGATGGGATCTCTGCAAATGTGATGGGATCTCTGCACTCATGGTGGGATCTCTGCACTTGAGATAGGATCTCTGTACTCATGATGGGATCGCTGCACTTGTGGTGGGATCTCTGCACTCATAGTGGGATCTCTCTACTTGTGATGGGATCTCTGCACTTATGGTGGGATCCTTGCACTTGTGATGGGATCTCTGCACTCATGGTGGGATCTGTGCATTCATGGTGGGATCTCTACACTTGTAGGGGTATCTTTGCACTCATAGTGGGATCTCTGCATTTGTGATGGGATCTCTGCACTCATGGTAGGATCACTGCACTTGTGGTGGGATCTCTGCACTCATAGTGAGATCTCTCTACTTTTGATGGTATCTCTGCACTCATGGTGGGATCCCTGCACTTGTGATAGGATCTCCGTACTCATGGTGGGATCTCTGCACTTGTGATGGGATCTCTGCACTCATGGTGGGATCTCTGCACTTGTGATGGGATCTCTGCACTTGTGGTGGGATCTCTATACTTGTGATGGGATCCCTGCTTTTGTGATGGGATCTCTGCACTCATGGTGGGATCTCTGCACTTGTGATGGGATCTCTGCACTTGTGGTGGGATCTCTATACTTGTGATGGGATCTCTGCTTTTGTGATGGGATCTCTGCACTCATGGTGGGATCACTGCACTTGTGGTGGGATCTATGCCCTCATAGTGAGATCTCTCTACTTTTGATGGGATCTCTGCACTCATGGTGGGATCCCTGCACTTGTGATGGGATCTCTGCACTCATGATGGGATCTCTGCACTCATGGTGGGATCTCTGCACTTGTGATGGGATCTCTGCACTTGTGATGGGATCTCTGCACTCATGGTGGGATCTGTGTACTCATAGTGGAATCTCTCTACTTGTGATGGGATCTCTGCACTTATGGTGGGATCTTTGCACGTGTGGTGGGATCTCTGCACTTACAGTGGGATCTCTATACGTGTGATGGGATCTCTGCTTTTGTGATGGGATCTCTGCACTCATGGTGGGATCTCTGCACTTATGGTAGGTTCTATGCACTTATGGTGGGATCTCTATACTCATAGTGGGATCTCCCTACTTGTGATGAGATCTCTACATTTGTGATGGGATCTCTGCACTTATGGTAGGTTCTATGCACTTATGGTGGGATCTCTATACTCATAGTGGGATCTCTCTACTTGTGATGAGATCTCTATATTTGTGATGGGATCTCTGCACTTGTGATGGGATATCTGCACTCATGTTGGGATCTGTGTACTCATAGTGGGATCTCTCTACTTTTGATGGGATCTCTGCACTTATGGTGGGATCTCTGCACTTATGATGGGATCTCTTCACTTGTGGTGGGATCTTTGCACTTGTGGTGCGATCTCTGCACATGTGGTGGGATCTCTATACTCATGGTGGGATCTCTGCACTTGTGATGATGGGATCTCTGCACTTATGGTGGGATCTTTGCACTTGTGGTGGGATCTCTGCACTTACGGTGGGATCTCTATACGTGTGATGGGATCTCTGCTTTTGTGATGGGATCTCTGCACTCATGGTGGGATCACTGCACTTGTGGTGGGATCTCTGCACTCATAGTGAGAGCTCTCTACTTTTGATGGGATCTCTGCACTCATGGTGGGATCCCTGCACTTGTGATGGGATCTCTGCACTTATGGTGGGATCTGTGCATTCATGGTGGGATCTCTGCACTTGTGGTGGTATCTCTGCACTCATAGTGGGAACTCTCTACTTGTGATGCTATCTTTGTACTTGTGGTGGGATCTCTGCACTTGTGATGGGATCTCTGCACTTGTGATGGGATCTCTGCATTCATGGTGGGATCTCTGCACTTGTGATGGGATCTCTGCACTCATGGTGGGCTCTTTCTACTTGTGATGGGATCTCTGCACTCATGGTGGTATCTCTGCACTTGTGATGGGATCCCTGCACTCATGGTGGGATCTCTGCACTTGTGGTGGGATCTCTGCACTTGTGATGGGATCTCTGCACTCGTGATGGGATCTCTGCACTCATGGTGGGATCTGTGTACTCATAGTGGAATCTCTCTACTTGTGATGGGATCTCTGCACTAGTGGTGGGATCTCTGCACTTATGGTGGGTTCTCTGCACTTATGGTGGGATCTCTATACTCCTAGTGGGATCTCTCTACTTGTGATGAGATCTCTACATTTGTGGTGGGATCTCTGTACTTGTGATGGGATATCTGCACTCATGTTGGGATCTGTGTATTCATAGTGGGATCTCTCTACTTATGATGGGATCTCTGTACTTGTGGTGGGATCTCTGTACTCATGGTGGGATCTCTGCACTCATGGTGGGATCTCTGCACTTGTGGTGGGATTTCTGCTCTCATAGTGGGATCTCTCTACTTATGGTGGGATCTCTGCACTTGTGATGGGATCTCTTCTCCTATGGAGGGATCTCTGCACTTGTGATGGGATCTCTGCACTTGTGATGGGATCTCTGCACTTGTGGTGGGATCTCTGCACTTGTGGTGGGATCTCTGCACTCATGGTGGGATATCTGCACTCGTGATGGGATCTCTGCACTTGTGGTAGGATCTCTGCACTCATGGTGGGATCTTTGTACTTGTGATGGTGTATCTGCACTCATGGTGGGATCTCTGCACTCATAGTGGGATCTCTCTACTTGTGATGGGATATCTGCACTTGTGGTGGGATCTCTGCACTTGTGATGGGATTTCTGCACTCATGGTAGGATCTCTGCACTTGTGATGGGATCTCTGTACTTGTGGTGGGATCTCTGCACTTGTGATGGGATCTCTGCACTGGTGTTGGGATCTTTGCATTCATGGTGGGATCTCTGCACTTGTGGTGGGATCTCTGCACTTGTGATGGGATCTCTGCACATGTGGTGGGATCTATGCACTCATGGTGGGATCTCTGGACTTGTGGTGGGATCTCTGCACTCATAGTGGGATCTCTTCACTTGTGGTGGGATCTCTGCACTTGTGGTGGGATCTCTGCACATGTGGTGGATCTCTATACTCATGGTAGGATCTCTGCACTTGTGATGGGATCTATGCACTTATGGTGGAATCTTTGCACTTGTGATGGGATCTCTGCACTTGTGATAGGATCTCTGCATTCATGGTGGGATCTCTGCATGTGTGGTGAGATATCTGCACTGATGCTGGGATCTTTGCACTTGTGGTGGGATCTCTGCACTTGTGATAGGATCTCTGCATTCATGGTGGGATGTCTGCACATTTGGTGGGATCTCTGCACTTATGATGGGATCTCTGCAAATGTGATGGGATCTCTGCACTCATGGTGGGATCTCTGCACTTGAGATAGGATCTCTGTACTCATGATGGGATCTCTGCACTTGTGGTGGGATCTCTGCACTCATAGTGGGATCTCTCTACTTGTGATGGGATCTCTGCACTTATGGTGGGATCCTTGCACTTGTGATGGGATCTCTGCACTCATGGTGGGATCTGTGCATTCATGGTGGGATCTCTACACTTGTAATGGTATCTCTGCACTCATAGTGGGATCTCTGCATTTGTGATGGGATCTCTGCACTCATGGTAGGATCACTGCACTTGTGGTGGGATCTCTGCACTCATAGTGAGATCTCTCTACTTTTGATGGTATCTCTGCACTCATGGTGGGATCCCTGCACTTGTGATAGGATCTCCATACTCATGGTGGGATCTCTGCACTTGTGATGGGATCTCTGCACTCATGGTGGGATCTCTGCACTTGTGATGGGATCTCTGCACTTGTGGTGGGATCTCTATACTTGTGATGGGATCTCTGCTTTTGTGATGGGATCTCTGCACTCATGGTGGGATCACTGCACTTGTGGTGGGATCTATGCACTCATAGTGAGATCTCTCTACTTTTGATGGGATCTCTCCACTCATGGTGGGATCCCTGCACTTGTGATGGGATCTCTGCACTCATGATGGGATCTCTGCACTCATGATGGGATCTCTGCACTTGTGATGGGATCTCTGCACTTGTGATGGGATCTCTGCACTCATGGTGGGATCTGTGTACTCATAGTGGAATCTCTCTACTTGTGATGGGATCTCTGCACTTATGGTGGGATCTTTGCACTTGTGGTGGGATCTCTGCACTTACGGTGGGATCTCTATACGTGTGATGGGATCTCTGCTTTTGTGATGGGATCTCTGCACTCATGGTGGGATCATTGCACTTGTGGTGGGATCTCTGCACTCATAGTGAGAGCTCTCTACTTTTGATGGGATCTCTGCACTCATGGTGGGATCCCTGCACTTGTGATGGGATCTCTGCACTTATGGTGGGATCTGTGCATTCATGGTGGGATCTCTGCACTTGCAGTGGTATCTCTGCACTCATAGTGGGAACTCTCTACTTGTGATGCTATCTTTGTACTTGTGGTGGGATCTCTGCCCTTGTGATGGGATCTCTGCACTTGTGATGGGATCTCTGCATTCATGGTGGGATCTCTGCACTTGTGATGGGATCTCTGCACTCATGGTGGGCTCTTTCTACTTGTGATGGGATCTCTGCACTCATGGTGGTATCTCTGCACTTGTGATGGGATCCCTGCACTCATGGTAGGATCTCTGCACTTGTGGTGGGATCTCTGCACTTGTGATGGGATCTCTGCACTCGTGATGGGATCTCTGCACTCATGGTGGGATCTGTGTACTCATAGTGGAATCTCTCTACTTGTGATGGGATCTCTGCACTAGTGGTGGGATCTCTGCACTTATGGTGGGTTCTCCGCACTTATGGTGGGATCTCTATACTCATAGTGGGATCTCTCTACTTGTGATGAGATCTCTACATTTGTGGTGGGATCTCTGTACTTGTGATGGGATATCTGCACTCATGTTGGGATCTGTGTATTCATAATGGGATCTCTCTACTTATGATGGGATCTCTGTACTTGTGGTGGGATCTCTGTACTCATGGTGGGATCTCTGTACTCATAGTGGGATCTCTGCACTCATGGTAGGATCTCTGCACTTGTGGTAGGATCTCTGCACTTGTGATGGGATCTCTGCACACGTGATGGGATCTATGCACTTATGGTGGGATCTCTGCACTTGTGGTGGGATCTCTGCACTTGTGGTGGGATCTCTGCACTCATGGTGGGATATCTGCACTCGTGATGGGATCTCTGCACTTGTGGTAGGATCTCTGCACTCATGGTGGGATCTTTGTACTTGTGATGGTGTATCTGCACTCATGGTGGGATCTCTGCACTCATAGTGGGATCTCTCTACTTGTGATGGGATATCTGCACTTGTGGTGGGATCTCTGCACTTGTGATGGGATTTCTGCACTCATGGTAGGATCTCTGCACTTGTGATGGGATCTCTGTACTTGTGGTGGGATCTCTGCACTTGTGATGGGATCTCTGCACTGGTGTTGGGATCTTTGCATTCATGGTGGGATCTCTGCACTTGTGGTGGGATCTCTGCACTTGTGATGGGATCTCTGCACATGTGGTGGGATCTATGCACCCATGGTGGGATCTCTGGACTTGTGGTTGGATCTCTGCACTCATAGTGGGATCTCTTCACTTGTGGTGGGATCTCTGCACTTGTGGTGGGATCTCTGCACATGTGGTGGATCTATATACTCATGGTAGGATCTCTGCACTTGTGATGGGATCTATGCACTTATGGTGGAATCTTTGCACTTGTGATGGGATCTCTGCACTTGTGATAGGATCTCTGCATTCATGGTGGGATCTCTGCATGTATGGTGAGATATCTGCACTGATGCTGGGATATTTGCACTTGTGGTGGGATCTCTGCACTTGTGATAGGATCTCTGCATTCATGGTGGGATCTCTGCACATTTGGTGGGATCTCTGCACTTATGATGGGATCTCTGCAAATGTGATGGGATCTCTGCACTCATGGTGGGATCTCTGCACTTGAGATAGGATCTCTGTACTCATGATGGGATCTCTGCACTTGTGGTGGGATCTCTGCACTCATAGTGGGATCTCTCTACTTGTGATGGGATCTCTGCACTTATGGTGGGATCCTTGCAATTGTGATGGGATCTCTGCACTCATGGTGGGATCTGTGCATTCATGGTGGGATCTCTACACTTGTAGTGGTATCTCTGCACTCATAGTGGGATCTCTGCATTTGTGATGGGATCTCTGCACTCATGGTAGGATCACTGCACTTGTGGAGGGATCTCTGCACTCATAGTGAGATCTCTCTACTTTTGATGGTATCTCTGCACTCATGGTGGGATCCCTGCACTTGTGATAGGATCTCCGTACTCATGGTGGGATCTCTGCACTTATGATGGGATCTCTGCACTCATGGTGGGATCTCTGCACTTGTGATGGGATCTCTGCACTTGTGGTGGGATCTCTATACTTGTGATGGGATCTCTGCTTTTGTGATGGGATCTCTGCACTCATGGTGGGATCCCTGCACTTGTGATGGGATCTCTGCACTCATGATGGGATCTCTGCACTCATGGTGAGATCTCTGCACTTGTGATGGGATCTCTGCACTCGTGATGGGATCTCTGCACTCATGGTGGGATCTGTGTACTCATAGTGGAATCTCTCTACTTGTGATGGGATCTCTGCACTTATGGTGGGATCTTTGCACTTGTGGTGGGATCTCTGCACTTACAGTGGGATCTCTATACGTGTGATGGGATCTCTGCTTTTGTGATGGGATCTCTGCACTCATGGTGGGATCTCTGCACTTATGGTAGGTTCTATGCACTTATGGTGGGATCTCTATACTCATAGTGGGATCTCTCTACTTGTGATGAGATCTCTACATTTGTGATGGGATCTCTGCACTTATGGTAGGTTCTATGCACTTATGGTGGGATCTCTATACTCATAGTGGGATCTCTCTACTTGTGATGAGATCTCTACATTTGTGATGGGATCTCTGCACTCATGGTGGGATTTCTGCACTTGTGATGGGATCCCTGCACTCATGGTGGGATCTCAGCACTTGTGATGGGATCTCTGCACTCATAGTGGGATCTCTTCACTTGTGGTGGGATCTCTGCACTTGTGGTGGGATCTCTGCACATGTGGTGGATCTCTATACTCATGGTAGGATCTCTGCACTTGTGATGGGATCTATGCACTTATGGTGGAATCTTTGCACTTGTGATGGGATCTCTGCACTTGTGATAGGATCTCTGCATTCATGGTGGGATCTCTGCATGTGTGGTGAGATATCTGCACTGATGCTGGGATCTTTGCACTTGTGGTGGGATCTCTGCACTTGTGATAGGATCTCTGCATTCATGGTGGGATCTCTGCACGTTTGGTGGGATCTCTGCACTTATGATGGGATCTCTGCAAATGTGATGGGATCTCTGCACTCATGGTGGGATCTCTGCACTTGAGATAGGATCTCTGTACTCTTGATGGGATCTCTGCACTTGTGGTGGGATCTCTGCACTCATAGTGGGATCTCTCTACTTGTGATGGGATCTCTGCACTTATGGTGGGATCCTTGCACTTGTGATGGGATCTCTGCACTCATGGTGGGATCTGTGCATTCATGGTGGGATCTCTACACTTGTAGTGGTATCTCTGCACTCATAGTAGGATCTCTGCATTTGTGATGGGATCTCTGTACTCATGGTAGGATCACTGCACTTGTGGTGGGATCTCTGCACTCATAGTGAGATCTCTCTACTTTTGATGGCATCTCTGCACTCATGGTGGGATCCCTGCACTTGTGATAGGATCTCTGCACTTGTGGTGGGATCTCTGCACTCATGGAGGGATCTTTGCACTTATGATGGGATCTCTGCACTCATGGTGAGATCTTTGTATTTGTGATGATGTATCTGCACTCATGGTGGGATCTCTGCACTCATAGTGGGATCTCTCTACTTGTGATGGGATCTCTGCACTTGTGGTGGGATCTCTGCACTTGTGATGGGATCTCTGCACTCATGGTGGATCTCTGCACTTGTGATGGGATCTCTGTACTTGTGATGGGATCTATGCACTTATGGTGGGATCTTTGCACTTGTGATGGGATCTATGCACTTATGGTGGGATCTTTGCACTTGTGATGGGATCTCTTCACTCGTGATAGGATCTCTGCATTGATGGTGGGATCTCTGCACGTGTGGTGGGATCTCTGCACTTATGATGGGATCTCTGCACATGTGATGGGATCTCTGCACTCATGGTGGGATCTCTGCACTTGAGATAGGATCTCTGTACTCATGATGGGATCTCTGCACTTGTGGTTGGGTTCTCTGCACTCATAGTGGGATCTCTCTACTTTTGATGGGATCTCTGCACTTATGGTGGGATCCATGCACTTGTGATGGGATCTCTGCGCTCATGGTGGGATCTGTGCATTTGTGGTGGGATCCTAGTAGTCATAGTGGGATCTCTCTACTTGTGATGGGATCTCTGCACTCATGGTAGGATCTCTGCACTCATAGTGGGATCTCTCTACTTGTGGTGGGATCTCTGTACTTGTGATGGGATCTCTGCTCTTATGGAGGGATCTCTGCACTTGTGATGGGATCTCTGCACTTGTGGTAAGATCTCTGCACTTGTGGTGGGATCTCTGCACTCGTGGAGGGATCTCTGCACTTATGATGGGATCTCTGCACTCATGGTGGGATCTTTGTATTTGTGATGATGTATCTGCACTCATGGTGGGATCTCTGCACTCATAGTGGGATCTCTCTACTTGTGATGGGATCTCTGCACTTGTGGTGGGATCTCTGCACTTGTGATGGGATCTCTGCACCCATGGTGGATCTCTGCACTTGTGATGGGATCTCTGCATTTGTGATGGGATCTATGCACTTATGGTGGGATCTTTGCACTTGTGATGGGATCTATGCACTCATGGTGGGATCTTTGCACTTGTGATGGGATCTCTTCACTTGTGATAAGATCTCTGCATTGATGGTGGGATCTCTGCATGTGTGGTGGGATCTCTGCCCTTATGATGGGATCTCTGCACATGTGATGGGATCTCTGCACTCATGGTGGGATCTCTGCACTTGAGATAGGATCTCTGTACTCATGATGGGATCTTTGCACTTGTGGTGGGATCTCTGCACTCATAGTGGGATCTCTCTACTTTTGATGGGATCTCTGCACTTATGGTGGGATCCTTGCACTTGTGATGGGATCTCTGCACTCATGGTGGGATCTGTGCATTCATGGTGGGATCTTTGCACTTGTGGTGGTATCTCTGCACTCATAGTGGGATCTCTCTACTTGTGATGGGATCTGTGTACTTGTGGTGGGATCTCTGCACTTGTGATGGGATCTCTGCACTTGTGATGGGATCTCTGCATTCATGGTGGGATCTCTGCATTTGTGATGGGATCTCTGCACTCATGGTAGGATCACTGCACTTGTGGTGGGATCTCTGCACTCATAGTGAGATCTCTCTACTTCTGATGGTATCTCTGCACTCATGGTGGGATCCCTGCACTTGTGATAGAATCTCCATACTCATGGTGGGATCTCTGCACTCGTGATGGGATCTCTGCACTCATGGTGGGATCTCTGCACTTGTGATGGGATCTCTGCACTTGTGGTGGGATCTCTATACTTGTGATGGGATCTCTGCTTTTGTGATGGGATCTCTGCACTCATGGTGGGATCACTGCACTTGTGGTGGGATCTCTGCACTCATAGTGAGATCTCTCTACTTTTGATGGGATCTCTGCACTCATGGTGGGATCTCTGCACTTGAGATAGGATCTCTGTACTCATGATGGGATCTCTGCACTTGTGGTGGGATCTCTGCACTCATAGTGGGATCTCTCTACTTGTGATGGGATCTCTGCACTTATGGTGGGATCCTTGCACTTGTGATGGGATCTCTGCACTCATGGTGGGATCTGTGCATTCATGGTGGGATCTCTGCACTTGTGGTGGTATCTCTGCACTCATAGTGGGATCTCTCTACTTGTGATGGGATCTTTGTACTTGTGGTGGGATCTCTGCACATGTAATGGGATCTCTGCACTTGTGATGGGATCTCTGCACTTGAGATAGGATCTCTGTACTCATGATGGGATCTCTGCACTTGTGGTGGGATCTCTGCACTCATAGTGGGATCTCTCTACTTGTGATGGGATCTCTGCACTTATGGTGGGATCCTTGCACTTGTGATGGGATCTCTGCACTCATGGTGGGATCTGTGCATTCATGGTGGGATCTCTAAACTTGTGGTGGTATCTCTGCACTCATAGTGGGATCTCTCTATTTGTGATGGGATCTTTGTACTTGTGGTGGGATCTCTGCACTTGTGATGGGATCTCTGCACTTGTGATGGGATCTCTGTATTCATGGTGGGATCTCTGCACTTGTGATGGGATCTCTGTACTCATGGTGGGCTCTTTCTACTTGTGATGGGATCTCTGCACTCATGGTGGGATCTCTGCACTTGTGATGGGATCCCTGCACTCATGGTGGGATCTCTGCACTTGTGATGGGATCTCTGCACTTGTGATGGGATCTCTGCACTCGTGATGGGATCTCTGCACTCAAGGTAGCATCTGTGTACTCATAGTGGAATCTTTCTACTTGTGATGGGATCTCTGCACTTGTGGTGGGATCTCTGCACCTATGGTGGGTTCTCTGCACTTATGGTGGGATCTCTATACTCATAGTGGGATCTCTCTACTTGTGATGAGATCTCTACATTTGTGGTGGGATCTCTGTACTTGTGATGGGATCTCTGCACTTGTGATGGGATTTCTAGATTCATGGTGGGATCTCTGCACTTGTGATGGGATCTCTGCACTCATGGTGGGCTCTTCCTACTTGTGATGGGATCTCTGCACTCATGGTGGGATCTCTGCACTTGTGATGGGATCCCTGCACTCATGGTAGGATCTCTGCACTTGTGGTGGGATCTCTGCACTCGTGATGGGATCTCTGCACTCAAGGTAGGATCTGTGTACTCATAGTGGAATCTCTCTACTTGTGATGGGATCTCTGCACTTGTGGTGGGATCTCTGCACTTATGGTGGGTTCTCTGCACTTATGGTGGGTTCTCTATACTCATAGTGGGATCTCTCTACTTGTGATGAGATCTCTACATTTGTGGTGGGATCTCTGTACTTGTGATGGGATATCTGCACTCATGTTGGGATCTGTGTATTCATAGTGGGATCTCTCTACTTATGATGGGATCTCTGTACTTGTGGTGGGATCTCTGTACTCATGGTGGGATCTTTGTACTCATAGTGGTATCTCTGCACTCATGGTGGGATCTCTGCACTTGTGGTGGGATTTCTGCTCTCATAGTGGGATCTCTCTACTTATGGTGGGATCTCTACACTTGTGATGGGATCTCTGCTCCTATGGAGGGATCTCTGCACTTGTGATGGGATCTCTATACTTGTGATGGTGTATCTGCACTCATGGTGGGATCTCTGCACTCATAGTGGGATCTCTCTACTTGTGATGGGATATCTGCACTTGTGGTAGGATGTCTGTACTTGTGATGGGATTTCTGCACTCATGGTAGGATCTCTGCACTTGTGGTAGGATCTCTGCCCTTGTGATGGGATCTCTGCACATGTGGTGGGATCTATGCACTTATGGTGGGATCTCTGCACTTGTGGTGGGATCTCTGCACTCATAGTGGGATCTCTTCACTTGTGGTGGGATCTCTGCACTTGTGGTGGGATCTCTGCACATGTGGTGGGATCTCTATACTCATGGTGGGATGACTGCACTTGTGATGGGATCTCTGCACTTATGGTGGGATCTTTGCACTTGTGATGGGATCTCTGCACTTGTGATAGGATCTCTGCATTCATGGTAGGATCTCTGCATGTGTGGTGAGATCTCTGCACTGGTGCTGGGATCTTTGCACTTGTGGTGGGATCTCTGCACTTGTGATAGGATCTCTGCATTCATGGTGGGATCTCTGCACGTTTGGTGGGATCTCTGCACTTATGATGGGATCTCTGCACATGTGATGGGATCTCTGTACTCATGGTGTGATCTCTGCACTTGGGATAGGATCTCTGTACTCATGATGGGATCTCTGCACTTGTGGTGGGATCTCTGCACTCATAGTGGGATCTCTCTACTTGTGATGGGATCTATGCACTTATGGTGGTATCCTTGCACTTGTGATGGGATCTCTACACTCATGGTGGGATCTGTGCATTCATGGTGGGATCTCTACACTTGTGGTGGTATCTCTGCACTCATAGTGGGATCTCTCTACTTGTGATGGGATCTTTGTACTTGTGGTGGGATCTCTGCACATGTGATGGGATCTCTGCACTCATGGTGGGATCTCTGCACTTGAGATAGGATCTCTGTACTCATGATGGGATCTCTATACGTGTGGTGGTATCTCTGCACTCATAGTGGGATCTCTCTACTTGTGATGGGATCTTTGTACTTGTGGTGGGATCTCTGCACTTGTGATGGGATCTCTGCACTTGTGATGGGATCTCTGTATTCATGGTGGGATCTCTGCACTTGTGATGGGATCTCTGTACTCATGGTGGGATCTTTCTACTTGTGATGGGATCTCTGCACTCATGGTGGGATCTCTGCACTTGTGATGGGATCCCTGCACTCATGGTGGGATCTCTGCACTTGTGATGGGATCTCTGCACTTGTGATGGGATCTTTGCACTCGTGATGGGATCTCTGCACCCAAGGTAGGATCGGTGTACTCATAGTGGAATCTCTCTACTTGTGGTGGGATCTCTGTACTCATGGTGGGATCTCTGTACTCATAGTGGGATCTCTGCACTCATGGTGGGATCTCTGCACTTGTGGTGGGATTTCTGCTCTCATAGTGGGATCTCTCTACTTATGGTGGGATCTCTGCACTTGTGGTGGGATCTCTGCACTTGTGGTAGGATCTCTGCACTCATGGTGGGATCTTTGTACTTGTGATGGTGTATCTGCACTCATGGTGGGATCTCTGCACTCATAGTGGGATCTCTCTACTTGTGATGGGATATCTGCACTTGTGGTGGGATGTCTGCACTTGTGATGGGATTTCTGTACTCATGGTAGGATCTCTGCACTTGTGGTAGGATCTCTGCACTTGTGATGGGATCTCTGCACATGTGGTTGGATCTATGCACTTATGGTGGGTTCTCTGCACTTATGGTGGGATCTCTATACTCATAGTGGGATCTCTCTACTTGTGATGAGATCTCTACATTTGTGGTGGGACCTCTGTACTTGTGATGGGATCTCTGCACTTGTGATGGGATTTCTAGATTCATGGTGGGATCTCTGCACTTGTGATGGGATCTCTGCACTCATGGTGGGCTCTTTCTACTTGTGATGGGATCTCTGCACTCATGGTGGGATCTCTGCACTTGTGATGGGATCCCTGCACTCATGGTAGGATCTCTGCACTTGTGGTGGGATCTCTGCACTCATGATGGGATCTCTGCACTCAAGGTAGGATCTGTGTACTCATAGTGGAATCTCTCTACTTGTGATGGGATCTCTGCACTTGTGGTGGGATCTCTGCACTTATGGTGAGTTCTCTGCACTTATGGTGGGATCTCTATACTCATAGTGGGATCTCTCTACTTGTGATGAGATCTCTACATTTGTGGTGGGATCTCTGTACTTGTGATGGGATATCTGCACTCATGTTGGGATCTGTGTATTCATAGTGGGATCTCTCTACTTATGATGGGATCTCTGTTCTTGTGGTGGGATCTCTGTACTCATGGTGGGATCTTTGTACTCATAGTGGGATCTCTGCACTCATGGTGGGATCTCTGCACTTGTGGTGGGATTTCTGCTCTCATAGTGGGATCTCTCTACTTATGGTGGGATCTCTGCACTTGTGATGGGATCTCTGCTCCTATGGAGGGATCTCTGCACTTGTGATGGGATCTCTATACTTGTGATGGTGTATCTGCACTCATGGTGGGTTCTCTGCACTCATAGTGGGATCTCTCTACTTGTGATGGGATATCTGCACTTGTGATAGGATGTCTGCACTTGTGATGGGATTTCTGCACTCATGGTAGGATCTCTGCACTTGTGGTAGGATCTCTGCACTTGTGATGGGATCTCTGCACATGTGGTGGGATCTATGCACTTATGGTGGGATCTCTGCACTTGTGGTGGGATCTCTGCACTCATAGTGGGATCTCTTCACTTGTGGTGGGATCTCTGCACTTGTGGTGGGATCTCTGCACATGTGGTGGGATCTCTATACTCATGGTGGGATCTCTGCACTTGTGATGGGATCTCTGCACTTATGGTGGGATCTTTGCACTTGTGATGGGATCTCTGCACTTGTGATAGGATCTCTGCATTCATGGTAGGATCTCTGCATGTGTGGTGAGATCTCTGCACTGGTGCTGGGATCTTTGCACTTGTGGTGGGATCTCTGCACTTGTGATAGGATCTCTGCATTCATGGTGGGATCTCTGCACGTTTGGTGGGATCTCTGCACTTATGATGGGATCTCTGCACATGTGATGGGATCTCTGCACTCATGGTGTGATCTCTGCACTTGAGATAGGATCTCTGTACTCATGATGGGATCTCTGCACTTGTGGTGGGATCTCTGCACTCATAGTGGGATCTCTCTACGTGTGATGGGATCTATGCACTTATGGTGGTATCCTTGCACTTGTGATGGGATCTCTGCACTCATGGTGGGATCTGTGCATTCATGGTGGGATCTCTACACTTGTGGTGGTATCTCTGCACTCATAGTGGGATCTCTCTACTTGTGATGGGATCTTTGTACTTGTGGTGGGATCTCTGCACATGTGATGGGATCTCTGCACTCATGGTGGGATCTCTGCACTTGAGATAGGATCTCTGTACTCATGATGGGATCTCTACACTTGTGGTGGTATCTCTGCACTCATAGTGGGATCTCTCTACTTGTGATGGGATCTTTGTACTTGTGGTGGGATCTCTGCACTTGTGATGGGATCTCTGCACTTGTGATGGGATCTCTGTATTCATGGTGGGATGTCTGCACTTGTGATGGGATCTCTGTACTCATGGTGGGCTCTTTCTACTTGTGATGGGATCTCTGCACTCATGGTGGGATCTCTGCACTTGTGATGGGATCCCTGCACTCATGGTGGGATCTCTGCACTTGTGATGGGATCTCTGCACTTGTGATGGGATCTCTGCACTCAAGGTAGGATCTGTGTACTCATAGTGGAATCTCTCTACTTGTGATGGGATCTCTGCACTTGTGGTGGGATCTCTGAACTTATGGTGGGTTCTCTGCACTTATGGTGGGATCTCTATACTCATAGTGGGATCTCTCTACTTGTGATGAGATCTCTACATTTGTGGTGGGATCTCTGTACTTGTGATGGGATATCTGCACTCATGTTGGGATCTGTGTATTCATAGTGGGATCTCTACTTATGATGGGATCTCTGTACTTGTGGTGGGATCTCTGTACTCATGGTGGGATCTCTGTACTCATAGTGGGATCTCTGCACTCATGGTGGGATCTCTGCACTTGTGGTGGGATTTCTGCTCTCATAGTGGGATCTCTCTACTTATGGTGGGATCTCTGCACTTGTGGTAGGATCTCTGCACTCATGGTGGGATATCTGCACTCGTGATGGGATCTCTGCACTTGTGGTAGGATCTCTGCACTCATGGTGGGATCTTTGTACTTGTGATGGTGTATCTGCACTCATGGTGGGATCTCTGCACTCATAGTGGGATCTCTCTACTTGTGATGGGATATCTACATTTGTGATGGGATCTCTGCACTCATGTTGGGATCTGTGTACTCATAGTGGGATCTCTCTACTTATGATGGGATCTCTGTACTTGTGATGGGATCTCTCTACTTATGATGGGATCTCTGCACTCATGGTGGGATCTTTGCACTCATGGTGGGATCTCTGCACTTGTGGTGGGATTTCTGCTCTCATAGTGGGATCTCTCTACTTATGGTGGGATCTCTGCACTCATGGTGGGATCACTGCACTTGTGGTGGGATCTCTGCACTCATAGTGAGATCTCTCTACTTTTGATGGGATCTCTGCACTCATGGTGGGATCCCTGCACTTGTGATAGGATCTCCATACTCATAAAGGGATCTCTGCACTTGTGATGGGATCTCTGCACTCATGGTGGGATCTCTGTACTTGTGATGGGATCTCTGCACTTGTGGTGGGATCTCTTCACTTGTGGTGGGATCTCTGTACTTGTGGTGGGATCTCTGCACTTGTGATGGGATCTTTATACTCATGGTGGGCTCTCTGCACTTGTGATGGGATCTCTGCACTCATGGTGGGATCTCTGCACTTATGGTAGGATCTCTGTACTCATAGTGGGATCTCTGCACTCATGGTGGGATCACTGCACTTGTGGTGGGATCTCTGCACTCATAGTGAGATCTCTCTACTTTTGATGGGATCTCTGCACTCATGGTGGGATCCCTGCACTTGTGATAGGATCTCCATACTCATAAAGGGATCTCTGCACTTGTGATGGGATCTCTGCACTCATGGTGGGATCTCTGTACTTGTGATGGGATCTCTGCACTTGTGGTGGGATCTCCATACGTGTGATGGGATCTCTGCTTTTGTGATGGATCTCTGCACTCATGGTGGGATCACTGCACTTGTGGTGGGATCTCTGCACTCATAGTGAGATCTCTCTACTTTTGATGGGATCTCTGCACTCATGGTGGGATCCCTGCACTTGTGATGGGATCTTTGCACTTATGGTGGGATCTGTGCATTCATGGTGGGATCTCTGCACTTGTGGTGGTGTCTCTGCACTCATAGTGGGAACTCTCTACTTGTGATGCTATCTTTGTACTTGTGGTGGGATCTCTGCACTTGTGATGGGATCTCTGCACTTGTGATGGGATCTCTGCATTCATGGTGGGATCTCTGCACTTGTGATGGGATCTCTGCACTCATGGTGGGCTCTTTCTACTTGTGATGGGATCTCTGCACTCATGGTGGTATCTTTGCACTTGTGATGGAAACCCTGCACTCATGGTGGGATCTCTGCACTTGTGGTGGGATCTCTGCACTTGTGATGGGATCTCTGCACTCGTGATGGGATCTCTGCACTCATGGTGGGATCTGTGTACTCATAGTGGAATCTCTCTACTTGTGATGGGATCTCTGCACTAGTGGTGGGATCTCTGCACTTATGGTGGGTTCTCTGCACTTATGGTGGGATCTCTATACTCATAGTGGGATCTCTCTACTTGTGATGAGATCTCTACATTTGTGGTGGGATCTCTGTACTTGTGATGGGATATCTGCACTCATGTTGGGATCTGTGTATTCATAGTGGGATCTCTCTACTTATGATGGGATCTCTGTACTTGTGGTGGGAT
The DNA here is from genome assembly GCF_964261635.1 of Lissotriton helveticus. NCBI lineage: Eukaryota > Metazoa > Chordata > Amphibia > Caudata > Salamandridae > Lissotriton > Lissotriton helveticus. Next base: position 368,403,450 of record NC_136071.1, read on the forward strand.
CTCTGTACTCATGGTGGGATCTCTGTACTCATAGTGGGATCTCTGCACTCATGGTGGGATCTCTGCACTTGTGGTGGGATTTCTATACTCATAGTGGGATCTCTCTACTTATGGTGGGATCTCTGCACTTGTGATGGGATCTCTGCTCTTATGGAGGGATCTCTGCACTTGTGATGGGATCTCTGCACTTGTGATGGGATCTCTGCACTTGTGGTGGGATCTCTGCACTTGTGGTGGGATCTCTGCACTCATGGTGGGATATCTGCACTCGTGATGGGATCTCTGCACTTGTGGTAGGATCTCTGCACTCATGGTGGGATCTTTGTACTTGTGATGGTGTATCTGCACTCATGGTGGGATCTTTGCACTCATGGTGGGATCTTTGTACTTGTGATGGGATATCTGCACTTGTGGTGGGATCTCTGCACTTGTGATGGGATTTCTGCACTCATGGTAGGATCTCTGCACTTGTGATGGGATCTCTGTACTTGTGGTGGGATCTCTGCACTTGTGATGGGATCTCTGCACTGGTGTTGGGATCTTTGCATTCATGGTGGGATCTCTGAACTTGTGGTGGGATCTCTGCACTTGTGATGGGATCTCTGCACATGTGGTGGGATCTATGCACTCATGGTGGGATCTCTGCACTTGTGGTGGGATCTCTGCACTCATAGTGGGATCTCTTCACTTGTGGTGGGATCTCTGCACTTGTGGTGGGATCTCTGCACATGTGGTGGATCTCTATACTCATGGTAGGATCTCTGCACTTGTGATGGGATCTATGCACTTATGGTGGAATCTTTGCACTTGTGATGGGATCTCTGCACTTATGGTGGGATCTTTGCACTTGTGATGGGATCTCTACACTTGTGATAGGATCTCTGTGTTCATGGTGGGATCTCTGCATGTGTGGTGAGATCTCTGCACTGATGCTGGGATCTGTGCACTTATGGTGGGATCTCTGCACTTGTGATAGGATCTCTGCATTCATGGTGGGATCTCTGCACATTTGGTGGGATCTCTGCACTTATGATGGGATCTCTGCACATGTGATGGGATCTCTGCACTCATGGTGGGATCTCTGCACTTGAGATAGGATCTCTGTACTTGTGGTGGGATCTTTGCACTTGTGGTGGGATCTCTGCACTCATAGTGGGATCTCTCTACTTGTGATGGGATCTCTGCACTTATGGTGGGATCCTTGCACTTGTGATGGGATCTCTGTACTTGTGGTGGGATCTCTGCACTTGTGATGGGATCTCTGCACTGGTGTTGGGATCTTTGCATTCATGGTGGGATCTCTGCACTTGTGGTGGGATCTCTGCACTTGTGATGGGATCTCTGCACATGTGGTGGGATCTATGCACTCATGGTGGGATCTCTGGACTTGTGGTGGGATCTCTGCACTCATAGTGGGATCTCTTCACTTGTGGTGGGATCTCTGCACTTGTGGTGGGATCTCTGCACATGTGGTGGATCTCTATACTCATGGTAGGATCTCTGCACTTGTGATGGGATCTATGCACTTATGGTGGAATCTTTGCACTTGTGATGGGATCTCTGCACTTGTAATAGGATCTCTGCATTCATGGTGGGATCTCTGCATGTGTGGTGAGATATCTGCACTGATGCTGGGATCTTTGCACGTGTGGTGGGATCTCTGCACTTTTGATAGGATCTCTGCATTCATGGTGGGATCTCTGCACATTTGGTGGGATCTCTGCACTTATGATGGGATCTCTGCTAATGTGATGGGATCTCTGCACTCATGGTGGGATCTCTGCACTTGAGATAGGATCTCTGTACTCATGATGGGATCTCTGCACTTGTGGTGGGATCTCTGCACTCATAGTGGGATCTCTCTACTTGTGATGGGATCTCTGCACTTATGGTGGGATCCTTGCACTTGTGATGGGATCTCTGCACTCATGGTGGGATCTGTGCATTCATGGTGGGATCTCTACACTTGTAGTGGTATCTCTGCACTCATAGTGGGATCTCTGCATTTGTGATGGGATCTCTGCACTCATGGTAGGATCACTGCACTTGTGGTGGGATCTCTGCACTCATAGTGAGATCTCTCTACTTTTGATGGTATCTCTGCACTCATGGTGGGATCCCTGCACTTGTAATAGGATCTCCGTACTCATGGTGGGATCTCTGCACTTGTGATGGGATCTCTGCACTCATGGTGGGATCTCTGCACTTGTGATGGGATCTCTGCACTTGTGGTGGGATCTCTATACTTGTGATGGGATCTCTGCTTTTGTGATGGGATCTCTGCACTCATGGTGGGATCACTGCACTTGTGGTGGGATCTATGCACTCATAGTGAGATATCTCTACTTTTGATGGGATCTCTGCACTCATGGTGGGATCCCTGCACTTGTGATGGGATCTCTGCACTCATGATGGGATCTCTGCACTCATGGTGGGATCTGTGTACTCATAGTAGAATCTCTCTACTTGTGATGGGATCTCTGCACTTGTGGTGGGATCTCTGCACTTATGGTGGGTTCTATGCACTTATGGTGGGATCTCTATACTCATAGTGGGATCTCTCTACTTGTGATGAGATCTCTACATTTGTATTGGGATCTCTGCACTTGTGATGGGATATCTGCACTCATGTTGGGATCTGTGTACTCATATTGGGATCTCTCTACTTATGATGGGATCTCTGTACTTGTGGTGGGATCTCTGTACTCATGGTGGGATCTCTGTACTCATAGTGGGATCTCTGCACTCATGGTGGGATCTCTGCACTTGTGGTGGGATTTCTGCTCTCATAGTGGGAGCTCTCTACTTATGGTGGGATCTCTGCACTTGTGATGGGATCTCTGCTCCTATGGAGGGATCTCCACACTTGTGATGGGATCTCTGCACTTGTGGTGGGATCTCTGCACTTGTGGTGGGATCTCTGCACTCATGGTGGGATATCTGCACTCGTGATGGGATCTCTGCACTTGTGGTAGGATCTCTGTACTCATGGTGGGATCTTTGTACTTGTGATTGTGTATCTGCACTCATGGTGGGATCTCTGCACTCATAGTGGGATCTCTCTATTTGTGATGGGATATCTGCACTTGTGGTGGGATCTCTGCACTTGTGATGGGATTTCTGCATTCATGGTAGGATCTCTGCACTTGTGATGGGATCTCTGTACTTGTGGTGGGATCTCTGCACTTGTGATGGGATCTCTGCACTGGTGTTGGGATCTTTGCATTCATGGTGGGATCTCTGCACTTGTGGTGGGATCTCTGCACTTGTGACAGGATCTATGCACATGTGGTGGGATCTATGCACTTATGGTGGGATCTCTGCACTTGTGGTGGGATCTCTGCACTCATAGTGGGATCTCTTCACTTGTGGTGGGATCTCTGCACTTGTGGTGGGATCTCTGCACATGTGGTGGGATCTCTATACTCATGGTGGGATCTCTGCACTTGTGATGGGATCTATGCACTTATGGTTGAATCTTTGCACTCATGATGGGATCTCTGCACTTATGGTGGGATCTTTGCACTTGTGGTGGGATCTCTGCACTTGTGATAGGATCTCTGCATTCATGGTGGGATCTCTGCATGTTTGGTGGGATCTCTGCACTTATGATGGGATCTCTGCACATGTGATGGGATCTCTGCACTCATGGTGGGATCTCTGCTCTTGAGATAGGATCTCTGTACTCATGATGGGATCTCTGCACTTGTGGTGGGATCTCTGCACTCATAGTGGGATCTCTCTACTTGTGATGGGATCTTTGCACTTATGGTGGGATCCTTGCACTTGTGATGGGATCTCTGCACTCATGGTGGGATCTGTGCATTCATGGTGGGATCTCTACACTTGTAGTGGTATCTCTGCACTCATAGTGGGATCTCTCTACTTTTGATGGGATCTCTGCACTCATGGTGGGATCCCTGCACTTGTGATAGGATCTCCATACTCATAAAGGGATCTCTGCACTTGTGATGGGATCTCTGCACTCATGGTGGGATCTCTGTACTTGTGATGGGATCTCTGCACTTGTGGTGGGATCTCTTCACTTGTGGTGGGATCTCTGTACTTGTGGTGGGATCTCTGCACTTGTGATGGGATCTTTATACTCATGGTGGGCTCTCTGCACTTGTGATGGGATCTCTGCACTCATGGTGGGATCTCTGCACTTATGGTAGGATCTCTGTACTCATAGTGGGATCTCTGCACTCATGGTGGGATCACTGCACTTGTGGTGGGATCTCTGCACTCATAGTGAGATCTCTCTACTTTTGATGGGATCTCTGCACTCATGGTGATATCCCTGCACTTGTGATAGGATCTCCATACTCATAAAGGGATCTCTGCACTTGTGATGGGATCTCTGCACTCATGGTGGGATCTCTGTACTTGTGATGGGATCTCTGCACTTGTGGTGGGATCTCCATACGTGTGATGGGATCTCTGCTTTTGTGATGGATCTCTGCACTCATGGTGGGATCACTGCACTTGTGGTGGGATCTCTGCACTCATAGTGAGATCTCTCTACTTTTGATGGGATCTCTGCACTCATGGTGGGATCCCTGCACTTGTGATGGGATCTTTGCACTTATGGTGGGATCTGTGCATTCATGGTGGGATCTCTGCACTTGTGGTGGTGTCTCTGCACTCATAGTGGGAACTCTCTACTTGTGATGCTATCTTTGTACTTGTGGTGGGATCTCTGCACTTGTGATGGGATCTCTGCACTTGTGATGGGATCTCTGCATTCATGGTGGGATCTCTGCACTTGTGATGGGATCTCTGCACTCATGGTGGGCTCTTTCTACTTGTGATGGGATCTCTGCACTCATGGTGGTATCTTTGCACTTGTGATGGAAACCCTGCACTCATGGTGGGATCTCTGCACTTGTGGTGGGATCTCTGCACTTGTGATGGGATCTCTGCACTCGTGATGGGATCTCTGCACTCATGGTGGGATCTGTGTACTCATAGTGGAATCTCTCTACTTGTGATGGGATCTCTGCACTAGTGGTGGGATCTCTGCACTTATGGTGGGTTCTCTGCACTTATGGTGGGATCTCTATACTCATAGTGGGATCTCTCTACTTGTGATGAGATCTCTACATTTGTGGTGGGATCTCTGTACTTGTGATGGGATATCTGCACTCATGTTGGGATCTGTGTATTCATAGTGGGATCTCTCTACTTATGATGGGATCTCTGTACTTGTGGTGGGATCTCTGTACTCATGGTGGGATCTCTGTACTCATAGTGGGATCTCTGCACTCATGGTGGGATCTCTGCACTTGTGGTGGGATTTCTATACTCATAGTGGGATCTCTCTACTTATGGTGGGATCTCTGCACTTGTGATGGGATCTCTGCTCTTATGGAGGGATCTCTGCACTTGTGATGGGATCTCTGCACTTGTGATGGGATCTCTGCACTTGTGGTGGGATCTCTGCACTTGTGGTGGGATCTCTGCACTCATGGTGGGATATCTGCACTCGTGATGGGATCTCTGCACTTGTGGTAGGATCTCTGCACTCATGGTGGGATCTTTGTACTTGTGATGGTGTATCTGCACTCATGGTGGGATCTTTGCACTCATGGTGGGATCTTTGTACTTGTGATGGGATATCTGCACTTGTGGTGGGATCTCTGCACTTGTGATGGGATTTCTGCACTCATGGTAGGATCTCTGCACTTGTGATGGGATCTCTGTACTTGTGGTGGGATCTCTGCACTTGTGATGGGATCTCTGCACTGGTGTTGGGATCTTTGCATTCATGGTGGGATCTCTGAACTTGTGGTGGGATCTCTGCACTTGTGATGGGATCTCTGCACATGTGGTGGGATCTATGCACTCATGGTGGGATCTCTGCACTTGTGGTGGGATCTCTGCACTCATAGTGGGATCTCTTCACTTGTGGTGGGATCTCTGCACTTGTGGTGGGATCTCTGCACATGTGGTGGATCTCTATACTCATGGTAGGATCTCTGCACTTGTGATGGGATCTATGCACTTATGGTGGAATCTTTGCACTTGTGATGGGATCTCTGCACTTATGGTGGGATCTTTGCACTTGTGATGGGATCTCTACACTTGTGATAGGATCTCTGTGTTCATGGTGGGATCTCTGCATGTGTGGTGAGATCTCTGCACTGATGCTGGGATCTGTGCACTTATGGTGGGATCTCTGCACTTGTGATAGGATCTCTGCATTCATGGTGGGATCTCTGCACATTTGGTGGGATCTCTGCACTTATGATGGGATCTCTGCACATGTGATGGGATCTCTGCACTCATGGTGGGATCTCTGCACTTGAGATAGGATCTCTGTACTTGTGGTGGGATCTTTGCACTTGTGGTGGGATCTCTGCACTCATAGTGGGATCTCTCTACTTGTGATGGGATCTCTGCACTTATGGTGGGATCCTTGCACTTGTGATGGGATCTCTGTACTTGTGGTGGGATCTCTGCACTTGTGATGGGATCTCTGCACTGGTGTTGGGATCTTTGCATTCATGGTGGGATCTCTGCACTTGTGGTGGGATCTCTGCACTTGTGATGGGATCTCTGCACATGTGGTGGGATCTATGCACTCATGGTGGGATCTCTGGACTTGTGGTGGGATCTCTGCACTCATAGTGGGATCTCTTCACTTGTGGTGGGATCTCTGCACTTGTGGTGGGATCTCTGCACATGTGGTGGATCTCTATACTCATGGTAGGATCTCTGCACTTGTGATGGGATCTATGCACTTATGGTGGAATCTTTGCACTTGTGATGGGATCTCTGCACTTGTAATAGGATCTCTGCATTCATGGTGGGATCTCTGCATGTGTGGTGAGATATCTGCACTGATGCTGGGATCTTTGCACGTGTGGTGGGATCTCTGCACTTTTGATAGGATCTCTGCATTCATGGTGGGATCTCTGCACATTTGGTGGGATCTCTGCACTTATGATGGGATCTCTGCTAATGTGATGGGATCTCTGCACTCATGGTGGGATCTCTGCACTTGAGATAGGATCTCTGTACTCATGATGGGATCTCTGCACTTGTGGTGGGATCTCTGCACTCATAGTGGGATCTCTCTACTTGTGATGGGATCTCTGCACTTATGGTGGGATCCTTGCACTTGTGATGGGATCTCTGCACTCATGGTGGGATCTGTGCATTCATGGTGGGATCTCTACACTTGTAGTGGTATCTCTGCACTCATAGTGGGATCTCTGCATTTGTGATGGGATCTCTGCACTCATGGTAGGATCACTGCACTTGTGGTGGGATCTCTGCACTCATAGTGAGATCTCTCTACTTTTGATGGTATCTCTGCACTCATGGTGGGATCCCTGCACTTGTAATAGGATCTCCGTACTCATGGTGGGATCTCTGCACTTGTGATGGGATCTCTGCACTCATGGTGGGATCTCTGCACTTGTGATGGGATCTCTGCACTTGTGGTGGGATCTCTATACTTGTGATGGGATCTCTGCTTTTGTGATGGGATCTCTGCACTCATGGTGGGATCACTGCACTTGTGGTGGGATCTATGCACTCATAGTGAGATATCTCTACTTTTGATGGGATCTCTGCACTCATGGTGGGATCCCTGCACTTGTGATGGGATCTCTGCACTCATGATGGGATCTCTGCACTCATGGTGGGATCTGTGTACTCATAGTAGAATCTCTCTACTTGTGATGGGATCTCTGCACTTGTGGTGGGATCTCTGCACTTATGGTGGGTTCTATGCACTTATGGTGGGATCTCTATACTCATAGTGGGATCTCTCTACTTGTGATGAGATCTCTACATTTGTATTGGGATCTCTGCACTTGTGATGGGATATCTGCACTCATGTTGGGATCTGTGTACTCATATTGGGATCTCTCTACTTATGATGGGATCTCTGTACTTGTGGTGGGATCTCTGTACTCATGGTGGGATCTCTGTACTCATAGTGGGATCTCTGCACTCATGGTGGGATCTCTGCACTTGTGGTGGGATTTCTGCTCTCATAGTGGGAGCTCTAAACTTATGGTGGGATCTCTGCACTTGTGATGGGATCTCTGCTCCTATGGAGGGATCTCCACACTTGTGATGGGATCTCTGCACTTGTGGTGGGATCTCTGCACTTGTGGTGGGATCTCTGCACTCATGGTGGGATATCTGCACTCGTGATGGGATCTCTGCACTTGTGGTAGGATCTCTGTACTCATGGGGGGATCTTTGTACTTGTGATTGTGTATCTGCACTCATGGTGGGATCTCTGCACTCATAGTGGGATCTCTCTATTTGTGATGGGATATCTGCACTTGTGGTGGGATCTCTGCACTTGTGATGGGATTTCTGCATTCATGGTAGGATCTCTGCACTTGTGATGGGATCTCTGTACTTGTGGTGGGATCTCTGCACTTGTGATGGGATCTCTGCACTGGTGTTGGGATCTTTGCATTCATGGTGGGATCTCTGCACTTGTGGTGGGATCTCTGCACTTGTGACAGGATCTATGCACATGTGGTGGGATCTATGCACTTATGGTGGGATCTCTGCACTTGTGGTGGGATCTCTGCACTCATAGTGGGATCTCTTCACTTGTGGTGGGATCTCTGCACTTGTGGTGGGATCTCTGCACATGTGGTGGGATCTCTATACTCATGGTGGGATCTCTGCACTTGTGATGGGATCTATGCACTTATGGTTGAATCTTTGCACTCATGATGGGATCTCTGCACTTATGGTGGGATCTTTGCACTTGTGGTGGGATCTCTGCACTTGTGATAGGATCTCTGCATTCATGGTGGGATTTCTGCATGTTTGGTGGGATCTCTGCACTTATGATGGGATCTCTGCACATGTGATGGGATCTCTGCACTCATGGTGGGATCTCTGCTCTTGAGATAGGATCTCTGTACTCATGATGGGATCTCTGCACTTGTGGTGGGATCTCTGCACTCATAGTGGGATCTCTCTACTTGTGATGGGATCTTTGCACTTATGGTGGGATCCTTGCACTTGTGATGGGATCTCTGCACTCATGGTGGGATCTGTGCATTCATGGTGGGATCTCTACACTTGTAGTGGTATCTCTGCACTCATAGTGGGATCTCTCTACTTGTGATGGGATCTTTGTACTTGTGGTGGGATCTCTGCACTTGTGATGGGATCTCTGCAATTATGATGGGATCTCTGTATTCATGGTGGGATCTCTGCACTTGTGATGGGATCTCTGTACTCATGGTGGGCACTTTCTACTTGTGATGGGATCTCTGCACTCATGGTGGGATCTATGCACTTGTGATGGGATCCCTGCACTTGTGATGGGATCTCTGCACTCGTGATGGGATCTCTGCACTCAAGATAGGATCTGTGTACGCATAGTGGAATCTCTCTACTTGTGATGGGATCTCTGCACTTGTGGTGGGATCTCTGCACTTATGGTGGGATCTCTATACTCATAGTGGGATCTCTCTACTTGTGATGAGATATCTACATTTGTGGTGGGATCTCTGCATTGGTGATGGGATCTCTGCACTCATGTTGGGATCTGTGTACTCATAGTGGGATCTCTCTACCTATGATGGGATCTCTGTACTTGTGGTGGGATCTTTGTACTCATGGTGGGATCTCTGTACTCATAGTGGGATCTCTGCACTCATAGTGGGATCTCTGCACTTGTGGTGGGATTTCTGCTCTCATAGTGGGATCTCTCTACTTATGGTGGGATCTCTTCACTTGTGATGGGATCTCTGCTCCTATGGAGGGATCTCCGCACTTGTGATGGGATCTCTGCACTTGTGGTGGGATTTCTGCACTTGTGGTGGGATCTCTGCACTCATGGTGGGATATCTGCACTCATGATGGGATCTCTGCACTTGTGGTAGGATCTCTGCACTCATGGTGGGATCTGTGTACTTGTGATGATATATCTGCACTCATGGTGGGATCTCTGCACTCATAGTGGGATCTCTCTACTTGTGATGGGAGGATCTCTGCACTTGTGGTGGGATCTCTGCACTTGTGATGGGATCTCTGTACTTGTGGTGGTATCTCTGCACTTGTGATGGGATCTCTGCACCTGTGTTGGGATCTTTGCATTCATGGTGGGATCTCTGCACTTGTGGTGGGATCTCTGCAATTGTGATGGGATCTCTGCACATGTGGTGGGATCTATGCACTCATGGTGGGATCTCTGCACTTGTGGTGGGATCTCTGCACTCATAGTGGGATCTCTTCACTTGTGGTGGGATCTCTGCACTTGTGGTGGGATCTCTGCACTTGTGATGGGATCTCTGTACTTGTGATGGGATCTATGCACTTATGGTGGGATCTTTGCACTTGTGATGGGATCTCTACACTTGTGATAGGATCTCTGCATTCATGGTGGGATCTCTGCATGTATGGTGCGATCTCTGCACTTATGGTGGGATCTTTGCACTTTTGGTGGGATCTCTGCACTTGTGATAGGATCTCTGCATTCATGGTGGGATCTCTGCATAGGTGGTGGGATCTCTGCACTTGTGATGGGATCTTTGCACATGTGGTGGGATCTCTGCACTCATGGTGGGATCTCTGCACTTGAGATAGGATCTCTGTACTCATGATGGGATCTCTGCACTTGTGGTGGGATCTCTGCACTCATAGTGGGATCTCTCTACTTGTGATGGGATCTCTGCACTTATGGTGGGATCTCTGCACTTATGATAAGATCTCTTGACTTGTGGTGGGATCTCTGCACTTGTGGTGGGATATCTGCACTTGTGGTGTGATCTCTATACTCATGGTGGGATTTCTGCACTTGTGATGGGATCTCTGCACTCATGGTGGGATCTCTGCATTTGTGGTGGGATCCTAGTAGTCATAGTGGGATCTCTCTACTTGTGATGGGATCTCTGCACTCATGGTAGGATCTCTGCACTCATAGTGGGATCTCTCTACTTGTGGTGGGATCTCTGCACTTGTGATGGGATCTCTGCTCTTATGGAGGGATCTCTGCACTTGTGATGGGATCTCTGCACTTGTGGTGGGATCTCTGCACTTGTGGTGGGATCTCTGCACTCATGGAGGGATCTTTGCACTTATGATGGGATCTCTGCACTCATGGTGAGATCTTTGTATTTGTGATGATGTATCTGCACTCATGGTGGGATCTCTGCACTCATAGTGGGATCTCTCTACTTGTGATGGGATCTCTGCACTTGTGGTGGGATCTCTGCACTTGTGATGGGATCTCTGCACTCATGGTGGATCTCTGCACTTGTGATGGGATCTCTGCACTTGTGATGGGATCTATGCACTTATGGTGGGATCTTTGCACTTGTGATGGGATCTATGCACTTATGGTGGGATCTTTGCACTTGTGATGGGATCTCTTCACTTGTGATAGGATCTCTGCATTGATGGTGGGATCTCTGCACGTGTGGTGGGATCTCTGCACTTATGATGGGATCTCTGCACATGTGATGGGATCTCTGCACTCATGGTGGGATCTCTGCACTTGAGATAGGATCTCTGTACTCATGATGGGATCTCTGCACTTGTGGTTGGGTTCTCTGCACTCATAGTGGGATCTCTCTACTTTTGATGGGATCTCTGCACTTATGGTGGGATCCTTGCACTTGTGATGGGATCTCTGCGCTCATGGTGGGATCTGTGCATTTGTGGTGGGATCCTAGTAGTCATAGTGGGATCTCTCTACTTGTGATGGGATCTCTGCACTCATGGTAGGATCTCTGCACTCATAGTGGGATCTCTCTACTTGTGGTGGGATCTCTGCACTTGTGATGGGATCTCTGCTCTTATGGAGGGATCTCTGCACTTGTGATGGGATCTCTGCACTTGTGGTGGGATCTCTGCACTTGTGGTGGGATCTCTGCACTCATGGAGGGATCTCTGCACTTATGATGGGATCTCTGCACTCATGGTGGGATCTTTGTATTTGTGATGATGTATCTGCACTCATGGTGGGATCTCTGCACTCATAGTGGGATCTCTCTACTTGTGATGGGATCTCTGCACTTGTGGTGGGATCTCTGCACTTGTGATGGGATCTCTGCACTCATGGTGGATCTCTGCACTTGTGATGGGATCTCTGCACTTGTGATGGGATCTATGCACTTATGGTGGGATCTTTGCACTTGTGATGGGATCTATGCACTTATGGTGGGATCTTTGCACTTGTGATGGGATCTCTTCACTTGTGATAGGATCTCTGCATTGATGGTGGGATCTCTGCATGTGTGGTGGGATCTCTGCACTTATGATGGGATCTCTGCACATGTGATGGGATCTCTGCACTCATGGTGGGATCTCTGCACTTGAGATAGGATCTCTGTACTCATGATGGGATCTTTGCACTTGTGGTGGGATCTCTGCACTCATAGTGGGATCTCTCTACTTTTGATGGGATCTCTGCACTTATGGTGGGATCCTTGCACGTGTGATGGGATCTCTGCACTCATGGTGGGATCTGTGCATTCATGGTGGGATCTTTGCACTTGTGGTGGTATCTCTGCACTCATAGTGGGATCTCTCTACTTGTGATGGGATCTGTGTACTTGTGGTGGGATCTCTGCACTTGTGATGGGATCTCTGCACTTGTGATGGGATCTCTGCATTCATGGTGGGATCTCTGCATTTGTGATGGGATCTCTGCACTCATGGTAGGATCACTGCACTTGTGGTGGGATCTCTGCACTCATAGTGAGATCTCTCTACTTTTGATGGTATCTCTGCACTCATGGTGGGATCCCTGCACTTGTGATAGGATCTCCATACTCATGGTGGGATCTCTGCACTCGTGATGGGATCTCTGCACTCATGATGGGATCTCTGCACTTGTGATGGGATCTCTGCACTTGTGGTGGGATCTCTATACTTGTGATGGGATCTCTGCTTTTGTGATGGGATCTCTGCACTCATGGTGGGATCACTGCACTTGTGGTGGGATCTCTGCACTCATAGTGAGATCTCTCTACTTTTGATGGGATCTCTGCACTCATGGTGGGATCTCTGCACTTGAGATAGGATCTCTGTACTCATGATGGGATCTCTGCACTTGTGGTGGGATCTCTGCACTCATAGTGGGATCTCTCTACTTGTGATGGGATCTTTGCACTTATGGTGGGATCCTTGCACTTGTGATGGGATCTCTGCACTCATGGTGGGATCTGTGCATTCATGGTGGGATCTCTGCACTTGTGGTGGTATCTCTGCACTCATAGTGGGATCTCTCTACTTGTGATGGGATCTTTGTACTTGTGGTGGGATCTCTGCACATGTAATGGGATCTCTGCACTTGTGATGGGATCTCTGCACTTGAGATAGGATCTCTGTACTCATGATGGGATCTCTGCACTTGTGGTGGGATCTCTGCACTCATAGTGGGATCTCTCTACTTGTGATGGGATCTCTGCACTTATGGTGGGATCCTTGCACTTGTGATGGGATCTCTGCACTCATGGTGGGATCTGTGCATTCATGGTGGGATCTATAAACTTGTGGTGGTATCTCTGCACTCATAGTGGGATCTCTCTACTTGTGATGGGATCTTTGTACTCATGGTGGGATCTCTGCACTCATAGTGGGATCTCTCTATTTGTGATGGGATATCTGCACTTGTGGTGGGATCTCTGCACTTGTGATGGGATTTCTGCACTCATGGTAGGATCTCTGCACTTGTGATGGGATCTCTGTACTTGTGGTGGGATCTCTGCACTTGTGATGGGATCTCTGCACTGGTGTTGGGATCTTTGCATTCATGGTGGGATCTCTGCACTTGTGGTGGGATCTCTGCACTTGTGACGGGATCTATGCACATGTGGTGGGATCTATGCACTCATGGTGGGATCTCTGCACTTGTGGTGGGATCTCTGCACTCATAGTGGGATCTCTTCACTTGTGGTGGGATCTCTGCACTTGTGGTGGGATCTCTGCACATGTGGTGGGATCTAAATACTCATGGTGGGATCTCTGCACTTGTGATGGGATCTATGCACTTATGGTGGAATCTTTGCACTCATGATGGGATCTCTGCACTTATGGTGGGATCTTTGCACTTGTGGTGGGATCTCTGCACTTGTGATAGGATCTCTGCATTCATGGTGGGATCTCTGCATGTTTTGTGGGATCTCTGCACTTATGATGGGATCTCTGCACATGTGATGGGATCTCTGCACTCATGGTGGGATCTCTGCTCTTGAGATAGGATCTCTGTACTCATGATGGGATCTCTGCACTTGTGGTGGGATCTCTGCACTCATAGTGGGATCTCTCTACTTGTGATGGGATCTTTGCACTTATGGTGGGATCCTTGCACTTGTGATGGGATCTCTGCACTCATGGTGGGATCTGTGCATTCATGGTGGGATCTCTACACTTGTAGTGGTATCTCTGCACTCATAGTGGGATCTCTCTACTTGTGATGGGATCTTTGTACTTGTGGTGGGATCTCTGCACTTGTGATGGGATCTCTGCAATTGTGATGGGATCTCTGTATTCATGGTGGGATCTCTGCACTTGTGATGGGATCTCTGTACTCATGGTGGGCACTTTCTACTTGTGATGGGATCTCTGCACTCATGGTGGGATCTCTGCACTTGTGATGGGATCCCTGCACTTGCGATGGGATCTCTGCACTCGTGATGGGATCTCTGCACTCAAGATAGGATCTGTGTACGCATAGTGGAATCTCTCTACTTGTGATGGGATCTCTGCACTTGTGGTGGGATCTCTGCACTTATGGTGGGATCTCTATACTCATAGTGGGATCTCTCTACTTGTGATGAGATATCTACATTTGTGGTGGGATCTCTGCATTAGTGATGGGATCTCTGCACTCATGTTGGGATCTGTGTACTCATAGTGGGATCTCTCTACCTATGATGGGATCTCTGTACTTGTGGTGGGATCTTTGTACTCATGGTGGGATCTCTGTACTCATAGTGGGATCTCTGCACTCATAGTGGGATCTCTGCACTTGTGGTGGGATTTCTGCTCTCATAGTGGGATCTCTCTACTTATGGTGGGATCTCTTCACTTGTGATGGGATCTCTGCTCCTATGGAGGGATCTCCGCACTTGTGATGGGATCTCTGCACTTGTGGTGGGATTTCTGCACTTGTGGTGGGATCTCTGCACTCATGGTGGGATATCTGCACTCATGATGGGATCTCTGCACTTGTGGTAGGATCTCTGCACTCATGGTGGGATCTTTGTACTTGTGATGGTATATCTGCACTCATGGTGGGATCTCTCACTCATAGTGGGATCTCTCTACTTGTGATGGGAGGATCTCTGCACTTGTGGTGGGATCTCTGCACTTGTGATGGAATCTCTGTACTTGTGGTGGTATCTCTGCACTTGTGATGGGATCTCTGCACCTGTGTTGGGATCTTTGCATTCATGGTGGGATCTCTGCACTTGTGGTGGGATCTCTGCAATTGTGATGGGATCTCTGCACATGTGGTGGGATCTATGCACTCATGGTGGGATCTCTGCACTTGTGGTGGGATCTCTGCACTCATAGTGGGATCTCTTCACTTGTGGTGGGATCTCTGCACTTGTGGTGGGATCTCTGCACTTGTGATGGGATCTCTGTACTTGTGATGGGATCTATGCACTTATGGTGGGATCTTTGCACTTGTGATGGGATCTCTACACTTGTGATAGGATCTCTGCATTCATGGTGGGATCTCTGCATGTATGGTGAGATCTCTGCACTTATGGTGGGATCTTTGCACTTTTGGTGGGATCTCTGCACTTGTGATAGGATCTCTGCATTCATGGTAGGATCTCTGCATAGGTGGTGGGATCTCTGCACTTGTGATGGGATCTTTGCACATGTGGTGGGATCTCTGCACTCATGGTGGGATCTCTGCACTTGAGATAGGATCTCTGTACTCATGATGGGATCTCTGCACTTGTGGTGGGATCTCTGCACTCATAGTGGGATCTCTCTACTTGTGATGGGATTTCTGCACTTATGGTGGGATATCTGCACTTATGATAAGATCTCTTGACTTGTGGTGGGATCTCTGCACTTGTGGTGGGATATTTGCACTTGTGGTGCGATCTCTATACTCATGGTGGGATTTCTGCACTTGTGATGGGATCTCTGCACTCATGGTGGGATCTCTGCATTTGTGGTGGGATCCTAGTAGTCATAGTGGGATCTCTCTACTTGTGATGGGATCTCTGCACTCATGGTAGGATCTCTGCACTCATAGTGGGATCTCTCTACTTGTGGTGGGATCTCTGCACTTGTGATGGGATCTCTGCTCTTATGGAGGGATCTCTGCACTTGTGATGGGATCTCTGCACTTGTGGTGGGATCTCTGCACTTGTGGTGGGATCTCTGCACTCATGGAGGGATCTTTGCACTTATGATGGGATCTCTGCACTCATGGTGAGATCTTTGTATTTGTGATGATGTATCTGCACTCATGGTGGGATCTCTGCACTCATAGTGGGATCTCTCTACTTGTGATGGGATCTCTGCACTTGTGGTGGGATCTCTGCACTTGTGATGGGATCTCTGCACTCATGGTGGATCTCTGCACTTGTGATGGGATCTCTGCACTTGTGATGGGATCTATGCACTTATGGTGGGATCTTTGCACTTGTGATGGGATCTATGCACTTATGGTGGGATCTTTGCACTTGTGATGGGATCTCTTCACTTGTGATAGGATCTCTGCATTGATGGTGGGATCTCTGCATGTGTGGTGGGATCTCTGCACTTATGATGGGATCTCTGCACATGTGATGGGATCTCTGCACTCATGGTGGGATCTCTGCACTTGAGATAGGATCTCTGTACTCATGATGGGATCTCTGCACTTGTGGTTGGGTTCTCTGCACTCATAGTGGGATCTCTCTACTTGTGATGGGATTTCTGCACTTATGGTGGGATATCTGCACTTATGATAAGATCTCTTGACTTGTGGTGGGATCTCTGCACTTGTGGTGGGATATTTGCACTTGTGGTGCGATCTCTATACTCATGGTGGGATTTCTGCACTTGTGATGGGATCTCTGCACTCATGGTGGGATCTCTGCATTTGTGGTGGGATCCTAGTAGTCATAGTGGGATCTCTCTACTTGTGATGGGATCTCTGCACTCATGGTAGGATCTCTGCACTCATAGTGGGATCTCTCTACTTGTGGTGGGATCTCTGCACTTGTGATGGGATCTCTGCTCTTATGGAGGGATCTCTGCACTTGTGATGGGATCTCTGCACTTGTGGTGGGATCTCTGCACTTGTGGTGGGATCTCTGCACTCATGGAGGGATCTTTGCACTTATGATGGGATCTCTGCACTCATGGTGAGATCTTTGTATTTGTGATGATGTATCTGCACTCATGGTGGGATCTCTGCACTCATAGTGGGATCTCTCTACTTGTGATGGGATCTCTGCACTTGTGGTGGGATCTCTGCACTTGTGATGGGATCTCTGCACTCATGGTGGATCTCTGCACTTGTGATGGGATCTCTGCACTTGTGATGGGATCTATGCACTTATGGTGGGATCTTTGCACTTGTGATGGGATCTATGCACTTATGGTGGGATCTTTGCACTTGTGATGGGATCTCTTCACTTGTGATAGGATCTCTGCATTGATGGTGGGATCTCTGCACGTGTGGTGGGATCTCTGCACTTATGATGGGATCTCTGCACATGTGATGGGATCTCTGCACTCATGGTGGGATCTCTGCACTTGAGATAGGATCTCTGTACTCATGATGGGATCTCTGCACTTGTGGTTGGGTTCTCTGCACTCATAGTGGGATCTCTCTACTTTTGATGGGATCTCTGCACTTATGGTGGGATCCTTGCACTTGTGATGGGATCTCTGTGCTCATGGTGGGATCTGTGCATTTGTGGTGGGATCCTAGTAGTCATAGTGGGATCTCTCTACTTGTGATGGGATCTCTGCACTCATGGTAGGATCTCTGCACTCATAGTGGGATCTCTCTACTTGTGGTGGGATCTCTGCACTTGTTATGGGATCTCTGCTCTTATGGAGGGATCTCTGCACTTGTGATGGGATCTCTGCACTTGTGGTGGGATCTCTGCACTTGTGGTGGGATCTCTGCACTCATGGAGGGATCTCTGCACTTATGATGGGATCTCTGCACTCATGGTGGGATCTTTGTATTTGTGATGATATATCTGCACTCATGGTGGGATCTCTGCACTCATAGTGGGATCTCTCTACTTGTGATGGGATCTCTGCACTTGTGGTGGGATCTCTGCACTTGTGATGGGATCTCTGCACTCATGGTGGATCTCTGCACTTGTGATGGGATCTCTGCACTTGTGATGGGATCTATGCACTTATGGTGGGATCTTTGCACTTGTGATGGGATCTATGCACTTATGGTGGGATCTTTGCACTTGTGATGGGATCTCTTCACTTGTGATAGGATCTCTGCATTGATGGTGGGATCTCTGCATGTGTGGTGGGATCTCTGCACTTATGATGGGATCTCTGCACATGTGATGGGATCTCTGCACTCATGGTGGGATCTCTGCACTTGAGATAGGATCTCTGTACTCATGATGGGATCTTTGCACTTGTGGTGGGATCTCTGCACTCATAGTGGGATCTCTCTACTTTTGATGGGATCTCTGCACTTATGGTGGGATCCTTGCACTTGTGATGGGATCTCTGCACTCATGGTTGGATCTGTGCATTCATGGTGGGATCTTTGCACTTGTGGTGGTATCTCTGCACTCATAGTGGGATCTCTCTACTTGTGATGGGATCTGTGTACTTATGGTGGGATCTCTGCACTTGTGATGGGATCTCTGCACTTGTGATGGGATCTCTGCATTCATGGTGGGATCTCTGCATTTGTGATGGGATCTCTGCACTCATGGTAGGATCACTGCACTTGTGGTGGGATCTCCATACTCATGGTGGGATCTCTGCACTCGTGATGGGATCTCTGCACTCATGGTGGGATCTCTGCACTTGTGATGGGATCTCTGCACTTGTGGTGGGATCTCTATACTTGTGATGGGATCTCTGCTTTTGTGATGGGATCTCTGCACTCATGGTGGGATCACTGCACTTGTGGTGGGATCTCTGCACTCATAGTGAGATCTCTCTACTTTTGATGGGATCTCTGCACTCATGGTGGGATCTCTGCACTTGAGATAGGATCTCTGTACTCATGATGGGATCTCTGCACTTGTGGTGGGATCTCTGCACTCATAGTGGGATCTCTCTACTTGTGATGGGATCTTTGCACTTATGGTGGGATCCTTGCACTTGTGATGGGATCTCTGCACTCATGGTGGGATCTGTGCATTCATTGTGGGATCTCTGCACTTGTGGAGGTATCTCTGCACTCATAGTGGGATCTCTCTACTTGTGATGGGATCTTTGTACTTGTGGTGGGATCTCTGCACATGTAATGGGATCTCTGCACTTGTGATGGGATCTCTGCACTTGAGATAGGATCTCTGTACTCATGATGGGATCTCTGCACTTGTGGTGGGATCTCTGCACTCATAGTGGGATCTCTCTACTTGTGATGGGATCTCTGCACTTATGGTGGGATCTCTGCACTTGTGATGGGATCTCTGCACTTGTGATGGGATCTCTGCACTCATAGTGGGATCTCTCTACTTGTGATGGGATCTTTGCACTTATGGTGGGATCCTTGCACTTGTGATGGGATCTCTGCACTCATGGTGGGATCTGTGCATTCATGGTGGGATCTCTAAACTTGTGGTGGTATCTCTGTACTCATAGTGGGATCTCTCTACTTGTGATGGGATCTTTGTACTTGTGGTGGGATCTCTGCACTTGTGATGGGATCTCTGCACTTGTGATGGGATCTCTGTATTCATGGTGGGATCTCTGCACTTGTGATGGGATCTCTGTACTCATGGTGGGCTCTTTCTACTTGTGATGGGATCTCTGCACTCATGGTGGGATCTCTGCACTTGTGATGGGATCTCTGCACTTGTGATGGGATCTCTGCACTCGTGATGGGATCTCTGCACTCAAGGTAGGATCTGTGTACTCATAGTGGAATCTTTCTACTTGTGATGGGATCTCTGCACTTGTGGTGGGATCTCTGCACTTATGGTGGGTTCTCTGCACTTATGGTGGGATCTCTATACTCATAGTGGGATCTCTCTACTTGTGATGAGATCTCTACATTTGTGGTGGGATCTCTGTACTTGTGATGGGATCTCTGCACTTGTGATGGGATTTCTAGATTCATGGTGGGATCTCTGCACTTGTGATGGGATCTCTGCACTCATGGTGGGCTCTTTCTACTTGTGATGGGATCTCTGCACTCATGGTGGGATCTCTGCACTTGTGATGGGATCCCTGCACTCATGGTAGGATCTTTGCACTTGTGGTGGGATCTCTGCACTCGTGATGGGATCTCTGCACTCAAGGTAGGATCTGTGTACTCATAGTGGAATCTCTCTACTTGTGATGGGATCTCTGCACTTGTGGTGGGATCTCTGCACTTATGGTGGGTTCTCTGCACTTATGGTGGGATCGCTATACTCATAGTGGGATCTCTCTACTTGTGATGAGATCTCTACATTTGTGGTGGGATCTCTGTACTTGTGATGGGATATCTGCACTCATGTTGGGATCTGTGTATTCATAGTGGGATCTCTCTACTTATGATGGGATCTCTGTACTTGTGGTGGGATCTCTGTACTCATGGTGGGATCTTTGTACTCATAGTGGGATCTCTGCACTCATGGTGGGATCTCTGCACTTGTGGTGGGATTTCTGCTCTCATAGTGGGATCTCTCTACTTATGGTGGGATCTCTGCACTTGTGATGGGATCTCTGCTCCTATGGAGGGATCTCTGCACTTGTGAAGGGATCTCTATACTTGTGATGGTGTATCTGCACTCATGGTGGGATCTCTGCACTCATAGTGGGATCTCTCTACTTGTGATGGGATATCTGCACTTGTGGTAGGATGTCTGCACTTGTGATGGGATTTCTGCACTCATGGTAGGATCTCTGCACTTGTGGTAGGATCTCTGCACTTGTGATGGGATCTCTGCACATGTGGTGGGATCTATGCATTTATGGTGGGATCTCTGCACTTGTGGTGGGATCTCTGCACTCATAGTGGGATCTCTTCACTTGTGGTGGGATCTCTGCACTTGTGGTGGGATCTCTGCATATGTGGTGGGATCTCTGGACTTGTGGTGGGATCTCTGCACTCATAGTGGGATCTCTTCACTTGTGGTGGGATCTCTGCACTCATAGTGGGATCTCTCTACTTGTGATGGGATCTCTGCACTTATGGTGGGATCTCTGCACTTGTGATGGGATCTCTGCACTTGTGATGGGATCTCTGCACTCATAGTGGGATCTCTCTACTTGTGATGGGATCTTTGCACTTATGGTGGGATCCTTGCACTTGTGATGGGATCTCTGCACTCATGGTGGGATCTGTGCATTCATGGTGGGATCTCTAAACTTGTGGTGGTATCTCTGTACTCATAGTGGGATCTCTCTACTTGTGATGGGATCTTTGTACTTGTGGTGGGATCTCTGCACTTGTGATGGGATCTCTGCACTTGTGATGGGATCTCTGTATTCATGGTGGGATCTCTGCACTTGTGATGGGATCTCTGTACTCATGGTGGGCTCTTTCTACTTGTAATGGGATCTCTGCACTCATGGTGGGATCTCTGCACTTGTGATGGGATCTCTGCACTTGTGATGGGATCTCTGCACTCGTGATGGGATCTCTGCACTCAAGGTAGGATCTGTGTACTCATAGTGGAATCTTTCTACTTGTGATGGGATCTCTGCACTTGTGGTGGGATCTCTGCACTTATGGTGGGTTCTCTGCACTTATGGTGGGATCTCTATACTCATAGTGGGATCTCTCTACTTGTGATGAGATCTCTACATTTGTGGTGGGATCTCTGTACTTGTGATGGGATCTCTGCACTTGTGATGGGATTTCTAGATTCATGGTGGGATCTCTGCACTTGTGATGGGATCTCTGCACTCATGGTGGGCTCTTTCTACTTGTGATGGGATCTCTGCACTCATGGTGGGATCTCTGCACTTGTGATGGGATCCCTGCACTCATGGTAGGATCTTTGCACTTGTGGTGGGATCTCTGCACTCGTGATGGGATCTCTGCACTCAAGGTAGGATCTGTGTACTCATAGTGGAATCTCTCTACTTGTGATGGGATCTCTGCACTTGTGGTGGGATCTCTGCACTTATGGTGGGTTCTCTGCACTTATGGTGGGATCTCTATACTCATAGTGGGATCTCTCTACTTGTGATGAGATCTCTACATTTGTGGTGGGATCTCTGTACTTGTGATGGGATATCTGCACTCATGTTGGGATCTGTGTATTCATAGTGGGATCTCTCTACTTATGATGGGATCTCTGTACTTGTGGTGGGATCTCTGTACTCATGGTGGGATCTTTGTACTCATAGTGGGATCTCTGCACTCATGGTGGGATCTCTGCACTTGTGGTGGGATTTCTGCTCTCATAGTGGGATCTCTCTACTTATGGTGGGATCTCTGCACTTGTGATGGGATCTCTGCTCCTATGGAGGGATCTCTGCACTTGTGAAGGGATCTCTATACTTGTGATGGTGTATCTGCACTCATGGTGGGATCTCTGCACTCATAGTGGGATCTCTCTACTTGTGATGGGATATCTGCACTTGTGGTAGGATGTCTGCACTTGTGATGGGATTTCTGCACTCATGGTAGGATCTCTGCACTTGTGGTAGGATCTCTGCACTTGTGATGGGATCTCTGCACATGTGGTGGGATCTATGCACTTATGGTGGGATCTCTGCACTTGTGGTGGGATCTCTGCACTCATAGTGGGATCTCTTCACTTGTGGTGGGATCTCTGCACTTGTGGTGGGATCTCTGCACATGTGGTGGGATCTCTGGACTTGTGGTGGGATCTCTGCACTCATAGTGGGATCTCTTCACTTGTGGTGGGATCTCTGCACTTGTGGTGGGATCTCTGCACATGTGGTGGATCTCTATACTCATGGTGGGATCTCTGCACTTGTGATGGGATCTCTGCACTTATGGTGGGATCTTTGCACTTGTGATGGGATCTCTGCACTTGTGATAGGATCTCTGCATTCATGGTAGGATCTCTGCATGTGTGGTGAGATCTCTGCACTGGTGCTGGGATCTTTGCACTTGTGGTGGGATCTTTGCACTTTTGATAGGATCTCTGCATTCATGGTGGGATCTCTGCACGTTTGGTGGGATCTCTGCACTTATGATGGGATCTCTGCACATGTGATGGGATCTCTGCACTCATGGTGTGATCTCTGCACTTGAGATAGGATCTCTGTACTCATGATGGGATCTCTGCACTCGTGGTGGGATCTCTGCACTCATAGTGGGATCTCTCTACTTGTGATGGGATCTATGCACTTATGGTGGTATCCTTGCACTTGTGATGGGATCTCTGCACTCATGGTGGGATCTGTGCATTCATGGTGGGATCTCTACACTTGTGGTGGTATCTCTGCACTCATAGTGGGATCTCTCTACTTGTGATGGGATCTTTGTACTTGTGGTAGGATCTCTGCACATGTGATGGGATCTCTGCACTCATGGTGGGATCTCTGCACTTGAGATAGGATCTCTGTACTCATGATGGGATCTCTATGCTTGTGGTGGTATCTCTGCACTCATAGTGGGATCTCTCTACTTGTGATGGGATCTTTGTACTTGTGGTGGGATCTCTGCACTTGTGATGGGATCTCTGCACTTGTGATGGGATCTGTGTATTCATGGTGGGATCTCTGCACTTGTTATGGGATCTCTGTACTCATGGTGGGCTCTTTCTACTTATGATGGGATCTCTGCACTCATGGTGGGATCTCTGCACTTGTGATGGGATCCCTGCACTCATGGTGGGATCTCTGCACTTGTGATGGGATCTCTGCACTTGTGATGGGATCTCTGCACTCGTGATGGGATCTCTGCACTCAAGGTAGGATCTGTGTACTCATAGTGGAATCTCTCTACTTGTGATGGGATCTCTGCACTTGTGGTGGGATCTCTGAACTTATGGTGGGTTCTCTGCACTTATGGTGGGATCTCTATACTCATAGTGGGATCTCTCTACTTGTGATGAGATCTCTACATTTGTGGTGGGATCTCTGTACTTATGATGGGATATCTGCACTCATGTTGGGATCTGTGTATTCATAGTGGGATCTCTACTTATGATGGGATCTCTGTACTTGTGATGGGATCTCTGTACTTATGGTGGGATCTCTGTACTCATGGTGGGATCTCTGCACTTGTGGTGGGATTTCTGCTCTCATAGTGGGATCTCTCTACTTATGGTGGGATCTCTGCACTTGTGGTGGGATCTCTGCACTCATGGTGGGATATCTGCACTCGTGATGGGATCTCTGCACTTGTGGTAGGATCTCTGCACTCATGGTGGGATCTTTGTACTTGTGATGGTGTATCTGCACTCATGGTGGGATCTCTGCACTCATAGTGGGATCTCTCTACTTGTGATGGGATATCTGCACTTGTGGTGGGATGTCTGCACTTGTGATGGGATTTCTGTACTCATGGTAGGATCTCTGCACTTGTGGTAGGATCTCTGCACTTGTGATGGCATCTCTGCACATGTGGTGGGATCTATGCACTTATGGTGGGTTCTCTGCACTCATGATGGGATCTCTGCACTCAAGGTAGGATCTGTGTACTCATAGTGGAATCTCTCTACTTGTGATGGGATCTCTGCACTTGTGGTGGGATCTCTGCACTTATGGTGGGTTCTCTGCACTTATGGTGGGATCTCTATACTCATAGTGGGATTTCTCTACTTGTGATGAGATCTCTACATTTGTGGTGGGATCTCTGTACTTGTGATGGGATATCTGCACTCATGTTGGGATCTGTGTATTCATAGTGGGATCTCTCTACTTATGATGGGATCTTTGTACTTGTGGTGGGATCTCTGTACTCATGGTGGGATCTTTGTACTCATAGTGGGATCTCTGCACTCATGGTGGGATCTCTGCACTTGTGGTGGGATTTCTGCTCTCATAGTGGGATCTCTCTACTTATGGTGGGATCTCTGCACTTGTGATGGGATCTCTGCTCCTATGGAGGGATCTCTGCACTTGTGATGGGATCTCTATACTTGTGATGGTATATCTGCACTCATGGTGGGATCTCTGCCCTCATAGTGGGATCTCTCTACTTGTGATGGGATATCTGCACTTGTGGTAGGATGTCTGCACTTGTGATGGGATTTCTGCACTCATGGTAGGATCTCTGCACTTGTGGTAGGATCTCTGCACTTGTGATGGGTTCTCTGCACATGTGGTTGGATCTATGCACTTATGGTGGGATCTCTGCACTTGTGGTGGGATCTCTGCACTCATAGTGGGATCTCTTCACTTGTGGTGGGATCTCTGCACTTGTGGTGGGATCTCTGCACATGTGGTGGGATCTCTATACTCATGGTGGGATCTCTGCACTTGTGATGGGATCTCTGCACTTATGGTGGGATCTTTGTACTTGTGATGGGATCTCTGCACTTGTGATAGGATCTCTGCATTCATGGTAGGATCTCTGCATGTGTGGTGAGATCTCTGCACTGGTGCTGGGATCTTTGCACTTGTGGTGGGATCTCTGCACTTGTGATAGGATCTCTGCATTCATGGTGGGATCTCTGCACGTTTGGTGGGATCTCTGCACTTATGATGGGATCTCTGCACATGTGATGGGATCTCTGCACTCATGGTGTGATCTCTGCACTTGAGATAGGATCTCTGTACTCATGATGGGATCTCTGCACTTGTGGTGGGATCTCTGCACTCATAGTGGGATCTCTCTACTTGTGATGGGATCTATGCACTTATGGTGGTATCCTTGCACTTGTGATGGGATCTCTGCACTCATGGTGGGATCTGTGCATTCATGGTGGGATCTCTATACTTGTGGTGGTATCTCTGCACTCATAGTGGGATCTCTCTACTTGTGATGGGATATTTGTACTTGTGGTGGGATCTCTGCACATGTGATGGGATCTCTGCACTCATGGTGGGATCTCTGCACTTGTGGTGGGATCTCTGCACTCATAGTGGGATCTCTTCACTTGTGGTGGGATCTCTGCACTTGTGATGGGATCTCTGCACTTATGGTGGGATCTTTGCACTTGTGATGGGATCTCTGCACTTGTGATAGGATCTCTGCATTCATGGTGGGATCTCTGCATGTGTGGTGAGATCTCTGCACTGATGCTGGGATCTTTGCACTTGTGGTGGGATCTTTGCACTTGTGATAGGGTCTCTGCATTCATGGTGGGATCTCTGCACATTTGGTGGGATCTCTGCACTTATGATGGGATCTCTGCACATGTGATGGGATCTCTGCACTCATGGTGTGATCTCTGCACTTGAGATAGGATCTCTGTACTCATGATGGGATCTCTGCACTTGTGGTGGGATCTCTGCACTCATAGTGGGATCTCTCTACTTGTGATGGGATCTATGCACTTATGGTGGGATCCTTGCACTTGTGATGGGATCTCTGCACTCATGGTGGGATCTGTGCATTCATGGTGGGATCTCTACACTTGTGGTGGTATCTCTGCACTCATAGTGGGATCTCTCTACTTGTGATGGGATCTTTGTACTTGTGGTGGGATCTCTGCACATGTGATGGGATCTCTGCACTCATGGTGGGATCTCTGCATTTGAGATAGGATCTCTGTACTCATGATGGGATCTCTGCACTTGTGGTGGGATCTCTGCACTCATAGTGGGATCTCTCTACTTTTGATGGGATCTCTGCACTTATGGTGGGATCCTTGCACTTGTGATGGGATCTCTGCACTCATGGTGGGATCTGTGCATTCATGGTGGGATCTCTACACTTGTGGTGGTATCTCTGCACTCATAGTGGGATCTCTCTACTTGTGATGGGATCTTTGTACTTGTGGTGGGATCTCTGCACTTGTGATGGGATCTCTGCACTTGTGATGGGATCTCTGTATTCATGGTGGGATGTCTGCACTTGTGATGGGATCTCTGTACTCATGGTGGGCTCTTTCTACTTGTGATGGGATCTCTGCACTCATGGTGGGATCTCTGCACTTGTGATGGGATCCATGCACTCATGGTGGGATCTCTGCACTTGTGATGGGATCTCTGCACTTGTGATGGGATCTCTGCACTTGTGATGGGATCTCTGCACTCAAGGTAGGATCTGTGTACTCATAGTGGAATCTCTCTACTTGTGATGGGATCTTTGCACTTGTGGTGGGATCTCTGAACTTATGGTGGGTTCTCTGCACTTATGGTGGGATCTCTATACTCATAGTGGGATCTCTCTACTTGTGATGAGATCTCTACATTTGTGGTGGGATCTCTGTACTTGTGATGGGATATCTGCACTCATGTTGGGATCTGTGTATTCATAGTGGGATCTCTACTTATGATGGGATCTCTGTACTTGTGGTGGGATCTCTGTACTCATAGTGGGATCTCTGCACTCATGGTGGGATCTCTGCACTTGTGGTGGGATTTCTGCTCTCATAGTGGGATCTCTCTACTTATGGTGGGATCTCTGCACTTGTGGTAGGATCTCTGCACTCATGGTGGGATATCTGCACTCGTGATGGGATCTCTGCACTTGTGGTAGGATCTCTGCACTCATGGTGGGATCTTTGTACTTGTGATGGTGTATCTGCACTCATGGTGGGATCTCTGCACTCATAGTGGGATCTCTCTACTTGTGATGGGATATCTGCACTTGTGGTGGGATGTCTGCACTTGTGATGGGATTTCTGTACTCATGGTAGGATCTCTGCACTTGTGGTAGGATCTCTGCACTTGTGATGGGATCTCTGCACATGTGGTGGGATCTATGCACTTATGGTGGGATCTCTGCACTTGTGGTGGGATCTCTGCACTCATAGTGGGATCTCTTCACTTGTGGTGGGATCTCTGCACTTGTGGTGGGATCTCTGCACATGTGGTGGGATCTCTATACTCATGGTGGGATCTCTGCACTTGTGATGGGATCTCTGCACTTATGGGGGGATCTTTGCACTTGTGATGGGATCTCTGCACTTGTGATAGGATCTCTGCATTCATGGTGGGATCTCTGCATGTGTGGTGAGATCTCTGCACTGATGCTGGGATCTTTGCACTTGTGGTGGGATCTTTGCACTTGTGATAGGGTCTCTGCATTCATGATGGGATCTCTGCACATTTGGTGGGATCTCTGCACTTATGATGGGATCTCTGCACATGTGATGGGATCTCTGCACTCATGGTGTGATCTCTGCACTTGAGATAGGATCTCTGTACTCATGATGGAATCTCTGCACTTGTGGTGGGATCTCTGCACTCATAGTGGGATCTCTCTACTTGTGATGGGATCTATGCACTTATGGTGGGATCCTTGCACTTGTGATGGGATCTCTGCACTCATGGTGGGATCTGTGCATTCATGGTGGGATCTCTACACTTGTGGTGATATCTCTGCACTCATAGTGGGATCTCTCTACTTGTGATGGGATCTTTGTACTTGTGGTGGGATCTCTGCACATGTGATGGGATCTCTGCACTCATGGTGGGATCTCTGCATTTGAGATAGGATCTCTGTACTCATGATGGGATCTCTGCACTTGTGGTGGGATCTCTGCACTCATAGTAGGATCTCTCTACTTGTGATGGGATCTCTGCACTTATGGTGGGATCCTTGCACTTGTGATGGGATCTCTGCACTCATGGTGGGATCTGTGCATTCATGGTGGGATCTCTACACTTGTGGTGGTATCTCTGCACTCATAGTGGGATCTCTCTACTTGTGATGGGATCTTTGTACTTGTGGTGGGATCTCTGCACTTGTGATGGGATCTCTGCACTTGTGATGGGATCTCTGTATTCATGGTGGGATGTCTGCACTTGTGATGGGATCTCTGCACTTATGGTGGGATCTTTGTACTTGTGATGGGATCTCTGCACTTGTGATAGGATCTCTGCATTCATGGTAGGATCTCTGCATGTGTGGTGAGATCTCTGCACTGGTGCTGGGATCTTTGCACTTGTGGTGGGATCTCTGCACTTGTGATAGGATCTCTGCATTCATGGTGGGATCTCTGCACGTTTGGTGGGATCTCTGCACTTATGATGGGATCTCTGCACATGTGATGGGATCTCTGCACTCATGGTGTGATCTCTGCACTTGAGATAGGATCTCTGTACTCATGATGGGATCTCTGCACTTGTGGTGGGATCTCTGCACTCATAGTGGGATCTCTCTACTTGTGATGGGATCTATGCACTTATGGTGGTATCCTTGCACTTGTGATGGGATCTCTGCACTCATGGTGGGATCTGTGCATTCATGGTGGGATCTCTATACTTGTGGTGGTATCTCTGCACTCATAGTGGGATCTCTCTACTTGTGATGGGATATTTGTACTTGTGGTGGGATATGTGCACATGTGATGGGATCTCTGCACTCATGGTGGGATCTCTGCACTTGTGGTGGGATCTCTGCACTCATAGTGGGATCTCTTCACTTGTGGTGGGATCTCTGCACTTGTGATGGGATCTCTGCACTTATGGTGGGATCTTTGCACTTGTGATGGGATCTCTGCACTTGTGATAGGATCTCTGCATTCATGGTGGGATCTCTGCATGTGTGGTGAGATCTCTGCACTGATGCTGGGATTTTTGCACTTGTGGTGGGATCTTTGCACTTGTGATAGGGTCTCTGCATTCATGGTGGGATCTCTGCACATTTGGTGGGATCTCTGCACTTATGATGGGATCTCTGCACATGTGATGGGATCTCTGCACTCATGGTGTGATCTCTGCACTTGGGATAGGATCTCTGTACTCATGATGGGATCTCTGCACTTGTGATGGGATCTCTGCACTCATAGTGGGATCTCTCTACTTGTGATGGGATCTATGCACTTATGGTGGGATCCTTGCACTTGTGATGGGATCTCTGCACTCATGGTGGGATCTGTGCATTCATGGTGGGATCTCTATACTTGTGGTGGTATCTCTGCACTCATAGTAGGATCTCTCTACTTGTGATGGGATCTTTGTACTTGTGGTGGGATCTCTGCACATGTGATGGGATCTCTGCACTCATGGTGGGATCTCTGCATTTGAGATAGGATCTCTGTACTCATGATGGGATCTCTGCACTT
The DNA here is from genome assembly GCF_964261635.1 of Lissotriton helveticus. Classification (NCBI taxonomy): domain Eukaryota; kingdom Metazoa; phylum Chordata; class Amphibia; order Caudata; family Salamandridae; genus Lissotriton; species Lissotriton helveticus. The sequence continues at coordinate 368,433,653 of NC_136071.1, forward strand.
GTGGTGGGATCTCTGCACTCATAGTGGGATCTCTCTACTTTTGATGGGATCTCTGCACTTATGGTGGGATCCTTGCACTTGTGATGGGATCTCTGCACTCATGGTGGGATCTGTGCATTCATGGTGGGATCTCTACACTTGTGGTGGTATCTCTGCACTCATAGTGGGATCTCTCTACTTGTGATGGGATCTTTGTACTTGTGGTGGGATCTCTGCACTTGTGATGGGATCTCTGCACTTGTGATGGGATCTCTGTATTCATGGTGGGATGTCTGCACTTGTGATGGGATCTCTGTACTCATGGTGGGCTTTTTCTACTTGTGATGGGATCTCTGCACTCATGGTGGGATCTCTGCACTTGTGATGGGATCCATGCACTCATGGTGGGATCTCTGCACTTGTGATGGGATCTCTGCACTTGTGATGGGATCTCTGCACTTGTGATGGGATCTCTGCACTCAAGGTAGGATCTGTGTACTCATAGTGGAATCTCTCTACTTGTGATGGGATCTCTGCACTTGTGGTGGGATCTCTGAACTTATGGTGGGTTCTCTGCACTTATGGTGGGATCTCTATACTCATAGTGGGATCTCTCTACTTGTGATGAGATCTCTACATTTGTGGTGGGATCTCTGTACTTGTGATGGGATATCTGCACTCATGTTGGGATCTGTGTATTCATAGTGGGATCTCTACTTATGATGGGATCTCTGTACTTGTGGTGGGATCTCTGTACTCATGGTGGGATCTCTGTACTCATAGTGGGATCTCTGCACTCATGGTGGGATCTCTGCACTTGTGGTGGGATTTCTGCTCTCATAGTGGGATCTCTCTACTTATGGTGGGATCTCTGCACTTGTGGTAGGATCTCTGCACTCATGGTGGGATATCTGCACTCGTGATGGGATCTCTGCACTTGTGGTAGGATCTCTGCACTCATGGTGGGATCTTTGTACTTGTGATGGTGTATCTGCACTCATGGTGGGATCTCTGCACTCATAGTGGGATCTCTCTACTTGTGATGGGATATCTGCACTTGTGGTGGGATGTCTGCACTTGTGATGGGATTTCTGTACTCATGGTAGGATCTCTGCACTTGTGGTAGGATCTCTGCACTTGTGATGGGATCTCTGCACATGTGGTGGGATCTATGCACTTATGGTGGGATCTCTGCACTTGTGGTGGGATCTCTGCACTCATATTGGGATCTCTTCACTTGTGGTGGGATCTCTGCACTTGTGGTGGGATCTCTGCACATGTGGTGGGATCTCTATACTCATGGTGGGATCTCTGCACTTGTGATGGGATCTCTGCACTTATGGTGGGATCTTTGCACTTGTGATGGGATCTCTGCACTTGTGATAGGATCTCTGCATTCATGGTGGGATCTCTGCATGTGTGGTGAGATCTCTGCACTGATGCTGGGATCTTTGCACTTGTGGTGGGATCTTTGCACTTGTGATAGGGTCTCTGCATTCATGATGGGATCTCTGCACATTTGGTGGGATCTCTGCACTTATGATGGGATCTCTGCACATGTGATGGGATCTCTGCACTCATGGTGTGATCTCTGCACTTGAGATAGGATCTCTGTACTCATGATGGAATCTCTGCACTTGTGGTGGGATCTCTGCACTCATAGTGGGATCTCTCTACTTGTGATGGGATCTATGCACTTATGGTGGGATCCTTGCACTTGTGATGGGATCTCTGCACTCATGGTGGGATCTGTGCATTCATGGTGGGATCTCTACACTTGTGGTGATATCTCTGCACTCATAGTGGGATCTCTCTACTTGTGATGGGATCTTTGTACTTGTGGTGGGATCTCTGCACATGTGATGGGATCTCTGCACTCATGGTGGGATCTCTGCATTTGAGATAGGATCTCTGTACTCATGATGGGATCTCTGCACTTGTGGTGGGATCTCTGCACTCATAGTAGGATCTCTCTACTTGTGATGGGATCTCTGCACTTATGGTGGGATCCTTGCACTTGTGATGGGATCTCTGCACTCATGGTGGGATCTGTGCATTCATGGTGGGATCTCTACACTTGTGGTGGTATCTCTACACTCATAGTGGGATCTCTCTACTTGTGATGGGATCTTTGTACTTGTGGTGGGATCTCTGCACTTGTGATGGGATCTCTGCACTTGTGATGGGATCTCTGTATTCATGGTGGGATGTCTGCACTTGTGATGGGATCTCTGTACTCATGGTGGGCTCTTTCTACTTGTGATGGGATCTCTGCACTCATGGTGGGATCTCTGCACTTGTGATGGGATCCCTGCACTCATGGTGGGATCTCTGCACTTGTGATGGGATCTCTGCACTTGTGATGGGATCTCTGCACTCAAGGTAGGATCTGTGTACTCATAGTGGAATCTCTCTACTTGTGATGGGATCTCTGCACTTGTGGTGGGATCTTTGCACTTATGGTGGGTTATCTGCACTTATGGTGGGATCTCTATACTCATAGTGGGATCTCTCTACTTGTGATGAGATATCTACATTTGTGATGGGATCTCTGCACTCATGTTGGGATCTGTGTACTCATAGTGGGATCTCTCTACTTATGATGGGATCTCTGTACTTGTGATGGGATCTCTCTACTTATGATGGGATCTCTGCACTTATGGTGGGATCTTTGCACTTATGGTGGGATCCTGCACTTGTGATAGGATCACTGCACTTATGGTGGGATCTCTGCACTTATGATGGGATCTCTTCACTTGTGGTGGGATCTCTGTGCTTGTGGTGGGATCTCTGCACTTGTGGTGGGATCTTTATACTCATGGTGGGCTCTCTGCACTTGTGATGGGATCTCTGCGCTCATGGTGGGATCTCTGCACTTATGGTAGGATCTCTGTACTCATAGTGGGATCTCTGCACTCATGGTGGGATCACTGCACTTGTGGTGGGATCTCTGCACTCATAGTGAGATCTCTCTACTTTTGATGGGATCTCTGCACTCATGGTGGGATCCCTGCACTTGTGATAGGATCTCCATACTCATAATGGGATCTCTGCACTTGTGATGGGATCTCTGCACTCATGGTGGGATCTCTGTACTTGTGATGGGATCTCTGCACTTGTGGTGGGATCTCCATACGTGTGATGGGATCTCTGCTTTTGTGATGGATCTCTGCACTCATGGTGGGATCACTGCACTTGTGGTGGGATCTCTGCACTCATAGTGAGATCTCTCTACTTTTGATGGGATCTCTGCACTCATGGTGGGATCCCTGCACTTGTGATGGGATCTTTGCACTTATGGTGGGATCTGTGCATTCATGGTGGGATCTCTGCACTTGTGGTGGTGTCTCTGCACTCATAGTGGGAACTCTCTACTTGTGATGCTATCTTTGTACTTGTGGTGGGATCTCTGCACTTGTGATAGGATCTCTGCACTTGTGATGGGATCTCTGCATTCATGGTGGGATCTCTGCACTTGTGATGGGATCTCTGCACTCATGGTGGGCTCTTTCTACTTGTGATGGGATCTCTGCACTCATGGTGGTATCTTTGCACTTGTGATGGGATCCCTGCACTCATGGTGGGATCTCTGCACTTGTGGTGGGATCTCTGCACTTGTGATGGGATCTCTGCACTCGTGATGGGATCTCTGCTCTCATGGTGGGATCTGTGTACTCATAGTGGAATCTCTCTACTTGTGATGGGATCTCTGCACTAGTGGTGGGATCTCTGCACTTATGGTGGGTTCTCTGCACTTATGGTGGGATCTCTATACTCATAGTGGGATCTCTCTACTTGTGATGAGATCTCTATATTTGTGGTGGGATCTCTGTACTTGTGATGGGATATCTGCACTCATGTTGGGATCTGTGTATTCATAGTGGGATCTCTCTACTTATGATGGGATCTCTGTACTTGTGGTGGGATCTCTGTACTCATGGTGGGATCTCTGTACTCATAGTGGGATCTCTGCACTCATGGTGGGATCTCTGCACTTGTGGTGGGATTTCTGCTCTCATAGTGGGATCTCTCTACTTATGGTGGGATCTCTGCACTTGTGATGGGATCTCTGCTCCTATGGAGGGATCTCTGCACTTGTGATGGGATCTCTGCACTTGTGATGGAATCTCTGCACTTGTGGTGGGATCTCTGCACTTGTGGTGGGATCTCTGCACTCATGGTGGGATATCTGCACTCGTGGTGGGATCTCTGCACTTGCGGTAGGATCTCTGCACTCATGGTGGGATCTTTGTACTTGTGATGGTGTATCTGCACTCATGGTGGGATCTCTGCACTCATGGTGGGATCTTTGTACTTGTGATGGGATATCTGCACTTGTGGTGGGATCTCTGCACTTGTGATGGGATTTCTGCACTCATGGTAGGATCTCTGCACTTGTGATGGGATCTCTGTACTTGTGGTGGGATCTCTGCACTTGTGATGGGATCTCTGCACTGGTGTTGGGATCTTTGCATTCATGGTGGGATCTCTGAACTTGTGGTGGGATATCTGCACTTGTGATGGGATCTCTGCACATGTGGTGGGGTCTATGCACTCATGGTGGGATCTCTGCACTTGTGGTGGGATCTCTGCACTCATAGTGGGATCTCTTCACTTGTGGTGGGATCTCTGCACTTGTGGTGGGATCTCTGCACATGTGGTGGATCTCTATACTCATGGTAGGATCTCTGCACTTGTGATGGGATCTATGCACTTATGGTGGAATCTTTGCACTTGTGATGGGATCTCTGCACTTATGGTGGGATCTTTGCACTTGTGATGGGATCTCTACACTTGTGATAGGATCTCTGTGTTCATGGTGGGATCTCTGCATGTGTGGTGAGATCTCTGCACTGATGCTGGGATCTTTGCACTTATGGTGGGATCTCTGCACTTGTGATAGGATCTCTGCATTCATGGTGGGATCTCTGCACGTTTGGTGGGATCTCTGCACTTATGATGGGATCTCTGCACATGTGATGGGATCTCTGCACTCATGGTGGGATCTCTGCACTTGAGATAGGATCTCTGTACTCATGATGGGATCTCTGCACTTGTGGTGGGATCTCTGCACTCATAGTGGGATCTCTCTACTTGTGATGGGATCTCTGCACTTATGGTGGGATCCTTGCACTTGTGATGGGATCTCTGTACTTGTGGTGGGATCTCTGCACGTGTGATGGGATCTCTGCACTGGTGTTGGGATCTTTGCATTCATGGTGGGATCTCTGCACTTGTGGTGGGATCTCTGCACTTGTGATGGGATCTCTGCACATGTGGTGGGATCTATGCACTCATGGTGGGATCTCTGGACTTGTGGTGGGATCTCTGCACTCATAGTGGGATCTCTTCACTTGTGGTGGGATCTCTGCACTTGTGGTGGGATCTCTGCACATGTGGTGGATCTCTATACTCATGGTAGGATCTCTGCACTTGTGATGGGATCTATGCACTTATGGTGGAATCTTTGCACTTGTGATGGGATCTCTGCACTTGTGATAGGATCTCTGCATTCATGGTGGGATCTCTGCATGTGTGGTGAGATATCTGCACTGATGCTGGGATCTTTGCACTTGTGGTGGGATCTCTGCACTTGTGATAGGATCTCTGCATTCATGGTGGGATCTCTGCACGTTTGGTGGGATCTCTGCACTTATGATGGGATCTCTGCTAATGTGATGGGATCTCTGCACTCATGGTGGGATCTCTGCACTTGAGATAGGATCTCTGTACTCATGATGGGATCTCTGCACTTGTGGTGGGATCTCTGCACTCATAGTGGGATCTCTCTACTTGTGATGGGATCTCTGCACTTATGGTGGGATCCTTGCACTTGTGATGGGATCTCTGCACTCATGGTAGGATCTGTGCATTCATGGTGGGATCTCTACACTTGTAGTGGTATCTTTGCACTCATAGTGGGATCTCTGCATTTGTGATGGGATCTCTGCACTCATGGTAGGATCACTGCACTTGTGGTGGGATCTCTGCACTCATAGTGAGATCTCTCTACTTTTGATGGTATCTCTGCACTCATGGTGGGATCCCTGCACTTGTGATAGGATCTCCGTACTCATGGTGGGATCTCTGCACTTTTGATGGGATCTCTGCACTCATGGTGGGATCTCTGCACTTGTGATGGGATCTCTGCACTTGTGGTGGGATCTTTATACTTGTGATGGGATCTCTGCTTTTGTGATGGGATCTCTGCACTCATGGTGGGATCACTGCACTTGTGGTGGGATCTATGCACTCATAGTGAGATATCTCTACTTTTGATGGGATCTCTGCACTCATGGTGGGATCCCTGCACTTGTGATGGGATCTCTGCACTCATGATGGGATCTCTGCACTCATGGTGGGATCTGTGTACTCATAGTAGAATCTCTCTACTTGTGATGGGATCTCTGCACTTGTGGTGGGATCTCTGCACTTATGGTGGGTTCTTTGCACTTATGGTGGGATCTCTATACTCATAGTGGGATCTCTCTACTTGTGATGAGATCTCTACATTTGTGATGGGATCTCTGCACTTGTGATGGGATATCTGCACTCATGTTGGGATCTGTGTACTCATAGTGGGATCTCTCTACTTATGATGGGATCTCTGTACTTGTGGTGGGATCTCTGTACTCATGGTGGGATCTCTGTACTCATAGTGGGATCTCTGCACTCATGGTGGGATCTCTGCACTTGTGGTGGGATTTCTGCTGTCATAGTGGGATCTCTCTACTTATGGTGGGATCTCTGCACTTGTGATGGGATCTCTGCTCCTATGGAGGGATCTCTGCACTTGTAATGGGATCTCTGCACTTGTGGTGGGATCTCTGCACTTGTGGTGGGATCTCTGCACTCATGGTGGGATATCTGCACTCGTGATGGGATCTCTGCACTTGTGGTAGGATCTCTGTACTCATGGTGGGATCTTTGTACTTGTGATTGTGTATCTGCACTCATGGTGGGATCTCTGCACTCATAGTGGGATCTCTCTATTTGTGATGGGATATCTGCACTTGTGGTGGGATCTCTGCACTTGTGATGGGATTTCTGCACTCATGGTAGGATCTCTGCACTTATGATGGGAACTCTGTACTTGTGGTGGGATCTCTGCACTTGTGATGGGATCTCTGCACTGGTGTTAGGATCTTTGCATTCATGGTGGGATCTCTGCACTTGTGGTGGGATCTCTGCACTTGTGACGGGATCTATGCACATGTGGTGGGATCTATGCACTCATGGTGGGATCTCTGCACTTGTGGTGGGATCTCTGCACTCATAGTGGGATCTCTGCACTTGTGACGGGATATGTGCACATGTGGTGGGATCTATGCACTCATGGTGGGATCTCTGCACTTGTGGTGGGATCTTTGCACTTATGGTGGGATCCTGCACTTGTGATAGGATCACTGCACTTATGGTGGGATCTCTGCACTTATGATGGGATCTCTTCACTTGTGGTGGGATCTCTGTACTTGTGGTGGGATCTCTGCACTTGTGGTGGGATCTCTGCACTTATGGTGGGATCTCTGCACTTGTGATGGGATCTCTGCACTTGTGGTGGGATCTCTATACTTGTGATGGGATCTCTGCTTTTGTGATGGGATCTCTGCATTCATGGTGGGATCACTGCACTTGTGGTGGGATCTATGCACTCATAGTTAAATCTCTCTACTTTTGATGGGATCTCTGCACTCATGGTGGGATCCCTGCACTTGTGATGGGATCTCTGCACTCATGACGGGATCTCTGTACTCATGGTGGGATCTGTGTACTCATAGTAGAATCTCTCTACTTGTGATGGGATCTCTGCACTTGTGGTGGGATCTCTGCACTTATGGTGGGTTCTCTGCACTTATGGTGGGATCTCTATACTCATAGTGGGATCTCTCTACTTGTGATAAGATTTCTACATTTGTGATGGGATCTCTGCACTTGTGATGGGATATCTGCACTCATGTTGGGATCTGTGTACTCATAGTGGGATCTCTCTACTTATGATGGGATCTCTGTACTTGTGGTGGGATCTCTGTACTCATGGTGGGATCTCTGTACTCATAGTGGGATCTCTGCACTCATGGTGGGATCTGTGCACTTGTGGTGGGATTTCTGCTCTCATAGTGGGATCTCTCTACTTATGGTGGGATCTCTGCACTTGTGATGGGATATCTGCACTTGTGGTGGGATCTCTGCACTTGTGATGGGATTTCTGCACTCATGGTAGGATCTCTGCTCTTGTGATGGGATCTCTGTACTTGTGGTGGGATCTCTGCACTTGTGATGGGATCTCTGCACTGATGTTGGGATCTTTGCATTCATGATGGGATCTCTGCACTTGTGGTGGGATCTCTGCACTTGTGATGGGATCTCTGCACATGTGGTGGGATCTATGCACTCATGGTGGGATCTCTGCACTTGTGGTGGGATCTCTGCACTCAAAGTGGGATCTCTTCACTTGTGGTGGGATCTCTGTACTTGTGGTGGGATTGCTGCACATGTGGTGGGATCTCTATACTCATGGTGGGATCTCTGCACTTGTGATGGGATATATGCACTTATGGTGGAATCTTTGCACTTGTGATGGGATCTCTGCACTTATGGTGGGATCTTTGCACTTGTGATGGGATCTCTGCACTTGTGATAGGATCTCTGCATTCATGGTGGGATCTCTGCATGTGTGGTGAGATCTCTGCACTGATGCTGGGATCTTTGCACTTGTGGTGGGATCTCTGCACTTGTGATAGGATCTCTGCATTCATGGTGGGATCTCTGCACATTTGGTGGGATCTCTGCACTTATGATGGGATCTCCACACATGTGATGGGATCTCTGTACTCATGATGGGATCTCTGCACTTGTGGTGGGATCTCTGCACTCATAGTGGGATCTCTCTACTTGTGATGGGATCTTTGCACTTATGGTGGGATCCTTGCACTTGTGATGGGATCTCTGCACTCATGGTGGGATCTGTGCATTCATGGTGGGATCTCTACACTTGTGGTGGTATCTCTGCACTCATAGTGGGATCTCTCTACTTGTGATGGGATCTTTGTACTTGTGGTGGGATCTCTGCACTTGTGATGGGATCTCTGCACTTGTGATGGGATCTCTGTATTCATGGTGGGATGTCTGCACTTGTGATGGGATCTCTGCACTTATGGTGGGATCTTTGTACTTGTGATGGGATCTCTGCACTTGTGATAGGATCTCTGCATTCATGGTAGGATCTCTGCATGTGTGGTGAGATCTCTGCACTGGTGCTGGGATCTTTGCACTTGTGGTGGGATCTCTGCACTTGTGATAGGATCTCTGCATTCATGGTGGGATCTCTGCACGTTTGGTGGGATCTCTGCACTTATGATGGGATCTCTGCACATGTGATGGGATCTCTGCACTCATGGTGTGATCTCTGCACTTGAGATAGGATCTCTGTACTCATGATGGGATCTCTGCACTTGTGGTGGGATCTCTGCACTCATAGTGGGATCTCTCTACTTGTGATGGGATCTATGCACTTATGGTGGTATCCTTGCACTTGTGATGGGATCTCTGCACTCATGGTGGGATCTGTGCATTCATGGTGGGATCTCTATACTTGTGGTGGTATCTCTGCACTCATAGTGGGATCTCTCTACTTGTGATGGGATATTTGTACTTGTGGTGGGATCTGTGCACATGTGATGGGATCTCTGCACTCATGGTGGGATCTCTGCACTTGTGGTGGGATCTCTGCACTCATAGTGGGATCTCTTCACTTGTGGTGGGATCTCTGCACTTGTGATGGGATCTCTGCACTTATGGTGGGATCTTTGCACTTGTGATGGGATCTCTGCACTTGTGATAGGATCTCTGCATTCATGGTGGGATCTCTGCATGTGTGGTGAGATCTCTGCACTGATGCTGGGATTTTTGCACTTGTGGTGGGATCTTTGCACTTGTGATAGGGTCTCTGCATTCATGGTGGGATCTCTGCACATTTGGTGGGATCTCTGCACTTATGATGGGATCTCTGCACATGTGATGGGATCTCTGCACTCATGGTGTGATCTCTGCACTTGAGATAGGATCTCTGTACTCATGATGGGATCTCTGCACTTGTGGTGGGATCTCTGCACTCATAGTGGGATCTCTCTACTTGTGATGGGATCTATGCACTTATGGTGGGATCCTTGCACTTGTGATGGGATCTCTGCACTCATGGTGGGATCTGTGCATTCATGGTGGGATCTCTACACTTGTGGTGGTATCTCTGCACTCATAGTAGGATCTCTCTACTTGTGATGGGATCTTTGTACTTGTGGTGGGATCTCTGCACATGTGATGGGATCTCTGCACTCATGGTGGGATCTCTGCATTTGAGATAGGATCTCTGTACTCATGATGGGATCTCTGCACTTGTGGTGGGATCTCTGCACTCATAGTGGGATCTCTCTACTTTTGATGGGATCTCTGCACTTATGATGGGATCCTTGCACTTGTGATGGGATCTCTGCACTCATGGTGGGATCTGTGCATTCATGGTGGGATCTCTACACTTGTGGTGGTATCTCTGCACTCATAGTGGGATCTCTCTACTTGTGATGGGATCTTTGTACTTGTGGTGGGATCTCTGCACTTGTGATGGGATCTCTGCACTTGTGATGGGATCTCTGTATTCATGGTGGGATGTCTGCACTTGTGATGGGATCTCTGTACTCATGGTGGGCTCTTTCTACTTGTGATGGGATCTCTGCACTCATGGTGGGATCTCTGCACTTGTGATGGGATCCATGCACTCATGGTGGGATCTCTGCACTTGTGATGGGATCTCTGCACTTGTGATGGGATCTCTGCACTTGTGATGGGATCTCTGCACTCAAGGTAGGATCTGTGTACTCATAGTGGAATCTCTCTACTTGTGACGGGATCTCTGCACTTGTGGTGGGATCTCTGAACTTATGGTGGGTTCTCTGCACTTATGGTGGGATCTCTATACTCATAGTGGGATCTCTCTACTTGTGATGAGATCTCTACATTTGTGGTGGGATCTCTGTACTTGTGATGGGATATCTGCACTCATGTTGGGATCTGTGTATTCATAGTGGGATCTCTACTTATGATGGGATCTCTGTACTTGTGGTGGGATCTCTGTACTCATGGTGGGATCTCTGTACTCATAGTGGGATCTCTGCACTCATGGTGGGATCTCTGCACTTGTGGTGGGATTTCTGCTCTCATAGTGGGATCTCTCTACTTATGGTGGGATCTCTGCACTTGTGGTAGGATCTCTGCACTCATGGTGGGATATCTGCACTCGTGATGGGATCTCTGCACTTGTGGTAGGATCTCTGCACTCATGGTGGGATCTTTGTACTTGTGATGGTGTATCTGCACTCATGGTGGGATCTCTGCACTCATAGTGGGATCTCTCTACTTGTGATGGGATATCTGCACTTGTGATGGGATTTCTGTACTCATGGTAGGATCTCTGCACTTGTGGTAGGATCTCTGCACTTGTGATGGGATCTCTGCACATGTGGTGGGATCTATGCACTTATGGTGGGATCTCTGCACTTGTGGTGGGATCTCTGCACTCATAGTGGGATCTCTTCACTTGTGGTGGGATCTCTGCACTTGTGGTGGGATCTCTGCACATGTGGTGGGATCTCTATACTCATGGTGGGATCTCTGCACTTGTGATGGGATCTCTGCACTTATGGTGGGATCTTTGCACTTGTGATGGGATCTCTGCACTTGTGATAGGATCTCTGCATTCATGGTGGGATCTCTGCATGTGTGGTGAGATCTCTGCACTGATGCTGGGATCTTTGCACTTGTGGTGGGATCTTTGCACTTGTGATAGGGTCTCTGCATTCATGATGGGATCTCTGCACATTTGGTGGGATCTCTGCACTTATGATGGGATCTCTGCACATGTGATGGGATCTCTGCACTCATGGTGTGATCTCTGCACTTGAGATAGGATCTCTGTACTCATGATGGAATCTCTGCACTTGTGGTGGGATCTCTGCACTCATAGTGGGATCTCTCTACTTGTGATGGGATCTATGCACTTATGGTGGGATCCTTGCACTTGTGATGGGATCTCTGCACTCATGGTGGGATCTGTGCATTCATGGTGGGATCTCTACACTTGTGGTGATATCTCTGCACTCATAGTGGGATCTCTCTACTTGTGATGGGATCTTTGTACTTGTGGTGGGATCTCTGCACATGTGATGGGATCTCTGCACTCATGGTGGGATCTCTGCATTTGAGATAGGATCTCTGTACTCATGATGGGATCTCTGCACTTGTGGTGGGATCTCTGCACTCATAGTAGGATCTCTCTACTTGTGATGGGATCTTTGCACTTATGGTGGGATCCTTGCACTTGTGATGGGATCTCTGCACTCATGGTGGGATCTGTGCATTCATGGTGGGATCTCTACACTTGTGGTGGTATCTCTGCACTCATAGTGGGATCTCTCTACTTGTGATGGGATCTTTGTACTTGTGGTGGGATCTCTGCACTTGTGATGGGATCTCTGCACTTGTGATGGGATCTCTGTATTCATGGTGGGATGTCTGCACTTGTGATGGGATCTCTGTACTCATGGTGGGCTCTTTCTACTTGTGATGGGATCTCTGCACTCATGGTGGGATCTCTGCACTTGTGATGGGATCCCTGCACTCATGGTGGGATCTCTGCACTTGTGATGGGATCTCTGCACTTGTGATGGGATCTCTGCACTTGTGATGGGATCTCTGCACTCAAGGTAGGATCTGTGTACTCATAGTGGAATCTCTCTACTTGTGATGGGATCTCTGCACTTGTGGTGGGATCTCTGCACTTATGGTGGGTTATCTGCACTCATGGTGGGATCTCTATACTCATAGTGGGATCTCTCTACTTGTGATGAGATATCTACATTTGTGATGGGATCTCTGCACTCATGTTGGGATCTGTGTACTCATAGTGGGATCTCTCTACTTATGATGGGATCTCTGTACTTGTGATGGGATCTCTCTACTTATGATGGGATCTCTGCACTTATGGTGGGATCTTTGCACTTATGGTGGGATCCTGCACTTGTGATAGGATCACTGCACTTATGGTGGGATCTCTGCACTTATGATGGGATCTCTTCACTTGTGGTGGGCTCTCTGCACTTGTGATGGGATCTCTGCGCTCATGGTGGGATCTCTGCACTTATGGTAGGATCTCTGTACTCATAGTGGGATCTCTGCACTCATGGTGGGATCACTGCACTTGTGGTGGGATCTCTGCACTCATAGTGAGATCTCTCTACTTTTGATGGGATCTCTGCACTCATGGTGGGATCCCTGCACTTGTGATAGGATCTCCATACTCATAATGGGATCTCTGCACTTGTGATGGGATCTCTGCACTCATGGTGGGATCTCTGTACTTGTGATGGGATCTCTGCACTTGTGGTGGGATCTCCATACGTGTGATGGGATCTCTGCTTTTGGGATGGATCTCTGCACTCATGGTGGGATCACTGCACTTGTGGTGGGATCTCTGCACTCATAGTGAGATCTCTCTACTTTTGATGGGATCTCTGCACTCATGGTGGGATCCCTGCACTTGTGATGGGATCTTTGCACTTATGGTGGGATCTGTGCATTCATGGTGGGATCTCTGCACTTGTGGTGGTGTCTCTGCACTCATAGTGGGAACTCTCTACTTGTGATGCTATCTTTGTACTTGTGGTGGGATCTCTGCACTTGTGATGGGATCTCTGCACTTGTGATGGGATCTCTGCATTCATGGTGGGATCTCTGCACTTGTGATGGGATCTCTGCACTCATGGTGGGCTCTTTCTACTTGTGATGGGATCTCCGCACTCATGGTGGTATCTTTGCACTTGTGATGGGATCCCTGCACTCATGGTGGGATCTCTGCACTTGTGGTGGGATCTCTGCACTTGTGATGGGATCTCTGCACTCGTGATGGGATCTCTGCACTCATGGTGGGATCTGTGTACTCATAGTGGAATCTCTCTACTTGTGATGGGATCTCTGCACTAGTGGTGGGATCTCTGCACTTATGGTGGGTTCTCTGCACTTATGGTGGGATCTCTATACTCATAGTGGGATCTCTCTACTTGTGATGAGATCTCTATATTTGTGGTGGGATCTCTGTACTTGTGATGGGATATCTGCACTCATGTTGGGATCTGTGTATTCATAGTGGGATCTCTCTACTTATGATGGGATCTCTGTACTTGTGGTGGGATCTCTGTACTCATGGTGGGATCTCTGTACTCATAGTGGGATCTCTGCACTCATGGTGGGATCTCTGCACTTGTGGTGGGATTTCTGCTCTCATAGTGGGATCTCTCTACTTATGGTGGGATCTCTGCACTTGTGATGGGATCTCTGCTCCTATGGAGGGATCTCTGCACTTGTGATGGGATCTCTGCACTTGTGATGGAATCTCTGCACTTGTGGTGGGATCTCTGCTCTTGTGGTGGGATCTCTGCACTCATGATGGGATATCTGCACTCGTGATGGGATCTCTGCACTTGCGGTAGGATCTCTGCACTCATGGTGGGATCTTTGTACTTGTGATGGTGTATCTGCACTCATGGTGGGATCTCTGCACTCATGGTGGGATCTTTGTACTTGTGATGGGATATCTGCACTTGTGGTGGGATCTCTGCACTTGTGATGGGATTTCTGCACTCATGGTAGGATCTCTGCACTTGTGATGGGATCTCTGTACTTGTGGTGGGATCTCTGCACTTGTGATGGGATCTCTGCACTGGTGTTGGGATCTTTGCATTCATGGTGGGATCTCTGAACTTGTGGTGGGATCTCTGCACTTGTGATGGGATCTCTGCACATGTGGTGGGGTCTATGCACTCATGGTGGGATCTCTGCACTTGTGGTGGGATCTCTGCACTCATAGTGGGATCTCTTCACTTGTGGTGGGATCTCTGCACTTGTGGTGGGATCTCTGCACATGTGGTGGATCTCTATACTCATGGTAGGATCTCTGCACTTGTGATGGGATCTATGCACTTATGGTGGAATCTTTGCACTTGTGATGGGATCTCTGCACTTATGGTGGGATCTTTGCACTTGTGATGGGATCTCTACACTTGTGATAGGATCTCTGTGTTCATGGTGGGATCTCTGCATGTGTGGTGAGATCTCTGCACTGATGCTGGGATCTTTGCACTTATGGTGGGATCTCTGCACTTGTGATAGGATCTCTGCATTCATGGTGGGATCTCTGCACGTTTGGTGGGATCTCTGCACTTATGATGGGATCTCTGCACATGTGATGGGATCTCTGCACTCATGGTGGGATCTCTGCACTTGAGATAGGATCTCTGTACTCATGATGGGATCTCTGCACTTGTGGTGGGATCTCTGCACTCATAGTGGGATCTCTCTACTTGTGATGGGATCTCTGCACTTATGGTGGGATCCTTGCACTTGTGATGGGATCTCTGTACTTGTGGTGGGATCTCTGCACTTGTGATGGGATCTCTGCACTGGTGTTGGGATATTTGCATTCATGGTGGGATCTCTGCACTTGTGGTGGGATCTCTGCACTTGTGATGGGATCTCTGCACATGTGGTGGGATCTATGCACTCATGGTGGGATCTCTGGACTTGTGGTGGGATCTCTGCACTCATAGTGGGATCTCTTCACTTGTGGTGGGATCTCTGCACTTGTGGTGGGATCTCTGCACATGTGGTGGATCTCTATACTCATGGTAGGATCTCTGCACTTGTGATGGGATCTATGCACTTATGGTGGAATCTTTGCACTTGTGATGGGATCTCTGCACTTGTGATAGGATCTCTGCATTCATGGTGGGATCTCTGCATGTGTGGTGAGATATCTGCACTGATGCTGGGATCTTTGCACTTGTGGTGGGATCTCTGCACTTGTGATAGGATCTCTGCATTCATGGTGGGATCTCTGCACGTTTGGTGGGATCTCTGCACTTATGATGGGATCTCTGCTAATGTGATGGGATCTCTGCACTCATGGTGGGATCTCTGCACTTGAGATAGGATCTCTGTACTCATGATGGGATCTCTGCACTTGTGGTGGGATCTCTGCACTCATAGTGGGATCTCTCTACTTGTGATGGGATCTCTGCACTTATGGTGGGATCCTTGCACTTGTGATGGGATCTCTGCACTCATGGTAGGATCTGTGCATTCATGGTGGGATCTCTACACTTGTAGTGGTATCTTTGCACTCATAGTGGGATCTCTGCATTTGTGATGGGATCTCTGCACTCATGGTAGGATCACTGCACTTGTGGTGGGATCTCTGCACTCATAGTGAGATCTCTCTACTTTTGATGGTATCTCTGCACTCATGGTGGGATCCCTGCACTTGTGATAGGATCTCCGTACTCATGGTGGGATCTCTGCACTTTTGATGGGATCTCTGCACTCATGGTGGGATCTCTGCACTTGTGATGGGATCTCTGCACTTGTGGTGGGATCTTTATACTTGTGATGGGATCTCTGCTTTTGTGATGGGATCTCTGCACTCATGGTGGGATCACTGCACTTGTGGTGGGATCTATGCACTCATAGTGAGATATCTCTACTTTTGATGGGATCTCTGCACTCATGGTGGGATCCCTGCACTTGTGATGGGATCTCTGCACTCATGATGGGATCTCTGCACTCATGGTGGGATCTGTGTACTCATAGTAGAATCTCTCTACTTGTGATGGGATCTCTGCACTTGTGGTGGGATCTCTGCACTTATGGTGGGTTCTTTGCACTTATGGTGGGATCTCTATACTCATAGTGGGATCTCTCTACTTGTGATGAGATCTCTACATTTGTGATGGGATCTCTGCACTTGTGATGGGATATCTGCACTCATGTTGGGATCTGTGTACTCATAGTGGGATCTCTCTACTTATGATGGGATCTCTGTACTTGTGGTGGGATCTCTGTACTCATGGTTGGATCTCTGTACTCATAGTGGGATCTCTGCACTCATGGTGGGATCTCTGCACTTGTGGTGGGATTTCTGCTGTCATAGTGGGATCTCTCTACTTATGGTGGGATCTCTGCACTTGTGATGGGATCTCTGCTCCTATGGAGGGATCTCTGCACTTGTAATGGGATCTCTGCACTTGTGGTGGGATCTCTGCACTTGTGGTGGGATCTCTGCACTCATGGTGGGATATCTGCACTTGTGATGGGATCTCTGCACTTGTGGTAGGATCTCTGTACTCATGGTGGGATCTTTGTACTTGTGATTGTGTATCTACACTCATGGTGGGATCTCTGCACTCATAGTGGGATCTCTCTATTTGTGATGGGATATCTGCACTTGTGGTGGGATCTCTGCACTTGTGATGGGATTTCTGCACTCATGGTAGGATCTCTGCACTTGTGATGGGAACTCTGTACTTGTGGTGGGATCTCTGCACTTGTGATGGGATCTCTGCACTGGTGTTGGGATCTTTGCATTCATGGTGGGATCTCTGCACTTGTGGTGGGATCTCTGCACTTGTGACGGGATCTATGCACATGTGGTGGGATCTATGCACTCATGGTGGGATCTCTGCACTTGTGGTGGGATCTCTGCACTCATAGTGGGATCTCTGCACTTGTGACGGGATATGTGCACATGTGGTGGGATCTATGCACTCATGGTGGGATCTCTGCACTTGTGGTGGGATCTTTGCACTTATGGTGGGATCCTGCACTTGTGATAGGATCACTGCACTTATGGTGGGATCTCTGCACTTATGATGGGATCTCTTCACTTGTGGTGGGATCTCTGTACTTGTGGTGGGATCTCTGCACTTGTGGTGGGATCTCTGCACTTGTGATGGGATCTCTGCACTTGTGGTGGGATCTCTATACTTGTGATGGGATCTCTGCTTTTGTGATGGGATCTCTGCATTCATGGTGGGATCACTGCACTTGTGGTGGGATCTATGCACTCATAGTTAAATCTCTCTACTTTTGATGGGATCTCTGCACTCATGGTGGGATCCCTGCACTTGTGATGGGATCTCTGCACTCATGACGGGATCTCTGTACTCATGGTGGGATCTGTGTACTCATAGTAGAATCTCTCTACTTGTGATGGGATCTCTGCACTTGTGGTGGGATCTCTGCACTTATGGTGGGTTCTCTGCACTTATGGTGGGATCTCTATACTCATAGTGGGATCTCTCTACTTGTGATGAGATTTCTACATTTGTGATGGGATCTCTGCACTTGTGATGGGATATCTGCACTCATGTTGGGATCTGTGTACTCATAGTGGGATCTCTCTACTTATGATGGGATCTCTGTACTTGTGGTGGGATCTCTGTACTCATGGTGGGATCTCTGTACTCATAGTGGGATCTCTGCACTCATGGTGGGATCTGTGCACTTGTGGTGGGATTTCTGCTCTCATAGTGGGATCTCTCTACTTATGGTGGGATCTCTGCACTTGTGATGGGATATCTGCACTTGTGGTGGGATCTCTGCACTTGTGATGGGATTTCTGCACTCATGGTAGGATCTCTGCTCTTGTGATGGGATCTCTGTACTTGTGGTGGGATCTCTGCACTTGTGATGGGATCTCTGCACTGATGTTGGGATCTTTGCATTCATGATGGGATCTCTGCACTTGTGGTGGGATCTCTGCACTTGTGATGGGATCTCTGCACATGTGGTGGGATCTATGCACTCATGGTGGGATCTCTGCACTTGTGGTGGGATCTCTGCACTCAAAGTGGGATCTCTTCACTTGTGGTGGGATCTCTGTACTTGTGGTGGGATTGCTGCACATGTGGTGGGATCTCTATACTCATGGTGGGATCTCTGCACTTGTGATGGGATATATGCACTTATGGTGGAATCTTTGCACTTGTGATGGGATCTCTGCACTTATGGTGGGATCTTTGCACTTGTGATGGGATCTCTGCACTTGTGATAGGATCTCTGCATTCATGGTGGGATCTCTGCATGTGTGGTGAGATCTCTGCACTGATGCTGGGATCTTTGCACTTATGGTGGGATCTCTGCACTTGTGATAGGATCTCTGCATTCATGGTGGGATCTCTGCACATTTGGTGGGATCTCTGCACTTATGATGGGATCTCCACACATGTGATGGGATCTCTGTACTCATGATGGGATCTCTGCACTTGTGGTGGGATCTCTGCACTCATAGTGGGATCTCTCTACTTGTGATGGGATCTTTGCACTTATGGTGGGATCCTTGCACTTGTGATGGGATCTCTGCACTCATGGTGGGATTTGTGCATTCATGGTGGGATCTCTACACTTGTGGTGATATCTCTGCACTCATAGTGGGATCTCTCTACTTGTGATGGGATCTTTGTACTTGTGGTGAGATCTCTGCACTTGTGATGGGATCTCTGCACTTGTGATGGGATCTCTGTATTCATGGTGGGATCTCTGCACTTGTGATGGGATCTCTGTACTCATGGTGGGCACTTTCTACTTGTGATGGGATCTCTGCACTCATGGTGGGATCTCTGTACTTGTGATGGGATCCCTGCACTCATGGTGGGATCTCTGCACTTGTGATGGGATCTCTGCACTTGTGATGGGATCTCTGCACTCATGATGGGATCTCTGCACTCAAGGTAGGATCTGTGTACTCATAGTGGAATCTCCCTACTTGTGATGGGATCTCTGCACTTGTGGTGGGATCTCTGCACTTATGGTGAGTTCTCTGCACTTATGGTGGGATCTCTATACTCATAGTGGGATCTCTCTACTTGTGATGAGATATCTACATTTGTGATGAGATCTCTGCACTTGTGATGGGATCTCTGCACTCATGTTGGGATCTATGTACTCATAGTGGGATCTCTCTACCTATGATGGGATCTCTGTACTTGTGGTGGGATCTTTGTACTCATGGTGGGATCTCTGTACTCATAGTGGGATCTTTGCACTCATAGTGGGATCTCTGCACTTGTGGTGGGATTTCTGCTCTCATAGTGGGATCTCTCTACTTATGGTGGGATCTCTGCACTTGTGATGGGATCTCTGCTCCTATGGAGGGATCTCCGCACTTGTGATGGGATCTCTGCACTTGTGGTAGGATCTCTGCACTTGTGGTGGGATCTCTGCACTCATGGTGGGATATCTGCACTCATGATGGGATCTCTGCACTTGTGGTAGGATCTCTGCACTCATGGTGGGATCTTTGTACTTGTGATGGTATATCTGCACTCATGGTGGGATCTCTGCACTCATAGTGGGATCTCTCTACTTGTGATGGGATCTCTGCACTTGTGGTGGGATCTCTGCACTTGTGATGGGATCTCTGTACTTGTGATGGGATCTCTGCACTTGTGATGGGATCTCTGCACTTGTGTTGGGATCTTTGCATTCATGGTGGGATACCTGCACTTGTGGTGGGATCTCTGCAATTGTGATGGGATCTCTGCACATGTGGTGGGATCTATGCACTCATGGTGGGATCTCTGCACTTGTGGTGGGATCTCTGCACTCATAGTGGGATCTCTTCACTTGTGGTGGGATCTTTGCACTTGTGGTGGGATCTCTGCACTTGTGATGGGATCTCTGTACTTGTGATGGGATCTATGCACTTATGGTGGGATCTTTGCACTTGTGATGGGATCTCTGCACTTATAATGGGATATTTGCACTTGTGGTGGGATCTCTACACCTGTGATAGGATCTCTGCATTCATGGTGGGATCTCTGCATGTGTGGTGAGATCTCTGCACTTATGGTGGGATATTTGCACTTTTGGTGGGTTCTCTGCACTTGTGATAGGATCTCTGCATTCATGGTGGGATCTCTGCATAGGTGGTGGGATCTCTGCACTTGTGATGGGATCTGTGTACTTGTGGTGGGATCTCTGCACATGTGATGGGATCTCTGCACTTGTGATGGGATCTCTGCACTTAAGATAGGATCTCTGTACTCATGATGGGATCTCTGCACTTGTGGTGGGATCTCTGCACTCATAGTGGGATCTCTCTACTTGTGATGGGATCTCTGCACTTATGGTGGGATCCTTGCACTTGTGATGGGATCTCTGCACTCATGGTGGGATCTGTGCATTCATGGTGGGATCTCTAAACTTGTGGTGGTATCTCTGCACTCATAGTGGGATCTCTCTACTTGTGATGGGATCTTTGTACTTGTGGTGGGATCTCTGCACTTGTGATGGGATCTCTGCACTTGTGATGGGATCTCTGTATTCATGGTGGGATCTCTGCACTTGTGATGGGATCTCTGTACTCATGGTGGGCTCTTTCTACTTGTGATGGGATCTCTGCACTCATGGTGGGATCTCTGCACTTGTGATGGGGTCCCTGCACTCATGGTGGGATCTCTGCACTTGTGATGGGATCTCTGCACTTGTGATGGGATCTCTGCACTCGTGATGGGATCTCTGCACTCAAGGTAGGATCTGTGTACTCATAGTGGAATCTCTCTACTTGTGATGGGATCTCTGCACTTATGGTGGGATCTCTGCACTTATGGTGGGTTCTCTGCACTTATGGTGGGATCTCTATACTCATAGTGGGATCTCTCTACTTGTGATGAGATCTCTACATTTGTGGTGGGATCTCTGTACTTGTGATGGGATATCTGCACTCATGTTGGGATCTGTGTATTCATAGTGGGATCTCTCTACTTATGATGGGATCTCTGTACTTGTGGTGGGATCTCTGTACTCATGGTGGAATCTCTGTACTCATAGTGGGATCTCTGCACTCATGGTGGGATCTCTGCACTTGTGGTGGGATTTCTGCTCTCATAGTGGGATCTCTCTACTTATGGTGGGATCTCTGCACTTGTGATGGGATCTCTGCTCCTATGGAGGGATCTCTGCACTTGTGATGGGATCTCTGCACTTGTGGTGGGATCTCTGCACTTGTGGTGGGATCTCTGCACTCATGGTGGGATATCTGCACTCGTGATGGGATCTCTGCACTTGTGGTAGGATCTCTGCACTCATGGTGGGATCGTTGTACTTGTGATGGTATATCTGCACTCATGGTGGGATCTCTGCACTCATAGTGGGATCTCTCTACTTGTGATGGGATATCTGCACTTATGGTAGGATGTCTGCACTTGTGATGGGATTTCTGCACTCATGGTAGGATCTCTGCACTTGTGGTAGGATCTCTGCACTTGTGATGGGATCTCTGCACATGTGGTGGGATCTATGCACTTATAGTGGGATCTCTGCACTTGTGGTGGGATCTCTGCACTCATAGTGGGATCTCTTCACTTGTGGTGGGATCTCTGCACTTGTGGTGGGATCTCTGCACATGTGGTGGGATCTCTATACTCATGGTGGGATCTCTGCACTTGTGATGGGATCTCTGCACTTATGGTGGGATCTTTGCACTTGTGATGGGATCTCTGCACTTGTGATAGGATCTCTGCATTCATGGTGGGATCTCTGCATGTGTGGTGAGATCACTGCACTGATGCTGGGATCTTTGCACTTGTGGTGGGATCTTTGCACTTGTGATAGGATCTCTGCACGTTTGGTGGGATCTCTGCACTTATGATGGGATCTCTGCACATGTGATGGGATCTCTGCACTCATGGTGTGATCTCTATACTTGAGATAGGATCTCTGTACTCATGATGGGATCTCTGCACTTGTGGTGGGATCTCTGCACTCATAGTGGGATCTCTCTACTTGTGATGGGATCTATGCACTTATGGTGGGATCCTTGCACTTGTGATGGGATCTCTGCACTCATGGTGGGATCTGTGCATTCATGGTGGGATCTCTACACTTGTGGTGGTATCTCTGCACTCATAGTGGGATCTCTCTACTTGTGATGGGATCTTTGTACTTGTGGTGGGATCTCTGCACATGTGATGGGATCTCTGCACTAATGGTGGGATCTCTGCACTTGAGATAGGATCTCTGTACTCATGATGGGATCTCTACACTTGTGGTGGTATCTCTGCACTCATAGTGGGATCTCTCTACTTGTGATGGGATCTTTGTACTTGTGGTGGGATCTCTGCACTTGTGATGGGATCTCTGCACTTGTGATGGGATCTCTGTATTCATGGTGGGATCTCTGCACTTGTGATGGGATCTCTGTACTCATGGTGGGCTCTTTCTACTTGTGATGGGATCTCTGCACTCATGGTGGGATCTCTGCACTTGTGATGGGATCCCTGCACTCATGGTGGGATCTCTGCACTTGTGATGGGATCTCTGCACTTGTGATGGGATCTCTGCACTCATGTTGGGATCTCTGCACTCAAGGTAGGATCTGTGTACTCATAGTGGAATCTCTCTACTTGTGATGGGATCTCTGCACTTGTGGTGGGATCTCTGAACTTATGGTGGGTTCTCTGCACTTATGGTGGGATCTCTATACTCATAGTGGGATCTCTCTACTTGTGATGAGATCTCTACATTTGTGGTGGGATCTCTGTACTTGTGATGGGATATCTGCACTCATGTTGGGATCTGTGTATTCATAGTTGGATCTCTACTTATGATGGGATCTCTGTACTTGTGGTGGGATCTCTGTACTCATGGTGGGATCTCTGTACTCATAGTGGGATCTCTGCACTCATGGTGGGATCTCTGCACTTGTGGTGGGATTTCTGCTCTCATAGTGGGATCTCTCTACTTATGGTGGGATCTCTGCACTTGTGATGGGATCTCAGCTCCTATGGAGGGATCTCTGCACTTGTGATGGGATCTCTGCACTTGTGGTGGGATCTCTGCACTTGTGGTGGGATCTCTGCACTCATGGTGGGATATCTGCACTCCTGATGGGATCTCTGCACTTGTGGTAGGATCTCTGCACTCATGGTGGGATCTTTGTACTTGTGATGGTGTATCTGCACTCATGGTGGGATCTATGCACTCATAGTGGGATCTCTCTACTTGTGATGGGATATCTGCACTTGTGGTGGGATGTCTGCACTTGTGATGGGATTTCTGCACTCATGGTAGGATCTCTGCACTTGTGGTAGGATCTCTGCACTTTTGATGGGATCTCTGCACATGTGGTGGGATCTATGCACTTATGGTGGGATCTCTGCACTTGTGGTGGGATCTCTGCACTCATAGTGGGATCTCTTCACTTGTGGTGGGATCTCTGCACTTGTGGTGGGATCTCTGCACATGTGGTGGGATCTCTATACTCATGGTGGGATCTCTGCACTTGTGATGGGATCTCTGCACTTATGGTGGGATCTTTGCACTTGTGATGGGATCTCTGCATTTGTGATAGGATCTCTGCATTCATGGTGGGATCTCTGCATGTGTGGTGAGATCTCTGCACTGATGCTGGGATCTTTGCACTTGTGGTAGGATCTCTGCACTTGTGATAGTGTCTCTGCATTCATGGTGGGATCTCTGCACGTTTGGTGGGATCTCTGCACATGTGATGGGATCTCTTCATTCATGGTGTGATCTCTGCACTTGAGATAGGATCTCTGTACTCATGATGGGATCTCTGCACTTGTGGTGGGATCTCTGCACTCATAGTGGGATCTCTCTACTTGTGATGGGATCTATGCACTTATGGTGGGATCCTTGCACTTGTGATGGGATCTCTGCACTCATGGTGGGATCTGTGCATTCATGGTGGGATCTCTGCACTTGTGGTGGTATCTCTGCACTCATAGTGGGATCTCTCTACTTGTGATGGGATCTTTCTACTTGTGGTGGGATCTCTGCACGTGTGATGGGATCTCTGCACTTGTGATGGGATCTCTGCATTCATGGTGGGATCTCTGCACTTGTGATGGGATCTCTGCACTCATGGTGGGCTCTTTCTACTTGTGATGGGATCTCTGCACTCATGGTGGGATCACTGCACTTGTGGTGGGATCTCTGCACTCATAGTGAGATCTCTCTACTTTTGATGGGATCTCTGCACTCATGGTGGGATCCCTGCACTTGTGATAGGATCTCCATACTCATGGTGGGATCTCTGCACTTGTGATGGGATCTCTGGACTCATGGTGTGATCTCTGCACTTGTGATGGGATCTCTGCACTATTGGTGGGATCTCTATACTTGTGATGGGATCTCTGCTTTTGTGATGGGATCTCTGCACTCATGGTGGGATCACTGCACTTGTGGTGGGATCTCTGCACTCATAGTGAGATCTCTCTACTTTCGATGGGATCTCTGCACTCATGGTGGGATCCCTGCACTTGTGATGGGATCTCTGCACTCATGGTGGGATCTGTGCATTCATGGTGGGATCTCTGCACTTGTGGTGGGATCTCTGCATTCATAGTGGGAACTCTCTACTTGTGATGCTATCTTTGTATTTGTGGTGGGATCTCTGCACTTGTGATGGGATCTCTGCACTTGTGATGGGATCTCTAGATTCATGGTGGGATCTCTGCACTTGTGATGGG
This sequence comes from Lissotriton helveticus, assembly GCF_964261635.1. Classification (NCBI taxonomy): domain Eukaryota; kingdom Metazoa; phylum Chordata; class Amphibia; order Caudata; family Salamandridae; genus Lissotriton; species Lissotriton helveticus. Next base: position 368,459,005 of record NC_136071.1, read on the forward strand.
ATCTCTGCACTCATGGTGGGCTCTTTCTACTTGTGATGGGATCTCTGCACTCATGGTGGGCTCTCTGCACTTGTGATCGGATCCCTGCACTCATGGTGGGATCTCTGCACTTGTGGTGGGATCTCTGCACTTGTGATGGGATCTCTGCACTCGTGATGGGATCTCTGCACTCATGGTGGGATCTGTGTACTCATAGTGGAATCTCTCTACTTGTGATGGGATCTCTGCACTTTTGGTGGGATCTCTGCACTTATGGTGGGTTCTCTGCACTTATGGTGGGATCTCTATACTCATAGTGGGATCTCTCTACTTGTTATGAGATCTCTACATTTGTGGTAGGATCTCTGTACTTGTGATGGGATGTCTGCACTCATGTTGGGATCTGTGTATTCATAGTGGGATCTCTCTACTTATGATGGGATCTCTGTACTTGTGGTGGGATCTCTGTACTCATGGTGGGATCTCTGTACTCATAGTGGGATCTCTGCACTCATGGTGGGATCTCTGCACTTGTGGTGGGATTTCTGCTCTCATAGTGGGATCTCTCTACTTATGGTGGGATCTCTGCACTTGTGATGGGATCTCTGCTCCTATGGAGGGATCTCTGCACTTGTGATGGGATCTCTGCACTTGTGGTGGGATCTCTGCACTTGTGGTGGGATCTCTGCACTCATGGTGGGATATCAGCACTCGTGATGGGATCTCTGCACTTGTGGTAGGATCTCTGCACTCATGGTGGGATCTTTGTACTTGTGATGGTGTATCTGCACTCATGGTGGGATCTCTGCACTCATAGTGGGATCTCTCTACTTGTGATGGGATATCTGCACTTGTGGTGGGATGTCTGCACTTGTGATGGGATTTCTGCACTCATGGTAGGATCTCTGCACTTGTGGTAGGATCTCTGCACTTGTGATGGGATCTCTGCACATGTGGTGGGATCTATGCACTTATGGTGGGATCTCTGCACTTGTGGTGGGATCTCTGCACTCATAGTGGGATCTCTTCACTTGTGGTGGGATCTCTGCACTTGTGGTGGGATCTCTGCACATGTGGTGGGATCTCTATACTCATGGTGGGATCTCTGCACTTGTGATGGGATCTCTGCACTTATGGTGGGATCTTTGCACTTGTGATGGGATCTCTGCACTTGTGATAGGATCTCTGCATTCATGGTGGGATCTCTGCATGTGTGGTAAGATCTCTGCACTGATGCTGGGATCTTTGCACTTGTGGTGGGATCTCTGCACTTGTGATAGGATCTCTGCATTCATGGTGGGATCTCTGCACGTTTGGTGGGATCTCTGCACTTATGATGGGATCTCTGCACATGTGATGGGATCTCTGCACTCATGGTGTGATCTCTGCACTTGAGATAGGATCTCTGTACTCATGATGGGATATCTGCACTTGTGGTGGGCTCTCTGCACTCATAGTGGGATCTCTCTACTTGTGATGGGATCTATGCACTTATGGTGGGATCCTTGCACTTGTGATGGGATCTCTGCACTCATGGTGGGATCTGTGCATTCATGGTGGGATCTCTGCACTTGAGATATGATCTCTGTACTCATGATGGGATCTCTGCACTTGTGGTGGGATCTCTGCACTCATAGTGGGATCTCTCTACTTGTGATGGGATCTCTGCACTTATGGTGGGATCCTTGCACTTATGATGGGATCTCTGCACTCATGGTGGGATCTGTGCATTCATGGTGGGATCTCTAAACTTGTGGTGGTATCTCTGCACTCATAGTGGGATCTCTCTACTTGTGATGGGATCTTTGTACTTGTGGTGGGATCTCTGCACTTGTGATGGGATCTCTGCACTTGTGATGGGATCTCTGTATTCATGGTGGGATCTCTGCACTTGTGATGGGATCTCTGTACTCATGGTGGGCTCTTTCTACTTCTGATGGGATCTCTGCACTCATGGTGGGATCTCTGCACTTGTGATGGGATCCCTGCACTCATGGTGGGATCTCTGCACTTGTGATGGGATCTCTGCACTTGTGATGGGATCTCTGCACTCAAGGTAGGATCTGTGTACTCATAGTGGAATCTCTCTACTTGTGATGGGATCTCTGCACTTGTGGTGGGATTTCTGCACTTATGGTGGGTTCTCTGCACTTATGGTGGGATCTCTATACTCATAGTGGGATCTCTCTACTTGTGATGAGATCTCTACATTTGTGGTGGGATCTCTTTACTTGTGATGGGATATCTGCACTCATGTTGGGATCTGTGTATTCATAGTGGGATCTCTCTACTTATGATGGGATCTCTGTACTTGTGGTGGGATCTCTGTACTCATGGTGGGATCTCTGTACTCATAGTGGGATCTCTGCACTCATGGTGGGATCTCTGCACTTGTGGTGGGATTTCTGCTCTCATAGTGGGATCTCTCTACTTATGGTGGGATCTCTGCACTTGTGATGGGATCTCTGCTCCTATGGAGGGATCTCTGCACTTGTGATGGGATCTCTGCACTTGTGGTGGGATCTCTGCACTTGTGGTGGGATCTCTGCACTCATGGTGGGATATCTGCACTCATGATGGGATATCTGCACTTGTGGTAGGATGTCTGCACTTGTGATGGGATTTCTGCACTCATGGTAGGATCTCTGCACTTGTGTTAGGATCTCTGCACTTGTGATGGGATCTCTGCACATGTGGTGGGATCTATGCACTTATGGTGGGATCTCTGCACTTGTGGTGGGATCTCTTCACTCATAGTGGGATCTCTTCACTTGTGGTGGGATCTCTGCACTTGTGGTGGGATCTCTGCACATGTGGTGGGATCTCTATACTCATGGTGGGATCTCTGCACTTGTGATGAGATCTCTGCACTTATGGTGGGATCTTTGCACTTGTGATGGGATCTCTGCACTTGTGATAGGATCTCTGCATTCATGGTGGGATCTCTGCATGTGTGGTGAGATCTCTGCACTGGTGCTGGGATCTTGGCACTTGTGGTGGGATCTCTGCACTTGTGATAGGATCTCTGCATTCATGGTGGGATCTCTGCACGTTTGGTGGGATCTCTGCACTTATGATGGGATCTCTGCACATGTGATGGGATCTCTGCACTCATGGTGTGATCTCTGCACTTGAGATAGGATCTCTGTACTCATGATGGGATCTCTGCACTTGTGGTGGGATCTCTGCACTCATAGTGGGATCTCTCTACTTGTGATGGGATCTTTGCACTTATGGTGGTATCCTTGCACTTGTGATGGGATCTCTGCACTCATGGTGGGATCTATGCATTCATGGTGGGATCTCTGCACTTGTGGTGGTATCTCTGCACTCATAGTGGGATCTCTCTACTTGTGATGGGATCTTTGTACTTGTGGTGGGATCTCTGCACATGTAATGGGATCTCTGCACTTGTGATGGGATCTCTGCACTTGAGATAGGATCTCTGTACTCATGATGGGATCTCTGCACTTGTGGTGGGATCTCTGATCTCATAGTGGGATCTCTCTACTTGTGATGGGATCTCTGCACTTGTGGTGGGATCTCTGCACTTGTGATGGGATCTCTGTACTTGTGGTGGTATCTCTGCACTTGTGATGGGATCTCTGCACCTGTGTTGGGATCTTTGCATTCATGGTGGGATCTCTGCACTTGTGGTGGGATCTCTGCAATTGTGATGGGATCTCTGCACATGTGGTGGGATCTATGCACTCATGATGGGATCTCTGCACTTGTGGTAGGATCCCTGCACTCATGGTGGGATCTTTGTACTTGTGATGGTATATCTGCACTCATGGTGGGATCTCTGCACTCATAGTGGGATCTCTCTACTTGTGATGGGATCTCTGCACTTTTGGTGGGATCTCTGCACTTGTGATGGGATCTCTGTACTTGTGGTGGTATCTCTGCACTTGTGATGGGATCTCTGCACCTGTGTTGGGATCTTTGCATTCATGGTGGGATCTCTGTACTTGTGGTGGGATCTCTGCAATTGTGATGGGATCTCTGCACATGTGGTGGGATCTATGCACTCATGGTGGGATCTCTGCACTTGTGGTGGGATCTCTGCACTCATAGTGGGATCTCTTCACTTGTGGTGGGATCTCTGCACTTGTGGTGGGATCTCTGCACTTGTGATGGGATCTCTGTACTTGTGATGGGATCTATGCACTTATGGTGGGATCTTTGCACTTGTGATGGGATCTCTACACTTGTGATAGGATCTCTGCATTCATGGTGGGATCTCTGCATGTATGGTGAGATCTCTGCACTTATGGTGGGATCTTTGCACTTTTCGTGGGATCTCTGCACTTGTGATAGGATCTCTGCATTCATGGTGGGATCTCTGCATAGGTGGTGGGATCTCTGCACTTGTGATGGGATCTTTGCACATGTGGTGGGATCTCTGCACTCATGGTGGGATCTCTGCACTTGAGATAGGATCTCTGTACTCATGATGGGATCTCTGCACTTGTGGTGGGATCTCTGCACTCATAGTGGGATCTCTCTACTTGTGATGGGATCTCTGCACTTATGGTGGGATCTCTGCACTTATGATAAGATCTCTTGACTTGTGGTAGGATCTCTGCACTTGTGGTGGGATATCTGCACTTGTGGTGCGATCTCTATACTCATGGTCGGATTTTTGCACTTGTGATGGGATCTCTGCACTCATGGTGGGATCTCTGCATTTGTGGTGGGATCCTAGTAGTCATAGTGGGATCTCTCTACTTGTGATGGGATCTCTGCACTCATGGTAGGATCTCTGCACTCATAGTGGGATCTCTCTACTTGTGGTGGGATCTCTGCACTTGTGATGGGATCTCTGCTTCTATGGAGGAATCTCTGCACTTGTGATGGGATCTCTGCACTTGTGGTGGGATCTCTGCACTTGTGGTGGGATCTCTGCACTCATGGAGGGATCTTTGCACTTATGATGGGATCTCTGCACTCATGGTGGGATCTTTGTATTTGTGATGATGTATCTGCACTCATGGTGGGATCTCTGCACTCATAGTGGGATCTCTCTACTTGTGATGGGATCTCTGCACTTGTGGTGGGATCTCTGCACTTGAGATGGGATCTCTGCACTCATGGTGGATCTCTGCACTTGTGATGGGATCTCTGCACTTGTGATGGGATCTATGCACTTATGGTGGGATCTTTGCACTTGTGATGGGATCTATGCACTTATGGTGGGATCTTTGCACTTGTGATGGGATCTCTTCACTTGTGATAGGATCTCTGCATTGATGGTGGGATCTCTGCACGTGTGGTGGGATCTCTGCACTTATGATGGGATCTCTGCACATGTGATGGGATCTCTGCACTCATGGTGGGATCTCTGCACTTGAGATAGGATCTCTGTACTCATGATGGGATCTCTGCACTTGTGGTTGGGTTCTCTGCACTCATAGTGGGATCTCTCTACTTTTGATGGGATCTCTGTACTTATGGTGGGATCCTTGCACTTGTGATGGGATCTCTGTGCTCATGGTGGGATCTGTGCATTTGTGGTGGGATCCTAGTAGTCATAGTGGGATCTCTCTACTTGTGATGGGATCTCTGCACTCATGGTAGGATCTCTGCACTCATAGTGGGATCTCTCTACTTGTGGTGGGATCTCTGCACTTGTGATGGGATCTCTGCTCTTATGGAGGGATCTCTGCACTTGTGATGGGATCTCTGCACTTGTGGTGGGATCTCTGCACTTGTGGTGGGATCTCTGCACTCATGGAGGGATCTCTGCACTTATGATGGGATCTCTGCACTCATGGTGGGATCTTTGTATTTGTGATGATGTATCTGCACTCATGGTGGGATCTCTGCACTCATAGTGGGATCTCTCTACTTGTGATGGGATCTCTGCACTTGTGGTGGGATCTCTGCACTTGTGATGGGATCTCTGCACTCATGGTGGATCTCTGCACTTGTGATGGGATCTCTGCACTTGTGATGGGATCTATGCACTTATGGTAGGATCTTTGCACTTGTGATGGGATCTATGCACTTATGGTGGGATCTTTGCATGTGTGGTGGGATCTCTGCACTTATGATGGGATCTCTGCACATGTGATGGGATCTCTGCACTCATGGTGGGATCTCTGCACTTGAGATAGGATCTCTGTACTCATGATGGGATCTTTGCACTTGTGGTGGGATCTCTGCACTCATAGTGGGATCTCTCTACTTTTGATGGGATCTCTGCACTTATGGTGGGATCCTTGCACTTGTGATGGGATCTCTGCACTCATGGTGGGATCTGTGCATTCATGGTGGGATCTTTGCACTTGTGGTGGTATCTCTGCACTGATAGTGGGATATCTCTACTTGTGATGGGATCTGTGTACTTGTGATGGGATCTCTGCACTTGTGATGGGATCTCTGCACTTGTGATGGGATCTCTGCATTCATGGTGGGATCTCTGCATTTGTGATGGGATCTCTGCACTCATGGTGGGATCTCTGCACTTGTGATGGGATCTCTGCACTTGTGATGGGATCTCTGCACTCGTGATGGGATCTCTGCACTCAAGGTAGGATCTGTGTTCTCATAGTGGAATCTCTCTACTTGTGATGGGATCTCTGCACTTGTGGTGGGATCTCTGCACTTATGGTGGGTTCTCTGCACTTATGGTGGGATCTCTATACTCATAGTGGGATCTCTCTACTTGTGATGAGATCTCTACATTTGTGGTGGGATCTCTGTACTTGTGATGGGATATCTGCACTCATGTTGGGATCTCTCTACTTTTGATGGGATCTCTGCACTTATGGTGGGATCCTTGCACTTGTGATGGGATCTCTGCACTCATGGTGGGATCTGTGCATTCATGGTGGGATCTCTACACTTGTGGTGGTATCTCTGCACTCATAGTGGGATCTCTCTACTTGTGATGGGATCTTTGTACTTGTGGTGGGATCTCTGCACTTGTGATGGGATCTCTGCACTTGTGATGGGATCTCTGTATTCATGGTGGGATGTCTGCACTTGTGATGGGATCTCTGTACTCATGGTGGGCTCTTTCTACTTGTGATGGGATCTCTGCACTCATGGTGGGATCTCTGCACTTGTGATGGGATCCATGCACTCATGGTGGGATCTCTGCACTTGTGATGGGATCTCTGCACTTGTGATGGGATCTCTGCACTTGTGATGGGATCTCTGCACTCAAGGTAGGATCTGTGTACTCATAGTGGAATCTCTCTACTTGTGATGGGATCTCTGCACTTGTGGAGGGATCTCTGAACTTATGGTGGGTTCTCTGCACTTATGGTGGGATCTCTATACTCATAGTGGGATCTCTCTACTTGTGATGAGATCTCTACATTTGTGGTGGGATCTCTGTACTTGTGATGGGATATCTGCACTCATGTTGGGATCTGTGTATTCATAGTGGGATCTCTACTTATGATGGGATCTCTGTACTTGTGGTGGGATCTCTGTACTCATGGTGGGATCTCTGTACTCATAGTGGGATCTCTGCACTCATGGTGGGATCTCTGCACTTGTGGTGGGATTTCTGCTCTCATAGTGGGATCTCTCTACTTATGGTGGGATCTCTGCACTTGTGGTAGGATCTCTGCACTCATGGTGGGATATCTGCACTCGTGATGGGATCTCTGCACTTGTGGTAGGATCTCTGCACTCATGGTGGGATCTTTGTACTTGTGATGGTGTATCTGCACTCATGGTGGGATCTCTGCACTCATAGTGGGATCTCTCTACTTGTGATGGGATATCTGCACTTGTGGTGGGATGTCTGCACTTGTGATGGGATTTCTGTACTCATGGTAGGATCTCTGCACTTGTGGTAGGATCTCTGCACTTGTGATGGGATCTCTGCACATGTGGTGGGATCTATGCACTTATGTTGGGATCTCTGCACTTGTGGTGGGATCTCTGCACTCATAGTGGGATCTCTTCACTTGTGGTGGGATCTCTGCACTTGTGGTGGGATCTCTGCACATGTGGTGGGATCTCTATACTCATGGTGGGATCTCTGCACTTGTGATGGGATCTCTGCACTTATGGTGGGATCTTTGCACTTGTGATGGGATCTCTGCACTTGTGATAGGATCTCTGCATTCATGGTGGGATCTCTGCATGTGTGGTGAGATCTCTGCACTGATGCTGGGATCTTTGCACTTGTGGTGGGATCTTTGCACTTGTGATAGGGTCTCTGCATTCATGATGGGATCTCTGCACATTTGGTGGGATCTCTGCACTTATGATGGGATCTCTGCACATGTGATGGGATCTCTGCACTCATGGTGTGATCTCTGCACTTGAGATAGGATCTCTGTACTCATGATGGAATCTCTGCACTTGTGGTGGGATCTCTGCACTCATAGTGGGATCTCTCTACTTGTGATGGGATCTATGCACTTATGGTGGGATCCTTGCACTTGTGATGGGATCTCTGCACTCATGGTGGGATCTGTGCATTCATGGTGGGATCTCTACACTTGTGGTGATATCTCTGCACTCATAGTGGGATCTCTCTACTTGTGATGGGATCTTTGTACTTGTGGTGGGATCTCTGCACATGTGATGGGATCTCTGCACTCATGGTGGGATCTCTGCATTTGAGATAGGATCTCTGTACTCATGATGGGATCTCTGCACTTGTGGTGGGATCTCTGCACTCATAGTAGGATCTCTCTACTTGTGATGGGATCTCTGCACTTATGGTGGGATCCTTGCACTTGTGATGGGATCTCTGCACTCATGGTGGGATCTGTGCATTCATGGTGGGATCTCTACACTTGTGGTGGTATCTCTGCACTCATAGTGGGATCTCTCTACTTGTGATGGGATCTTTGTACTTGTGGTGGGATCTCTGCACTTGTGATGGGATCTCTGCACTTGTGATGGGATCTCTGTATTCATGGTGGGATGTCTGCACTTGTGATGGGATCTCTGTACTCATGGTGGGCTCTTTCTACTTGTGATGGGATCTCTGCACTCACGGTGGGATCTCTGCACTTGTGATGGGATCCCTGCACTCATGGTGGGATCTCTGCACTTGTGATGGGATCTCTGCACTTGTGATGGGATCTCTGCACTCAAGGTAGGATCTGTGTACTCATAGTGGAATCTCTCTACTTGTGATGGGATCTCTGCACTTGTGGTGGGATCTCTGCACTTATGGTGGGTTATCTGCACTTATGGTGGGATCTCTATACTCATAGTGGGATCTCTCTACTTGTGATGAGATATCTACATTTGTGATGGGATCTCTGCACTCATGTTGGGATCTGTGTACTCATAGTGGGATCTCTCTACTTATGATGGGATCTCTGTACTTGTGATGGGATCTCTCTACATATGATGGGATCTCTGCACTTATGGTTGGATCTTTGCACTTATGGTGGGATCCTGCACTTGTGATAGGATCACTGCACTTATGGTGGGATCTCTGCACTTATGATGGGATCTCTTCACTTGTGGTGGGATCTCTGTGCTTGTGGTGGGATCTCTGCACTTGTGGTGGGATCTTTATACTCATGGTGGGCTCTCTGCACTTGTGATGGGATCTCTGCGCTCATGGTGGGATCTCTGCACTTATGGTAGGATCTCTGTACTCATAGTGGGATCTCTGCACTCATGGTGGGATCACTGCACTTGTGGTGGGATCTCTGCACTCATAGTGAGATCTCTCTACTTTTGATGGGATCTCTGCACTCATGGTGGGATCCCTGCACTTGTGATAGGATCTCCATACTCATAATGGGATCTCTGCACTTGTGATGGGATCTCTGCACTCATGGTGGGATCTCTGTACTTGTGATGGGATCTCTGCACTTGTGGTGGGATCTCCATACGTGTGATGGGATCTCTGCTTTTGTGATGGATCTCTGCACTCATGGTGGGATCACTGCACTTGTGGTGGGATCTCTGCACTCATAGTGAGATCTCTCTACTTTTGATGGGATCTCTGCACTCATGGTGGGATCCCTGCACTTGTGATGGGATCTTTGCACTTATGGTGGGATCTGTGCATTCATGGTGGGATCTCTGCACTTGTGGTGGTGTCTCTGCACTCATAGTGGGAACTCTCTACTTGTGATGCTATCTTTGTACTTGTGGTGGGATCTCTGCACTTGTGATGGGATCTCTGCACTTGTGATGGGATCTCTGCATTCATGGTGGGATCTCTGCACTTGTGATGGGATCTCTGCACTCATGGTGGGCTCTTTCTACTTGTGATGGGATCTCTGCACTCATGGTGGTATCTTTGCACTTGTGATGGGATCCCTGCACTCATGGTGGGATCTCTGCACTTGTGGTGGGATCTCTGCACTTGTGATGGGATCTCTGCACTCGTGATGGGATCTCTGCACTCATGGTGGGATCTGTGTACTCATAGTGGAATCTCTCTACTTGTGATGGGATCTCTGCACTAGTGGTGGGATCTCTGCACTTATGGTGGGTTCTCTGCACTTATGGTGGGATCTCTATACTCATAGTGGGATCTCTCTACTTGTGATGAGATCTCTATATTTGTGGTGGGATCTCTGTACTTGTGATGGGATATCTGCACTCATGTTGGGATCTGTGTATTCATAGTGGGATCTCTCTACTTATGATGGGATCTCTGTACTTGTGGTGGGATCTCTGTACTCATGGTGGGATCTCTGTACTCATAGTGGGATCTCTGCACTCATGGTGGGATCTCTGCACTTGTGGTGGGATTTCTGCTCTCATAGTGGGATCTCTCTACTTATGGTGGGATCTCTGCACTTGTGATGGGATCTCTGCTCCTATGGAGGGATCTCTGCACTTGTGATGGGATCTCTGCACTTGTGATGGAATCTCTGCACTTGTGGTGGGATCTCTGCACTTGTGGTGGGATCTCTGCACTCATGGTGGGATATCTGCACTCGTGATGGGATCTCTGCACTTGCGGTAGGATCTCTGCACTCATGGTGGGATCTTTGTACTTGTGATGGTGTATCTGCACTCATGGTGGGATCTCTGCACTCATGGTGGGATCTTTGTACTTGTGATGGGATATCTGCACTTGTGGTGGGATCTCTGCACTTGTGATGGGATTTCTGCACTCATGGTAGGATCTCTGCACTTGTGATGGGATCTCTGTACTTGTGGTGGGATCTCTGCACTTGTGATGGGATCTCTGCACTGGTGTTGGGATCTTTGCATTCATGGTGGGATCTCTGAACTTGTGGTGGGATCTCTGCACTTGTGATGGGATCTCTGCACATGTGGTGGGGTCTATGCACTCATGGTGGGATCTCTGCACTTGTGGTGGGATCTCTGCACTCATAGTGGGATCTCTTCACTTGTGGTGGGATCTCTGCACTTGTGGTGGGATCTCTGCACATGTGGTGGATCTCTATACTCATGGTAGGATCTCTGCACTTGTGATGGGATCTATGCACTTATGGTGGAATCTTTGCACTTGTGATGGGATCTCTGCACTTATGGTGGGATCTTTGCACTTGTGATGGGATCTCTACACTTGTGATAGGATCTCTGTGTTCATGGTGGGATCTCTGCATGTGTGGTGAGATCTCTGCACTGATGCTGGGATCTTTGCACTTATGGTGGGATCTCTGCACTTGTGATAGGATCTCTGCATTCATGGTTGGATCTCTGCATGTTTGGTGGGATCTCTGCACTTATGATGGGATCTCTGCACATGTGATGGGATCTCTGCACTCATGGTGGGATCTCTGCACTTGAGATAGGATCTCTGTACTCATGATGGGATCTCTGCACTTGTGGTGGGATCTCTGCACTCATAGTGGGATCTCTCTACTTGTGATGGGATCTCTGCACTTATGGTGGGATCCTTGCACTTGTGATGGGATCTCTGTACTTGTGGTGGGATCTCTGCACTTGTGATGGGATCTCTGCACTGGTGTTGGGATCTTTGCATTCATGGTGGGATCTCTGCACTTGTGGTGGGATCTCTGCACTTGTGATGGGATCTCTGCACATGTGGTGGGATCTATGCACTCATGGTGGGATCTCTGGACTTGTGGTGATATCTCTGCACTCATAGTGGGATCTCTCTACTTGTGATGGGAAATTTGTACTTGTGGTGGGATCTCTGCACATGTGATGGGATCTCTGCACTCATGGTGGGATCTCTGCATTTGAGATAGGATCTCTGTACTCATGATGGGATCTCTGCACTTGTGGTGGGATCTCTGCACTTATGGTGGGATCCTTGCACTTGTGATGGGATCTCTGCACTCATGGTGGGATCTGTGCATTCATGGTGGGATCTCTACACTTGTGGTGATATCTCTGCACTCATAGTGGGATCTCTCTACTTGTGATGGGATCTTTGTACTTGTGGTGGGATCTCTGCACATGTGATGGGATCTCTGCACTCATGGTGGGATCTCTGCATTTGAGATAGGATCTCTGTACTCATGATGGGATCTCTGCACTTGTGGTGGGATCTCTGCACTCATAGTAGGATCTCTCTACTTGTGATGGGATCTCTGCACTTATGGTGGGATCCTTGCACTTGTGATGGGATCTCTGCACTCATGGTGGGATCTGTGCATTCATGGTGGGATCTCTACACTTGTGGTGGTATCTCTGCACTCATAGTGGGATCTCTCTACTTGTGATGGGATCTTTGTACTTGTGGTGGGATCTCTGCACTTGTGATGGGATCTCTGCACTTGTGATGGGATCTCTGTATTCATGGTGGGATGTCTGCACTTGTGATGGGATCTCTGTACTCATGGTGGGCTCTTTCTACTTGTGATGGGATCTCTGCACTCACGGTGGGATCTCTGCACTTGTGATGGGATCCCTGCACTCATGGTGGGATCTCTGCACTTGTGATGGGATCTCTGCACTTGTGATGGGATCTCTGCACTCAAGGTAGGATCTGTGTACTCATAGTGGAATCTCTCTACTTGTGATGGGATCTCTGCACTTGTGGTGGGATCTCTGCACTTATGGTGGGTTATCTGCACTTATGGTGGGATCTCTATACTCATAGTGGGATCTCTCTACTTGTGATGAGATATCTACATTTGTGATGGGATCTCTGCACTCATGTTGGGATCTGTGTACTCATAGTGGGATCTCTCTACTTATGATGGGATCTCTGTACTTGTGATGGGATCTCTCTACATATGATGGGATCTCTGCACTTATGGTGGGATCTTTGCACTTATGGTGGGATCCTGCACTTGTGATAGGATCTCTTCACTTGTGGTGGGATCTCTGTGCTTGTGGTGGGATCTCTGCACTTGTGGTGGGATCTTTATACTCATGGTGGGCTCTCTGCACTTGTGATGGGATCTCTGTGCTCATGGTGGGATCTCTGCACTTATGGTAGGATCTCTGTACTCATAGTGGGATCTCTGCACTCATGGTGGGATCACTGCACTTGTGGTGGGATCTCTGCACTCATAGTGAGATCTCTCTACTTTTGATGGGATCTCTGCACTCATGGTGGGATCCCTGCACTTGTGATAGGATCTCCATACTCATAATGGGATCTCTGCACTTGTGATGGGATCTCTGCACTCATGGTGGGATCTCTGTACTTGTGATGGGATCTCTGCACTTGTGGTGGGATCTCCATACGTGTGATGGGATCTCTGCTTTTGTGATGGATCTCTGCACTCATGGTGGGATCACTGCACTTGTGGTGGGATCTCTGCACTCATAGTGAGATCTCTCTACTTTTGATGGGATCTCTGCACTCATGGTGGGATCCCTGCACTTGTGATGGGATCTTTGCACTTATGGTGGGATCTGTGCATTCATGGTGGGATCTCTGCACTTGTGGTGGTGTCTCTGCACTCATAGTGGGAACTCTCTACTTGTGATGCTATCTTTGTACTTGTGGTGGGATCTCTGCACTTGTGATGGGATCTCTGCACTTGTGATGGGATCTCTGCATTCATGGTGGGATCTCTGCACTTGTGATGGGATCTCTGCACTCATGGTGGGCTCTTTCTACTTGTGATGGGATCTCTGCACTCATGGTGGTATCTTTGCACTTGTGATGGGATCCCTGCACTCATGGTGGGATCTCTGCACTTGTGGTGGGATCTCTGCACTTGTGATGGGATCTCTGCACTCGTGATGGGATCTCTGCACTCATGGTGGGATCTGTGTACTCATAGTGGAATCTCTCTACTTGTGATGGGATCTCTTCACTAGTGGTGGGATCTCTGCACTTATGGTGGGTTCTCTGCACTTATGGTGGGATCTCTATACTCATAGTGGGATCTCTCTACTTGTGATGAGATCTCTATATTTGTGGTGGGATCTCTGTACTTGTGATGGGATATCTGCACTCATGTTGGGATCTGTGTATTCATAGTGGGATCTCTCTACTTATGATGGGATCTCTGTACTTGTGGTGGGATCTCTGTACTCATGGTGGGATCTCTGTACTCATAGTGGGATCTCTGCACTCATGGTGGGATCTCTGCACTTGTGGTGGGATTTCTGCTCTCATAGTGGGATCTCTCTACTTATGGTGGGATCTCTGCACTTGTGATGGGATCTCTGCTCCTATGGAGGGATCTCTGCACTTGTGATGGGATCTCTGCACTTGTGATGGAATCTCTGCACTTGTGGTGGGATCTCTGCACTTGTGGTGGGATCTCTGCACTCATGGTGGGATATCTGCACTCGTGATGGGATCTCTGCACTTGCGGTAGGATCTCTGCACTCATGATGGGATCTTTGTACTTGTGATGGTGTATCTGCACTCATGGTGGGATCTCTGCACTCATGGTGGGATCTTTGTACTTGTGATGGGATATCTGCACTTGTGGTGGGATCTCTGCACTTGTGATGGGATTTCTGCACTCATGGTAGGATCTCTGCACTTGTGATGGGATCTCTGTACTTGTGGTGGGATCTCTGCACTTGTGATGGGATCTCTGCACTGGTGTTGGGATCTTTGCATTCATGGTGGGATCTCTGAACTTGTGGTGGGATCTCTGCACTTGTGATGGGATCTCTGCACATGTGGTGGGGTCTATGCACTCATGGTGGGATCTCTGCACTTGTGGTGGGATCTCTGCACTCATAGTGGGATCTCTTCACTTGTGGTGGGATCTCTGCACTTGTGGTGGGATCTCTGCACATGTGGTGGATCTCTATACTCATGGTAGGATCTCTGCACTTGTGATGGGATCTATGCACTTATGGTGGAATCTTTGCACTTGTGATGGGATCTCTGCACTTATGGTGGGATCTTTGCACTTGTGATGGGATCTCTACACTTGTGATAGGATCTCTGTGTTCATGGTGGGATCTCTGCATGTGTGGTGAGATCTCTGCACTGATGCTGGGATCTTTGCACTTATGGTGGGATCTCTGCACTTGTGATAGGATCTCTGCATTCATGGTTGGATCTCTGCACGTTTGGTGGGATCTCTGCACTTATGATGGGATCTCTGCACATGTGATGGGATCTCTGCACTCATGGTGGGATCTCTGCACTTGAGATAGGATCTCTGTACTCATGATGGGATCTCTGCACTTGTGGTGGGATCTCTGCACTCATAGTGGGATCTCTCTACTTGTGATGGGATCTCTGCACTTATGGTGGGATCCTTGCACTTGTGATGGGATCTCTGTACTTGTGGTGGGATCTCTGCACTTGTGATGGGATCTCTGCACTGGTGTTGGGATCTTTGCATTCATGGTGTGATCTCTGCACTTGTGGTGGGATCTCTGCACTTGTGATGGGATCTCTGCACATGTGGTGGGATCTATGCACTCATGGTGGGATCTCTGGACTTGTGGTGGGATCTCTGCACTCATAGTGGGATCTCTTCACTTGTGGTGGGATCTCTGCACTTGTGGTGGGATCTCTGCACATGTGGTGGATCTCTATACTCATGGTAGGATCTCTGCACTTGTGATGGGATCTATGCACTTATGGTGGAATCTTTGCACTTGTGATGGGATCTCTGCACTTGTGATAGGATCTCTGCATTCATGGTGGGATCTCTGCATGTGTGGTGAGATATCTGCACTGATGCTGGGATCTTTGCACTTGTGGTGGGATCTCTGCACTTGTGATAGGATCTCTGCATTCATGGTGGGATCTCTGCACGTTTGGTGGGATCTCTGCACTTATGATGGGATCTCTGCTAATGTGATGGGATCTCTGCACTCATGGTGGGATCTCTGCACTTGAGATAGGATCTCTGTACTCATGATGGGATCTCTGCACTTGTGGTGGGATCTCTGCACTCATAGTGGGATCTCTCTACTTGTGATGGGATCTCTGCACTTATGGTGGGATCCTTGCACTTGTGATGGGATCTCTGCACTCATGGTAGGATCTGTGCATTCATGGTGGGATCTCTACACTTGTAGTGGTATCTTTGCACTCATAGTGGGATCTCTGCATTTGTGATGGGATCTCTGCACTCATGGTAGGATCACTGCACTTGTGGTGGGATCTCTGCACTCATAGTGAGATCTCTCTACTTTTGATGGTATCTCTGTACTCATGGTGGGATCCCTGCACTTGTGATAGGATCTCCGTACTCATGGTGGGATCTCTGCACTTTTGATGGGATCTCTGCACTCATGGTGGGATCTCTGCACTTGTGATGGGATCTCTGCACTTGTGGTGGGATCTTTATACTTGTGATGGGATCTCTGCTTTTGTGATGGGATCTCTGCACTTGTGATGGGATCTCTGCACTGGTGTTGGGATCTTTGCATTCATGGTGGGATCTCTGCACTTGTGGTGGGATCTCTGCACTTGTGACGGGATCTATGCACATGTGGTGGGATCTATGCACTCATGGTGGGATCTCTGCACTTGTGGTGGGATCTCTGCACTCATAGTGGGATCTCTGCACTTGTGACGGGATATGTGCACATGTGGTGGGATCTATGCACTCATGGTGGGATCTCTGCACTTGTGGTGGGATCTTTGCACTTATGGTGGGATCCTGCACTTGTGATAGGATCACTGCACTTATGGTGGGATCTCTGCACTTATGATGGGATCTCTTCACTTGTGGTGGGATCTCTGTACTTGTGGTGGGATCTCTGCACTTGTGGTGGGATCTCTGCACTTATGGTGGGATCTCTGCACTTGTGATGGGATCTCTGCACTTGTGGTGGGATCTCTATACTTGTGATGGGATCTCTGCTTTTGTGATGGGATCTCTGCATTCATGGTGGGATCACTGCACTTGTGGTGGGATCTATGCACTCATAGTTAAATCTCTCTACTTTTGATGGGATCTCTGCACTCATGGTGGGATCCCTGCACTTGTGATGGGATCTCTGCACTCATGACGGGATCTCTGTACTCATGGTGGGATCTGTGTACTCATAGTAGAATCTTTCTACTTGTGATGGGATCTCTGCACTTGTGGTGGGATCTCTGCACTTATGGTGGGTTCTCTGCACTTATGGTGGGATCTCTATACTCATAGTGGGATCTCTCTACTTGTAATGAGATTTCTACATTTGTGATGGGATCTCTGCACTTGTGATGGGATATCTGCACTCATGTTGGGATCTGTGTACTCATAGTGGGATCTCTCTACTTATGATGGGATCTCTGTACTTGTGGTGGGATCTCTGTACTCATGGTGGGATCTCTGTACTCATAGTGGGATCTCTGCACTCATGGTGGGATCTGTGCACTTGTGGTGGGATTTCTGCTCTCATAGTGGGATCTCTCTACTTATGGTGGGATCTCTGCACTTGTGATGGGATATCTGCACTTGTGGTGGGATCTCTGCACTTGTGATGGGATTTCTGCACTCATGGTAGGATCTCTGCTCTTGTGATGGGATCTCTGTACTTGTGGTGGGATCTCTGCACTTGTGATGGGATCTCTGCACTGATGTTGGGATCTTTGCATTCATGATGGGATCTCTGCACTTGTGGTGGGATCTCTGCACTTGTGATGGGATCTCTGCACATGTGGTGGGATCTATGCACTCATGGTGGGATCTCTGCACTTGTGGTGGGATCTCTGCACTCAAAGTGGGATCTCTTCACTTGTGGTGGGATCTCTGTACTTGTGGTGGGATTGCTGCACATGTGGTGGGATCTCTATACTCATGGTGGGATCTCTGCACTTGTGATGGGATATATGCACTTATGGTGGAATCTTTGCACTTGTGATGGGATCTCTGCACTTATGGTGGGATCTTTGCACTTGTGATGGGATCTCTGCACTTGTGATAGGATCTCTGCATTCATGGTGGGATCTCTGCATGTGTGGTGAGATCTCTGCACTGATGCTGGGATCTTTGCACTTGTGGTGGGATCTCTGCACTTGTGATAGGATCTCTGCATTCATGGTGGGATCTCTGCACATTTGGTGGGATCTCTGCACTTATGATGGGATCTCCACACATGTGATGGGATCTCTGTACTCATGATGGGATCTCTGCACTTGTGGTGGGATCTCTGCACTCATAGTGGGATCTCTCTACTTGTGATGGGATCTTTGCACTTATGGTGGGATCCTTGCACTTGTGATGGGATCTCTGCACTCATGGTGGGATTTGTGCATTCATGGTGGGATCTCTACACTTGTGGTGATATATCTGCACTCATAGTGGGATCTCTCTACTTGTGATGGGATCTTTGTACTTGTGGTGAGATCTCTGCACTTGTGATGGGATCTCTGCACTTGTGATGGGATCTCTGTATTCATGGTGGGATCTCTGCACTTGTGATGGGATCTCTGTACTCATGGTGGGCACTTTCTACTTGTGATGGGATCTCTGCACTCATGGTGGGATCTCTGTACTTGTGATGGGATCCCTGCACTCATGGTGGGATCTCTGCACTTGTGATGGGATCTCTGCACTTGTGATGGGATCTCTGCACTCATGATGGGATCTCTGCACTCAAGGTAGGATCTGTGTACTCATAGTGGAATCTCCCTACTTGTGATGGGATCTCTGCACTTGTGGTGGGATCTCTGCACTTATGGTGAGTTCTCTGCACTTATGGTGGGATCTCTATACTCATAGTGGGATCTCTCTACTTGTGATGAAATATCTACATTTGTGATGGGATCTCTGCACTTGTGATGGGATCTCTGCACTCATGTTGGGATCTATGTACTCATAGTGGGATCTCTCTACCTATGATGGGATCTCTGTACTTGTGGTGGGATCTTTGTACTCATGGTGGGATCTCTGTACTCATAGTGGGATCTCTGCACTCATAGTGGGATCTCTGCACTTGTGGTGGGATTTCTGCTCTCATAGTGGGATCTCTCTACTTATGGTGGGATCTCTGCACTTGTGATGGGATCTCTGCTCCTATGGAGGGATCTCCGCACTTGTGATGGGATCTCTGCACTTGTGGTAGGATCTCTGCACTTGTGGTGGGATCTCTGCACTCATGGTGGGATATCTGCACTCATGATGGGATCTCTGCACTTGTGGTAGGATCTCTGCACTCATGGTGGGATCTTTGTACTTGTGATGGTATATCTGCACTCATGGTGGGATCTCTGCACTCATAGTGGGATCTCTCTACTTGTGATGGGATCTCTGCACTTGTGGTGGGATCTCTGCACTTGTGATGGGATCTCTGTACTTGTGATGGGATCTCTGCACTTGTGATGGGATCTCTGCACTTGTGTTGGGATCTTTGCATTCATGGTGGGATACCTGCACTTGTGGTGGGATCTCTGCAATTGTGATGGGATCTCTGCACATGTGGTGGGATCTATGCACTCAGGGTGGGATCTCTGCACTTGTGGTGGGATCTCTGCACTCATAGTGGGATCTCTTCACTTGTGGTGGGATCTTTGCACTTGTGGTGGGATCTCTGCACTTGTGATGGGATCTCTGTACTTGTGATGGGATCTATGCACTTATGGTGGGATCTTTGCACTTGTGATGGGATCTCTGCACTTATAATGGGATCTTTGCACTTGTGGTGGGATCTCTACACCTGTGATAGGATCTCTGCATTCATGGTGGGATCTCTGCATGTGTGGTGAGATCTCTGCACTTATGGTGGGATATTTGCACTTTTGGTGGGTTCTCTGCACTTGTGATAGGATCTCTGCATTCATGGTGGGATCTCTGCATAGGTGGTGGGATCTCTGCACTTGTGATGGGATCTGTGTACTTGTGGTGGGATCTCTGCACATGTGATGGGATCTCTGCACTTGTGATGGGATCTCTGCACTTAAGATAGGATCTCTGTACTCATGATGGGATCTCTGCACTTGTGGTGGGATCTCTGCACTCATAGTGGGATCTCTCTACTTGTGATGGGATCTCTGCACTTATGGTGGGATCCTTGCACTTGTGATGGGATCTCTGCACTCATGGTGGGATCTGTGCATTCATGGTGGGATCTCTAAACTTGTGGTGGTATCTCTGCACTCATAGTGGGATCTCTCTACTTGTGATGGGATCTTTGTACTTGTGGTGGGATCTCTGCACTTGTGATGGGATCTCTGCACTTGTGATGGGATCTCTGTATTCATGGCGGGATCTCTGCACTTGTGATGGGATCTCTGTACTCATGGTGGGCTCTTTCTACTTGTGATGGGATCTCTGCACTCATGGTGGGATCTCTGCACTTGTGATGGGATCCCTGCACTCATGGTGGGATCTCTGCACTTGTGATGGGATCTCTGCACTTGTGATGGGATCTCTGCACTCGTGATGGGATCTCTGCACTCAAGGTAGGATCTGTGTACTCATAGTGGAATCTCTCTACTTGTGATGGGATCTCTGCACTTATGGTGGGATCTCTGCACTTATGGTGGGTTCTCTGCACTTATGGTGGGATCTCTATACTCATAGTGGGATCTCTCTACTTGTGATGAGATCTCTACATTTGTGGTGGGATCTCTGTACTTGTGATGGGATATCTGCACTCATGTTGGGATCTGTGTATTCATAGTGGGATCTCTCTACTTATGATGGGATCTCTGTACTTGTGGTGGGATCTCTGTACTCATGGTGGGATCTCTGTACTCATAGTGGGATCTCTGCACTCATGGTGGGATCTCTGCACTTGTGGTGGGATTTCTGCTCTCATAGTGGGATCTCTCTACTTATGGTGGGATCTCTGCACTTGTGATGGGATCTCTGCTCCTATGGAGGGATCTCCGCACTTGTGATGGGATCTCTGCACTTGTGGTGGGATCTCTGCACTTGTGGTGGGATCTCTGCACTCATGGTGGGATATCTGCACTCGTGATGGGATCTCTGCACTTGTGGTAGGATCTCTGCACTCATGGTGGGATCGTTGTACTTGTGATGGTATATCTGCACTCATGGTGGGATCTCTGCACTCATAGTGGGATCTCTCTACTTGTGATGGGATATCTGCACTTGTGGTAGGATGTCTGCACTTGTGATGGGATTTCTGCACTCATGGTAGGATCTCTGCACTTGTGGTAGGATCTCTGCACTTGTGATGGGATCTCTGCACATGTGGTGGGATCTATGCACTTATGGTGGGATCTCTGCACTTGTGGTGGGATCTCTGCACTCATAGTGGGATCTCTTCACTTGTGGTGGGATCTCTGCACTTGTGGTGGGATCTCTGCACATGTGGTGGGATCTCTATACTCATGGTGGGATCTCTGCACTTGTGATGGGATCTCTGCACTTATGGTGGGATCTTTGCACTTGTGATGGGATCTCTGCACTTGTGATAGGATCTCTGCATTCATGGTGGGATCTCTGCATGTGTGGTGAGATCACTGCACTGATGCTGGGATCTTTGCACTTGTGGTGGGATCTTTGCACTTGTGATAGGATCTCTGCACGTTTGGTGGGATCTCTGCACTTATGATGGGATCTCTGCACATGTGATGGGATCTCTGCACTCATGGTGTGATCTCTATACTTGAGATAGGATCTCTGTACTCATGATGGGATCTCTGCACTTGTGGTGGGATCTCTGCACTCATAGTGGGATCTCTCTACTTGTGATGGGATCTATGCACTTATGGTGGGATCCTTGCACTTGTGATGGGATCTCTGCACTCATGGTGGGATCTGTGCATTCATGGTGGGATCTCTACACTTGTGGTGGTATCTCTGCACTCATAGTGGGATCTCTCTACTTGTGATGGGATCTTTGTACTTGTGGTGGGATCTCTGCACATGTGATGGGATCTCTGCACTAATGGTGGGATCTCTGCACTTGAGATAGGATCTCTGTACTCATGATGGGATCTCTACACTTGTGGTGGTATCTCTGCACTCATAGTGGGATCTCTCTACTTGTGATGGGATCTTTGTACTTGTGGTGGGATCTCTGCACTTGTGATGGGATCTCTGCACTTGTGATGGGATCTCTGTATTCATGGTGGGATCTCTGCACTTGTGATGGGATCTCTGTACTCATGGTGGGCTCTTTCTACTTGTGATGGGATCTCTGCACTCATGGTGGGATCTCTGCACTTGTGATGGGATCCCTGCACTCATGGTGGGATCTCTGCACTTGTGATGGGATCTTTGCACTTGTGATGGGATCTCTGCACTCGTGTTGGGATCTCTGCACTCAAGGTAGGATCTGTGTACTCATAGTGGAATCTCTCTACTTGTGATGGGATCTCTGCACTTGTGGTGGGATCTCTGAACTTATGGTGGGTTCTCTGCACTTATGGTGGGATCTCTATACTCATAGTGGGATCTCTCTACTTGTGATGAGATCTCTACATTTGTGGTGGGATCTCTGTACTTGTGATGGGATATCTGCACTCATGTTGGGATCTGTGTATTCATAGTTGGATCTCTACTTATGATGGGATCTCTGTACTTGTGGTGGGATCTCTGTACTCATGGTGGGATCTCTGTACTCATAGTGGGATCTCTGCACTCATGGTGGGATCTCTGCACTTGTGGTGGGATTTCTGCTCTCATAGTGGGATCTCTCTACTTATGGTGGGATCTCTGCACTTGTGATGGGATCTCTGCTCCTATGGAGGGATCTCTGCACTTGTGATGGGATCTCTGCACTTGTGGTGGGATCTCTGCACTTGTGGTGGGATCTCTGCACTCATGGTGGGATATCTGCACTCCTGATGGGATCTCTGCACTTGTGGTAGGATCTCTGCACTCATGGTGGGATCTTTGTACTTGTGATGGTGTATCTGCACTCATGGTGGGATCTCTGCACTCATAGTGGGATCTCTCTACTTGTGATGGGATATCTGCACTTGTGGTGGGATGTCTGCACTTGTGATGGGATTTCTGCACTCATGGTAGGATCTCTGCACTTGTGGTAGGATCTCTGCACTTGTGATGGGATCTCTGCACATGTGGTGGGATCTATGCACTTATGGTGGGATCTCTGCACTTGTGGTGGGATCTCTGCACTCATAGTGGGATCTCTTCACTTGTGGTGGGATCTCTGCACTTGTGGTGGGATCTCTGCACATGTGGTGGGATCTCTATACTCATGGTGGGATCTCTGCACTTGTGATGGGATCTCTGCACTTATGGTGGGATCTTTGCACTTGTGATGGGATCTCTGCATTTGTGATAGGATCTCTGCATTCATGGTGGGATCTCTGCATGTGTGGTGAGATCTCTGCACTGATGCTGGGATCTTTGCACTTGTGGTAGGATCTCTGCACTTGTGATAGTGTCTCTGCATTCATGGTGGGATCTCTGCACGTTTGGTGGGATCTCTGCACATGTGATGGGATCTCTTCATTCATGGTGTGATCTCTGCACTTGAGATAGGATCTCTGTACTCATGATGGGATCTCTGCACTTGTGGTGGGATCTCTGCACTCATAGTGGGATCTCTCTACTTGTGATGGGATCTATGCACTTATGGTGGGATCCTTGCACTTGTGATGGGATCTCTGCACTCATGGTGGGATCTGTGCATTCATGGTGGGATCTCTGCACTTGTGGTGGTATCTCTGCACTCATAGTGGGATCTCTCTACTTGTGATGGGATCTTTCTACTTGTGGTGGGATCTCTGCACGTGTGATGGGATCTCTGCACTTGTGATGGGATCTCTGCATTCATGGTGGGATTTCTGCACTTGTGATGGGATCTCTGCACTCATGGTGGGCTCTTTCTACTTGTGATGGGATCTCTGCACTCATGGTGGGATCACTGCACTTGTGGTGGGATCTCTGCACTCATAGTGAGATCTCTCTACTTTTGATGGGATCTCTGCACTCATGGTGGGATCCCTGCACTTGTGATAGGATCTCCATACTCACGGTGGGATCTCTGCACTTGTGATGGGATCTCTGGACTCATGGTGTGATCTCTGCACTTGTGATGGGATCTCTGCACTATTGGTGGGATCTCTATACTTGTGATGGGATCTCTGCTTTTGTGATGGGATCTCTGCACTCATGGTGGGATCACTGCACTTGTGGTGGGATCTCTGCACTCATAGTGAGATCTCTCTACTTTCGATGGGATCTCTGCACTCATGGTGGGATCCCTGCACTTGTGATGGGATCTCTGCACTCATGGTGGGATCTGTGCATTCATGGTGGGATCTCTGCACTTGTGGTGGGATCTCTGCATTCATAGTGGGAACTCTCTACTTGTGATGCTATCTTTGTATTTGTGGTGGGATCTCTGCACTTGTGATGGGATCTCTGCACTTGTGATGGGATCTCTAGATTCATGGTGGGATCTCTGCACTTGTGATGGGATCTCTGCACTCATGGTGGGCTCTTTCTACTTGTGATGGGATCTCTGCACTCATGGTGGGCTCTCTGCACTTGTGATCGGATCCCTGCACTCATGGTGGGATCTCTGCACTTGTGGTGGGATCTCTGCACTTGTGATGGGATCTCTGCACTCGTGATGGGATCTCTGCACTCATGGTGGGATCTGTGTACTCATAGTGGAATCTCTCTACTTGTGATGGGACCTCTGCACTTTTGGTGGGATCTCTGCACTTATGGTGGGTTCTCTGCACTTATGGTGGGATCTCTATACTCATAGTGGGATCTCTCTACTTGTTATGAGATCTCTACATTTGTGGTAGGATCTCTGTACTTGTGATGGGATGTCTGCACTCATGTTGGGATCTGTGTATTCATAGTGGGATCTCTCTACTTATGATGGGATCTCTGTACTTGTGGTGGGATCTCTGTACTCATGGTGGGATCTCTGTACTCATAGTGGGATCTCTACACTCATGGTGGGATCTCTGCACTTGTGGTGGGATTTCTGCTCTCATAGTGGGATCTCTCTACTTATGGTGGGATCTCTGCACTTGTGATGGGATCTCTGCTCCTATGGAGGGATCTCTGCACTTGTGATGGGATCTCTGCACTTGTGGTGGGATCTCTGCACTTGTGGTGGGATCTCTGCACTCATGGTGGGATATCAGCACTCGTGATGGGATCTCTGCACTTGTGGTAGGATCTCTGCACTCATGGTGGGATCTTTGTACTTGTGATGGTGTATCTGCACTCATGGTGGGATCTCTGCACTCATAGTGGGATCTCTCGACTTGTGATGGGATATCTGCACTTGTGGTGGGATGTCTGCACTTGTGATGGGATTTCTGCACTCATGGTAGGATCTCTGTACTTGTGGTAGGATCTCTGCACTTGTGATGGGATCTCTGCACATGTGGTGGGATCTATGCACTTATGGTGGGATCTCTGCACTTGTGGTGGGATCTCTGCACTCATAGTGGGATCTTTTCACTTGTGGTGGGATCTCTGCACTTGTGGTGGGATCTCTGCACATGTGGTGGGATCTCTATACTCATGGTGGGATCTCTGCACTTGTGATGGGATCTCTGCACTTATGGTGGGATCTTTGCACTTGTGATGGGATCTCTGCACTTGTGATAGGATCTCTGCATTCATGGTGGGATCTCTGCATGTGTGGTAAGATCTCTGCACTGATGCTGGGATCTTTGCACTTGTGGTGGGATCTCTGCACTTGTGATAGGATCTCTGCATTCATGGTGGGATCTCTGCACATTTGGTGGGATCTCTGCACTTATGATGGGATCTCTGCACATGTGATGGGATCTCTGCACTCATGGTGTGATCTCTGCACTTGAGATAGGATCTCTGTACTCATGATGGGATATCTGCACTTGTGGTGGGCTCTCTGCACTCATAGTGGGATCTCTCTACTTGTGATGGGATCTATGCACTTATGGTGGGATCCTTGCACTTGTGATGGGATCACTGCACTCATGGTGGGATCTGTGCATTCATGGTGGGATCTCTGCACTTGAGATATGATCTCTGTACTCATGATGGGATCTCTGCACTTGTGGTGGGATCTCTGCACTCATAGTGGGATCTCTCTACTTGTGATGGGATCTCTGCACTTATGGTGGGATCCTTGCACTTATGATGGGATCTCTGCACTCATGGTGGGATCTGTGCATTCATGGTGGGATCTCTAAACTTGTGGTGGTATCTCTGCACTCATAGTGGGATCTCTCTACTTGTGATGGGATCTTTGTACTTGTGGTGGGATCTCTGCACTTGTGATGGGATCTCTGCACTTGTGATGCGATCTCTGTATTCATGGTGGGATCTCTGCACTTGTGATGGGATCTCTGTACTCATGGTGGGCTCTTTCTACTTCTGATGGGATCTCTGCACTCATGGTGGGATCTCTGCACTTGTGATGGGATCCCTGCACTCATGGTGGGATCTCTGCACTTGTGATGGGATCTCTGCACTTGTGATGGGATCTCTGCACTCGTGATGGGATCTCTGCACTCAAGGTAGGATCTGTGTACTCATAGTGGAATCTCTCTACTTGTGATGGGATCTCTCTACTTGTGGTGGGATTTCTGCACTTATGGTGGGTTCTCTGCACTTATGGTGGGATCTCTATACTCATAGTGGGATCTCTCTACTTGTGATGAGATCTCTACATTTGTGGTGGGATCTCTTTACTTGTGATGGGATATCTGCACTCATGTTGGGATCTGTGTATTCATAGTGGGATCTCTCTACTTATGATGGGATCTCTGTACTTGTGGTGGGATCTCTGTACTCATGGTGGGATCTCTGTACTCATAGTGGGATCTCTGCACTCATGGTGGGATCTCTGCACTTGTGGTGGGATTTCTGCTCTCATAGTGGGATCTCTCTACTTGTGATGGGATCTTTGCACTTATGGTGGTATCCTTGCACTTGTGATGGGATCTCTGCACTCATGGTGGGATCTATGCATTCATGGTGGGATCTCTGCACTTGTGGTGGTATCTCTGCACTCATAGTGGGATCTCTCTACTTGTGATGGGATCTTTGTACTTGTGGTGGGATCTCTGCACATGTAATGGGATCTCTGCACTTGTGATGGGATCTCTGCACTTGAGATAGGATCTCTGTACTCATGATGGGATCTCTGCACTTGTGGTGGGATCTCTGATCTCATAGTGGGATCTCTCTACTTGTGATGGGATCTCTGCACTTGTGGTGGGATCTCTGCACTTGTGATGGGATCTCTGTACTTGTGGTGGTATCTCTGCACATGTGATGGGATCTCTGTACCTGTGTTGGGATCTTTGCATTCATGGTGGGATCTCTGCACTTGTGGTGGGATCTCTGCAATTGTGATGGGATCTCTGCACATGTGGTGAGATCTATGCACTCATGATGGGATCTCTGCACTTGTGGTAGGATCCCTGCACTCATGGTGGGATCTTTGTACTTGTGATGGTATATCTGCACTCATGGTGGGATCTCTGCACTCATAGTGGGATCTCTCTACTTGTGATGGGATCTCTGCACTTGTGGTGGGATCTCTGCACTTGTGATGGGATCTCTGTACTTGTGGTGGTATCTCTGCACTTGTGATGGGATCTCTGCACCTGTGTTGGGATCTTTGCATTCATGGTGGGATCTCTGTACTTGTGGTGGGATCTCTGCAATTGTGATGGGATCTCTGCACATGTGGTGGGATCTATGCACTCATGGTGGGATCTCTGCACTTGTGGTGGGATCTCTGCACTCATAGTGGGATCTCTTCACTTGTGGTGGGATCTCTGCACTTGTGGTGGGATCTCTGCACTTGTGATGGGATCTCTGTACTTGTGATGGGATCTATGCACTTATGGTGGGATCTTTGCACTTGTGATGGGATCTCTACACTTGTGATAGGATCTCTGCATTCATGGTGGGATCTCTGCATGTATGGTGAGATCTCTGCACTTATGGTGGGATCTTTGCACTTTTGGTGGGATCTCTGCACTTGTGATAGGATCTCTGCATTCATGGTGGGATCTCTGCATAGGTGGTGGGATCTCTGCACTTGTGATGGGATCTTTGCACATGTGGTGGGATCTCTGCACTCATGGTGGGATCTCTGCACTTGAGATAGGATCTCTGTACTCATGATGGGATCTCTGCACTTGTGGTGGGATCTCTGCACTCATAGTGGGATCTCTCTACTTGTGATGGGATCTCTGCACTTATGGTGGGATCTCTGCACTTATGATAAGATCTCTTGACTTGTGGTGGGATCTCTGCACTTGTGGTGGGATATCTGCACTTGTGGTGTGATCTCTATACTCATGGTCGGATTTTTGCACTTGTGATGGGATCTCTGCACTCATGGTGGGATCTCTGCATTTGTGGTGGGATCCTAGTAGTCATAGTGGGATCTCTCTACTTGTGATGGGATCTCTGCACTCATGGTAAGATCTCTGCACTCATAGTGGGATCTCTCTACTTGTGGTGGGATCTCTGCACTTGTGATGGGATCTCTGCTTCTATGGAGGAATCTCTGCACTTGTGATGGGATCTCTGCACTTGTGGTGGGATCTCTGCACTTGTGGTGGGATCTCTGCACTCATGGAGGGATCTTTGCACTTATGATGGGATCTCTGCACTCATGGTGGGATCTTTGTATTTGTGATGATGTATCTGCACTCATGGTGGGATCTCTGCACTCATAGTGGGATCTCTCTACTTGTGATGGGATCTCTGCACTTGTGGTGGGATCTCTGCACTTGTGATGGGATCTCTGCACTCATGGTGGATCTCTGCACTTGTGATGGGATCTCTGCACTTGTGATGGGATCTATGCACTTATGGTGGGATCTTTGCACTTGTGATGGGATCTGTGCACTTATGGTGGGATCTTTGCACTTGTGATGGGATCTCTTCACTTGTGATAGGATCTTTGCATTGATGGTGGGATCTCTGCACGTGTGGTGGGATCTCTGCACTTATGATGGGATCTCTGCACATGTGATGGGATCTCTGCACTCATGGTGGGATCTCTGCACTTGAGATAGGATCTCTGTACTCATGATGGGATCTCTGCACTTGTGGTTGGGTTCTCTGCACTCATAGTGGGATCTCTCTACTTTTGATGGGATCTCTGTACTTATGGTGGGATCCTTGCACTTGTGATGGGATCTCTGCGCTCATGGTGGGATCTGTGCATTTGTGGTGGGATCCTAGTAGTCATAGTGGGATCTCTCTACTTGTGATGGGATCTCTGCACTCATGGTAGGATCTCTGCACTCATAGTGGGATCTCTCTACTTGTGGTGGGATCTCTGCACTTGTGATGGGATCTCTGCTCTTATGGAGGGATCTCTGCACTTGTGATGGGATCTCTGCACTTGTTGTGGGATCTCTGCACTTGTGGTGGGATCTCTGCACTCATGGAGGGATCTCTGCACTTATGATGGGATCTCTGCACTCATGGTGGGATCTTTGTATTTGTGATGATGTATCTGCACTCATGGTGGGATCTCTGCACTCATAGTGGGATCTCTCTACTTGTGATGGGATCTCTGCACTTGTGGTGGGATCTCTGCACTTGTGATGGGATCTCTGCACTCATGGTGGATCTCTGCACTTGTGATGGGATCTCTGCACTTGTGATGGGATCTATGCACTTATGGTAGGATCTTTGCACTTGTGATGGGATCTATGCACTTATGGTGGGATCTTTGCATGTGTGGTGGGATCTCTGCACTTATGATGGGATCTCTGCACATGTGATGGGATCTCTGCACTCATGGTGGGATCTCTGCACTTGAGATAGGATCTCTGTACTCATGATGGGATCTTTGCACTTGTGGTGGGATCTCTGCACTCATAGTGGGATCTCTCTACTTTTGATGGGATCTCTGCACTTATGGTGGGATCCTTGCACTTGTGATGGGATCTCTGCACTCATGGTGGGATCTGTGCATTCATGGTGGGATCTTTGCACTTGTGGTGGTATCTCTGCACTGATAGTGGGATCTCTCTACTTGTGATGGGATCTGTATACTTGTTGTGGGATCTCTGCACTTGTGATGGGATCTCTGCACTTGTGATGGGATCTCTGCATTCATGGTGGGATCTCTGCATTTGTGATGGGATCTCTGCACTCATGGTGGGATCTCTGCACTTGTGATGGGATCTCTGCACTTGTGATGGGATCTCTGCACTCGTGATGGGATCTCTGCACTCAAGGTAGGATCTGTGTACTCATAGTGGAATCTCTCTACTTGTGATGGGATCTCTGCACTTGTGGTGGGATCTCTGCACTTATGGTGGGTTCTCTGCACTTATGGTGGGATCTCTATACTCATAGTGGGATCTCTCTACTTGTGATGAGATCTCTACATTTGTGGTGGGATCTCTGTACTTGTGATGGGATATCTGCACTCATGTTGGGATCTGTGTATTCATAGTGGGATCTCTCTACTTATGATGGGATCTCTGTACTTGTGGTGGGATCTCTGTACTCATGGTGGGATCTCTGTACTCATAGTGGGATCTCTGCACTCATGGTGGGATCTCTGCACTTGTGGTGGGATTTCTGCTCTCATAGTGGGATCTCTCTACTTATGGTGGGATCTCTGCACTTGTGATGGGATCTCTGCTCCTATGGAGGGATCTCTGCACTTGTGATGGGATCTCTGCACTTGTGGTGGGATCTCTGCACTTGTGGTGGGATCTCTGCACTCCTGGTGGGATATCTGCACTCGTGATGGGATCTCTGCACTTGTGGTAGGATCTCTGCACTCATGGTGGGATCGTTGTACTTGTGATGGTATATCTGCACTCATGGTGGGATCTCTGCACTCATAGTGGGATCTCTCTACTTGTGATGGGATATCTGCACTTGTGGTAGGATGTCTGCACTTGTGATGGGATTTCTGCACTCATGGTAGGATCTCTGCACTTGTGGTAGGATCTCTGCACTTGTGATGGGATCTCTGCACATGTGGTGGGATCTATGCACTTATGGTGGGATCTCTGCACTTGTGGTGGGATCTCTGCACTCATAGTGGGATCTCTTCACTTGTGGTGGGATCTCTGCACTTGTGGTGGGATCTCTGCACATGTGGTGGGATCTCTATACTCATGGTGGGATCTCTGCACTTGTGATGGGATCTCTGCACTTATGGTGGGATCTTTACACTTGTGATGGGATCTCTGCACTTGTGATAGGATCTCTGCATTCATGGTGGGATCTCTCCATGTGTGGTGAGATCTCTGCACTGATGCTGGGATCTTTGCACTTGTGGTGGGATCTTTGCACTTGTGATAGGATCTCTGCACGTTTGGTGGGATCTCTGCACTTATGATGGGATCTCTGCACATGTGATGGGATCTCTGCACTCATGGTGTGATCTCTGCACTTGAGATAGGATCTCTGTACTCATGATGGGATCTCTGCACTTGTGGTGGGATCTCTCTACTTGTGATGGGATCTATGCACTTATGGTGGGATCCTTGCACTTGTGATGGGATCTCTGCACTCATGGTGGGATCTGTGCATTCATGGTGGGATCTCTACACTTGTGGTGGTATCTCTGCACTCATAGTGGGATCTCTCTACTTGTGATGGGATCTTTGTACTTGTGGTGGGATCTCTGCACATGTGATGGGATCTCTGCACTAATGGTGGGATCTCTGCACTTGAGATAGGATCTCTGTACTCATGATGGGATCTCTACACTTGTGGTGGTATCTCTGCACTCATAGTGGGATCTCTCTACTTGTGATGGGATCTTTGTACTTGTGGTGGGATCTCTGCACTTGTGATGGGATCTCTGCACTTGTGATGGGATCTCTGTATTCATGGTGGGATCTCTGCACTTGTGATGGGATCTCTGTACTCATGGTGGGCTCTTTCTACTTGTGATGGGATCTCTGCACTCATGGTGGGATCTCTGCACTTGTGATGGGATCCCTGCACTCATGGTGGGATCTCTGCACTTGTGATGGGATCTCTGCACTTGTGATGGGATCTCTGCACTCGTGTTGGGATCTCTGCACTCAAGGTAGGATCTGTGTAATCATAGTGGAATCTCTCTACTTGTGATGGGATCTCTGCACTTGTGGTGGGATCTCTGAACTTATGGTGGGTTCTCTGCACTTATGGTGGGATCTCTATACTCATAGTGGGATCTCTCTACTTGTGATGAGATCTCTACATTTGTGGTGGGATCTCTGTACTTGTGATGGGATATCTGCACTCATGTTGGGATCTGTGTATTCATAGTTGGATCTCTACTTATGATGGGATCTCTGTACTTGTGGTGGGATCTCTGTACTCATGGTGGGATCTCTGTACTCATAGTGGGATCTCTGCACTCATGGTGGGATCTCTGCACTTGTGGTGGGATTTCTGCTCTCATAGTGGGATCTCTCTACTTATGGTGGGATCTCTGCACTTGTGATGGGATCTCTGCTCCTATGGAGGGATCTCTGCACTTGTGATGGGATCTCTGCACTTGTGGTGGGATCTCTGCACTTGTGGTGGGATCTCTGCACTCATGGTGGGATATCTGCACTCCTGATGGGATCTCTGCACTTGTGGTAGGATCTCTGCACTCATGGTGGGATCTTTGTACTTGTGATGGTGTATCTGCACTCATGGTGGGATCTCTGCACTCATAGTGGGATCTCTCTACTTGTGATGGGATATCTGCACTTGTGGTGGGATGTCTGCACTTGTGATGGGATTTCTGCACTCATGGTAGGATCTCTGCACTTGTGGTAGGATCTCTGCACTTGTGATGGGATCTCTGCACATGTGGTGGGATCTATGCACTTATGGTGGGATCTCTGCACTTGTGGTGGGATCTCTGCACTCATAGTGGGATCTCTTCACTTGTGGTGGGATCTCTGCACTTGTGGTGGGATCTCTGCACATGTGGTGGGATCTCTATACTCATGGTGGGATCTCTGCACTTGTGATGGGATCTCTGCACTTATGGTGGGATCTTTGCACTTGTGATGGGATCTCTGCATTTGTGATAGGATCTCTGCATTCATGGTGGGATCTCTGCATGTGTGGTGAGATCTCTGCACTGATGCTGGGATCTTTGCACTTGTGGTAGGATCTCTGCACTTGTGATAGTGTCTCTGCATTCATGGTGGGATCTCTGCACGTTTGGTGGGATCTCTGCACATGTGATGGGATCTCTTCATTCATGGTGTGATCTCTGCACTTGAGATAGGATCTCTGTACTCATGATGGGATCTCTGCACTTGTGGTGGGATCTCTGCACTCATAGTGGGATCTCTCTACTTGTGATGGGATCTATGCACTTATGGTGGGATCCTTGCACTTGTGATGGGATCTCTGCACTCATGGTGGGATCTGTGCATTCATGGTGGGATCTCTGCACTTGTGGTGGTATCTCTGCACTCATAGTGGGATCTTTCTACTTGTGATGGGATCTTTCTACTTGTGGTGGGATCTCTGCACGTGTGATGGGATCTCTGCACTTGTGATGGGATCTCTGCATTCATGGTGGGATCTCTGCACTTGTGATGGGATCTCTGCACTCATGGTGGGCTCTTTCTACTTGTGATGGGATCTCTGCACTCATGGTGGGATCACTGCACTTGTGGTGGGATCTCTGCACTCATAGTGAGATCTCTCTACTTTTGATGGGATCTCTGCACTCATGGTGGGATCCCTGCACTTGTGATAGGATCTCCATACTCATGGTGGGATCTCTGCACTTGTGATGGGATCTCTGGACTCATGGTGTGATCTCTGCACTTGTGATGGGATCTCTGCACTATTGGTGGGATCTCTATACTTGTGATGGGATCTCTGCTTTTGTGATGGGATCTCTGCACTCATGGTGGGATCACTGCACTTGTGGTGGGATCTCTGCACTCATAGTGAGATCTCTCTACTTTCGATGGGATCTCTGCACTCATGGTGGGATCCCTGCACTTGTGATGGGATCTCTGCACTCATGGTGGGATCTGTGCATTCATGGTGGGATCTCTGCACTTGTGGTGGGATCTCTGCATTCATAGTGGGAACTCTCTACTTGTGATGCTATCTTTGTATTTGTGGTGGGATCTCTGCACTTGTGATGGGATCTCTGCACTTGTGATGGGATCTCTAGATTCATGGTGGGATCTCTGCACTTGTGATGGGATCTCTGCACTCATGGTGGGCTCTTTCTACTTGTGATGGGATCTCTGCACTCATGGTGGGCTCTCTGCACTTGTGATCGGATCCCTGCACTCATGGTGGGATCTCTGCACTTGTGGTGGGATCTCTGCACTTGTGATGGGATCTCTGCACTCGTGATGGGATCTCTGCACTCATGGTGGGATCTGTGTACTCATAGTGGAATCTCTCTACTTGTGATGGGATCTCTGCACTTTTGGTGGGATCTCTGCACTTATGGTGGGTTCTCTGCACTTATGGTGGGATCTCTATACTCATAGTGGGATCTCTCTACTTGTTATGAGATCTCTACATTTGTGGTAGGATCTCTGTACTTGTGATGGGATGTCTGCACTCATGTTGGGATCTGTGTATTCATAGTGGGATCTCTCTACTTATGATGGGATCTCTGTACTTGTGGTGGGATCTCTGTACTCATGGTGGGATCTCTGTACTCATAGTGGGATCTCTGCACTCATGGTGGGATCTCTGCACTTGTGGTGGGATTTCTGCTCTCATAGTGGGATCTCTCTACTTATGGTGGGATCTCTGCACTTGTGATGGGATCTCTGCTCCTATGGAGGGATCTCTGCACTTGTGATGGGATCTCTGCACTTGTGGTGGGATCTCTGCACTTGTGGTGGGATCTCTGCACTCATGGTGGGATATCAGCACTCGTGATGGGATCTCTGCACTTGTGGTAGGATCTCTGCACTCATGGTGGGATCTTTGTACTTGTGATGGTGTATCTGCACTCATGGTGGGATCTCTGCACTCATAGTGGGATCTCTCTACTTGTGATGGGATATCTGCACTTGTGGTGGGATGTCTGCACTTGTGATGGGATTTCTGCACTCATGGTAGGATCTCTGCACTTGTGGTAGGATCTCTGCACTTGTGATGGGATCTCTGCACATGTGGTGGGATCTATGCACTTATGGTGGGATCTCTGCACTTGTGGTGGGATCTCTGCACTCATAGTGGGATCTCTTCACTTGTGGTGGGATCTCTGCACTTGTGGTGGGATCTCTGCACATGTGGTGGGATCTCTATACTAATGGTGGGATCTCTGCACTTGTGATGGGATCTCTGCACTTATGGTGGGATCTTTGCACTTGTGATGGGATCTCTGCACTTGTGATAGGATCTCTGCATTCATGGTGGGATCTCTGCATGTGTGGTAAAATCTCTGCACTGATGCTGGGATCTTTGCACTTGTGGTGGGATCTCTGCACTTGTGATAGGATCTCTGCATTCATGGTGGGATCTCTGCACGTTTGGTGGGATCTCTGCACTTATGATGGGATCTCTGCACATGTGATGGGATCTCTGCACTCATGGTGTGATCTCTGCACTTGAGATAGGATCTCTGTACTCATGATGGGATATCTGCACTTGTGGTGGGCTCTCTGCACTCATAGTGGGATCTCTCTACTTGTGATGGGATCTATGCACTTATGGTGGGATCCTTGCACTTGTGATGGGATCTCTGCACTCATGGTGGGATCTGTGCATTCAAGGTGGGATCTCTGCACTTGAGATATGATCTCTGTACTCATGATGGGATCTCTGCACTTGTGGTGGGATCTCTGCACTCATAGTGGGATCTCTCTACTTGTGATGGGATCTCTGCACTTATGGTGGGATCCTTGCACTTATGATGGGATCTCTGCACTCATGGTGGGATCTGTGCATTCATGGTGGGATCTCTAAACTTGTGGTGGTATCTCTGCACTCATAGTGTGATCTCTCTACTTGTGATGGGATCTTTGTACTTGTGGTGGGATCTCTGCACTTGTGATGGGATCTCTGCACTTGTGATGGGATCTCTGTATTCATGGTGGGATCTCTGCACTTGTGATGGGATCTCTGTACTCATGGTGGGCTCTTTCTACTTCTGATGGGATCTCTGCACTCATGGTGGGATCTCTGCACTTGTGAT
This sequence comes from Lissotriton helveticus, assembly GCF_964261635.1. Classification (NCBI taxonomy): domain Eukaryota; kingdom Metazoa; phylum Chordata; class Amphibia; order Caudata; family Salamandridae; genus Lissotriton; species Lissotriton helveticus. The sequence continues at coordinate 368,495,266 of NC_136071.1, forward strand.
GGGATCCCTGCACTCATGGTGGGATCTCTGCACTTGTGATGGGATCTCTGCACTTGTGATGGGATCTCTGCACTCGTGATGGGATCTCTGCACTCAAGGTAGGATCTGTGTACTCATAGTGGAATCTCTCTACTTGTGATGGGATCTCTGCACTTGTGGTGGGATTTCTGCACTTATGGTGGGTTCTCTGCACTTATGGTGGGATCTCTATACTCATAGTGGGATCTCTCTACTTGTGATGAGATCTCTACATTTGTGGTGGGATCTCTTTACTTGTGATGGGATATCTGCACTCATGTTGGGATCTGTGTATTCATAGTGGGATCTCTCTACTTATGATGGGATCTCTGTACTTGTGGTGGGATCTCTGTACTCATGGTGGGATCTCTGTACTCATAGTGGGATCTCTGCACTCATGGTGGGATCTCTGCACTTGTGGTGGGATTTCTGCTCTCATAGTGGGATCTCTCTACTTATGGTGGGATCTCTGCACTTGTGATGGGATCTCTGCTCCTATGGAGGGATCTCTGCACTTGTGATGGGATCTCTGCACTTGTGGTGGGATCTCTGCACTTGTGGTGGGATCTCTGCACTCATGGTGGGATATCTGCACTCATGATGGGATCTCTGCACTTGTGGTAGGATCTCTGCACTCATGGTGGGATCTTTGTACTTGTGATGGTGTATCTGCACTCATGGTGGGATCTCTGCACTCATAGTGGGATCTCTCTACTTGTGATGGGATATCTGCACTTGTGGTAGGATGTCTGCACTTGTGATGGGATTTCTGCACTCATGGTAGGATCTCTGCACTTGTGGTAGGATCTCTGCACTTGTGATGGGATCTCTGCACATGTGGTGGGATCTATGCACTTATGGTGGGATCTCTGCACTTGTGGTGGGATCTCTTCACTCATAGTGGGATCTCTTCACTTGTGGTGGGATCTCTGCACTTGTGGTGGGATCTCTGCACATGTGGTGGGATCTCTATACTCATGGTGGGATCTCTGCACTTGTGATGGGATCTCTGCACTTATGGTGGGATCTTTGCACTTGTGATGGGATCTCTGCACTTGTGATAGGATCTCTGCATTCATGGTGGGATCTCTGCATGTGTGGTGAGATCTCTGCACTGGTGCTGGGATCTTGGCACTTGTGGTGGGATCTCTGCACTTGTGATAGGATCGCTGCATTCATGGTGGGATCTCTGCACGTTTGGTGGGATCTCTGCACTTATGATGGGATCTCTGCACATGTGATGGGATCTCTGCACTCATGGTGTGATCTCTGCACTTGAGATAGGATCTCTGTACTCATGATGGGATCTCTGCACTTGTGGTGGGATCTCTGCACTCATAGTGGGATCTCTCTACTTGTGATGGGATCTTTGCACTTATGGTGGTATCCTTGCACTTGTGATGGGATCTCTGCACTCATGGTGGGATCTATGCATTCATGGTGGGATCTCTGCATTTGTGGTGGTATCTCTGCACTCATAGTGGGATCTCTCTACTAGTGATGGGATCTTTGTACTTGTGGTGGGATCTCTGCACATGTAATGGGATCTCTGCACTTGTGATGGGATCTCTGCACTTGAGATAGGATCTCTGTACTCATGATGGGATCTCTGCACTTGTGGTGGGATCTCTGATTTCATAGTGGGATCTCTCTACTTGTGATGGGATCTCTGCACTTGTGGTGGGATCTCTGCACTTGTGGTGGTATCTCTGCACTTGTGATGGGATCTCTGCACCTGTGTTGGGATCTTTGCATTCATGGTGGGATCTCTGCACTTGTGGTGGGATCTCTGCAATTGTGATGGGATCTCTGCACATGTGGTAGGATCTATGCACTCATGATGGGATCTCTGCACTTGTGGTAGGATCCCTGCACTCATGGTGGGATCTTTGTACTTGTGATGGTATATCTGCACTCATGGTGGGATCTCTGCACTCATAGTGGGATCTCTCTACTTGTGATGGGATCTCTGCACTTGTGGTGGGATCTCTGCACTTGTGATGGGATCTCTGCACTTGTGGTGGTATCTCTGCACTTGTGATGGGATCTCTGCACCTGTGTTGGGATCTTTGCATTCATGGTGGGATCTCTGTACTTGTGGTGGGATCTCTGCAATTGTGATGGGATCTCTGCACATGTGGTGGGATCTATGCACTCATGGTGGGATCTCTGCACTTGTGGTGGGATCTCTGCACTCATAGTGGGATCTCTTCACTTGTGGTGGGATCTCTGCACTTGTGGTGGGATCTCTGCACTTGTGATGGGATCTCTGTACTTGTGATGGGATCTATGCACTTATGGTGGGATCTTTGCACTTGTGATGGGATCTCTACACTTGTGATAGGATCTCTGCATTCATGGTGGGATCTCTGCATGTATGGTGAGATCTCTGCACTTATGGTGGGATCTTTGCACTTTTGGTGGGATCTCTGCACTTGTGATAGGATCTCTGCATTCATGGTGGGATCTCTGCATAGGTGGTGGGATCTCTGCACTTGTGATGGGATCTTTGCACATGTGGTGGGATCTCTGCACTCATGGTGGGATCTCTGCACTTGAGATAGGATCTCTGTACTCATGATGGGATCTCTGCACTTGTGGTGGGATCTCTGCACTCATAGTGGGATCTCTCTACTTGTGATGGGATCTCTGCACTTATGGTGGGATCTCTGCACTTATGATAAGATCTCTTGACTTGTGGTGGGATCTCTGCACTTGTGGTGGGATATCTGCACTTGTGGTGCGATCTCTATACTCATGGTCGGATTTTTGCACTTGTGATGGGATCTCTGCACTCATGGTGGGATCTCTGCAGTTGTGGTGGGATCCTAGTAGTCATAGTGGGATCTCTCTACTTGTGATGGGATCTCTGCACTCATGGTAGGATCTCTGCACTCATAGTGGGATATCTCTACTTGTGGTGGGATCTCTGCACTTGTGATTGGATCTCTGCTTCTATGGAGGAATCTCTGCACTTGTGATGGGATCTCTGCACTTGTGGTGGGATCTCTGCACTTGTGGTGGGATCTCTGCACTCATGGAGGGATCTTTGCACTTATGATGGGATCTCTGCACTCATGGTGGGATCTTTGTATTTGTGATGATGTATCTGCACTCATGGTGGGATCTCTGCACTCATAGTGGGATCTCTCTACTTGTGATGGGATCTCTGCACTTGTGGTGGGATCTCTGCACTTGTGATGGGATCTCTGCACTCATGGTGGATCTCTGCACTTGTGATGGGATCTCTGCACTTGTGATGGGATCTATGCACTTATGGTGGGATCTTTGCACTTGTGATGGGATCTATGCACTTATGGTGGGATCTTTGCACTTGTGATGGGATCTCTTCACTTGTGATAGGATCTCTGCATTGATGGTGGGATCTCTGCACGTGTGGTGGGATCTCTGCACTTATGATGGGATCTCTGCACATGTGATGGGATCTCTGCACTCATGGTGGGATCTCTGCACTTGAGATAGGATCTCTGTACTCATGATGGGATCTCTGCACTTGTGGTTGGGTTCTCTGCACTCATAGTGGGATCTCTCTACTTTTGATGGGATCTCTGTACTTATGGTGGGATCCTTGCACTTGTGATGGGATCTCTGCGCTCATGGTGGGATCTGTGCATTTGTGGTGGGATCCTAGTAGTCATAGTGGGATCTCTCTACTTGTGATGGGATCTCTGCACTCATGGTAGGATCTCTGCACTCATAGTGGGATCTCTCTACTTATGGTGGGATCTCTGCACTTGTGATGGGATCTCTGCTCTTATAGAGGGATCTCTGCACTTGTGATGGGATCTCTGCACTTGTGGTGGGATCTCTGCACTTGTGGTGGGATCTCTGCACTCATGGAGGGATCTTTGCACTTATGATGGGATCTCTGCACTCATGGTGGGATCTTTGTATTTGTGATGATGTATCTGCACTCATGGTGGGATCTCTGCACTCATAGTGGGATCTCTCTACTTGTGATGGGATCTCTGCACTTGTGGTGGGATCTCTGCACTTGTGATGGGATCTCTGCACTCATGGTGGATCTCTGCACTTGTGATGGGATCTCTGCACTTGTGATGGGATCTATGCACTTATGGTAGGATCTTTGCACTTGTGATGGGATCTATGCACTTATGGTGGGATCTTTGCATGTGTGGTGGGATCTCTGCACTTATGATGGGATCTCTGCACATGTGATGGGATCTCTGCACTCATGGTGGGATCTCTGCACTTGAGATAGGATCTCTGTACTCATGATGGGATCTTTGCACTTGTGGTGGGATCTCTGCACTCATAGTGGGATCTCTCTACTTTTGATGGGATCTCTGCACTTATGGTGGGATCCTTGCACTTGTGATGGGATCTCTGCACTCATGGTGGGATCTGTGCATTCATGGTGGGATCTTTGCACTTGTGGTGGTATCTCTGCACTGATAGTGGGATCTCTCTACTTGTGATGGGATCTGTGTACTTGTTGTGGGATCTCTGCACTTGTGATGGGATCTCTGCACTTGTGATGGGATCTCTGCATTCATGGTGGGATCTCTGCATTTGTGATGGGATCTCTGCACTCATGGTGGGATCTCTGCACTTGTGATGGGATCTCTGCACTTGTGATGGGATCTCTGCACTCGTGATGGGATCTCTGCACTCAAGGTAGGATCTGTGTACTCATAGTGGAATCTCTCTACTTGTGATGGGATCTCTGCACTTGTGGTGGGATCTCTGCACTTATGGTGGGTTCTCTGCACTTATGGTGGAATCTCTATACTCATAGTGGGATCTCTCTACTTGTGATGAGATCTCTACATTTGTGGTGGGATCTCTGTACTTGTGATGGGATATCTGCACTCATGTTGGGATCTGTGTATTCATAGTGGGATCTCTCTACTTATGATGGGATCTCTGTACTTGTGGTGGGATCTCTGTACTCATGGTGGGATCTCTGTACTCATAGTGGGATCTCTGCACTCATGGTGGGATCTCTGCACTTGTGGTGGGATTTCTGCTCTCATAGTGGGATCTCTCTACTTATGGTGGGATCTCTGCACTTGTGATGGGATCTCTGCTCCTATGGAGGGATCTCTGCACTTGTGATGGGATCTCTGCACTTGTGGTGGGATCTCTGCACTTGTGGTGGGATCTCTGCACTCATGGTGGCATATCTGCACTCGTGATGGGATCTCTGCACTTGTGGTAGGATCTCTGCACTCATGGTGGGATCGTTGTACTTGTGATGGTATATCTGCACTCATGGTGGGATCTCTGCACTCATAGTGGGATCTCTCTACTTGTGATGGGATATCTGCACTTGTGGTAGGATGTCTGCACTTGTGATGGGATTTCTGCACTCATGGTAGGATCTCTGCACTTGTGGTAGGATCTCTGCACTTGTGATGGGATCTCTGCACATGTGGTGGGATCTATGCACTTATGGTGGGATCTCTGCACTTGTGGTGGGATCTCTGCACTCATAGTGGGATCTCTTCACTTGTGGTGGGATCTCTGCACTTGTGGTGGGATCTCTGCACATGTGGTGGGATCTCTATACTCATGGTGGGATCTCTGCACTTGTGATGGGATCTCTGCACTTATGGTGGGATCTTTACACTTGTGATGGGATCTCTGCACTTGTGATAGGATCTCTGCATTCATGGTGGGATCTCTCCATGTGTGGTGAGATCTCTGCACTGATGCTGGGATCTTTGCACTTGTGGTGGGATCTTTGCACTTGTGATAGGATCTCTGCACGTTTGGTGGGATCTCTGCACTTATGATGGGATCTCTGCACATGTGATGGGATCTCTGCACTCATGGTGTGATCTCTGCACTTGAGATAGGATCTCTGTACTCATGATGGGATCTCTGCACTTGTGGTGGGATCTCTCTACTTGTGATGGGATCTATGCACTTATGGTGGGATCCTTGCACTTGTGATGGGATCTCTGCACTCATGGTGGGATCTGTGCATTCATGGTGGGATCTCTACACTTGTGGTGGTATCTCTGTACTCATAGTGGGATCTCTCTACTTGTGATGGGATCTTTGTACTTGTGGTGGGATCTCTGCACATGTGATGGGATCTCTGCACTAATGGTGGGATCTCTGCACTTGAGATAGGATCTCTGTACTCATGATGGGATCTCTACACTTGTGGTGGTATCTCTGCACTCATAGTGGGATCTCTCTACTTGTGATGGGATCTTTGTACTTGTGGTGGGATCTCTGCACTTGTGATGGGATCTCTGCACTTGTGATGGGATCTCTGTATTCATGGTGGGATCTCTGCACTTGTGATGGGATCTCTGTACTCATGGTGGGCTCTTTCTACTTGTGATGGGATCTCTGCACTCATGGTGGGATCTCTGCACTTGTGATGGGATCCCTGCACTCATGGTGGGATCTCTGCACTTGTGATGGGATCTCTGCACTTGTGATGGGATCTCTGCACTCGTGTTGGGATCTCTGCACTCAAGGTAGGATCTGTGTACTCATAGTGGAATCTCTCTACTTGTGATGGGATCTCTGCACTTGTGGTGGGATCTCTGAACTTATGGTGGGTTCTCTGCACTTATGGTGGGATCTCTATACTCATAGTGGGATCTCTCTACTTGTGATGAGATCTCTACATTTGTGGTGGGATCTCTGTACTTGTGATGGGATATCTGCACTCATGTTGGGATCTGTGTATTCATAGTGGGATCTCTACTTATGATGGGATCTCTGTACTTGTGGTGAGATCTCTGTACTCATGGTGGGATCTCTGTACTCATAGTGGGATCTCTGCACTCATGGTGGGATCTCTGCACTTGTGGTGGGATTTCTGCTCTCATAGTGGGATCTCTCTACTTATGGTGGGATCTCTGCACTTGTGATGGGATCTCTGCTCCTATGGAGGGATCTCTGCACTTGTGATGGGATCTCTGCACTTGTGGTGGGATCTCTGCACTTGTGGTGGGATCTCTGCACTCATGGTGGGATATCTGCACTCCTGATGGGATCTCTGCACTTGTGGTAGGATCTCTGCACTCATGGTGGGATCTTTGTACTTGTGATGGTGTATCTGCACTCATGGTGGGATCTCTGCACTCATAGTGGGATCTCTCTACTTGTGATGGGATATCTGCACTTGTGGTGGGATGTCTGCACTTGTGATGGGATTTCTGCACTCATGGTAGGATCTCTGCACTTGTGGTAGGATCTCTGCACTTGTGATGGGATCTCTGCACATGTGGTGGGATCTATGCACTTATGTTGGGATCTCTGCACTTGTGGTGGGATCTCTGCACTCATAGTGGGATCTCTTCACTTGTGGTGGGATCTCTGCACTTGTGGTGGGATCTCTGCACATGTGGTGGGATCTCTATACTCATGGTGGGATCTCTGCACTTGTGATGGGATCTCTGCACTTATGGTGGGATCTTTGCACTTGTGATGGGATCTCTGCATTTGTGATAGGATCTCTGCATTCATGGTGGGATCTCTGCATGTGTGGTGAGATCTCTGCACTGATGCTGGGATCTTTGCACTTGTGGTAGGATCTCTGCACTTGTGATAGTGTCTCTGCATTCATGGTGGGATCTCTGCACGTTTGGTGGGATCTCTGCACATGTGATGGGATCTCTTCATTCATGGTGTGATCTCTGCACTTGAGATAGGATCTCTGTACTCATGATGGGATCTCTGCACTTGTGGTGGGATCTCTGCACTCATAGTGGGATCTCTCTACTTGTGATGGGATCTATGCACTTATGGTGGGATCCTTGCACTTGTGATGGGATCTCTGCACTCATGGTGGGATCTGTGCATTCATGGTGGGATCTCTGCACTTGTGGTGGTATCTCTGCACTCATAGTGGGATCTCTCTACTTGTGATGGGATCTTTGTACTTGTGGTGGGATCTCTGCACGTGTGATGGGATCTCTGCACTTGTGATGGGATCTCTGCATTCATGGTGGGATCTCTGCACTTGTGATGGGATCTCTGCACTCATGGTGGGCTCTTTCTACTTGTGATGGGATCTCTGCACTCATGGTGGGATCTCTCTACTTTTGATGGGATCTCTGCACTCATGGTGGGATCCCTGCACTTGTGATAGGATCTCCATACTCATGGTGGGATCTCTGCACTTGTGATGGGATCTCTGGAGTCATGGTGTGATCTCTGCACTTGTGATGGGATCTCTGCACTTGTGGTGGGATCTCTATACTTGTGATGGGATCTCTGCTTTTGTGATGGGATCTCTGCACTCATGGTGGGATCACTGCACTTGTGGTGGGATCTCTGCACTCATAGTGAGATCTCTCTACTTTCGATGGGATCTCTGCACTCATGGTGGGATCCCTGCACTTGTGATGGGATCTCTGCACTCATGGTGGGATCTGTGCATTCATGGTGGGATCTCTGCACTTGTGGTGGTATCTCTGCATTCATAGTGGGAACTCTCTACTTGTGATGCTATCTTTGTATTTGTGGTGGGATCTCTGCACTTGTGATGGGATCTCTGCACTTGTGATGGGATCTCTAGATTCATGGTGGGATCTCTGCACTTGTGATGGGATCTCTGCACTCATGGTGGGCTCTTTCTACTTGTGATGGGATCTCTGCACTCATGGTGGGCTCTCTGCACTTGTGATCGGATACCTGCATTCATGGTGGGATCTCTGCACTTGTGGTGGGATCTCTGCACTTGTGATGGGATCTCTGCACTCGTGATGGGATCTCTGCACTCATGGTGGGATCTGTGTACTCATAGTGGAATCTCTCTACTTGTGATGGGATCTCTGCACTTTTGGTGGGATCTCTGCACTTATGGTGGGTTCTCTGCACTTATGGTGGGATCTCTATACTCATAGTGGGATCTCTCTACTTGTTATGAGATCTCTACATTTGTGATAGGATCTCTGTACTTGTGATGGGATATCTGCACTCATGTTGGGATCTGTGTATTCATAGTGGGATCTCTCTACTTATGATGGGATCTCTGTACTTGTGGTGGGATCTCTGTACTCATGGTGGGATCTCTGTACTCATAGTGGGATCTCTGCACTCATGGTGGGATCTCTGCACTTGTGGTGGGATTTCTGCTCTCATAGTGGGATCTCTCTACTTATGGTGGGATCTCTGCACTTGTGATGGGATCTCTGCTCCTATGGAGGGATCTCTGCACTTGTGATGGGATCTCTGCACTTGTGGTGGGATCTCTGCACTTGTGGTGGGATCTCTGCACTCATGGTGGGATATCTGCACTCGTGATGGGATCTCTGCACTTGTGGTAGGATCTCTGCACTCATGGTGGGATCTTTGTACTTGTGATGGTGTATCTGCACTCATGGTGGGATCTCTGCACTCATAGTGGGATCTCTCTACTTGTGATGGGATATCTGCACTTGTGGTGGGATGTCTGCACTTGTGATGGGATTTCTGCACTCATGGTAGGATCTCTGCACTTGTGGTAGGATCTCTGCACTTGTGATGGGATCTCTGCACATGTGGTGGGATCTATGCACTTATGGTGGGATCTCTGCACTTGTGGTGGGATCTCTGCACTCATAGTGGGATCTCTTCACTTGTGGTGGGATCTCTGCACTTGTGGTGGGATCTCTGCACATGTGGTGGGATCTCTATACTCATGGTGGGATCTCTGCACTTGTGATGGGATCTCTGCACTTATGGTGGGATCTTTGCACTTGTGATGGGATCTCTGCACTTGTGATAGGATCTCTGCATTCATGGTGGGATCTCTGCATGTGTGGTGAGATCTCTGCACTGATGCTGGGATCTTTGCACTTGTGGTGGGATCTCTGCACTTGTGATAGGATCTCTGCATTCATGGTGGGATCTCTGCACGTTTGGTGGGATCTCTGCACTTATGATGGGATCTCTGCACATGTGATGGGATCTCTGCACTCATGGTGTGATCTCTGCACTTGAGATAGGATCTCTGTACTCATGATGGGATATCTGCACTTGTGGTGGGCTCTCTGCACTCATAGTGGGATCTCTCTACTTGTGATGGGATCTATGCACTTATGGTGGGATCCTTGCACTTGTGATGGGATCTCTGCACTCATGGTGGGATCTGTGCATTCATGGTGGGATCTCTGCACTTGAGATAGGATCTCTGTACTCATGATGGGATCTCTGCACTTATGGTGGGATCTCTGCACTCATAGTGGGATCTCTCTACTTGTGATGGGATCTCTGCACTTATGGTGGGATCCTTGCACTTATGATGGGATCTCTGCACTCATGGTGGGATCTGTGCATTCATGGTGGGATCTCTAAACTTGTGGTGGTATCTCTGCACTCATAGTGGGATCTCTCTACTTGTGATGGGATCTTTGTACTTGTGGTGGGATCTCTGCACTTGTGATGGGATCTCTGCACTTGTGATGGGATCTCTGTATTCATGGTGGGATCTCTGCACTTGTGATGGGATCTCTGTACTCATGGTGGGCTCTTTCTACTTCTGATGGGATCTCTGCACTCATGGTGGGATCTCTGCACTTGTGATGGGATCCCTGCACTCATGGTGGGATCTCTGCACTTGTGATGGGATCTCTGCACTTGTGATGGGATCTCTGCACTCGTGATGGGATCTCTGCACTCAAGGTAGGATCTGTGTACTCATAGTGGAATCTCTCTACTTGTGATGGGATCTCTGCACTTGTGGTGGGATTTCTGCACTTATGGTGGGTTCTCTGCACTTATGGTGGGATCTCTATACTCATAGTGGGATCTCTCTACTTGTGATGAGATCTCTACATTTGTGGTGGGATCTCTTTACTTGTGATGGGATATCTGCACTCATGTTGGGATCTGTGTATTCATAGTGGGATCTCTCTACTTATGATGGGATCTCTGTACTTGTGGTGGGATCTCTGTACTCATGGTGGGATCTCTGTACTCATGGTGGGATCTCTGCACTCATGGTGGGATCTCTGCACTTGTGGTGGGATTTCTGCTCTCATAGTGGGATCTCTCTTCTTATGGTGGGATCTATGCACTTGTGATGGGATCTCTGCTCCTATGGAGGGATCTCTGCACTTGTGATGGGATCTCTGCACTTGTGGTGGGATCTCTGCACTTGTGGTGGGATCTCTGCACTCATGGTGGGATATCTGCACTCGTGATGGGATCTCTGCACTTGTGGTAGGATCTCTGCACTCATGGTGGGATCTTTGTACTTGTGATGGTGTATCTGCACTCATGGTGGGATCTCTGCATTCATAGTGGGATCTCTCTACTTGTGATGGGATATCTGCACTTGTGGTAGGATGTCTGCACTTGTGATGGGATTTCTGCACTCATGGTAGGATCTCTGCACTTGTGGTAGGATCTCTGCACTTGTGATGGGATCTCTGCACATGTGGTGGGATCTATGCACTTATGGTGGGATCTCTGCACTTGTGGTGGGATCTCTGCACTCATAGTGGGATCTCTTCACTTGTGGTGGGATCTCTGCACTTGTGGTGGGATCTCTGCACATGTGGTGGGATCTCTATACTCATGGTGGGATCTCTGCACTTGTGATGGGATCTCTGCACTTATGGTGGGATCTTTGCACTTGTGATGGGATCTCTGCACTCATGGTGGGCTCTTTCTACTTGTGATGGGATCTCTGCACTCATGGTGGGATCACTGCACTTGTGGTGGGATCTCTGCACTCATAGTGAGATCTCTCTACTTTTGATGGGATCTCTGCACTCATGGTGGGATCCCTGCACTTGTGATAGGATCTCCATACTCATGGTGGGATCTCTGCACTTGTGATGGGATCTCTGGAGTCATGGTGTGATCTCTGCACTTGAGATAGGATCTCTGTACTCATGATGGGATCTCTGCACTTGTGGTGGGATCTCTGCACTCATAGTGGGATCTCTCTACTTGTGATGGGATCTATGCACTTATGGTGGGATCCTTGCACTTGTGATGGGATCTCTGCACTCATGGTGGGATCTGTGCATTCATGGTGGGATCTCTGCACTTGTGGTGGTATCTCTGCACTCATAGTGGGATCTCTCTACTTGTGATGGGATCTTTGTACTTGTGGTGGGATCTCTGCACGTGTGATGGGATCTCTGCACTTGTGATGGGATCTCTGCATTCATGGTGGGATCTCTGCACTTGTGATGGGATCTCTGCACTCATGGTGGGCTCTTTCTACTTGTGATGGGATCTCTGCACTCATGGTGGGATCACTGCACTTGTGGTGGGATCTCTGCACTCATAGTGAGATCTCTCTACTTTTGATGGGATCTCTGCACTCATGGTGGGATCCCTGCACTTGTGATAGGATCTCCATACTCATGGTGGGATCTCTGCACTTGTGATGGGATCTCTGGAGTCATGGTGTGATCTCTGCACTTGTGATGGGATCTCTGCACTTGTGGTGGGATCTCTATACTTGTGATGGGATCTCTGCTTTTGTGATGGGATCTCTGCACTCATGGTGGGATCACTGCACTTGTGGTGGGATCTCTGCACTCATAGTGAGATCTCTCTACTTTCGATGGGATCTCTGCACTCATGGTGGGATCCCTGCACTTGTGATGGGATCTCTGCACTCATGGTGGGATCTGTGCATTCATGGTGGGATCTCTGCACTTGTGGTGGTATCTCTGCATTCATAGTGGGAACTCTCTACTTGTGATGCTATCTTTGTATTTGTGGTGGGATCTCTGCACTTGTGATGGGATCTCTGCACTTGTGATGGGATCTCTAGATTCATGGTGGGATCTCTGCACTTGTGATGGGATCTCTGCACTCATGGTGGGCTCTTTCTACTTGTGATGGGATCTCTGCACTCATGGTGGGCTCTCTGCACTTGTGATCGGATACCTGCACTCATGGTGGGATCTCTGCACTTGTGGTGGGATCTCTGCACTTGTGATGGGATCTCTGCACTCGTGATGGGATCTCTGCACTCATGGTGGGATCTGTGTACTCATAGTGGAATCTCTCTACTTGTGATGGGATCTCTGCACTTTTGGTGGGATCTCTGCACTTATGGTGGGTTCTCTGCACTTATGGTGGGATCTCTATACTCATAGTGGGATCTCTCTACTTGTTATGAGATCTCTACATTTGTGATAGGATCTCTGTACTTGTGATGGGATATCTGCACTCATGTTGGGATCTGTGTATTCATAGTGGGATCTCTCTACTTATGATGGGATCTCTGTACTTGTGGTGGGATCTCTGTACTCATGGTGGGATCTCTGTACTCATAGTGGGATCTCTGCACTCATGGTGGGATCTCTGCACTTGTGGTGGGATTTCTGCTCTCATAGTGGGATCTCTCTACTTATGGTGGGATCTCTGCACTTGTGATGGGATCTCTGCTCCTATGGAGGGATCTCTGCACTTGTGATGGGATCTCTGCACTTGTGGTGGGATCTCTGCACTTGTGGTGGGATCTCTGCACTCATGGTGGGATATCTGCACTCGTGATGGGATCTCTGCACTTGTGGTAGGATCTCTGCACTCATGGTGGGATCTTTGTACTTGTGATGGTGTATCTGCACTCATGGTGGGATCTCTGCACTCATAGTGGGATCTCTCTACTTGTGATGGGATATCTGCACTTGTGGTGGGATGTCTGCACTTGTGATGGGATTTCTGCACTCATGGTAGGATCTCTGCACTTGTGGTAGGATCTCTGCACTTGTGATGGGATCTCTGCACATGTGGTGGGATCTATGCACTTATGGTGGGATCTCTGCACTTGTGGTGGGATCTCTGCACTCATAGTGGGATCTCTTCACTTGTGGTGGGATCTCTGCACTTGTGGTGGGATCTCTGCACATGTGGTGGGATCTCTATACTCATGGTGGGATCTCTGCACTTGTGATGGGATCTCTGCACTTATGGTGGGATCTTTGCACTTGTGATGGGATCTCTGCACTTGTGATAGGATCTCTGCATTCATGGTGGGATCTCTGCATGTGTGGTGAGATCTCTGCACTGATGCTGGGATCTTTGCACTTGTGGTGGGATCTCTGCACTTGTGATAGGATCTCTGCATTCATGGTGGGATCTCTGCACGTTTGGTGGGATCTCTGCACTTATGATGGGATCTCTGCACATGTGATGGGATCTCTGCACTCATGGTGTGATCTCTGCACTTGAGATAGGATCTCTGTACTCATGATGGGATATCTGCACTTGTGGTGGGCTCTCTGCACTCATAGTGGGATCTCTCTACTTGTGATGGGATCTATGCACTTATGGTGGGATCCTTGCACTTGTGATGGGATCTCTGCACTCATGGTGGGATCTGTGCATTCATGGTGGGATCTCTGCACTTGAGATAGGATCTCTGTACTCATGATGGGATCTCTGCACTTGTGGTGGGATCTCTGCACTCATAGTGGGATCTCTCTACTTGTGATGGGATCTCTGCACTTATGGTGGGATCCTTGCACTTATGATGGGATCTCTGCACTCATGGTGGGATCTGTGCATTCATGGTGGGATCTCTAAACTTGTGGTGGTATCTCTGCACTCATAGTGGGATCTCTCTACTTGTGATGGGATCTTTGTACTTGTGGTGGGATCTCTGCACTTGTGATGGGATCTCTGCACTTGTGATGGGATCTCTGTATTCATGGTGGGATCTCTGCACTTGTGATGGGATCTCTGTACTCATGGTGGGCTCTTTCTACTTCTGATGGGATCTCTGCACTCATGGTGGGATCTCTGCACTTGTGATGGGATCCCTGCACTCATGGTGGGATCTCTGCACTTGTGATGGGATCTCTGCACTTGTGATGGGATCTCTGCACTCGTGATGGGATCTCTGCACTCAAGGTAGGATCTGTGTACTCATAGTGGAATCTCTCTACTTGTGATGGGATCTCTGCACTTGTGGTGGGATTTCTGCACTTATGGTGGGTTCTCTGCACTTATGGTGGGATCTCTATACTCATAGTGGGATCTCTCTACTTGTGATGAGATCTCTACATTTGTGGTGGGATCTCTTTACTTGTGATGGGATATCTGCACTCATGTTGGGATCTGTGTATTCATAGTGGGATCTCTCTACTTATGATGGGATCTCTGTACTTGTGGTGGGATCTCTGTACTCATGGTGGGATCTCTGTACTCATAGTGGGATCTCTGCACTCATGGTGGGATCTCTGCACTTGTGGTGGGATTTCTGCTCTCATAGTGGGATCTCTCTACTTATGGTGGGATCTATGCACTTGTGATGGGATCTCTGCTCCTATGGAGGGATCTCTGCACTTGTGATGGGATCTCTGCACTTGTGGTGGGATCTCTGCACTTGTGGTGGGATCTCTGCACTCATGGTGGGATATCTGCACTCGTGATGGGATCTCTGCACTTGTGGTAGGATCTCTGCACTCATGGTGGGATCTTTGTACTTGTGATGGTGTATCTGCACTCATGGTGGGATCTCTGCATTCATAGTGGGATCTCTCTACTTGTGATGGGATATCTGCACTTGTGGTAGGATGTCTGCACTTGTGATGGGATTTCTGCACTCATGGTAGGATCTCTGCACTTGTGGTAGGATCTCTGCACTTGTGATGGGATCTCTGCA
The DNA here is from genome assembly GCF_964261635.1 of Lissotriton helveticus. Taxonomy (NCBI): domain Eukaryota; kingdom Metazoa; phylum Chordata; class Amphibia; order Caudata; family Salamandridae; genus Lissotriton; species Lissotriton helveticus. The sequence continues at coordinate 368,510,855 of NC_136071.1, forward strand.
CATGTGGTGGGATCTATGCACTTATGGTGGGATCTCTGCACTTGTGGTGGGATCTCTGCACTCATAGTGGGATCTCTTCACTTGTGGTGGGATCTCTGCACTTGTGGTGGGATCTCTGCACATGTGGTGGGATCTCTATACTCATGGTGGGATCTCTGCACTTGTGATGGGATCTCTGCACTTATGGTGGGATCTTTGCACTTGTGATGGGATCTCTGCACTTGTGATAGGATCTCTGCATTCATGGTGGGATCTCTGCATGTGTGGTGAGATCTCTGCACTGGTGCTGGGATCTTGGCACTTGTGGTGGGATCTCTGCACTTGTGATAGGATCTCTGCATTCATGGTGGGATCTCTGCACGTTTGGTGGGATCTCTGCACTTATGATGGGATGTCTGCACATGTGATGGGATCTCTGCACTCATGGTGTGATCTCTGCACTTGAGATAGGATCTCTGTACTCATGATGGGATCTCTGCACTTGTGGTGGGATCTCTGCACTCATAGTGGGATCTCTCTACTTGTGATGGGATCTTTGCACTTATGGTGGTATCCTTGCACTTGTGATGGGATCTCTGCACTCATGGTGGGATCTGTGCATTCATGGTGGGATCTCTACACTTGTGGTGGTATCTCTGCACTCATAGTCGGATCTCTCTACTTGTGATGGGATCTTTGTACTTGTGGTGGGATCTCTGCACATGTGATGGGATCTCTGCACTCATGGTGGGATCTCTGCACTTGAGATAGGATCTCTGTACTCATGATGGCATCTCTACACTTGTGGTGGTATCTCTGCACTCATAGTGGGATCTCTCTACTTGTGATGGGATCTTTGTACTTGTGGTGGGATCTCTGCACTTGTGATGGGATCTCTGCACTTGTGATGGGATCTCTGTATTCATGGTAGGCTCTTTCTACTTGTGATGGGATCTCTGCACTCATGGTGGGATCTCTGCACTTGTGATGGGATCCCTGCACTCATGGTGGGATCTCTGCACTTGTGATGGGATCTCTGCACTTGTGATGGGATCTCTGCACTCGTGATGGGATCTCTGCACTCAAGGTAGGATCTGTGTACTCATAGTGGAATCTCTCTACTTGTGATGGGATCTCTGCACTTGTGGTGGGATCTCTGAACTTATGGTGGGTTCTCTGCACTTATGGTGGGATCTCTATACTCATAGTGGGATCTCTCTACTTGTGATGAGATCTCTACATTTGTGGTGGGATCTCTGTACTTGTGATGGAATATCTGCACTCATGTTGGGATCTGTGTATTCATAGTGGGATCTCTACTTATGATGGGATCTCTGTACTTGTGGTGGGATCTCTGTACTCATGGTGGGATCTCTGTACTCATAGTGGGATCTCTGCACTCATGGTGGGATCTCTGCACTTGTGGTGGGATTTCTGCTCTCATAGTGGGATCTCTCTACTTATGGTGGGATCTCTGCACTTGTGATGGGATCTCTGCTCCTTAGGAGGGATCTCTGCACTTGTGATGGGATATCTGCACTTGTGGTGGGATCTCTGCACTTGTGGTGGGATCTCTGCACTCATGGTGGGATATCTGCACTCGTGATGGGATCTCTGCACTTGTGGTAGGATCTCTGCACTCATGGTGGGATCTTTGTACTCATAGTGGGATCTCTCTACTTGTGATGGGATATCTGCACTTGTGATGGGATGTCTGCACTTGTGATGGGATTTCTGAACTCATGGTAGGATCTCTGCACTTGTGGTAGGATCTCTGCACTTGTGATGGGATCTCTGCACACGTGGTGGGATCTATGCACTTATGGTGGGATCTCTGCACTTGTGGTGGGATCTCTGCACTCATAGTGGGATCTCTTCACTTGTGGTGGGATCTCTGCACTTGCGGTGGGATCTCTGCACATGTGGTGGGATCTCTATACTCATGGTGGGATCTCTGCACTTGTGATGGGATCTCTGCACTTATGGTGGGATCTTTGCACTTGTGATGGGATCTCTGCACTTGTGATAGGATCGCTGCATTCATGGTGGGATCTCTGCATGTGTGGTGAGATCTCTGCACTGATGCTGGGATCTTTGCACTTGTGGTGGGATTTCTGCACTTGTGATAGGGTCTCTGCATTCATGGTGGGATCTCTGCACGTTTGGTGGGATCTCTGCACTTATGATGGGATCTCTGCACATGTGATGGGATCTCTGCACTCATGGTGTGATCTCTGCACTTGAGATAGGATCTCTGTACTCATGATGGGATCTCTGCACTTGTGGTGGGATCTCTGCACTCATAGTGGGATCTCTCTACTTGTGATGGGATCTATGCACTTATGGTGGGATCCTTGCACTTGTGATGGGATCTCTGCACTCATGGTGGGATCTGTGCATTCATGGTGGGATCTCTACACTTGTGGTGGTATCTCTGCACTCATAGTGGGATCTCTCTACTTGTGATGGGATCTTTGTACTTGTGGTAGGATCTCTGCACATGTGATGGGATCTCTGCACTCATGGTGGGATCTCTGCACTTGAGATAGGATCATTGTACTCATGATGGGATCTCTGCACTTGTGGTGGGATCTCTGCACTCATAGTGGGATCTCTCTACTTGTGATGGGCTCTCTGCACTGATGGTGGGATCCTTGCACTTGTGATGGGATCTCTGCACTCATGGTGGGATCTGTGCATTCATGGTGGGATCTCTACACTTGTGGTGGTATCTCTGCACTCGTAGTGGGATCTCTCTACTTGTGATGGGATCTCTGCACTTGTGATGGGATCTCTGCACTTGTGATGGGATCTCTGTATTCATGGTGGGATGTCTGCACTTGTGATGGGATCTCTGTACTCATGGTGGGCTCCTTCTACTTGTGATGGGATCTCTGCACTCATGGTGGGATCTCTGCACTTGTGATGGGATCCCTGCACTCATGGTGGGATCTCTGCACTTGTGATGGGATCTCTGCACTTGTGATGGGATCTCTGCACTTGTGATGGGATCTCTGCACTCAAGGTAGGATCTGTGTACTCATAGTGGAATCTCTCTACTTGTGATGGGATCTCTGCACTTGTGGTGGGATCTCTGCACTTATGGTGGGTTCTCTGCACTTATGGTGGGATCTCTATACTCATAGTGGGATCTCTCTACTTGTGATGAGATATCTACATGTGTGGTGGGATCTCTGCACTTGTGATGGGATCTCTGCACTCATGTTGGGATCTGTGTACTCATAGTGGGATCTCTCTACTTATGATGGGATCTCTGTACTTGTGATGGGATCTTTGTACTCATGGTGGGATCTCTGTACTCATAGTGGGATCTCTGCACTCATGGTGGGATCTCTGCACTTGTGGTGGGATTTCTGCTCTCATAGTGGGATCTCTCTACTTATGGTGGGATCTCTGCACTTGTGATGGGATCTCTGCTCCTATGGAGGGATCTCCGCACTTGTGATGGGATCTCTGCACTTGTGGTGAGATCTCTGCACTTGTGGTGGGATCTCTGCACTCATGGTGGGATATCTGCACTCATGATGGGATCTCTGCACTTGTGATAGGATCTCTGCACTCATGGTGGGATCTTTGTACTTGTGATGGTATATCTGCACTCATGGTGGGATCTCTGCACTCATAGTGGGATCTCTCTACTTGTGATGGGATCTCTGCATTTTGGGTTGGATCTCTGCACTTGTGATGGGATCTCTGTACTTGTGGTGGGATCTCTGCACTTGTGATGGGATCTCTGCACTTGTGGTGGTATCTCTGCACTCATAGTGGGATCTCTCTACTTGTGATGGGATCTTTGTACTTGTGGTGGGATCTCTGCACTTGTGATGGGATCTCTGCACTTGTGATGGGATCTCTGCATTCATGGTGGGATCTCTGCACTTGTGATGGGATCTCTGCACTCATGGTGGGCTCTTTCTACTTGTGATGGGATCTCTGCACTTATGATTGGATCTCTGCACTCGTGATGGGATCTCTGCACTCAAGGTAGGATCTGTGTACTCATAGTGGAATCTCTCTACTTGTGATGGGATATCTGCACTTGTGGTGGGACCTCTGCACTTATGGTGGGTTCTCTGCACTTATGGTGGGATCTCTATACTCATAGTGGGATCTCTCTACTTGTGATGAGATATCTACATTTGTGGTGTGATCTCTGCACTTGTGATGGGATCTCTGCACTCATGTTGGGATGTGTGTACTCATAGTGGGATCTCTCTACTTATGATGGGATCTCTGTACTTGTGGTGGTATCTTTGTACTCATGGTGGGATCTCTGTACTCATAGTGTGATCTCTGCACTCATGGTAGGATCTCTGCACTTGTGGTGGGATTTCTGCTCTCATAGTGGGATCTCTCTACTTATGGTGGGATCTCTGCACTTGTGATGGGATCTCTGCTCCTATGGAGGGATCTCCGCACTTGTGATGGGATCTCTGCACTTGTGATGGGATCTCTGCACTTGTGGTGGGATCTCTGCACTCATGGTGGGATATCTGCACTCATGATGGGATCTCTGCACTTGTGGTAGGATCTCTGTACTCATGGTGGGATCTTTGTACTTGTGATGGTATATCTGCACTCATGGTGGGATCTCTGCACTCATAGTGGGATCTCTCTACTTGTGATGGGATCTCTGCACTTGTGGTGGGATCTCTGCACTTGTGATGGGAGCTCTGTACTTGTGGTGGGATCTCTGCACTTGTGATGGGATCTCTGCACTCATGGTGGGATCCCTGCACTTGTGATAGGATCTCCATACTCATGGTGGGATCTCTGCACTTGTGATGGGATCTCTGGGCTCATGGTGGGATCTCTGCACTTGTGATGGGATCTCTGCACTTGTGGAGGGATCTCTATACTTGTGATGGGATCTCTGCTTTTGTGATGGGATCTCTGCACTCATGGTGGGATCACTGCACTTGTGGTGGGATATCTGCACTCATAGTGAGATCTCTCTACTTTTGATGGGATCTCTGCACTCATGGTTGGATCCCTGCATTTGTGATGGGATCTCTGCACTCATGGTGGGATCTGTGCATTCATGGTGGGATCTCTGCACTTGTGGTGGTATCTCTACACTCATAGTGGGAACTCTCTACTTGTGATGCTATCTTTGTACTTGTGGTGGGATCTCTGCACTTGTGATGGGATCTCTGCACTTGTGATGGGATCTCTAGATTCATGGTGGGATCTCTGCACTTGTGATGGGATCTCTGCACTCATGGTGGGATCTTTGTACTTGTGATGGTATATCTGCACTCATGGTGGGATCTCTGCACTCATAGTGGGATCTCTCTACTTGTGATGGGATCTCTGCATTTTGGGTTGGATCTCTGCACTTGTGATGGGATCTCTGTACTTGTGGTGGGATCTCTGCACTTGTGATGGGATCTCTGCACTTGTGGTGGGATCCCTGAACTTATGGTGGGTTCTCTGCACTTATGGTGTGATCTCTATACTCATAGTGGGATCTCTCTACTTGTGATGAGATATCTACATTTGTGGTGGGATCTCTGTACTTGTGATGGGATATCTGCACTCATGTTGGGATCTGTGTATTCATAGTGGGATCTCTACTTATGATGGGATCTCTGTACTTGTGGTGGGATCTCTGTACTCATGGTGGGATCTCTGTACTCATAGTGGGATCTCTGCACTCATGGTGGGATCTCTGCACTTGTGGTGGGATTTCTGCTCTCAGTGGGATCTCTCTACTTATGGTGGGATCTCTGCACTTGTGATGGGATCTCTGCTCCTTAGGAGGGATCTCTGCAGTTGTGATGGGATCTCTGCACTTGTGGTGGGATCTCTGCACTTGTGGTGGGATCTCTGCACTCATGGTGGGATATCTGCACTCGTGATGGGATCTCTGCACTTGTGGTAGGATCTCTGCACTCATGGTGGGATCTTTGTACTTGTGATGGTGTATCTGCACTCATGGTGGGATCTCTGCACTCATAGTGGGATCTCTCTACTTGTGATGGGATATCTGCACTTATGGTGGGATGTCTGCACTTGTGATGGGATTTCTGCACTCATGGTAGGATCTCTGCACTTGTGGTAGGATCTCTGCACTTGTGATGGGATCTCTGCACACGTGGTGGGATCTATGCACTTATGGTGGGATCTCTGCACTTGTGGTGGGATCTCTGCACTCATAGTGGGATCTCTTCACTTGTGGTGGGATCTCTGCACTTGTGGTGGGATCTCTGCACATGTGGTGGGATCTCTATACTCATGGTGGGATCTCTGCACTTGTGATGGGATCTCTGCACTTATGGTGGGATCTTTGCACTTGTGATGGGATCTCTGCACTTGTGATAGGATCGCTGCATTCATGGTGGGATCTCTGCATGTGTGGTGAGATCTCTGCACTGATGCTGGGATCTTTGCACTTGTGGTGGGATCTCTGCACTTGTGATAGGGTCTCTGCATTCATGGTGGGATCTCTGCACATTTGGTGGGATCTCTGCACTTATGATGGGATCTCTGCACATGTGATGGGATCTCTGCACTCATGGTGTGATCTCTGCACTTGAGATAGGATCTCTGTACTCATGATGGGATCTCTGCACTTGTGGTGGGATCTCTGCACTCATAGTGGGATCTCTCTACTTGTGATGGGATCTATGCACTTATGGTGGGATCCTTGCACTTGTGATGGGATCTCTGCACTCATGGTGGGATCTGTGCATTCATGGTGGGATCTCTACACTTGTGGTGGTATCTCTGCACTCATAGTGGGATCTCTCTACTTGTGATGGGATCTTTGTACTTGTGGTGGGATCTCTGCACATGTGATGGGATCTCTGCACTCATGGTGGGATCTCTGCACTTGAGATAGGATCATTGTACTCATGATGGGATCTCTGCACTTGTGGTGGGATCTCTGCACTCATAGTGGGATCTCTCTACTTGTGATGGGATCTCTGCACTGATGGTGGGATCCTTGCACTTGTGATGGGATCTCTGCACTCATGGTTTGATCTGTGCATTCATGGTGGGATCTCTACACTTGTGGTGGTATCTTTGCACTCATAGTGGAATCTCTCTACTTGTGATGGGATCTCTGCACTTGTGATGGGATCTCTGCACTTGTGATGGGATCTCTGTATTCATGGTGGGATGTCTGCACTTGTGATGGGATCTCTGTACTCATGGTGGGCTCCTTCTACTTGTGATGGGATCTCTGCACTCATGGTGGGATCTCTGCACTTGTGATGGGATCCCTCCACTCATGGTGGGATCTCTGCACTTGTGATGGGATCTCTGCACTTGTGATGGGATCTCTGCACTTGTGATGGGATCTCTGCACTCAAGGTAGGATCTGTGTACTCATAGTGGAATCTCTCTACTTGTGATGGGATCTCTGCACTTGTGGTGGGATCTCTGCACTTATGGTGGGTTCTCTGCACTTATGGTGGGATCTCTATACTCATAGTGGGATCTCTCTACTTGTGATGAGATATCTACATTTGTGGTGGGATCTCTGCACTTGTGATGGGATCTCTGCACTCATGTTGGGATCTGTGTACTCATAGTGGGATCTCTCTACTTATGATGGGATCTCTGTACTTGTGATGGGATCTTTGTACTCATGGTGGGATCTCTGTACTCATAGTGGGATCTCTGCACTCATGGTGGGATCTCTGCACTTGTGGTGGGATTTCTGCTCTCATAGTGGGATCTCTCTACTTATGGTGGGATCTCTGCACTTGTGATGGGATCTCTGCTCCTATGGAGGGATCTCCACACTTGTGATGGGATCTCTGCACTTGTGGTGGGATCTCTGCACTTGTGGTGGGATCTCTGCACTCATGGTGGGATATCTGCACTCATGATGGGATCTCTGCACTTGTGGTAGGATCTCTGCACTCATGGTGGGATCTTTGTACTTGTGATGGTATATCTGCACTCATGGTGGGATCTCTGCACTCATAGTGGGATCTCTCTACTTGTGATGGGATCTCTGTACTTGTGGTGGGATCTCTGCACTTGTGATGGGATCTCTGCACTTGTGGTGGGATCTCTGCACTCATAGCGGGATCTCTTCACTTGTGATGGGATCTCTGCACTTGTGATGGGATCTCTGCACTCAAGGTAGGATCTGTGTACTCATAGTGGAATCTCTCTACTTGTGATGGGATCTCTGCACTTGTGGTGGGATCTCTGCACTTATGGTGGGTTCTCTGCACTTATGGTGGGATCTCTATACTCATAGTGGGATCTCTCTACTTGTGATGAGATATATACATTTGTGGTGGGATCTCTGCACTTGTGATGGGATCTCTGCACTCATGTTGGGATCTGTGTACTCATAGTGGGATCTCTCTACTTATGATGGGATCTCTGTACTTGTGATGGGATCTTTGTACTCATGGTGGGATCTCTGTACTCATAGTGGGATCTCTGCACTCATGGTGGGATCTCTGCACTTGTGGTGGGATTTCTGCTCTCATAGTGGGATCTCTCTACTTATGGTGGGATCTCTGCACTTGTGATGGGATCTCTGCTCCTATGGAGGGATCTCCACACTTGTGATGGGATCTCTGCACTTGTGGTGGGATCTCTGCACTTGTGGTGGGATCTCTGCACTCATGGTAGGATATCTGCACTCATGATGGGATCTCTGCACTTGTGGTGGGATCTCTGCACTCATGGTGGGATCTGTGCATTCATGGTGGGATCTCTGCACTTTGGTGGTATCTCTGCACTCATAGTGGGATCTCTCTACTTGTGATGGGATCTTTGTACTTGTGGTGGGATCTCTGCACTTGTGATGGGATCTCTGCACTTGTGATGGGATCTCTGCATTCATGGTGGGATCTCTGCACTTGTGATGGGATCTCTGTACTCATGGTGGGCTCTTTCTACTTGTGATGGGATCTCTGCACTCATGGTGGGATCACTGCACTTGTGGTGGGATCTCTGCACTCATAGTGAGATCTCTCTACTTTTGATGGGATCTCTGCACTCATGGTGGGATCCCTGCACTTGTGATAGGATCTCCATACTCATGGTGGGATCTCTGCACTTGTGATGGGATCTCTGGACTCATGGTGGGATCTCTGCACTTGTGATGGGATCTCTGCACTTGTGGTGGGATCTCTATACTTGTGAAGGGATCTCTGCTTTTGTGATGGGATCTCTGCACTCATGGTGGGATCACTGCACTTGTGGTGGGATCTCTGCACTCATAGTGAGATCTCTCTACTTTTGATGGGATCTCTGCACTCATGGTGGGATCCCTGCACTTGTGATGGGATCTCTGCACTCATGGTGGGATCTGTGCATTCATGGTGGGATCTCTGCACTTGTGGTGGTATCTCTGCACTCATAGTGGGAACTCTCTACTTGTGATGCTATCTTTGTACTTGTGGTGGGATCTCTGCACTTGTGATGGGATCTCTGCACTTGTGATGGGATCTCTAGATTCATGGTGGGATCTCTGCACTTGTGATGGGATCTCTGCACTCATGGTGGGCTCTTTCTACTTGTGATGGGATCTCTGCACTCATGGTGGGATCTCTGCACTTGTGATGGGATCCCTACACTCATGGTGGGATCTCTGCACTTGTGGTGGGATCTCTGCACTTGTGATGGGATCTCTGCACTCGTGATGGGATCTCTGCACTCATGGTGGGATCTGTGTACTCATAGTGGAATCTTTCTACTTGTGATGGGATCTCTGCACTTGTGGTGGGATCTCTGCACTTATGGTGGGTTCTCTGCACTTATGGTAGGATCTCTATACTCATAGTGGGATCTCTCTACTTGTGATGAGATCTCTACATTTGTGGTGGGATCTCTGTACTTGTGATAGGATATCTGCAATCATGTTGGGATCTGTGTATTCATAGTGGGATCTCTCTACTTATGATGGGATCTCTGTACTTGTGGTGGGATCTCTGTACTCATGGTGGGATCTCTGTACTCATAGTGGGATCTCTGCACTCATGGTGGGATCTCTGCACTTGTGGTGGCATTTCTGCTCTCATAGTGGGATCTCTCTACTTATGGTGGGATCTCTGCACTTGTGATGGGATCTCTGCTCCTATGGAGGGATCTCTGCACTTGTGATGGGATCTCTGCATTTGTGGTGGGATCTCTGCACTTGTGGTGGGATCTCTGCACTCATGGTGGGATATCTGCACTCGTGATGGGATCTTTGCACTTGTGGTAGGATCTCTGCACTCATGGTGGGATCTTTGTACTTGTGATGGTGTATCTGCACTCAGGGTGGGATCTCTGCACTCATAGTGGGATCTCTCTACTTGTGATGGGATATCTGCACTTGTGGTGGGATGTCTACACTTGTGATGGGATTTCTGCACTCATGGTAGGATCTCTGCACTTGTGGTGGGATCTCTGCACTTGTGATGGGATCTCTGCACTCATGATGGGATCTCTGCACTCATGGTGGGATCTGTGTACTCATAGTAGAATCTCTCTATTTGTGATGGGATCTCTGCACTTGTGGTGGGATCTCTGCACTTGTGATGGGATCTCTGCACTCATGATGGGATCTCTGCACTCATGGTGGGATCTGTGTACTCATAGTAGAATCTCTCTACTTGTGATGGGATCTCTGCACTTGTGGTGGGATCTCTGCACTTATGGTGGGTTCTCTGCACTTATGGTGGGATCTCTATACTCATAGTGGGATCTCTCTACTTGTGATGAGATATCTACATTTGTGGTGGGATCTCTCTACTTATGATGGGATCTCTGTACTTGTGGTGGTATCTTTGTACTCATGGTGGGATCTCTGTACTCATAGTGGGATCTCTGCACTCATGGTAGGATCTCTGCACTTGTGGTGGAATTTCTGCTCTCATAGTGGGATCTCTCTACTTATGGTGGGATCTCTGCACTTGTGATGGGATCTCTGCTCCTATGGAGGGATCTCCACACTTGTGATGGGATCTCTGCACTTGTGATGGGATCTCTGCACTTGTGGTGGGATGTCTGCACTTGTGATGGGATTTCTGCACTCATGGTAGGATCTCTGCACTTGTGGTAGGATCTCTGCACTTGTGATGGGATCTCTGCACATGTGGTGGGATCTATGCACTTATGGTGGGATCTCTGCACTTGTGGTGGGATCTCTGCACTCATAGTGGGATCTCTTCACTTGTGGTGGGATCTCTGCACTTGTGGTGGGATCTCTGCACATGTGGTGGGATCTCTATACTCATGGTGGGATCTCTGCACTTGTGATGGGATCTCTGCACTTATGGTGGGATCTTTGCACTTGTGATGGGATCTCTGCACTTGTGATAGGATCTCTGCATTCATGGTGGGATCTCTGCATGTATGGTGAGATCTCTGCACTGATGCTGGGATCTTTGCACTTGTGGTGGGATCTCTGCACTTGTGATAGGATCTCTGCATTCATGGTGGGATCTCTGCACGTTTGGTGGGATCTCTGCACTTATGATGGGATCTCTGCACATGTGATGGGATCTCTGCACTCATGGTGTGATCTCTGCACTTGAGATAGGATCTCTGTACTCATGATGGGATATCTGCACTTGTGGTGGGCTCTCTGCACTCATAGTGGGATCTCTCTACTTGTGATGGGATCTATGCACTTATGGTGGGATCCTTGCACTTGTGATGGGATCTCTGCACTCATGGTGGGATCTGTGCATTCATGGTGGGATCTCTGCACTTGAGATAGGATCTCTGTACTCATGATGGGATCTCTGCACTTGTGGTGGGATCTCTGCACTCATAGTGGGATCTCTCTACTTGTGATGGGATCTCTGCACTTATGGTGGGATCCTTGCACTTATGATGGGATCTCTGCACTCATGGTGGGATCTGTGCATTCATGGTGGGATCTCTAAACTTGTGGTGGTATCTCTGCACTCATAGTGGGATCTCTCTACTTGTGATGGGATCTTTGTACTTGTGGTGGGATCTCTGCACTTGTGATGGGATCTCTGCACTTGTGATGGGATCTCTGTATTCATGGTGGGATCTCTGCACTTGTGATGGGATCTCTGCACTCATGGTTTGATCTGTGCATTCATGGTGGGATCTCTACACTTGTGGTGGTATCTCTGCACTCATAGTGGAATCTCTCTACTTGTGATGGGATCTCTGCACTTGTGATGGGATCTCTGCACTTGTGATGGGATCTCTGTATTCATGGTGGGATGTCTGCACTTGTGATGGGATCTCTGTACTCATGGTGGGCTCCTTCTACTTGTGATGGGATCTCTGCACTCATGGTGGGATCTCTGCACTTGTGATGGGATCCCTGCACTCATGGTGGGATCTCTGCACTTGTGATGGGATCTCTGCACTTGTGATGGGATCTCTGCACTTGTGATGGGATCTCTGCACTCAAGGTAGGATCTGTGTACTCATAGTGGAATCTCTCTACTTGTGATGGGATCTCTGCACTTGTGGTGGGATCTCTGCACTTATGGTGGGTTCTCTGCACTTATGGTGGGATCTCTATACTCATAGTGGGATCTCTCTACTTGTGATGAGATATCTACATTTGTGGTGGGATCTCTGCACTTGTGATGGGATCTCTGCACTCATGTTGGGATCTGTGTACTCATAGTGGGATCTCTCTACTTATGATGGGATCTCTGTACTTGTGATGGGATCTTTGTACTCATGGTGGGATCTCTGTACTCATAGTGGGATCTCTGCACTCATGGTGGGATCTCTGCACTTGTGGTGGGATTTCTGCTCTCATAGTGGGATCTCTCTACTTATGGTGGGATCTCTGCACTTGTGATTGGATCTCTGCTCCTATGGAGGGATCTCCACACTTGTGATGGGATCTCTGCACTTGTGGTGGGATCTCTGCACTTGTGGTGGGATCTCTGCACTCATGGTGGGATATCTGCACTCATGATGGGATCTCTGCACTTGTGGTAGGATCTCTGCACTCATGGTGGGATCTTTGTACTTGTGATGGTATATCTGCACTCATGGTGGGATCTCTGCACTCATAGTGGGATCTCTCTACTTGTGATGGGATCTCTGCATTTTGGGTTGGATCTCTGCACTTGTGATGGGATCTCTGTACTTGTGGTGGGATCTCTGCACTTGTGGTGGGATCTCTGCACTCATAGCGGGATCTCTTCACTTGTGATGGGATCTCTGCACTTGTGATGGGATCTCTGCACTCAAGGTAGGATCTGTGTACTCATAGTGGAATCTCTCTACTTGTGATGGGATCTCTGCACTTGTGGTGGGATCTCTGCACTTATGGTGGGTTCTCTGCACTTATGGTGGGATCTCTATACTCATAGTGGGATCTCTCTACTTGTGATGAGATATCTACATTTGTGGTGGGATCTCTGCACTTGTGATGGGATCTCTGCACTCATGTTGGGATCTGTGTACTCATAGTGGGATCTCTCTACTTATGATGGGATCTCTGTACTTGTGATGGGATCTTTGTACTCATGGTGGGATCTCTGTACTCATAGTAGGATCTCTGCACTCATGGTGGGATCTCTGCACTTGTGGTGGGATTTCTGCTCTCATAGTGGGATCTCTCTACTTATGGTGGGATCTCTGCACTTGTGATGGGATCTCTGCTCCTATGGAGGGATCTCCACACTTGTGATGGGATCTCTGCACTTGTGGTGGGATCTCTGCACTTGTGGTGGGATCTCTGCACTCATGGTAGGATATCTGCACTCATGATGGGATCTCTTCACTTGTGGTGGGATCTCTGCACTCATGGTGGGATCTGTGCATTCATGGTGGGATCTCTGCACTTTAGTGGTATCTCTGCACTCATAGTGGGATCTCTCTACTTGTGATGGGATCTTTGTACTTGTGGTGGGATCTCTGCACTTGTGATGGGATCTCTGCACTTGTGATGGGATCTCTGCATTCATGGTGGGATCTCTGCACTTGTGATGGGATCTCTGCACTCATGGTGGGCTCTTTCTACTTGTGATGGGATCTCTGCACTCATGGTGGGATCACTGCACTTGTGGTGGGATCTCTGCACTCATAGTGAGATCTCTCTACTTTTGATGGGATCTCTGCACTCATGGTGGGATCCCTGCACTTGTGATAGGATCTCCATACTCATGGTGGGATCTCTGCACTAGTGATGGGATCTCTGGACTCATGGTGGGATCTCTGCACTTGTGATGGGATCTCTGCACTTGTGGTGGGATCTCTATACTTGTGATGGGATCTCTGCTTTTGTGATGGGATCTCTGCACTCATGGTGGGATCACTGCACTTGTGGTGGGATCTCTGCACTCATAGTGGGATCTCTCTACTTTTGATGGGATCTCCGCACTCATGGTGGGATCCCTGCACTTGTAATGGGATCTCTGCACTCATGGTGGGATCTGTGCATTCATGGTGGGATCTCTGCACTTGTGGTGGTATCTCTGCACTCATAGTGGGAACTCTCTACTTGTGATGCTATCTTTGTACTTGTGGTGGGATCTCTGCACTTGTGATGGGATCTCTGCACTTGTGATGGGATCTCTAGATTCATGGTGGGATCTCTGCACTTGTGATGGGATCTCTGCACTCATGGTGGGCTCTTTCTACTTGTGATGGGATCTCTGCACTCATGGTGGGATCTCTGCACTTGTGATGGGATCCCTACACTCATGGTGGGATCTCTGCACTTGTGGTGGGATCTCTGCACTTGTGATGGGATCTCTGCACTTGTGATGGGATCTCTGCACTCATGGTGGGATCTGTGTATTCATAGTGGAATCTTTCTACTTGTGATGGGATCTCTGCACTTGTGGTGGGATCTCTGCACTTATGGTGGGTTCTCTGCACTTATGGTAGGATCTCTATACTCATAGTGGGATCTCTCTACTTGTGATGAGATCTCTACATTTGTGGTGGGATCTCTGTACTTGTGATAGGATATCTGCAATCATGTTGGGATCTGTCTATTCATAGTGGGATCTCTCTACTTATGATGGGATATCTGTACTTGTGGTGGGATCTCTGTACTCATGGTGGGATCTCTGTACTCATAGTGGGATCTCTGCACTCATGGTGGGATCTCTGCACTTGTGGTGGCATTTCTGCTCTCATAGTGGGATCTCTCTACTTATGGTGGGATCTCTGCACTTGTGATGGGATCTCTGCTCCTATGGAGGGATCTCTGCACTTGTGATGGGATCTCTGCATTTGTGGTGGGATCTCTGCACTTGTGGTGTGATCTCTGCACTTGAGATAGGATCTCTGTACTCATGATGGGATCTCTGCACTTGTGGTGGGATCTCTGCACTCATAGTGGGATCTCTCTACTTGTGATGGGATCTATGCACTTATGGTGGTATCCTTGCACTTGTGATGGGATCTCTGCACTCATGGTGGGATCTGTGCATTCATGGTGGGATCTCTATACTTGTGGTGGTATCTCTGCACTCATAGTGGGATCTCTCTACTTGTGATGGGATATTTGTACTTGTGGTGGGATCTCTGCACATGTGATGGGATCTCTGCACTCATGGTGGGATCTCTGCACTTGTGGTGGGATCTCTGCACTCATAGTGGGATCTCTTCACTTGTGGTGGGATCTCTGCACTTGTGATGGGATCTCTGCACTTATGGTGGGATCTTTGCACTTGTGATGGGATCTCTGCACTTGTGATAGGATCTCTGCATTCATGGTGGGATCTCTGCATGTGTGGTGAGATCTCTGCACTGATGCTGGGATCTTTGCACTTGTGGTGGGATCTTTGCACTTGTGATAGGGTCTCTGCATTCATGGTGGGATCTCTGCACATTTGGTGGGATCTCTGCACTTATGATGGGATCTCTGCACATGTGATGGGATCTCTGCACTCATGGTGTGATCTCTGCACTTGAGATAGGATCTCTGTACTCATGATGGGATCTCTGCACTTGTGGTGGGATCTCTGCACTCATAGTGGGATCTCTCTACTTGTGATGGGATCTATGCACTTATGGTGGGATCCTTGCACTTGTGATGGGATCTCTGCACTCATGGTGGGATCTGTGCATTCATGGTGGGATCTCTACACTTGTGGTGGTATCTCTGCACTCATAGTGGGATCTCTCTACTTGTGATGGGATCTTTGTACTTGTGGTGGGATCTCTGCACATGTGATGGGATCTCTGCACTCATGGTGGGATCTCTGCATTTGAGATAGGATCTCTGTACTCATGATGGGATCTCTGCACTTGTGGAGGGATCTCTGCACTCATAGTGGGATCTCTCTACTTTTGATGGGATCTCTGCACTTATGGTGGGATCCTTGCACTTGTGATGGGATCTCTGCACTCATGGTGGGATCTGTGCATTCATGGTGGGATCTCTACACTTGTGGTGGTATCTCTGCACTCATAGTGGGATCTCTCTACTTGTGATGGGATCTTTGTACTTGTGGTGGGATCTCTGCACTTGTGATGGGATCTCTGCACTTGTGATGGGATCTCTGTATTCATGGTGGGATGTCTGCACTTGTGATGGGATCTCTGTACTCATGGTGGGCTCTTTCTACTTGTGATGGGATCTCTGCACTCATGGTGGGATCTCTGCACTTGTGATGGGATCCATGCACTCATGGTGGGATCTCTGCACTTGTGATGGGATCTCTGCACTTGTGATGGGATCTCTGCACTTGTGATGGGATCTCTGCACTCAAGGTAGGATCTATGTACTCATAGTGGAATCTCTCTACTTGTGATGGGATCTCTGCACTTGTGGTGGGATCTCTGAACTTATGGTGGGTTCTCTGCACTTATGGTGGGATCTCTATACTCATAGTGGGATCTCTCTACTTGTGATGAGATCTCTACATTTGTGGTGGGATCTCTGTACTTGTGATGGGATATCTGCACTCATGTTGGGATCTGTGTATTCATAGTGGGATCTCTACTTATGATGGGATCTCTGTACTTGTGGTGGGATCTCTGTACTCATGGTGGGATCTCTGTACTCATAGTGGGATCTCTGCACTCATGGTGGGATCTCTGCACTTGTGGTGGGATTTCTGCTCTCATAGTGGGATCTCTCTACTTATGGTGGGATCTCTGCACTTGTGGTAGGATCTCTGCACTCATGGTGGGATATCTGCACTCGTGATGGGATCTCTGCACTTGTGGTAGGATCTCTGCACTCATGGTGGGATCTTTGTACTTGTGATGGTGTATCTGCACTCATGGTGGGATCTCTGCACTCATAGTGGGATCTCTCTACTTGTGATGGGATATCTGCACTTGTGGTGGGATGTCTGCACTTGTGATGGGATTTCTGTACTCATGGTAGGATCTCTGCACTTGTGGTAGGATCTCTGCACTTGTGATGGGATCTCTGCACATGTGGTGGGATCTATGCACTAATGGTGGGATCTCTGCACTTGTGGTGGGATCTCTGCACTCATAGTGGGATCTCTTCACTTGTGGTGGGATCTCTGCACTTGTGGTGGGATCTCTGCACATGTGGTGGGATCTCTATACTCATGGTGGGATCTCTGCACTTGTGATGGGATCTCTGCACTTATGGTGGGATCTTTGCACTTGTGATGGGATCTCTGCACTTGTGATAGGATCTCTGCATTCATGGTGGGATCTCTGCATGTGTGGTGAGATCTCTGCACTGATGCTGGGATCTTTGCACTTGTGGTGGGGTCTTTGCACTTGTGATAGGGTCTCTGCATTCATGATGGGATCTCTGCACATTTGGTGGGATCTCTGCACTTATGATGGGATCTCTGCACATGTGATGGGATCTCTGCACTCATGGTGTGATCTCTGCACTTGAGATAGGATCTCTGTACTCATGATGGAATCTCTGCACTTGTGGTGGGATCTCTGCACTCATAGTGGGATCTCTCTACTTGTGATGGGATCTATGCACTTATGGTGGGATCCTTGCACTTGTGATGGGATCTCTGCACTCATGGTGGGATCTGTGCATTCATGGTGGGATCTCTACACTTGTGGTGATATCTCTGCACTCATAGTGGGATCTCTCTACTTGTGATGGGATCTTTGTACTTGTGGTGGGATCTCTGCACATGTGATGGGATCTCTGCACTCATGGTGGGATCTCTGCATTTGAGATAGGATCTCTGTACTCATGATGGGATCTCTGCACTTGTGGTGGGATCTCTGCACTCATAGTAGGATCTCTCTACTTGTGATGGGATCTCTGCACTTATGGTGGGATCCTTGCACTTGTGATGGGATCTCTGCACTCATGGTGGGATCTGTGCATTCATGGTGGGATCTCTACACTTGTGGTGGCATCTCTGCACTCATAGTGGGATCTCTCTACTTGTGATGGGATCTTTGTACTTGTGGTGGGATCTCTGCACTTGTGATGGGATCTCTGCACTTGTGATGGGATCTCTGTATTCATGGTGGGATGTCTGCACTTGTGATGGGATCTCTGCACTTATGGTGGGATCTTTGTACTTGTGATGGGATCTCTGCACTTGTGATAGGATCTCTGCATTCATGGTAGGATCTCTGCATGTGTGGTGAGATCTCTGCACTGGTGCTGGGATCTTTGCACTTGTGGTGGGATCTCTGCACTTGTGATAGGATCTCTGCATTCATGGTGGGATCTCTGCACGTTTGGTGGGATCTCTGCACTTATGATGGGATCTCTGCACATGTGATGGGATCTCTGCACTCATGGTGTGATCTCTGCACTTGAGATAGGATCTCTGTACTCATGATGGGATCTCTGCACTTGTGGTGGGATCTCTGCACTCATAGTGGGATCTCTCTACTTGTGATGGGATCTATGCACTTATGGTGGTATCCTTGCACTTGTGATGGGATCTCTGCACTCATGGTGGGATCTGTGCATTCATGGTGGGATCTCTATACTTGTGGTGGTATCTCTGCACTCATAGTGGGATCTCTCTACTTGTGATGGGATATTTGTACTTGTGGTGGGATATGTGCACATGTGATGGGATCTCTGCACTCATGGTGGGATCTCTGCACTTGTGGTGGGATCTCTGCACTCATAGTGGGATCTCTTCACTTGTGGTGGGATCTCTGCACTTGTGATGGGATCTCTGCACTTATGGTGGGATCTTTGCACTTGTGATGGGATCTCTGCACTTGTGATAGGATCTCTGCATTCATGGTGGGATCTCTGCATGTGTGGTGAGATCTCTGCACTGATGCTGGGATTTTTGCACTTGTGGTGGGATCTTTGCACTTGTGATAGGGTCTCTGCATTCATGGTGGGATCTCTGCACATTTGGTGGGATCTCTGCACTTATGATGGGATCTCTGCACATGTGATGGGATCTCTGCACTCATGGTGTGATCTCTGCACTTGAGATAGGATCTCTGTACTCATGATGGGATCTCTGCACTTGTGATGGGATCTCTGCACTCATAGTGGGATCTCTCTACTTGTGATGGGATCTATGCACTTATGGTGGGATCCTTGCACTTGTGATGGGATCTCTGCACTCATGGTGGGATCTGTGCATTCATGGTGGGATCTCTACACTTGTGGTGGTATCTCTGCACTCATAGTAGGATCTCTCTACTTGTGATGGGATCTTTGTACTTGTGGTGGGATCTCTGCACATGTGATGGGATCTCTGCACTCATGGTGGGATCTCTGCATTTGAGATAGGATCTCTGTACTCATGATGGGATCTCTGCACTTGTGGTGGGATCTCTGCACTCATAGTGGGATCTCTCTACTTTTGATGGGATCTCTGCACTTATGGTGGGATCCTTGCACTTGTGATGGGATCTCTGCACTCATGGTGGGATCTGTGCATTCATGGTGGGATCTCTACACTTGTGGTGGTATCTCTGCACTCATAGTGGGATCTCTCTACTTGTGATGGGATCTTTGTACTTGTGGTGGGATCTCTGCACTTGTGATGGGATCTCTGCACTTGTGATGGGATCTCTGTATTCATGGTGGGATGTCTGCACTTGTGATGGGATCTCTGTACTCATGGTGGGCTCTTTCTACTTGTGATGGGATCTCTGCACTCATGGTGGGATCTCTGCACTTGTGATGGGATCCATGCACTCATGGTGGGATCTCTGCACTTGTGATGGGATCTCTGCACTTGTGATGGGATCTCTGCACTTGTGATGGGATCTCTGCACTTGTGATGGGATCTCTGCACTCAAGGTAGGATCTGTGTACTCATAGTGGAATCTCTCTACTTGTGATGGGATCTCTGCACTTGTGGTGGGATCTCTGAACTTATGGTGGGTTCTCTGCACTTATGGTGGGATCTCCATACTCATAGTGGGATCTCTCTACTTGTGATGAGATCTCTACATTTGTGGTGGGATCTCTGTACTTGTGATGGGATATCTGCACTCATGTTGGGATCTGTGTATTCATAGTGGGATCTCTACTTATGATGGGATCTCTGTACTTGTGGTGGGATCTCTGTACTCATGGTGGGATCTCTGTACTCATAGTGGGATCTCTGCACTCATGGTGGGATCTCTGCACTTGTGGTGGGATTTCTGCTCTCATAGTGGGATCTCTCTACCTATGGTGGGATCTCTGCACTTGTGGTAGGATCTCTGCACTCATGGTGGGATATCTGCACTCGTGATGGGATCTCTGCACTTGTGGTAGGATCTCTGCACTCATGGTGGGATCTTTGTACTTGTGATGGTGTATCTGCACTCATGGTGGGATCTCTGCACTCATAGTGGGATCTCTCTACTTGTGATGGGATATCTGCACTTGTGGTGGGATGTCTGCACTTGTGATGGGATTTCTGTACTCATGGTAGGATCTCTGCACTTGTGGTAGGATCTCTGCACTTGTGATGGGATCTCTGCACATGTGGTGGGATCTATGCACTTATGGTGGGATCTCTGCACTTGTGGTGGGATCTCTGCACTCATATTGGGATCTCTTCACTTGTGGTGGGATCTCTGCACTTGTGGTGGGATCTCTGCACATGTGGTGGGATCTCTATACTCATGGTGGGATCTCTGCACTTGTGATGGGATCTCTGCACTTATGGTGGGATCTTTGCACTTGTGATGGGATCTCTGCACTTGTGATAGGATCTCTGCATTCATGGTGGGATCTCTGCATGTGTGGTGAGATCTCTGCACTGATGCTGGGATCTTTGCACTTGTGGTGGGATCTTTGCACTTGTGATAGGGTCTCTGCATTCATGATGGGATCTCTGCACATTTGGTGGGATCTCTGCACTTATGATGGGATCTCTGCACATGTGATGGGATCTCTGCACTCATGGTGTGATCTCTGCACTTGAGATAGGATCTCTGTACTCATGATGGAATCTCTGCACTTGTGGTGGGATCTCTGCACTCATAGTGGGATCTCTCTACTTGTGATGGGATCTATGCACTTATGGTGGGATCCTTGCACTTGTGATGGGATCTCTGCACTCATGGTGGGATCTGTGCATTCATGGTGGGATCTCTACACTTGTGGTGATATCTCTGCACTCATAGTGGGATCTCTCTACTTGTGATGGGATCTTTGTACTTGTGGTGGGATCTCTGCACATGTGATGGGATCTCTGCACTCATGGTGGGATCTCTGCATTTGAGATAGGATCTCTGTACTCATGATGGGATCTCTGCACTTGTGGTGGGATCTCTGCACTCATAGTAGGATCTCTCTACTTGTGATGGGATCTCTGCACTTATGGTGGGATCCTTGCACTTGTGATGGGATCTCTGCACTCATGGTGGGATCTGTGCATTCATGGTGGGATCTCTACACTTGTGGTGGTATCTCTGCACTCATAGTGGGATCTCTCTACTTGTGATGGGATCTTTGTACTTGTGGTGGGATCTCTGCACTTGTGATGGGATCTCTGCACTTGTGATGGGATCTCTGTATTCATGGTGGGATGTCTGCACTTGTGATGGGATCTCTGTACTCATGGTGGGCTCTTTCTACTTGTGATGGGATCTCTGCACTCATGGTGGGATCTCTGCACTTGTGATGGGATCCCTGCACTCATGGTGGGATCTCTGCACTTGTGATGGGATCTCTGCACTTGTGATGGGATCTCTGCACTCAAGGTAGGATCTGTGTACTCATAGTGGAATCTCTCTACTTGTGATGGGATCTCTGCACTTGTGGTGGGATCTCTGCACTTATGGTGGGTTATCTGCACTTATGGTGGGATCTCTATACTCATAGTGGGATCTCTCTACTTGTGATGAGATATCTACATTTGTGATGGGATCTCTGCACTCATGTTGGGATCTGTGTACTCATAGTGGGATCTCTCTACTTATGATGGGATCTCTGTACTTGTGATGGGATCTCTCTACTTATGATGGGATCTCTGCACTTATGGTGGGATCTTTGCACTTATGGTGGGATCCTGCACTTGTGATAGGATCACTGCACTTATGGTGGGATCTCTGCACTTATGATGGGATCTCTTCACTTGTGGTGGGATCTCTGTGCTTGTGGTGGGATCTCTGCACTTGTGGTGGGATCTTTATACTCATGGTGGGCTCTCTGCACTTGTGATGGGATCTCTGCGCTCATGGTGGGATCTCTGCACTTATGGTAGGATCTCTGTACTCATAGTGGGATCTCTGCACTCATGGTGGGATCACTGCACTTGTGGTGGGATCTCTGCACTCATAGTGAGATCTCTCTACTTTTGATGGGATCTCTGCACTCATGGTGGGATCCCTGCACTTG
The DNA here is from genome assembly GCF_964261635.1 of Lissotriton helveticus. NCBI lineage: Eukaryota > Metazoa > Chordata > Amphibia > Caudata > Salamandridae > Lissotriton > Lissotriton helveticus. The sequence goes on from NC_136071.1 coordinate 368,533,506, forward strand.
TGATAGGATCTCCATACTCATAATGGGATCTCTGCACTTGTGATGGGATCTCTGCACTCATGGTGGGATCTCTGTACTTGTGATGGGATCTCTGCACTTGTGGTGGGATCTCCATACGTGTGATGGGATCTCTGCTTTTGTGATGGATCTCTGCACTCATGGTGGGATCACTGCACTTGTGGTGGGATCTCTGCACTCATAGTGAGATCTCTCTACTTTTGATGGGATCTCTGCACTCATGGTGGGATCCCTGCACTTGTGATGGGATCTTTGCACTTATGGTGGGATCTGTGCATTCATGGTGGGATCTCTGCACTTGTGGTGGTGTCTCTGCACTCATAGTGGGAACTCTCTACTTGTGATGCTATCTTTGTACTTGTGGTGGGATCTCTGCACTTGTGATAGGATCTCTGCACTTGTGATGGGATCTCTGCATTCATGGTGGGATCTCTGCACTTGTGATGGGATCTCTGCACTCATGGTGGGCTCTTTCTACTTGTGATGGGATCTCTGCACTCATGGTGGTATCTTTGCACTTGTGATGGGATCCCTGCACTCATGGTGGGATCTCTGCACTTGTGGTGGGATCTCTGCACTTGTGATGGGATCTCTGCACTCGTGATGGGATCTCTGCTCTCATGGTGGGATCTGTGTACTCATAGTGGAATCTCTCTACTTGTGATGGGATCTCTGCACTAGTGGTGGGATCTCTGCACTTATGGTGGGTTCTCTGCACTTATGGTGGGATCTCTATACTCATAGTGGGATCTCTCTACTTGTGATGAGATCTCTATATTTGTGGTGGGATCTCTGTACTTGTGATGGGATATCTGCACTCATGTTGGGATCTCTGCACTTGTGGTGGGATTTCTGCTCTCATAGTGGGATCTCTCTACTTATGGTGGGATCTCTGCACTTGTGATGGGATCTCTGCTCCTATGGAGGGATCTCTGCACTTGTGATGGGATCTCTGCACTTGTGATGGAATCTCTGCACTTGTGGTGGGATCTCTGCACTTGTGGTGGGATCTCTGCACTCATGGTGGGATATCTGCACTCGTGATGGGATCTCTGCACTTGCGGTAGGATCTCTGCACTCATGGTGGGATCTTTGTACTTGTGATGGTGTATCTGCACTCATGGTGGGATCTCTGCACTCATGGTGGGATCTTTGTACTTGTGATGGGATATCTGCACTTGTGGTGGGATCTCTGCACTTGTGATGGGATTTCTGCACTCATGGTAGGATCTCTGCACTTGTGATGGGATCTCTGTACTTGTGGTGGGATCTCTGCACTTGTGATGGGATCTCTGCACTGGTGTTGGGATCTTTGCATTCATGGTGGGATCTCTGAACTTGTGGTGGGATCTCTGCACTTGTGATGGGATCTCTGCACATGTGGTGGGGTCTATGCACTCATGGTGGGATCTCTGCACTTGTGGTGGGATCTCTGCACTCATAGTGGGATCTCTTCACTTGTGGTGGGATCTCTGCACTTGTGGTGGGATCTCTGCACATGTGGTGGATCTCTATACTCATGGTAGGATCTCTGCACTTGTGATGGGATCTATGCACTTATGGTGGAATCTTTGCACTTGTGATGGGATCTCTGCACTTATGGTGGGATCTTTGCACTTGTGATGGGATCTCTACACTTGTGATAGGATCTCTGTGTTCATGGTGGGATCTCTGCATGTGTGGTGAGATCTCTGCACTGATGCTGGGATCTTTGCACTTATGGTGGGATCTCTGCACTTGTGATAGGATCTCTGCATTCATGGTGGGATCTCTGCACGTTTGGTGGGATCTCTGCACTTATGATGGGATCTCTGCACATGTGATGGGATCTCTGCACTCATGGTGGGATCTCTGCACTTGAGATAGGATCTCTGTACTCATGATGGGATCTCTGCACTTGTGGTGGGATCTCTGCACTCATAGTGGGATCTCTCTACTTGTGATGGGATCTCTGCACTTATGGTGGGATCCTTGCACTTGTGATGGGATCTCTGTACTTGTGGTGGGATCTCTGCACTTGTGATGGGATCTCTGCACTGGTGTTGGGATCTTTGCATTCATGGTGGGATCTCTGCACTTGTGGTGGGATCTCTGCACTTGTGATGGGATCTCTGCACATGTGGTGGGATCTATGCACTCATGGTGGGATCTCTGGACTTGTGGTGGGATCTCTGCACTCATAGTGGGATCTCTTCACTTGTGGTGGGATCTCTGCACTTGTGGTGGGATCTCTGCACATGTGGTGGATCTCTATACTCATGGTAGGATCTCTGCACTTGTGATGGGATCTATGCACTTATGGTGGAATCTTTGCACTTGTGATGGGATCTCTGCATGTGTGGTGAGATATCTGCACTGATGCTGGGATCTTTGCACTTGTGGTGGGATCTCTGCACTTGTGATAGGATCTCTGCATTCATGGTGGGATCTCTGCACGTTTGGTGGGATCTCTGCACTTATGATGGGATCTCTGCTAATGTGATGGGATCTCTGCACTCATGGTGGGATCTCTGCACTTGAGATAGGATCTCTGTACTCATGATGGGATCTCTGCACTTGTGGTGGGATCTCTGCACTCATAGTGGGATCTCTCTACTTGTGATGGGATCTCTGCACTTATGGTGGGATCCTTGCACTTGTGATGGGATCTCTGCACTCATGGTAGGATCTGTGCATTCATGGTGGGATCTCTACACTTGTAGTGGTATCTTTGCACTCATAGTGGGATCTCTGCATCTGTGATGGGATCTCTGCACTCATGGTAGGATCACTGCACTTGTGGTGGGATCTCTGCACTCATAGTGAGATCTCTCTACTTTTGATGGTATCTCTGCACTCATGGTGGGATCCCTGCACTTGTGATAGGATCTCCGTACTCATGGTGGGATCTCTGCACTTTTGATGGGATCTCTGCACTCATGGTGGGATCTCTGCACTTGTGATGGGATCTCTGCACTTGTGGTGGGATCTTTATACTTGTGATGGGATCTCTGCTTTTGTGATGGGATCTCTGCACTCATGGTGGGATCACTGCACTTGTGGTGGGATCTATGCACTCATAGTGAGATATCTCTACTTTTGATGGGATCTCTGCACTCATGGTGGGATCCCTGCACTTGTGATGGGATCTCTGCACTCATGATGGGATCTCTGCACTCATGGTGGGATCTGTGTACTCATAGTAGAATCTCTCTACTTGTGATGGGATCTCTGCACTTGTGGTGGGATCTCTGCACTTATGGTGGGTTCTTTGCACTTATGGTGGGATCTCTATACTCATAGTGGGATCTCTCTACTTGTGATGAGATCTCTACATTTGTGATGGGATCTCTGCACTTGTGATGGGATATCTGCACTCATGTTGGGATCTGTGTACTCATAGTGGGATCTCTCTACTTATGATGGGATCTCTGTACTTGTGGTGGGATCTCTGTACTCATGGTGGGATCTCTGTACTCATAGTGGGATCTCTGCACTCATGGTGGGATCTCTGCACTAGTGGTGGGATTTCTGCTGTCATAGTGGGATCTCTCTACTTATGGTGGGATCTCTGCACTTGTGATGGGATCTCTGCTCCTATGGAGGGATCTCTGCACTTGTAATGGGATCTCTGCACTTGTGGTGGGATCTCTGCACTTGTGGTGGGATCTCTGCACTCATGGTGGGATATCTGCACTCGTGATGGGATCTCTGCACTTGTGGTAGGATCTCTGTACTCATGGTGGGATCTTTGTACTTGTGATTGTGTATCTGCACTCATGGTGGGATCTCTGCACTCATAGTGGGATCTCTCTATTTGTGATGGGATATCTGCACTTGTGGTGGGATCTCTGCACTTGTGATGGGATTTCTGCACTCATGGTAGGATCTCTGCACTTGTGATGGGAACTCTGTACTTGTGGTGGGATCTCTGCACTTGTGATGGGATCTCTGCACTGGTGTTGGGATCTTTGCATTCATGGTGGGATCTCTGCACTTGTGGTGGGATCTCTGCACTTGTGACGGGATCTATGCACATGTGGTGGGATCTATGCACTCATGGTGGGATCTCTGCACTTGTGGTGGGATCTCTGCACTCATAGTGGGATCTCTGCACTTGTGACGGGATATGTGCACATGTGGTAGGATCTATGCACTCATGGTGGGATCTCTGCACTTGTGGTGGGATCTTTGCACTTATGGTGGGATCCTGCACTTGTGATAGGATCACTGCACTTATGGTGGGATCTCTGCACTTATGATGGGATCTCTTCACTTGTGGTGGGATCTCTGTACTTGTGGTGGGATCTCTGCACTTGTGGTGGGATCTCTGCACTTATGGTGGGATCTCTGCACTTGTGATGGGATCTCTGCACTTGTGGTGGGATCTCTATACTTGTGATGGGATCTCTGCTTTTGTGATGGGATCTCTGCATTCATGGTGGGATCACTGCACTTGTGGTGGGATCTATGCACTCATAGTTAAATCTCTCTACTTTTGATGGGATCTCTGCACTCATGGTGGGATCCCTGCACTTGTGATGGGATCTCTGCACTCATGACGGGATCTCTGTACTCATGGTGGGATCTGTGTACTCATAGTAGAATCTCTCTACTTGTGATGGGATCTCTGCACTTGTGGTGGGATCTCTGCACTTATGGTGGGTTCTCTGCACTTATGGTGGGATCTCTATACTCATAGTGGGATCTCTCTACTTGTGATGAGATTTCTACATTTGTGATGGGATCTCTGCACTTGTGATGGGATATCTGCACTCATGTTGGGATCTGTGTACTCATAGTGGGATCTCTCTACTTATGATGGGATCTCTGTACTTGTGGTGGGATCTCTGTACTCATGGTGGGATCTCTGTACTCATAGTGGGATCTCTGCACTCATGGTGGGATCTGTGCACTTGTGGTGGGATTTCTGCTCTCATAGTGGGATCTCTCTACTTATGGTGGGATCTCTGCACTTGTGATGGGATATCTGCACTTGTGGTGGGATCTCTGCACTTGTGATGGGATTTCTGCACTCATGGTAGGATCTCTGCTCTTGTGATGGGATCTCTGTACTTGTGGTGGGATCTCTGCACTTGTGATGGGATCTCTGCACTGATGTTGGGATCTTTGCATTCATGATGGGATCTCTGCACTTGTGGTGGGATCTCTACACTTGTGATGGGATCTCTGCACATGTGGTGGGATCTATGCACTCATGGTGGGATCTCTGCACTTGTGGTGGGATCTCTGCACTCAAAGTGGGATCTCTTCACTTGTGGTGGGATCTCTGTACTTGTGGTGGGATTGCTGCACATGTGGTGGGATCTCTATACTCATGGTGGGATCTCTGCACTTGTGATGGGATATATGCACTTATGGTGGAATCTTTGCACTTGTGATGGGATCTCTGCACTTATGGTGGGATCTTTGCACTTGTGATGGGATCTCTGCACTTGTGATAGGATCTCTGCATTCATGGTGGGATCTCTGCATGTGTGGTGAGATCTCTGCACTGATGCTGGGATCTTTGCACTTGTGGTGGGATCTCTGCACTTGTGATAGGATCTCTGCATTCATGGTGGGATCTCTGCACATTTGGTGGGATCTCTGCACTTATGATGGGATCTCCACACATGTGATGGGATCTCTGTACTCATGATGGGATCTCTGCACTGGTGGTGGGATCTCTGCACTCATAGTGGGATCTCTCTACTTGTGATGGGATCTTTGCACTTATGGTGGGATCCTTGCACTTGTGATGGGATCTCTGCACTCATGGTGGGATCTGTGCATTCATGGTGGGATCTCTACACTTGTGGTGGTATCTCTGCACTCATAGTGGGATCTCTCTACTTGTGATGGGATCTTTGTACTTGTGGTGGGATCTCTGCACTTGTGATGGGATCTCTGCACTTGTGATGGGATCTCTGTATTCATGGTGGGATGTCTGCACTTGTGATGGGATCTCTGCACTTATGGTGGGATCTTTGTACTTGTGATGGGATCTCTGCACTTGTGATAGGATCTCTGCATTCATGGTAGGATCTCTGCATGTGTGGTGAGATCTCTGCACTGGTGCTGGGATCTTTGCACTTGTGGTGGGATCTCTGCACTTGTGATAGGATCTCTGCATTCATGGTGGGATCTCTGCACGTTTGGTGGGATCTCTGCACTTATGATGGGATCTCTGCACATGTGATGGGATCTCTGCACTCATGGTGTGATCTCTGCACTTGAGATAGGATCTCTGTACTCATGATGGGATCTCTGCACTTGTGGTGGGATCTCTGCACTCATAGTGGGATCTCTCTACTTGTGATGGGATCTATGCACTTATGGTGGTATCCTTGCACTTGTGATGGGATCTCTGCACTCATGGTGGGATCTGTGCATTCATGGTGGGATCTCTATACTTGTGGTGGTATCTCTGCACTCATAGTGGGATCTCTCTACTTGTGATGGGATATTTGTACTTGTGGTGGGATCTGTGCACATGTGATGGGATCTCTGCACTCATGGTGGGATCTCTGCACTTGTGGTGGGATCTCTGCACTCATAGTGGGATCTCTTCACTTGTGGTGGGATCTCTGCACTTGTGATGGGATCTCTGCACTTATGGTGGGATCTTTGCACTTGTGATGGGATCTCTGCACTTGTGATAGGATCTCTGCATTCATGGTGGGATCTCTGCATGTGTGGTGAGATCTCTGCACTGATGCTGGGATTTTTGCACTTGTGGTGGGATCTTTGCACTTGTGATAGGGTCTCTGCATTCATGGTGGGATCTCTGCACATTTGGTGGGATCTCTGCACTTATGATGGGATCTCTGCACATGTGATGGGATCTCTGCACTCATGGTGTGATCTCTGCACTTGAGATAGGATCTCTGTACTCATGATGGGATCTCTGCACTTGTGGTGGGATCTCTGCACTCATAGTGGGATCTCTCTACTTGTGATGGGATCTATGCACTTATGGTGGGATCCTTGCACTTGTGATGGGATCTCTGCACTCATGGTGGGATCTGTGCATTCATGGTGGGATCTCTACACTTGTGGTGGTATCTCTGCACTCATAGTAGGATCTCTCTACTTGTGATGGGATCTTTGTACTTGTGGTGGGATCTCTGCACATGTGATGGGATCTCTGCACTCATGGTGGGATCTCTGCATTTGAGATAGGATCTCTGTGCTCATGATGGGATCTCTGCACTTGTGGTGGGATCTCTGCACTCATAGTGGGATCTCTCTACTTTTGATGGGATCTCTGCACTTATGATGGGATCCTTGCACTTGTGATGGGATCTCTGCACTCATGGTGGGATCTGTGCATTCATGGTGGGATCTCTACACTTGTGGTGGTATCTCTGCACTCATAGTGGGATCTCTCTACTTGTGATGGGATCTTTGTACTTGTGGTGGGATCTCTGCACTTGTGATGGGATCTCTGCACTTGTGATGGGATCTCTGTATTCATGGTGGGATGTCTGCACTTGTGATGGGATCTCTGTACTCATGGTGGGCTCTTTCTACTTGTGATGGGATCTCTGCACTCATGGTGGGATCTCTGCACTTGTGATGGGATCCATGCACTCATGGTGGGATCTCTGCACTTGTGATGGGATCTCTGCACTTGTGATGGGATCTCTGCACTTGTGATGGGATCTCTGCACTCAAGGTAGGATCTGTGTACTCATAGTGGAATCTCTCTACTTGTGATGGGATCTCTGCACTTGTGGTGGGATCTCTGAACTTATGGTGGGTTCTCTGCACTTATGGTGGGATCTCTATACTCATAGTGGGATCTCTCTACTTGTGATGAGATCTCTACATTTGTGGTGGGATCTCTGTACTTGTGATGGGATATCTGCACTCATGTTGGGATCTGTGTATTCATAGTGGGATCTCTACTTATGATGGGATCTCTGTACTTGTGGTGGGATCTCTGTACTCATGGTGGGATCTCTGTACTCATAGTGGGATCTCTGCACTCATGGTGGGATCTCTGCACTTGTGGTGGGATTTCTGCTCTCATAGTGGGATCTCTCTACTTATGGTGGGATCTCTGCACTTGTGGTAGGATCTCTGCACTCATGGTGGGATATCTGCACTCGTGATGGGATCTCTGCACTTGTGGTAGGATCTCTGCACTCATGGTGGGATCTTTGTACTTGTGATGGTGTATCTGCACTCATGGTGGGATCTCTGCACTCATAGTGGGATCTCTCTACTTGTGATGGGATATCTGCACTTGTGGTGGGATGTCTGCACTTGTGATGGGATTTCTGTACTCATGGTAGGATCTCTGCACTTGTGGTAGGATCTCTGCACTTGTGATGGGATCTCTGCACATGTGGTGGGATCTATGCACTTATGGTGGGATCTCTGCACTTGTGGTGGGATCTCTGCACTCATAGTGGGATCTCTTCACTTGTGGTGGGATCTCTGCACTTGTGGTGGGATCTCTGCACATGTGGTGGGATCTCTATACTCATGGTGGGATCTCTACACTTGTGATGGGATCTCTGCACTTATGGTGGGATCTTTGCACTTGTGATGGGATCTCTGCACTTGTGATAGGATCTCTGCATTCATGGTGGGATCTCTGCATGTGTGGTGAGATCTCTGCACTGATGCTGGGATCTTTGCACTTGTGGTGGGATCTTTGCACTTGTGATAGGGTCTCTGCATTCATGATGGGATCTCTGCACATTTGGTGGGATCTCTGCACTTATGATGGGATCTCTGCACATGTGATGGGATCTCTGCACTCATGGTGTGATCTCTGCACTTGAGATAGGATCTCTGTACTCATGATGGAATCTCTGCACTTGTGGTGGGATCTCTGCACTCATAGTGGGATCTCTCTACTTGTGATGGGATCTATGCACTTATGGTGGGATCCTTGCACTTGTGATGGGATCTCTGCACTCATGGTGGGATCTGTGCATTCATGGTGGGATCTCTACACTTGTGGTGATATCTCTGCACTCATAGTGGGATCTCTCTACTTGTGATGGGATCTTTGTACTTGTGGTGGGATCTCTGCACATGTGATGGGATCTCTGCACTCATGGTGGGATCTCTGCATTTGAGATAGGATCTCTGTACTCATGATGGGATCTCTGCACTTGTGGTGGGATCTCTGCACTCATAGTAGGATCTCTCTACTTGTGATGGGATCTCTGCACTTATGATGGGATCCTTGCACTTGTGATGGGATCTGTGCACTCATGGTGGGATCTGTGCATTCATGGTGGGATCTCTACACTTGTGGTGGTATCTCTGCACTCATAGTGGGATCTCTCTACTTGTGATGGGATCTTTGTACTTGTGGTGGGATCTCTGCACTTGTGATGGGATCTCTGCACTTGTGATGGGATCTCTGTATTCATGGTGGGATGTCTGCACTTGTGATGGGATCTCTGCACTTGTGGTGGGATCTCTGCACATGTGGTGGATCTCTATACTCATGGTAGGATCTCTGCACTTGTGATGGGATCTATGCACTTATGGTGGAATCTTTGCACTTGTGATGGGATCTCTGCACTTGTGATAGGATCTCTGCATTCATGGTGGGATCTCTGCATGTGTGGTGAGATATCTGCACTGATGCTGGGATCTTTGCACTTGTGGTGGGATCTCTGCACTTGTGATAGGATCTCTGCATTCATGGTGGGATCTCTGCACGTTTGGTGGGATCTCTGCACTTATGATGGGATCTCTGCTAATGTGATGGGATCTCTGCACTCATGGTGGGATCTCTGCACTTGAGATAGGATCTCTGTACTCATGATGGGATCTCTGCACTTGTGGTGGGATCTCTGCACTCATAGTGGGATCTCTCTACTTGTGATGGGATCTCTGCACTTATGGTGGGATCCTTGCACTTGTGATGGGATCTCTGCACTCATGGTAGGATCTGTGCATTCATGGTGGGATCTCTACACTTGTAGTGGTATCTTTGCACTCATAGTGGGATCTCTGCATTTGTGATGGGATCTCTGCACTCATGGTAGGATCACTGCACTTGTGGTGGGATCTCTGCACTCATAGTGAGATCTCTCTACTTTTGATGGTATCTCTGCACTCATGGTGGGATCCCTGCACTTGTGATAGGATCTCCGTACTCATGGTGGGATCTCTGCACTTTTGATGGGATCTCTGCACTCATGGTGGGATCTCTGCACTTGTGATGGGATCTCTGCACTTGTGGTGGGATCTTTATACTTGTGATGGGATCTCTGCTTTTGTGATGGGATCTCTGCACTCATGGTGGGATCACTGCACTTGTGGTGGGATCTATGCACTCATAGTGAGATATCTCTACTTTTGATGGGATCTCTGCACTCATGGTGGGATCCCTGCACTTGTGATGGGATCTCTGCACTCATGATGGGATCTCTGCACTCATGGTGGGATCTGTGTACTCATAGTAGAATCTCTCTACTTGTGATGGGATCTCTGCACTTGTGGTGGGATCTCTGCACTTATGGTGGGTTCTTTGCACTTATGGTGGGATCTCTATACTCATAGTGGGATCTCTCTACTTGTGATGAGATCTCTACATTTGTGATGGGATCTCTGCACTTGTGATGGGATATCTGCACTCATGTTGGGATCTGTGTACTCATAGTGGGATCTCTCTACTTATGATGGGATCTCTGTACTTGTGGTGGGATCTCTGTACTCATGGTGGGATCTCTGTACTCATAGTGGGATCTCTGCACTCATGGTGGGATCTCTGCACTTGTGGTGGGATTTCTGCTGTCATAGTGGGATCTCTCTACTTATGGTGGGATCTCTGCACTTGTGATGGGATCTCTGCTCCTATGGAGGGATCTCTGCACTTGTAATGGGATCTCTGCACTTGTGGTGGGATCTCTGCACTTGTGGTGGGATCTCTGCACTCATGGTGGGATATCTGCACTCGTGATGGGATCTCTGCACTTGTGGTAGGATCTCTGTACTCATGGTGGGATCTTTGTACTTGTGATTGTGTATCTGCACTCATGGTGGGATCTCTGCACTCATAGTGGGATCTCTCTATTTGTGATGGGATATCTGCACTTGTGGTGGGATCTCTGCACTTGTGATGGGATTTCTGCACTCATGGTAGGATCTCTGCACTTGTGATGGGAACTCTGTACTTGTGGTGGGATCTCTGCACTTGTGATGGGATCTCTGCACTGGTGTTGGGATCTTTGCATTCATGGTGGGATCTCTGCACTTGTGGTGGGATCTCTGCACTTGTGACGGGATCTATGCACATGTGGTGGGATCTATGCACTCATGGTGGGATCTCTGCACTTGTGGTGGGATCTCTGCACTCATAGTGGGATCTCTGCACTTGTGACGGGATATGTGCACATGTGGTGGGATCTATGCACTCATGGTGGGATCTCTGCACTTGTGGTGGGATCTTTGCACTTATGGTGGGATCCTGCACTTGTGATAGGATCACTGCACTTATGGTGGGATCTCTGCACTTATGATGGGATCTCTTCACTTGTGGTGGGATCTCTGTACTTGTGGTGGGATCTCTGCACTTGTGGTGGGATCTCTGCACTTATGGTGGGATCTCTGCACTTGTGATGGGATCTCTGCACTTGTGGTGGGATCTCTATACTTGTGATGGGATCTCTGCTTTTGTGATGGGATCTCTGCATTCATGGTGGGATCACTGCACTTGTGGTGGGATCTATGCACTCATAGTTAAATCTCTCTACTTTTGATGGGATCTCTGCACTCATGGTGGGATCCCTGCACTTGTGATGGGATCTCTGCACTCATGACGGGATCTCTGTACTCATGGTGGGATCTGTGTACTCATAGTAGAATCTCTCTACTTGTGATGGGATCTCTGCACTTGTGGTGGGATCTCTGCACTTATGGTGGGTTCTCTGCACTTATGGTGGGATCTCTATACTCATAGTGGGATCTCTCTACTTGTGATGAGATTTCTACATTTGTGATGGGATCTCTGCACTTGTGATGGGATATCTGCACTCATGTTGGGATCTGTGTACTCATAGTGGGATCTCTCTACTTATGATGGGATCTCTGTACTTGTGGTGGGATCTCTGTACTCATGGTGGGATCTCTGTACTCATAGTGGGATCTCTGCACTCATGGTGGGATCTGTGCACTTGTGGTGGGATTTCTGCTCTCATAGTGGGATCTCTCTACTTATGGTGGGATCTCTACACTTGTGGTGATATCTCTGCACTCATAGTGGGATCTCTCTACTTGTGATGGGATCTTTGTACTTGTGGTGGGATCTCTGCACATGTGATGGGATCTCTGCACTCATGGTGGGATCTCTGCATTTGAGATAGGATCTCTGTACTCATGATGGGATCTCTGCACTTGTGGTGGGATCTCTGCACTCATAGTAGGATCTCTCTACTTGTGATGGGATCTCTGCACTTATGATGGGATCCTTGCACTTGTGATGGGATCTGTGCACTCATGGTGGGATCTGTGCATTCATGGTGGGATCTCTACACTTGTGGTGGTATCTCTGCACTCATAGTGGGATCTCTCTACTTGTGATGGGATCTTTGTACTTGTGGTGGGATCTCTGCACTTGTGATGGGATCTCTGCACTTGTGATGGGATCTCTGTATTCATGGTGGGATGTCTGCACTTGTGATGGGATCTCTGCACTTGTGGTGGGATCTCTGCACATGTGGTGGATCTCTATACTCATGGTAGGATCTCTGCACTTGTGATGGGATCTATGCACTTATGGTGGAATCTTTGCACTTGTGATGGGATCTCTGCACTTGTGATAGGATCTCTGCATTCATGGTGGGATCTCTGCATGTGTGGTGAGATATCTGCACTGATGCTGGGATCTTTGCACTTGTGGTGGGATCTCTGCACTTGTGATAGGATCTCTGCATTCATGGTGGGATCTCTGCACGTTTGGTGGGATCTCTGCACTTATGATGGGATCTCTGCTAATGTGATGGGATCTCTGCACTCATGGTGGGATCTCTGCACTTGAGATAGGATCTCTGTACTCATGATGGGATCTCTGCACTTGTGGTGGGATCTCTGCACTCATAGTGGGATCTCTCTACTTGTGATGGGATCTCTGCACTTATGGTGGGATCCTTGCACTTGTGATGGGATCTCTGCACTCATGGTAGGATCTGTGCATTCATGGTGGGATCTCTACACTTGTAGTGGTATCTTTGCACTCATAGTGGGATCTCTGCATTTGTGATGGGATCTCTGCACTCATGGTAGGATCACTGCACTTGTGGTGGGATCTCTGCACTCATAGTGAGATCTCTCTACTTTTGATGGTATCTCTGCACTCATGGTGGGATCCCTGCACTTGTGATAGGATCTCCGTACTCATGGTGGGATCTCTGCACTTTTGATGGGATCTCTGCACTCATGGTGGGATCTCTGCACTTGTGATGGGATCTCTGCACTTGTGGTGGGATCTTTATACTTGTGATGGGATCTCTGCTTTTGTGATGGGATCTCTGCACTCATGGTGGGATCACTGCACTTGTGGTGGGATCTATGCACTCATAGTGAGATATCTCTACTTTTGATGGGATCTCTGCACTCATGGTGGGATCCCTGCACTTGTGATGGGATCTCTGCACTCATGATGGGATCTCTGCACTCATGGTGGGATCTGTGTACTCATAGTAGAATCTCTCTACTTGTGATGGGATCTCTGCACTTGTGGTGGGATCTCTGCACTTATGGTGGGTTCTTTGCACTTATGGTGGGATCTCTATACTCATAGTGGGATCTCTCTACTTGTGATGAGATCTCTACATTTGTGATGGGATCTCTGCACTTGTGATGGGATATCTGCACTCATGTTGGGATCTGTGTACTCATAGTGGGATCTCTCTACTTATGATGGGATCTCTGTACTTGTGGTGGGATCTCTGTACTCATGGTGGGATCTCTGTACTCATAGTGGGATCTCTGCACTCATGGTGGGATCTCTGCACTTGTGGTGGGATTTCTGCTGTCATAGTGGGATCTCTCTACTTATGGTGGGATCTCTGCACTTGTGATGGGATCTCTGCTCCTATGGAGGGATCTCTGCACTTGTAATGGGATCTCTGCACTTGTGGTGGAATCTCTGCACTTGTGGTGGGATCTCTGCACTCATGGTGGGATATCTGCACTCGTGATGGGATCTCTGCACTTGTGGTAGGATCTCTGTACTCATGGTGGGATCTTTGTACTTGTGATTGTGTATCTGCACTCATGGTGGGATCTCTGCACTCATAGTGGGATCTCTCTATTTGTGATGGGATATCTGCACTTGTGGTGGGATCTCTGCACTTGTGATGGGATTTCTGCACTCATGGTAGGATCTCTGCACTTGTGATGGGAACTCTGTACTTGTGGTGGGATCTCTGCACTTGTGATGGGATCTCTGCACTGGTGTTGGGATCTTTGCATTCATGGTGGGATCTCTGCACTTGTGGTGGGATCTCTGCACTTGTGACGGGATCTATGCACATGTGGTGGGATCTATGCACTCATGGTGGGATCTCTGCACTTGTGGTGGGATCTCTGCACTCATAGTGGGATCTCTGCACTTGTGACGGGATATGTGCACATGTGGTGGGATCTATGCACTCATGGTGGGATCTCTGCACTTGTGGTGGGATCTTTGCACTTATGGTGGGATCCTGCACTTGTGATAGGATCACTGCACTTATGGTGGGATCTCTGCACTTATGATGGGATCTCTTCACTTGTGGTGGGATCTCTGTACTTGTGGTGGGATCTCTGCACTTGTGGTGGGATCTCTGCACTTATGGTGGGATCTCTGCACTTGTGATGGGATCTCTGCACTTGTGGTGGGATCTCTATACTTGTGATGGGATCTCTGCTTTTGTGATGGGATCTCTGCATTCATGGTGGGATCACTGCACTTGTGGTGGGATCTATGCACTCATAGTTAAATCTCTCTACTTTTGATGGGATCTCTGCACTCATGGTGGGATCCCTGCACTTGTGATGGGATCTCTGCACTCATGACGGGATCTCTGTACTCATGGTGGGATCTGTGTACTCATAGTAGAATCTCTCTACTTGTGATGGGATCTCTGCACTTGTGGTGGGATCTCTGCACTTATGGTGGGTTCTCTGCACTTATGGTGGGATCTCTATACTCATAGTGGGATCTCTCTACTTGTGATGAGATTTCTACATTTGTGATGGGATCTCTGCACTTGTGATGGGATATCTGCACTCATGTTGGGATCTGTGTACTCATAGTGGGATCTCTCTACTTATGATGGGATCTCTGTACTTGTGGTGGGATCTCTGTACTCATGGTGGGATCTCTGTACTCATAGTGGGATCTCTGCACTCATGGTGGGATCTGTGCACTTGTGGTGGGATTTCTGCTCTCATAGTGGGATCTCTCTACTTATGGTGGGATCTCTGCACTTGTGATGGGATATCTGCACTTGTGGTGGGATCTCTGCACTTGTGATGGGATTTCTGCACTCATGGTAGGATCTCTGCTCTTGTGATGGGATCTCTGTACTTGTGGTGGGATCTCTGCACTTGTGATGGGATCTCTGCACTGATGTTGGGATCTTTGCATTCATGATGGGATCTCTGCACTCATGGTGGGATCTCTGCACTTGTGATGGGATCTCTGCACATGTGGTGGGATCTATGCACTCATGGTGGGATCTCTGCACTTGTGGTGGGATCTCTGCACTCAAAGTGGGATCTCTTCACTTGTGGTGGGATCTCTGTACTTGTGGTGGGATTGCTGCACATGTGGTGGGATCTCTATACTCATGGTGGGATCTCTGCACTTGTGATGGGATATATGCACTTATGGTGGAATCTTTGCACTTGTGATGGGATCTCTGCACTTATGGTGGGATCTTTGCACTTGTGATGGGATCTCTGCACTTGTGATAGGATCTCTGCATTCATGGTGGGATCTCTGCATGTGTGGTGAGATCTCTGCACTGATGCTGGGATCTTTGCACTTGTGGTGGGATCTCTGCACTTGTGATAGGATCTCTGCATTCATGGTGGGATCTCTGCACATTTGGTGGGATCTCTGCACTTATGATGGGATCTCCACACTTGTGATGGGATGTCTGCACCTGTGATGGGATTTCTGCACTCATGGTAGGATCTCTGCACTTGTGGTAGGATCTCTGCACTTGTGATGGGATCTCTGCACACATGGTGGGATCTATGCACTTATGGTGGGATCTCTGCACTTGTGGTGGGATCTCTGCACTCATAGTGGGATCTCTTCACTTGTGGTGGGATCTCTGCACTTGTGGTGGGATCTCTGCACATGTGGTGGGATCTCTATACTCATGGTGGGATCTCTGCACTTGTGATGGGATCTCTGCACTTATGGTGGGATCTTTGCACTTGTGATGGGATCTCTGCACTTGTGATAGGATCGCTGCATTCATGGTGGGATCTCTGCATGTGTGGTGAGATCTCTGCACTGATGCTGGGATCTTTGCACTTGTGGTGGGATCTCTTCACTTGTGATAGGGTCTCTGCATTCATGGTGGGATCTCTGCACGTTTGGTGGGATCTCTGCACTTATGATGGGATCTCTGCACATGTGATGGGATCTCTGCACTCATGGTGTGATCTCTGCACTTGAGATAGGATCTCTGTACTCATGATGGGATCTCTGCACTTGTGGTGGGATCTCTGCACTCATAGTGGGATCTCTCTACTTGTGATGGGATCTATGCACTTATGGTGGGATCCTTGCACTTGTGATGGGATCTCCGCACTCATGGTGGGATCTTTGCATTCATGGTGGGATCTCTACGCTTGTGGTGGTATCTCTGCACTCATAGTGGGATCTCTCTACTTGTGATGGGATCTTTGTACTTGTGGTGGGATCTTTGCACATGTGATGGGATCCATGCACTCATGGTGGGATCTCTGCACTTGAGATAGGATCATTGTACTCATGATGGGATCTCTGCACTTGTGGTGGGATCTCTGCACTCATAGTGGGATCTCTCTACTTGTGATGGGATCTCTGCACTGATGGTGGGATCCTTGCACTTGTGATGGGATCTCTGCACTCATGGTGGGATCTGTGCATTCATGGTGGGATCTCTACACTTGTGGTGGTATCTCTGCAATCATAGTGGGATCTCTCTACTTGTGATGGGATCTTTGTACTTGTGGTGGGATCTCTGCACTTGTGATGGGATCTCTGCACTTGTGATGGGATCTCTGTATTCATGGTGGGATGTCTGCACTTGTGATGGGATCTCTGTACTCATGGTGGGCTCCTTCTACTTGTGATGGGATCGCTGCACTCATGGTGGGATCTCTGCACTTGTGATGGGATCCCTGCACTCATGGTGGGATCTCTGCACTTGTGATGGGATCTCTGCACTTGTGATGGGATCTCTGCACTTGTGATGGGATCTCTGCACTCAAGGTAGGATCTGTGTATTCATAGTGGAATCTCTCTACTTGTGATAGGATCTCTGCACTTGTGGTGGGATCTCTGCACTTATGGTGGGTTCTCTGCACTTATGGTAGGATCTCTATACTCATAGTGGGATCTCTCTACTTGTGATGAGATATCTACATTTGTGGTGGGATCTCTGCACTTGTGATGGGATCTCTGCACTCATGTTGGGATCTGTGTACTCATAGTGGGATCTCTCTACTTATGATGGGATCTCTGTACTTGTGATGGGATCTTTGTACTCATGGTGGGATCTCTGTACTCATAGTGGGATCTCTGCACTCATGGTGGGATCTCTGCACTTGTGGTGGGATTTCTGCTCTCATAGTGGGATCTCTCTACTTATGGTGGGATCTCTGCACTTGTGATGGGATCTCTGCTCCTATGGAGGGATCTCCACACTTGTGATGGGATCTCTGCACTTGTGGTGGGATCTCTGCACTTGTGGTGGGATCTCTGCACTCATGGTGGGATATCTGCACTCATGATGGGATCTCTGCACTTGTGGTAGGATCTTTGCACTCATGGTGGGATCTTTGTACTTGTGATGGTATATCTGCACTCATGGTGGGATCTCTGCACTCATAGTGGGATCTCTCTACTTGTGATGGGATCTCTGCATTTTGGGTTGGATCTCTGCACTTGTGATGGGATCTCTGTACTTGTGGTGGGATCTCTGCACTTGTGATGGGATCTCTGCACTTGTGGTGGGATCTCTGAACTTATGGTGGGTTCTCTGCACTTATGGTGGGATCTCTATACTCATAGTGGGATCTCTCTACTTGTGATGAGATCTCTACATTTGTGGTAGGATCTCTGTACTTGTGATGGGATATCTGCACTCATGTTGGGATCTGTGTATTCATAGTGGGATCTCTACTTATGATGGGATCTCTGTACTTGTGGTGGGATCTCTGTACTCATGGTGGGATCTCTGTACTCATAGTGGGATCTCTGCACTCATGGTGGGATCTCTGCACTTGTGGTGGGATTTCTGCTCTCATAGTGGGATCTCTCTACTTATGGTGGGATCTCTGCACTTGTGATGGGATCTCTGCTCCTTAGGAGGGATCTCTGCACTTGTGATGGGATCTCTGCACTTGTGGTGGGATCTCTGCACTTGTGGTGGGATCTCTGCACTCATGGTGGGATATCTGCACTCATGATGGGATCTCTGCACTTGTGGTAGGATCTCTGCACTCATGGTGGGATCTTTGTACTTGTGATGGTGTATCTGCACTCATGGTGGGATCTCTGCACTCATAGTGGGATCTCTCTACTTGTGATGGGATATCTGCACTTGTGGTGGGATGTCTGCACTTGTGATGGGATTTCTGCACTCATGGTAGGATCTCTGCACTTGTGGTAGGATCTCTGCACTTGTGATGGGATCTCTGCACACGTGATGGGATCTATGCACTTATGGTGGGATCTCTGCACTTGTGGTGGGATCTCTGCACTCATAGTGGGATCTCTTCACTTGTGGTGGGATCTCTGCACTTGTGGTGGGATCTCTGCACATGTGGTGGGATCTCTATACTCATGGTGGGATCTCTGCACATGTGATGGGATCTCTGCACTCATGGTGGGATCTCTGCACTTGAGATAGGATCTTTGCACTCATAGTGGGATATCTCTACTTGTGATGGGATCTTTGCACTTATGGTGGTATCCTTGCACTTGTGATGGGATCTCTGCACTCATGGTGGGATCTGTGCATTCATGGTGGGATCTCTACACTTGTGGTGGTATCTCTGCACTCATAGTGGGATCTCTCTACTTGTGATGGGATCTTTGTACTTGTGGTAGGATCTCTGCACATGTGATGGGATCTCTGCACTCATGGTGGGATCTCTGCACTTGAGATAGGATCTCTGTACTCATGATGGGATCTCTACACTTGTGGTGGTATCTCTGCACTCATAGTGGGATCTCTCTACTTGTGATGGGATCTTTGTACTTGTGGTGGGATCTCTGCACTTGTGATGGGATCTCTGCACTTGTGATGGGATCTCTGCACTCATGATGGGATCTCTGCACTCAAGGTAGGATCTGTGTACTCATAGTGGAATATCTCTACTTGTGATGGGATCTCTGCACTTGTGGTGGGATCTCTGAACTTATGGTGGGTTCTCTGCACTTATGGTGGGATCTCTATACTCATAGTGGGATCTCTCTACTTGTGATGAGATCTCTACATTTGTGGTGGGATCTCTGTACTTGTGATGGGATATCTGCACTCATGTTGGGATCTGTGTATTCATAGTGGGATCTCTACTTATGATGGGATCTCTGTACTTGTGGTGGGATCTCTGTACTCATGGTGGGATCTCTGTACTCATAGTGGGATCTCTGCACTCATGGTGGGATCTCTGCACTTGTGGTGGGATTTCTGCTCTCATAGTGGGATCTCTCTACTTATGGTGGGATCTCTGCACTTGTGATGGGATCTCTGCTCCTTAGGAGGGATCTCTGCACTTGTGATGGGATCTCTGCACTTGTTGTGGGAACTCTGCACTCATGGTAGGATATCTGCACTCGTGATGGGATCTCTGCACTTGTGGTAGGATCTCTGCACTCATGGTGGGATCTTTGTACTTGTGATGGTGTATCTGCACTCATGGTGGGATCTCTGCACTCATAGTGGGATCTCTCTACTTGTGATGGTATATTTGCACTTGTGATGGGATGTCTGCACCTGTGATGGGATTTCTGCACTCATGGTAGGATCTCTGCACTTGTGGTAGGATCTCTGCACTTGTGATGGGATCTCTGCACACATGGTGGGATCTATGCACTTATGGTGGGATCTCTGCACTTGTGGTGGGATCTCTGCACTCATAGTGGGATCTCTTCCCTTGTGGTGGGATCTCTGCACTTGTGGTGGGATCTCTGCACATGTGGTGGGATCTCTATACTCATGGTGGGATCTCTGCACTTATGATGGGATCTCTGCACTTATGGTGGGATCTTTGCACTTGTGATGGGATCTCTGCACTTGTGATAGGATCGCTGCATTCATGGTGGGATCTCTGCATGTGTGGTGAGATCTCTGCACTGATGCTGGGATCTTTGCACTTGTGGTGGGATCTCTTCACTTGTGATAGGGTCTCTGCATTCATGGTGGGATCTCTGCACGTTTGGTGGGATCTCTGCACTTATGATGGGATCTCTGCAAATGTGATGGGATCTCGGCACTCATGGTGTGATCTCTGCACTTGAGATAGGATCTCTGTACTCATGATGGGATCTCTGCACTTGTGGTGGGATCTCTGCACTCATAGTGGGATCTCTCTACTTGTGATGGGATCTATGCACTTATGGTGGGATCCTTGCACTTGTGATGGGATCTCTGCACTCATGGTGGGATCTGTGCATTCATGGTGGGATCTCTACGCTTGTGGTGGTATCTCTGCACTCATAGTGGGATCTCTCTACTTGTGATGGGATCTTTGTACTTGTGGTGGGATCTCTGCACATGTGATGGGATCTCTGCACTCATGGTGGGATCTCTGCACTTGAGATAGGATTATTGTACTCATGATGGGATCTCTGCACTTGTGGTGGGATCTCTGCACTCATAGTGGGATCTCTCTACTTGTGATGGGATCTCTGCACTGATGGTGGGATCCTTGCACTTGTGATGGGATCTCTGCACTCATGGTGGGATCTGTGCATTCATGGTGGGATCTCTACACTTGTGGTGGTATCTCTGCAATCATAGTGGGATCTCTCTACTTGTGATGGGATCTTTGTACTTGTGGTGGGATCTCTGCACTTGTGATGGGATCTCTGCACTTGTGATGGGATCTCTGTATTCATGGTGGGATGTCTGCACTTGTGATGGGATCTCTGTACTCATGGTGGGCTCCTTCTACTTGTGATGGGATCG
This sequence comes from Lissotriton helveticus, assembly GCF_964261635.1. Taxonomy (NCBI): domain Eukaryota; kingdom Metazoa; phylum Chordata; class Amphibia; order Caudata; family Salamandridae; genus Lissotriton; species Lissotriton helveticus. Next base: position 368,554,883 of record NC_136071.1, read on the forward strand.
CTGCACTCATGGTGGGATCTCTGCACTTGTGATGGGATCCCTGCACTCATGGTGGGATCTCTGCACTTGTGATGGGATCTCTGCACTTGTGATGGGATCTCTGCACTCAAGGTAGGATCTGTGTATTCATAGTGGAATCTCTCTACTTGTGATGGGATCTCTGCACTTGTGGTGGGATCTCTGCACTTATGGTGGGTTCTCTGCACTTATGGTGGGATCTCTATACTCATAGTGGGATCTCTCTACTTGTGATGAGATATCTACATTTGTGGTGGGATCTCTGCACTTGTGATGGGATCTCTGCACTCATGTTGGGATCTGTGTACTCATAGTGGGATCTCTCTACTTATGATGGGATCTCTGTACTTGTGATGGGATCTTTGTACTCATGGTGGGATCTCTGTACTCATAGTGGGATCTCTGCACTCATGGTGGGATCTCTGCACTTGTGGTGGGATTTCTGCTCTCATAGTGGGATCTCTCTACTTATGGTGGGATCTCTGCACTTGTGATGGGATCTCTGCTCCTATGGAGGGATCTCCACACTTGTGATGGGATCTCTGCACTTGTGGTGGGATCTCTGCACTTGTGGTGGGATCTCTGCACTCATGGTGGGATATCTGCACTCGTGATGGGATCTCTGCACTTGTGGTAGGATCTCTGCACTCATGGTGGGATCTTTGTACTTGTGATGGTGTATCTGCACTCATGGTGGGATCTCTGCACTCATAGTGGGATCTCTCTACTTGTGATGGGATATCTGCACTTGTGGTGGGATGTCTGCACTTGTGATGGGATTTCTGTACTCATGGTAGGATCTCTGCACTTGTGGTAGGATCTCTGCACTTGTGATGGGATCTCTGCACATGTGGTGGGATCTATGCACTTATGGTGGGATCTCTGCACTTGTGGTGGGATCTCTGCACTCATAGTGGGATCTCTTCACTTGTGGTGGGATCTCTGCACTTGTGGTGGGATCTCTGCACATGTGGTGGGATCTCTATACTCATGGTGGGATCTCTACACTTGTGATGGGATCTCTGCACTTATGGTGGGATCTTTGCACTTGTGATGGGATCTCTGCACTTGTGATAGGATCTCTGCATTCATGGTGGGATCTCTGCATGTGTGGTGAGATCTCTGCACTGATGCTGGGATCTTTGCACTTGTGGTGGGATCTTTGCACTTGTGATAGGGTCTCTGCATTCATGATGGGATCTCTGCACATTTGGTGGGATCTCTGCACTTATGATGGGATCTCTGCACATGTGATGGGATCTCTGCACTCATGGTGTGATCTCTGCACTTGAGATAGGATCTCTGTACTCATGATGGAATCTCTGCACTTGTGGTGGGATCTCTGCACTCATAGTGGGATCTCTCTACTTGTGATGGGATCTATGCACTTATGGTGGGATCCTTGCACTTGTGATGGGATCTCTGCACTCATGGTGGGATCTGTGCATTCATGGTGGGATCTCTACACTTGTGGTGATATCTCTGCACTCATAGTGGGATCTCTCTACTTGTGATGGGATCTTTGTACTTGTGGTGGGATCTCTGCACATGTGATGGGATCTCTGCACTCATGGTGGGATCTCTGCATTTGAGATAGGATCTCTGTACTCATGATGGGATCTCTGCACTTGTGGTGGGATCTCTGCACTCATAGTAGGATCTCTCTACTTGTGATGGGATCTCTGCACTTATGATGGGATCCTTGCACTTGTGATGGGATCTGTGCACTCATGGTGGGATCTGTGCATTCATGGTGGGATCTCTACACTTGTGGTGGTATCTCTGCACTCATAGTGGGATCTCTCTACTTGTGATGGGATCTTTGTACTTGTGGTGGGATCTCTGCACTTGTGATGGGATCTCTGCACTTGTGATGGGATCTCTGTATTCATGGTGGGATGTCTGCACTTGTGATGGGATCTCTGCACTTGTGGTGGGATCTCTGCACATGTGGTGGATCTCTATACTCATGGTAGGATCTCTGCACTTGTGATGGGATCTATGCACTTATGGTGGAATCTTTGCACTTGTGATGGGATCTCTGCACTTGTGATAGGATCTCTGCATTCATGGTGGGATCTCTGCATGTGTGGTGAGATATCTGCACTGATGCTGGGATCTTTGCACTTGTGGTGGGATCTCTGCACTTGTGATAGGATCTCTGCATTCATGGTGGGATCTCTGCACGTTTGGTGGGATCTCTGCACTTATGATGGGATCTCTGCTAATGTGATGGGATCTCTGCACTCATGGTGGGATCTCTGCACTTGAGATAGGATCTCTGTACTCATGATGGGATCTCTGCACTTGTGGTGGGATCTCTGCACTCATAGTGGGATCTCTCTACTTGTGATGGGATCTCTGCACTTATGGTGGGATCCTTGCACTTGTGATGGGATCTCTGCACTCATGGTAGGATCTGTGCATTCATGGTGGGATCTCTACACTTGTAGTGGTATCTTTGCACTCATAGTGGGATCTCTGCATTTGTGATGGGATCTCTGCACTCATGGTAGGATCACTGCACTTGTGGTGGGATCTCTGCACTCATAGTGAGATCTCTCTACTTTTGATGGTATCTCTGCACTCATGGTGGGATCCCTGCACTTGTGATAGGATCTCCGTACTCATGGTGGGATCTCTGCACTTTTGATGGGATCTCTGCACTCATGGTGGGATCTCTGCACTTGTGATGGGATCTCTGCACTTGTGGTGGGATCTTTATACTTGTGATGGGATCTCTGCTTTTGTGATGGGATCTCTGCACTCATGGTGGGATCACTGCACTTGTGGTGGGATCTATGCACTCATAGTGAGATATCTCTACTTTTGATGGGATCTCTGCACTCATGGTGGGATCCCTGCACTTGTGATGGGATCTCTGCACTCATGATGGGATCTCTGCACTCATGGTGGGATCTGTGTACTCATAGTAGAATCTCTCTACTTGTGATGGGATCTCTGCACTTGTGGTGGGATCTCTGCACTTATGGTGGGTTCTTTGCACTTATGGTGGGATCTCTATACTCATAGTGGGATCTCTCTACTTGTGATGAGATCTCTACATTTGTGATGGGATCTCTGCACTTGTGATGGGATATCTGCACTCATGTTGGGATCTGTGTACTCATAGTGGGATCTCTCTACTTATGATGGGATCTCTGTACTTGTGGTGGGATCTCTGTACTCATGGTGGGATCTCTGTACTCATAGTGGGATCTCTGCACTCATGGTGGGATCTCTGCACTTGTGGTGGGATTTCTGCTGTCATAGTGGGATCTCTCTACTTATGGTGGGATCTCTGCACTTGTGATGGGATCTCTGCTCCTATGGAGGGATCTCTGCACTTGTAATGGGATCTCTGCACTTGTGGTGGGATCTCTGCACTTGTGGTGGGATCTCTGCACTCATGGTGGGATATCTGCACTCGTGATGGGATCTCTGCACTTGTGGTAGGATCTCTGTACTCATGGTGGGATCTTTGTACTTGTGATTGTGTATCTGCACTCATGGTGGGATCTCTGCACTCATAGTGGGATCTCTCTATTTGTGATGGGATATCTGCACTTGTGGTGGGATCTCTGCACTTGTGATGGGATTTCTGCACTCATGGTAGGATCTCTGCACTTGTGATGGGAACTCTGTACTTGTGGTGGGATCTCTGCACTTGTGATGGGATCTCTGCACTGGTGTTGGGATCTTTGCATTCATGGTGGGATCTCTGCACTTGTGGTGGGATCTCTGCACTTGTGACGGGATCTATGCACATGTGGTGGGATCTATGCACTCATGGTGGGATCTCTGCACTTGTGGTGGGATCTCTGCACTCATAGTGGGATCTCTGCACTTGTGACGGGATATGTGCACATGTGGTGGGATCTATGCACTCATGGTGGGATCTCTGCACTTGTGGTGGGATCTTTGCACTTATGGTGGGATCCTGCACTTGTGATAGGATCACTGCACTTATGGTGGGATCTCTGCACTTATGATGGGATCTCTTCACTTGTGGTGGGATCTCTGTACTTGTGGTGGGATCTCTGCACTTGTGGTGGGATCTCTGCACTTATGGTGGGATCTCTGCACTTGTGATGGGATCTCTGCACTTGTGGTGGGATCTCTATACTTGTGATGGGATCTCTGCTTTTGTGATGGGATCTCTGCATTCATGGTGGGATCACTGCACTTGTGGTGGGATCTATGCACTCATAGTTAAATCTCTCTACTTTTGATGGGATCTCTGCACTCATGGTGGGATCCCTGCACTTGTGATGGGATCTCTGCACTCATGACGGGATCTCTGTACTCATGGTGGGATCTGTGTACTCATAGTAGAATCTCTCTACTTGTGATGGGATCTCTGCACTTGTGGTGGGATCTCTGCACTTATGGTGGGTTCTCTGCACTTATGGTGGGATCTCTATACTCATAGTGGGATCTCTCTACTTGTGATGAGATTTCTACATTTGTGATGGGATCTCTGCACTTGTGATGGGATATCTGCACTCATGTTGGGATCTGTGTACTCATAGTGGGATCTCTCTACTTATGATGGGATCTCTGTACTTGTGGTGGGATCTCTGTACTCATGGTGGGATCTCTGTACTCATAGTGGGATCTCTGCACTCATGGTGGGATCTGTGCACTTGTGGTGGGATTTCTGCTCTCATAGTGGGATCTCTCTACTTATGGTGGGATCTCTGCACTTGTGATGGGATATCTGCACTTGTGGTGGGATCTCTGCACTTGTGATGGGATTTCTGCACTCATGGTAGGATCTCTGCTCTTGTGATGGGATCTCTGTACTTGTGGTGGGATCTCTGCACTTGTGATGGGATCTCTGCACTGATGTTGGGATCTTTGCATTCATGATGGGATCTCTGCACTCATGGTGGGATCTCTGCACTTGTGATGGGATCTCTGCACATGTGGTGGGATCTATGCACTCATGGTGGGATCTCTGCACTTGTGGTGGGATCTCTGCACTCAAAGTGGGATCTCTTCACTTGTGGTGGGATCTCTGTACTTGTGGTGGGATTGCTGCACATGTGGTGGGATCTCTATACTCATGGTGGGATCTCTGCACTTGTGATGGGATATATGCACTTATGGTGGAATCTTTGCACTTGTGATGGGATCTCTGCACTTATGGTGGGATCTTTGCACTTGTGATGGGATCTCTGCACTTGTGATAGGATCTCTGCATTCATGGTGGGATCTCTGCATGTGTGGTGAGATCTCTGCACTGATGCTGGGATCTTTGCACTTGTGGTGGGATCTCTGCACTTGTGATAGGATCTCTGCATTCATGGTGGGATCTCTGCACATTTGGTGGGATCTCTGCACTTATGATGGGATCTCCACACTTGTGATGGGATGTCTGCACCTGTGATGGGATTTCTGCACTCATGGTAGGATCTCTGCACTTGTGGTAGGATCTCTGCACTTGTGATGGGATCTCTGCACACATGGTGGGATCTATGCACTTATGGTGGGATCTCTGCACTTGTGGTGGGATCTCTGCACTCATAGTGGGATCTCTTCACTTGTGGTGGGATCTCTGCACTTGTGGTGGGATCTCTGCACATGTGGTGGGATCTCTATACTCATGGTGGGATCTCTGCACTTGTGATGGGATCTCTGCACTTATGGTGGGATCTTTGCACTTGTGATGGGATCTCTGCACTTGTGATAGGATCGCTGCATTCATGGTGGGATCTCTGCATGTGTGGTGAGATCTCTGCACTGATGCTGGGATCTTTGCACTTGTGGTGGGATCTCTTCACTTGTGATAGGGTCTCTGCATTCATGGTGGGATCTCTGCACGTTTGGTGGGATCTCTGCACTTATGATGGGATCTCTGCACATGTGATGGGATCTCTGCACTCATGGTGTGATCTCTGCACTTGAGATAGGATCTCTGTACTCATGATGGGATCTCTGCACTTGTGGTGGGATCTCTGCACTCATAGTGGGATCTCTCTACTTGTGATGGGATCTATGCACTTATGGTGGGATCCTTGCACTTGTGATGGGATCTCCGCACTCATGGTGGGATCTTTGCATTCATGGTGGGATCTCTACGCTTGTGGTGGTATCTCTGCACTCATAGTGGGATCTCTCTACTTGTGATGGGATCTTTGTACTTGTGGTGGGATCTTTGCACATGTGATGGGATCCATGCACTCATGGTGGGATCTCTGCACTTGAGATAGGATCATTGTACTCATGATGGGATCTCTGCACTTGTGGTGGGATCTCTGCACTCATAGTGGGATCTCTCTACTTGTGATGGGATCTCTGCACTGATGGTGGGATCCTTGCACTTGTGATGGGATCTCTGCACTCATGGTGGGATCTGTGCATTCATGGTGGGATCTCTACACTTGTGGTGGTATCTCTGCAATCATAGTGGGATCTCTCTACTTGTGATGGGATCTTTGTACTTGTGGTGGGATCTCTGCACTTGTGATGGGATCTCTGCACTTGTGATGGGATCTCTGTATTCATGGTGGGATGTCTGCACTTGTGATGGGATCTCTGTACTCATGGTGGGCTCCTTCTACTTGTGATGGGATCGCTGCACTCATGGTGGGATCTCTGCACTTGTGATGGGATCCCTGCACTCATGGTGGGATCTCTGCACTTGTGATGGGATCTCTGCACTTGTGATGGGATCTCTGCACTTGTGATGGGATCTCTGCACTCAAGGTAGGATCTGTGTATTCATAGTGGAATCTCTCTACTTGTGATAGGATCTCTGCACTTGTGGTGGGATCTCTGCACTTATGGTGGGTTCTCTGCACTTATGGTAGGATCTCTATACTCATAGTGGGATCTCTCTACTTGTGATGAGATATCTACATTTGTGGTGGGATCTCTGCACTTGTGATGGGATCTCTGCACTCATGTTGGGATCTGTGTACTCATAGTGGGATCTCTCTACTTATGATGGGATCTCTGTACTTGTGATGGGATCTTTGTACTCATGGTGGGATCTCTGTACTCATAGTGGGATCTCTGCACTCATGGTGGGATCTCTGCACTTGTGGTGGGATTTCTGCTCTCATAGTGGGATCTCTCTACTTATGGTGGGATCTCTGCACTTGTGATGGGATCTCTGCTCCTATGGAGGGATCTCCACACTTGTGATGGGATCTCTGCACTTGTGGTGGGATCTCTGCACTTGTGGTGGGATCTCTGCACTCATGGTGGGATATCTGCACTCATGATGGGATCTCTGCACTTGTGGTAGGATCTTTGCACTCATGGTGGGATCTTTGTACTTGTGATGGTATATCTGCACTCATGGTGGGATCTCTGCACTCATAGTGGGATCTCTCTACTTGTGATGGGATCTCTGCATTTTGGGTTGGATCTCTGCACTTGTGATGGGATCTCTGTACTTGTGGTGGGATCTCTGCACTTGTGATGGGATCTCTGCACTTGTGGTGGGATCTCTGAACTTATGGTGGGTTCTCTGCACTTATGGTGGGATCTCTATACTCATAGTGGGATCTCTCTACTTGTGATGAGATCTCTACATTTGTGGTAGGATCTCTGTACTTGTGATGGGATATCTGCACTCATGTTGGGATCTGTGTATTCATAGTGGGATCTCTACTTATGATGGGATCTCTGTACTTGTGGTGGGATCTCTGTACTCATGGTGGGATCTCTGTACTCATAGTGGGATCTCTGCACTCATGGTGGGATCTCTGCACTTGTGGTGGGATTTCTGCTCTCATAGTGGGATCTCTCTACTTATGGTGGGATCTCTGCACTTGTGATGGGATCTCTGCTCCTTAGGAGGGATCTCTGCACTTGTGATGGGATCTCTGCACTTGTGGTGGGATCTCTGCACTTGTGGTGGGATCTCTGCACTCATGGTGGGATATCTGCACTCATGATGGGATCTCTGCACTTGTGGTAGGATCTCTGCACTCATGGTGGGATCTTTGTACTTGTGATGGTGTATCTGCACTCATGGTGGGATCTCTGCACTCATAGTGGGATCTCTCTACTTGTGATGGGATATCTGCACTTGTGGTGGGATGTCTGCACTTGTGATGGGATTTCTGCACTCATGGTAGGATCTCTGCACTTGTGGTAGGATCTCTGCACTTGTGATGGGATCTCTGCACACGTGATGGGATCTATGCACTTATGGTGGGATCTCTGCACTTGTGGTGGGATCTCTGCACTCATAGTGGGATCTCTTCACTTGTGGTGGGATCTCTGCACTTGTGGTGGGATCTCTGCACATGTGGTGGGATCTCTATACTCATGGTGGGATCTCTGCACATGTGATGGGATCTCTGCACTCATGGTGGGATCTCTGCACTTGAGATAGGATCTTTGCACTCATAGTGGGATATCTCTACTTGTGATGGGATCTTTGCACTTATGGTGGTATCCTTGCACTTGTGATGGGATCTCTGCACTCATGGTGGGATCTGTGCATTCATGGTGGGATCTCTACACTTGTGGTGGTATCTCTGCACTCATAGTGGGATCTCTCTACTTGTGATGGGATCTTTGTACTTGTGGTAGGATCTCTGCACATGTGATGGGATCTCTGCACTCATGGTGGGATCTCTGCACTTGAGATAGGATCTCTGTACTCATGATGGGATCTCTACACTTGTGGTGGTATCTCTGCACTCATAGTGGGATCTCTCTACTTGTGATGGGATCTTTGTACTTGTGGTGGGATCTCTGCACTTGTGATGGGATCTCTGCACTTGTGATGGGATCTCTGCACTCATGATGGGATCTCTGCACTCAAGGTAGGATCTGTGTACTCATAGTGGAATATCTCTACTTGTGATGGGATCTCTGCACTTGTGGTGGGATCTCTGAACTTATGGTGGGTTCTCTGCACTTATGGTGGGATCTCTATACTCATAGTGGGATCTCTCTACTTGTGATGAGATCTCTACATTTGTGGTGGGATCTCTGTACTTGTGATGGGATATCTGCACTCATGTTGGGATCTGTGTATTCATAGTGGGATCTCTACTTATGATGGGATCTCTGTACTTGTGGTGGGATCTCTGTACTCATGGTGGGATCTCTGTACTCATAGTGGGATCTCTGCACTCATGGTGGGATCTCTGCACTTGTGGTGGGATTTCTGCTCTCATAGTGGGATCTCTCTACTTATGGTGGGATCTCTGCACTTGTGATGGGATCTCTGCTCCTTAGGAGGGATCTCTGCACTTGTGATGGGATCTCTGCACTTGTTGTGGGAACTCTGCACTCATGGTAGGATATCTGCACTCGTGATGGGATCTCTGCACTTGTGGTAGGATCTCTGCACTCATGGTGGGATCTTTGTACTTGTGATGGTGTATCTGCACTCATGGTGGGATCTCTGCACTCATAGTGGGATCTCTCTACTTGTGATGGTATATTTGCACTTGTGATGGGATGTCTGCACCTGTGATGGGATTTCTGCACTCATGGTAGGATCTCTGCACTTGTGGTAGGATCTCTGCACTTGTGATGGGATCTCTGCACACATGGTGGGATCTATGCACTTATGGTGGGATCTCTGCACTTGTGGTGGGATCTCTGCACTCATAGTGGGATCTCTTCCCTTGTGGTGGGATCTCTGCACTTGTGGTGGGATCTCTGCACATGTGGTGGGATCTCTATACTCATGGTGGGATCTCTGCACTTATGATGGGATCTCTGCACTTATGGTGGGATCTTTGCACTTGTGATGGGATCTCTGCACTTGTGATAGGATCGCTGCATTCATGGTGGGATCTCTGCATGTGTGGTGAGATCTCTGCACTGATGCTGGGATCTTTGCACTTGTGGTGGGATCTCTTCACTTGTGATAGGGTCTCTGCATTCATGGTGGGATCTCTGCACGTTTGGTGGGATCTCTGCACTTATGATGGGATCTCTGCAAATGTGATGGGATCTCGGCACTCATGGTGTGATCTCTGCACTTGAGATAGGATCTCTGTACTCATGATGGGATCTCTGCACTTGTGGTGGGATCTCTGCACTCATAGTGGGATCTCTCTACTTGTGATGGGATCTATGCACTTATGGTGGGATCCTTGCACTTGTGATGGGATCTCTGCACTCATGGTGGGATCTGTGCATTCATGGTGGGATCTCTACGCTTGTGGTGGTATCTCTGCACTCATAGTGGGATCTCTCTACTTGTGATGGGATCTTTGTACTTGTGGTGGGATCTCTGCACATGTGATGGGATCTCTGCACTCATGGTGGGATCTCTGCACTTGAGATAGGATTATTGTACTCATGATGGGATCTCTGCACTTGTGGTGGGATCTCTGCACTCATAGTGGGATCTCTCTACTTGTGATGGGATCTCTGCACTGATGGTGGGATCCTTGCACTTGTGATGGGATCTCTGCACTCATGGTGGGATCTGTGCATTCATGGTGGGATCTCTACACTTGTGGTGGTATCTCTGCAATCATAGTGGGATCTCTCTACTTGTGATGGGATCTTTGTACTTGTGGTGGGATCTCTGCACTTGTGATGGGATCTCTGCACTTGTGATGGGATCTCTGTATTCATGGTGGGATGTCTGCACTTGTGATGGGATCTCTGTACTCATGGTGGGCTCCTTCTACTTGTGATGGGATCGCTGCACTCATGGTGGGATCTCTGCACTTGTGATGGGATCCCTGCACTCATGGTGGGATCTCTGCACTTGTGATGGGATCTCTGCACTTGTGATGGGATCTCTGCACTCAAGGTAGGATCTGTGTATTCATAGTGGAATCTCTCTACTTGTGATGGGATCTCTGCACTTGTGGTGGGATCTCTGCACTTATGGTGGGTTCTCTGCACTTATGGTGGGATCTCTATACTCATAGTGGGATCTCTCTACTTGTGATGAGATATCTACATTTGTGGTGGGATCTCTGCACTTGTGATGGGATCTCTGCACTCATGTTGGGATCTGTGTACTCATAGTGGGATCTCTCTACTTATGATGGGATCTCTGTACTTGTGATGGGATCTTTGTACTCATGGTGGGATCTCTGTACTCATAGTGGGATCTCTGCACTCATGGTGGGATCTCTGCACTTGTGGTGGGATTTCTGCTCTCATAGTGGGATCTCTCTACTTATGGTGGGATCTCTGCACTTGTGATGGGATCTCTGCTCCTATGGAGGGATCTCCACACTTGTGATGGGATCTCTGCACTTGTGGTGGGATCTCTGCACTTGTGGTGGGATCTCTGCACTCATGGTGGGATATCTGCACTCATGATGGGATCTCTGCACTTGTGGTAGGATCTCTGCACTCATGGTGGGATCTTTGTACTTGTGATGGTATATCTGCACTCATGGTGGGATCTCTGCACTCATAGTGGGATCTCTCTACTTGTGATGGGATCTCTGCATTTTGGGTTGGATCTCTGCACTTGTGATGGGATCTCTGTACTTGTGGTGGGATCTCTGCACTTGTGATGGGATCTCTGCACTTGTGGTGGGATCTCTGAACTTATGGTGGGTTCTCTGCACTTATGGTGGGATCTCTATACTCATAGTGGGATCTCTCTACTTGTGATGAGATCTCTACATTTGTGGTGGGATCTCTGTACTTGTGATGGGATAGCTGCACTCATGTTGGGATCTGTGTATTCATAGTGGGATCTCTACTTATGATGGGATCTCTGTACTTGTGGTGGGATCTCTGTACTCATGGTGGGATCTCTGTACTCATAGTGGGATCTCTGCACTCATGGTGGGATCTCTGCACTTGTGGTGGGATTTCTGCTCTCATAGTGGGATCTCTCTACTTATGGTGGGATCTCTGCACTTGTGATGGGATCTCTGCTCCTTAGGAGGGATCTCTGCACTTGTGATGGGATCTCTGCACTTGTGGTGGGATCTCTGCACTTGTGGTGGGATCTCTGCACTCATGGTGGGATATCTGCACTCGTGATGGGATCTCTGCACTTGTGGTAGGATCTCTGCACTCATGGTGGGATCTTTGTACTTGTGATGGTGTATCTGCACTCATGGTGGGATCTCTGCACTCATAGTGGGATCTCTCTACTTGTGATGGGATATCTGCACTTGTGGTGGGATGTCTGCACTTGTGATGGGATTTCTACACTCATGGTAGGATCTCTGCACTTGTGGTAGGATCTCTGCACTTGTGATGGGATCTCTGCACACGTGATGGGATCTATGCACTTATGGTGGGATCTCTGCACTTGTGGTGGGATCTCTGCACTCATAGTGGGATCTCTTCACTTGTGGTGGGATCTCTGCACTTGTGGTGGGATCTCTGCATATGTGGTGGGATCTCTATACTCATGGTGGGATCTCTGCACTTGTGATGGGATATCTGCACTTATGGTGGGATCTTTGCACTTGTGATGGGATCTCTGCACTTGTGATAGGATCGCTGCATTCATGGTGGGATCTCTGCATGTGTGGTGAGATCTCTGCACTGATGCTGGGATCTTTGCACTTGTGGTGGGATCTCTGCACTTGTGATAGGGTCTCTGCATTCATGGTGGGATCTCTGCATGTTTGGTGGGATCTCTGCACTTATGATGGGATCCTTGCACATGTGATGGGATCTCTGCACTCATGGTGTGATCTCTGCACTTGAGATAGGATCTCTGTACTCATGATGGGATCTCTGCACTTGTGGTGGGATCTCTGCACTCATAGTGGGATCTCTCTACTTGTGATGGGATCTATGCACCTATGGTGGGATCCTTGCACTTGTGATGGGATCTCTGCACTCATGGTGGGATCTGTGCATTCATGGTGGGATCTCTACACTTGTGGTGGTATCTCTGCACTCATAGTGGGATCTCTCTACTTGTGATGGGATCTTTGTACTTGTGGTGGGATCTCTGCACATGTGATGGGATCTCTGCACTCATGGTGGGATCTCTGCACTTGAGATAGGATCATTGTACTCATGATGGGATCTCTGCACTTGTGGTGGGATCTCTGCACTCATAGTGGGATCTCTCTACTTGTGATGGGATCTCTGCACTGATGGTGGGATCCTTGCACTTGTGATGGGATCTCTGCACTCATGGTGGGATCTGTGCATTCATGGTGGGATCTCTACACTTGTAGTGGTATCTCTGCACTCATAGTGGGATCTCTCTACTTGTGATGGGATCTCTGCACTTGTGATGGGATCTCTGCACTTGTGATGGGATCTCTGTATTCATGGTGGGATGTCTGCACTTGTGATGGGATCTCTGTACTCATGGTGGGCTCCTTCTACTTGTGATGGGATCTCTGCACTCATGGTGGGATCTCTGCACTTGTGATGGGATCCCTGCACTCATGGTGGGATCTCTGCACTTGTGATGGGATCTCTGTGCTTGTGATGGGATCTCTGCACTTGTGGTGGGATCTCTGCACTTATGGTGGGTTCTCTGCACTTATGGTGGGATCTCTATACTCATAGTGGGATCTCTCTACTTGTGATGAGATATCTACATTTGTGGTGGGATCTCTGCACTTGTGATGGGATCTCTGCACTCATGTTGGGATCTGTGTACTCATAGTGGGATCTCTCTACTTATGATGGGATCTCTGTACTTGTGATGGGATCTTTGTACTCATGGTGGGATCTCTGTACTCATAGTGGGATCTCGGCACTCATGGTGGGATCTCTGCACTTGTGGTGGGATTTCTGCTCTCATAGTGGGATCTCTCTACTTATGGTGGGATCTCTGCACTTGTGATGGGATCTCTGCTCCTATGGAGGGATCTCCGCACTTGTGATGGGATCTCTGCACTTGTGGTGGGATCTCTGCACTTGTGGTGGGATCTCTGCACTCATGGTGGGATATCTGCACTCATGATGGGATCTCTGCACTTGTGGTAGAATCTCTGCACTCATGGTGGGATCTTTGTACTTGTGATGGTATATCTGCACTCATGGTGGGATCTCTGCACTCATAGTGGGATCTCTCTACTTGTGATGGGATCTCTGCATTTTGGGTTGGATCTCTGCACTTGTGATGGGATCTCTGTACTTGTGGTGGGATCTCTGCACTTGTGATGGGATCTCTGCACTTGTGGTGGGATCTCTGCACTCATAGTGGGATCTCTTCACTTGTGATGGGATCTCTGCACTTGTGATGGGATCTCTGCACTCAAGGTAGGATCTGTGTACTCATAGTGGAATCTCTCTACTTGTGATGGGATCTCTGCACTTGTGGTGGGATCTCTGCACTTATGGTGGGTTCTCTGCACTTATGGTGGGATCTCTATACTCATAGTGGGATCTCTCTACTTGTGATGAGATATCTACATTTGTGGTGGGATCTCTGCACTTGTGATGGGATCTCTGCACTCATGTTGGGATCTGTGTACTCATAGTGGGATCTCTCTACTTATGATGGGATCTCTGTACTTGTGATGGGATCTTTGTACTCATGGTGGGATCTCTGTACTCATAGTGGGATCTCTATACTCATGGTGGGATCTCTGCACTTGTGGTAGAATTTCTGCTCTCATAGTGGGATCTCTCTACTTATGGTGGGATCTCTGCACTTGTGATGGGATCTCTGCTCCTATGGAGGGATCTCTGCACTTGTGATGGGATCTCTGCACTTGTGGTGGGATCTCTGCACTTGTGGTGGGATCTCTGCACTCATGGTGGGATACCTGCACTCATGATGGGATCTCTGCACTTGTGGTGGGATCTCTGCACTCATGGTGGGATCTGTGCATTCATGGTGGGATCTCTGCACTTGTGGTGGTATCTCTGCACTCATAGTGGGATCTCTCTACTTGTGATGGGATCTTTGTACTTGTGGTGGGATCTCTGCACTTGTGATGGGATCTCTGCACTTGTGATGGGATCTCTGCATTCATGGTGGGATCTCTGCACTTGTGATGGGATCTCTGCACTCATGGTGGGCTCTTTCTACTTGTGATAGGATCTCTGCACTCATGGTGGGATCATTGCACTTGTGGTGGGATCTCTGCACTCATAGTGAGATCTCTCTACTTTTGATTGGATCTCTGCACTCATGGTGGGATCCCTGCACTTGTGATAGGATCTCCATACTCATGGTGGGATCTCTGCACTTGTGATGGGATCTCTGGACTCATGGTGGGATCTCTGCACTTGTGATGGGATCTCTGCACTTGTGGTGGGATCTCTATACTTGTGATGGGATCTCTGCTTTTGTGATGGGATCTCTGCACTCATGATGGGATCACTGCACTTGTGGTGAGATCTCTGCACTCATGGTGGGATCCCTGCACTTGTGATGGGATCTCTGCACTCATGGTGGGATCTGTGCATTCATGGTGGGATCTCTGCACTTGTGGTGGTATCTCTGCACTCATAGTGGGAACTCTCTACTTGTGATGCTATCTTTGTACTTGTGGTGGGATCTCTGCACTTGTGATGGGATCTCTGCACTTGTGATGGGATCTCTAGATTCATGGTGGGATCTCTGCACTTGTGATGGGATCTCTGCACTCATGGTGGGCTCTTTCTAATTGTGATGGGATCTCTGCACTCATGGTGGGATCTCTGCACTTGTGATGGGATCCCTGCACTCATGGTGGGATCTCTGCACTTGTGGTGGGATCTCTGCACTTGTGATGGGATCTCTGCACTCGTGATGGGATCTCTGCACTCATGGTGGGATCTGTGTACTCATAGTGGAATCTTTCTACTTGTGATGGGATCTCTGCACTTGTGGTGGGATCTCTGCACTTATGGTGGGTTTTCTGCACTTATGGTGGGATCTCTATACTCATAGTGGGATCTCTCTACTTGTGATGAGATCTCTACATTTGTGGTGGGATCTCTGTACTTGTGATAGGATATCTGCAATCATGTTGGGATCTGTCTATTCATAGTGGGATCTCTCTACTTATGATGGGATCTCTGTACTTGTGGTGGGATCTCTGTACTCATGGTGGGATCTCTGTACTCATAGTGGGATCTCTGCACTCATGGTGGGATCTCTGCACTTGTGGTGGCATTTTTGCTCTCATAGTGGGATCTCTCTACTTATGGTGGGATCTCTGCACTTGTGATGGGATCTCTGCTCCTATGGAGGGATCTCTGCACTTGTGATGGGATCTCTGCATTTGTGGTGGGATCTCTGCACTTGTGGTGGGATCTCTGCACTCATGGTGGGATATCTGCACTCATGATGGGATCTCTGCACTTGTGGTAGGATCTCTGCACTCATGGTGGGATCTTTGTACTTGTGATGGTGTATCTGCACTCATGGTGGGATCTCTGCACTCATAGTGGGATCTCTCTACTTGTGATGGGATATCTGCACTTGTGGTGGGATGTCTACACTTGTGATGGGATTTCTGCACTCATGGTAGGATCTCTGCACTTGTGGTGGGATCTCTGCACTTGTGATGGGATCTCTGCACATGTGGTGGGATCTATGCACTTATGGTGGGATCTCTGCACTTGTGGTGGGATCTCTGCACTCATAGTGGGATCTCTTCACTTGTGGTGGGATCTCTGCACTTGTGGTGGGATCTCTGCACATGTGGTGGGATCTATATACTCATAGTGGGATCTCTGCACTTGTGATAAGATCTATGCACTTATGGTGGAATCTTTGCACTTGTGATGGGATCTC
Source organism: Lissotriton helveticus (assembly GCF_964261635.1). Taxonomy (NCBI): domain Eukaryota; kingdom Metazoa; phylum Chordata; class Amphibia; order Caudata; family Salamandridae; genus Lissotriton; species Lissotriton helveticus. Next base: position 368,571,516 of record NC_136071.1, read on the forward strand.
TGCACTTATGGTGGGATCTTTGTACATTTGATGGGATCTCTGCACTTATGATAGGATCTCTGCATTCATGGTGGGATCTCTGCATGTGTGGTGAGATCTCTGCACTGATGCTGGGATCTTTGCACTTGTGGTGGGATCTCTGCACTTGTGATAGGATCTCTGCATTCATGGTGGGATCTCTGCATGTTTGGTGGGATCTCTGCAGTTATGATGGGATCTCTGCACATGTGATGGGATCTCTGCACTCACGGTGGGATCTCTGCACTTGAGATAGGATCTCTGTACTCATGATGGGATCTCTGCACTTGTGGTGGGATCTCTGCACTCATAGTGGGATCTCTCTACTTGTGATGGGATCTCTGCACTTATGGTGGGATCCTTGCACTTGTGATGGGATCTCTGCACTCATGGTGGGATCTGTGCATTCATGGTGGGATCTCTACACTTGTGATGGTATCTCTGCACTCATAGTGGGATCTCTCTACTTGTGATGGGATCTTTGTACTTGTGGTGGGATCTCTGCACTTGTGATGGGATCTCTGCACTTGTGATGGGTTCTCTGTATTCATGGTGGGATCTCTGCACTTGTGATGGGATCTCTGTACTCATGGTGGGCTCTTTCTACTTGTGATGGGATCTCTGCACTCATGGTGGGATCTCTGCACTTGTGATGGGATCCCTGCACTCATGGTGGGATCTCTGCACTTGTGATGGGATCTCTGCACTTGTGATTGGATCTCTGCACTCGTGATGGGATCTCTGCACTCAAGGTAGGATCTGTGTACTCATAGTGGAAACTCTCTACTTGTGATGGGATATCTGCACTTGTGGTGGGACCTCTGCACTTATGGTGGGTTCTCTGCACTTATGGTGGGATCTCTATACTCATAGTGGGATCTCTCTACTTGTGATGAGATATCTACATTTGTGGTGGGATCTCTGCACTTGTGATGGGATCTCTGCACTCATGTTGGGATCTGTGTACTCATAGTGGGATCTCTCTACTTATGATGGGATCTCTGTACTTGTGGTGGGATCTTTGTACTCATGGTGGGATCTCTGTACTCATAGTGGGATCTCTGCACTCATGGTAGGATCTCTGCACTTGTGGTGGGATTTCTGCTCTCATAGTGGGATCTCTCTACTTATGGTGGGATCTCTGCACTTGTGATGGAATCTCTGCTCCTATGGAGGGATCTCCACACTTGTGATGGGATCTCTGCACTTGTGATGGGATCTCTGCACTTGTGGTGGGATCTCTGCACTCATGGTGGGATATCTGCACTCATGATGGGATCTCTGCACTTGTGGTAGGATCTCTGTACTCATGGTGGGATCTTTGTACTTGTGATGGTATATCTGCACTCATGGTGGGATCTCTGCACTCATAGTGGGATCTCTCTACTTGTGATGGGATCTCTGCACTTGTGGTGGGATCTCTGCACTTGTGATGGGAGCTCTGTACTTGTGATGGGATCTCTGCATTTGTGATGGGATCTCTGCACTCATGGTGGGATCCCTGCACTTGTGATAGGATCTCCATACTCATGGTGGGATCTCTGCACTTGTGATGGGATCTCTGGACTCATGGTGGGATCTCTGCACTTGTGATGGGATCTCTGCACTTGTGGTGGGATCTCTATACTTGTGAGGGGATCTCTGCTTTTGTGATGGGATCTCTGCACTCATGGTGGGATCACTGCACTTGTGGTGGGATCTCTGCACTCATAGTGAGATCTCTCTACTTTTGATGGGATCTCTGCACTCATGGTTGGATCCCTGCACTTGTGATGGGATCTCTGCACTCATGGTGCGATCTGTGCATTCATGGTGGGATCTCTGCACTTGTGGTGGTATCTCTGCACTCATAGTGGGAACTCTCTACTTGTGATGCTATCTTTGTACTTGTGGTGGGATCTCTGCACTTGTGATGGGATCTCTGCACTTGTGATGGGATCTCTAGATTCATGGTGGGATCTCTGCACTTGTGATGGGATCTCTGCACTCATGGGGGGCTCTTTCTACTTGTGATGGGATCTCTGCACTCATGGTGGGATCTCTGCACTTGTGATGGGATCCCTGCACTCATGGTGGGATCTCTGCACTTGTGGTGGGATCTCTGCACTTGTGATGGGATCTCTGCACTCGTGATGGGATCTCTGCACTCATGGTGGGATCTGTGTACTCATAGTGGAATCTTTCTACTTGTGATGGGATCTCTGCACTTGTGGTGGGATCTCTGCACTTATGGTGGGATCTCTATACTCATAGTGGGATCTCTCTACTTGTGATGAGATCTCTACATTTGTGGTGGGATCTCTATACTTGTGATAGGATATCTGCACTCATATTGGGATCTGTGTATTCATAGTGGGATCTCTCTACTTATGATGGGATCTCTGTACTTGTGGTGGGATCTCTGTACTCATGGTGGGATCTCTGTACTCATAGTGGGATCTCTGCACTCATGGTGGGATCTCTGCACTTGTGGTGGCATTTCTGCTCTCATAGTGGGATCTCTCTACTTATGGTGGGATCTCTGCACTTGTGATGGGATCTCTGCTCCTATGGAGGGATCTCTGCACTTGTGATGGGATCTCTGCATTTGTGGTGGGATCTCTGCACTTGTGGTGGGATCTCTGCACTCATGGTGGGATATCTGTACTCGTGATGGGATCTCTGCACTTGTGGTAGGATCTCTGCACTCATGGTGGGATCTTTGTACTTGTGATGGTGTATCTGCGCTCATGGTGGGATCTCTGCACTCATAGTGGGATCTCTCTACTTGTGATGGGATATCTGCACTTGTGGTGGGATGTCTACACTTGTGATGGGATTTCTGCACTCATGGTAGGATCTCTGCACTTGTGGTGGGATCTCTACACTTGTGATGGGATCTCTGCAAATGTGGTGGGATCTATGCACTTATGGTGGGATCTCTGCACTTGTGGTGGGATCTCTGCACTCATAGTGGGATCTCTTCACTTGTGGTGGGATCTCTGCACTTGTGGTGGGATCTCTGCACATGTGGTGGGATCTGTATACTCATGGTGGGATCTCTGCACTTGTGATGTGATCTATGCACTTATGGTGGAATCTTTGCACTTGTCATGGGATCTCTGCATTCATGGTGGGATCTCTGCATGTGTAGTGAGATCTCTGCACTGATGCTGGGATCTTTGCACTTGTGGTGGGATCTCTGCACTTGTGATAGGATCTCTGCATTCATGGTGGGATCTCTGTACGTTTGGTGGGATCTCTGCACTTATGATGGGATCTCTGCACATGTGATGGGATCTCTGCACTCATGGTGGGATCTCTGCACTTGAGATAGGATCTCTGTACTCATGATGGGATCTCTGCACTTGTGGTGGGATCTCTGCACTCATAGTGGGATCTCTCTACTTGTGATGGGATCTCTGCACTTATGGTGGGATCCTTGCACTTGTGATGGGATCTCTGCACTCATGGTGGGATCTGTGCATTCATGGTGGGATCTCTACACTTGTAGTGGTATCTCTGCACTCATAGTGGGATCTCTCTACTTGTGATAAGATCTTTGTACTTGTGGTGGGATCTCTGCACTTGTGATGGGATCTCTGCACTTGTGATGGGTTCTCTGTATTCATGGTAGGATCTCTGCACTTGTGATGGGATCTCTGTACTCATGGTGGGCTCTTTCTACTTGTGATGGGATCTCTGCACTCATGGTGGGATCTCTGCACTTGTGATGGGATCCCTGCACTCATGGTGGGATCTCTGCACTTGTGATGGGATCTCTGCACTTGTGATGGGATCTCTGCACTCGTGATGGGATCTCTGCACTCAAGGTAGGATCTATGTACTCATAGTGGAATCTCTCTACTTATGATAGGATCTCTGCACTTGTGGTGGGACCTCTGTACTTATGGTGGGTTCTTTGCACTTATGGTGGGATCTCTATACTCATAGTGGGATCTCTCTACTTGTGATGAGATATCTACATTTGTGGTGGGATCTCTGCACTTGTGATGGGATCTCTGCACTCATGTTGGGATCTGTGTACTCATAGTGGGATCTCTCTACTTATGATGGGATCTCTGTACTTGTGGTGGGATCTTTGTACTTGTGGTGGGATTTCTGCTCTCATAGTGGGATCTCTCTACTTATGGTGGGATCTCTGCACTTGTGATGGGATCTCTGCTCCTATGGAGGGATCTCCGCACTTGTGATGGGATCTCTGCACTTGTGGTGGGATCTCTGCACTTGTGGTAGGATCTCTGCACTCATGGTGGGATATCTGCACTCATGATGGGATCTCTGCACTTGTGATAGGATCTCTGCACTCATGGTGGGATCTTTGTACTTGTGATGGTATATCTGCACTCATGGTGGGATCTCTGCACTCATAGTGGGATCTCTCTACTTGTGATGGGATCTCTGCACTTGTGGTGGGATCTCTGCACTTGTGATGGGATCTCTGTACTTGTGGTGGGATCTCTGCACTTGTGATGGGATCTCTGCACTTGTGTTGGGATCTTTGCATTCATGGTGGGATCTCTGCACTTGTGGTGGGATCTTTACACTTGTGATGGGATCTCTGCACATGTGGTGGGATCTATGCATTCATGGTGGGATCTCTGCACTTGTGGTGGTATCTCTGCACTCATAGTGGGATCTCTACTTGTGATGGGATCTGTGTACTTGTGGTGGGATCTCTGCACTTGTGATGGGATCTCTGCACTTGTGATGGGATCTCTGCATTCATGGTGGGATCTCTGCATTTGTGATAGGATCTCTGCACTCATGGTAGGATCACTGCACTTGTGGTGGGATCTCTGCACACATAGTGAGATCTCTACGTTTGATGGTATCTCTGCACTCATGGTGGGATCCCTGCACTTGTGATAGGATCTCTGTACTCATGGTGGGATCTCTTCACTTGTGATGGGATCTCTGCACTCATGGTGGGATCTCTGCACTTGTGATCGGATCTCTGCACTTGTGGTGGGATCTCTATACTTGTAATGGGATCTCTGCTTTTGTGATGGGATCTCTGCACTCCTTATGGGATCACTGCACTTGTGGTGGGATCTCTGCACTCATAGTGAGGTCTCTCTACTTTTGATGGGATCTCTGCACTCATGGTGGGATCCCTGCACTTGTGATGGGATCTCTGCACTCATGATGGGATCTCTGCACTCATGGTGGGATCTGTGTACTCATAGTGGAATCTCTCTACTTGTGATGGGATCTCTGCACTTGTGGTGGGATCTCTGCACTTATGGTGGGTTATCTGCACTTATGGTGGGATCTCTATACTCATAGTGGGATCTCTCTACTTGTGATGAGATCTCTACATTGGTGATGGGATCTCTGTACTTGTGATAGGATATCTGCACTCATGTTGGGATCTGTGTACTCGTGATGGGATCTCTGCACTTGTGGTAGGATCTCTGTACTCATGGTGTGATCTTTGTACTTGTGATGGTATATCTGCACTCATGGTGGGATCTCTGCACTCATAGTGAGATCTCACTACTTGTGATGGGATATCTGCACTTGTGATGGGATCTCTGCACTTGTGATGGGATTTCTGCACTCATGGTAGGATCTCTGCACTTGTGATGGGATCTCTGTACTTGTGGTGGGATCTCTGCACTTGTGGTGGTATCTCTGCACTCATAGTGGGATCTCTGTACTTGTGGTGGGATCTCTGCACTTGTGGTGGGATCTCTGCACTTGTGGTGGGATCTCTGCACTCATGGTGGGATATCTGCACTCATGATGGGATCTCTGCACTTGTGGTAGGATCTCTGCACTCATGGTGGGATCTTTGTACTTGTGATGGTATATCTGCACTCATGGTGGGATCTCTGCACTCATAGTGGGATCTCTCTACTTGTGATGGGATCTCTGCATTTTGGGTTGGATCTCTGCACTTGTGATGGGATCTCTGTACTTGTGGTGGGATCTCTGCACTTGTGATGGGATCTCTGCACTTGTGGTGGGATCTCTGAACTTATGGTGGGTTCTCTGCACTTATGGTGGGTTCTCTATACTCATAGTGGGATCTCTCTACTTGTGATGAGATCTCTACATTTGTGGTGGGATCTCTGTACTTGTGATGGGATATCTGCACTCATGTTGGGATCTGTGTATTCATAGTGGGATCTCTACTTATGATGGGATCTCTGTACTTGTGGTGGGATCTCTGTACTCATGGTGGGATCTCTGTACTCATAGTGGGATCTCTGCACTCATGGTGGGATCTCTGCACTTGTAGTGGGATTTCTGCTCTCATAGTGGGATCTCTCTACTTATGGTGGGATCTCTGCACTTGTGATGGGATCTCTGCTCCTTAGGAGGGATCTCTGCACTTGTGATGGGATCTCTGCACTGTGGTGGGATCTCTGCACTTGTGGTGGGATCTCTGCACTCATGGTGGGATATCTGCACTCGTGATGGGATCTCTGCACTTGTGGTAGGATCTCTGCACTCATGGTGGGATCTTTGTACTTGTGATGGTGTATCTGCACTCATGGTGGGATCTCTGCACTCATAGTGGGATCTCTCTACTTGTGATGGGATATCTACACTTGTGGTGGGATGTCTGCACTTGTGATGGGATTTCTGCACTCATGGTAGGATCTCTGCACTTGTGGTAGGATCTCTGCACTTGTGATGGGATCTCTGCACACGTGGTGGAATCTATGCACTTATGGTGGAATCTCTGCACTTGTGGTGGGATCTCTGCACTCATAGTGGGATCTCTTCACTTGTGGTGGGATCTCTGCACTTGTGGTGGGATCTCTGCACATGTGGTGGGATCTCTATACTCATGGTGGGATCTCTGCACTTGTGATGGGATCTCTGCACTTATGGTGGGATCTTTGCACTTGTGATGGGATCTCTGCACTTGTGATAGGATCGCTGCATTCATGGTGGGATCTCTGCATGTGTGGTGAGATCTCTGCACTGATGCTGGGATATTTGCACTTGTGGTGGGATCTCTGCACTTGTGATAGGGTCTCTGCATTCATGGTGGGATCTCTGCACGTTTGGTGGGATCTCTGCACTTATGATGGGATCTCTGCACATGTGATGGGATCTCTGCACTCATGGTGTGATCTCTGCACTTGAGATAGGATCTCTGTACTCATGATGGGATCTCTGCACTTGTGGTGGGATCTCTGCACTCATAGTGGGATCTCTCTACTTGTGATGGGATCTATGCACTTATGGTGGGATCCTTGCACTTGTGATGGGATCTCTGCACTCATGGTGGGATCTGTGCATTCATGGTGGGATCTCTACACTTGTGGTGGTATCTCTGCACTCATAGTGGGATCTCTCTACTTGTGATGGGATCTTTGTACTTGTGGTGGGATCTCTGCACATGTGATGGGATCTCTGCACTCATGGTGGGATCTCTGCACTTGAGATAGGATCATTGTACTCATGATGGGATCTCTGCACTTGTGGTGGGATCTCTGCACTCATAGTGGGATCTCTCTACTTGTGATGGGATCTCTGCACTGATGGTGGGATCCTTGCACTTGTGATGGGATCTCTGCACTCATGGTGGGATCTGTGCATTCATGGCGGGATCTCTACACTTGTGGTGGTATCTCTGCACTCATAGTGGGATCTCTCTACTTGTGATGGGATCTCTGCACTTGTGATGGGATCTCTGCACTTGTGATGGGATCTCTGTATTCATGGTGGGATGTCTGCACTTGTGATGGGATCTCTGTACTCATGGTGGGCTCCTTCTACTTGTGATGGGATCTCTGCACTCATGGTGGGATCTCTGCACTTGTGATGGGATCCCTGCACTCATGGTGGGATCTCTGCACTTGTGATGGGATCTCTGCACTTGTGATGGGATCTCTGCACTTGTGATGGGATCTCTGCACTCAAGGTAGGATCTGTGTACTCATAGTGGAATCTCTCTACTTGTGATGGGATCTCTGCACTTGTGGTGGGATCTCTGCACTTATGGTGGGTTATCTGCACTTATGGTGGGATCTCTATACTCATAGTGGGATCTCTCTACTTGTGATGAGATATCTACATTTGTGGTGGGATCTCTGCACTTGTGATGGGATCTCTGCACTCATGTTGGGATCTGTATACTCATAGTGGGATCTCTCTACTTATGATGGGATCTCTGTACTTGTGATGGGATCTTTGTACTCATGGTGGGATCTCTGTACTCATAGTGGGATCTCTGCACTCATGGTGGGATCTCTGCACTTGTGGTGGGATTTCTGCTCTCATAGTGGGATCTCTCTACTTATGGTGGGATCTCTGCACTTGTGATGGGATCTCTGCTCCTATGGAGGGATCTCCACACTTGTGATGGGATCTCTGCACTTGTGGTGGGATCTCTACACTTGTGATGGGATCTCTGTATTCATGGTGGGTTGTCTGCACTTGTGATGGGATCTCTGTACTCATGGTGGGCTCCTTCTACTTGTGATGGGATCTCTGCACTCATGGTGGGATCTCTGCACTTGTGATGGGATCCCTGCACTCATGGTGGGATCTCTGCACTTGTGATGGGATCTCTGCACTTGTGATGGGATCTCTGCACTTGTGATGGGATCTCTGCACTCAAGGTAGGATCTGTGTACTCATAGTGGAATCTCTCTACTTGTGATGGGATATCTGCACTTGTGGTGGGTTCTCTGCACTTATGGTGGGATCTCTATACTCATAGTGGGATCTCTCTACTTGTGATGAGATATCTACATTTGTGGTGGGATCTCTGCACTTGTGATGGGATCTCTGCACTCATGTTGGGATCTGTATACTCATAGTGGGATCTCTCTACTTATGATGGGATCTCTGTACTTGTGATGGGATCTTTGTACTCATGGTGGGATCTCTGTACTCATAGTGGGATCTCTGCACTCATGGTGGGATCTCTGCACTTGTGGTGGGATTTCTGCTCTCATAGTGGGATCTCTCTACTTATGGTGGGATCTCTGCACTTGTGATGGGATCTCTGCTCCTATGGAGGGATCTCCACACTTGTGATGGGATCTCTGCACTTGTGGTGGGATCTCTGCACTTGTGGTGGGATCTCTGCATTCATGGTGGGATATCTGCACTCATGATGGGATCTCTGCACTTGTGGTAGGATCCTGCACTCATGGTGGGATCTTTGTACTTGTGATGGTATATCTGCACACATGGTGGGATCTCTGCACTCATAGTGGGATCTCTCTACTTGTGATGGGATCTTTGCATTTTGGGTTGGATCTCTGCACTTGTGATGGGATCTCTGTACTTGTGGTGGGATCTCTGCACTTGTGATGGGATCTCTGCACTTGTGGTGGGATCTCTGCACTCATAGTGGGATCTCTTCACTTGTGATGGGATCTCTGCACTTGTGATGGGATCTCTGCACTCAAGGTAGGATCTGTGTACTCATAGTGGAATCTCTCTACTTGTGATGGGATCTCTGCACTTGTGGTGGGATCTCTGCACTTATGGTGGGTTCTCTGCACTTATGGTGGGATCTCTATACTCATAGTGGGATCTCTCTACTTGTGATGAGATATCTACATTTGTGGTGGGATCTCTGCACTTGTGATGGGATCTCTGCACTCATGTTGGGATCTGTGTACTCATAGTGGTATCTCTCTACTTATGATGGGATCTCTGTACTTGTGATGGGATCTTTGTACTCATGGTGGGATCTCTGTACTCATAGTGGGATCTCTGCACTCATGGTGGGATCTCTGCACTTGTGGTGGGATTTCTGCTCTCATAGTGGGATCTCTCTACTTATGGTGGTATCTCTGCACTTGTGATGGGATCTCTGCTCCTATGGAGGGATCTCCACACTTGTGATGGGATCTCTGCACTTGTGGTGGGATCTCTGCACTTGTGGTGGGATCTCTGCACTCATGGTAGGATATCTGCACTCATGATGGGATCTCTGCACTTGTGGTGGGATCTCTGCACTCATGGTGGGATCTGTGCATTCATAGTGGGATCTCTGCACTTGTGGTGGTATCTCTGCACTCATAGTGGGATCTCTCTACTTGTGATGGGATCTTTGTACTTGTGGTGGGATCTCTGCACTTGTGATGGGATCTCTGCACTTGTGATGGGATCTCTGCATTCATGGTGGGATCTCTGCACTTGTGATGGGATCTCTGCACTCATGGTGGGCTCTTTCTACTTGTGATGGGATCTCTGCACTCATGGTGGGATCACTGCACTTGTGGTGGGATCTCTGCACTCATAGTGAGATCTCTCTACTTTTGATGGGATCTCTGCACTCATGGTGGGATCCCTGCACTTGTGATAGGATCTCCATACTCATGGTGGGATCTCTGCACTTGTGATGGGGTCTCTGGACTCATGGTGGGATCTCTGCACTTGTGATGGGATCTCTGCACTTGTGGTGGGATCTCTATACTTGTGATGGGATCTCTGCTTTTGTGATGGGATCTCTGCACTCATGGTGGGATCACTGCACTTGTGGTGGGATCTCTGCACTCATAGTGAGATCTCTCTACTTTTGATGGGATCTCTGCACTCATGGTGGGATCCCTGCACTTGTGATGGGATCTCTGCATGCATGGTGGGATCTGTGCATTCATGGTGGGATCTCTGCACTTGTGGTGGTATCTCTGCACTCATAGTGGGAACTCTCTACTTGTGATGCTATCTTTGTACTTGTGGTGGGATCTCTGCACTTGTGATGGGATCTCTGCACTTGTTATGGGATCTCTAGATTCATGGTGGGATCTCTGCACTTGTGATGGGATCTCTGCACTCATGGTGGGCTCTTTCTACTTGTGATGGGATCTCTGCACTCATGGTGGGATCTCTGCACTTGTGGTGGGATCTCTGCACTTGTGATGGGATCTCTGCACTCGTGATGGGATCTCTGCACTCATGGTGGGATCTGTGTACTCATAGTGGAATCTTTCTACTTGTGATGGGATCTCTGCACTTGTGGTGGGATCTCTGCACTTATGGTGGGTTCTCTGCACTTATGGTGGGATCTCTATACTCATAGTGGGATCTCTCTACTTGTGATGAGATCTCTACATTTGTGGTGGGATCTCTGTACTTGTGATAGGATATCTGCAATCATGTTGGGATCTGTGTATTCATAGTGGGATCTCTCTACTTATGATGGGATCTCTGTACTTGTGGTGGGATCTCTGTACTCATGGTGGGATCTCTGTACTCATAGTGGGATCTCTGCACTCATGGTGGGATCTCTACACTTGTGGTGGCATTTCTGCTCTCATAGTGGGATCTCTCTACTTATGGTGGGATCTCTGCACTTGTGATGGGATCTCTGCTCCTATGGAGGGATCTCTGCACTTGTGATGGGATCTCTGCATTTGTGGTGGGATCTCTGCACTTGTGGTGGGATCTCTGCACTCATGGTGGGATATCTGCACTCGTGATGGGATCTTTGCACTTGTGGTAGGATCTCTGCACTCATGGTGGGATCTTTGTACTTGTGATGGTGTATCTGCACTCAGGGTGGGTTCTCTGCACTCATAGTGGGATCTCTCTACTTGTGATGGGATATCTGCACTTGTGGTGGGATGTCTACACTTGTGATGGGATTTCTGCACTCATGGTAGGATCTCTGCACTTGTGGTGGGATCTCTGCACTTGTGATGGGATCTCTGCACATGTGGTGGGATCTATGCACTTATGGTGGGATCTCTGCACTTGTGATGGGATCTCTGCACATGTGGTGGGATCTATGCACTTATGGTGGGATCTCTGCACTTGTGGTGGGATCTCTGCACTCATAGTGGGATCTCTTCACTTGTGGTGGGATTTCTGCACTTGTGGTGGGAGCTCTGCACATGTGGTGGGATCTGTATACTCATGGTGCGATCTCTGCACTTGTGATGTGATCTATGCACTTATGGTGGAATCTTTGCACTTGTCATGGGATCTCTGCATTCATGGTGGGATCTCTGCATGTGTGGTGAGATCTCTGCACTGATGCTGGGATCTTTGCACTTGTGGTGGGATCTCTGCACTTGTGATAGGATCTCTGCATTCATGGTGGGATCTCTGCATGTTTGGTGGGATCTCTGCACTTATGATGGGATCTCTGCACATGTGATGGGATCTCTGCACTCATGGTGGTATCTCTGCACTTGAGATAGGATCTCTGTACTCATGATGGGATCTCTGCACTTGTGGTGGGATCTCTGCACTCATAGTGGGATCTCTCTACTTGTGATGGGATCTCTGCACTTATGGTGGGATCCTTGCACTTGTGATGGGATCTCTGCACTCATGGTGGGATCTGTGCACTTGTGGTAGGATCTCTGCACTCATGGTGGGATCTTTGTACTTGTGATGGTATATCTGCACTCATGGTGGGATCTCTGCACTCATAGTGGGATCTCTCTACTTGTGATGGGATCTCTGCACTTGTGGTGGGATCTCTGCACTTGTGATGGGATCTCTGTACTTGTGGTGGGATCTCTGCACTTGTGATGGGATCTCTGCACTTGTGTTGGGATCTTTGCATTCATGGTGGGATCTCTGCACTTGTGGTGGGATCTCTACACTTGTGATGGGATCTCTGCACATGTGGTGGGATCTATGCATTCATGGTGGGATCTCTGCACTTGTGGTGGTATCTATGCACTCATAGTGAGATCTCTCTACTTGTGATGGGATCTGTGTACTTGTGGTGGGATCTCTGCACTTGTGATGGGATCTCTGCACTTGTGATGGGATCTCTGCATTCATGGTGGGATCTCTGCATTTGTGATAGGATCTCTGCACTCATGGTAGGATCACTGCACTTGTGGTGGGATCTCTGCACTCATAGTGAGATCTCTCTACGTTTGATGGTATCTCTGCACTCATGGTGGGATCCCGGCACTTGTGATAGGATCTCCGTACTCATGGTGGGATCTCTTCACTTGTGATGGGATCTCTGCACTCATGGTGGGATCTCTGCACTTGTGATCGGATCTCTGCACTTGTGGTGGGATCTCTATACTTGTAATGGGATCTCTTCTTTTGTGATGGGATCTCTGCACTCATGGTGGGATCACTGCACTTGTGGTGGGATCTCTGCACTCATAGTGAGATCTCTCTACTTTTGATGAAATCTCTGCACTCATGGTGGGATCCCTGCACTTGTGATGGGATCTCTGCACTTATGATGGGATCTCTGCACATGTGATGGGATCTCTGCACTCATGGTGGGATCTCGGCACTTGAGATAGGATCTCTGCACTCATAGTGGGATATCTCTACTTGTGATGGGATCTTTGCACTTATGGTGGTATCCTTGCACTTGTGATGGGATCTCTGCACTCATGGTGGGATCTGTGCATTCATGGTGGGATCTCTACACTTGTGGTGGTATCTCTGCACTCATAGTGGGATCTCTCTACTTGTGATGGGATCTTTGTACTTGTGGTAGGATCTCTGCACATGTGATGGGATCTCTGCACTCATGGTGGGATCTCTGCACTTGAGATAGGATCTCTGTACTCATGATGGGATCTCTACACTTGTGGTGGTATCTCTGCACTCATAGTGGGATCTCTCTACTTGTGATGGGATCTTTGTACTTGTGGTGGGATCTCTGCACTTGTGATGGGATCTCTGCACTTGTGATGGGATCTCTGTATTCATGGTGGGCTCTTTCTACTTGTGATGGGATCTCTGCACTCATGGTGGGATCTCTGCACTTGTGATGGGATCCCTGCACTCATGGTGGGATCTCTGCACTTGTGATGGGATCTCTGTACTTGTGATGGGATCTCTGCACTCGTGATGGGATCTCTGCACTCAAGGTAGGATCTGTGTACTCATAGTGGAATCTCTCTACTTGTGATGGGATCTCTGCACTTGTGGTGGGATCTCTGAACTTATGGTGGGTTCTCTGCACTTATGGTGGGATCTCTATACTCATAGTGGGATCTCTCTACTTGTGATGAGATCTCTACATTTGTGGTGGGATCTCTGTACTTGTGATGGGATATCTGCACTCATGTTGGGATCTGTGTATTCATAGTGGGATCTCTACTTATGATGGGATCTCTGTACTTATGGTGGGATCTCTGTACTCATGGTGGGATCTCTGTACTCATAGTGGGATCTCTGCACTCATGGTGGGATCTCTGCACTTGTGGTAAGATTTCTGCTCTCATAGTGGGATCTCTCTACTTATGGTGGGATCTCTGCACTTGTGATGGGATCTCTGCTCCTTAGGAGGGATCTCTGCACTTGTGATGGGATCTCTGCACTTGTGGTGGGATCTCTGCACTTGTGGGATCTCTGCACTCATGGTGGGATATCTGCACTCGTGATGGGATCTCTGCACTTGTGGTAGGATCTCTGCACTCATGGTGGGATCTTTGTACTTGTGATGGTGTATCTGCACTCATGGTGGGATCTCTGCACTCATAGTGGGATCTCTCTACTTGTGATGGGATATCTGCACTTGTGGTGGGATGTCTGCACTTGTGATGGGATTTCTGCACTCATGGTAGGATCTCTGCACTTGTGGTAGGATCTCTGCACTTGTGATGGGATCTCTGCACACGTGGTGGGATCTATGCACTTATGGTGGGATCTCTGCACTTGTGGTGGGATCTCTGCACTCATAGTGGGATCTCTTCACTTGTGGTGGGATCTCTGCACTTGTGGTGGGATCTCTGCACATATGGTGGGATCTCTATACTCATGGTGGGATCTCTGCACTTGTGATGGGATCTCTGCACTTATGGTGGGATCTTTGCACTTGTGATGGGATCACTGCACTTGTGATAGGATCGCTGCATTCATGGTGGGATCTCTGCATTTGTGGTGAGATCTCTGCACTGATGCTGGGATCTTTGCACTTGTGGTGGGATCTCTGCACTTGTGATAGGGTCTCTGCATTCATGGTGGGATCTCTGCATGTTTGGTGGGATCTCTGCACTTATGATGGGATCTCTGCACATGTGATGGGATCTCTGCACTCATGGTGGGATCTCTGCACTTGAGATAGGATCTCTGTACTCATGATGGGATCTCTGCACTTGTGGTGGGATCTCTGCACTCATAGTGGGATCTCTCTACTTGTGATGGGATCTCTGCACTTATGGTGGGATCCTTGCACTTGTGATGGGATCTCTGCACTCATGGTGGGATCTGTGCATTCATGGTGGGATCTCTACACTTGTGATGGTATCTCTGCACTCATAGTGGGATCTCTCTACTTGTGATGGGATCTTTGTACTTGTGGTGGGATCTCTGCACTTGTGATGGGATCTCTGCACTTGTGATGGGTTCTCTGTATTCATGGTGGGATCTCTGCACTTGTGATGGCATCTCTGTACTCATGGTGGGCTCTTTCTACTTGTGATGGGATCTCTGCACTCATGGTGGGATCTCTGCACTTGTGATGGGATCCCTGCACTCATGGTGGGATCTCTGCACTTGTGATGGGATCTCTGCACTTGTGATTGGATCTCTGCACTCGTGATGGGATCTCTGCACTCAAGGTAGGATCTGTATACTCATAGTGGAAACTCTCTACTTGTGATGGGATATCTGCACTTGTGGTGGGACCTCTGCACTTATGGTGGGTTCTCTGCACTTATGGTGGGATCTCTATACTCATAGTGGGATCTCTCTACTTGTGATGAGATATCTACATTTGTGGTGGGATCTCTGCACTTGTGATGGGATCTCTGCACTCATGTTGGGATCTGTGTACTCATAGTGGGATCTCTCTACTTATGATGGGATCTCTGTACTTGTGGTGGGATTTCTGTACTCATGGTGGGATCTCTGTACTCATAGTGGGATCTCTGCACTCATGGTGGGATCTCTGCACTTGTGGTGGCATTTCTGCTCTCATAGTGGGATCTCTCTACTTATGGTGGGATCTCTGCACTTGTGATGGGATCTCTGCTCCTATGGAGGGATCTCTGCACTTGTGATGGGATCTCTGCATTTGTGGTGGGATCTCTGCACTTGTGGTGGGATCTCTGCACTCATGGTGGGATATCTGCACTCGTGATGGGATCTTTGCACTTGTGGTAGGATCTCTGCACTCATGGTGGGATATTTGTACTTGTGATGGTGTATCTGCACTCAGGGTGGGATCTCTGCACTCATAGTGGGATCTCTCTACTTGTGATGGGATATCTGCACTTGTGGTGGGATGTCTACACTTGTGATGGGATTTCTGCACTCATGGTAGGATCTCTGCACTTGTGGTGGGATCTCTGCACTTGTGATGGGATCTCTGCACATGTGGTGGGATCTATGCACTTATGGTGGGATCTCTGCACTTGTGGTGGGATCTCTCCACTCATAGTGGGATCTCTTCACTTGTGGTGGGATCTCTGCACTTGTGGTGGGATCTCTGCACATGTGGTGGGATCTCTATACTCATGGTGGGATCTCTGCACTTGTGATAAGATCTATGCACGTATGGTAGAATCTTTGCACTTGTGATGGGATCTCTGCACTTATGGTGGGATCTTTGTACATTTGATGGGATCTCTGCACTTGTGATAGGATCTCTGCATTCATGGTGGGATCTCTGCATGTGTGGTGAGATCTCTGCACTGATGCTGGGATCTTTGCACTTGTGGTGGGATCTCTGCACTTGTGATAGGATCTCTGCATTCATGGTGGGATCTCTGCATGTTTGGTGGGATCTCTGCACTTATGATGGGATCTCTGCACATGTGATGGGATCTCTGCACTCATGGTGGGATCTCTGCACTTGAGATAGGATCTCTGTACTCATGATGGGATCTCTGCACTTGTGGTGGGATCTCTGCACTCATAGTGGGATCTCTCTACTTGTGATGGGATCTCTGCACTTATGGTGGGATCCTTGCACTTGTGATGGGATCTCTGCACTCATGGTGGGATCTGTGCATTCATGGTGGGATCTCTACACTTGTGGTGGTATCTCTGCACTCATAGTGGGACCTCTCTACTTGTGATGGGATCTTTGTACTTGTGGTGGGATCTCTGCACTTGT
This sequence comes from Lissotriton helveticus, assembly GCF_964261635.1. Classification (NCBI taxonomy): domain Eukaryota; kingdom Metazoa; phylum Chordata; class Amphibia; order Caudata; family Salamandridae; genus Lissotriton; species Lissotriton helveticus. The sequence continues at coordinate 368,588,512 of NC_136071.1, forward strand.
GATGGGATCTCTGCACTTGTGATGGGTTCTCTGTATTCATTGTGGGATCTCTGCACTTGTGATGGGATCTCTTTACTCATGGTGGGCTCTTTCTACTTGTGATGGGATCTCTGCACCCATGGTGGGATCTCTGCACTTGTGATGGGATCCCTGCACTCATGGTGGGATCTCTGCACTTGTGATGGGATCTCTGCACTTGTGATTGGATCTCTGCACTCGTGATGGGATCTCTGCACTCAAGGTAGGATCTGTGTACTCATAGTGGAATCTCTCTACTTGTGATGGGATATCTGCACTTGTGGTGGGACCTCTGCACTTATGGTGGGTTCTCTGCACTTATGGTGGGATCTCTATACTCATAGTGGGATCTCTCTACTTGTGATGAGATATCTACATTTGTGGTGGGATCTCTGCACTTGTGATGGGATCTCTGCACTCATGTTGGGATCTGTGTACTCATAGTGGGATCTCTCTACTTATGATGGGATCTCTGTACTTGTGGTGGTATCTTTGTACTCATGGTGGGATCTCTGTACTCATAGTGGGATCTCTGCACTCATGGTAGGATCTCTGCACTTGTGGTGGGATTTCTGCTCTCATAGTGGGATCTCTCTACTTATGGTGGGATCTCTGCACTTGTGATGGGATCTCTGCTCCTATGGAGGGATCTCCACACTTGTGATGGGATCTCTGCACTTGTGATGGGATCTCTGCACTTGTGGTGGGATCTCTGCACTCATGGTGGGATATCTGCACTCATGATGGGATCTCTGCACTTGTGGTAGGATCTCTGTACTCATGGTGGGATCTTTGTACTTGTGATGGTATACCTGCACTCATGGTGGGATCTCTGCACTCATAGTGGGATCTCTCTACTTGTGATGGGATCTCTGCACTTGTGGTGGGATCTCTGCACTTGTGATGGGAGCTCTGTACTTGTGGTGGGATCTCTGCACTTGTGATGGGATCTCTGCACTCATGGTGGGATCCCTGCACTTGTGATAGGATCTCCATACTCATGGTGGGATCTCTGCACTTGTGATGGGATCTCTGGACTCATGGTGGGATCTCTGCACTTGTGATGGTATCTCTGCACTTGTGGTGGGATCTCTATACTTGTGATGGGATCTCTGCTTTTGTGATGGGATCTCTGCACTCATGGTGGGATCACTGCACTTGTGGTGGGATCTCTGCACTCATAGTGAGATCTCTCTACTTTTGATGGGATCTCTGCACTCATGGTTGGATCCCTGCACTTGTGATGGGATCTCTGCACTCATGGTGGGATCTGTGCATTCATGGTGGGATCTCTGCACTTGTGGTGGTATCTCTGCACTCATAGTGGGAACTCTCTACTTGTGATGCTATCTTTGTACTTGTGGTGGGATCTCTGCACTTGTGATGGGATCTCTGCACTTGTGATGGGATCTCTAGATTCATGGTGGGATCTCTGCACTTGTGATGGGATCTCTGCACTCATGGTGGGATCTCTGCACTTGTGATGGGATCCCTGCACTCATGGTGTGATCTCTGCACTTGTGATGGGATCTCTGCACTTGTGATGGGATCTCTGCACCCATGATGGGATCTCTGCACTCATGGTGGGATCTGTGTACTCATAGTGGAATCTTTCTACTTGTGATGGGATCTCTGCACTTGTGGTGGGATCTCTGCACTTATGGTGGGTTCTCTGCACTTATGGTGGGATCTCTATACTCATAGTGGGATCTCTCTACTTGTGATGAGATCTCTACATTTGTGGTGGGATCTCTGTACTTGTGATAGGATATCTGCACTCATATTGGGATCTGTGTATTCATAGTGGGATCTCTCTACTTATGATGGGATCTCTGTACTTGTGGTGGGATCTCTGTACTCATGGTGGGATCTCTGTACTCATAGTGGGATCTCTGCACTCATGGTGGGATCTCTGCACTTGTGGTGGCATTTCTGCTCTCATAGTGGGATCTCTCTACTTATGGTGGGATCTCTGCACTTGTGATGGGATCTCTGCACTTGTGGTGGGATCTCTGCACTTGTGGTGGGATCTCTGCACTCTTGATGGGATCTCTATACTCGTGATGGTATCTCTGCACTTGTGGTAGAATCTCTGTACTTGTGGTGGGATCTCTGCACTTTTGATGGGATCTCTGCACTGGTGTTGGGATCTTTGCATTCATGGCGAGATCTCTGCACTTGTGGTGGGATCTCTGCACTTGTGATGGGATCTCTGCACATGTGGTGGGATCTATGCACTTATGGTGGGATCTCTGCACTTGTGATGGGATCTCTGCACTCATAGTGGGATCTCTTCACTTGTGGTGGGATCTCTGCACTTGTGGTGGGATCTCTGCACATGTGGTGGGATCTGTATACTCATGGTGGGCTCTTTCTACTTGTGATGGGATCTCTGCACTCATGGTGGGATCTCTGCACTTGTGATGGGATCCCTGCACTCATGGTGGGATCTCTGCACTTGTGGTGGGATCTCTGCACTTGTGACGGGATCTCTGCACTCGTGATGGGATCTCTGCACTCATGGTGGGATCTGTGTACTCATAGTGGAATCTTTCTACTTGTGATGGGATCTCTGCACTTGTGGTGGGATCTCTGCACTTATGGTGGGTTCTCTGCACTTATGGTGGGATCTCTATACTCATAGTGGGATCTCTCTACTTGTGATGAGATCTCTACATTTGTGGTGGGATCTCTGTACTTGTGATAGGATATCTGCAATCATGTTGGGATCTGTGTATTCATAGTGGGATCTCTCTACTTATGATGGGATCTCTGTACTTGTGGTGGGATCTCTGTACTCATGGTGGGATCTCTGTACTCATAGTGGGATCTCTGCACTCATGGTGGGATCTCTGCACTTGTGGTGGCATTTCTGCTCTCATAGTGGGATCTCTCTACTTATGGTGGGATCTCTGCACTTGTGATGGGATCTCTGCTCCTATGGAGGGATCTCTGCACTTGTGATAGGATCTCTGCATTTGTGGTGGGATCTCTGCACTTGTGGTGGGATCTCTGCACTCATGGTGGGATATCTGCACTCGTGATGGGATCTTTGCACTTGTGGTAGGATCTCTGCACTCATGGTGGGATCTTTGTACTTGTGATGGTGTATCTGCACTCAGGGTGGGTTCTCTGCACTCATAGTGGGATCTCTCTACTTATGGTGGGATCTCTGCACTTGTGATGGGATCTCTGCTCCTATGGAGGGATCTCTGCACTTGTGATGGGATCTCTGCATTTGTGGTGGGATGTCTACACTTGTGATGGGATTTCTGCACTCATGGTAGGATCTCTGCACTTGTGGTGGGATCTCTGCACTTGTGATGGGATCTCTGCACATGTGGTGGGATCTATGCACTTATGGTGGGATCTCTGCACTTGTGGTGGGATCTCTGCACTCATAGTGGGATCTCTTCACTTGTGGTGGGATCTCTGCACTTGTGGTGGGATCTCTGCACATGTGGTGGGATCTCTATACTCATGGTGGGATCTCTGCACTTGTGATAAGATCTATGCACTTATGGTGGAATCTTTGCACTTGTGATGGGATCTCTGCACTTATGGTGGGATCTTTGCACATTTGATGGGATCTCTGCACTTGTGATAAGATCTCTGCATTCATGGTGGGATCTCTGCATGTGTGGTGAGATCTCTGCACTGATGCTGGGATCTTTGCACTTGTGGTGGGATCTCTGCACTTGTGATAGGATCTCTGCATTCATGGTGGGATCTCTGTATGTTTGGTGGGATCTCTGCACTTATGATGGGATCTCTGCACATGTGATGGGATCTCTGCACTCATGGTGGGATCTCTGCACTTGAGATAGGATCTCTGTACTCATGATGGGATCTCTGCACTTGTGGTGGGATCTCTGCACTCATAGTGGGATCTCTCTACTTGTGATGGGATCTCTGCACTTATGGTGGGATCCTTGCACTTGTGATGGGATCTCTGCACTCATGGTGGGATCTGTGCATTCATGGTGGGATCTCTACACTTGTGGTGGTATCTCTGCACTCATAGTGGGATCTCTCTACTTGTGATGGGATCTTTGTACTTGTGGTGGGATCTCTGCACTTGTGATGGGATCTCTGCACTTGTGATGGGTTCTCTGTATTCATGGTGGGATCTCTGCACTTGTGATGGGATATCTGTACTCATGGTGGGCTCTTTTTACTTGTGATGGGATCTCTGCACCCATGGTGGGATCTCTGCACTTGTGATGGGATCCCTGCACTCATGGTGGGATCTCTGCACTTGTGATGGGATCTCTGCACTTGTGATTGGATCTCTGCACTCGTGATGGGATCTCTGCACTCAAGGTAGGATCTGTGTACTCATAGTGGAATCTCTCTACTTGTGATGGGATATCTGCACTTGTGGTGGGACCTCTGCACTTATGGTGGGTTCTCTGCACTTATGGTGGGATCTCTATACTCATAGTGGGATCTCTCTACTTGTGATGAGATATCTACATTTGTGGTGTGATCTCTGCACTTGTGATGGGATCTCTGCACTCATGTTGGGATCCGTGTACTCATAGTGGGATCTCTCTACTTATGATGGGATCTCTGTACTTGTGGTGGTATCTTTGTACTCATGGTGGGATCTCTGTACTCATAGTGGGATCTCTGCACTCATGGTAGGATCTCTGCACTTGTGGTGGGATTTCTGCTCTCATAGTGGGATCTCTCTACTTATGGTGGGATCTCTGCACCTGTGATGGGATCTCTGCTCCTATGGAGGGATCTCCGCACTTGTGATGGGATCTCTGCACTTGTGATGGGATCTCTGCACTTGTGGTGGGATCTCTGCACTCATGGTGGGATATCTGCACTCATGATGGGATCTCTGCACTTGTGGTAGGATCTCTGTACTCATGGTGGGATCTTTGTACTTGTGATGGTATATCTGCACTCATGGTGGGATCTCTGCACTCATAGTGGGATCTCTCTACTTGTGATGGGATCTCTGCACTTGTGGTGGGATCTCTGCACTTGTGATGGGAGCTCTGTACTTGTGGTAGGATCTCTGCACTTGTGATGGGATCTCTGCACTCATGGTGGGATCCCTGCACTTGTGATAGGATCTCCATACTCATGGTGGGATCTCTGCACTTGTGATGGGATCTCTGGACTCATGGTGGGATCTCTGCACTTGTGATGGGATCTCTGCACTTGTGGTGGGATCTTCATACTTGTGATGGGATCTCTGCTTTTGTGATGGGATCTCTGCACTCATGGTGGGATCACTGCACTTGTGGTGGGATCTCTGCACTCATAGTGAGATCTCTCTACTTTTGATGGGATCTCTGCACTCATGGTTGGATCCCTGCACTTGTGATGGGATCTCTGCACTCATGGTGGGATCTGTGCATTCATGGTGGGATCTCTGCACTTGTGGTGGTATCTCTACACTCATAGTGGGAACTCTCTACTTGTGATGCTATCTTTGTACTTGTGGTGGGATCTCTGCACTTGTGATGGGATCTCTGCACTTGTGATGGGATCTCTAGATTCATGGTGGGATCTCTGCACTTGTGATGGGATCTCTGCACTCATGGTGGGATCTTTGAACTTGTGATGGTATATCTGCACTCATGGTGGGATCTCTGCACTCATAGTGGGATCTCTCTACTTGTGATGGGATCTCTGCATTTTGGGTTGGATCTCTGCACTTGTGATGGGATCTCTGTACTTGTGGTGGGATCTCTGCACTTGTGATGGGATCTCTGCACTTGTGGTGGGATCTCTGAACTTATAGTGGGTTCTCTGCACTTATGGTGGGATCTCTATACTCATAGTGGGATCTCTCTACTTGTGATGAGATCTCTACATTTGTGGTGGGATCTCTGTACTTGTGATGGGATATCTGCACTCATGTTGGGATCTGTGTATTCATAGTGGGATCTCTACTTATGATGGGATCTCTGTACTTGTGGTGGGATCTCTGTACCCATGGTGGGATCTCTGTACTCATAGTGGGATCTCTGCACTCATGGTGGGATCTCTGCACTTGTGGTGGGATTTCTGCTCTCAGTGGGATCTCTCTACTGATGGTGGTATCTCTGCACTTGTGATGGGATCTCTGCTCCTTAGGAGGGATCTCTGCACTTGTGATGGGATCTCTGCACTTGTGGTGGGATCTCTGCACTTGTGATGGGATCTCTGTACTCATGGTGGGATCTCTGTACTCATAGTGGGATCTCTGCACTCATGCACTTGTGGTAGGATCTCTGCACTCATGGTGGGATCTTTGTACTTATGATGGTGTATCTGCACTCATGGTGGGATCTCTGCACTCATAGTGGGATCTCTCTACTTGTGATGGGATCTCTGCACACGTGGTGGGATCTATGCACTTATGGTGGGATCTCTGCACTTGTGGTGGGATCTCTGCACATGTGGTGGGATCTCTATACTCATGGTGGGATCTCTGCACTTGTGATGGGATCTCTGCACTTATGGTGGGATCTTTGCACTTGTGATGGGATCTCTGCACTTGTGATAGGATCGCTGCATTCATGGTGGGATCTCTGCATGTGTGGTGAGATCTCTGCACTGATGCTGGGATCTTTGCACTTGTGGTGGGATCTCTGCACTTGTGATAGGGTCTCTGCATTCATGGTGGGATCTCTGCACATTTGGTGGGATCTCTGCACTTATGATGGGATCTCTGCACATGTGATGGGATCTCTGCACTCATGGTGTGATCTCTGCACTTGAGATAGGATCTCTGTACTCATGATGGGATCTCTGCACTTGTGGTGGGATCTCTGCACTCATAGTGGGATCTCTCTACTTGTGATGGGATCTATGCACTTATGGTGGGATCCTTGCACTTGTGATGGGATCTCTGCACTCATGGTGGGATCTGTGCATTCATGGTGGGATCTCTACACTTGTGGTGGTATCTCTGCACTCATAGTGGGATCTCTCTACTTGTGATGGGATCTTTGTACTTGTGGTGGGATCTCTGCACATGTGATGGGATCTCTGCACTCATGGTGGGATCTCTGCACTTGAGATAGGATCATTGTACTCATGATGGGATCTCTGCACTTGTGGTGGGATCTCTGCACTCATAGTGGGATCTCTCTACTTATGATGGGATCTCTGCACTGATGGTGGGATCCTTGCACTTGTGATGGGATCTCTGCACTCATGGTGGGATCTGTGCATTCATGGTGGGATCTCTACACTTGTGGTGGTATCTCTGCACTCATAGTGGGATCTCTCTACTTGTGATGGGATCTCTGCACTTGTGATGGGATCTCTGCACTTGTGATGGGATCTCTGTATTCATGGTGGGATGTCTGCACTTGTGATGGGATCTCTGTACTCATGGTGGGCTCCTTCTACTTGTGATGGGATCTCTGCACTCATGGTGGGATCTCTGCACTTGTGATGGGATCCCTGCACTCATGGTCAGATCTCTGCACTTGTGATGGGATCTCTGCACTTGTGATGGGATCTCTGCACTTGTGATGGGATCTCTGCACTCAAGGTAGGATCTGTGTACTCATAGTGGAATCTCTCTACTTGTGATGGGATCTCTGCACTTGTGGTGGGATCTCTGCACTTATGGTGGGTTCTCTGCACTTATGGTGGGATCTCTATACTCATAGTGGGATCTCTCTACTTGTGATGAGATATCTACATTTGTGGTGGGATCTCTGCACTTGTGATGGGATCTCTGCACTCATGTTGGGATCTGTGTACTCATAGTGGGATCTCTCTACTTATGATGGGATCTCTGTACTTGTGATGGGATCTTTGTACTCATGGTGGGATCTCAGTACTCATAGTGGGATCTCTGCACTCATGGTGGGATCTCTGCACTTGTGGTGGGATTTCTGCTCTCATAGTGGGATCTCTCTACTTATGGTGGGATCTCTGCACTTGTGATGGGATCTCTGCTCCTATGGAGGGATCTCCACACTTGTGATGGGATCTCTGCACTTGTGGTGGGATCTCTGCACTTGTGGTGGGATCTCTGCACTCATGGTGGGATATCTGCACTCATGATGGGATCTCTGCACTTGTGGTAGGATCTCTGCACTCATGGTGGGATCTTTGTACTTGTGATGGTATATCTGCACTCATGGTGGGATCTCTGCACTCATAGTGGGATCTCTCTACTTGTGATGGGATCTCTGCATTTTGGGTTGGATCTCTGCACTTGTGATGGGAACTCTGTACTTGTGGTGGGATCTCTGCACTTGTGATGGGATCTCTGCACTTGTGGTGGGATCTCTGCACTCATAGCGGGATCTCTTCACTTGTGATGGGATCTCTGCACTTGTGATGGGATCTCTGCACTCAAGGTAGGATCTGTGTACTCATAGTGGAATCTCTCTACTTGTGATGGGATCTCTGCACTTGTGGTGGGATCTCTGCACTTATGGTGGGTTCTCTGCACTTATGGTGGGATCTCTATACTCATAGTGGGATCTCTCTACTTGTGATGAGATATCTACATTTGTGGTGGGATCTCTGCACTTGTGATGGGATCTCTGCACTCATGTTGGGATATGTGTACTCATAGTGGGATCTCTCTACTTATGATGGGATCTCTGTACTTGTGATGGGATCTTTGTACTCATGGTGGGATCTCTGTACTCATAGTGGGATCTCTGCACTCATGGTGGGATCTCTGCACTTGTGGTGGGATTTCTGCTCTCATAGTGGGATCTCTCTACTTATGGTGGGATCTCTGCACTTGTGATGGGATCTCTGCTCCTATGGAGGGATCTCCGCACTTGTGATGGGATCTCTGCACTTGTGGTGGGATCTCTGCACTTGTGGTGGGATCTCTGCACTCATGGTAGGATATCTGCACTCATGATGGGATCTCTGCACTTGTGGTGGGATCTCTGCACTCATGGTGGGATCTGTGCATTCATGGTGGGATCTCTGCACTTTGGTGGTATCTCTGCACTCATAGTGGGATCTCTCTACTTGTGATGGGATCTTTGTACTTGTGGTGGGATCTCTGCACTTGTGATGGGATCTCTGCACTTGTGATGGGATCTCTGCATTCATGGTGGGATCTCTGCACTTGTGATGGGATCTCTGCACTCATGGTGGGCTCTTTCTACTTGTGATGGGATCTCTGCACTCATGGTGGGATCACTGCACTTGTGGTGGGATCTCTGCACTCATAGTGAGATCTCTCTACTTTTGATGGGATCTCTGCACTCATGGTGGGATCCCTGCACTTGTGATAGGATCTCTGCACTCATGGTGGGATATCTGCACTCGTGATGGGATCTTTGCACTTGTGGTAGGATCTCTGCACTCATGGTGGGATCTTTGTACTTGTGATGGTGTATCTGCACTCAGGGTGGGTTCTCTGCACTCATAGTGGGATCTCTCTACTTATGGTGGGATCTCTGCACTTGTGATGGGATCTCTGCTCCTATGGAGGGATCTCTGCACTTGTGATGGGATCTCTGCATTTGTGGTGGGATGTCTACACTTGTGATGGGATTTCTGCACTCATGGTAGGATCTCTGCACTTGTGGTGGGATCTCTGCACTTGTGATGGGATCTCTGCACATGTGGTGGGATCTATGCACTTATGGTGGGATCTCTGCACTTGTGGTGGGATCTCTGCACTCATAGTGGGATCTCTTCACTTGTGGTGGGATCTCTGCACTTGTGGTGGGATCTCTGCACATGTGGTGGGATCTCTATACTCATGGTGGGATCTCTGCACTTGTGATAAGATCTATGCACTTATGGTGGAATCTTTGCACTTGTGATGGGATCTCTGCACTTATGGTGGGATCTTTGCACATTTGATGGGATCTCTGCACTTGTGATAAGATCTCTGCATTCATGGTGGGATCTCTGCATGTGTGGTGAGATCTCTGCACTGATGCTGGGATCTTTGCACTTGTGGTGGGATCTCTGCACTTGTGATAGGATCTCTGCATTCATGGTGGGATCTCTGTATGTTTGGTGGGATCTCTGCACTTATGATGGGATCTCTGCACATGTGATGGGATCTCTGCACTCATGGTGGGATCTCTGCACTTGAGATAGGATCTCTGTACTCATGATGGGATCTCTGCACTTGTGGTGGGATCTCTGCACTCATAGTGGGATCTCTCTACTTGTGATGGGATCTCTGCACTTATGGTGGGATCCTTGCACTTGTGATGGGATCTCTGCACTCATGGTGGGATCTGTGCATTCATGGTGGGATCTCTACACTTGTGGTGGTATCTCTGCACTCATAGTGGGATCTCTCTACTTGTGATGGGATCTTTGTACTTGTGGTGGGATCTCTGCACTTGTGATGGGATCTCTGCACTTGTGATGGGTTCTCTGTATTCATGGTGGGATCTCTGCACTTGTGATGGGATATCTGTACTCATGGTGGGCTCTTTCTACTTGTGATGGGATCTCTGCACCCATGGTGGGATCTCTGCACTTGTGATGGGATCCCTGCACTCATGGTGGGATCTCTGCACTTGTGATGGGATCTCTGCACTTGTGATTGGATCTCTGCACTCGTGATGGGATCTCTGCACTCAAGGTAGGATCTGTGTACTCATAGTGGAATCTCTCTACTTGTGATGGGATATCTGCACTTGTGGTGGGACCTCTGCACTTATGGTGGGTTCTCTGCACTTATGGTGGGATCTCTATACTCATAGTGGGATCTCTCTACTTGTGATGAGATATCTACATTTGTGGTGTGATCTCTGCACTTGTGATGGGATCTCTGCACTCATGTTGGGATCCGTGTACTCATAGTGGGATCTCTCTACTTATGATGGGATCTCTGTACTTGTGGTGGTATCTTTGTACTCATGGTGGGATCTCTGTACTCATAGTGGGATCTCTGCACTCATGGTAGGATCTCTGCACTTGTGGTGGGATTTCTGCTCTCATAGTGGGATCTCTCTACTTATGGTGGGATCTCTGCACCTGTGATGGGATCTCTGCTCCTATGGAGGGATCTCCGCACTTGTGATGGGATCTCTGCACTTGTGATGGGATCTCTGCACTTGTGGTGGGATCTCTGCACTCATGGTGGGATATCTGCACTCATGATGGGATCTCTGCACTTGTGGTAGGATCTCTGTACTCATGGTGGGATCTTTGTACTTGTGATGGTATATCTGCACTCATGGTGGGATCTCTGCACTCATAGTGGGATCTCTCTACTTGTGATGGGATCTCTGCACTTGTGGTGGGATCTCTGCACTTGTGATGGGAGCTCTGTACTTGTGGTAGGATCTCTGCACTTGTGATGGGATCTCTGCACTCATGGTGGGATCCCTGCACTTGTGATAGGATCTCCATACTCATGGTGGGATCTCTGCACTTGTGATGGGATCTCTGGACTCATGGTGGGATCTCTGCACTTGTGATGGGATCTCTGCACTTGTGGTGGGATCTTCATACTTGTGATGGGATCTCTGCTTTTGTGATGGGATCTCTGCACTCATGGTGGGATCACTGCACTTGTGGTGGGATCTCTGCACTCATAGTGAGATCTCTCTACTTTTGATGGGATCTCTGCACTCATGGTTGGATCCCTGCACTTGTGATGGGATCTCTGCACTCATGGTGGGATCTGTGCATTCATGGTGGGATCTCTGCACTTGTGGTGGTATCTCTACACTCATAGTGGGAACTCTCTACTTGTGATGCTATCTTTGTACTTGTGGTGGGATCTCTGCACTTGTGATGGGATCTCTGCACTTGTGATGGGATCTCTAGATTCATGGTGGGATCTCTGCACTTGTGATGGGATCTCTGCACTCATGGTGGGATCTTTGAACTTGTGATGGTATATCTGCACTCATGGTGGGATCTCTGCACTCATAGTGGGATCTCTCTACTTGTGATGGGATCTCTGCATTTTGGGTTGGATCTCTGCACTTGTGATGGGATCTCTGTACTTGTGGTGGGATCTCTGCACTTGTGATGGGATCTCTGCACTTGTGGTGGGATCTCTGAACTTATAGTGGGTTCTCTGCACTTATGGTGGGATCTCTATACTCATAGTGGGATCTCTCTACTTGTGATGAGATCTCTACATTTGTGGTGGGATCTCTGTACTTGTGATGGGATATCTGCACTCATGTTGGGATCTGTGTATTCATAGTGGGATCTCTACTTATGATGGGATCTCTGTACTTGTGGTGGGATCTCTGTACCCATGGTGGGATCTCTGTACTCATAGTGGGATCTCTGCACTCATGGTGGGATCTCTGCACTTGTGGTGGGATTTCTGCTCTCAGTGGGATCTCTCTACTGATGGTGGTATCTCTGCACTTGTGATGGGATCTCTGCTCCTTAGGAGGGATCTCTGCACTTGTGATGGGATCTCTGCACTTGTGGTGGGATCTCTGCACTTGTGGTGGGATCTCTGCACTCATGGTGGGATATCTGCACTCGTGATGGGATCTCTGCACTTGTGGTAGGATCTCTGCACTCATGGTGGGATCTTTGTACTTATGATGGTGTATCTGCACTCATGGTGGGATCTCTGCACTCATAGTGGGATCTCTCTACTTGTGATGGGATCTCTGCACACGTGGTGGGATCTATGCACTTATGGTGGGATCTCTGCACTTGTGGTGGGATCTCTGCACTCATAGTGGGATCTCTTCACTTGTGGTGGGATCTCTGCACTTGTGGTGGGATCTCTGCACAATTGGTGGGATCTCTATACTCATGGTGGGATCTCTGCACTTGTGATGGGATCTCTGCACTTATGGTGGGATCTTTGCACTTGTGATGGGATCTTTGCACTTGTGATAGGATCGCTGCATTCATGGTGGGATCTCTGCATGTGTGGTGAGATCTCTGCACTGATGCTGGGATCTTTGCACTTGTGGTGGGATCTCTGCACTTTTGATAGGGTCTCTGCATTCATGGTGGGATCTCTGCACATTTGGTGGGATCTCTGCACTTATGATGGGATCTCTGCACATGTGATGGGATCTCTGCACTCATGGTGTGATCTTTGCACTTGAGATAGGATCTCTGTACTCATGATGGGATCTCTGCACTTGTGGTGGGATCTCTGCACTCATAGTGGGATCTCTCTACTTGTGATGGGATCTATGCACTTATGGTGGGATCCTTGCACTTGTGATGGGATCTCTGCACTCATGGTGGGATCTGTGCATTCATGGTGGGATCTCTACACTTGTGGTGGTATCTCTGCACTCATAGTGGGATCTCTCTACTTGTGATGGGATCTTTGTACTTGTGGTGGGATCTCTGCACATGTGATGGGATCTCTGCACTCATGGTGGGATCTCTGCACTTGAGATAGGATCATTGTACTCATGATGGGATCTCTGCACTTGTGGTGGGATCTCTGCACTCATAGTGGGATCTCTCTACTTGTGATGGGATCTCTGCACTGATGGTGGGATCCTTGCACTTGTGATGGGATCTCTGCACTCATGGTGGGATCTGTGCATTCATGGTGGGATCTCTACACTTGTGGTGGTATCTCTGCACTCATAGTGGGATCTCTCTACTTGTGATGGGATCTCTGCACTTGTGATGGGATCTCTGTACTCATGGTGGGATCTCTGTACTCATAGTGGGATCTCTGCACTCATGGTGGGATCTCTGCACTTGTGGTGGCATTTCTGCTCTCATAGTGGGATCTCTCTACTTATGGTGGGATCTCTGCACTTGTGATGGGATCTCTGCTCCTATGGAGGGATCTCTGCACTTGTGATGGGATCTCTGCATTTGTGGTGGGATCTCTGCACTTGTGGTGGGATCTCTGCACTCATGGTGGGATATCTGCACTCGTGATGGGATCTTTGCACTTGTGGTAGGATCTCTGCACTCATGGTGGGATCTTTGTACTTGTGATGGTGTATCTGCACTCAGGGTGGGTTCTCTGCACTCATAGTGGGATCTCTCTACTTGTGATGGGATATCTGCACTTGTGGTGGGATGTCTACACTTGTGATGGGATTCCTGCACTCATGGTAGGATCTCTGCACTTGTGGTGGGATCTCTGCACTTGTGATGGGATCTCTGCACATGTGGTGGGATCTATGCACTTATGGTGGGATCTCTGCACTTGTGGTGGGATCTCTGCACTCATAGTGGGATCTCTTCACTTGTGGTGGGATCTCTGCACTTGTGGTGGAATCTCTGCACATGTGGTGGGATCTCTATACTCATGGTGGGATCTCTGCACTTGTGATAAGATCTATGCACTTATGGTGGAATCTTTGCACTTGTGATGGGATCTCTGCACTTATGGTGGGATCTTTGCACATTTGATGGGATCTCTGCACTTGTGATAGGATCTCTGCATTCATGGTGGGATCTCTGCATGTGTGGTGAGATCTCTGCACTGATGCTGGGATCTTTGCACTTGTGGTGGTATCTCTGCACTTGTGATAGGATCTCTGCATTCATGGTGGGATCTCTGCATGTTTGGTGGGATCTCTGCACTTATGATGGGATCTCTGCACATGTGATGGGATCTCTGCACTCATGGTGGGATCTCTGCACTTGAGATAGGATCTCTGTACTCATGATGGGATCTCTGCACTTGTGGTGGGATCTCTGCACTCATAGTGGGATCTCTCTACTTGTGATGGGATCTCTGCACTTATGGTGGGATCCTTGCACTTGTGATGGGATCTCTGCACTCATGGTGGGATCTGTGCATTCATGGTGGGATCTCTACACTTGTGGTGGTATCTCTGCACTCATAGTGGGATCTCTCTACTTGTGATGGGATCTTTGTACTTGTGGTGGGATCTCTGCACTTGTGATGGGATCTCTGCACTTGTGATGGGTTCTCTGTATTCATGGTGGGATCTCTGCACTTGTGATGGGATCTCTGTACTCATGGTGGGCTCTTTCTACTTGTGATGGGATCTCTGCACCCATGGTGGGATCTCTGCACTTGTGATGGGATCCCTGCACTCATGGTGGGATCTCTGCACTTGTGATGGGATCTCTGCACTTGTGATTGGATCTCTGCACTCGTTATGGGATCTCTGCACTCAAGGTAGGATCTGTGTACTCATAGTGGAATCTCTCTACTTGTGATGGGATATCTGCACTTGTGGTGGGACCTCTGCACTTATGGTGGGTTCTCTGCACTTATGGTGGGATCTGTGTACTCATAGTGGGATCTCTCTACTTATGATGGGATCTCTGTACTTGTGGTGGTATCTTTGTACTCATGGTGGGATCTCTGTACTCATAGTGGGATCTCTGCACTCATGGTAGGATCTCTGCACTTGTGGTGGGATTTCTGCTCTCATAGTGGGATCTCTCTACTTATGGTGGGATCTCTGCACTTGTGATGGGATCTCTGCTCCTATGGAGGGATCTCCGCACTTGTGATGGGATCTCTGCACTTGTGATGGGATCTCTGCACTTGTGGTGGGATCTCTGCACTCATGGTGGGATATCTGCACTCATGATGGGATCTCTGCACTTGTGGTAGGATCTCTGTACTCATGGTGGGATCTTTGTACTTGTGATGGTATATCTGCACTCATGGTGGGATCTCTGCACTCATAGTGGGATCTCTCTACTTGTGATGGGATCTCTGCACTTGTGGTGGGAACTCTGCACTTGTGATGGGAGCTCTGTACTTGTGGTGGGATCTCTGCACTTGTGATGGGATCTCTGCACTCATGGTGGGATCCCTGCACTTGTGATAGGATCTCCATACTCATGGTGGGATCTCTGCACTTGTGATGGGATCTCTGGACTCATGGTGGGATCTCTGCACTTGTGATGGGATCTCTGCACTTGTGGTGGGATCTTCATACTTGTGATGGGATCTCTGCTTTTGTGATGGGATCTCTGCACTCATGGTGGGATCACTGCACTTGTGGTGGGATCTCTGCACTCATAGTGAGATCTCTCTACTTTTGATGGGATCTCTGCACTCATGGTTGGATCCCTGCACTTGTGATGGGAGCGCCAGGACGCCCCTTTGCTGGGGCAGCTGTGCGCGATAGAAATATAAATAACATAACATAACATAACATGGTGGGATCTGTGCATTCATGGTGGGATCTCTGCACTTGTGGTGGTATCTCTACACTCATAGTGGGAACTCTCTACTTGTGATGCTATCTTTGTACTTGTGGTGGGATCTCTGCACTTGTGATGGGATCTCTGCACGTGTGATGGGATCTCTAGATTTATGGTGGGATCTCTGCACTTGTGATGGGATCTCTGCACTCATGGTGGGATCTTTGAACTTGTGATGGTATATCTGCACTCATGGTGGGATCTCTGCACTCATAGTGGGATCTCTCTACTTGTGATGGGATCTCTGCATTTTGGGTTGGATCTCTGCACTTGTGATGGGATCTCTGTACTTGTGGTGGGATCTCTGCACTTGTGATGGGATCTCTGCACTTGTGGTGGGATCTCTGAACTTATGGTGGGTTCTCTGCACTTATGGTGGGATCTCTATACTCATAGTGGGATCTCTCTACTTGTGATGAGATCTCTACATTTGTGGTGGGATCTCTGTACTTGTGATGGGATATCTGCACTCATGTTGGGATCTGTGTATTCATAGTGGGATCTCTACTTATGATGGGATCTCTGTACTTGTGGTGGGATCTCTGTACTCATGGTGGGATCTCTGTACTCATAGTGGGATCTCTGCACTCATGGTGGTATCTCTGCACTTGTGGTGGGATTTCTGCTCTCAGTGGGATCTCTCTACTGATGGTGGGATCTCTGCACTTGTGATGGGATCTCTGCTCCTTAGGAGGGATCTCTGCACTTGTGATGGGATCTCTGCACTTGTGGTGGGATCTCTGCACTTGTGGTGGGATCTCTGCACTCATGGTGGGATATCTGCACTCGTGATGGGATCTCTGCACGTGTGGTAGGATCTCTGCACTCATGGTGGGATCTTTGTACTTATGATGGTGTATCTGCACTCATGGTGGGATCTCTGCACTCATAGTGGGATCTCTCTACTTGTGATGGGATCTCTGCACACGTGGTGGGATCTATGCACTTATGGTGGGATCTCTGCACTTGTGGTGGGATCTCTGCACATGTGGTGGGATCTCTATACTCATGGTGGGATCTCTGCACTTGTGATGGGATCTCTGCACTTATGGTGGGATCTTTGCACTTGTGATGGGATCTCTGCACTTGTGATAGGATCGCTGCATTCATGGTGGGATCTCTGCATGTGTGGTGAGATCTCTGCACTGATGCTGGGATCTTTGCACTTGTGGTGGGATCTCTGCACTTGTGATAGGGTCTCTGCATTCATGGTGGGATCTCTGCACATTTGGTGGGATCTCTGCACTTATGATGGGATCTCTGCACATGTGATGGGATCTCTGCACTCATGGTGTGATCTCTGCACTTGAGATAGGATCTCTGTACTCATGATGGGATCTCTGCACTTGTGGTGGGATCTCTGCACTCATAGTGGGATCTCTCTACTTGTGATGGGATCTATGCACTTATGGTGGGATCCTTGCACTTGTGATGGGATCTCTGCACTCATGGTGGGATCTGTGCATTCATGGTGGGATCTCTACACTTGTGGTGGTATCTCTGCACTCATAGTGGGATCTCTCTACTTGTGATGGGATCTTTGTACTTGTGGTGGGATCTCTGCACATGTGATGGGATCTCTGCACTCATGGTGGGATCTCTGCACTTGAGATAGGATCATTGTACTCATGATGGGATCTCTGCACTTGTGGTGGGATCTCTGCACTCATAGTGGGATCTCTCTACTTATGATGGGATCTCTGCACTGATGGTGGGATCCTTGCACTTGTGATGGGATCTCTGCACTCATGGTGGGATCTGTGCATTCATGGTGGGATCTCTACACTTGTGGTGGTATCTCTGCACTCATAGTGGGATCTCTCTACTTGTGATGGGATCTCTGCACTTGTGATGGGATCTCTGCACTTGTGACGGGATCTCTGTATTCATGGTGGGATGTCTGCACTTGTGATGGGATCTCTGTACTCATGGTGGGCTCCTTCTACTTGTGATGGGATCTCTGCACTCATGGTGGGATCTCTGCACTTGTGATGGGATCCCTGCACTCATGGTCAGATCTCTGCACTTGTGATGGGATCTCTGCACTTGTGATGGGATCTCTGCACTTGTGATGGGATCTCTGCACTCAAGGTAGGATCTGTGTACTCATAGTGGAATCTCTCTACTTGTGATGGGATCTCTGCACTTGTGGTGGGATCTCTGCACTTATGGTGGGTTCTCTGCACTTATGGTGGAATCTCTATACTCATAGTGGGATCTCTCTACTTGTGATGAGATATCTACATTTGTGGTGGGATCTCTGCACTTGTGATGGGATCTCTGCACTCATGTTGGGATCTGTGTACTCATAGTGGGATCTCTCTACTTATGATGGGATCTCTGTACTTGTGATGGGATCTTTGTACTCATGGTGGGATCTCAGTACTCATAGTGGGATCTCTGCACTCATGGTGGGATCTCTGCACTTGTGGTGGGATTTCTGCTCTCATAGTGGGATCTCTCTACTTATGGTGGGATCTCTGCACTTGTGATGGGATCTCTGCTCCTATGGAGGGATCTCCACACTTGTGATGGGATCTCTGCACTTGTGGTGGGATCTCTGCACTTGTGGTGGGATCTCTGCACTCATGGTGGGATATCTGCACTCATGATGGGATCTCTGCACTTGTGGTAGGATCTCTGCACTCATGGTGGGATCTTTGTACTTGTGATGGTATATCTGCACTCATGGTGGGATCTCTGCACTCATAGTGGGATCTCTCTACTTGTGATGGGATCTCTGCATTTTGGGTTGGATCTCTGCACTTGTGATGGGAACTCTGTACTTGTGGTGGGATCTCTGCACTTGTGATGGGATCTCTGCACTTGTGGTGGGATCTCTGCACTCATAGCGGGATCTCTTCACTTGTGATGGGATCTCTGCACTTGTGATGGGATCTCTGCACTCAAGGTAGGATCTGTGTACTCATAGTGGAATCTCTCTACTTGTGATGGGATCTCTGCACTTGTGGTGGGATCTCTGCACTTATGGTGGGTTCTCTGCACTTATGGTGGGATCTCTATACTCATAGTGGGATCTCTCTACTTGTGATGAGATATCTACATTTGTGGTGGGATCTCTGCACTTGTGATGGGATCTCTGCACTCATGTTGGGATATGTGTACTCATAGTGGGATCTCTCTACTTATGATGGGATCTCTGTACTTGTGATGGGATCTTTGTACTCATGGTGGGATCTCTGTACTCATAGTGGGATCTCTGCACTCATGGTGGGATCTCTGCACTTGTGGTGGGATTTCTGCTCTCATAGTGGGATCTCTCTACTTATGGTGGGATCTCTGCACTTGTGATGGGATCTCTGCTCCTATGGAGGGATCTCCGCACTTGTGATGGGATCTCTGCACTTGTGGTGGGATCTCTGCACTTGTGGTGGGATCTCTGCACTCATGGTAGGATATCTGCACTCATGATGGGATCTCTGCACTTGTGGTGGGATCTCTGCACTCATGGTGGGATCTGTGCATTCATGGTGGGATCTCTGCACTTTGGTGGTATCTCTGCACTCATAGTGGGATCTCTCTACTTGTGATGGGATCTTTGTACTTGTGGTGGGATCTCTGCACTTGTGATGGGATCTCTGCACTTGTGATGGGATCTCTGCATTCATGGTGGGATCTCTGCACTTGTGATGGGATCTCTGCACTCATGGTGGGCTCTTTCTACTTGTGATGGGATCTCTGCACTCATGGTGGGATCACTGCACTTGTGGTGGGATCTCTGCACTCATAGTGAGATCTCTCTACTTTTGATGGGATCTCTGCACTCATGGTGGGATCCCTGCACTTGTGATAGGATCTCCATACTCATGATGGGATCTCTGCACTTGTGATGGGTTTTCTGGACTCATGGTGGGATCTCTGCACTTGTGATGGGATCTCTGCACTTGTGGTGGGATCTCTATACTTGTGATGGGATCTCTGCTTTTGTGATGGGATCTCTGCACTCATGGTGGGATCACTGCACTTGTGGTGGGATCTCTGCACTCATAGTGAGATCTCTCTACTTTTGATGGGATCTCTGAACTCATGGTGGGATCCCTGCACTTGTGATGGGATCTCTGCACTCATGGTGGGATCTGTGCATTCATGGTGGGATCTCTACACTTGTGGTGGTATCTCTGCACTCATAGTGGGATCTCTCTACTTGTGATGGGATCTTTGTACTTGTGGTGGGATCTCTGCACATGTGATGGGATCTCTGCACTCATGGTGGGATCTCTGCACTTGAGATAGGATCATTGTACTCATGATGGGATCTCTGCACTTGTGGTGGGATCTCTGCACTCATAGTGGGATCTCTCTACTTGTGATGGGATCTCTGCACTGATGGTGGGATCCTTGCACTTGTGATGGGATCTCTGCACTCATGGTGGGATCTGTGCATTCATGGTGGGATCTCTACACTTGTGGTGGTATCTCTGCACTCATAGTGGGATCTCTCTACTTGTGATGGGATCTCTGCACTTGTGATGGGATCTCTGCACTTGTGATGGGATCTCTGTATTCATGGTGGGATGTCTGCACTTGTGATGGGATCTCTGTACTCATGGTGGGCTCCTTCTACTTGTGATGGGATCTCTGCACTCATGGTGGGATCTCTGCACTTGTGATGGGATCCCTGCACTCATGGTGGGATCTCTGCACTTGTGATGGGATCTCTGCACTTGTGATGGGATCTCTGCACTTGTGATGGGATCTCTGCACTCAAGGTAGGATCTGTGTACTCATAGTGGAATCTCTCTACTTGTGATGGGATCTCTGCACTTGTGGTGGGATCTCTGCACTTATGATGGGTTCTCTGCACTTATGGTGGGATCTCTATACTCATAGTGGGATCTCTCTACTTGTGATGAGATATCTACATTTGTGGTGGGATCTCTGCACTTGTGATGGGATCTCTGCACTCATGTTGGGATCTGTGTACTCATAGTGGGATCTCTCTACTTATGATGGGATCTCTGTACTTGTGATGGGATCTTTGTACTCATGGTGGGATCTCTGTACTCATAGTGGGATCTCTGCACTCATGGTGGGATCTCTGCACTTGTGGTGGGATTTCTGCTCTCATAGTGGGATCTCTCTACTTATGGTGGGATCTCTGCACTTGTGATGGGATCTCTGCTCCTATGGAGGGATCTCCACACTTGTGATGGGATCTCTGCACTTGTGGTGGGATCTCTGCACTTGTGGTGGGATCTCTGCACTCATGGTGGGATATCTGCACTCATGATGGGATCTCTGCACTTGTGGTAGGATCTCTGCACTCATGGTGGGATCTTTGTACTTGTGATGGTATATCTGCACTCATGGTGGGATCTCTGCACTCATAGTGGGATCTCTCTACTTGTGATGGGATCTCTGCATTTTGGGTTGGATCTCTGCACTTGTGATGGGAACTCTGTACTTGTGGTGGGATCTCTGCACTTGTGATGGGATCTCTGCACTTGTGGTGGGATCTCTGCACTCATAGCGGGATCTCTTCACTTGTGATGGGATCTCTGCACTTGTGATGGGATCTCTGCACTCAAGGTAGGATCTGTGTACTCATAGTGGAATCTCTCTACTTGTGATGGGATCTCTGCACTTGTGGTGGGATCTCTGCACTTATGGTGGGTTCTCTGCACTTATGGTGGGATCTCTATACTCATAGTGGGATCTCTCTACTTGTGATGAGATATCTACATTTGTGGTGGGATCTCTGCACTTGTGATGGGATCTCTGCACTCATGTTGGGATCTGTGTACTCATAGTGGGATCTCTCTACTTATGATGGGATCTCTGTACTTGTGATGGGATCTTTGTACTCATGGTGGGATCTCTGTACTCATAGTGGGATCTCTGCACTCATGGTGGGATCTCTGCACTTGTGGTGGGATTTCTGCTCTCATAGTGGGATCTCTCTACTTATGGTGGGATCTCTGCACTTGTGATGGGATCTCTGCTCCTATGGAGGGATCTCCGCACTTGTGATGGGATCTCTGCACTTGTGGTGGGATCTCTGCACTTGTGGTGGGATCTCTGCACTCATGGTAGGATATCTGCACTCATGATGGGATCTCTGCACTTGTGGTGGGATCTCTGCACTCATGGTGGGATCTGTGCATTCATGGTGGGATCTCTGCACTTTGGTGGTATCTCTGCACTCATAGTGGGATCTCTCCACTTGTGATGGGATCTTTGTACTTGTGGTGGGATCTCTGCACTTGTGATGGGATCTCTGCACTTGTGATGGGATCTCTGCATTCATGGTGGGATCTCTGCACTTGTGATGGGATCTCTGCACTCATGGTGGGCTCTTTCTACTTGTGATGGGATCTCTGCACTCATGGTGGGATCACTGCACTTGTGGTGGGATCTCTGCACTCATAGTGAGATCTCTCTACTTTTGATGGGATCTCTGCACTCATGGTGGGATCCCTGCACTTGTGATAGGATCTCCATACTCATGATGGGATCTCTGCACTTGTTATGGGATCTCTGGACTCATGGTGGGATCTCTGCACTTGTGATGGGATCTCTGCACTTGTGGTGGGATCTCTATACTTGTGATGGGATCTCTGCTTTTGTGATGGGATCTCTGCACTCATGGTGGGATCACTGCACTTGTGGTGGGATCTCTGCACTCATAGTGAAATCTCTCTACTTTTGATGGGATCTCTGAACTCATGGTGGGATCCCTGCACTTGTGATGGGATCTCTGCACTCATGGTGGGATCTGTGCATTCATGGTGGGATCTCTGCACTTGTGGTGGTATCTCTGCACTCATAGTGGGAACTCTCTACTTGTGATGCTATCTTTGTACTTGTGGTGGGATCTCTGCACTTGTGATGGGATCTCTGCACTTGTGATGGGATCGCTAGATTCATGGTGGGATCTCTGCACTTGTGATGGGATCTCTGCACTCATGGTGGGCTCTTTCTACTTGTGATGGGATCTCTGCACTCATGGTGGGATCTCTGCACTTGTGATGGGATCCCTGCACTCATGGTGGGATCTCTGCACTTGTGGTGGGATCTCTGCACTTGTGATGGGATCTCTGCACTCGTGATGGGATCTCTACACTCATGGTGGGATCTGTGTACTCATAGTGGAATCTTTCTACTTGTGATGGGATCTCTGCACTTGTGGTGGGATCTCTGCACTTATGGTGGGTTCTCTGCACTTATGGTGGGATCTCTATACTCATAGTGGGATCTCTCTACTTGTGATGAGACCTCTACATTTGTGGTGGGATCTCTGTACTTGTGATAGGATATCTGCAATCATGTTGGGATCTGTGTATTCATAGTGGGATCTCTCTACTTATGATGGGATCTCTGTACTTGTGGTGGGATCTCTGTACTCATGGTGGGATCTCTGTACTCATAGTGGGATCTCTGCACTCATGGTGGGATCTCTGCATTTGTGGTGGGATCTCTGCACTTGTGGTGGGATCTCTGCACTCATGGTGGGATATCTGCACTCGTGATGGGATCTTTGCACTTGTGGTAGGATCTCTGCACTCATGGTGGGATCTTTGTACTTGTGATGGTGTATCTGCACTCAGGGTGGGATCTCTGCACTCATAGTGGGATCTCTCTACTTGTGATGGGATATCTGCACTTGTGGTGGGATGTCTACACTTGTGATGGGATTTCTGTACTCATGGTAGGATCTCTGCACTTGTGGTGCGATCTCTGCACTTGTGATGGGATCTCTGCACATGTGGTGGGATCTATGCACTTATGGTGGGATCTCTGCACTTGTGGTGGGATCTCTGTACTCATAGTGGGATCTCTTCACTTGTGGTGGGATCTCTGCACTTGTGGTGGGATCTCTGCACATGTGGTGGGATCTCTATACTCATGGTGGGATCTCTGCACTTGTGATAAGATCTATGCACTTATGATGGAATCTTTGCACTTGTGATGGGATCTCTGCACTTATGGTGGGATCTTTGCACATTTGATGGGATCTCTGCACTTGTGATAGGATCTCTGCATTCATGGTGGGATCTCTGCATGTGTGGTGAGATCTCTGCACTGATGCTGGGATCTTTGCACTTGTGGTGGGATCTCTGCACTTGTGATAGGATCTCTGCATTCATGGTGGGATCTCTGCATTTTTGGTGGGATCTCTGCACTTATGATGGGATCTCTGCACATGTGATGGGATCTCTGCACTCATGGTGGGATCTCTGCACTTGAGATAGGATCTCTGTACTCATGATGGGATCTCTGCACTTGTGGTGGGATCTCTGCACTCATAGTGGGATCTCTCTACTTGTGATGGGATCTCTGCACTTATGGTGGGATCCTTGCACTTGTGATAGGATCTCTGCACTCATGGTGGGATCTGTGCATTCATGGTGGGATCTCTACACTTGTGGTGGTATCTCTGCACTCATAGTGGGATCTCTCTACTTGTGATGGGATCTTTGTACTTGTGGTGGGATCTCTGCACTTGTGATGGGATCTCTGCACTTGTGATGGGTTCTCTGTATTCATGGTGGGATCTCTGCACTTGTGATGGGATCTCTGTACTCATGGTGGGCTCTTTCTACTTGTGATGGGATCTCTGCACCCATGGTGGGATCTCTGCACTTGTGATGGGATCCCTGCACTCATGGTGGGATCTCTGCACTTGTGATGGGATCTCTGCACTTGTGATTGGATCTCTGCACTCGTGATGGGATCTCTGCACTCAAGGTAGGATCTGTGTACTCATAGTGGAATCTCTCTACTTGTGATGGGATATCTGCACTTGTGGTGGGACCTCTGCACTTATGGTGGGTTCTCTGCACTTATGGTGGGATCTCTATACTCATAGTGGGATCTCTCTACTTGTGATGAGATATCTACATTTGTGGTGGGATCTCTGCACTTGTGATGGGATCTCTGCACTCATGTTGGGATCTGTGTACTCATAGTGGGATCTCTCTACTTATGATGGGATCTCTGTACTTGTGGTGGTATCTTTGTACTCATGGTGGGATCTCTGTACTCATAGTGGGATCTCTGCACTCATGGTAGGATCTTTGCACTTGTGGTGGGATTTTTGCTCTCATAGTGGGATCTCTCTACTTATGGTGGGATCTCTGCACTTGTGATGGGATCTCTGCTCCTATGGAGGGATCTCCGCACTTGTGATGGGATCTCTGCACTTGTGATGGGATCTCTGCACTTGTGGTGGGATCTCTACACTCATGGTGGGATATCTGCACTCATGATGGGATCTCTGCACTTGTGGTAGGATCTCTGTGCTCATGGTGGGATCTTTGTACTTGTGATGGTATATCTGCACTCATGGTGGGATCTCTGCACTCATAGTGGGATCTCTCTACTTGTGATGGGATCTCTGCACTTGTGGTGGGATCTCTGCACTTGTGATGGGAGCTCTGTACTTGTGGTGGGATCTCTGCACTTGTGATGGGATCTCTGCACTCATGGTGGGATCCCTGCACTTGTGATAGGATCTCCATACTCATGGTGGGATCTCTGCACTTGTGATGGGATCTCTGGACTCATGGTGGGATCTCTGCACTTGTGATGGGATCTCTGCACTTGTGGTGGGATCTCTATACTTGTGATGGGATCTCTGCTTTTGTGATGGGATCTCTGCACTCATGGTGGGATCACTGCACTTGTGGTGGGATCTCTGCACTTATAGTGAGATCTCTCTACTTTTGATGGGATCTCTGCACTCATGGTTGGATCCCTGCACTTGTGATGGGATCTCTGCACTCATGGTGGGATCTGTGCATTCATGGTGGGATCTCTGCACTTGTGGTGGTATCTCTGCACTCATAGTGGGAACTCTCTACTTGTGATGCTATCTTTGTACTTGTGGTGGGATCTCTGCACTTGTGATGGGATCTCTGCACTTGTGATGGGATCTCTAGATTCATGGTGGGATCTCTGCACTTGTGATGGGATCTCTGCACTCATGGTGGGCTCTTTTTACTTGTGATGGGATCTCTGCACTCACGGTGGAATCTCTGCACTTGTGATGGGATCCCTGCACTCATGGTGGGATCTCTGCACTTGTGATGGGATCTCTGCACTTGTGATGGGATCTCTGCACTCGTGATGGGATCTCTGCAATCATGTTGGGATCTGTGTATTCATAGTGGGATCTCTCTACTTATGATGGGATCTCTGTACTTGTGGTGGGATCTCTGTACTCATGGTGGGATCTCTGTACTCATAGTGGGATCTCTGCACTCATGGTGGGATCTCTGCACTTGTGGTGGCATTTCTGCTCTCATAGTGGGATCTCTCTACTTATGGTGGAATCTCTGCACTTGTGATGGGATCTCTGCTCCTATGGAGGGATCTCTGCACTTGTGATGGGATCTCTGCATTTGTGGTGGGATCTCTGCACTTGTGGTGGGATCTCTGCACTCATGGTGGGATATCTGCACTCGTGATGGGATCTTTGCACTTGTGGTAGGATCTCTGCACTCATGGTGGGATATTTGTACTTGTGATGGTGTATCTGCACTCAGGGTGGGATCTCTGCACTCATAGTGGGATCTCTCTACTTGTGATGGGATATCTGCACTTGTGGTGGGATGTCTACACTTGTGATGGGATTTCTGCACTCATGGTAGGATCTCTGCACTTGTGGTGGGATCTCTGCACTTGTGATGGGATCTCTGCACATGTGGTGGGATCTATGCACTTATGGTGGGATCTCTGCACTTGTGGTGGGATCTCTCCACTCATAGTGGGATCTCTTCACTTGTGGTGGGATCTCTGCACTTGTGGTGGGATCTCTGCACATGTGGTGGGATCTCTATACTCATGGTGGGATCTCTGCACTTGTGATAAGATCTATGCACTTATGGTGGAATCTTTGCACTTGTGATGGGATCTCTGCACTTATGGTGGGATCTTTGTACATTTGATGGGATCTCTGCACTTGTGATAGGATCTCTGCATTCATGGTGGGATCTCTGCATGTGTGGTGAGATCTCTGCACTGATGCTGGGATCTTTGCACTTGTGGTGGGATCTCTGCACTTGTGATAGGATCTCTGCATTCATGGTGGGATCTCTGCATGTTTGGTGGGATCTCTGCACTTATGATGGGATCTCTGCACATGTGATGGGATCTCTGCACTCATGGTGGGATCTCTGCACTTGAGATAGGATCTCTGTACTTATGATGGGATCTCTGCACTTGTGGTGGGATCTCTGCACTCATAGTGGGATCTCTCTACTTGTGATGGGATCTCTGCACTTATGGTGGGATCCTTGCACTTGTGATGGGATCTCTGCACTCATGGTGGGATCTGTGCATTCATGGTGGGATCTCTACACTTGTGGTGGTATCTCTGCACTCATAGTGGGACCTCTCTACTTGTGATGGGATCTTTGTACTTGTGGTGGGATCTCTGCACTTGTGATGGGATCTCTGCACTTGTGATGGGTTCTCTGTATTCATTTTGGGATCTCTGCACTTGTGATGGGATCTCTTTACTCATGGTGGGCTCTTTCTACTTGTGATGGGATCTCTGCACCCATGGTGGGATCTCTGCACTTGTGATGGGATCCCTGCACTCATGGTGGGATCTCTGCACTTGTGATGGGATCTCTGCACTTGTGATTGGATCTCTGCACTCATGATGGGATCTCTGCACTCAAGGTAGGATCTGTGTACTCATAGTGGAATCTCTCTACTTGTGATGGGATATCTGCACTTGTGGTGGGACCTCTGCACTTATGGTGGGTTCTCTGCACTTATGGTGGGATCTCTATACTCATAGTGGGATCTCTCTACTTGTGATGAGATATCTACATTTGTGGTGGGATCTCTGCACTTGTGATGGGATCTCTGCACTCATGTTGGGATCTGTGTACTCATAGTGGGATCTCTCTACTTATGATGGGATCTCTGTACTTGTGGTGGTATCTTTGTACTCATGGTGGGATCTCTGTACTCATAGTGGGATCTCTGCACTCATGGTAGGATCTCTGCACTTGTGGTGGGATTTCTGCTCTCATAGTGGAATCTCTCTACTTATGGTGGGATCTCTGCACTTGTGATGGGATCTCTGCTCCTATGGAGGGATCTCCGCACTTGTGATGGGATCTCTGCACTTGTGATGGGATCTCTGCACTTGTGGTGGGATCTCTGCACTCATGGTGGGATATCTGCACTCATGATGGGATCTCTGCACTTGTGGTAGGATCTCTGTACTCATGGTGGGATCTTTGTACTTGTGATGGTATATCTGCACTCATGGTGGGATCTCTGCACTCATAGTGGGATCTCTCTACTTGTGATGGGATCTCTGCACTTGTGGTGGGATCTCTGCACCTGTGATGGGAGCTCTGTACTTGTGGTGGGATCTCTGCACTTGTGATGGGATCTCTGCACTCATGGTGGGATCCCTGCACTTGTGATAGGATCTCCATACTCATGGTGGGATCTCTGCACTTGTGATGGGATCTCTGGACTCATGGTTGGATCTCTGCACTTGTGATGGGATCTCTGCACTTGTGGTGGGATCTCTATACTTGTGATGGGATCTCTGCTTTTGTGATGGGATCTCTGCACTCATGGTGGGATCACTGCACTTGTGGTGGGATCTCTGCACTCATAGTGAGATCTCTCTACTTTTGATGGGATCTCTGCACTCATGGTTGGATCCCTGCACTTGTGATGGGATCTCTGCACTCATGGTGGGATCTGTGCATTCATGGTGGGATCTCTGCACTTGTGGTGGTATCTCTGCACTCATAGTGGGAACTCTCTACTTGTGATGCTATCTTTGTACTTGTGGTGGGATCTCTGCACTTGTGATGGGATCTCTGCACTTGTGATGGGATCTCTAGATTCATGGTGGGATCTCTGCACTTGTGATGGGATCTCTGCACTCATGGTGGGCTCTTTCTACTTGTGATGGGATCTCTGCACTCATGGTGGGATCTCTGCACTGGTGATGGGATCCCTGCACTCATGGTGTGATCTCTGCACTTGTGATGGGATCTCTGCACTTGTGATGGGATCTCTGCACTCGTGATGGGATCTCTGCACTCATGGTGGGATCTGTGTACTCATAGTGGAATCTTTCTACTTGTGATGGGATCTCTGCACTTGTGGTGGGATCTCTGCACTTATGGTGGGTTCTCTGCACTTATGGTGGGATCTCTATACTCATAGTGGGATCTCTCTACTTGTGATGAGATCTCTATATTTGTGGTGGGATCTCTGTACTTGTGATAGGATATCTGCACTCATATTGGGATCTGTGTATTCATAGTGGGATCTCTCTACTTATGATGGGATCTCTGTACTTGTGGTGGGATCTCTGTACTCATGGTGGGATCTCTGTACTCATAGTGGGATCTCTGCACTCATGGTGGGATCTCTGCACTTGTGGTGGCATTTCTGCTCTCATAGTGGGATCTCTCTACTTATGGTGGGATCTCTGCACTTGTGATGGGATCTCTGCACTTGTGGTGGGATCTCTGCACTTGTGGTGGGATCTCTGCACTCTTGATGGGATCTCTGTACTCGTGATGGTATCTCTGCACTTGTGGTAGAATCTCTGTACTTGTGGTGGGATCTCTGCACTTTTGATAGGATCTCTGCACTGGTGTTGGGATCTTTGCATTCATGGTGAGATCTCTGCACTTGTGGTGGGATCTCTGCACTTGTGATGGGATCTCTGCACATGTGGTGGGATCTATGCACTTATGGTGGGATCTCTGCACTTGTGGTGGGATCTCTGCACTCATAGTGGGATCTCTTCACTTGTGGTGAGATCTCTGCACTTGTGGTGGGATCTCTGCACATGTGGTGGGATCTGTATACTCATGGTGGGATCTCTGCACTTGTGATGTGATCTATGCACTTGTGATAGGATCTCTGCATTCATGGTGGGATCTCTGCATGTGTGGTGAGATCTCTGCACTGATGCTGGGATCTTTGCACTTGTGGTGGGATCTCTGCACTTGTGATAGGATCTCTGCATTCATGATGGGATCTCTGCACATTTGGTGGGATCTCTGCACTTATGTTGGGATCTCTGCACATGTGATGGGATCTCTGCACTCATGGTGGGATCTCTGCACTTGAGATAGGATCTCTGTACTCATGATGGGATCTCTGCACTTGTGGTGGGATCTCTGCACTCATATTGGGATCTCTCTACTTGTGATGGG